>NC_135714.1:25635025-26919994 GCF_964656455.1 Halichoerus grypus
TAAAGAAAATAAAATCACTATCTTGACAGATATCTGGACTCCCGTGTTCATTGCAGCATTATTCACGATAGTCAAGATATTCAAACACGTAAATGTCCACCAGGGGATTCATGGATAAAGAAAATGTGATTTTACACACATACACACACACACCCCACACACACACAAACACACACACAGAGGAATATTTAGCCATATAACAGAATAAAATCTTGACATTTGTAGCAACATCAATTGACCTTGAGGCATTAGGTTAAGTGAAATACAGTCAGATTAACTAAAGACAAATAACATGTGATCTCAATTATATATAATCTAAAACCAAAACAAAACAAAAATCAAACCCATAAAGACAGAGAAGAGAATGGTGATTGTCAGAGGTGGGGGTGGGCAAAACCAGTGAATGCAGAGGGTCAAAAGCTACCAACTTCCAGTTATAAAATAAACAAGCCATAGAAATGTAATGCGGAGTATAGTGACTATAATTAAAATACTGTATTGCATATTTGAAAGTTGGTAAGAGAGTAAGTATTGAAATTTCTCATTAAAAGGAAATAAATTGTAACTATGATTTGTGATGGATGTTAGTCAGCCTTACTACAGTGATCATTTCACAATATATACAAACACTGAATCATTATTTTGTACAGCTGAAACTGGTATGTTAAATGTAAGTTATACCTCAATAAAAAAGATACAATAAAATGACTGATACAGCTGGAGTAAAATCTACCATCTTAGTGATTTTCTATTTTATATGTTCCTTTTTCCCCTTCATCTGTCTTCTCTAGTTTTAACGGATCATTCCGAATTATTACATTTTGTCCTTTCTCTTAGCATATTATACTTACTCTTAAAAAATCAGTTGTTTTCTTAGAATTGACAACATAGATTTTTAATTAAGTCAACCTCCACATAAGTAGACTATGCTGCTTCCTGTATACTGTAGATATCTTTTAAGAGTTTCCCTAATTTGAAGAATGAAGAGGGGGAAATCGGAGGGGGAGACGAACCATGAGAGACAATGGACTCTGAAAAACAAACTGAGGGTTCTAGAGGGGAGGGGGGTGGGAGGATGGGTTGGCCTGGTGATGGGTATTGGGGAGGGCACGTTCTGCATGGAGCACTGGGTGTTATGCACAAACAATGAATCATGGAACACTACATCTAAAAAAAAAAAAAAGAGTTTCCCTAATTTATTCCTTCTGTCCCTTTTGAGGCTGCTTTCATTTAAGTTATCCATATGCTATAATCACCCAATATGTTGTCATATTTTTAACTTAAACAGTTATTTCTTAGCTCAATTAAGAATGGGAAAATTTCAAAAGTACTGATTTCATGTATTTCTTCTTTGATGATCTTCCTGTCTTTATATAGATCTGAGTTTCTGTCCTGCATAATTTTCCATTAGATCCCTTAACATATTAATCATAGTCCTTTAAAATTCTCCATTTGAGGGGCGCCTGGGTGGCTCAGTCGTTAAGCGTCTGCCTTCCGCTCAGGTCATGATCCCGGGGTCCTGGGATCGAGCCCTGCATTGGGCTCCCTGCTTGGCGGGAAGCCTGCTTCTCCCTCTCCCACTCCCCCTGCTTGTGTTCCCTCTCTCGCTGTGTCTCTCTCTGTCAAATAAATAAATAAAACCTTAAAAAATAAAATAAAATTTGGGCGCCTGGGTGGCTCAGTTGGTTAAGCGACTGCCTTCGGCTCAGGTCATGATCCCAGGGTCCTGGGATCGAGCCCCACATCGGGCTCCCTGCTCTGCGGGAAGCCTGCTTCTCCCTCTCCCACTCCCCCTGCTTGTGTTCCCTCTCTCGCTGTGTCTCTCTCTGTCAAATAAATAAATAAATAAAACTCTTTAAAATAAATAAAATAAAATTCTCCATTTGATTATTTCAACATCTTTGTCATATTTGGGTATTGTTATGATGAACGCTTTGTCCCTTTAGAATTTTTTTTTGGCTTTTGGTATGCTATGTAACTTTTTGTTGAAGCCAGACACGATGTACTGGATAATAGAAACTGAATTATATATATCTTTAGTGTGAGGAATTGGGTTATTCTTCCCTGAAGTAGAGCTGTGTTTAATATTTGCTATAGTTGTATGTGCCAGATTACAAAAATTCTCCTATTCCTGTGTTTGTTCTTACTATTGTCTTTGGGCCACTCTAATAATTCCTTCTCAGGATGAGGCTGCATCTAGCAGGTTTTTTTTTTTTTTTTTTCTTTTGCTATAATCCACTGCTAGTACACTGGAATCCTAACTGATGTTGTGGGGATTGTAGAGGAAGTATCCTATTATGTTAAGATTAAATCTCAATCTTTTGTGTCCTGATGCTCCTGGGCTGTTATATTTACATATATTTCTTTTCTTTTTCTTTCTTTCTTTCGTTTTCTTTCTTTCTTTCTTTCTTTCTTTCTTTCTTTCTTTCTTTCTTTCTTTCTTTCTTTCTTAAAATATTCTTCTAGTGATTTTTTTTTAAAGATTTTATTTATTCATTTGACAAGGAGAGAGAGAAGGAGAGAGCATGAGTCAGGGGGAGAAGCAGACTCCCCTCTGAGCAGGGAGCTAGACCTGGGGCTCGGTCCAGGAACCCTGTGATCATAATGGAGCTGAAGGCAGCCACTTAAGTGACTGAGGCACCCAGGCGCCCCTTTACACGTTTCTTAACTTTTTATCCTCAATTAGGTGAGACAGGAAGGCTAGAAAGATGGAATTGAGAAGCGATCTTCCTCTAGATGGAACAACACTATTTGATGTTTGCCCCTCAGATTCAACCTCCGTTAGATGTAAAGATTTGGATGTATTTCACAATGATTACTCGTCCCTTTCCACTGCTAGAGCCAGAAGGGTATCCTGCTTAGCTCTTCAAAGCAAGAGACCGGTAGGGTTCATGGATGTAAAACCCAGAAAATGGGAGCACCCACTTACACAGTCTGTGGGAGTTTTCCACTCTGTATTCCAGTTCACAGTCTCTGGCATTCATCAAAATTATCTATTCTTATTTGTTTCTGGCTCCAACAGCATCTGTTCCAGGTAAATAGATGTTGGTTATGAATTTTAGTTTCATTTCTCTTTCCATATTTTAGGGTGCCAGTTTGCTCTGTGACCTTAGCTGATGAGTCCAAGAAAGCTCATAAATTTTTAGTTTAAGATTTTTCAACTTGTAAGAACTGGAATGACAGCTTCAAAGCTCTTTACCTATAAGAACTAAAACTACAAGAGAACATTTTTTTTTAAGAAAAAATAGATTAAAATATAGTGGATCATATTTAATAAAATAAAATTTGATTTTATATGTATATATAATATAAACATGTGGGTGTGTGTGTGTATGCACGCGCAGAGGGTCAAAATAAAAAAAAAATGACCAAACTTACAAAAAAAAATCTGAAAAATTCTAAACTAGAGCACTTCTTTACTTTTGTTTTTCTGCCACAATGGGCATTCTTATACTTGATATAACCATTGTTTGAGTCTGATTAATATAAAATAGGATAAAATACACTTGGGGTTCCTCATGATCCCAGTGTACTCACTATAATGCAACAATTTTCTCTCAGAATCATAATTTTGCAATTTTCCCTAAAGAAATGCTCATGTAGAAATTGACTCACTTTTGACAATGTCAACCAATAAAAAAAATAATTTAAAAGGACTGAGGGGAGAAAAATGGACAAGATAAAGAAGTAGCACTGTAGGAAAAATCCCAGTACCTCTACTTAAACTGTTGTTTGTGGACTTCTCAAACTCGTTTTCTATTATCTCACTAGGGAAATCAGCTTATTCACACTAATTTTCCATATACTTGAAACTTACCTTTTTCTATTTAGAAAATTAATGTGTCATTCTAAAATGTATCTGATTGAAACACATTAGGAGTTTCATTAGAAGACTTTATATGGATCATCCTCAGCATCAGCCACCTTATCTTGAGTCATCCAGCACTGAAGCTCTGTCCTGCTTGGGTACCAGTCTTTTTAAAAACCCATGTTTCTTCTTTTTCTTTTCTTTCTTTCTTTTTGTTTTTGTTTTTTGTTGTTGTCGTTTGTTTGTTTTAAGGTATTTATTTATGAGAGAGAGAGAGAGTGCACGAGCACAGGGGAGGGGCAGAGGGAAAGGAGAGCAAGAATCCCAAGCAGATTCTGTGCTTAGCACAGAGCCAGACCAGGGGCTCAGTCCCACAACCCATGAGATCATGACCTGAGCTGAAACCAAGAGTCAGACAATTAACCAACTGAGCCACCCGAGCACCCCAAAAGCCATTTTCAGAAAATTCGTCCCTGGGCATGGACTCCAAGTTTCTTCTCTTTACCAAAATCAGGAGTTCTGTTTCTGACAACCAGACTAAAAACAACCATACCAGCTAACAGACTTTGAAAATCTACAAATCCAAGAAAAATATGTCCTGTGATAAAAGTAAAGTAACTTAGATATAAAGTAACTATACCCCAAATACAGATTTAGTAAGAGATGGAGCTAAAAATCAAGCCAAAACTATTTCATTCCAAGATACATGATTCTAGCCACTGTCCTTATGTCTACAATTAGCTTTTGGAAGAAATTATTATTATTTTTTCCTTTTTAACTAATTCAGTTGACATTTCAATAAAAATAAATAAAATAGAAAAATTCCTAACATGTAAAACAGTTGGTCCATTAAAGCACTGTATTCAAAACTGTATGTGCAAAAAAAGAAATTTCAAAAGCTTTGTTTATTTCACATTTTGTAGGATAAAGAAAAAAAATACAATGTATTTTAAGGAATATTTAAGAAAACATGAAATTTTTAAGTGAACTTATGCTAAATACTTTTAAATTCTTTAAAATTTCTAAATATTTGTATCTTTACCACTAACTGAATTTAGACCTCAGTTTTATAATAAAAATTAAGATTAATCAGATGTGTTTAAAAATAATTATTTAACTGGAAGTCTGAAAACTTAGATCCTGAACAAATGTGTAATAATAGATGTTTTTATCACTGGGGAAAGAACTTACCATGAATTTCTATTTCCTCTTCAGAAACTAACAATGGTTAATTAAATTATATGACTTAAGCCCTTCTATTTCTAAAGTTGCACATCTGGTTTTGCTAACACACGAACTCTTCAGAGATAGCAAATCTTCCAGTTGATTTTCATTCACTATATATTTCTTGCATTTGTATAAGAAACAGAAAGGATGCTGGCCACAGTTCCTGCTGGATATCAAACACCTCATTATTAACAATGTGAACGTCTATAGGTTTTATTCTTCCAATTTCACATGTCTGAAAAAAATGAGGGTTATTTCTAGTGAGGAAAATTCTTTAACCTAACATTTCTTACTGAATTCATACATTTTACATTTTTACATTTTCATCTTTCATGTGTAGAAAGTCTTGCTTTTGCTTTTCAATAAGTAAATTTACAATAGCCAACAACTTTCTCAAAGTTAAAACTGATTTCACAGATGATCATAAAAGACCAGAAACAGCTGAAATAATGGGAAAAAACACTTTTGTTGCTTGTTCATATAAAACAATCCAGGAGGAAAATGTAGAAGAGATGATTACCATTGTCTTCTACAAGTAGAGCTAATGCATCTAAAGTTCAAAAATTCTCAGATATATTCTTTTTTTTTAATTTTGAAACTTACTTTATATGAGTTTATATACATGACTTTCTTGACCATTATATCAATTGTATTAATTAACTTTGTGTTATAACAATTCAAGTCAAAGCATACTGGTTTAAAATCAGAATCAGCTCTTTAGATCTATATTCTATGAATCTGCATTTTGGGCTGGGTTTATTGTTGTATGTTTCCCAATGGCTTGACAAGACTCATACAAACATCTGTGGTCATCTGCCAGGATGACTAGCAGCTGGTTGGTCTAGAGGAGTCTCTCTTTGGATGGCTTAGTTCTGTTCCATGTGAGATCTCTCAACCTCCTTTACTTTAGCCCAGATTTAAGCAAAAGGTGGTGAGGTCCACATTGACAGCAACAGAGGACACAAAAAGGCCTCTTGAGATCCAGGCTTATACTTCTTCTTTTTTTTAAATTTTATTATGTTATGTTAATCATCATATATTACATCATTAGTTTTTGATATAGCGTTCCATGATGAATTGTTTGCGTATAACACGCAGTGCTCCATTCAATACGTGCCCTCTTTAATACCCATCACCAGGCTAACCCATCCCTGAGCCCCCCTCCCCTCTAGAACCCTCAGTTTGTTTCTCAGAGTCCATAGTCTCTCATGGTTCATCTACCCTCTGATTTCCACCCCACTTCATTTTTCCCTACATACTATCTTCTTTTTTTTTTTTTAACATATAATGTATTATTTTTTGAGGTACAGGTCTGTGATTCAACAGTCTTACACAATTCACAGGGCTAAACATAGCACAAACCCTCCCCAATGTCTATCACCCAGCCACCCCATCCCTCCCACCCCCCTCCACTTCAGCATCCCTCAGTTTGTTTCCTGAGATTAAGAATTCCTCATATCGGTGAAATCATATGATACATGTCTTTCTCTGATTGACTTATTTCACTTAGCATAATACCTTACAGTTCCATCCACAATGTTGCAAATGGCAAGATTCCATTCCTTTTGATGGCTGCAAAATATTCCATTGTATATATATATATATATATATATATATATATATATATATATATACCACATCTTTATCCATTCATCTGTCAATGGGCATCTTGGCTCTTTCCATAGTTTGGCTATTGTGGACATTGCTGCTATAAACATTGGGGTGCACATACCCCTTTGGATCCCTACATTTGTATGTTTGGGGTAAATACCCAGTAGTGCAATTGCTGGGTCATAGGGTAGCTCCATTTTCAACTTTTTGAGGAACCTCCATACTGTTTCCCAGAGTGGCTGTACCAGCTTGCATTCCCACCAACAGTGTAGGAGGGTTCCTCTTTCTCGACATCCCCACCAACATCTGTCATTTCCTGACTTGTTACTTTTAGCCATTCTGACTGGTGTGAAGGAGTATCTCATTGAGTTTTGATTTGGATTTCCCTGATGCCGAGTGATGTTGAGCAGTTTTTCATGTGTCTGTTGGCCATTTGGATGTCTTCTTTGGAAAAATGTCTGTTCATATCTTCTGCCCATTTCTTGATTGGATCATTTGTTCATTGGATGTTGAGTTTGATAAGTTCTTTATAGATTTTGGATACTAGCCCTTTATCTGATATGTCATTTGCAAATATCTTCTCCCACTCTTTTGGTTGTCTTTTGGTTTTGTTGACTGTTTCCTTTGCTGTGCAAAAGCTTTTCATCTTGATGAAGTCCCAATAGTTCATTTTTGCTCTTGTTTCCCTTGCCTTTGGCGATATTTCTAGGAAGAAGTTGCTGCAACTGAGGTGAAACAGGTTGCTGCCTGTGTTCTCCTCAAGGATTTTGATGGATTCCTGTCTCACATTTAGGTCTTTCATCCATTTTGAGTCTATTTTTGTGTGTGGTGTAAAGAAATTGTACAGTTTCATTCTTCTGCATGTGGCTGTCTAATTTTCCCAACACCATTTGTTGACAAGACTGTCTTTTTTCCATTGGATATTCTTTCCTGCTTTGTCAAAGATTAGTTGACCACAGAGTTGAGGGTCCATTTCTGGGCTCTCTATTCTGTTCCATTGATCTATGTGTCTGTTTTTGTGCCGGTACCATACTGTCTTGATGATTACAGCTTTGTAATAGACCTTGAAGTCCTGAATTGTGATGCCACCAGCTTTGCTTTTCTTTTTCAACATTCCTCTGGCTATTCGGGGTCTTTTCTGGTTCCTTACAAATTTTAGGATTATTTGTTCCATTTTTTGAAAAAAGTTGATAGTATTTTAATAGGGATTGCATTGAATGTGTAGATTGCTCTAGGTAGCATTGACATCTTCACAATATTTGTTCTTCCAGCCCATGAGCTTGGAACATTTTTCCATTTCTTTGTGTCTTCCTCAATTACTTTCATGAGTATTTTATAGTTTTCTGAGTACAGATTCTTTGCCTCTTTGGTTAGATTTATTCCTAGGGTATCTTATGGTTTTGGGTGCAATTGTAAATGAGATCGACTCCTTAATTTCTCTTTCTTCTGTCTTGTTGTTGGTGTAGAGAAATGCCATGATTTCTGTGCACTGATTTTATATCCTGCCACTTGACTGAATTCCTGTATGAGTTCTAGCAGTTTTGGGGTGTAGTCTTTTGGGTTTTCCACATAAAGTATCATATCATCTGCAAAGAGTGAGAGTTTGACTTCTTCTTTGCTAATTTTGATGCCTTTTATTTCTTTTTTTTGTCTGATTGCTGTGCTGAAACTTCTAGTACTATGTTGAATAGCAGTGGTGATAGTGGACATACCTGCCATGCTCCTGACCTTAGGGGGAAAGCTCTCAGTTTTTCCCTGTGGAGAATGATATTCGCTGTGGGTTTTTCATAGATGGCTTTCATATTGAGTTATGTACCCTCTATCTCTATACTCTGAAGAGTTTTGATCAAGAAAGGATGCTGTACTTTGTCAAATAATTTTTTTGCATCTATTGAGAGGATCATGTGTTTCTTGTTCTTTCTTTTATCAAGTATTGTATCACATTGATTGATTTGCAGATGTTGAACCAAACTTGCAGCCCAGGAATAAATCCCACTTGGTCATGGTGAATAATCCTTTTAATGTACTGTTAGATCCTATTAGCTAGTATTTTGGTGAGAATTTTTGCATCCATGTTCATCAAGGATATTGGTCTGTTATTCTCCTTTTTGATGGGATCGTTGTTTGATTTTGGGATCAAGGTAATGCTGGCCTCATGAAATGAGTTTGGAAGTTTTCCTTCCATTTCTATTTTTGGAACAATTTCAGAAGAATAGGTATTAATTCTTCTTTAAATGTTTGGTAGAATTCCCCTGGGAAGCCATCTGGCCCTGGGCTCTTGTTTGTTGGGAGATTTTTGATTACTGCTTCCATTTCCTTAGTGGTTATAGGTCTGTTCAGGTTTTCTATTTCTTCCTGGTTCAGGTTTGGTAGTTTATACATCTCTAGGAATGCATCCATTTCTTCCACATTATCTAATTTGCTGGCATATAGCTGCTCATATGTTCTTATAATTGTATTTCTTTGGTGTTGGTTGTGATCTTTCTACTTTCATTCCTGATTTTATTTATTTGGGTCATTTTTCTTTTCTTTTTGATAAGTCTGGCCAGGGGTTTATCAATCTTATTCTTTCAAAGAACCATCTCCTAGTTTCGTTGATCTGTCCTACTGTTCTTTTGGTTTCTATTTCATTGATTTCTGCTCCAATCTTTATTATTTCTCTTCTCCTGCTGGGTTTAGGCTTTATTTGCTGTTCTTTCTCCAGTTCCTTTAGGTGTAGGGTTAGGTTGTGTATTTGAGGCCTTTCCTGTTTCTTGAGAAAGGCTTGTATTGCTATATACTTTCCTCTTAGGACTGCCTTTGCTGTATCCCAAAGATTTTGAACAGTTGTGTTTTCATTTTCATTGGTTTCCATGAAATTTTTAATTCTTCTTTAATTTCCTGGCTGACCCATTTATTCTTTAGTAGGATGCTCTTTAGCCTCCATGTATTTGAGTTCTTTCTGACTTTCCTCTTGTGATTGAGTTCTGGTTTCAAAGCATTGTGGTCCAAAAATATGCAGGGAATGATCCCAATCTTTTGGTACCAGTTGAGACCTGATTTGTGACCTAGGACGTGATCTATTCTGGAGAATGTTCCATGGGCACTAGAGGAGAATGTGTATTCTGTTGCTTTGGAATGGAATGTTCTGAATATATCTGTGAAGTCCATTTAGTCCAGTGTGTCATTTAAAGTCTTTATTTCCTTGTTGATCTTTTGCTTAGATGATCTGTCCATTTCAGTGAGGGGGCTGTTAAAGTCCCCTACTATTATTGTATGATTGTCAATGTGTTTCTTTGCTTTTGTTATTAATTGGCTTATATAATTGGCTGCTCCCATGTTAGGGGCATAGATATTTACAATTGTTAGATCTTCTTGTTCGATAGGCCCTCTAAGTATAATATAGTGTCCTTCCTCACCTCTTATTATAGTCTTTGGTTTAAAATCTAATTTGTCTGATGTAAGGATTGCTACCGCAGCTTTTTTTTTTTTTTTTTTTTAATATCGATTAGCATGGTAAATGGTTTTCCATGCCCTCACTTTCAATCTGGAGGTGTCTTTTGGTCTAAAATGAGTCTCTTGCAGACCGCATATCGATGGGTCTTGTTTTTTTATCCAATCTGATACCCTGTGCCTTTTGATTGGGGCATTTAGCCCATTTACATTCAGGGTAAGTATTGAAAGATATGAATTTAGTGCCATTGTATTGCCTATAAGGTGACTGTTACTGTATATTGTCTCTGTTCCTTTCTGGCCTATGTTACTCTTAGGCTCTCTCTTTGCTTAGAGGACCCCTTTCAATATTTCTTGTAGGGCTGGTTTCGGGTTTGCAAATTCCTTTAGTTTTTGTTTGTCCTGGAAGCTTTTTATCTCTCCTTCTATTTTCAATGACAGCCTAGCTGGATATAGTATTCTTGGCTGCATATCTTTCTCATTTAGTGCTCTGAAGATATCATGCCAGTCCTTTCTGGCCTGCCAGGTCTCTGCGGATAGGTCTGTTGTCAATCTAATGTTTCTATCATTGTAGGTTACAGATCTCTTCTCCCGAGCTGCTTTCAGGATTTTCTCCTTGTCTCTGAGACTAGTAAGTTTTATTATTAGATGTTGGGGTGTTGACCTATTTTTATTGATTTTGAGAGGGGTTCTCTGTGCCCCCTAGATTTTGATGCCTGTTTCCTTCCCCAAATTAGGGAAGTTCTCTGCTATAATTTGCTCCAATATACTTTCTGCCCCTCTCTCTCTTTCTTCTTCTTCTGAGATCCCAATTATTCTAATATTGTTTCATCTTATGGTATCACTTATCTCTCGAATTCTGCCCTCGTGATCCAGTAGTTGTTTATCTCTCTTTTTCTCAGCTTCTTTATTTTCCATCATTTGGTCTTCTATATCACTGATTCTCTCTTCTGCCTCATTTATCCTAGCAGTTAGAGCCTCCATTTTTTTATTTTACCTCATTAATAGCCTTTTTGATTTCTTCGACTTGGTTAGGTTTTAGTTCTTTTATTTCTCCAGAAAAGGTTTTAGTATCTTCCATGCTTTTTTCAAGCCCTTTATAATCATCATTCTGAACTCTAGTTCCAACATCTTACTAATGTCCATATTGATTAGGTCCCTGGCAGTCGGTACTGCCTCTCGTTCTTTTTTTTTTAAGATTTTATTTATTTGACAGAGACACAGCGAGAGAGGGAACACAAGCAGGGGGAGTGAGAGAGGGAGAAGAATGCTTCCCGCTGAGCAGGGAGCCCGATGAGGGGCTCGGTCCCAGGACCCTGGGATCATGACCTGAGCTGAAGGCAGACGCTTAATGACTGAGCCACCCAGGCACCCCTCGTTCTTTTTTTTGAGGTGATTTTTTCCATCTTGTCATTTTGTCCAGAGGAGAATAGATGAATGAGAGAACAAAATGCTAACAGGTTAACAATGACCCCAGAAAAATATACACTAAACAAATCAGTAGAGACCTGAAACAAGGGGAAAAAGAAAGGGAAGAAAAAAAAAGAAAAATAAAGAAAACGATAAAAAAAAGAATATGATCAAATATGATCAGGCTGGTGACTAGATCAGTGCCACACACTAGATTTGGGGCATGTTTTCGTCTGTTAGAAGAAACTGCCTCCCAAAATTTTAAAGAAAGAAAAACTTATATATGTACAAAAATAAGGGTAAATATGATGAAGGGATGGAATATGACTGTAAAGATGAAAATTATAAAAGATTTTATAAAAGGAATTGATAAGATAAGAAGTTGGTTGAAAAAAGAAAGAAGAGAAATTTAAAAAAAAAAGGGAGAGAATGTGATCAGGCAGGAGACTAGAACAAAGCCATACACTAGAGATTTAGGGTATATTTTTGTCTGTCAGAAGAAACTGTATCCCAAAATTTTAAAGACAGAACAACTTATATATATATATACCAAAAATAAGGTTAACTACTATGAAGGGATAGAATATGACTCTAAAAATGAAAATTAAAAAGGTTTTAAAAAAGAGATTGATAAGATGTTGGTTGAAAAAGGGAAAAAGAAAAATTTAAAAAAAATAGAAAAAAAAATTTAAAAAAATCAACCCTGAAAGACTAAAGAATCAGGGGGAAAAAAGCCAAGAATTCTATGTGCTGTATTCCCCTAGTGCTGGAGTTCTGTTGTTCTCATTGATCTACCAATCTACTACTTGGTCTTGGCTGGCAGTTCTTGCTGATCTTCTGAGGGAGGTGCCTGTTGCAGTGATTTTCAAATGTCTTTGCCTGAGGCGGAATTGCACTGCCCTTGTCAGGGGCCAGGCTAAGTAATCTGCTTGGGTTTGCTCTTGATAGCCTTTATTCCCTGCAAGCTTTCTGTACAGCTTTGGAGGATGAGTGAACATGGCGGCGTCCCAATCTCTGCCTCAGAGAAGTCGGGAACTCAGGGCCCCACTTCTCAGTGAGCCCTCAGAGTAAAGCGGTCAATCTCCCCTGTCTCCCCGGTCCCCGGCCACACTCTGTGGTCACCTGGCCTGTGACCAAGTGTTTCTATCTCTGGCACCCAACCCTGTCTGGAGTCTCCAAACCCAGCAGATCCCTGCAGTAAGCTCTCCCTTGCTGCTCCTCCCGGGGGTGGAAGGGCTCTCTCCCTGGACCTGCCACTTGTTGGGTCCCTGCTGGAAGAGTAGTGGCCTGACTGTGCCGCAGATCACGGCGGCAACCCTGAGCTGAGAGCCCACTCCTCGGCCCCGTCTTTGCAGCCAGCTTCCCCACCCTGACACCTGGGAGCTCTGCCCCACTTAGGCATCCCTGGTCTTTCTGTGACCCTGCGGGTCCTGAGACCACACTGTCCCAGCGAGGGTTCCACCTCCCGCTTAGCCACGGAGCAACATCCCTCAGCAGAGCCGACTTCTAAAAGTTCTGATTTTGTGCTCTGCTGCTCTATCACTCTGGCTGACGGAGGCTCCCTCCCCCTGCGGTCTATCTTCCCGAATATCACCTCAAATTCACTTCTCTGCATGTCCTACCTTCCAGAAAGTGGTCACTTTTCTGTTCCGAGAATAGCTGCTATTCTTTTCTTCAATCTCCTGTTGAGTTTGTAGGTGTTCAGAATGGTGTAATACCTATCTAGCTGAATTTCTGGGACCAGACGAAATTTAGGTCTCCAACTCCTCTGCCATCTTGCCCCTCCTCCCCAGGCTTACACTTCTAACATCAGTGCTCCTGAATTTTATTGTTCAAAGGAAGTCACCAGGAGTGTTCTGATTCAAGAGGCATAGAAATAAACTCCATATTTAATTAAAGGAGCTGCAAAGTAGTGTGGCCATTTTTTTTCTCACTTAGTAAGTACACTGATAACCTAATAAATTTATGAATCAATTCATATATATTGAACAAGTTTTAGGTTGAATGTTCATGAACTTAAGAAATAAAGATAATATAATCCAGCATGAAGCTACTTAGTAAATATCCAATTTGTATTCCCAAATAATGAATATAAAGTATCATATTAGACATTCTGCAGATAAAATTTGGAACTTTCCCTGATTGCTGTAACAAATGCCTGGGATATTTTTTAGAAAAACCTACATTAGATGCATTCTTCCTATAAGTATGATGAACTTATAGCAATAATGAACCTAATACAATTGAATGTGTGGGAAAAATATGTCTAAGAAACTGCTGAATAGGGAATATTCACTGGTATTGAGCACAGTAAATATATTTATTTATAATTTATAAATATATTTATATCCATTCACTCTATGGATAATTGACCACCTAACTCTAGAGATAGAACATGAACTGTGAAATATTCCTGCTTTGTTAGATTTATATTATAAAAATATGATTTATATGTAGAACAAAGAAAAATATTTCATAACACCTAGTTTAAACCTAATGTTTCCCTAAAGTATAATACATTTCTGGAAGTCTCATGGAAAAACCCTGCCAGAGGATTTTTTTTTCTTTTTACATTAAATTCAAGGATCATGAATAGTCAAAAGGCAGAAACTATCCAAATGCCCACCAACTTATGAATGGATAAACAAAACATGGCATATCTATATGATGGGGTATTTTTTGGCCATTAAAAAGGAAGCACAGATATGTGCGACAACATGGATCAACTAGAAACATTACACTGGTGAAAGAAGCCAGAAACAGAAGATAACATGATATAATGATATAAATGACCAGTGAATTCTCATCAGACACAAGGAAGGCCAGAAGATAGAGGAGCAATATCTGTAAAATGAAAGAAACCAAAAC
Organism: Halichoerus grypus; assembly: GCF_964656455.1. Taxonomy (NCBI): domain Eukaryota; kingdom Metazoa; phylum Chordata; class Mammalia; order Carnivora; family Phocidae; genus Halichoerus; species Halichoerus grypus. The sequence continues at coordinate 25,649,382 of NC_135714.1, forward strand.
CAAAACCAAGCCAAAACAAAACAAAAAACTGTCAACATAGAATTCTATATTCAGAAAAAAATATATTTCAAAAATGAAAAGGAGATTTCTGAGGTGGTTAAAGTAATAGGTTAATAATAGTAATAGTCCTAATAATTTAAATTTCCTAATAAATATTCAAAGACTGATCTATAAGAAGAAATGAAAACCACATATATCTCAAGTTTTCAGTAAAGTAGAGGACAGCAAAAATCTTAAGAAATTGTCTATAAAATTCAAAGTGCATAAAGTTTTTTTAATGCAAAACTATTATAAGAAAAAAGAAAAACAGAAAATGAAGAGATCAAAGTATTTTAAAGATGGTTACCCCAACAAAAATATCATAAAACAGAAGTTAACCATAATACAACACTTCAAACTGAATATCTACAAAGAAGCATTTAGAGACATGAATAAATAACTCGAATCAGAAATTCAAAAAGAATACAAATGGGTAGAAAAAAAACAAAAACAAGAAGATATGAAACAAAAGTTGACTGAGCTCAGTAAAGAATGATAAAAAACCTAATATCAGGAATGAAAATCAAGTAGCAAGGAGTTTGACCAAAAATTAATTCAATGAAAATTTAATAATGGGTATTGGAAAAGGGCAGCAAAACCAAAAAGAGAATAAAGTTGAGATATAGGAAGAAATACAAAGTATAAATATGGTCAGAGCCAAACTCGTTGATTTGGAAGACAGGCAAAAAAAAAGATCTAAATTATGTTAAACTGAAATCCCAAAAGAAGAAAATCAAAACAATGGAAGACAAGAGATATTTGAAACTAAAATATATACATTATATATATTATATTATAATATATATAATTAGAACTATATATATTATATATGTGCCTATGTTGTTTATAACTGACAAAGCTGTTTAAATAGTTTGAAGCATTCAATAACCTAAGAAATAATGTACTCATGAGGTTTTTTTTTTTTTTTTTTGAGCAATTGACTAGAACAGGGGTCAGAGAAGACTTTTGAGGCCTAGGTCAAGGTACTGATATATCATCATTTGCACTGCATTCTAATGGTTAAATGAAGGCACAAAACTACTCAATTCAAAGGAAGTGAAAAACTCTAGTCCTTCCTAGGAGTTATGAGTTGCTGTAAAGCCATATTACAAAGAAGGATGAATATAAAGAAATAACATTTGTAGATATTATTCCAAATAACTTGCCACAGGTGGTATTTCATTGTTTATTACTTTCTCTTCACAATATGCATGCAAAGTATTATTATTCTTTTAAATTTGCAATGACCAAAACTTAGTCTCCCTGAAGTTCAATTACTTGTCTAAGATCACGTCACTATTGAATGGCATTATTAAGACTTAAATGTATTTTTGTTTGTATCTGAAACACATGGTAGTGAAGATTACACCACACTGATTGAGGACCAGAACAGGAAAAGAACCAATGAATTGCAAAGAAAATCTAATGTCAGAGACAGACCAAGGCCTTCCTTTCTCACCTCCATCCATTTTCTTGTGCTAGACTGTCTTCAGAGAGAATGAAGATATCAAATAAGTAAGTAAATGCCTAGAATAAGGAAGTAATTTCATTATTTGCAGATACTATGCTTGTCTACATAGAAAAGCCATGGGAATGATTTATAAACTACAAAAATTTAGAGAATTTAGTAATGTAGGTAGTTACAGAATTGATGTATAAACGTGAATGGCTTTCCCAGATATCAGCAATAATCAGTTAAATATAAATAAATGAAGGCATAGTCACAACAGCAAAACTGACAGAATCACTCTTATGTTTCATCCTGAACTTCAAGCTTAAAAATCCAACAGTCCTATTTGGCTACTTCATACATGTCTCAGACTGAATATTGCAAAATGAGCTCATCATGCTCATATTTTCCTCTTAATCCAAACTGCACCTTATGAATTCCCTCTCTCAATTTGTCACATCCCAGGTTCTGATGAAGTTTTTGATTTATTTGACTATCCTCTCTCCTTACTGCTGACATCTGTATTTTTGCTAATTTTGCCTTACAATTATTTAATCGACTCTATAGGATTATAGTATTCATACAATGAAATGCACAAATTTTGACAAATGTATACATTTGTGAAAGCACTACCCTAAATTAAGGTATTGTATATTTCCAACATCCCTGAATGTTCCTTCATGATCTTTGTAGTCAGACTCAGCCTCCCAAGGCAACTGTTCATCTGAAATCTATTAACACAATTTAGTTTTGCCTGTTCTTGAACTTGATATAAATAGAACCATATGGTGTGTATACTTTTGTGTCCAACTTCAACATAATATTTTTAAGATTCATTCAGGTTGTTTGTGTAACATTAGTTTTTATGAATATATTAAGTCAAATGTTTAAGTACTGTCCCCACCAACACTTCTGTCACAAACCTGTTTCACATCTTTATCACTTCTATTGACTACATAGATTACTTACATTATGGCCTTTTCAAATACTTTCATACTGCCTTAAAGCCCTCTTAAAAAAAAAAAAAAAAGCATTAAATATAACTATACAATCCTCTGCCAAATATCTTTCAGTGGATCCTCTCAAATAATTAAAGCATGAGCCTTGTAACATTGTATACATGATCATTCTAGATCAGTTCTCTCCCTCCTTTGCCTGCCTTATCTCTTTTATGCTTCAGGATTTTCTGATTGCATTTAAATCCCCACATATTTTGTTTCAGTCCACTTTCTCTTGCTTTGACTATTTTTGTTGTTGTTTTCTGTGCCTCAAGTTTTCCTTTGTTTTCTTGTCTGGGTGAAATTTCTTTCCAAGTTTGAATAGGAGAATATCAGTCAGGGAAGGCATAATAATTTAGGGCAAAGAGAACAGAATGTTTAAAAAACAGTTAAAAAAAAAAACAACATAATGAGTTGATATGGATGGATGGGTGGGCATCTTGAAAGTAATTTTGATATTGTTTGACCTAAATGCCTCCAGGGAATGGCAGGAGCTACCAGTGGAGATCTAGGCTGTATGGAGAACAAATGCTCTGCTAAGGAATTCTGTCATCATCTAGGAAAGTGATAGGAACTGATTGGAAAGTTCTCTACACATTGTATTTGTTGTGCATTGATGCCATAAAGACATACATGTTTAGTGGTGTAAAACAACCCAAATTTATTCTCTCACGGCTTTGAATGTCAAAAATCCCTGTTGGTTCAGTTGGTTTACCTGACCCAGCCTTAGAAGGCAGGAATCAAGGTGTTGATTGGGCTCTTGTCAAGAGACTCTAGGATGAGTCCAAGTTCATTCAGGTTGGTAGAAAACTCCAGTTCCTCACAGCTATACAGTTGAGATAACTGTTCCTTGTTGGTGGCACCTGGAAACCACCAGTAGCTCCCAGAGGCCCCTCTCTAGTTCCTGTATGTGGCTCTCTTTATCTTAAACCCCCATTAAATCCTCTCATACTTGTAATCTCTGACTTCATTTTGTGCTTCAGTGTTCTGCAGTATTTCTTCTTACAACTAGAAAAGGTGTTCTAGTTTTAACTTTTTTTTAAAGAGCACCTGCAGTTTTACAAGACAATGAGAGAAAGGTACAGAGATTTCTCACATACTCCTTGACCCCACACATGTATAACCTCCCCTATGACCAATATCACTCACCAGAATGATGTTTTGTTTTGCTTTTTTAAACCAAGAATGAAAGTACAATGACATATCATAATTGCTCAAAGTCCATTGTTTACTTTAGGAATCACTCTTGCAGTTACATATTCTATGAGTTTGGAAAAATATATAAGGACATGCCTATAATACCATATTGAGAATATTCACTGCCCTGAAATTTTTTTGTTTTCTATTCATCTCTCTTCCTACCCCCATACTGCTGGTAACTACTGGTGTTTTTATTGTTTCCATAGTTTTCCCTTTTCTAGATGTCATATGATTGTAATCATACAGTATGTAGCCTTTCCTGATTGGCTTCTTTCACTTAGTCATATGCATTTAAGTTTCCTACATGTCTTTGCATGGCTTGATAGAGCATTGCTTTTTAGCACTGAATAATATTCCATTGTCTGGATATATCACATTTATCTATTCACCTAATTAGGGTTATCTTGGTAATGTCTAAGTTTTGGCCATTATAAAGTTTACATAAACATGCAAGTGCAGGTTTTGTGTATAGGTTTTGTGTGACATAAGTTTTCAGTTCCTTTGGGTGAATATTGAGGACTGCACTTGCTATAATGTGTGGTAAAAGTACATTTGGGTTTGTAAGAAACCTCTAAACTATCGTCCAAAATAGCTATATTGTTTTGCATTTACACCAGCAATGAATGACAGTTCTTGTTCTTCCACATACTCACTAGCGGTTTGTGTTGGACGTTTGTATAATGTATATACAAACGTATATAATATATAATCCAGAGTACTGGATTTTGGACATTATAAGAGGGTGTGTAGTGATATCTCATCATTGTTTTAATTTGCATTTCCCTGATGATATATGATATGAAGTATCTTTGCAAATATGTCTATTTGCTATCTGTATATCTCCTTTGGTGAAATGTCTAAGGTATTTGGACCATTTTTAAATAAGGTTGTTTTCCTTATTGACTTTTAAGTGTTCTTTGTATATTTTGTATAACGTCCTTTATCACATGTACCTTTTGCAAACCTTCTGTGGATAGTATTCAATCATCTCAATAGTGTCTTTTGCAGAGCTACTACTTGCATATTATACATTTCATAGTTGTCTCCATCCCTGGGTATTCTAGTTTCTTTGTTTTGTTTTTTCTTCCCCCAGTCTTTATTCTCTTTGCTTTTTAGTTTTCAAGGATTCTATTGATATATCCTCTAGATAAGAGATTCTTACCTCAGCAGTGTCCAGTATGCTAACGAGTCTATCAAAGGCATTTATTTCTGTTCATTTTTTTTTTTTTAATTATCTCTAACATTCCTTTTTGGTTCTTTCTTAGGATTTGTATCTCTCTGCTTGCATTGTCCATTTGCTCTTACATGCTGTCTTTTTTAATTTTATTTATTATATTAGTTTTTATTATTGAGAGAGAGAGAGCAACCATGAACAAGGGGAGGGGCAGAGAGAAAGGGAGAAGCAGCCTCCCTGTTGATTAGGGAGCCCAATTCGGGGGCAATCCCAGGACCCTGGGATCATGACCTGAGCCAAAGGCAGACACTAACAGGACTGAGCCACCCAAGCACCCCCACGCTGTCTACCTTCTCCATTAAATCAATTAGCATATCAATTAATTAAATTCCTGGCCTGATAATTTCAACTTCTTTGCCCTGTCTGGTTCAATGCTTTCTCTGTCTCCTTGAATTGTTTTTTGTTTGCTTTTGCCTTTGGGTATGCCTTGCAATTTTTTCTTGATAGGTGAACATATGGAACAGGAAAGGAACTGCTAAAAACAAGCCTTCAGTATAGTGGTGGTGAGTTGTGGGGGAAGGGAACACATTCTATAATTCTCTGGTAAAGTTTTGGTCTTTTTGTGAGCCTATGCCTCTGGACTGTGAACAAGTGTTCCTCAGGGCTTTTTTCCCTCCCCTTCCTTAGGTAGCACAGATTAGCCAAAATGGGCTAGAGTTTGGTATTTTCCTTCCCCAGATCAATTAGGCTCTGATAATACTCCTGCAGGTTAGTCTCTGGTTAACTAAATTTTCCTGAGGGCAGACCTTAAAAAGAACAGGGTGCTCCAGTATATTTCAGATTGGTTCCTTCCATCCCTCATACCCCAGCACCTCCCATATTGGAAGCCCCAAGGGTTTACTCTACAATGTTTACTGTAGGAATCTGGTCAAGTTCCAGGAGTTAAATCTCACAGTATTATGGGTGCTTGTCTCTGACTGGGAACTCCTGAAGTTTAACTGTCAGACTTGTCTGTACTGTCTTCAGCAATTTGACAATTACAGTTCAGGTTTTCCTACAGCCATGTTTCCTGAGGCAATTTCTTCTTATCTATTTCAGTAAGCCTAGACTCCCTGTATTCACTGGTCTCTCCAATGTTGGGGACAACAGTTTGCTCTGTCTTCTCTTGTATGGATCCCAGAAGAGTCATTGATTTTTCAGTCTGTTTAGCTCTTACTTGTGATGACAGATTGAAAATATCTAAGCTCCTTCTATGAGAAACTAAAAACCAGAAGTCTGTTTTTCTCTTTTTAAGGACCCATCTAATTATACTGACCACATCGAGATGATATAAGATAATCTCCGTTTTAAAGTCCTCAGCCTTAATTACATCTGCAGCATCCCTTTTGATATGTAACATAACAAATTGAGAGGTTCCCAGAGATTAATTTATGGACATCTTTGGGCAATCAAATGTGCTAAGATTAGATTTAGATTTTAGAAGATTTTTTCTGGAGACAGTAGCAGTTGGTAGCATTAGTTAAATTTGTAAATAATTTTGCAGGTGATTGTATTACATCTCTCAACCCACTTCTGATTTTATGATTTCAGTCTCATCTTGTGAGCTCAAATGCACCAAGCTCTCCTAGTTTTCCCACCTTAGCTCATTTATCCTGCAAACTTTTTTTCCAGTTTCCTCACAACAATAGCCCAGAAGTAATGGGAGGGTTGGGGAGTTTTAAGGCTCCCAGGGGTAATAGATCTTCATTTTTGGGAGTGGAAGTTCATGGATAATGCCCCCCTCCCATCTTTTATGTGGATTATTCTCTACTTTTTCAAAGTTACCAGTGGAATTGAATACTGGTGCCCATATTAGCAACTTATTCCCTAGATACTGCTTCCTGTGATCATGCCCCAAATAGATTATCAGTACTTAAGTCTTGATCTCAGTTTGTGTGTTTAAGAAATTTAACCAAGACAAAGAAAAGCTGTCTTATTTACAAGGGAATCACTGTAATGTTTTATTTATGAGGCAATAAAAGTCTGAATCAAGGCAGTGACAAAAGGATAAATCGAAGATGATAATGTAAGGCAACTGATAGTATTTAAAAACTGACTATAGAAGGGAAAGGGAGGAAGAATATTTGAGGTTAACTTCCAGAAAATGAAGGTGAAGAGAAGTGAGATTGTGTCAAATTCATTCCAATATGTACATTGAAATAATATGAAACAATGACACACCTTAACATTAGCTTGATTTCAGTGAGAAATATGTAGGAAGTACTTAATTATTTCAAAGTACTCTATTAGTATATTGGTTAACTAATTCTAAGATTACAAAGTGTAGAAAATTTATTTAATAAATATAGTGCTTATTGTGAACCAGGTACTATTCTAAGCACTTTATACTATTAAATACTTTAACCATCAGGCACCTGAGTGGCTCAGTTGGTTAAGCTTCTGCCTTCAGCTCAGGTCATGATCCCAGAATCCTGGGATCGAGTCCCATGTCAGGCTCTCTGCTCAGCGGGAAGTCTGTTTCTCTGCTCCTCATCTGGCTTTGTTCTCTCTCTCTCTCTCTCTATCTCACTCACTCTCTCTGAAATAAATAATCTTTAAATAAATAAATAAATAAATAAATAATTTACCATCTTAATAGCCTTATTGGTAAATACTACTATGATCATCTCTATTTTATAGATAAGAAAATTGAGGCATAGAAAGAGTAAGCAATTTACCCAAGTATACAGTGCTAATAAGTAGTAGAGCTGGGGTTTGAACTCAAGGACATCTTGCTCTGGGATTTGTGATATTTAGCTCTACATTACTCTGTAGCTCTTAATATTGTCAATACTAGTACTAATTCTAGTAATAAGACAAAAATAAAAGTACACAATTGTGGTAAACTGAAAAATATTATTATGATATTTTGTCGTCCTTGCATCACAAGTTGAAGACTATTCTGCCACATCTTGAATTGAGACTGGTCCTGTACCTTGCTTAATCAGTAAGATTGGGCAAATTCAGCATTGTGTGAGTTCCACAGCATAGCTCTAAGAGTCCTTCTTGTATTTGCTTTGGCTTTCTTATAGGGAACCTAAGCTACACTACTAAATCAGACACCAACTTGAAAAAGGGAGGATCAGCCAATAACTAGCACCATAGCTCCAGATATATATGAGTAAGAGCATAGTAAACAATCCACTTCCAGCCAAGTCATCAGGTGATTGCAATCATGTGAGTGAGCCTAGCAGATATCACCAAAAAACTGCCTGGTGTAAGCACAGAATCTTAAGAAATAATAAATCATTTTAAGTCTGCATGTTTTGAAATGGTCTGTCATACAGCAACAGTAACTTACTCATGGTAGAGAGGCCACTCACTCATATGATTAGATGTAGTTGCTGTGGAAAATAACAAAGCAGCAAAAAAGCTGTGGCTATATTAAGAGGTAGCAATTAGATTTTATTTTGAGGGAGGGAATGACAGTATTAAAAAGAACAATAAAAGACAAATCTATGGTGTTCTAAAATACTCCTCCAGATAATGTTTTACAATAGAGAAATAGTAACTGATAAATACTATGCCAATAAACCGTGTGTTTATCTGTCTCTAAAACTAGTGCAACTCCACATTATAAATAATGTTTTGTGTACAAAATTAATAATTTAAAAGATATAAAAATAGGAGAAAGGAAGGTAAGTTTGCAGTCATATAAGCCAGTATTGTAATACCTACATTGCATTTTATGATCTGGGTGGTTAGGGGCCAGCTGCTCAGATTCTCTTTGCCTTAGATTGCTCATCTGCAAAATGGTGTATCAGCATAGTGCTGCATGTTAGTTAAATATAGTAACAGGAGTAGTCAGCTATTACAATGTCTGGCTTAAAAAATGGTTTACTAACAGTTATAGGTTACTTCTTGTTCCTACAGAATGAAAACCCATAGTTAATTCTCTCATAAGGAACACGGTCCCACTTTTCAATTAGATGTTTAGTGATTAAGATTTTTACATTAGCAACTTCTACACTGTGACATACCTAAAACAATGCAACTTTCTTAATTAGATAATGCAATTAATAAACTGAAAGGAATACTTCTAACATAAAATATTAATCTCTTGCAGGCTTCAGGGTGCAGAAATTTAGGTTCAACAGAATACCTGTTTAGATAATTTTCCTCATCCAAAATCACATATTAAGGAATATTTTGATAATAATTTAATATATCTCCATAAAGACATTAGATGATGCTTATTCTGGGCAAGAATAAGTCAGGCTCATCAATTGTGTAACATGATTATATTCATGCATATGTAATATAGATCTTCCTTTCATTGAAAAGGTTAATTATGGCACTTTAGATACTGCTGTTCAATGTTGGCTGTCTAATGCCTGTACAAAGCTCAGCTAGGATGACTGATAACTGACAAAATGGGATAACCAATATGATGTTTATCCATTCCATGTCGATAATTATAATTTATAATCATCTTTTTCCTTTATTACTATTTGGATCATCATTTTGTATATGCACATTATTGGCAGTATTCCTTCCTAAGATTTACTCCATTTCCCATGATTCCTTTATTTAATTAACTTAATGGTCTGCTTCTACTATAAGAAAAATGAACAACTTTATTTAGATTTTTCAGAGAAGTGAGGCCACAAGGAACACTGCTACCTCTAAATTGAAGACATAACTTGCTGGAGCAGAAACCTCCACAGGAACCACAGTACCAGGGTAGGAAAACTTGAATTGTAATTGATTAATGTTGGAAGCTCAGCATGCACAAGTTTGAAGGTTAAAACTTCCATGGAGACCCAGCCATAGGGGGACACTTTTGTGGGGTTTACTACCAGGAGTTCCAAGAGGTTCTCACAGTAAATATCTGAGAAAAATCCTGTTTTTCTTATGCCTAGGATGCAGGAGGGGAAATTATCTGCTCTTCTGGGAGGGTTTCCCTGAGCACAGCAAGCACAGACTCCCTTCTCCAGGGAAAAAGTTGCTGGCAGATGCCATTTCCTTCCCCCACCCCTCAGCATAAACCAACTTTAGCAAACAGTACAGTACCAACACTGGCTGCCTAATCTGCTTACACCAGATCCCGCCTCATTTTCTTCGGCAGGTGTGCCTAAGGAGCAGCACAACGGGACCCTCCCCCAGAAGACCAGCACAAGCCCCAGTACTCACCACATCTATTGACCACAGAGTTCTGTAAAACTTCAGTTCAAATGGAAGTAGCATCTGGTCTCATTTAACAAGCAGATCAGAACATACCTGGTTAAAAATCCCCACATTCTAGCCAAGTTCCAAACATTCTCCACTGCAGGCAAGGAGAACCTCTGCAAATGACTGACCTGAGGGATAGAGCAGCAAAAACACAGTAGCACTTCCTGAAGTGCCAGGCCCTGGACAGTATGTGACCTCTTCTTCATAAAACCATTACTCACAATAACAGGAAAAATAGCAGGATTTTCTAACACAGAGAAAAAGACAGATACCTAGACAAAATGCCAAGATGGAGGAATTCATCCCAAAAGAAAGAACAAGAAAAGGTCATGGCCAGAGATCTAATCAAAACAGATATAAGTAATATGTCTGATGCAGAATTTAAAGCAATAGTCATAAAGATACTAGCTATCCTTGAGAAAATCCTGGAAGACATCAGAGAGACCCTTACCACAGAGTTAAAGAGCTAAAGAACAATCAGGCAGAATGAAAAATGCAATAACTGAGATTCAAAACTGACTTGATGCAATGACTACAAGGATGAAAGAAGCAGAGGAATGAGTAAGTGATATAGAAGATAGTTATGGAAAATAATGAAGCTGAACAAAAGAGAGAAAGAAGAATTATGGATCACAAGAGTAGACTTGGGGATCTCAGTGACTCCATCAAACCTAATAACATTCGTTATCATATGAGTCCCACAAGAAGAAGAGAGAGAAAAGGAGGCAGAAGATTTATTTGAGGAAATAATAGCTGAAAACTTCCCTAATCTGTGGGGGACAGGCATCCACATCCAGGAGGCACAGAGAACTCCCATCAAAATCAACAAAAGGAGGCCAACACCAAGACATATCATAGTTAAATTTGCAAAATATAGTGATAAAGAAAAAATCCTAAAAGCAGCAAGACAAAGGAATTCCCTAACTTACAAGGGAAGACCCATAAGGTTAGCAGCAGATCTCTCTACAGAAACTTAGAAAGCCAGAAAAATGTGGCATGATATATTTAACATGCTCAATGTAAAAAATCCACAGCCAAGGGGCGCCTGGGTGGCTCAGTCGTTGGGCGTCTGCCTTCGGCTCAGGTCATGATCCCAGGGTCCCGGGATCGAGCCCCGCATCGGGCTCCCTACTCAGCGGGAAGCTTGCTTCTCCCTCCCCCACTCCCCTGCTTGTGTTCCTCTCTCACTGTGTCTCTCTCTGTCAAATAAATAAATAAAATCTTTAAAAAAAAAAAAAAAGAATCCACAGCTAAGAATAGTCTATCCAGCAAGATTATCATTCAGAACAGAAGGAGAGATAGTTTCCAAACAAAAACTAAAAAAGTTCCTGACCACTAAACAAGCCATGCAAGAAATATTAAAGGGGACTCTTTGAGTGAGAAGGAAAGACCAAAAGTGATAAAGACAAGAAAGGAACAGAGAAAAACTCCAGAAACAATGACAAGTAAAACAAGTAAAAAAAAAAAAAAAAATGGCACTAAATACAGATCTATCTATAATTACTCTGAATGTAAATGGACAAAACAGTGTAATCAAAAGACATAGGATGTCAGAATGGATTAAAAAAAAAAAAAATCAAGATCCATCTATATGCTACCTACCAGAGATTCATTTTAGACCTAAAAACACCTGCAGATTGAAAGTGAGGGGATGGAGAACCATCTATCATACTAATGGACATCAAAAGAAAGCTGGATCATCCATACTTATATCAGAAACTCGGCTTTAAAGCAAAGACTGTAACAAGAGATGAAGAAAGGCTCTATATCATAATAAAGGGGACTATCCAAAAAGTAGATCTAACAATTGTAAATATTTAAACCCCCAACTTCGGTGCACCCAAATATATAAAACAATTAATAACAAACAAAGAAACTTGTTGATAATAGTACTATAATAGTAGGGGACTTTAACACCCTACTTACATCAATGGACAGATCATCTAAGCAGAAAATCAATAAGGAAACAATGACTTTGAATGACACACTGGATCAGATGGACTTAACTGATATATTCAGAACATTTCATCCTAAAGGAACAGAGTACACATTCTTTACAAGTGCATATGAGACATTCTTCAGAACAGATCACATACTAGGTCACTAATCAGGCCTCAACAACTGCAAAAAGATTGAAATCATACATGCATCTTTTCTTAGCACAATGCTGTGAAACTGAAGTCAACCATAGAAAAAAAAATTGCAAAGACCGCAAATACATGGAGGTTAAACAAAATGCTACTAAAGAATAAATGGTTCAACCAGGAAATCAAAGAAGAAATTAAAAAAAAAAATACATGGAAACTAATGAAAATGAAAATACAACAGTCCAAAACCTTTGGGATGCTGCAAAAGCAATCATTAAGAGGGAAGTATATAGCAATACAGGCCTACCTCAAGAAGCAAGAAAAGAAGCAAGAAAAGTCTCAAATACAACCTAACCTTACACCTAAAGGAGCTAGAAAAAGAACAACAAAAGAAGCCTAAAACATCAGAAGGGAAATATTTAAGATTAGAAAAGAAATAAGTGATATAGAAATAAACAAACAAAAAACAGTAGAGCAGAACAAGGAAAACAGGAGCTGATTCTCTGAAAAGATTAATGAAATTGATAAACCCCTAGCTGGACTTATCAAAAAGGAAAGAGAAAGGACCCAAATAAATAAAATCACAAATGAGAGAGGAGAAATAACAACTAACACCACAGAAATACAATTATAAGAGGATACTTTGAAAAATTTTATGCCAACAAACTGAATAATCTGGAAGAAATGTATAAATCCTTAGCAACACATAAATTGCCAAAACTGAAACAGGAAGAAATAGAAAATTTGAACAGATTGATAATGAGAAAATAAATTTAATCAGTAATCAAAATTCTCCCAACAAACCAAAGTCAAGGGGTAGATGGCTTCACATGGGAATTCTACCAAACATTTAAAGAAGGGTTAATACCTATTCTTCTCAAACTATTCCAAAAATAGAAAGAGAAGGAAAACTGCCAAACACATTCTATGAGGCCAGCATTACCCTAATTCCAAAACCAGACAAAGACTCCACTAAAAAAAAAAGAACTACAGGCCAATATCCCTGATGAATATGGATGCAAAAATTCTGAACAAATACTAGCAAATTGAATCCAACAATACATTAAAAAAATCATTCACCACAGTCAAGTGGGATTTATTCCTGGGTTGCAAGGGCAGTTCAATATTCACAAATCCATCAATGTGATGCACCACATTAATAAAACAAAGAGTAAGAAACATATGATCCTTTCAATAGATGCAGAAAAAAACATTTGACAAAGTACTGAATCTTGATAAAAACTGTCAACAAAGTAGGGATAGAGGGAACATACCTCAACATCATAAAGGCCATATATGAAAAACCATAGTATCTTTAGAAACCTAACCAAGAGGGAAAAGATCTATACTCTGAAAACTATAAAACACTGATGAGAGAAATTGAAGTTGTCCCAAAGAAATGGAAAAACATTCCATGCTAATGGATTAGAAGAACAAATATTGTTAAAATGACTGTACTACCCAAAGCAATCTATATATTCAGTGCGATCCCTATCAAAATATCACCAACATTATTCACAGAGGTAAAACAAATAATTCTAAAATTTGTATGGAACCACAAAAGACCCCAAATAGTCAAGGCAATCTTGAAAAAGAAAAGCAAACCTCGAGGCATCACAATTCCAGACTTCAAATTATATTACAAAGCTGTAGAGATCAAGACAGTATGGTACTGGCATAAAACAGACGATAACTGGATAAAACTGGCATAAAAACAGACAATCAATGGAACAGAACAGAAAACCCAGAAATGGACCCAAAACTATATTGTCAACTAATCTTTCACAAAACAGGAAAGAATATCCAAATGAAAAAAAAAAAAAGTCTCTTCAAAAAATGGTGCTGGGAACAGTGGACAACAACATGCAAAAGAATGGAACTGGACCACTTTCTTATACCACACACAAACATAATAAACTCAAAATGGATGAAAGACCTAAATGTGACACATAATCCATAAAAATCCTAGAAGAGAAGACAGGTAGTAACCTCTTTGACATTAACTGTAGTAACTTCTTGCTAGATATGTTTCCTGAGGCCAGGGAAACAAAAGCAAAAAATAAACTATTGGGACTTCATCAAGATAAAAATCTTCTGTACAGCAAAGGAAACAATCAACCAAACTAAAAGGCAACCTATGGAATGGGAGAAGATGTTTACAAATGACATCTGATAAAGGGTTAATATCCAAAAGAACTTACCAAACTCAACACCCAAAAAACAAATAATCCAGTTAAAAAAAATCAGTAGAAGACACAAATAGACATTTTTCCAAAGAAGACATACTGATGGCCAACAGATGTATGAAAAGATGCTCAACATCACTCATTATCAGGGATATACAAATCAAAACCACAATGAGATATCACCTCACAACTGTCAGAATGGCTAAAACTGACAACTCGGGAAACAACAGGTGTTGGCTAGGATGCAGAAAAAGAGGAACCTTCTTGTACTGTTGGTGGGAATGCAAGCTGGTGCAGCCACTCTGGAAAACAGTATGGAGGTTCCTCAAAAAGTTAAAAATAGAACTACCCAATGAGTCAGCAATTGCGCTACTAGGTATTTCCCCCAAAAATACGAAAATACTGATTCGAAGGGATACATGCACTGATGTTAATAGCAGTATTATCAACAATAGCCAGATTATGGAAAGAGCCCAAATGTCCATCAACTGACTAATGGATAAAGAAGAAGTAAAGTCATTTTTATGACTTTACTTGTCATAAAAAATAATCAAATCTTGTCCTTTGCAATGATGTGGATGGACCTAGAGAGTATTATGCCAAGTGAAATTAAGTCAGAGAAAGAAAATACCATATGATTTCACTCATATGTGGAATTTAAGAAAAAGAACAGATGAACATAGGGGAAAGGAAAAAAAGAAAGAGAAGCAAACCAGAAAACAGACTCTCAACTATAGAGCACAAACTGAGGGTTACTGGAAGGGAGGTGTGCTTGGGATGGGTTAAATAGGTGATGGGTATTCACAAGGGCACTTGTGATGAGCACTGGGTGTTGTATGTAAATGATGAATCACTCAATTCTACACCTTAAAGTAATATTATACTGTATGTTAACTAATTGGATTTTAAATAAAAACTTTAAAAAGGAAAGAAAATAAAGAAAGCAGAGAGAGCTGATTTCAGAGCAAGGAACATTATCAGGCATTAAGAGGAGCATTACAGTGATAAAGGAGGCAATTCTTCAAGTCATAACAATACTTAACATATATGAGCCCATCAACAGAACATCAAAACACATGAGGTTAAAACTAATAGAAGTACAAGGAGACATAGATGGATCTACTATTACACTTAGAACTTAATGTGCTTTCATCAGATATGGATAGATACCACATACAGAAAAATCAGTAAGGACATAGTTGAACTCAACAGCAACATCAATAAACTGGTATTGACATCTATAGACAACTTCATTGACAACAGTAAATTATACATTTTTCTTAAGCTCACATGGGACATTACCAAGATATATCACATTTGGGTCACAAAACACATCTTAACAAATTTTTAAAAAATAAAAATCATATAATACCTGCTCTTAGAATACTATGGAATGAAACTATAAATCAATAACATAAAGATAGCTGTTATAAAATAAGTCACTAAAAGTCCCTATAAGTCCCAAAGCACTAAAGCATTGGGAATATAGTCAATAATAGTGTAAAACATTGTATAGTGACAGATGATAACTACACCTTATCATGGTGAGTATTTAATAGTGTATACAATTATTGAATCAATATGTTGTACACCTGAAACTAATATAACACTGCATGTTAATAAAACAATAATAACAAAATAATAGTAAAACAATGAAAGAAAAGAATCCCAGAATGTTTAGATATTAAACAGCCCACCTCTAAGTAGCAAATGGGTCAAAGAAGAAATTTCGAAATACAATTTATCAAAAGTTGTGGGAAATAGTGAAAGCAGTACTTAGAAATTTATAGCATTGAATGCATATATTAGAAAAGAAAAAAGATCTAAAGTCAATACTTTAAGCTACCACCATAGGAAACTAAAAAATAAAAAATTCATCCAAACTAAGAAGAAAATAAAAATTTAGTAGAAATAAAAGAACAAAATTGATGAGGAAAAATATTAACAAATACAAAAGCTAGTTCTTTGAAAAGATCAATAAAACTGATAGGCTAAGGAAAAGAGACAGCACAAATTACTAATATCAGAAATGAAAGATGGGACACTACAACATATCCTATGGACATTAAAAGGATAATAAAAATATTATGAACAACTCTGTGATTATAAATTTGATAATCTAGATGAAATTGACCAACCCCTTGAAAAACACAATCTGCCAAAATTCACATGAGAAAAAATATGTAATCTGAAAAGCCCTGTATCTATTAAAGAAATAGAATCAGTAATAACTTTACAAAGCAGAAAGTACCAGGCCAGATGGATTCACTGATGGATTCTAACAAACATTTAAGGAAGAAATTATACCAGTTCTTTACAAACTCTTCAAGACAATAGAAGGAGAGGAATACTTCCTAACTTATTCTACCAAATAACCAAAACTAGGCAGAGAGAAAACTACAGGTCAATATCTCTCATGAGAATAGATACAAAAATCCTCAACAAAATATTAACAAATATAAATCTAACATAATATACAAGATCTGTATGAGGAAGACTATAGAAATCTGAAGAATGATCAAAGAACTAAAATGGAGAGATAGTTCATGTTCAAGGACAGGAAAACTCAGTATCATCAAGATATGAGTTCTTTCCAGCTTCATCTCGATTCAGTATGGTCCCAATCAAAATCCCCCCAAAATTTTTTGTGGCTATTGAAATGGATTCTAAAATATGGATGAAGAGGCAAAGAGCAAGAAAAGCCAACACAATATTGAAGAAGAACAAAGTTGGAGAACCGACATATCTGACTTCAAGATTTACCATATAGTTACAGTAATCAAGACAGTGTGGTGTTGGCCAAAGAATAGACAAATTGATTATTGTAACAGAATACAGAGCCAGAAAATAAACCCCAATAAATAGTCAACTGATCTTTGCTAAACTAGCAAAGGAAATACACTGTAGCAAAGATAGTCTTTTCAATAAATGGCATTAGAACAAATGGACATCCACCCAAAAAATGAATCAAGACATAGACATTACATTCTTCACAAATATTAACTAAAAATGAATCACAGGCCTAAATGTAAAATGCACAAATGTAAAGCTCCTATACTACACAGGAGAAGATTTAACTGACCCTGGGTATGATAATGACATTTTGATGAAAATGAAAAGGTACAATCTATGAAAAAATATTTGATGAACAGGACTTCATTAAAATTCAAAACTCTGCTTTGCAAAAAGCAACATCAAGAGAATTAGAAGACAAGCTATGTCCTGGGAGAAAATATTTGCAAAAGACACATGTAATAAAAGACTATTATCCAAAATACACTAAGAACTCTTAAAACTCAACAATAAGAAAGCAGCTCAATTAAAAATGGGCCAAAAGTCTTAGGAGATACCTCACCAGAAAGATATTAAAATGCCAAGTGCTTAAGCATATGAAAAAAGGTTCAATATATGTCATTAGGTAATTGCAACTTAAAATAGTAAGACTTCAATTCACATCTATTAGAATGGCCAAAATCCAAAACACTGAAAGCACTAAATGCTAGCAAGGATGTAGAGCAATGGGAATTCTCATTCTTTGCTGGTGGGAACACAAAATTATATAGCTATTTTAGAGGACAGTTTCTCAATTATTATTTATTATTATTATTATTATTAGCTACATAAATATACTCTTACTATGTAATTCAGCCATCATGCTCTTTGGTATTTACTCAAATGAATTAGGAACTCTATCCACACAAAAATTTGTGCACCAATGTTTATAGCACTTTTATTCACAATTGTCAAAACTTAGAAACAACGAAGAAGTCCTTTAGTAGGTGAATAGATAAATAAATTTTGTTACATCCAGACCATGAAATAGTATTTAGTTCTAAAAAGAGATCAGCTATCAAGCCATGAAAAGGCATAAAGGAATATTAAATGCATACTATGAAGTGAAAGAAGCCAATCCAAAAAAAGGCTACATTCAAACTCTGACATTCACTGTATAGAGACAGTGAACATTTTGTGGTTTCCAGGAATAGGAGTAGGGAGATGGATGAATTGGCAGAGCTCACAGGACTTTTAGGACAGTGAAACTATTCTGTATTATACTCAATGGTTGATACTTATGATATACATATATAATAAGCCATAGAATATACAACACAAAAGTGAACCATAATGTTAACCATGGACACTGGGTGATAATGGTAATATATCAGCGTAGGTTTATCAATTGTAACAATACACCATTCTGGTGGGGATGTTGCTAATGGGGGAGGTTGTACATGTGTGAGGGCAGGAGATAGGGGAACTCTCTGTATTTTCCACTCCCTTTTGCTTTGAATCTAAAACTGCTCTAAAAAAAATAAAGTTAATTAATTTTTTTCAAAAGTATCTTTCTTTAGGTTACTGGAATATTTGCAGTATACATCATGGCTATATGTTTTTTTTTTTTTAAACATACAGTAAATATTTGTTCAAGAAATGGGCCTTTGAGGGGCGCCGGGGTGGGCTCAGTCGTTAAGCGTCTGCCTTCAGCTCAGGTCATGATCCCAGGGTCCTGGGATCAAGCCCTGCATCAGGCTCCCTGCTCGGCGGGAAGCCTGATTCTCTCTCTCCCACCCCCTCTGCTTGTGTTCCCTCTCTCTGTCAAATAAATAAATAAAATCTTAAAAAAAAAAAAAAGAAATGGGCCTTTGATTCACTAACAAGTATTTGATATTCTATGAATAACACTATACTTCCAGAAGTTTTACATTATCAAAACATTCTAAATACAAGAGATGAAAAACAAAACAAAACTTAGGAGTAAACTTTTATTAAAATATTAATAAATTTCATTGCAATGAAGGACATTTTATGAAGGTCTTTTTCAGTCAAAAATATAAGTTAGGATTTAAAGATAAAGCTACAAAATTAGTAACAAGTGTGAATTCCTTACCTTAGTCCTTTAATAGTTACTTTTTAACAAAATTATTTTTTTATTTTTTTTCAAAAATCTGTTAACAAAAAGTATTTTTCTAAACAAATTATTCAGTCCTACTTCTGCACAAGAATGCAGTGTACAAAATTCCCAAGTATGAATTTTAGCTCCACCATTTACTGGCTCTGTGACTTTGGATAAATTTTTGAATTCTGGGTGCTTTGTGTCCCTTATTATAAAATGCCTGGTGATGGGTATTAAGGAGGGCACGTACTGCATGGAGCACTGGGTGTTATACGAAAACAATGAATCGTGGATCACTACATCAAAAACTAATGATGTATTGTATGGTGACTAACATAATAAAATAAAATTAAAAAATAAATAAATAAAAAATAAATAAATAAAATGAGATGAATAATGGTACCTAAAGAATGGGTTTGCAAAACTTTACTAAATTTTCTTTATAGTTTACATGAATGGATTAATGCAAAATGCTTAGAACAAATATATGATTAATAAATGTTAGCTATTAATATTTTATTATAAATCAGAGGTCTGCACTCACAGAACTATCAGCAGAGGGTGTGCCTTAAGTAAATTACTTTGCGAACATTTGATCATTACAATTTTAATTTACCTTTCATTACTCATTGACGTACAAATCAGGTCTTTATTTTAACATTCTAAATCTGGTCTCCTCTTCATTTCAGCTTCAGTCCTAGCTTTGATCACCATTCATATTCTCCTAGTACTTCTTTTTTGCCTCTTACATCAAACCATGGTGTAACTCCATGGAAACCTTTTCTATATGTGGCCAAAAAAGAGCAAATATTTTAGACTCTGTGGACCGTATGGTCTCTGTCACAACTGCCCCAACTCTTCCAGTGTAGCACAAAAGCAACCAGAGATAGTACCTATTCAAATGATCATGTTGAGCTCCAATAAAACTTTATTTTCAAAACAGGTTACAGGTTGGATTTGACCACAGGAGTTTGCTGATGCCTGCTTATGCCATCCTAAACATATGCAGAATTATTTTGCAAAAGCTTCCAACTTATGAATAGAAAAAAGAGCCTCCAATTCTACCAGTCTCTAGGTAGTTTCTTTCAGTATCGAGCACTATAAAATATTCCAGCATGAAATAAAAATATATTGACAGTAGGAGCACCTAAATTTATAAAGCAAATATTAACAGACCTGAAGGGAGAAATAAACAGCAATATAATTATATTAGGGGACTTCAATACCTCACTTTCAACAATGTATGGATCATGCAGACATAAAATCAATAAGGAAACACTGGACTTAAACTGATGGAGTTAACGGATATTTATACAACATTCTAGCCAACAGTAGTAAAATGCACATTCTTTTCAAGTACACATAGAATATTCTCCAGGACATGTCATATATTAGGTCACATAACAAGTTTTAATAAATTTGAGATTGATCATATCAAGCATCTTTTCCAACCACAATAGTATGAAACTAAAATTATAAGAAAAAACTGGAAAATTCACAAATACTTGGATATTAAATAACATGCTTCTGAACAACCCATGGGTCAAAAAGAAATCAAAGGAAAAATTAAAAACAAATATATTGACACAAATCAAAACAGAAATACAACATACCAAAACTTATGAGATGCAGCAAAAGCAGTTCTAACAGGGAATTTCAAAGCAACAAATGCCTACATTAAGAAAGATTTAAAAAAAAAAAAAAAAGCCTAACTGTATACCTCAAGAAACTAGAAAAACAAATAAAAGTAGTTGAAGGAAGGAAATAAAAATCAGAGCAGAAATAAATGATAGAGGTTAAAGAGAACAGAAAAGATCAGTGAAATTAAGAGCTTTTTTTAAAAGCCTTTAGCTAGACCAAAAAATAAAAAATAAAAAAATAACCCAAAACAAAAGAGGACTCAAAATCAGAAGTGAAACAGAAATGAAGCGGCAGACATTACAACTGATACCACAGAAATAAAAAAGACAATAAAAGACTACTGTGAATAATTTCCATGCCAACAAATTGGACAACCTAGAAGAAAGGGATACATTTCTAGAAACATATAATTTACCTAGACTGGATCATGAAGAAATAAAAATCAAATAGACTAATTACTGTTTTTGAATTATTGAATCAGTAATCAAAAACTTCCCAAATAAAAATCCAGGGCCAGGTGGCTTCATTGGTAAATTATACCAAACATTTAAAGAAAAATTAGTACCAATCTTTCTCAAATTCTTCCAAAAAGTAGAAAAAGAGAAACACACCCTTTTCATTTTACAAGGTCAGCATTACTTTAATACCAATACCAGACAAGGACATCAAAACAAAAGGAAAAATTCTCAACAAAATGTTAGCAAATCTAATTCAACAGTACATTAAAAGGATCATACATCATGTCCAGTGGGATTTATTCCAGGGATGCAAAGATGGTTCCATAGATGAAAATTCAATGTGATATAAAAATTAACAAAAGAGGGGCACCTGGGTGGCTCAGTTGGTTGAGCATCTGCCTTCAGCCCAGGTCATGACCCCAGGGTCCAGGGATCAAGCCCTGTGTCAGGCTCTCTGCTCAGGGGGAAGCCTGCTTCTCCCTCTCCCTCTGTCACTCTGCCTGCTTGTGCACGCTCTCTCTCTGTTAAATAAATAAATAAATAAATAAAATCTTTCCAAAAATTAACACAAGAGAGATTAAAAATGAAGGATAGAAGCACAATAGAAGCAGAAACAACTTTTGACAAAAGTCTACATTCCTTCATATAAAAATTCTCAACAAACTGGGTATAGAGGGAATACACCTCAATATATTAAAGTCCTTATATATTAAGCCCACAACTAATATATATCATACTCAACAGTAAAAAGCTAAAAGACTAGGAATAAGACAGGGATGCCCAAATCTCACCACTTTTATTTAAATTAGTACTGGAAGTCTAGCCAGAGCCATTACACAAAAAAGAGAAATAAAAAGACATCCAAATTAGAAGGAAAGAAATTGTTTCTATTTGCAGATGACATATTATATATATAAAACCCTAAAGACTCCACCCAAAAAAAAAACCTGTTAAAACTAATAAATTCAGTAAAGCTGGGGGTACCAAAATCAATGTACAAAAATCAATTTCAATTCTACACATCAACAACAAAGTATGAGAAAAAAATTAAGAAAGCAATTCCATTTACAATTCCATTTACAAAAAGAATAAAATATTTAGGAATAAATTTAACCAAGGAGGTAAAATATCTATACACTGAAAACTGTAAGATATTGATTAAATGTTGAAGATCAAAATAAATGGAAAGATATTCCATGCTCATGGACTGGAAGATGTAATATTGTTAAAATGTCTGTATCATCCAATGAAATCTACAGATTCAATGTAAGTCTTATCAAATTTTCAATGTCATCTTTCACAAAAATAGAAAAAGCAATATTAAAATTTGTATGGAACTGAAAATGGCCCTAAATAGCAAAGAAATCTTGATAAAGAGCAAAGCTGGAAATATCACACTTTCTGATTTCAAACTCTATTACAAATCTATAGTAATCAAAACAGTATGGTATTGACATAAAAATTGATGTATAGAACACTGGAACATAGAACTCAGAAATAAACCCATGCATATATAGTCAATTAATTTACAACAAAGCAGCCAAGAATATACAGTGGGGAAAGTAGTCTCTTCAATAAATGGGGTGGGGAGATCTGGACAGCCACATGCAAAAAGTAAAACTGGACTCCTACTTTACTCCATACACAAAAATCAACTTAAAGAGCATTCAGGATTTTAAATTTAAGTTCTGGAACCATGGGGCACCTGGGTAGCTCAGTCATTAAGCGTCTGCCTTCAGCTCGGGTCATGATCCCAGGATCCTGGGATTGAGCCTGCATTAGGCTCCTTGCTCAGTGGGGAGCCTGCTTCTCCCTCTCCCTCTCCCCCTGCTTGTGTTCCCTCTCTCGCTGTGTCTCTCTCTGTCAAATAAATAAATAAAATCTTAAAATAAAAATTCTGGAACCATAAAGTTCCTAAGAAGAAAACATAGGTGGTAAGCTCCTTCACATCATCTCCGGTGGTTTTTTTTAGGGGGGTGGGGGTTGTTGATATCAGATTCAAAGGCAAAAAAGCAAAGTAAACAAGTGGAACTTCATCAAATTAAAAAGTGCTACATAGAAAAGGAAACCATCAATAAAACAAAAAAAGAACTTACCAAGTGGGAGAATATATTCACAAATCCTATCTCTGATAGGGGTTAATATGCAAAATATATAAATAACTTACAACTCAATAAGGGAAAAAATATCCAATTAAATCA
The DNA here is from genome assembly GCF_964656455.1 of Halichoerus grypus. NCBI lineage: Eukaryota > Metazoa > Chordata > Mammalia > Carnivora > Phocidae > Halichoerus > Halichoerus grypus. The sequence continues at coordinate 25,672,921 of NC_135714.1, forward strand.
GCAGAGTATCTGGACAGACATCTTTCTAAAGAAGACATAAAAATGGTCAACAGGTACATGGAAAGTGCTCAACATCACTCATCATCAAGGAAATACAAATCAAAACCACAATGGGATATCACCATACACCTTTCATAACAGCTGCATCAGAAAGACAAGGGTTAACAGTGTGGGTAAGCATGAAGAGAAAAGAGAATCTGGATGCACTGTTGGTGAATGTAAATTGGTACAGCCACTATGGAAAAGAGTATGGAGTTTCCTCAAAAAATTAAAAATAGAATTACCATATGATCCAGCAAACCCATTTCTCGGTATATATCCAAAAGAAATGAAAATGGGATATTGAAGGGGTATCTATACCCCCATGGTCATTGCAACACTATTAACAATAGTCAAGGTATGGAAACTACCTGTGTCCGTAAACTGATGAATGGATTAAAACAAAACAAAAAAAGTTGTCACACACACACACGAGAATAGTATTCAGCCATGAGAAAGAAAAAAATCCTGTGCATTGCTACATGGATAAACCTTTATGGCATTACACTGAGTGAAATAGCCAGACAGAGAAAGACAAATACTGCATGGTACCACTTACCTATGGAATCCAAATTAAAAATTCAAACTCCTAGAACAAAAGAGTAAAAAACTGGTTGCTGGGGCTAGGGGTTAGAGGAAATAGAAAGAGGTTGGTAAAAGGGTACAAACTTTCAGCTATAAAATGAACAAGGTGTAAGGATCTAATGTATAATATGGTGGCCATAGTTAAAAACACTTTAACTGAAATTTGCTAAGAGTAGAATTTAAATGTTCTCAGATACACACACAAAATAAATATGATAAATGTGATTAAAAATGTGTTGATAGTTGATCTGAGACAAAACTTGGATTGAGAAAAATTCTGTAAATTGTCTATATTATATTCTTAAAGGTTAAGGGAAAGACTACTTTCTAAGTAAAATATGTTAATCTGGCACATGCCAGTAAACCTGAGCTGCTAATTCACTGAAGTGTCTGGGAATAAATATTGAATGAACAAATGCCAACATGTATTAGTTTATAGGCAACTTACACACAAATTCATTTGAAAAGGTATGAAATCTTGATTATCTAATATATCTCCATGTTTCTAAATTAAAATGAAGATTAAATATTCCAAACATTAGCTCTTTAAGCTAGGACTAAAATCACTGTCATATAACAGATGGCATATTCTCAATATGCAATGTAAACTGGCTAAGGATTGAACATAATTGTGGTTTTCTAATACTTCCATTGCTCTTTCCTACTAATTCTATACACCTACTTAAGTGAATAAAAAACAACTGCTCTCATCCACAGACTTCTCTGATATAAATAGATATGTTTTCAATGAAAACATCTTGTTATTATTAAATGAGCAGAAATATAAAATGTTAGTAAAAATGTATTGCTTTAAATATATCAAAATAGAAATTAAAAAAAAAAAGGTGTGAATGTACAGTTACACTATAGTGGATTTAATTTTGGCATTGAATTGTGCATTTATGAATATTCAAAAGACTTAAAGGTTCTGAATACTGTGATTTACAGATGGATGTTTGATAATTTCTTACAAAGATAAGGTGATTGTGACATATATAAAAGTATACACTAAAATCATTGTTACCTTGGGCACCTGGATGGCTCAGTGGGTTAAGTGTCTGCCTCTTGATTTCCGCTTAGGTCATGATCTCAGGGTCTTGAGACAGAGCTCCACTTCAGGCCCTGCAATGGGCATGGAGTCTGCTTGGCATTCTCTCTCTCTCCCTCTCCCCCAGCCTCTCCCTCCCTCTCTCTGTGAAAAAGAAAAGAAAGAAAAGAAAAGAAAAGAAAAGAAAAGAAAAGAAAAGAAAAGAAAAGAAAAGAAAAGAAAAGAAAAAGAAAAGAGGGAGGGAGAGAGGAAGGAAGGAAGAAAGGAGGAAAGAAAGAAAGAAAGAAAGAAAGAAAAAGAAAGAAAGAAAGAAAGAAAGAAAAGAAAAAGAAAATCATTGTTACCTTAAAATCCTCTGGCATCTGCTCTTGACTCCATCTGTCATCCTTTAATAAATAATTGCTGTATTTACTATTTCAACAAAAGATGGAAAAGTCTCCTCTAAGTATCACTTGAGAATGAATGGAAATGTTTTTAGGGGAAATAAGATGATCTACATGGCATGATATCTAGAGCATAATTTTAAATGAGAATAGATTTCCATTACAGCCTTAGGTTTTTAATAAAAGAGACTTTTCAGCTGATGCAATTCTCCCAAGTGTAGGACCCTAGTTCTGCTTTTAATTGTAACAGATCTAAATATTAATAAACTCTTAGCTCATATTAGTATCATATTTTTGGAAAATGGTTTTAAGTGGGGCAACTATTTAGACTTAGTCCAATTGTAAATTTCTCTGGGAATCAAAAAATCTCTAAAATAGTCAACAGGGAAAATTATAATGGAAAAAAAAATCTTGACACAGAGCTAATAAAATAAGCACTGAATATTTACTCCTTTTTACAAAACTAGAAATTGCTGTACTCGCAGCATGTTTGAAAAAAAAGTGGTACAGTTTGTAAAAATCAGAAAAATGATAGTGTTTAGCTAAAGAGAATCAAAGACCATTTACTCAACAATTGATCCCCACTTAATACATCACTGTATGGAGTGGGCTTTTGAATGATTTGAATACAAGTGATCCAGGGTAGTCTTTATAAATTAACCTTTTTAACCTTTTCTACTTTGTAGAAATTTAATTTTGGAAAACACTTTTATATTGACTTTTTAGTTTAAGCAAGTAACAAACAGAGACACTGAAAATGACATTCAATACACAGTTGAATAGTCAACTGAACTGGCACACATTTCACACACCAGATAAATACAATCCTTAATTATCTGGATATTCATGAACTTCTCTCCATAAAATGACTTCATTTGGCCAGTTAAAAGTCAAAAACATTATTTTTCTCAAGAAGATGAAGTACAAGTAGCCAATATGTAATTTTTCCTTTGAAACTAAAATTGTTTGTGGCTATAGGAATATTATTATCTTTGCTGGAATGAAACTTACTAAAGCAAAAAGTACAGAATTCCTAGCTGGTCAAGGTAGATGCTGAACCTTAATGATTGATTGATAACAATGCAAATGTTCTTGAGATTGAATGTGTTGACAAGGAAAATACATTACATCAAATGACTAAGAAGTTGAAATAGTCATGATCATAAGAGGTAATCTTTAGGGAGTTTTTACCATTGGTTAGGAATGGTGCTAAGTACTTTACATGACCATAGGTAACACATACTCAATATTTACTACTTGTCAGATTCTGTGCTAAGCATTTTTCTTTCATAGAAGTTGTAAGCAAAATTCTAAGGTGGCCTCCAAGTTTCTGTATCTTGCTCTATATAAATCACTTCACTTGAGTTTAGATGGGATGTGTGAATAGGATATCACCTGCCATTATTAAGCTATATTATAAGGTAAAGGTGAAGAAATTTTGCAGTTATAACTGAGTAACAAAATTTTTGTTTTGGCATTGAAAGGGAATTTTTTTTTTTCTTTTTGAGTTGACCTAGTCAATCAGGTGAAAACTTTTAAAAGAAGGGCTGAAAGAGAGAAATTATCTTGCTGTCCTAGAAGTAAGCTGCTATACTGTGGAAAGGCCTGTGAAAATGTGCCCAGCTGATTCAGCAAGAACACTGGGATGTCGATCCAAAATCACAAGGAAATGAATTCTGCCAACAACTACGTGAACTTGGAAGAGAACCATAAGCTCCAGAAAGAAACATAGCCCGGCCAACACCTACACTGTAGCCTCATGAGACCCTGAGAAAAGAACTCTGTTAGCCATGTTACCTACAGATTCTATGAGAAAATGAATAGGTGTTGTTTTAAGCCATAAAATATTTGTTGATGTATTAAGAAATAATAGAAGACTCATATGGTCATCTTATTTAATCCTCATGAAGATGTCCTAGTTGGTTTAGGCTGATATAACAAAACACCATGGCCTGAAGGCTTAACAACAGAAATTTCTTTCTCACAGTTCATGAGGCTGGGAAGTTCAAGATCAAGGCACTGGCAGATTTGGTGTCTGGTGAGAACCTGCCTGGCTGTCTTCTCTCTTTGTCCTTCCATGGTGGAAGGGGCAGGAGAGTGCTCCAGGGTCTCTTTTTACAAGGGCATTAAAAATGTAAGTTCCTAAAGGCCTCACATCTAAAACCACCATATTGGGGGAATAGGTATCAACATATGAATTTTGGAAGGACACATGTATTCAGTCTATAGTAGACAGGTTGAAAAAATGAAATGCAGAATATATAAAGGACTCAAAGGTTACATAACTTGTCCCGAGAATACAGTTTTTTTTTACTGAAAGATCCAGAATCAGAGTTCAGAGTTAGACCTTCTGACTCCAGCATTACCCAAATTTACACAGTAAATTCTGTTCATTTAAATCCTCTCAATAGTCCTATGAGATTGGTATTAAAGTCCTTATTTTATAAAAAGGGATACTGCCCCAGGGATAGTAAATACTTTGTCCAAAGCCACACTGATCTATTATGAAATGGATTAAACAGTTAAACAGAGGATTAACTGGCCACAAACTTTACCTTCATAAATAACACATTATACTGTGAATTATTCACCTGGTTAAAGGGTGGGATGAAGGCAATGTGGGAAACTACGTTTCTATCTACTTTAAGCTTCTATTTTCTACTCTGTGATGAGTTACACACTGCCCTTTGGGACACAAAGATTTTTGTCTTCCTGCTACTTTAAAAGCTGATATTTCTTCAATCCCCACTGTTATTTTCATTATTAAACACTCAAATTTCCTCAACAAAGCATGAATGTCATGTGGTAATCTGATAAGTCACATATCAAGGTTAAGTATCAAAAAAAAAAAAATCTTACAATAAAGCTGATGCTTTTGGAATATCCCAGGGAACAGCTAAAGTACCACTGAAATAATGTGATTGACAGCAGGAGGCCTTTCATTTTATTTCAAAATAACTTGAGATGTATATAAAAAAGTAGCATGCTACATTGATATATCAAGAAGCATCCTCTGACAAGGATCAAAAAAAAAAAAAAAACTTTTAAAATATAAAATCAAATAATAAAGGTTTCCATTTGGATCTTCATAAGTCTGTTTTAAAAACAACAAGAAAAAAATAATGATACATCAATTATTGTAATTTGCCAATGTTAAGAAAGCCATGGAATTGCATTGCAAACTATAGTCACAGGGCCCTGGTTAGCAATACACCAGTATCTTATATTTTTCTAAGTCACTTTTGTTTTATAGGGTTCACTTTTTTTTAATTTAATTTAATTTTAAATTTCAGCATAGTTAACATACAGTGTTATATTAGTTTCAGGTGTACAATATAGTGATTCAACACTTCTATACATCACCCGGTGTTCATCACAATTGCCCTCCTTAATCCCCATCCCCTATTTCACCCATCCCCCACCCACCTCCCCTCTGGTAACCATCAGTTTGTTCTCTATAGTTAAGATATAATATTCACTTTCTATTTTTTTTTTTTTTTTTGATAAAGAGAGAGCATGCCTGGGGGAGTGGGGGCGGTGGGGGGAGCAGAGAGAAGGAGAGAGAGAATCTTGAGCAGGCTCCATGCCCAGGTCAGAGCACCATGCAGGGCTTGATCTCATGACCCTGAGATCATGATCCAAGCTGAAATCAAGAGTCATTCGCTTAACCAACTGAACCATATATATATATTAATATATATATGTAATATATAATATATATATATAGTGTTCACTTCTTTGCTGTAATCATTACTATTAGGACTTTAGAGAAATATTAAGATCACTGAGGTGATGTTGCTGTAAAATCTAAACATTGGAAATGTCAGAATGAAAAGAATCAAGGAAGGAATATAATAAAATGAGAAAAAATAAAATTCACCATATTTAGGGTTAAACTTAGCATTAATAATTTTAGAGTATAAATGTCATAATCTTTACTAAAATGTCTCACCCTGGGATAGGTTACTAGACTTTCAGAAATCCAAATTATGGTTAACTAAGATGACTTTAGAAATAAATTGTAAGCTTAGATGTATTATAAAGGGAATATGTTCAACACTGAGTACTTGAAATGACATGTAAGTGGGAAGATGAAGGAAAGGATAAAAATGTTTTAAATATACTGTGTAGATGAAATAATTCTCTTAAAACAGGCTCTGAGGCTTTTTAGATTAATGGGAAGTACATTGCCCAAAACGATAGCTTAAACTTGTTACTAGAAGTCTCAGACAAAACCCTGCAATTCTGGTGTCTATATTTCATTAGGAGACCTATTTTATTTTGTGATTTCTAATTTCAATGACAATCTCTGAAACAATTACTGCTTTCTGCCAAAACATCTAGGTTTGTCTCCTCCTTTCTAAGATACATGATACTATCAGTCTTCATTTACTTTTAGTACAGAAGAAATGTGGTGGAGAAATTTTAATTTTAATATCTCATTTTTGTATTATTTATTACTTAAAACTTTTTTTCCCTATATAAACCACCTGGAAAGAGTACCATAATACATCACAAATAACTTAAATAGTTTTAATTCCTTGAGTTTATTAGATCATTTTTCTTTTCAAATATGATTGGGTCATCATGAAGGGACATAATGGAACTATGAAGACTGCAACTGAGATTTACTTTGAGAGATAAAATAGTTGTTGATCAATCTATAGCCTGGATTATACTAGTCTTGCCTTCTTAACATCTCAGAGCTTTCTGCCTTGCACATTTATCCTTTAACTTTCAAAGACAGGGTATTCCACAAAAAAAAAAAAAAAACAATAAAAACCAAAGAAGACAATAAATTAAAAGAACTCTTATCTTTGCTGTTCAGGCAGCAAAGGGTAAGGTGATGTAAAAATCTCAAAGATTAAAAAGCTTGAAAACCAGTGAACCAAATAAAATAAACATTGACATTTAAATATACACCCATTTCCACAAACAGGCCGGTACATACCTGACTCCTTCAACAGTATGAATTTTTAACGAATCACTGGGTTTTTATGATGGTAAATTCTTCCTTTAAAAAAATGGTATTCTTCCCCTTTAAAAAAATCCTGTTTTAATAGCTTAGAAATCCATATTTAGCATAGCGATCCCTAGTTTCTAAGGACAAAATTTTCAATGAGAGTATCCGGGAAAATCTGACTGGTTATACTCTTCAGAAAATGGTAATAGTAAGGGCTCCTGGGTGGCTCAGATGGTTAAGCATCTGCCTTCGGCTCAGGTCCTGATCCCAGGGTTCTGGGATCGAGTCCCACATCAGGCTCCCTGCTCGGAAGGGGGCCTGCTTCTTCCTCTCCCTCTGCTGCTCCCCCTGCTTGTGCTCTTTCGTTCTCTCTGTCAAATAAATAAATAAAATCTTAAAAAAAAAAAATGGTAATAGTAACAAATGAAATATAATCTGGCAGTTTAAATTTAATCAGTATGTCACCGTTTTGTCTTAATAGGGCAAATCACCCTGGTTGTACTTAATTTACTCTCAGCAGCAAGTGGTGGGTAATGAAAGCAAAAGTCACTCACTAGTTGGGTGGAGAAGGTAGTGCAATTAACGATTGCTTTTAACAATTCAAATTACACCTGAATTGTGGAAAGGATTGCTAATTTAGACAAGTATAAATTTGGCAAGTCCACGACTTCAGCATATCAAGTATGCATGGCAGGCATTTTTTGATTCCCTGACATTTCAAGGCAATAGTTTTAAGGCGGTGGTAATGTTAGTTTGCAAAGCACCAGGATTTGTAATACAAAAGAAATACTCATTATACATGTGTACAAATAAGATTTGCTTCTTTTTTTCCCAATCACTACATCTTCAAGCACTGAAAAGGGCAAGGGGAAAGCAACCAATTAGCAGGGAGAAAGTAAAATTATCCATTTTGTTTGGATATCAAGGGAATGGAATTAGACTAAAGGATCAGGCAAACAACCTGAGATCATTTAGATTCTATTATGGGATTTATGTCAAAATGAAACATTCATAAGGAAGTAACTTTATTTTGCAATTCATAAGCCCTTTGTAGAATCATTAGAAAATTTACTTTCTAATATATGATATGAAATTTGTTCATGCCAGCACTCAGTGGTAAATCTGGATTAAACATGCTTGTTAGGAAAATAATTGTTAGCAAAAGCAAGATACTTCATTTCAAATGGCTTACTCTGGCAATGTTTTACAACTTAGAAGTGAATAAGGTTACATTAAGATAATTAGGACGTTGGTACTGTTAAAATTTCTAAGAAATACTACAATTTCCAGAGGCTCCTAATTATTGAGAATCAGAGAAGGAAACCTACTTGTCTGAGAAGGTTGGTAAACACTTACTATAATAAACCAGGAGATGTCAATTGTTCAAACTCATGTAAATTCTAGATGTACAGAGTAGAAAATGTATAATTTTCTATGTCAATTCCCAGTTATTGGCGTGTTGAATTATGGATTTTTCATAGCAAGGTAAAGAAATTTTTCCTATCACTATAGCTCTAACTCAGAAGAATAAATGGTTATTGGAAACCAGATACAATGGCAAAAAAATTAGGTAAATCATAGAATACTGGTTTTCAAAAACAAGACTCTCAGTAAGATACAATCAGAACACAGCATACCTATTGAGGGGAAATTAAGAAGGAGAAAGCCAAGTGCCAATGCTGAAGGCATTTCCAAACTAAAGATAAAGATGCTGTTTGGTCTGAGAAGCACAAGAACGTATTGAATGATTTTTTCATGTTTACCTGTATATACACTTGAAGTATAAGAGATATAATCTCTAAATCTTTCTCTATTTTACTGATACCTATAGCTTTCTTTCCTTTTGTACCTACACTAACATAGGCAGTTGAAACAGACTACTTTGCATAATAATCATATGTCACTTTCATTGCTTATTAGATGACGGTGCTATGCAAAGCACTCAAAATTAAAATCATTTGACAAATATTTACTAAACATCTTTGTTTTAATGAAGTCCATCACATTCAACAAATATGTATTACAAATCTATTGTGCATATATCATGCATGTTCTTGGGACATATTAATAAAAAAAAAAGGCAAATCCCTATCTCCTTGAAGCTGACATTCTATCAGGGAACAATTAATAACCAATGAAAATAACATGTAAAAATATATAGTATGCTATAAAAGGTTAAGTGCTTTGGATAATAAATAACACAAAAGAGAATCAGGAGTATGTGTATATATATGCCTGTGGGGATGGATGAGTGCAGTTTTAAGTAGGGTAATCAAGGTAGGCTTCAAGGAGAAACACCGATTTAAAGACAGAGATATCTGGGGGAAATATTGCTTCTAGAAGAAAGAGCATCTGGTATAAGAATCCTAAGGCAAGAATATGCGTGGATCTGAGTAAGAAAGAGTTAAAAAAGGAACGGGGTTAGGGAGAGGGAAGCTGTGCAGACAGAACGTACAAGGACTCACTCACAGACAGATGTAAAGACCTTTCATCTTATAGAGCCTACAGAACGTATTCTAGTGGCCATTATATAAATCAGGGTTTCTGAACCTTGAGCTTATTGATTTTTGGGGCCAGATAAATTCTTTGTTGTCTAGGGCTGTCTGGCTCACTGTAGATTGTTCAAGCATCATATCTAACCTGTACTTTTATTTTATTTTTTTGAGGGGTGGGGCAGAGCGAGAGAGACAATCTTAAGCAGGCTCCACACTCAGAACAGAGCACAATGTGGGGCTCAGTCTCAGAAACCTGAGCCATGACCTGAGCCAAAATCAAGAGTTGCACACTTAACCAACTGCCACCCAGGTGCCCCTCTAACCTGTACTTTTAGACGACGGTAGTATCTACAATAAAATGACTCCAGATATTGCTAAACATACTCAGGGTTGGGAGGTGGGGCAAACAGAACTGCCCCTGGTTGAGAACCATTAATATCAATAAAAGGATATGGGTGCCTGGGTGGCGCAGTTGGTTAAGCATCCCACTCTTGGTTTCAGCTTAGGTTGTGATCTCAGGGTCCTGGGATCGAGCCCCACATTGGGTTGTGCACTCAGTGTGAAGTCTCCTTTGGATTCTCTCTCCGTCTCTCTCTGTCCCTCCCACTCATGCTCTCTCTTTTTCTCTCAAATAAATAAATCTTTAAAATAAATAAATAAAATAAATAGTAACTAAAGCACAAAGTATTAAGTAATTAATTCAAGGTCATCCAACTAATAAATAAACTTGAGGCCAGATGCCAGATGTTTCATGATAAGATACATTTATTCCATTGCTTGGTTGTACCATTGATTTCTTTTCTGGTTCATTTGAATCAAAGACAGTTGACTAGAGTCATAATGTTGTAAACTCTTGAGCAGTTTTTATCAGCATCATATAAAGTAAAAATCAGCTTTAAGTGGCCAGACAGGTTTGCCTGTAACAAGGTCCTGGAATTTCGACAGAACATCAACTCTGAATCAGTGTTTTGAGCTCTGAGAGGAGCATGGATCATGGTGGTATATGCTGACATCTGTTCCATGGAAAACAGGGATGGGGTAAGAGAAGAGGCTTTGATTGATGGAAGTGCAATTTCCAGTGAATCAGCAGAGCTGTGGCCAGCTGGGAATCCACAGTATATGAGTGACCAAGCTGGTGTGCTGCAATAGCAAAAGACATTTGCCCTGAGTTTGAGCAAATATGTAAGAAAAAACACCCCTGTTATAGGATGCCAAGAAGTAGGTCCTGGAATGAATATGGTCCTAAGAAGAACACAATTTTGATCATAAATTTGGAAATTGTGCTAGGAAGCAGATAATCCTGAGAAAACTACATACAGCATAAATATAATATATACTATTACTAAATACTTGTAGCTAATTATATGCGTGTGGAGAAAGTCTGGACTGTATTTTCATCTTTCAGCACATTGCCTAATAGTGCTCATTGACTGAACACACTTCTACTTTCCCTTTATCACTCATACAGTTCACAACACATGTAGTATCATATTTTCCTCTGTTAATTTACCTTTTTTAGGAGAGGTCATCAGAGGTCCTATGGTATATATTACTGCAAAGCCTAGCATGACAGCTGACACTAAATAATGTAAGAAGACATTAGTAAGATACATTAATGATGACCAAATAGGCTTTAGGTTAGTTTAGATAAACAGGTGAAATCCTTTCAAAGCAGCATTTATTTTGATCACCTCTCAATGAGTATGAAGACGAAGGCAAGTATTAAGTTTTATGAATTTGTGAGCTTGTGGAAGGAAACAAAGTATTAATATCATTGAACCTGTCTCCAGCACGCACACCTTTGAGAATCTTGTGTCTTGAAAGAATAAAGGATACAAAGCAATCTGGTTTTCTCCAGAAGCCTTATTTACTATCACTAAATTTATAAAAAGAATGGACTGAATAGTTCTAAATGATTTTGTTTTTCAGGGGACCTATCTTGATATTTGAAGATGAAATGAGTTGTCTGTCTACAAATGGAGATTTTCTCTTATTTCTCCTCCAGAGTTGCAATAAACATAACATTGCATGTAACTCAAGAGCACATTGCATGCCAATGTTTCATTATTCTCGTTGACAACCTGAAATTTACTAGATTATTTACCACAGACCATATTACCTTTACAAAAAAGTACAATTTCCTATCAAATGTATCCTAGGCTTATTTTTTTCATTACCTTCATCTTCTAAAAGAATATTGCATTAGAGATACTTGTTTTCAAAATATAAAACTTAAATCATTATTTTTATTTTTATTTTTATAAAGATTTTATTTATTTATTTGAGAGAGAGAGCACATGAGAGGAGGGAGGGTCAGAGGGAGGAGCAGACTCCCTGCAGAGCAGGGAGCCCGATGCGGGACTCGATCCGGGGACTCCAGGATCATGACCTGAGCCGAAGGCAGTCGCTTAACCAACTGAGCCACCCAGGTGCCCTTAAATCATTATTTTTAAAGCTCTGTGAGATATTTCATAGTTTGAGTGTGTAATTAATTCCACCATTCCTGTAGATGGACTTTAAGGTTGTATCTTTATGTAGCTGTTTAAGGTAATTTCATTGGATGTTCTTTGGAAATATAAAACTTAGTGCTTCTCTACACCGATCTTATTTGCTTTTCAGAATGAACATTGGTATTTAAAAGAAAATTAGTAAAATATTTTTAAAAATTCATCAACTGGTTAACTTGTATTATCAGTGTGAATACAAATGCTTTTTAACTTTCCATCATTCAAAATTCTGTAACTCCTGGGACACCTGGCTGGCTCAGTCTGTGGAGCATGCGGTTCTTGATCTTGGGGTTGTGAGTTTGAACCCCACACTGGGTGTAGAGATTACTGAAAAATAAAATATTAGAAAAAAATTCTGCAACTCCTATACTTTATACTAAATCTTGTTTTAGTTCTGTGTATTTAAGATACTACCTAATAAGCAAAAATAATGACACCTTTATAAGATAGGCTTATTATTTAATTGAGCCCATGAGGACTTAAATCAAGTCTAGGCTTTCAAACTTCAGTTCAGTGAGCCTTGCCTCCAAATGAGACTGAAAGTACCATGTCCAAACCTCATCAAATAATTTATTAAACAACAAATTTCACTAAATTAATTTAGAAGTACAATGCCTCTTGCTTCCATTCTACTTAAGATGGCCTAACCATTTTCTATTCCGCATAACAACAGGTTGAAGCAGCTCATCCCAGGAACTGACATTTCACATTTCATGCAGTAGGGAGCAGGACACTTCACTGAAGTTATTATCATTGCTCTCTTGTCTGCTGAAATATCAAAGGTGTTGATTTGGGACTCTCCAATTCAGATTCTGGTACACCTATCTCAGTGACAAGAAAGGACAAAGGCTCTGAAGATATACACTGAGGGAAAAAAAGGGAGTATAAGGTATTCAGACAGAAAAATGGAGAAAGGAGTAGAGAGAAAAAATAACTTAATATCCTGTGGACACCATATATCACCCTCATTTTCATTTTGTGAAATTGGCAGGTACAATATATGCCTGAAGCAGCTGTGCTTTTTTTTTTTTTCCTAGAATCTCTCTGACAGCAGAAACAGGGACGGACTCCTACTCAGAGTAAGTAGCTGATGTGACTGGGTCCGTTGTGAAGCTAAGATTGTTGGGAAGACACCTGGCATTGAATCTAAGGGACTGTTTTGATCCCCGAAGATTGCTCTGTTTATTACAAACTTTTGAAGATTATTTTCTGTTCTTTCTGGTGAAAGTGTGAAAATATCCATTACTGACCTTCCCTGCCTATATAGAAATCCTCAATCAGACAGTTTTCAGAAGACTGAGCAGCATTCATGGTGACAAAAGAAAGAATTAGGGTGAGAACAGCAGTTAAAACATCAAGAGGAACTCGTTCTTAAATGAGCTAAAAATGTTCAAATTATTTTCTCAGTCCCTTTCGTATCTACCATGGAATTCCTAAATGCTGTCTTATGAATGCATTTATATAAAACAAAAGTTATTTTGACTGAAAATTATAGACATTACTGCAAATTTGAGGAGTTTGCCTTTGTTTTGGATAGCTATCTCAAAGACGATTCCTATTTTAAAAAAAAATAAGAGAATTGGGTGATGTATGGAATTGGTGAATCACTATACTGTATTGTGAAACTAATAGAACACTATAGGTTAACTACACTGGAATTAAAATAAAAACTTAATAAAAAATAGAGAATCCAGTCTTCTTTGAACATGATGTGGGTTTCTAGTCAGGTCTACCTAAAAAGTTTGATAAAGGAGACAATACTGATATCTAATTAATTGTGTCTGTTCTCCCACTTCCAAAATTCAAGTTAGCAGTAGGACAAGCTCTTCCTTACCTAAGCACAGTGATGGATGTTATGGACAGAATTGTGTCCCCCAAAATTCATATTTTGAAAACTCCTAACTCCCAATGTGACCATATAGGCCCTATATTTGGAAACAGGGCCTATAAGGAGATAATTAAGGTTAAATGAGGTCACAAGGATGGGCACTAATCCAGTAATTCAGAGTGCTCTCTCTCTGTGCATACAAATACAAAGGAAAGGTCATGAGAGGACATAGCAAGAAAGCAGCAGTCTATAAGCCAGGAAGAGAGTTCTCAGCATAATCATGGACTTCCAGGCTCCAAAACTGTGAGAAAATAAACATCTGCTGTTTAAGCTACTCAGTCCATGATATTTTATTAGGACAGCCTTAGCAGAGTAATATAAGGGGGAAAGCAGTACATCTGTAACATTTGCTGTGACTAACAGGGGCATGTGTTCATATTGCAAATGCGTTCAAAGACTGGGGTTCAGTGTTGGTTTTGAGAGCAGTAGCAAATCATTAGGATTCTCAATCTGATTTCTTCTATAATATGAAGTGATTGAGTTCTAAAATTTGTAAGTCTTTTTAACTTATAAAAGCCTGGAGATCTAGGGTCAAACATTTAACTGATTTTTTTTTCTTTCTGTCCTTTGTATAGGATTTTGACCAAAAGAATGGACTTGAAATGGGGAGACAGTGGGATTTGTAAGTGTCATTGTAACATTTTCTAGCTTTGTTTTAGACCAATAATATAAAGAAGCAAGCTATCACATTTCGGTAAGTATATTTGTTTTCCTAGGGCTGCTGTAAAAATTACCACAAATGTGGTAGCTTAAAACAGCAATTTATTTTCACAGTTTTGGAGGTTAGAAGTCCAAAATCAACGTTTTGGGCACAATCGTGCTCCCTCTGAAGGATCTAAAAAAGGAATCCTTCTTTGCCTCTTCCATCTTCTGGTGGCTCTAGGCATTGCTTGGCTTCTGGCTATATCACTATAATCTCTGCTTCTGTCTTCACATGGCCTTCTCTTCTTTATGAGACTCTAATAAGAGCATCTGCCATTGGATTTGTGGCCCACCCTGATGATCCAGGATATCTTCTGGAGATCCTTAATTATATCTGCATAGTTTTTTTGTTTGTTTGTTTGTTTGTTTGTTTTCCAATTAAGGTCATATTCCCAAATGCCTGGCATGGACATATCTTTTTGGTGGCCACCATTCAACCCACTACACGATTGAAATAGGGGGAAAATAAACCTTCCTCATATGAAGACTTAGATTTTTAAAAATAAACATGCATATGTGATGCTCTATGACAACATTTTAAATCATATTTAATTAAAAATGTTTTTATTACTAGGTAGTAAAGTCGTAAATGTTTTCCCAAAAGATCAAAACAAAATTAAAAAGTGAGCTTTTAGGTAAATGAATTTCCAGAAAGAGAGGCTTTCTAAAAATTTAAAGTGATGCCTACGATATTAAAGACAATTGAAATCTCTAAAAGTCAAAAGACTATTTTTTTTTAAAGATTTATCTATTCATTTTGGTGCGGGAAGGGCAGAGGGAGAGAGAATCTCCAGCAGACTCGAGCTCCACTTGGAGCCTAATGCGCCTGGATTTCGCCACTCCAAGATCATGACCTGAACCGAAATCAAGAGTTGGTTTGCTCAACAGAGGTGCCCCCAAAAGAGTATTTTGATATATTTTTGTTCTAGTCTGAGATTTAGTCTCTTTTTGTAATTTGCATTTGAGGCTACAAATATACATCTTGCACTGGCAGTTTTGAGATTTAATTTTGCCACAATTGTTTGTTTTTTGCTAAATTTTTGCCTAAATAGTGAAGGACAGAGAATTTGGAGCTAAGATCAGAGGGGCTCATTAGCTAGCTAGATTGAGATGTTCACCATGAAACATTTGTTTGGGGAAAGATTAACAGAACTAAGCAAAAAGTTGTGTTATCAAAATTCAGCTTCCTTGGTGTATATACAAGTATTTTATTAGGTTTATTTACTTGAAAATGTATAATTAAACTTCATAACCTTCTTTTTAAAGACCATTTAGGACAGATGATATGAGTGTGAATATATTTGAAATTAGGGGACAAATACAATAGATTCTCTAATTACGGTAATGATTTTACACTCTAAGGATTGGATGGAGATAATAAGTATTTCTCTGTGCTTCCTCATTTCACTCTTTTTTTGATGTCCATTTTTTAGATCTTGGAATCCTACTATATATGAATTCATAGTGATACATATTTATTAACTACTTTTTTTCAGTGTATGTAGCTAATGATATATTATCTATGGTTTTATCCTCCTGGAATTTATATTAGTCCTTAAATACATTTCAAGGAAATTCGATAATAAATAGTTTGCTTCTTTCTCATCACTTTTATGGGTGCAAATATTACAATGGTCCACATTTTAATTAGATTTTTCCAATATGCCATCTTGGAATTTCATAGATCCAGACAACTTTCTGAGAATTATTTTAAAAAAAAATTTCAAAACTGTAACTACAGAATAGCATTTAAGCTATCAATTCAACTCTGATATACACCTTAAAAATATAAGAATATTTTGACTATCTTTTCCCTTCCCTACTGCACATTGATAATAGTTAACTCTCTAATTAGAAAAGGACCATTAGTTTGTTGAGTGTTTTTGTCGTCTCAGCTGCCCTAACAAAATACTATAAACTGGATGGCCTTAAAAAAAAAAAAAAAAAAAAGTTTTCTTATAATTCCAGAGGTCAAGACATCCAAGATGAAGGTAACTAATGGATTTAGTTCCTAGTGAGAGCTCTCTTTCTTAGGGTCTTCCGCCTTCTCTGTCTCCTCAATTGGAGGGGCTAGAGAGCCCTGGCATCTCCTCTTCTTCTCATAAGGGCATGAGCTCTACTAGATATTAAAAAATAAATAGGGGTGCCTGGGTGGCTCAGTTGGTTAAGCGGCTGCCTTCGGCTCAGGTCATGATCCCAGGGTCCGGGGATCGAGCCCCACGTCGGGCTCCCTGCTCGGTGGAGAGCCTGCTTCTTCCTCTCCCTCTCCTTGCTGTTCTGCCTACTTGTGCTCTCTCTCTCTCTGTCAAATAAATAAAATCTTTAAAAAAATAAATAAATAAATAAAATAAATAAATAAATAAAAGACCTCATTTAACTTTTGTCACTTCCTTACAGGATCTATTTCCAAATAAAGTTACATTGGGGATTAGGGACTCAACATACGAATTTTGGGGAGACACATTCTGCCCACAGCATTGAGTTAATTAAGTAGTATTGTACAGGCCAAGTGAAAAATCAGAATAATATTTTCAAAAATCTTGTCCCTGTCTTCAAGGAAAATATAAATGGGGGGTGGCGAAGAGATAAGGGAAATGAAAATGATTATAGATGATTAAAATCATTGCATTGTGTTATAACAATTCAAAAATTAAGAAAATAAACTTTAATTCAAAAAAAATGTGACCCTTATGTGGGTCATAATTATGCCTATACTTTCTTATAAGAGTCAGTATTTTTAATTTGGCAATTTAAAAATACAGCATTGTCAGTAATGACAAAAAGCCAAAAGCTATAGAATGGTTACTGGTTAATTTGAGTAGTTTATTTCTGGATAAAAAATAGGCAGGATTCAAACAGTGGAAAACTTATTATCATGCAATTCAAAAGACTGGGCAAATTTCCTAAAGATTTTCATAGTCTCTTCATTTATAAGATAGGAATCAAAATATTTGCTCTATCTACCAAGTGTTGTGACAAACAAAAATGCTTCAAGTGGAAATTTTTTAAAATCTACCTGTCTATACAAATGTAAAGTTATATATTAAAGTGCCTAAATGCTGGGACTGTGCTCAATTAATTCTTACTGAAACCATTATAAAGTACTTTGAAGTTTTTATATCTAAGTCTAGAATTTCTGAATGTGTCAAAAGAAAAAGTTGAAGGGAAATTCTGTTGAGTACTGAATAGTGCTGTGCAGTCAGGATAATGAGATTTGAACTAATGAAACAGACTTGCCGTGCCCAAGGAGTCATGCCCATAAAGATAGTTGATGTAATGTGGGGCGGGGTGGCAGGGGGAGAGAGAGATTTCCTGGGAGATAGTCTAGAATGAGAGAGAGAGACAGGGGAGAGACAGACAAGAAGGGAATTAGAAAGTCTAGGATGCAAATCTGGGACCTGTCTATGTTTGAAGAGCATGGGAAATAGCACAAATAGTGAAAGTCAGGATCTTAGGAAAACATGAAGAGTATGCCATGACCAGGTAAACAAAAGCTTCATGGAGGTTAGCTCAACTATCTCAAGTGCATAGACTGGTAAAAGAAATTTTAGTAACCATCTGTCATCCTACAACGTTATTACAATATTATTAACTATATTCTCTATGCTGTACCTTTCATCTCCATGACTAACAATGTGTATCTCTTAATCCCCTTCATCTATTCTGTCTATCCTTCCATCCACCTCCACTCAGGCAACCATCACATTATTCTCTGTATTTATGAGAGTTTTTTTGTTTGTTCATTTGTTTTGTTTTTTAGATTCCACATGTAAGTGAAATCATATGGTACTTGTCTTTCTCTGTCTTAACTTATATGGCGGTGTCATATAACTATATAACCCTATAATAAGTGTGTTAGTATTATAATGAAAATTTTACTTTTTGTAATATAATTTTATCAAGATAATCATTTAAATGTATAAATACTCACAGACTGACTGCAGAATATTTTTCACCAACACTTTACTTACCTTGAGAATAATAATATATCATGTTATATTTGGTATATTTTCCAGTGTAAAAAAAAAAACAAAAAACAAAAAACTGGGTTATGCTTTTGAATAAAGATTGAACACCAATTGAAAAAAGAAATGAGTAAAGTGCTAAAAACATTATTCTTTCATCTGATCAAGCCAAATCAATTTAAGGTGATTTAAATTAATATGAAAGAAAGCATGAGTTTCAAATCTGACTAGTTATTTTAAACTATCACTTCTAATTAAGACTTTCAACTCTCAGAACATGTAATATATATTCTCTGCATTTATTTATATATGTATATCGTTGTTTCATTAATTAAGCCTCATCAAAGATTTAGAGGAGGGAGTGAGCTGATGAGGACCTAGACTAAAATGGCAGTAGAAATGACATGAAGACAAAGTTAGAGACATATTTTTAGAGGGGGAAAAAAAGTGGCAACACTGGTGACAGATGAGATATTACACGTGGAGAAGGAAGAATAAAACTGGCTGATAGTCTTGCTGAGAAAGTTTAAAGGGAAAAAAAAAAAGACTTGCACAGAAAGAAATGGGAAACTTTGGAAGGAGAGGGGACATGGAAGGGCCATTGAAAGGGCTAATTTTGGACACGTGAAGTTTGAGAATAAGAAAAATGGATGTCAGTCTATAGGTGACTTCTCTACAAGTGGCGAGAAAGAAGTTAAGGCCTGAGGATAGGTTTACCAGTTAAGGTAGACAAGGTTTTGTTACATGGAACTATGACAGAATAGAGTAACAATCTACCCTATAAAATACATAGTGCAGTAATTTTATTGCCCAATTTATTATGAGACAACCTACTTAACATAAGCATCAACCTAAGCAAATAAAGATAATTGTCATTTATCGAAGACCTGCTATTATCATCCCTATTTCACAAATGAGGAAATTGAGCTTCTAACTCTATACTCCCAAAAGTCAAAATTCCTGTCATTGGCAAAATTAAAACTGAAGCCCAGATCTGCTTGACACTAAAGCCTAGGGCTCTTCCACAGGCTGAAAAAGTAAAAACTCAAATGACACATAACAGGCAGAGGAAAAAGTTGGAATTCTGAGACTGCTTCTTGGTGGAGAAGGACAAAATTAGGGGAAAAAAGGAGTTTTATATGTGTAAATGAAAAATGTTTCTCTCCTTATATTGTAGCTATTATTTCAATTAAATTCATCCTCTAGGGATACTTTCTTTGAGTTATCCATTACAAAAAAAAAAAAAAAAAACTTTCTCACACTATGAAATGTGCATTTTGGCCCTCAAACAATAAATAAACCTAGGAATAAATTAAGCTAATCCTTTTGTTCAGGAATTTGAGACATTATAAACAGTACATTATTATTAGAGACACTTGATTTATAACAGAAATTCTCAGTTTATTCTGTTTTCAACTCCTTCTAAGTTACATTAATTTAGTAAGGGCCCCATGTAATTGAAATTTAGTAAAATCAGAAAAATATAAAAAAACCACCATAACACTTTCATCAGAAATATAGATTGTCATACCCCTAACCTATGTGATATTAGGCATAATCTCATTCATTTTATAGAAATTTTTTTTAAAGATTTGTTTATTTGAGAGAGAGAGTGAGAGTGCATGTGCAGGTGTGTGCATGAGTGGGGGAGGGTCAGAGGGAGACAGAGAATCTCAAGCAGACACCCCCCACCCCCTACCCAGAGCTAGTGTGGAGACAGATGCAGGACTCAACTGGGGGCTTGATCTCAGGACCCTGATCATGACTTGAAATCAAGAGTTGGACTCAACTGAGTGAGCCATTTTACAGGACATTCTATATGCATTAAGTCTAATTTTATTTTTTGGTATGCATAAAAGCATTTCTTGAGATAAGTTTAACAGAATTATGTGAAAGTATTTTTTTACTGGTCAAAAGGAGATAAAAATAATAGCCTGTGGCTATCGAATTTTTTTCCTTAGATATTGTGTTACATAGCATTTTTGCCCTTATCCTAGTCATAGCCTTGCCGTGTGCTTCCTTACCACAGTATCCTATATGCAACAACCAATTGTCAGTAAATAACACTGCTTTTATCACCATTTCTGTACCCCTTCCACAAACAAATAATCCTCTGCCAATACAAAATGACATCAATAAATAATGTCACATTTTCTATAGCATAAATTCATGACATAAAAAAGCAAAACACCCTGATTATAATTATCTCAGGTTAATTCCTCATCCCTATCTCCCCTCACTCAGATTATCTTCACTAAATTTATTTAACTTTTTAAAATTTTTTATTCTTATGTTAATCACAATACATTACATCATTAGATTTTGATGTAGTGTTCCATGATTCATTGTTTGTGCATAACACCCAGTGCTCCATGCAGAATGTGCCCTCTTTAATACCCATCACCAGGCTAACCCATCCTCCCACCCCCCTCCCCTCTAGAACCCTCAGTTTGTTTCTCAGTCCATCGTCTCTCATGGTTCATCTCCCCCTCCGATTTCCCCCCTTCATTCTTCCTCTCCTGCTATCTTCTTCTTCTTCTTCTTTTTTTTTTTTCTTAACATATATTGCATTATTTGTTTCAGAGGTACAGATCTGTGATTCAACAGTCTTGCACAATTACAGTGCTCA
Organism: Halichoerus grypus; assembly: GCF_964656455.1. Lineage (NCBI taxonomy): Eukaryota > Metazoa > Chordata > Mammalia > Carnivora > Phocidae > Halichoerus > Halichoerus grypus. The sequence continues at coordinate 25,694,125 of NC_135714.1, forward strand.
CCATAGCACATACCCTCCCCAATGTCTATCACCCAGCCACCCCATCCCTCCCACCCCACCTGCCACTCCAGCAACCCTCAGTTTGTTTCCTGAGATTAAGAATTCCTGATATCAGTAAAAAATTTATTTAACTTTATAACCTAATCAATCGGGCGCCTGAGTGGCTCAGTTGGTTAAGCGACTGCCTTCGGCTCAGGTCATGATCCTGGAGTGCCGGGATCGAGTCCCACATCGGGCTCCCTGCTCAGCAGGGAGTCTGCTTCTCCCTCTGACCCTCCTCCCTCTCATGCTCTCTGTTTCTCATTCTCTCTCTCGCAAATAAATAAAATCTTAAAAAAAAAAAAAAAAATTATAACCTAATCAATCACAGAAACAAACAATACAGGTATCATGCTTTTAAGCCTTTTAAATGAGATATCCATATCTGTATTGAGATACTTTTATTTGAAAAAGTCAGAAATACATTTCAACTTGGCCCTAGGCAAAAAAGAGACTTTCTTTTTGTATTTAACTAGAAAGTTCCTTGCATAGCTGGATCCAGGTGCTGTACAAAAGCCAGAATCTCCCTGTTCTAGTTTTTCCCTCTGCTTTCCTCACTTCCAGACTGGTTTTTCTCAAAAGAAAACAAACATGGTCACCAGAAATTCAAACCTACAAATTTAGCAGGTGGACAAGACTACTGAAACCCTACTAAAGAAAAATATCCAATAATCTCAGCCAAAGTCTTGGGGAAAGTTCTCATTAACTTGGATTAGATTACAGGTCTACTACCAAACTGTTACTACATTCATCTGAGATAACAAAAAAGATAACAAAAACAGGGTGCAGTACAATTTAAATATAATTACAAATAAAATATGATACTATTATTTGGTTTAATGAAGAAAAACAATCTTGCATTTTTTTTCCTGGAAAATGCGTACACTTTCTTTTACAAAAACAACAATCTACATTTCACCTGTTTTGTCTGTTACAAAATTAATAGTCAAATTCACTGGCCAGTAGAATATTGAGCTTATTTCAAACTTAAGTAACATGGATTCTGATGTGGGAAACATAGGCAAAATAAACAACAAAAAAAAAAATCAAATTTCCTTACTGCCTATAACCCATTGACAAGTCCTTGAAACATGCAGAGACTTTCCTCTAGTAACTCAGCTGTCTCGAGTTTAATACTTTGCTAAAGGCAAAAGGCGATCTTAGTTTAACATTGTCCCGACCTCCCAGGATATTGTAAGTCTTCTTTGACATACAAAAATTCCTTTAGAAATTTCCTTTATCTCTACCCCCTGAGATACATGTTAGTAATCATCCTCCAAGCATGTGGCCCATTGATAGACATCTGAAGGGTCTCATGACTAAGGGTTTACTAAACAGTAATAAATGACCTTTACCGAACAATAGCTAGCCCCTTAAGGGTCTTAGAAACTTTGCCTCTAAAATTCCCTAGAGGGGCGCCTGGGTGGTTCAGTCAGTTAAGCGTCGGCCTTCAGCTCAGGTCATGATCCCAGAGTCCTGGGTTCAACCCCCGATGGGCTCCCTGCTCTGCGGGGAGCCTGCTTCTCCCTCTGCCTCGTCCTGCTGCACCCCCTGCTTGTGTTTCCCCTCTCTCTCTCTGTCAAATAAATAAATAAAATCTTTAAATAAATAAATCAAATAAAAATAAATAAATAAAATTCCCTAGAGACTTAGGCAATTCCCTAAGCCCCTCCCAACTTGAAAATATATAGTCAGTAACCCATCACACAACACCAGTGTAGCCTTTTCTGCCCACCGTTCTGTCTCCATGCTTTAGTAAAACCGCCTTTTTGCACCGAAGATGTCTCAAGAATTCTTTCTGTGCCATCAGCTCTGAACCGCAACATTTCCACATCAGATCCCCTCTGCTCTTCTTAGATCAGTGGTTTTCAAACTTGGCTGCCCACGGAAATCATTTGAGGAGCTTTAATTCCTGCTTCCTAAATTCTAATCTCAGAAATTCTGATTGAATGGATCTGGAGTTTTGACGTGGATATCAGGAGTTTAAAAATCTTCAGGTGATTCTAAAGTATAGATAAATTTGAAAACCTTGGCTGACGTTCTTTATGGTTTTCATCTCAAATGCTTTCAAAAGTTTTATGAATAAATGATGACATATTTCATACCCCAGAAAAACAGCTTCTCTTAGTTGACTAGGAAGTACACATGAAGATAATTTTTTTTCTGTCCTTCCATAGGATCCTTTGCTTAATTATATTGTAGCTTTTATCATACCATGCCCTGATCCTTGTTTCTCTCCTTTACACTAAACTGATAGCACCTAGAAGTTATGCTCTGTGCTTTGTGTGTCTGTAGCTCAAGCATCTACTACAAAGTTCTTACTTACTTTATAAATGTTTGATGCACAAAATAAGACCAGCTGAGTTTTATATTCTTGTAATTGAACGTATATCATATAATAAATCATTACTTCTGCAAGCTTATGTTGAAAAAGGCAAATTCACTTCCCTCAACACACAAGAAAAAATTTTAATTCAAACTGTTCCAAATAACATGTTGAAGACCTTAACATACATGCTGCAATACATAATAATAAGTGGGAAAATTAAAGTTCTTATATTAACACTACTGGTGGTTAAAGGGTGTTACATGCACAGAATTTAAGTCCACTGAAGTGTTTAGGAAGCAATTGACTAAAGCATAGTGAGGTTTTATTTTTATCCTTGCCAACTTGGAATTGGTTTAATATTTTGAACATGACATGAATATAGGTGGCTTTCTTCTGAATAATATTTGAAGTTCCATGATACATAAAATACTGACTGCACTAAAATACTGTTCTTACATCTTAAAGCAAAGTTCCCCCCTCCTTTTATCTCCCTGTTTTCCCTTCTGAAACTTTTTTTTTTTTAGGATAGAAAGTTAGGGAAAAACTAATACATAATTTGTTTATAGACTTCTAGGTTCTTGAGAGTCACTTTAATCATGTATTTACTCACTTAACAAATATTTATTAAATAATGAGTTCAAGACATTATGCTATTTTGATTTTTTTTAATTTAGTTCTAATAATCCTGTAGATTATTATGCCATTTTACTGATAAAAAAAGTTGGAAGCATAAAAACTAAACAAACGAAAGGCTTGCCTGATGTTGGGGGAGGTCATCAAGAGGACGTGACTGCCGGTTGAACTGTGAGCTGGAAGACTGGGAGGCTTCTCACTCCCTCGGTGGAATGTGCACTCCATTAGCCTCTCTGGTTAGAAGCTGCACTAAGGAGATAACCTTGAGATAGTGAAGTGGTATTGAGACTATCTGCAAGGTCTCTGTGACCGAACCAAGGTAAGTCTTCTATATAAACTAAGACTTGGCAGGTGGGTATGCAGAGATCTACTAGGCTTGAGGCCACGGAGGGTGAGCCTTGTTTGTAAATTTGCTTGCTTATTTACAAGGCCACCTACTAATCTGAGTGGCTTCTGGCCTCTCCTTGCCCTAGGCCCGTTTCAGATTTCACCAAGGAAGCTCCCCAGGAGGTTGCAAACCAATACCTGATTTTACACAACTAGTAAGTGTTCAAAAGGATTTAACCCAAATATTTCTTAACTCAGAAATCCATATTCTTTATATATCACCACAAACATAATTGTTAACATTTAACAACTATTAGAGGCACGCTAAGTCTTTCCATTCTGAATTCTGCAACAATCTTTCATACGTTAAGTGAAATTTGGATTTTTCATTTATGTCGAAGGCAAACTAAAACACACTTTGGTAAACAATGCACATAAGAGGCCTCTGGTTTGGCTCAATCCCACCCGTGGGCAGCCTTTCTCCTGGGACATATGCCTACAGCTGCTTTTGTTTTGTTTTGTTTTGTTTTGTTTTGTTTTGTTTTGTTTTGTTTTGTTTGTTTTGTAGGCCCCATGCCCAACAGGGGCATGAACTCACCACCCTAAGATTAAGAAAGAGTTTGGCGCTCTAGCAACTCAGCCAGCCGGGAGACCCCTATAGCTGGTTCTGTACCGAATATAAAACTCAGCTGGTCTTATTTTGTGCATCAAACATTTATAAAGTAAGTAACGAACTTTGTAGTAGATGCTTGAGCTACAGACACACAAAGCACAGAGCATAACTTGTAGGTGCTATCAGTTTAGTGTAAAGGAGAGAAACAAGGATCAGGGCATGGTATGATAAAAGCTACAACATAAGTAAGCAAAGGATCCTATGGAAGGACAGAAAAAAAATTATCTTCATGTGTACTTCCTAGTCAACTAAGAGAAGCTGTTTTTCTGGGGTATGAAATATGTCATCATTTATTCATAAAACTTTTGAAAGCATTTGAGATGAAAACCATAAAGAACGTCAGCCAAGGTTTTCAAATTTATCTATACTTTAGAATCACCTGAAGATTTTTAAACTCCTGATATCCACGTCAAAACTCCAGATCCATTCAATCAGAATTTCTGAGATTAGAATTTAGGAAGCAGGAATTAAAGCTCCTCAAATGATTTCCGTGGGCAGCCAAGTTTGAAAACCACTGATCTAAGAAGAGCAGAGGGGATCTGATGTGGAAATGTTGCAGGATAGCAACCTCTGTAGCGCATACGGAGGTCACAGGGAATGGCTTCCAAAGCCCTGACTCCCCAAGCAAGGGTGAATGGGTTCCTTTTATTTAGGGTTCAGATGAATATTTAGATAGGGAAGCCTTGGGATAAGGTTGCACGTGAGCCATAAGTAAACATGCTTTATAGACTTGCACATATACTTTATGTTATGTAAATGAGGCTGAGTCTCCTCCGTAGGTGGAGATTTTAGTACTATAATGAGGTAAAGGTCACCAGTCATTCTAGAGGTCACTCCTTTGTCCCTCTGTACAGATGCAAGTCAGGAGCTAAGCTCAAACTGGTCTGGGCTGGCTGGAGGTCCTGTCTGAGCAGTCAGATCCCTCTAGGGGCGGTTTCACTTTCCATTTGCTGGAGTTAAGCTCTACTTTCCAGCTTATCTCTTAAGGAAAAATGTGGGACAGAGGTCCATGAGTAGAAGCAGCGGGGCACTCAAGGTCAGGGCTAGCTGGTGACGGTTTGTGAAACAGCCACATACCACAGTAAGGACAAAAAAAAAGATTCAGGATGGAAGGCTTGCTGAAAACTCAAACTAGGAGATTCCTTTCTGTCCCCCTTCACTGTGGTGTCTAAATGTGGTGTCTCTCCCGATCAGATGGGGGCGATGATCACGTGGCAGCTTGGCAGCTTGGCAGCATGCTGCGGGCCGTGGAAAGAATTGACCCGGGCAGGGGCGCCTGGGTGGCTCAGTCGTTGAGCGTCTGCCTTCGGCTCAGGTCATGATCCCAGGGTCCTGGGATCGAGCCCCGTGTCAAGCTCCCTGTTCTGTGGGAAGCCTGCTTCTCCCTCTCCCACTCCCGCTGCTTGTGTTCCCTCTCTGGCTGCGTCTCTCTCTGTCAATAAATAAATAAAATTCTTCTTTAAAAAAAAAAAAAGAATTGACCCGGGCAGAACAAAGGAGATAGAAGTTGATTGAAGACCCTGCAAGGGAGCTGGGGCAGGACAGCAACCCCCTGGCTGAATACAGACGGGACCATCAGGCGACCCAACACAAAATACCCATAGGCCTTAACTGACCAACAGGCTACTTACAACCAGGCACAGTTACCAAAAAAAGGAAAATTCCTTGCGTCGCCTAGGGTAGGGGCTGTTTTTTAAAGGGGAGGATGAGGAGGTATGGCAAGTCGGGTCGCTTGATGCTCTTGTCTGTATTCAGCCAGGGGGTTGGGGTCACTTTGGGCCCTTTTGCCTTGATCAAGTTTTCATTGCTCGAGCCTGTTGCCTAAAAGTGGCCTCTACATTTACCATGTATTTAGTTATAAAATCAACCTTTTATACCTGATTATCTACATCAAGATTTAATAGGTTGATTCCTGATTATGAGCTTATATCTTCAAGACAATTTGCTTAATTATGGCAAAGTTACATGTGAGTGACAAAAATATTTTCTATTTTTTATTTTTTTTTAAAGATTTTATTTATTTATTTGAGACAGAGAGAATGAGAGAGGGAGAGCACATGAGAGGGGGGAGGGTCAGAGGGAGAAGCAGACTCCCTGCCGAGCAGGGAGCCCGATGCGGGACTCGATCCAGGGACACCAGGATCATGACCTGAGCCGAAGGCAGTCGCTTAACCAACTGAGCCACCCAGGCGCCCGACAAAAATATTTTTGAAAATGCATAGTATACTAATTATTGTGATACAATTTTTTTAATTTTTCTAGATCAGTCATTTACAACCAGGGACTATTTTGCCCCTCAGGGGACACTGGACAATATTTAGAGACCTTTTTCGTTGTCATTTTGGTTGGAAGTGAGTGCTACTGTAATAGTAAACAATAACAAAAAATCCAGTGGGTACATTGCGGCAGTAGCCAGGAGTGCCCCAAACCACCCTACAATGAGCACAGTAACCTCTTAGAACAAAAATTTGGCAGTCCAATATGTCGATGGTTTTAAGTTGAGAAACCTTGCTCTAGATGTATTTGTATCATCAAAACCAATCCTATGCCCTAAATTTATTGCTATGTTCTGTTTAACTGCTGGGCATGGTGAATAAAAGAGAAGAAAGATAAACTTTTTGGAACTTACAGTCGTTGACAGACAACCATGACTTAAAATATTAAAGACTGATAGAACTTTGGCTAAGCATTTTCTTAAAATGTTGAAAACAGAATTGTGCATTAAAGAGGTAGCCGCGGGGCACCTGGGTAGCTCAGTCAGTTAAGCATCTCCCTTTGGCTTAGGTCATGATCCCAGGGTCCTGGTATCGAATCCTGCATCCGGCTCCCTGCTCAGCTCAATGGGGAGTCTGCTTCTCCCTCTCCCTCTATGGCTCCCCCTGCTTGTGCTTGCTCTCTCTCTGTCAAATAAATAAATAAAATCTTTATTAAAAAATAAAAAAATAAAATGAAATGAAAAGAGGTAGCCAAATTTTATCTAGCAGTATACTAATGGGAAGTCCCAGAAATGTGCTCTTAAGGAAAAAAGGGTAATTATTTCATGAAACTTTCTTGGAAGCTGACTTTGGGACGAATTTAATGTACACGTTTTGTCAGATGACTAGTCAGGATAAGTCAAAACCCAGGAACTGACTTTATCCTGACAAGAATAGTCAAAGTATTGGTGGCTTTAAGATGGAAAGTACAACTGGGATTTATTAAGGCTTTACTGAGTCACTCCAATGGGATGCATGGAAAATTAACACTGATTGAGTATTACACGTATTACTTAATTCCCACAATGACCCTGTGAATAAGCGTTGTTTTTATTCGTTTTACCAATTAGGTAATCAACTAGTTCACAGTCACTGAGCTGGCAGGTTGCCAAATCCCAGGTCTTCCTACCCCAAGGCTGTGTTCATTACCACCTTGTTTTTCTGCTTCATCATATTTTAAGAATAATAACAACAATTTTACTGGTCACAAGTAAACACTGCCCCACAAAAAAACAACAGCAAAACAAACTTTTCTTACTTATAACTTTTATAACCTGGATATCTAAGTACTTATTTTTTTGATCATCATTTCACTGTGAAGTGACAGAAGCTTTAATGCTCCTTTTAAGTCAAAAGAGATGTTTTCCACAGCAGGTGCTGCCCATTTTTATGAACTTAACATGTTTCTGCCCTGACAGTTAAAAAAGGGGAAAAGACCTGTAGAAAGCCAAAATCATTTGCTGCTACTTACCACCTGAAGGCGGGGAGGGGAATACAACCCGTTCTTTACATTATCTGAAGTAAAAAAAAAAAATAACGTAAGTCACTTTAAACTTTGACCTTAACATTTGACCATCTAACGATGTCTCTTTTTTTTTTTAAGATTTTATTTATTTATTTGACAGGGAGAGACACAGCGAAAGAGGGAACACAAGCAGGGGGAGTGGGAGAGGGAGAAGCAGGCCTCCTGCCCAGCAGGGAGCCTGATGCGGGGCTAGATGTGGGGCTCGATGCGGGGCTGGATATGGAGCTCGATGCGGGGCTCGATCCCAGGACCCTGGGATCATGACCTGAGCTCAAGGCAGATGCTTAACGACTGAGCCACCCAGGCGCCCCACGATATCTCTTTCTTAAGAATACACCAAGATAATATCTCTGATACATCGGAATGTTAAATTTGAAAATAACAGCTTTGATGTGAAACTATTAAGCTCCTATCCATAAAATTCTCAGTTTAAAATCTCTGCTTCAATATTCAAACCCAACTCTTCTTTTTGAAACATTTATCTTTAAGCCAATTTCAGTGGGCTACAGAAACTATTTCATGCTTTACCACTACTTCTTTTAATCCTCTCTTAATAATTTATTCAAGTAATGCAATATCAAAGTAGAAAATACTTGGAATTTAGAAACCCACAAAGAAAAAAAATTGAAATACCTGAAGATTTATAACATCAAAGATAAGCGCTGTAAACCCTTTTGTGCATGTCCTTCTGGGATGTGACATATAAAACATTTAAAGTTCCTCATCACTGAATATCACTAAAATACATAGTCGATAAATTGCTAAGTCAATCAATTGATATGTACTACATCATTTTTGTTATCTAATACTTTCTTCATAACTAAAATATTATACTCATCCTGTATTTTTGAATGTTTAATTTCCATTATAATGTTTTAGTGAACATTTTGTTTTATCCATCTCTGTATATATTTCCTGAAGACAACTGAACAAAAATGGAATTGTTGGAGAAAAGTATGCATTTTTATTGATACTGACCAGTTATCTACCAGAAAATGTACAGAAAGTTCTATTCCTTCCATTTGGGAATTTGAGTATCTGCTTATCAAAACAGTATACCACTTAGTATTTATTTTTGTTTATTAAAATGCTGGTTTAATTTCAAGCTTGTTGAGTAATAGTGATGCTGAATGTTTCTTTGTTTCTCATTTCTATTTCCTTCTTACCAGTTTGAATTATATTTTCCTACTAGTTGTTTGAATTTTATTTAGATGTAAGATTTCTTTGGAAATATATAAGAAATGTTAATTATTACAAATAATTTTGTCTAATTATCATTTATTTATTCCACAAAAGCATATTCATATTCACTACAAGCTATATGGTGTTCTAGTGACATAACAATAGGTAGGAAAAGCTAACAAGATCAGACTCTCATTGATCCTACAGTCTGGGGGGGGTGGTTTTTAATTAATCACATAAAATAAATGCAAAGTTATACATTTTTTGATGGAAAATATTGCTGTTTTTTTAAAAAATATACTCCTTAGACTGGGTAAACCAGAAAAGGCCTTTCAGAGGAATGAGGCTTAACATGAGCTGACAGGTGGATTGGTAAGCAGAGGGCATTCCTTGGGGACTGGCCAACCCCAAACTAAGGTAGTCCCCTCCCTGTAGGTTTCTTTTTTTTTTTTTTTTTTTTCCCTGTAGGTTTCTGAGACTAACTCAAGTTACTTGCTGACAGTCCAGGGAAAACATACACATGGCAGATACCAGGGCAAAATTACATCTAGGAAACTCCAGACTTTACCAAAGGCTTTGATGTTGCTTTCCCCTAAAAACCACTATGAGAAGCTAGTAATTGATGCCAATGTGTAACCTACTTTGGCACCAATTTATAAATTGAATTTTAAAAAAATCCTGCTGATGGTACTGACGGTATGGATATCTCTGGAAGCACAGTAAGTAGTTCAGTACAACGGGCAATAAGCCATGCATTAACAAAACCATCGGGAAGGCTGCCTTTCACTCTCTGGATGGCTAACTCAACATGTTTAAAACAAAAGTATCTCTGCTGCAGAAAGCTTTCTCAGTAAGGAAAACAGACACGGTTAAGGGTGAATTGAATAGTAATAGGGTATCATATTTGCCTTGAATTCTGATAGGTTAATATTTAGGATAACATCAGGTTATGCATTCATTCAACTAACAGGTTTATTGTTTTCACAATTTTACAGTCTAAACTGACAAAAATTAAAGCATTGTTTTTATTTTTCTGTATAGCTGAAGTTGATTTAGCTCTTAGGAGTCATTTTTTGCAGAACTGGACATCCATTCTTGCCAATTCAAGGTGGTCTCTGATGATTTTTACTGTACTGTTTTCTTTCTTCCCAGGATAATCTAAATACACAGTAGGCTTACATATCCTCTGTGGTGTGCTGGTAAATGCTTAACAACCACCACTCGGGGGGGGGGGGGTGGGTGGGAGAAAGGAACCTTTTGGAAAGTTCCCAAGTTCATGGTACAAATGCAGTCACGGCGGCCAATTTCAAGTTCCCAATCTGACATCATTGAATGTGGAGTTGGAAAGAAATAACCCACAGTCAACTCTAAATGAGCTGGTTTGAACAGGTGCCAGTATTCTACTCTTTATAGTCCTGGAATTGAAGAGAATACTTTTTTTTGTCCTCACTGGCCTCTGTTAATGTCTAGCTTTTTCTACCTGATACTGAGAATTGGCTTTTGTCTTCTTCATGAACAGTCCTGGTTAGTGTTTTATCCAATCATATGGAACAGGAAAAGCATGATACCTGTTCTGGAAATAACACAATTATCCCTTTGGATGACTCTGCTCCAAATTTGGCTCCTTATGGCTTTTGTAGCTCCTGCCATGGAATCCATAATCCTCACAACAATTTCATCACAGCTGGGTTAGTATTTCTCTCAGAGACTTGTATCCCAGAAATTTTTGGATATTATCCATGTCTCATCCAAGCTTGGGGATATTAGAAGTGCAGGGAAATTTGGAATGCAGGGAGTCTATAACAGACTCTAATCGACTAAACAGGCCACTTCGCCATTGCTACTTTACTGCACCCATGTTGGCCTATAGGCATTCTGCATTTATTTATCCATTTCCAGAGTTCCAGAAGATAGGTGGCCCCAAAGTCCCCTATTCTTTCAGATCCCAAACCTGACAGTTGACTTCAAGACAGGTCACCCCCCCTCCATGCCTAGGTTTTGGCCCTAATCGTGGTTGGGGGATACGAGGGCAGAGCCTGCACTACCATCTAAACTCCATGTTCTGTTTTACTAATCCTCTCCAAACTTCTGATCCCAGAGGAGTTTTATCTCTTCCCTGCTTTCAGAACAACAGCTCTAATTTAACTTCTGCATTATTTGTGACCCAGTAGTTCATGGATATAAACTCTAGCTCTTTAGTTTCCCAAGTTTAGCTCCTGATATTTAGAATTCTGTTTTATTAAAAAAAAAAAAAAAAATATTCTTCTCTCTCCATTGCTTAGCTTTTGAGAATCAAAAGCACACTGGATTGCACATTACTGTTTCACAATAATTTGAAATATATACATTTACAAAACACAGCTGAGACCTTTTTTTTTCCATTATTTATGTTTTTTCCTCCTGAGTCAATGAATGCCACTCTATCATTGAAATGTGGGACTTTAAAACAAACAACACAGGTTAAAATCCCCTCTATCATACTAAAATGTGTTCCCAAGCCTAGTTAATACTGAGGACATAATGATGAACAAGGTAGACATGACTCCTACTTGTACAGAAGTTAGTCAAATTGGAATATAGACCAGTTTCTTAAAAAAACAAAAAATACAACATGCTAAATGCTGAGAGAGAATAGTGCTGAGTGCTGTATGAGGTTATAAAGCAGCACCCCTGACCTAAGCTTATGGGCTCAGCAGACAATTCTACTGAAAACTGATGAAGGACTCTAATAAAACTGTCTCAGGCTAGTGTATAGATTAGTGTACATCAGGTTTCATCCAAATTTCTGAAACAAGTACTATACATGGTTATATTGACCAAAAGGAAGTACTAATTGAGTTTTCCATTGTAAACATAGGTCTTGGCTACTGTAGAAAAGTGAAAGAGACATGGGGATGGGGAATAGAAACTCCATTGTTATGAAATAAAAATAATAAAAGAGCTATAATTATTGCCAAAATATGTTGAAAGTATGAAATCTATGATATTGTTCAATTTTCAGATGTCTTCTAAATTCCCTCCAAAACTATTAATGATTTTCATTGGCAAGAGGAAATGTTCCTATCTAGCTCTCTTGCTATTGATGCTCACAGTCAAAGCAGTAGCAGTAGATACAAGTTTGGCTTCAGGATTTTAAATATTGTCCTCAAAATGGTTTTCAAGACATTTCCTCCATGAGTAGTGTCTTTTGGCATCTGGTCAAAGATTACATTAACCATTAAGGTAGATATTGCCAATTTCTAAGCTGGTCAATGGGAAAGAAATCCCTTCATAAAAGAAAGTATTGCTTGGCACTGAATTAATAGGACTTAGTCTGGACTCCTGGTGAATGAGGAAAAGGAATAAAAAAAGATCTCACATGTTGAAAAATGATAGAGGAAAATATTTAGCCTCAAGACACCCTTATTAATAACTCTGGAGAACCCCAATGTACTTTTGGGTTCTATCTCTCATTATCACTGTATTAGATAAAAACTGATGAAGTTTTAAAATAGGCATTTCAAATAGCAATAATAAACCTCTTATATGAAACAAATAGCATATTATGATGAATAACTATTTTCTCAAATGTCAAAATATTAAGAGAGGCATTGTTTTATAGTTTTGCAAATCTCTTGTCTGTTTAATAAATGACAGCAAGATTCTCATACCTGCTTTTGTATTCACTTTGTTGTGATACTTTCTTTGGTTGAGGTATATGAAGAAAATCTGGTTTCATACAGACATCCCTCCTTGGAAAAGGAAAGAGTATTTTAATATTTGTGAATATTTTTCTTTAATACCACACTAAAACCTGTGAAGTGATATGCAGTTTAAGGTGAGTTATGATACAGAATCTGGACCCATGTCAAATAAAACTTGTGCTCGGTTACATTAAAATTGATTGATTTTTTTTTTTTTATTTTGAATATAGGTTTTCTAACATGAAATGTTCAACATCAGTTCTTATTTATGCATATCTCCTAGAATATTGACATATTACATTATGCATTATCAAAATATCAAATTCATTAATATTACTACTTGTATCCAAAAAGCCTTTAAGTATTAGGAAGCAGTCATGGTTGTGGTAGGTGATACAAGCTCTTCAAGATGCATTTTTTTTTTTTTTTTGAAAATCCAAATTTTGCCCTTAGTGACAAATACTGTAATTGTTGTCATTTAAGTCATAGGCTTATTTTTGAGAAATTATCTTCCTTAAGTCTGAAAAAACAGAGTTTGGCCATTGCTCTTTTACATAAAATGGTGTTTGATGATAAAAGCAGCTAGCTCAACTCAGAAGGCAAATCTTGTGGCTTTCATTACAACAGATTTGCTTTATGTCTACTTTATATTTTGTCACACACAAATATGAAAAAGGCGTTTGAAAAGTTGATATGAAAAGGGTTGAGATTTAATCAAATTAATAATTTTTACCGCTTCATTAAGAACAGCTTTAGGTAACATGGTCATTTATCTCCCTGAATGTGTGTGCACGGTGGCCAAGCATACAGTAAGCACTAATAGAGTTCAGCTCACTATCTCTGTAGTGTTAAAACATCAGCTGTGTTACCTCCCATCACTTTGCACCATCAATATTAACATCAAAACCAAAAAATGGCAAAAATATCTTACAATCGCGGGGCCCCTGGGTGGCTCAGTTGTTAAGCATCTGCCTTCGGCTCAGGTCATGATCCCGGGGTCCTAGGATCCAGCCCCGCATCGGGCTCCCTGCTCCGCGGGAAGCCTGCTTCTCCCTCTCCCCACTCCCCCTGCCTGTATTCCCTCTCTCGCTGTGTCTCTCTCTGTCAAATAAATAAAATCTTTAAAAAAAAAAAAAAAATCTTACAATCGTGAGAATATTTTTGATCTCACAGACTTCTATACAGGGTCTCAGAAACCTTCAAGGGTCTGTGGCTCATGCTATGAGAATCTCTGATCTAGAAAATTCTTTTATTTGGCCTACTGCCTCCTCTACACCATCATCTCCTATCCTCTTCTCACATACTCCCCTTCAGCCACATTGACCTGATTTCTGTTCAGTGGTATGGGCTGCTTCCTCTGCCAAGATCGGTCTTTCAAGATATCCAAAAGGCTGGTCAGCTAACAGCTAACTCAGCCGTTGCTCAAACATTACCTTACCAATGACCTTACCTGACCGTGCTGTTGAAGACTACTATTTTAAGAACTCTTTTTTTTTTTTTTTAATTTATTTATTAGAGAGCGAGCGAGAGAGAAACAGCATGAGAGGGGAGAGGGTCAGAGGGAGAAGCAGGCTCCCCGCTGAGCAGGGAACCCGATGTGGGACTCGATCCCGGGACTCCAGGATCATGACCCGAGCTGAAGGCAGTCGCTTAACCAACTGAGCCACCCAGGCGCCCCAAGAACTCTTGATTTGACTTACACATTGCATATTTTCTTCATTGCTTTTGCTATATTCTGTTGTTACATTTGTTATGGTATTCATAAGTTTTTCTCCCCCTTTATTAAATTGGCAGCTCTATGAACGCAGGGATTTTTACATTTTATGGCCATGTATCAAATACCTAAAGTGAGTCTTTTTTTTTTTTTTTTTTTTTTAAGATTTTATTTATTTATTTGAGAGAGAGAGAATGAGAGACAGAGAGCATGAGAGGGAGGAGGGTACACAGAGGGAGAAGCAGACTCCCTGCCGAGCAGGGAGCCTGATGCGGGACTCGATCCTGGGACTCCAGGATCATGACCTGAGCCGAAGGCAGTCGCTTAACCAACTGAGCCACCCAGGCACCCCTAAAGTGAGTCTTGTATGTGGTAGATATCAAACATTTGTTGAATAAAAGGATGAATGATTTCAATTGTGTATCATCTTCCTGTTTAATGAATATAATTTTTCACTTCTATTTCAGAAGACATTAATAATAAATATTAACATCTAATATAGTTTCAAATTTCTGCCTACTGTGTCTTTTTTACCTCTAAATTCCATATTCTTGTGTTCTTTTGATTTGTCTTTCATATTAGACAGTTCTCAAATATCTGATTTTTTTCCATTAATACTTAAAAATGAGGCACGAAAAAGCTTACCCGAGGCTCTATGTGCACATTTTCATGGTAAAAATTCATTTTAGATTGATCAGGTAGGGATAGAATGGTTTGTCTGGGGTCTCGCAAGCAGCAGTTATAAGTAGTTCTCCCTTGGATAATCAGTATCTTTGCTACAGGATTTCTTCTTTAGTGCCTGTGGTTCTTGATCACGCCGCTTCAAAGAATGAAGAGGTAGACCTGAGGAAGATGGTGGGCAGCAAAGCAAGGAGGTTTATTGAGTGATAGTGAAGCTTATAGTACAAAGCTCCCCCGAAGAGGGAGGGGACCTGAAATGGGTTCCATTGGAGTTTCTAAATCTAGATGTTTTTAAGGGCCTGTTGGTGGGTTGTTTTAATCTGATTAACCCTCCATGCGCCGGTCACCCAATTGGGTTTTTGTCATCTATGGGATGTCTATGGGAAAGGGTGGAGGGCTCCTTCCAGGGTGGTGTAAAATGCTTTTAAGGGTGGTTTCCTCTTAGGGTTGGGGGGCCCCTTAGAGTTGGAGGGGCCCCTTGTCCCTGCCTGCCTTTCTTTCAACTATTCATCATGATCTTCAGAGAGAATTTTTTTTTTTTTTAAAGATTTTATTTATTTATTTGACAGGGAGAGACACAGTGAGAGAGGGAACACAAGCAGGGGGAGTGGGAGAGGGAGAAGCAGGCTTCCCGCAGAACAGGGAGCTTGACACGGGGCTCGATCCCAGGACCCTGGGATCATGACCTGAGCCGAAAGCAGATGCTCAATGACTGAGCCACCCAGGAACCAAAAGAGAGAAATTTTTGAGTCTTACCTTGAATAGTATATATTTATGCTTGGTTAATATACACTTGGTTGCCAAATTGAGAAAGAATGCTAATGATCTTATTCTTAAATATATATACTTTATTCAGAGGTCAGCAAACTATTGCCTATGGGCCTAATCTAGACTGTTATTATAAATAAAGTTTTATTAAAACACAACAACATTCATTTTGAAGGAGGAGAGCTAGGTTCTTGCCTCACAAAGTCAAAGAATGAATCTCTCAGACAACAGAGAGTAAGTGAAGATACAGAAAAAGCTCTCAAGAGTGAGAGGGGTCCCAACAGGGTGGCCAATGAGGGCCTTTAAGGTGGTCTTTTCTAGAAAGCTAACCAGAGAACTTAAATCCTTTTACCATCTCTATTGATAACACCTTCAATGGTTTACTTCCTTTTTAGGGTCTGATTATTCCTTATTGGTCACAGATGGCTATCATAAAAAAGACACCCACCCCACAGGCCTAGGGCAGGGTAGTCCAGTTTGTTCGCTTATCTCTGGTTTCCTCACACCTCCACATTTTGGGGATTTCTTTGAGCCTAATCACATAGCCCCATATCTATCTCTCCCTCCCAACCCCCACCTGAACCTTAAGTGTGATTCTTGATCTTGGGGTTGTAAGTTCAAGCCCCACATTGGGTGTAGGGATTACTTAAAAATAAAATTAAAGAAAAGATTTACTTAAGTTTTTATTTGTAGCTTGATTCATGATAAATTTAAGCAACTTTCTTATGAGATTTTAGTGTTTTATTTTTTTTTTTTAATTCTGAGCTTTGAACTATAAGTATTGTGCATGTGTGGGTGAGTGAATGAGTGTGTGTGTGTGCATGCACACTTAATTTGTTAAAGACTGAGGTACATTAAGTTTGCTTAATATTTGTATGAAGTTTTATTTTATGTCTTAATGGTATCCAATTTAGTGGATAAAAATTCATGGCATTTTTAACTGGATTGCACTTAAATAAAAATTGGTTCCTGGGACCCATTTAATGCTTAAAATTTTTATTGTTCATAAAAGGAAAATCATTCGTTTTTATTTTTTATTTATTTTTTTAAATTTTTTATTGTTATGTTAATCCCCATACATTACATCATTAGTTTTAGATATAGTGTTCCATGATTCATTGTTTGTGCATAACACCCAGTGCTCCATGCAGAACGTGCCCTCCTTAATACCCATCACCAGGCTAACCCATCCTCCCACCCCCCTCCCCTCTAGAACCCTCAGTTTGTTTCTCAGAGTCCATCGTCTCTCATGGTTCTTCTCCCCCTCCGATTTCCCCCCCTTCATTCTTCCCCTCCTGCTACATTCTTCTTCTTCTTTTTTTCTTTCTTAACATATATTGCATTATTTGTTTCAGAGGTCCAGATCTGAGATTCAACAGTCTTGCACAATTCACAGCGCTTACCAGAACACATACCCTCCCCAGTGTCCATCACCCAGTCACCCCATCAAATCATTCGTTTTTAGTTTAAAGCTCAGAATCCTAGCTCTCTCTCCTGTCCTGTTCCCCAAGAGAATCTCTTAAGTCATTTAGTTATTTTTTTTAATATTTATATTCTTATGTATATGTTATGTATAATTACTTGATATTTATAAGTTACATTTATGCATAATTATCCATCATGGTAGGCATAGTGATCACCCTCCCCCTAATAGGTCTACATCCTAATCCCTGGAATTTGAAAATGTTTAAATACAAGTCATAGGGAACAGGAATAAGGACCTTGATACTGTGAGATTATCTTAAGGCTGTAAAATAGTCATATTTAGAAGGGAAAAAAATATAGTTATAACTTTTTTTTTATATAGGAATATTTTGCTTAACCTGAATATTAAAAACAAAACAAATCAACAACAAAACCACTCCACTAGCCTGAAGGATAAAAACAAAAACAAAACAAAATGGACCACACAAAATTAAAAATTCGCACTTATTAAAGAAAACCCACTATTGATGGAGTGAAAAAGAAAGCCACTATTTGGAGGAAGATACTTATAATACATGTAACCAGTAAAGAACTCAGTATATTTTAAATTCTTACAAATGAATGAGAAAAGAAAGCTTAAAAATAGGCAAAAGGCTAGTTCAATCACTACGATACATAAACATATGAAGTTACTAAATGTGTGCTTCATTATTCAAAGAAATTAACCCTAAAAACTCAACACAATACCACAGCACACTTACCAGATTGACAAAAATGAGAAAAAAAGCAACACTAAAAGACGCAAACCAGCATAGGGAGTGAATTTGTAGAAGGACTTTGGAAAATTGTGTGGAAGTACTAAGGCTAAATAAATGCTTATTCTATGAGTTAGCAATTCCAAATTTGGGAATGTACTTAAGAAAACTGAGTACAGGTATTCACTAAACATTCTGTATTAGAATGTTTATAACAGTTTGTAGTCCCTGAAAACCGAGAACTACTCAATGTTCCACTGTGGAATAGATAAATGAAGTTTGCTACAATCACACAGTTCAAATTCTTTGTAGCAATGCAGATGAGTAAATCACAACTACAAGCAACTTCTTGGATAAATCTCATGAAAATAATGTTAAGCGAAAGAAGCCAGACCAAACAACAACAACAAACATATATATAGAGAGATAGATAGATAGTTTTTACTGTCTGTTTTCATTACTATAAGGTCAGAAAAAGGCAATATCAATGTGTGGTTCCAGAAGTAAGGACAGGGATTACATTTGATTGCCGGTAAAGACCAGAATAGAGAAGAAGAGGAGAGTATCTGGGGTGCTAGTAAGGTACTGTATCTTTTTTTTTTTTAAGATTTTATTTATTTGTCAGAGAGAGAGAGTGCATGTGTGTGAGCGAGCACAAGCAAGGGGAGCAGCAAGCAGAGGGAGAAGCAGGCTCCCTGCTGTGCAAGGAGCCCAATGTGGGACTCAGATCCCAGGATTTTGGGATCATGACCTGAGCCAAAGGCAGATGCTTAACAGATAGAGCCCCCCAGGCACCTAGGTTCTATATCTGAAGCTGTGTGCTGGTTACACGTGTTTCAGTTTCTAACACTTAGGTTACACTTTTAAGAGGTATGCACTTAACTATATTCATACTATACTTCATTAAAAGTTTTCTGTTAAAAATAAAGCTCCCCCCAAAAAAAGTTTTAAAATAAATAAATAAATAAATAAATAAATAAAAATCTCCCCTCAACACCTGCCAAATTTGCTGAACTACCAGTTCATCAGGAAGTTATACCAAACAATTAATGACATTGAAAAATAAAATATAAAGAGCTCTACCATATTTACTTCCAAGAAAATTAAATAAATTTAAATCCTACAATCAAGTGTTTATTAAGGACTTTGTTATTTGCACTACAGGGCACTGTGATGAATGCTAAGAAGAACTTACGTATTCACCCCTCCTCTGTTGCCATCATTTCCATCATTAGATGATGGGCAAGGAAATCACACCTAGAAGCTAAGAAAAAAAATCCATGGAAATATTTCCTACAACTTGAGAACAAACACCCCCAAACAGAGAAATATAAATTTATGCATATGGTGCTGTTACCTTAAAGAGTTCAAGTAAAAAAACGAGGACATGGAACATGGTTCCCTTTATGATATATTTAAAACAAAATGTAGGTGAGTTTATCATTTACTGTTAATTATATTGTAAAAGATATTACTGTTAAATCATCATTTTTCCAAACAAAATCTGGGGGCAAATTTCTGATAGAGTAAAATCTTAATAAATTCATCATTTCACATCATTTAATGTCTTGCTAGGCATTTTTCACATAAATATAAATGATGAAAATTCCCACTCTTTCATAAGGCTTATGACTCTCCCAAGCAGGAGAAAATTTTGAGGCTACACAACAGAGTAATGCCTGTTATATTAGTTGTATATTTCTACTGTACCAAATTACAACAGACTTAATGAGCTAAAACAATAGAAATGTATTTTCTTGCACTTCTGGAAGTCAGAGGTCCAAAATGAGCATCATTGGGCTAAAAGATTTCAACAGAGCGGCATTCCTTTCTGGAGACTCTATGGGAAAGTCCGTCTTCTTGGCTTTTTAGCTTCCAGAGGGAGGCTTTATTGACTTCCTGCACCCCCATTTACTTGTAAGGCCATTTGTGATTACATTGAGTCAACTTGGATAATCCAGAAAGCCCTTCCCATCTCAAAGTTAGCTAATGAGCCAACTTAATTCCATCCATTACTTCAATTCTTTGCCATGTAACAAAATATATTCACACGTTTTAGGAATTAGGTGCAGGAATTCTAGTCAAGCTTTTATTACACCTAGCTATCACTTCTGCCAATACAATTCCATTAATGATGCTTTATCTACAGCATATGACAATGCTATGTATATTCAGACATTATCATGATAATAGCCATGGTCATTTGAAAAAAAATCAGTGTTCTATTTCTCTTTTTAATTGAGATATAATTGACATATAGCATACTGGTTTCAGGTGTACAACTAATGATTCAATATTTGTGATGCTCTATTTCCCATATAGTATATTGCAAGACATTTAAGGAAGAACTAGAAAGTTGGCACATCTTAAGGAAAAATAAAACTGAAGACAAGCTCAAATTGTAAAAGAAATAAAAAAATAAGATCCACATACATGTAATCATTCAGGCCATTTATTATTAATTTTTTTTGTAATTGAGGTTTTTTTTATTATGTTATGTTAATCACCATACATTACCTCATTAATTTTTGATGTAGTGTTCCATGATTCATTGTTTGTGAATAATTCACAGTGCTCCATGCAGTACGTGCCCTCTTTAATACCCATCACCAGGCTAACCCATTCCCCCATCCCCCTCTCCTCTAGAACCCTCAGTTTGTTTCTCAGAGTCCATAGTCTCTCATGGTTTGTCTCCCCCTCCGATTTCCCCCCTTCATTTTTCCCTTCCCACTATCTTCTTCTTTTTTTTTAACATATAATGTATTATTTGTTTCAGAGCTACAGGTCTGTGATTCAACAGTCTTACACAATTCACAGGGCTCACCATAGCACATACCCTCCCCAATGTCTATCACCCAGCCACCCCATCCCTCCCAAACCCCACCACTCCAGCAACCCTCAGTCTATGGAAAGAGCCAAGAAGTCCATCGACAGATGAATGGATAAAGAAGATGTGGTATATATATACAATGGAATATTATGCAGCCATCAAAAGGAATGAAGTCTTGTCATTTGCAATGACATGGATGGAACTGGAGGGAATGTGCTGAGCGAAATAAGTCAATCAGAGAAAGACACATATCATATGACCTCACTGATATGAGGAATTCTTACTCTCAGACCATTTATTCTTATTTTTATTATATCTATCTCTACCGTAGATAGGTGAAAAGTACACAATCTAGCACATATTCTTTTCTAAATGGAATATTTTAACTTTCAGATTGAATGTATATGTGAAAATGATACTCCTAATATAAAAATATAAAATCTATGATTTATTTCATTTCTAATTCGATGTAAAATTAGCAGAAAATGATACTTGAAGCAGAGCTAAACATCCAATACAAATAATATATAATTATAATATAATACATATAAGGACACAGTACTTAAAATATATATTTGTAGTAATATATATTGGTATGTTTATATATGTTTGAGCCACATATATATATATATATATATATATATAATATGTATTTTACTGTTTTCAGTTTATCTTTTTCTGCTTGTGTATGTTCATATATGTGTAGGTTCAATATATATAGTGTGTAATTATAATATACTATATGTCCGTTCAACACTCTTTATAATGAATCTCTTTCTGCTTATGTGTATTTGTGTGTGAGTATTAATATTGGAAAATATTCAAAACACATGAACTGAAATAGAAAATAAATGATTTGTTTCAAATTATTAAAACACCAAAAGCAAATATGCAAAATCCCCGTAAGCATTCATGGAATGCTTTAAAATCCACCAAAAATGGAACAAAGATTAAACTTTAACTGTTCTGTAGAGGATAAGGATTTACTATGTGAATAGTTAGGAGTGCTTCAATTCAAGCAAAACATTAAATGATAGTGTGAAATTCTTAGCCTGGAGCTTATTTATCATCAAAATTATTTCTTTGGTAGTAGTATTAAGGATGCATTAAGGAAGGGTAAAGTACATTTAACTCCATAGGAAGAAAGAGTTAATGATCCTAAAAGATGATCATAGCTACTTGTCCTTGAGTATTTAAAATAATTTTTTCTCACCTGGAAAGTTACAAAAATGTGCCTAAAATGTTATTGGATTTTTTTTTTAAATTTTTTTATTGTTATGTTAATCACCATACATTACATCATTAGTTCTTGATGTAGTGTTCCATGATTCATTGTTTGTGCATAACACCCAGTGCTCCATGCAGAACGTGCCCTCTTTAATACCCATCACCAGGCTAACCCATTCTCCCACCCCCTCCCCTCTAGAACCCTCAGTTTGTTTTTCAGAGTCCATAGTCTCTCATGGTTCGTCTCCCCCTCTGATCTCCCCCCCTTCATTCTTCCCCTCCTGCTATTTTCTTCTTTTTTTTTTTTTTCTTAACATATAATGTATTATTTGTTTCAGAGGTACAGATCTGTGATTCAACAGTCTTGTACAATTCACAGCGCTCACCATAACACATACCCTCCCCAGCGTCTATTACCCAGCCATCCCATCCCTCCCACCCCAACCCCCACACCAGCAACCCTCAGTTTGTTTCCTGAGATTAAGAATTCCTCATATCAGTGAGGTTATATGATACATGTCTTTCTCTGATTGACTTATTTAGCTCAGCATAACACCCTCCAGTTCCATCCACGTCGTTGTAAATGGCAAGATCTCATTCCTTTTGATGGCTGCATAATATTCCATTGTATATATATACCACATCTTCTTTATCCATTCATCTCGGGATCTGAAGGGGTACGTGCACCCCGATGTTTATAGCAGCAATGTCCACAATAGCCAAACTGTGGAAAGTGTTATTGGATTTTTATATGAGATGTAAGTCCTTTAATTTCCCAAGAGCATTAAGTGGACAAACTCACAAACCAGATTTGACTTTCATTGTCCTATCTGTTTGATGACTGACGTCACTCATTTTTACAGAGTTTATAACATCAACACTGGGGGAGGCATTTATTTCTTCTGAGGACTTTGCCTGCATTGACAGTACAAAGAACAAGCTTTGGTTATGGCCTCGTGGTCCAAAATACTTTTTTTCCCCTTGAGCCAGGTTAAACTGAGAAGCAGATTTGCATGCTTTCCCAATCAGTGATTTCTTTGCACCAATAGTGTAGTGTTTTTTATTGAAACAGCTAAGCTTAAATTACTATGTTTTTACTGCCTTATTGAGGTATAATTGATATATTAAAAACTGCACAAATTTTATATATATAAGTTCTGACATACAACAAGTAAGCGTAATTTTTAATAATATTACTTTAAACTTATTAGTAAATGATATATAATTAAGAACAAAGCTTAGGGGCATCTGGGTGGCTCAGTTAGTTAAGCCTCTGATTCTTGATTTCAGCTCAGATCGTGATCTCAGGGTTATGAGATGGAGCCCTGAGTCAGGCTGTGCTCAGAGTGGATTCTGCTTGATATTCTCTTTCCCTCTCCCTGCCCATTCCCACTTCTTATGCTCTTTCCCTCCAAATAAATAAATAAGTCTATATTTAAAAAAAAAAAAGAACAAAGTTTAGTAAATATAAACACAGAAGTGTCTTTCTTTTACTCTTTTCAACTGGTATGGTTATTATTTCTAACATTGTCATTCTAAATTTAAATAAAGAAATAAGGACCCTGTGCGGCTCAGTCAGTTAAACATCTGCCTTCAGCTCAGGTCATGATCTCAGGGTCCTGGGATTGAGTCCTGCATCAGGCTCCTTGCTCATCAGCGAGCCTGCTTCTCCCTCTGCCTGCCATTCCCCCTGCTTGTGTGCTCTCTCTCTCTCTGACAAATAAATGAGTAAAATCTTTAAAAAAATAAAAAGAAAGAAACAGTCTTGATTGCTTACACTGGACATTTCATGACTGTGAGATTACATACAACTTCCTTTTAGTAGAAAAACTAATTCTCAAGTTAAAACTGAAACAGTGAAATTGTGTTATATATTCCCTTGGATTAGATTTAGCCCTATGAGACCCAGAATATATCAAATTCCATTGATTGCAGACCACCTATATTTCTAAATGTCTTGTATTCTAAAGGATAAAAGGGCATTTCTGAAAGTTTTAAATCCTGAAATAAGCTACACCGCTGTTTATTTTTTACTTATTTGTCTTATTATTTTTTTCTGTTATTATATTTGGCTCTTTTTTTTCTCCTCTCCTCGCCCCTTCCTTCCCTCCTTTGACTCCTTCTTTCCTTTCTCTCTCCCTCTCTTCCATTATCTTCCCAGGTATCAAAGACTGAACTTATTTATTAATTTATTTTTTTACAAAACTGACCCCAATCAGAATTTTGTCTCATATATAATAATCCACAGTACACAGTCTTTACTTTGGGTGTTCATTGTTATTTAAATCAGGATTTCTTTGCACTAAATTTTATTATTGCAAGTAAAATATCCTTCAGTAATAAGAAATTGCCTATGAGTTTTTCCTAGTCTGCTGAAGATCCCATCACAATGCTTACTGATGAGCCCTGAACTTGGTTGCCCAAGAAGTAAACTTCATGAGTATCTAATTTGATAAATTTTAGAAACATGAAAGCTTCACATGGTGCTTCAAACTTATTTTATGAAAAATCTTATTACCTTGTTATCTACTAAATTAATTAATCTGCTAATTAATTAATCAGATTTTCATTATTTCGAGAAACTGCAGTTGTGAGAATATAAATATGAGTTTATCTAAATTGAATTATTATATATATTTTTTAAATAATTCTTTTAAACTTTAGGGAATGCTACAAGTTACTTGGACACAATTCACTCCATAAAGTTAAAGGTTAAAAGTATGTATATTATGTTATCTCTCTGTATGTTACTCTGTCCCAGCCCTTTTCCTCTCCACATCCCCTAACCCAGGCACAAGTGACCAGTTGTTCTGAAACTTTTATTCTGTTGCAGTATAATATATTTTATAATTCCAAAATAAACACAATTTTAGTAAAGGAAATCAGAGCAAGTCTCCCCAAAATGTGCCACTTTGGCATGTGGGCTATTTGAGCTGAAGGTAATTGAGACCCTCTGGGCTCAAGAGAGATTTTTTCCCCTCCCTTAACTACTTAAAAAAAAAAAAATCTAAGAAGTCTCCCCCTCCCCCCGCCAACTATGTGTTATTACCAGAGATAAAATTTATCTGAGTAACCCATCTGTATGGCAGGGCAAACATCTAATTACCAAACATCTGCTCTTCTTATTGCCATGTGAATTGAACCCATCCCCTTTGAAGCCCCAGGTCTGTTACCCATTTCTTAGTTTAGGATGGCATATCTACCTCATTTTACCTTTCTTTCTTTGAACGTCTCATGTATGTGAGATTCCTCTCTC
Organism: Halichoerus grypus; assembly: GCF_964656455.1. Taxonomy (NCBI): domain Eukaryota; kingdom Metazoa; phylum Chordata; class Mammalia; order Carnivora; family Phocidae; genus Halichoerus; species Halichoerus grypus. The sequence continues at coordinate 25,719,427 of NC_135714.1, forward strand.
TCTCTCTCTCTCTCTATATATATATATATAATTAAATTTGTTTTTCTCGTGTTAATCTGTTTTATGTTAATTCAATTATTAGGCCAGCCAAAGAACTAAGAAGGGTAGAGAAAAAAAAATTTCCTCTCCAACACTAGCCAAAAACTATAATATTTTCTTTCACAAAACTCTTTTTTTTTTTTTTTTTTAACAAACAATCTGGTAGGAGAATACATAAACAATTTACTTCTGATCCTCACAAACTTAACACATAAACTATTGAAAGAATTGTGGTTTCCCAATGTGTTTCCTTTTTTTTTTTTTTTTAAGATTTTATTTATTTGACAGAGAGAGAGACAGCAAGAGAGGGAACACAAGCAGGGTCAGTGGGAGAGGGAGAAGCAGGCTTCCCATGGAGCAGGGAGCCTGATGCGGGCTCGATCCCAGGACCCTGGGATCATGACCTGAGCCGAAGGCAGACACGTAACGACTGAGCCACCCAGGTGCCCCTCCCAATGTGTTTCTAAAATATTTCATCTAGGGTTACAGTGCTACTTTCTCTGAGATCTACTCTCTAACTTTCCAAACTCCACAGGATTTTGGCTTCAGTGTCTATGCTCTTATCCCGGTTATACTTCCTGCAAGCATAAACAGGAATTATGTCTCGTTAAGCTAGCTTCCCCAGGAACTGCTCTGTCTAAAACAGTGGGTTATCCAAAATATTTCTGAATAGGTACATGGATAGACAACATGGACTGATCCATATTATGGCTCAAATACCACCCCTTCCACGTTAAGGGAATGCTCGCCTTGATGACCAGAAGGGGCTAGATGGGATAAGCATGATTTTGCACAATAGGTCATTTTATTTTCATTTGTGTGATATGATGACTATAATTATCTGATATATCCTTCATGGTTCCAACCCTTTGGAATCAGCTGCTCTTTGGAGTTTCCTGTCCTGACCCAATGTGACTCATGCTTGTATTTAAACACTCATGGATATAATAAATTGGCTAGTTGGTATACTTGATGGAAAATTATCCAGGAATTCAGCTGCCCACATGTGTCTTTAGGAAGTAACTATCACTACCTTATTCTAACCCCTTTTTGAAACTTGCCACTTGGCGAATTCTTCCACATTATGGCAGATGTGAGTCATATCCTTCTTTTTATTATATTTAAGTAGTTTGAGTGAAGGGGGGAAAATTCTCAGGGCAAAGTAATTATGTTGAATTGCACGGTTATACTAAACAGAACTAATTACAGTTCAATTAAATTTAATGCTGAAATTGAATTATCATTTATTTATTTTAATAACAACAAATACCAGTTGAAATATAAGTGTGTGATGATTTTATATAGAAGAAAATAGATTAGGTAGCTCTTTTTGGAAATCAAATGTGACTAAAAGATATGAGGATTACAGTATGGTTCAGCCTTCTGAGAGTTACTAATTTGTATATTTGGATTTCAAAAAAATTTGATGAGTCATGGGAATTGACCTTGAGGAAAGGGACTGACTTTAATTGTGAGTTATGCTGATTTATCTACATATGTTAAGATGAGGCTGTGTGGCACACACTTTGGCTTCATAAGTTCACTCAGTCTAGAAAATGGTCCTAAGAAACAATATTAAAAATTACTAGTAGTGAAGTGTGATGGGTTCTCTACTAGTACCCTGCCATTAAAAACTGTTACATTGAACAAAATGTATGAGACAACTGTTTTTGGGCATTGGAGAAAAGGGAAATTTACATTAGGAGCTCTGTATTTGCCCCACATCTCTACCTGTGGTTAATTTCCTGGCTATAACACAAGGTAGTATCCTATGGAGGTCCTGCTAAGTGGAAGAAGCAGAGCCCCAAGAGATTGGGTTGCTGATGGAATCCTTGGAGCATGGTACTGGAGAGGAGAAAGCAGGTCAATGTTGGATTCTGATTGGGGGTTTTCTGCAAGAACTTGGATATGAACTGGGCTGCATGGATTCAGGTTAAGACAATAGGAGGTTTACCTGGATGCAGTCCCCATAGAGTCAAGAATAAGACAGATATACTAAAGATCAGGAAGTTCCTGGAAATGTTGGAATTCTGGCCTGGTCAGAATGGGGGGAACCTCATTAGTACCATGAATTCCAGCTGGCACACCAGAAAGACCAAATCTTTGGAGGAATGTCCATGCTCTAGAATAAGTCCTGCTCAAGACCCACACTAAGGAAGTCTAAAAGAAAATCTGAACATATTCATAGGGAAAATACTGTGCATTCTGGGTCCTGCCAAATTATAAGATTGTCAAATACCTTGGTCTTTCCACAAATCTGCCTTAACAAAAGATAAAAGGAAGCCTACATAAGTTCAAGATGACTAGCCAGGAATTAAACTGCCTCCTGAAACAAATTTCAATGCTCTTTTGAAGAAGAGAAACTAAGCCCCTGAAATGGATTAACCACTACTAAAATAATAAAAAAACAATTAAAAAGTTATATAAACCTGGACTGAATAAGAAACAAACAGAAAAACCAAACCTTCCAAAATGTCTGTTTCTATTCCAATGATATTCAACTTCATCTACTACAGATTAATATTATGCTGGATTCGGGGTAGCATGCTAATAATTTTGTTGTTGTTGTTGTTAAATCTCATTATCATACAATTTACAATTGTTTAGAGACTTTTCATGGTAAGGTAAATCTTTAAAATTTTAGGAGATATTTATTTTTTCTAAGTTTCTTGTGACTGTAAGTTTAGTAGTTGACTCTATTTCTGGTAATGTTGAGGTAACATGTCAGTAATTGAATTTTGCATATCATTTTTGCATAGAATCATAAGTGTAATAAGACTTCTTAAAAACAATAATCAGAACTTATTTTTAATATTTATGAAGTGAAAAAAACACTAAAATTAACAACCTAAAAAATTGCAAAATGCAGTTCTTTCTAGACAATTAATCACTAATAAATTAATGAGGGGTTTACATTATTCTGATGATTTTTCACTGAGTGGCACACCATTAGGACATGCATTAAAATCTCTGCTTTTCCAGCCTTTAAAATCTGCTGCTACTTCTATTATCTTTAATTAACACAAAGGAATAGTCAGTTAGAGCCATTGAGATTTATTTCATTACTCTACTGTATGTTTAGAAGTTTCCTGAGAAAGATTTATGCTCTCTCATGAATGAAAAGAGACTTTTTATTAAAAAGTTCCTGACTATGGGGCGCCTGGGTGGCTCAGTTGTTAAGCAACTGCCTTCGGCTCAGGTCATGGTCGCAGGGTCCTGGGATCGAGTCCCATATCGGGCTCCCTGCTCCGCGGGAAGCCTGCTTCTCCCTCTCCCACTCCCCCTTGCTTGTGTTCCCTCTCTCACTGTGTCTCTCTCTGTCAAATAAATAAATAAAATCTTTAAAAAAAAAAAAAAAAAAAAAAAAAAAAAAAAAAAAAAGTTCCTGACTAGAAGGAAACTGATGCTTGAGCTCTCCAAAAAAGTTCTTGCACAACCTATGTGAACACGTTGACTATAGGAAAGCTCATTTCATCTTTGAATAAATCTGATTGTTACAAGTTAATAGGAGGGACACCTGGGTGGTTCAGTTGGTTAAGTATCTGCCTTCAGGTCAGGTCATGATCCCCAGGTCCTGTGATCGAGTCCTGCATCGGGCTCCCTGCTCATTAGGGAGCCTGCTTCTCCCTCTGCTTGTGCTCTCTCTCTCTCTGACAGATAAATAAATAAAATCTTAAAAAAAAGTTAATTGGAGAAATTTTTTGTTGTTATTAAATTTGCTATTCATCATACTATCTCTTGCAAAACGCCTAACCATCATGGTGGTAGGTGTAGATGCACTTAGATCATTGATTCTTCTCATAATTAACTCATCATTCCACTGTTTCTATCATCTCTAATTCCACTCTTACACTAGGTAAAACTGACTTTTGGCTGATCAGTTCATTCTCTATTTTGGTAGATTGATTCAAGTGCAATTCTCTCTGATAAAAACATTTGGCTGATAAGTATGGTAGAGGGAGATCTATTCCAGTCTGAAGGTCACACATGAGAATGTCAGTCACATACATGTTTGTAAAATCTTTGGAAAGCTTCCCAACTTATATAAATTAATTTATTTGCAAAAATCTTCAGAGAAAAGAATTTGGTATTCAATTGCACTGAATGAATTTAATGGAATTAATGAAAAGCATAGTTGTATTTCATTTTATCATTTGCTTTTCTGAAACATAAGGGCCATAATAACATAAATGCAAGCAAACATAATGGGAGACAGACTTAACTACACAGCCACAATTAATATATCCATTAAAGTTTCCATTTTTTATTGAAGTAATAATGAGTAGTAAAGGGATAGTAAGCCATAGAAGTTTTCTTTTTAGGGAAATAATAACAGGAAGTACAGAAGTACAATGAGCATATGGGCCAGTTATGCTAAGCTTGTCCTTATTCTCTTTCTTTATCTTTCTCTCCCTCCCTCTTTTTCTCTCCTATCTCTTTATCTCTTCATAACTTCACAATAACAGGATATATAAGTATGATAATTTCCCCCATTGTCCAAACAGGCAAACTGAAACTTGGAGACATCAAGTAACTTGCTCAGGACAACAAATTCAGAAACTGACATAGACTGATTCAAATACAATTCCCTCTGATAAAAAACCTGTACTCTTGTTTGGTGGGCTGTGCTTTAAGAAACGTATGTTAAATTGTTACTTTGGACTAGTGCCTATTCTAGGCAGGAGAGAAATAAAGATGAACTTGATATGAGTCTTTACTGTAGAGTGGTACAGTAGATAGACATAGAAGTAAAAGAACGCCTTAATATCTTAAGTGGCAGTGCCAAAGCACAAAGGTTAGAGGGTTCAAAAGCTCTTCACAGAAGAGATTCTTGAGCTCGACCTTGAAGAAAAATTAGAATTTGCCATCTAGATATTGGTTGCATATGAAAGGACATTGCAAGCAGGAAGAGTATTATATTATAAAGTAAAATTGAGGACTGATAAGGACCTTATATGACTGAATTAGAGAATGCATTATTAGAAAACATTTTGAAAAAAAAAAAAACTATATTTATATAGAGACCTAGAGAGTCAATGTCTTTGCAAGAAATTACCAAGATTTAATTAATTTAACCTAATTTAATTAAATTTAATTATTTTTGATTCTCAATATGAGGAATAATTTAATATATTCTTAATTTTTATTTTAAATACCAAAGAAGTCTGCTGTCTTAATTTCTTTCTTAATATGCAATTTATCTAACCTCAATTTGGGAACTTTCCTCAATTGGATACAAATATACATCTGCTTTGAGGGAAGAATAATAGATGGCTCAAAGTAATCGATTACACCAATTGAGGTTTCAGGTTTGCTTTTTCTGTCTGTTTGTTTATTAAATGGCTTTGATAGAATTTGTTTGACATGAAATCAAAAGAGGTTTGTGGAAATTGTATTATCTGTTTCATGACAATGCATAATGAGCTACTGAATGAAGGATTAGTTGCCTCTCTTGCTGAATAGTTAAAGGGAATGTAAGTTTATTTCATTGTCAGCAGAACACATCAACTTAGATGTTCTGTGCATATTTTCCCTTTCAAAAAGTATTTTCCCTTTCCATAGATAGCCTCCAAATGCTATATCAAAAGCTACGGTTACTCTTCATCTTTCTAGTTTGATATTTATTGCTATTCAAGAACATTTTCATGTATACCAAAACCCCATTACAGCAATTGCAATTATTGTTTGCTCCTCCCTATGCCCTTATCCATACTTAAATCATCAACGTTTGTTAAGGAGCCAGTCATTTTCAATGGGAGTGTTACCCTCCTGTTACTAATGAGTAAAACAATAGGGATGAATAAATGCTAAATTAGTAAATGGGAGATTACAATGAAATGCTGTTATAGACTGCACTGAGTCCTTCAACCCTCCCAAATTCATATGTTAATGTTCTAATCCCCTAGTGACTGTATTTGGAGATATGGACTTTAAGGAGATAATTAATGAGATCATAAGGATGGGCCCATGATCTTTTGGGGTTGCTGTCTTTATAAGAGGAAGAAGGGGCAGAAGACAACTTTTTTTCTCCCTGCACACAGAAGAAAGATCATGTGAGGACACAGCAAGAAGTTAGCAATCTGCAAGCCAACATGAAAGGTCTCACCAGAAATCAACCCCACTGGCACCTTGATCATGGACTTACAGTCTCCAGAACTGTAAGAAAATAAATTTCTGTTTATTAAATCATCTAGTCAGTAGTAGCCTATAATTGCAGCCCTAAGAGAATAATACAAATGGTGATGAGGCATTTTCTAGGCTATAGAAATAAGGAAAACTTACCTGTACACACTCAAAGGGTTTCAGTGAAAATATCTCTGGGTTTGTAACAGCTGGGTTTATAACACACAGAATCTGCAAAATGGGTAGAGCTCTACAGAACTCATCTTTGTGTAGCTTCAACATCTAGAGTGGAGCTACTCCAGACTAATCATTAGTGTTTACTCTGAATCTACCTTACATTTGCCTCTTGTCAATGAATCACCAGCAAATAAGTCCTAGGTAGAGCTTACACAACTGCTTCCTACTCAAGTTGCCAAAGATTTGGGGGGAAAAAAGAAATGACTAACTTGCATTTATAACATTAAAAAAAAGCTATTTCAGATAAGGCATCAAATACTATCTCACTTAATAGCTCGACACACTATTTATTGTAAGTGATATGGAAAAAAAATAGTTAAATCCTTTACTGCCACTTCCAGCTTTTGTCTTTGAGAAAAGGATTGGCTAAAAGCCTGTTTATTTATCAACAAATTAAGGAAAATAACAATTACTGCCTGGATTTTCTGGTGCTTTAATGAGAAAACTACATAGAACACCTAGTAGAGTGTCTGATACATAATAAGAGCTCCATCAATGTGGATACACAGAGGCACATTATTAAGTTTTCTTCTGTTATGGTTATGCTTCTCTTGTTCTGTGTGTCATTCTTTTATAAGAAGAATTTTACTTAATGTCATATTTTCTAAGACATTAAGTGAAGCACTTCTGTGGAAAATAAATGACTGGTACATTTAGATAAAAATAAAAAACCCAGAGATCCCAAGGATTATTTACATGTTTTAAATGTGTTATTCAAAAAAAACCACAGCCTTGACTCTTATCTTGCTAAACCCTATAATCAATAATTGCCAGTTCCTGAGATAACATTATTAAATATAATTACTTCATATTATATTAAAATTGTAGACTCAATTGAAGATTTTGGACAATTAAAATTATAAACAAATAATTCTATCAGTGTGGAATTGAATTTTTCATCCCCACAGGTAGTGTAAATAACTACAGTCATAAGAACCTTAAAATATTTAATACTTTGTTTCATCTTGTTCTTAGACCACCTTATAATGGGAACTCTTATCGCCATTTAAAAAAGTGAGGGACTCAAACCTAAGAAAGTCAAAGTCTTGGCCAAGGTTCCTATTAAGCATCAATATTGAAAAGAGAACTCCAGATTCCCATTCCAAGCCTCTTGTTCTTTTTACTGCTGATAAAAATTTAGGTTTGATGAACTGTTTATCACACAAAGTTCTTTTTTTTAATATGTGCTTTTTACAATTGTTTTGTTTTCATTTATTATAACTGATGTTGGATTGCCTCTAAACAGTTTTAATTGATAATAAATCTGGAATGAAGGCAACATATAATGATACTAGCTCCTGGGATAGTGACTACAAAATTCCAGTGTGCTGGAATCAATATCATTTCATTTGTAATGTAATCAATATCAGTATCATTTGTAATACATGAGTATTTAAAATATAAAATTATAACTGAGAAATCTTACTTGTAAGAAAGTAGGTCTGGGTTAAAAAGTAATGTTAGCATCTGCAGCTCAGATCAAATCAATATTTCTTTCATCCAGAATTATATTTTATGCCTAAGTATAGGTGAACCTTAGCTGAGATTATGGAGGCAAACCAGAATTGTAAACTCAGAGCCATTAATTTACTAAAGATAGAAAAAAGTATTCTTAGCATAAATTTTGTTCTGTTCAGATTATTATTTAAATATAATGCCAAAGATTTCTGATTTTACAAATTCAGATAATTAAAGTAGGTGATGCTAACACCACCAGACTGGGTTCTTTGGTGATTAGATATTAAAGTATTCTAAGAGAGTCTCTTGTTTTAATCAATGGAAGAACATGCAAAAGGTGAATTAAGTATGGTATTATTTTATCTAGTTTACATGTGATTAACCTTTAAAGGAGAAAAAGATACTGGCTCAAGAATCTGCTTTCAAATTAACAGGGATTCATTTTTAAATCAAAAGAATTTCTTATTACTAATATGAATGGAATATATATTTCAAATAAAATAATTTCTTCTATGGCTTTTAAAACCATCTATGGAAAATATATATCCTAAAAATATACAAAAGTAAATGAAAATATATGAAACTGTAGTTTAGATGAACAACTTTGGGATTCCAGTAGGATTGCCTGACAAAATACAAGACATACAATTAAATTTGAATTTCAGATAAACAATGGGTAATTGTTTAGTATATACTGTGGGTTCAGTTGTGTTCCCTCAAAATTCATGTTAAAGTCCTAACCTCTAGTACCTCATAATGTGACTTCATCAAGAACAAGTTTCTGTATAGCAAAGGAAACAATCCATCAAACTAAAAGGCAGCCTATGGAATGGGAGAAGATATTTGCAAATGACATATCTGATAAGGGGTCAGTATCTAAAATCTATAAAGGACTTATCAAACTCAATGCCCCCAAAATGAATAATCCAGTTAAGAAATGGGCAGAAGAAATGAACAGACATTTTTCCAAAGAAGATATCCAGATGGCCAACAGACACATGAAAAGATGCTCAATATCACTCATCATCAGGGAAATACAAATTAAAACCACTATGAGATACCACCTCACACCTGTCAGAATGGCTAAAATTAACAACTCAGGAAACAACAGGTGTTGGCGAGGATGCGGAGAAAGGGGAACCCTCTGACACTGTTGGTGGGAATGCAAACTGGCACACTGCTCTGGAAAACAGTATGGAGGTTCCTCAAAAAGTTAAAAAAGAATGACCCTATGACTCAGCAATTGCACTACTAGGTATTTACCCAAAGGATACACAAATACTGATTAGAAGGAGCACATGCACCCTGATGTTTATAGCAGCATTATCAACAATAGCCAAATTATGGAAAGAGCCCAAATGTCCATTGACTGATGAATGGGTAAAGAAGATGCTGTATACATATACAATAGAATATTACCCAGACATCAAAAAGAATGAAATCTTGCCATTTGCAACAACGTGGGTGGAACTAGAGTATATTATGCTAAGCAAAATAAGTCAGTCAGAGAAAGACAAATACCATATGAATTCACTCTTTTGTGGAATTTAAGAAACAAAACAGAGGAACATAGGGGAGGGGGAAAAAAAAACAGGGTAGCAAACCATAAGAGACTCTTAACTATAGAGAACAAACTGAGGGTTGCTGGAGGGGAAGTGGGCAGGATGGGCTAGATGGATGATGGGGATTAAGGAGAGCCCTTGTGATGAGCACTGGGTGTTTTTGTGTGTGATAAATCACTAAATTCCACTCCTGAAACCATTATTACACTATTTGTTAACTAACTAGAATTCAAGTAAAAATTTGAAGAAAAAAAAGAATATAGTGAAGACAATACTCAAAGATATTGAGTAAGAACCAGGTAAGCACATGACCTTTTAATTTATTGTCATTAACATTATTGTTTATCCTCCTTTCTCCAGATTCTAATCACTCTTTCTTGAAGGACAGAACTCAGTGTTTTATATTTATTTGTATTTTTTATTCACAATTACCTTTTTCTTATTCCATGGACAAAATTCAACCGGACTTCTTTTGTTCAATACTTAAATAAAGTTCCATCCTTTCTGGATTTAAGATACAATCTTTTAGGAGCTTCCTAACCTCAAGGTTCTGTGATTTTACATGGATGTGAGGGGAAAAAAATGACTTTTTAATATATTTCTTTACTCACCACATTGTTTTGTATTCATTTAATCAGTCTTTTCCTGTTTGTTATAGGAGACTATATTATTTTTAAGAGGATTTGACAAATAGAGGGCAAAATAAAGTAGAAAATAAAAGTTACTGTCAGTTTCACCACCCCAAAATAACCATTTTAACATGTTTTTGGTCATTTCTTTCTATTAGTTTCATTATATTTGATGACTTTTTTTTTTTGTAAAAAGTTATATTTGTATTAAGTGGTGTGTGTGTGTGTGTGTGTGCATGAATGTTTGTGTAGGTGAATATATATCCCCTTCACCAACCCCAATCCCCCCCCCACATATATATTATATAGAACCATCATTATGAAAGAAAAAAGACCTTTAGCCCTTATACCTTCTGTAGCATTCTGAAAAATGCACCTTTCAGATTTCCAGCTTCAGGGAGAAAATTTCCCAGGCAGCCCAGCACCTGTGTTCTTAAATTCATCATCCCATTGGTGCTGAGGCTGCACTTCCCTCTGGCAGCTCTCAGCTGAAGATTAAGCATGGTAGAAATGCTAAGGAAGGCCAATTCATGGGGATCATGACCCCTCTGTTGGGCAACTTCGGCTCAAGGACTCTCCAATGGCCTTCCTGAATGTTCCATAGAACTGTACAGCAGCTACGATATTTCTCCCCAACTTATCTCCCTCCCTTTCTTCTCCCTCTCTGCCTCCCTTCCTTCCTTCTTTCTCTTTTTACCCTCATGGTCTTGTTTTTCAGAGGACTCTGATTATTACAGGAGTATATGCTAAATTGCTTCAGAGGTATAGGGTTTGAAATTGAAAATACAATAGTAAAGAAGACAGGTCCTTATAAAAGAGCTCACATTCTAATTAGGAGAGTCAAACAATAAATGCATAAGTACATAGAAATGTACCAAAAGATAATAATAGTACAGTGATATTATGGTGAATGAATAGGAAATTATTATAGATTGGGTGGGTAAGGAATATAGACTCCAAAAAGGTGACATTTAAGAGAGGTTTCCCTAACAGAAAGTAAACAGAGTAGTCAGCCTTGTGAGGGTCAAGAGGAAGATCTTCTTCCAGGTTCACAATCAGTGCAAGCCATAAGGCAGAAATTGGTTTGACTCAATAAAGAGCAGAGAGAAATTCAGTGTAGGTGGAGCAAAGTGAGGCAGAGAGAATTGAAGTTAGAGACACAGGGAGGGGCAGGACCAAGGAAGGCTTTATAACATAGGGTGATATATTTGGACATAAACCAGGGTAGTATGTCTGGATATGTGATGGGGATCATAGGAGGATTTTAAGAAAGGGAGTTCCAGGATCTGATTTATGTTTTTAAAAACCATGTTAGCGGAAAAGAGATGATCAGAGGCGAGAATAAAAAAAAAGGATGTTAGAAGGTGATTCTAATAGTTCAGAAAAGAAATGAAGGTTATTTCATTTGTAGCAATGGAGACGGTAAAAAATAGACTGGTTTAGGATGAGTTTAGGAGGAACTTACTGACCAGTTTGATATAAGGGTTGGAGGGAAGGGAGAAATGATGGACAACCGCTAGATTTGATGTTTAATAATTGGGTGAATAGAGGTACTGCTTAAAGAGATGGGGGTGGGTAACATATGCATATACTTTGGACATATTTTTCCCCTTTAATGCAGTAAGGAGATATTTGTGCCCATGCACATGCTTTGTGGCAGTGCCAGGCTACCTCCCGGGCAAAAGGTAAGGGTCAGTATAGGGGACTCCTGCCAGGAAAGGAGATACTTCTACATGCCAGGGTAGGGACAACTTGGGAATAGTTTGGTATCCTCTGGCACTAGGAGCAAACTTAGAGCTCAAGAGCCCACAGCTAGTTTGTCAGAATGGCCTAGCATTGAAGTACATTTGTGATATTGGCATTACTAGAGATATTCCCTGTGTATACAGCTTGCCCCACCTCACCAGTATAAGCCAAGAGCAAATGTTTCAATCACAGAGGAGGTAGGCTTGGCATAGAATAGGTGGTGGGCTGAGTGGTGGGAATGAAGGGGGCCACTGAAGTCATCACAACATTCCTAGATATAGCATAATACAGAGAGCCAACCACTTAATAAATGTAGCATTAAATGGACTACTACAGATGATAGATCTCAGAGCACCTTCTTCTCCTAACATACTATATTTCTAAGATCAGAATTTGTATTGTAGTCAGGTTAAAATAAATTTTTCAGTTGTTACTCAGAGAAGTAATTTATAGGTATACTGTTCATAATTATTTCCTGGGCATGGGCAGTATTAGCCATATGAAGTCCATGAGCTGTATTAAATTTTTTTGCATCGGTAGCAATTCTAATTTAAATTAGTACAACCCAATTTTACTCTAAATTTTAAAATATATGTATATGGAACCGTAGTGCAGTATTGAAGAAATATGGGCCTGAAGAAGATTGTTACAAAGCAGGAAATGCAACTAGAGATAGCAGACATGACCAAGTCTTTCATAATAGGTCCCAGAAAAGTTATAGCTAGAAGGCTCTATTGGTCTGTCTGTAGAGAGTATAATTCAAACACTGAATATCTGTCAAAAACTACTGGCGACTCTTTTTTTTTTTTTAAAGATTTATTTATTTATTTGAGAGAGCGAGAATGAGAGAGAGTACATGAGAGGGGGGAGGGTCAGAGGGAGAAGCAGGCTCCTCGCCGAGCAGGGAGCCTGATGCGGGACTCGATTCCGGGACTCCAGGATCATGACCTGAGCCAAAGGTAGTTGCTTAACCAACTGAGCCACCCAGGCACCCGCTACTGGTGACTCTTAACACTGATGTCTAACTTTCAATAATGTGGAGTTCAATTACTGGAATAAAATGAAACTCTGTTTCACCAAAGGGGAAATATAGACAAAATATTAGAATTGTTCATATGCTTTGAAAATATGCTATTGATCTTAAAGAAACTGAAGAATCCAAGGCCCTGAACATGGTATATAAAATCTGTCATTCCTAAGCCTAAAGTAATTCAGAAAACTCTTTAAACTGGAGTTCAAATAAAATTTATACTTGATTTTATTCTGATACTAAAGGCAGAGTTTTATGCAATAGTAGATTAAAATAGCCTGTTATTTGGGAACTTTTTGATAAAATTAGGTATATTACATATAATGTTTCCATTGATATTGAATAATTATTTACACGAAATAAAGATATTATTTTAAAAATAATATTTTCCATAATACCTAGGATTCGAAGCTGGATGATAATTCGGGAGCTATCTAGATCTGCTACTCAATCCCTGTGTGATTTGGGCCAAGGGATTTTACCTTTCTGACACATTCTTCCTGCGTCCATACCTTTCTAGATGCCTTTTAGTTCACAGATTGACAAATGAAATTAGTGAACTCTCACACTGAACATATTACATAGTCAGAAAAGAGCTCCTGAGTAGCTACTTAATAAATATTTCCAGTTTTTAACATCGTGATAGTAGCTAGAATATAGTGCCATTTTCTTATTGACATTTATGTACTGAATAAAGTAATCTGAGCTATATAATTAAAAAGAAATGTTTACCATGGGATGTAATCAAGCAAAGAGGTTTTTTTTTTTTTTTTTTTTTTAATTAAAAACAAGCAGTCTATAAACCTTTCACTGCTCTTGAAATGGCACTTCGGCTGAACACTTTATTTTCTCTTTACATTGCCTTTCTCATTTTATAAAATTTACGTGTTTCCATGTTCTCATATTCATTAAACATGATTGTAAAGGCTGCATAGTACTCTATTACATATATGTGAGATAACATGCATAAATATTATCTTACATTGTTGAACATTTATACTGCTTTTCTGTTTTATTCTTAAAAATAATGCTACAATGAGTAATGGTATACATAAACTGTGTGTGCGTGTGTGTGTGTGAGTGCTCAATTCTTGGGAAAATTAACAGAATGTTATTACTGTGTCAAAAGATATGAACCTTTATGAGACTCATGATATAAATTGCCAAACTTTTTCTGTTTGGATGTGGCAGCATTTTCAGAGAGCAACCAGAATTTATTTTTAGCTTCTACTTATTTATATATTGCTAATTAAAAAAAAAAAAATGTATTATTTTATCTTTTAGAGAAAATAAAACTGCAAAATATAAGTAAGGGCAAGTGTGAAAAAGTGAGTAATTTGGGATATATATATGTATATATATATATTTTTTTTTTCCGAAAAATCTGGGCTAAGTTGAACTTTCAGATCTAAGAACAATATTTAGCTTTGAGTTATTTCTCAGACTCAAAAATCTTCCAATTCACTCTGCACATACCTTCAGGACAGAAAATTATCAGAAATGTGGTAAGTAGTATTTCTTTAAACTACTGCTTTTATTGTGCTGCTCCTCAGGGTAAAAATCTTCAGTGACTCCCTTATCCTACCACGGGGGTCTAAATTTGCTGGTTTTAAGATTTTTTTTTTATAATTCAATTTCATATAATATATCTAGCTTAATTTCCCACATACAGCCATTACTCTAGTCTCGACAGCTGTCCCATGATCCCATGAAATCTCCACAGGCTTTCATGCTCTCTTTTGCTTGATTTGTCACTCATTCTGGAATTCCTTTCACTTACACTTTTTTCTCCAACTCTTTAAATTTCAACATCTTTCTAGGTTCTTCCTAAACCTCACCATCTCTGCAAAAAATTCTCTGACTATTCAAGCCCCCATTGATTCATTTCTCCTATTTATTGATTTATCAAATATTTTTGAAGATCTATTTAACATAATCTAAACCCTCAATATAAAACAGCAAGCCAGACATGCCTTCTGCATACCACATATTCTATTGAATATATAAATTGTGTATTTATATTATATATAATATTATATTTTATATATATAAAAATTCAAAATATAATGAAAACATTATAAGTCATATTTAGAAACATAAATTGAAAGGGCAGAGTAGTATGATGGTTTAGAATATTAACATCTAAACTATTCTTAAGGATTAGATAAACCTTTCTTAAGGTTCTGACCCTTCCTTTTTTCGTTCGTTCGTTCGTTCCTTCCTTCCTTCCATCCTTCCTTCCTTCCTTCCCTCCCTCTTTCCTTCCTTCCTTCTGGTTTTCCTTACTTCCTTCTTTCCCTCCCTCCTTCCCTCCTTCCTTTCTCTCTTTCTTTCTTGCTTTCTTTAATCCTTTCATTCTTTCGCTCTTTTTTTAGCACTGGCTTTTGAGATGAGGCCTACCAAAACTTCTGTGTCTCGGTGTGCCTGGGGGGCTCATTTGGTTAAGCGATGGCCTTCTGCTCAGGGCATGATCCCAGTGTCCTGCGATTGAGCCCCGCATCAGGCTCCCTGCTTCTCAGGGAGCCTGCTTCTCCCTCTGCCAGCCACTCCCCCTGCTTGTGCTCGCTTTCTCTCTCCCTCTCTCTCTAACAAATAAATAAATAAAATCTTAAAAACAAAAAAACAAAAAAACAACTTCTGTGTCTCTTGTGGATTCCAGGTACAGTTAAGAGCACATAAGTGCTTAATAAATACTTATAATTTGTTTATATTATGAAAAGAAAAAATACATATATTTCTGTTTTAATTTACTGAGAAACTAAAAACTTTTATTTTATTTTAAATATTTTATTTATTTATTTGACAGAGAGATAGAGAGAGCACAAGTAGGCAGAGTGGCAGGCAGAGGGAGAGGGAGAAGCAGGCTCTCCGCTGAGCATGGAGCTTGACGTGGGGCTCGATCCCAGGACCCTGAGATCATGACCTGAGCTGCAGGCAGATGCTTAATCGACTGAGCCACTCAGGCACCCTGGAACTAAAAGCTTTTAAAAGTATATTTCAGGTAATAGTGGTATTGATGCTTCAAAAAAGATTGGCTCCTATGGAGTTAAATTTGTGAAACCACCACATTTAAAATATTTTCCAGAGGAGTCCATTTTGCAAAGGAAGAATTATGCTTTAAAAGGGAAGACATGGTCTGATACTCTGGAATGACATGGGTGCAGTCATTGGAAATGCAGAGTGTACATCTCAGTTTAATTTGGATCAATTAAGATACTAGGAGAATGATAAGCATGATATTTGTGAAGACGGAGGCCTGAGCTAGTTAACAGGTGATCAGAATGTTTAACAAGATGGAAAAAAAATATCCCTCTTATTTAGAAACAACCAAGTTTGAAATTACAAAATCAATAGACAAAGATGAAAGAGAGGTGAAAAAATGGAATTAGGCAAGTAGGTAAGGAGTATAGAGTCCCAAGGAGAGACAATAGCAATAGTGAAAAGATAATCAAAATATTTAAAGAATACTACTCTGAATTAAAATAAAAGAAAATAGAGATTTTTCTAAATTTATAGTATCTTGTATAATGCTGTGAACACTGTTAATATATAGCTTTGGTTAATTTAAATAATGTAAAACTATAATTAAGATAGATTATTAAAAATTATTGTTGTTTAGCTTTTGAAAAAGTGACCACATTTTATAAGCTCATTATGAAATAGTAACTCTTCTGAGACTTCTACCTAAAAAATTATTACTGATTAACACTAAGACTGCCATATATGGATAATGGAAAGAGAAGCAGTAATTTATAAAGAAACAAATTATAACAGTAACTTAAACTACTTCACTATATATTCTGAGAAAGGTTAATCAGTCAATATATTTTGATTAAAATATGTGTGTGTCAGAATGTAGTTTATGGGAGAAGTTTGTGCCGTGTTGTAAAAATAGTCAACCTAACATTCACTTTTAAATGAATTCTTGAGATTTGAGAATTTGGGGATAGCATTGTAATGTATATGCCTATATCTAAGATATATAAAGACACAGTAAAACTATAACTAAAAAGGAAATAACTCAATTAAAAGTGAGCAAAATATCTGAATAGAAAGAAAGAAGACACACAAGTGGCTAAAAAGTATATGAAAACATATTCAATGTCATTAGCCATCAAATACATGCAAATCAAAAGCACAATGACAATACTTTACAGGCAAAATGATGGTTATAATAAAAAAGACTGATAATTGCATGTGTTAGCAAGAGAAATGGAGAGAAATTAGATCCCTCATATTCTTATCAGTAAGAATGTAAAATATGTCAGCCATGTTGGAAAACATTCTGGCAGTTCTTCAAATGGTTAAACTGTATGACCTGAATTTCACTGCAAGGCATATATTTACTCAAGAGAAATCAAGACATGTTTCAGCAAAAACGTGCACATGGATATTCATAGCAGCATTATTCATAATAGACAAAAAGTGGAAACAAGCTAAGTATCTATCAACCAATGCAAGGATAAATTTAATGTGGTATATCCATATAATGGAATATTATTTGTTAACAAAAAGAAATGAAGTACTGATACATGCTACAACATGGATGAACCTTAAAAATATTATTCTTGGGCGCCTGGGTGGCTCAGTTGGTTAAGCGACTGCCTTCGGCTCAGGTCATGATCCTGGAGTCCCGGGATCGAGTCCCACAGCAGGCTCCCTGCTCAGCAGGGAGTCTGCTTCTCCCTCTGACCCTCCTCCCTCTCATGCTCTCTGTCTCTCATTGTCTCTCTCGCAAATAAATAAAATCTTAAAAAAAAAAAAAATTAAAAAAAAATATTATTCTTAGTGAAAAAGCCTAACACAAAGAACCACATATTTAAATGTCCATTTGAGAAAAATCTATAGAGACAGAAAATAGGCTAGTGGTTGCCTAGAGGTGAGGAAGAGGGGAGGGTTGAGGGTGGGGAGTGGAAGCTAAGCAGAACTGGATTTTATGAGGAGGGTAAAGAAAATCTTCTAAATTGATTGTGGTAATGGATGCACAACTCTGTGGATGTACTAAAAACACTGAATGGTACACTTTAATGGACGAATTAGTTGTATGTTATGTGAACTATATCTTAATAAAGTTGCTAATTGTGTTTGCATGAATGAAATTACATCGCCAAAATAATTATACCCCATTAGATCTGACATGTAAAGTTTTGCAGTTTAGAATACACTTTAAAAAGATTTATTTATTTATTTTAGGGAGAGAGAGAGTGGGGGAGAGGGGCAGAGCGAGAGAATCTTCAAGCAGACCCCCTGCTGAGCTCAGAGCCCAATGTGGGGCTTCACACAGGGCTCCATCTCACAACCTATGAGATCATGACCTGAGTCAAAACCAAGAGTCAGATGGTCAACCAACTGAGCCACCAAGGCGCCCAAGAATACACTTTTCACATAACATGCAGAAAGTGATAATTACTAAATAACCAATGATGATGTCACCCTTAATAGGAACAATAAGATTAAAATGTTTCTGCAGTGGCCCAGTTAGTTTAACCATAAGGATAATAAGTAATGCCAAGTTCAAAGCAGTATTTCAGATGGAATGAAGCCACACAGGTTTTAAAACCTATCGTTTCATTCTTGTGAAGTTCTCTATGTCCTGAGAAATTGTAGTTCAATGGGTTGTGTTTAGTCAGATTGAGGGATTCCAATTTTTCATACTGAAAATCTATACCTTGGGGTTTTAGGTACACGCAAATCACGGGCAGTATTCTTGTAAGCAAGCACGCTGGTGGTATACATGTAGTTTTTACACAACATCAATTCTAGTTCACAAATAAAGGACATTTTTTAAACTTTTAGCTTCCAGCTGTTCATATCTAAATACTTGTTTTAAAAAACTAGAGTGCTTCTACTACAGAAAGTAACGACCGATTTTAAGGTTGTTTTTAGATTTTTTTTGTTTTTAATTTGTGAAGTCAAAAAAATGAGTATCCTGTTAAGCATTTAATAGATTGTAGAATTTCCTTTCAATTGTGAATTGGTAAAATAATATAGAGGAGCGGGTTCTTCATAACTATGTTCATGTTCTTTAGAGACTAAAATTCTCTTATTTTTTTTTTTTTAATATAATTATTCTCTGCTCGTGATTAGGGTTGTTTTAAGTTACCAAAGGATACTAGTTCTCATCACTTCTTGAAAGAATAATTTTATTTTGGTAGCTTTCCATAAAATGTATATGTACCATACTTTCTTTCCTTTTTTTTCTTTTTTCCTAAGATTTTTATTTAATTTGGAAGTTTTAGGTACCGTATCTATTCTTCCAGGAGTTTGCTCATATTTTTAATACATATGAACTTTTATTTCTTAAAATATTCTGGAATGAATCAGATTTGGTATCCTTTCTGTTAGAAAGTCAATAATTTTGAATAATTTTATATATTTCTGTCATCTATCAATATATATTGACAATTGTAAATTCATACATGTATAATTCATATGTGTAACTTATTATTTACATTTAGAATTTAAATGTATTGTAATTATTTTCACATTCACTGTATTTTGTTTTATTTTTCTTTTTGCCATAATAGCTTTTCTCAAATAGGTCTTTAAAGGATGATTTACTCATACATATTCTTATTTTTAATAATCTAAAAATGTCTGTATTACATCTTTGTTCTTGAGTGATAATTTATGTAGATACATAGTTTTATGTGTAAAGAATTTTTATGTGGCATTTTGAAAATATTTTCTCATTTCTCCTTGTATCAAATATCTTTGCTAAAAATATGATACAAATAGTCTCATTTTCATTACATTGTTGATAATCTGTCTTTAATTCTTGAAGCTTTTAGAATTTTATTGTTAGTCCCAATGTTTTCAAGATACATTATAGTATATCAATGTATGTGCTTTTCCTTTTTTTCTTTTCTTTTTTTTTTCTCTTTTTTTTTTAAAGATTTTATTTATTTATTTGAGAGAGGACGAGAGGAGAGAGAGCACATGAGAGGGGGGAGGGTCAGAGGGAGAAGCAGACTCCCTGCCGAGCAGGGAGCCCGATGCGGGACTCGATCCCAGGACTCCAGGATCATGACCTGAGCCGAAGGCAGTCGCTTAACCAACTGAGCCACCCAGGCACCCTCCTTTTTTCTTTTCTTTCCCTCTCCTCAATTTTTTGTTCAACACTCACTGAGTTTTTTCATATGAGAAATCTTGGCTTTTTAGTTCTAGAAAATTCTTAATTATCTATCTTTCCTCCCATATGTTTTATTCTCCTTCTGAAAATCTTACTAGATGAATATTGTGACTCTGACTTATTGGATGTCTTTCATTTTTATCAGTACTTGTAATTGCAGTGCATTCTGGGAGAATTCCTCAGCCTGATCATTTATTTAATCACCAACTCTGTCATGAATGATGTCCATTCAGCTAATTTGCCTCATATTTTTATTTTTATTTTCTTTATTTTTCTCTTTCACCATACATTTTTATTTACTATGTTATGTTAGTCACCATACAATATATCATTAGTTTTTGATGTAGTGTTCCATGATTCATTGTTTTTGTATAACACCCAGTGCTCCATGCAGTATATGCCCTCCTTAATACCCTTCATATTTTTAAATTATTTTAAAAATTATACCTTATTTTAAACAATTCTTTTTTTTTTTTTTTTTTGTATTTGTTAATTGTTTATTTATCAAGACAAACTATTCCATAACCCAATATTCGTGTTTCATAGTTCAGGAACACAGGTCAGTGACAGACTTCAATGGAACAAAACCCAAAGAAATTCTTTACATTCCAAAATCACTTTGCACTCTGAAAGATACCAGCCTTCTTCATCTCCTCAAAATCTTTCATGGAATCATAATTTCTGTAGAAATCTGCATATGCCTTCTTTCTTGGTTCAGCCACAGCAAACTTATAGAAAGCTACAACCCCCAGGGATACAGCGAACGCTCCAACAATATGAAATTGCAGACGCTTGGCCAGAAGGCCTCGCATCTGAGGTTTCGCCAAAGCACTGGAAGTCATGGTAGTTATTCTCCTCAACACCAACCTCAAACCTAATGACCTCCCTAACCGATCTAAACAATTCTTTATAATTTATCTTAATATCCCTTTTCTTTTGTTATACTTTTCTGTTCTTGTACAATAATCTGCATTTATTGTTTTAGGGAGGTAATTCCTTCCTTTGTCTTTCTGACTCTTTGAAAACCTGTTCAGGTATTTAACATTATTCTCTTTAAGTTCTTTTATTTGTGGAAGGTGTTTTCTCTCTTTTCATCGTTGATCTTCTTTAAGTCTTTGTCATATTGGACTGTGCTCTTCTACTTGGAAACATAATTCTTACACATGCATTTGAGACTTTGGTGGTTTTCTGTCATGTGGATTCTCTCAGTGTTCCAAGATTGAGATAAATTTAGCTTAATACTCAGTTTCAGTCAGGCCTCTTTTATTGTAAGCAGAAGTGTCTCCCTTAATATTTTGATGGAGATGAATCAAACGTAGCACCTAATACTTGAGTGTCTTCCACAGTATTTTCATCAAAAGGATTTTAAAACTGCTTATGAGGTACAGAGCCTCTTTGTATATAAAGATATAAAACCAAGATTTAACACTTACTTGGAGATTTTATAAAATAGCCAAAACATGAAAAGAAACAACTCTGCCAACAAAACATTGACATCCAGAGTGTATAGATTATATTCTGTTGGAATGTTTTCTTTTTGTTTAGGCTAAAGGCCAACAAAACAGAAGAGTGTCTAGCTTTAAAAACAGCTATATTCAAATATTAATCATTTTATACTTGTTTCACATTGACCTAAGCGTACAGTTTTGGATGTGCTCTAGTTTCCTTTCAACTTCTTTCCGTGCCAAAAAATAGTATAAAACCTAAAGGTCTTTTGTGAAAGGTTTACACAGTTTTGCTTGCTTGCTTGCTTGCTTTATTTATTTATTAATTTATTTTGCCTATCAGAAGACAATAAAGAAAAATGAAAACAGCTAAATACTGGATGATACGATATAAAATGATAATCTTTCATTTCTCAAGACAAAAGTTTAAAGATGTGGGATGTAGGGGCGCCTGTGTGGCTCAGTCATTAAGCGTCTGCCGTCAGCTCAGGTCATGATCCCAGGGTCCTGGGATTGAGCCCTGCGTCGGGCTCCCTGCTCAGTGGGAAGCCTGCTTCTCCCTCTCCCACTCCCCTTGCTTGTGTTCCCTCCCTTGCTGTCTCTCTCTCAAATAAATAAATAAAATCTAAAAAAAATAAAATAAAATAATAAAGATGTGGGATGTATTGAAAAGCCACAGCATACTTTAAAAAAAATCTCTAAACAAACAAAGCTTTAGAGTTTACACAACGTTTTAGTGCATGCGGAGTCCTGATTTCCAACTCTCAAAATTCATAGCAAGGGGAGAAAAATGTTTCTGGGGAAAAGAAAGAAAGAAAGAAAGAAAGAAAGAAAGAAAGAAAGAAAGAAAGGAAGGAAGGAAGGAAGGAAGGAAGGAAGGAAAGGAAGGAAGGAAGGAAGGAAGGAAGGAAGGAAGGAAGGAAGAAAGAAAAAGAAAGAAAGAAAGGAAGGAAGGAAGGAAGGAAGGAAGAAAGAAAGAAAAAGAAAAAGAAAGAGAGAAAAAGAAAGAAAGAAAAAGAAAGAAAGAAAGAAAGAAAGAAAGAAAGAAAGAAAGAAAGAAAGAAAAAGAAAAGAAAGAAAAGAAAAAAGAAAAGAAAAGAAGAAAGAAAAAGCAAGCCAATGGACAATTCTTGAGTTTTAATTATATAAACCACCAAATCAAAACTTTATAGAGGAAATTAAAACATGTAAGAACAATGGCATCATATGGAGAAAAATCATTCTTTTGTTAATATATATTTCCAGAAGTAAAAATACATTTCATCATATGTTTTAGAGTTCTTAGAATATCCATCACCATCAATAAATACATAGTTAAATGGATAAAAAAATATGATGACAGCAAAGAGAAAGAGGAAGGCTGGCAAGTACAGGTTAAAGGATTAAATTAATATAAAAAAGTTCACAAGATTTTTGGGAGAGGCTGGATAAACAGGGACCCAGATAAAGACTTCTCCCTAAAATCATATACCTCACGTATAACTTCTATTTTATACATAAATTTTTAGTTTTCATTTTTCTTCAATATTATATATAAAAATATTAATAAAGTAGGAGTAAACTTTAAAGATAAAGATAATAATCCATTTCAAAGAAGAAAGAATAGCAACATTGGAAATCATCTGGTAAATACATCCCAATCTCTTTCTACTTCAGCATTAACCATTACCTGAATTTTAGGTTTATAATTTTTTTTATTTTTTAAATTTTTAAAATTTTTTATTATGTTCAATTAGCTAACATATGGGTTTATAATTTTTATTATTTTTTAGAACTTTACTAATTTGTGTTTTTTTTAAAGATTTATTTATTTATTTATTTTGGTGGGGGCATAGGGTCAGAGAGAGGGAGAAAGAATCACAAGCAGACTCTGAGCTGAGCACGGAGCCTGATGCCGTGTTCGATCTTATGACTCTGAGATCATGATCTGAGCCGAAAGCAAGTCAACCGACAGAGCCACCCAGGCGCCCCTTTACTAATTAGGTTTGTATCAGTAGAGTGTACATAATTCTGTAAGTTTTGCAGACTTCGTAGAAATGGAATCATTTGCCTTCTTCTCTCAATGCTGTTTCTGATGTTCATCCATGTAGTTGAATGCAGCACTGATTAATTCATTTTTACAGATGTATAGAATTATTTTGATTAACTCTATAACTCCTTTTTTATTGATTATACTTTTGATGGTTATTTCTAGCATGTTTCCATCCAAGCAGTGGGATTCTTATATCTGTTTTAGGGTGCATACATGTAAGGCTACTCTAGGTATAAACCTAAGTTTGACTTTCTTATTTCAAAGTGATTTACATATTAAATTTTATAGGTTAATGCTAAATTGCTTCCAAAGTGGTTATACCACTGATACTCACACCTGTTGTAATTGGTAAGTGGTCTTATTGTTTTATATCCTCTGTGGTATATTAATATTGCAGTTTTGAAGTTTTGTCAATCCGGTATTTGTGAAACGGTGCCCATTCTGGATTATTATTTAACACCATTGATTATTTGACTCATCGCTTCTTTTTTCTTTTTCCCTTCCTTGCCCTTTTTTAGGGGGGTAGTCGATTATGTTTTTTATTTATTTATTTATTTTTTGGCTCAAACCATTTTTCATTTGCTCTTTTTCTTTTAGTGATTACTATAGAAATTTTAACCAGTTTAATATACAAAACTCTAAACTTTATAAAAACTCTATCCTCCTTCTAGATGTTTTAGGAATGTTGGAAGAATTTAATTATGAAAGATAAGATAATATATAAAATTTTATTGTTATCAATTATTAATTAATTATTAATTAATTAAAAATAAAAATTATTAATTATTAATTATTTCTACT
This sequence comes from Halichoerus grypus, assembly GCF_964656455.1. Taxonomy (NCBI): domain Eukaryota; kingdom Metazoa; phylum Chordata; class Mammalia; order Carnivora; family Phocidae; genus Halichoerus; species Halichoerus grypus. The sequence continues at coordinate 25,743,661 of NC_135714.1, forward strand.
ATGTCATAAACTTTCAAGACTTTATTATCATTTATACAATTAATTGGATGTGTATATGCTTACCTTTATCCTTATTCATCATCTAATGTTTTAGATTCTAAATTATTCCATTTTGCTTAAATTATACACTATAGAATTTCCTATTGATAAAATCTGCTCATGGCAACTCAGGTTTGCCTGTCTGAAAATGTACCATGTTATTCTCGTTTCTTCCTCATGTTGAAAGTGTTGTTTTTATTTGTCTGTTTGTTTGTTTTTGTTATAAAATTCTGGGTTGTCCGTCCTTGCATGTATTATGGAATACATAATACACTGGAATGTTACTGGTGAGAATTATTTCAGACCTGATTGTGAAGTAGTTTCCTCTACTTCTCATGATGATTTATATTGCCTACTTCCAGAATTTGGGATACTGGCAATTCAATGTTAATTTTAAACAGAATTTTGCCTTGATTTTTTTTTTACCTTCTACATCATCCCTCCAGTGTGAATTTATTTTCAAACTTGACTTATGGTTATGACATCTCAGAGGAATTATTTTTTTTTAAGATTTTATCTTTATTTGAGACAGAGAGAAAGAGAGACAGAGCACAAGCAGGGGAAGCGGCAGGCAGAGGGAGAAGCAGGCTCCTCACTGAGCAAGGAGCCCGATATGGGACTCAATCCCAGGACTCTGGGATCATGACCTGAGCCCAAAACAGACGCTTAATTGACTGAGACACCCAGGCATCCCTAATTTTTTTATTTTTCCTTTTTCCCATTTGTTTATGCTTTCCCCTCAATACTAGCACAGGTGCATGAGACAAGCAAATTCCCCTCTTATTACCCATGGGCGGAGGGATGAGGGAGTTGGTAAGTGATGGGTTTCCTTCTGTTTCACTCTTAGACTAATAACATATCACCTTAGGGAGTTCAAGTTTAGAAGAAACCTAAGTTTTATTACCTGTGTCTTTTCTCCCAAAGGGACGTGGGAACTAAAACTGAAGATCACAATTGGGTAAATAGTTTCGAGGTGAAACGGGCTTCATGGCTCACTTACCTCCGTGACTTCACTTAGATTCTGGCATTAAGATTTCAATTCCCTGGCCGTTGATAAAATTCAACAATTTTAAAAATGTATTATAATCCAGCATTTTTAGCTGCTTCAGCAGAAGAGTTGACCAGTTATTTATTGAGTTGGCTGTAATTATGAAACTAAAGTTATCCCATAAATTTGTGTGCTTCAGTAGGTGTTTTTATTTTTCAAACTTGAGTGGTAGGAAAATAAGGAACATTAGAGGGAAACCTTTATAAAAATGTAAACCTCTTGGACTCATGTTTATTTTTTATGTGAAGAAGAGTGAGCTATAAGCAAAGATAGGCTGAGGAGGCCATTTAAGAGCCTGATATATATGATTTTTAATATACATACCTTTTTTTTCAGTATGGAAATGGGAAAAAAAGGAAGAATATAGAATAATTAAAGAAAATCTCCTGAACTCAGACTTTGCATGATGCACCAAAATCATACAAACAGATAAGCTTTTGAAAATAAAGGGGCCCAGGTAGATTGGAATTTGGAATAAAAAGCAATAGAAAAATAAGGATTTACCTCGGGAAAACCTGGAGTGGTCAAGCCTGGTGCGGTGCATGTGTTAGAGCAGAATTGTGGATGTAGGTCACGGCCAGAGAATTCTCAAGTTTCTATTTCTTCGTTTTTTCTTTATAGCTGTGTTACTGACACTAGTTGTGGCGGCAAGGAGAGAAGCAGGCTAGCAGAGAAAGGAGCCACTAATAACTGATCTCATTTATATGTTCCTGTTTTTCCACCACAAGTAGGACTCGCACTTTAGGTTGAGTAAATCATTAACATTCTTGAATTTTACCTAAATTCTAGAGGTTTAGTGGAGTGGCTATCCCAGAAGAGGCAAGGTCATTTCTGAGACAGATGAAGTATTTTATATTAATATTAAGAGATTAAAACCTCATTTTTGGATCCTTAATTGGACTGAGGAAGGAGGATATAATAAAGACAAAAATATATAGTTAGGATAATTTAATGGTTTTTCTTGTAGTGTTGACATGCATAACAAAATGCATCCAATCAATGGCGTATTGTCCTCCATTATATGTACATAACTAGGTTGCTATGTTTTGGTTTTTAATTTTTTTCTTTTCAGAACATCTGTATGTCTTTTTTCCACCAATTCTCCTAAAAAATACTTACTAGATTGATTATGGAGTCACATATCTAGTTGTACAGGTATACAATGTTTTAAAAATCCTGCCTTCATTATCTTCCCTTGGTTATAGGAAAATACTGGAAAAAGCAAAAGCAAAAAGTAGGAACAAAAATTGCTTTTGTATAATATCTCTGAGTTTGAAGGTCTTAAATTCAATGACTTTTGGAAGTTTCAGTGCTAAAGAATTTTTCTTGGTATGAAGATTTTCTTTTGACAATCAACAGTATTAACAGTAGAGCTTTTAGCTTTATTGAGACACAGGAGAAATATTGGTCAGTTTACATATTTCTCACTTTCAAAGAGAAATCAGTTAAATAATAGTCTTCCAGAGATAACATTCTTTGTCAACCTAGCACTGGAAAAAATAGCAATGATGCTTCAGATAATATTTTTAAAAATATATTAGCTTAATTCTCAGACTAACTTAGGTTAGTTCCAAACATGGAAGCAGAATGGAAGTAGTCATAAACCTCAGGCTTACAGTACCCTGACTTCCTTTCAAAGTTCAATGTGACAAATTTGTTTTTTGTGTGCCATTATTTACAGCCTTTACTGACATGGTACTGAAATATAAAGTATTAATAATGGAGTTCTCATATTTAAATAAATTTATATGTGGTATTAACTTTTTAATATTACAGAGAGTTTTGTATTGGCTTGATAAAAACATACTTTTTTAATGTGAGGTCCTTAAAACAGTTTGTTGTTATGCATATAATCTATTTGTAGATTTTTTTTTAAAGAAAAAATATATCTATGAAAGAAACAGCTTATACTGTTAGTTTGGAAAAGGTATGCCCTATCAGTCAGCATCGGTCACATTACTCCAGAGTAACAGACACCCTCCAAAAATCTCTGTGACTTGGAAACCACAAATTTGCATTTCTTACTGCCATTCATCCCCACTGAAGTTTTGTCAGACACTCTTCTCCTCAGTCGTCTGTCACTTATGGCCACCATCTCCAATTTTACTGGCCATTATTTCAGAGGCAAATGAGATTAATCATCAGTCCTTCCACTCACAACTCAAAAGCCATATCTGGTCACTTGGCTATATCCACTTAGAAGTGGGCCAAAAAGTGCATCCTTGTAAGCGCCTAAAAGGAGAACCAACCAGAAATATTTGCTGAACAACAACACTTTTATGACCACCACAATTTGTACTTCCGATCACCAAATATCTGATTCACTCTTCTTTCTGCATTCTCAAAGTAAACAACTCATAAGCACTAACTAATAATAACAACCTAAAAGCGATGGATCTTTGAGTCATCTATGTTGGTGGTTGCATGGATGTGATATGTGAAATTCTCTACATCAGGACCAGATACGACTCTTCTTGATCCAGATAAATATATGTTATCTGCTCCCTCAACCCAATATAAAATGGTACAACAAATACTAGAAAACTTCAATCAATACTCACATTTAGAAAGGGGAAGATACACGGCATGTAGTAATCTATTGCAATCCTGAAATCACCACTGGACTAACTTTTCTGAGGTACTCTTACCCTGGTGTTAAGGAATGTTCTTTGAATATTCTCTGATTCTGCTCTGTGGGATGAATCCCTCAACCTATTATTCTCTGTGGCTCTTTGTATCTGTTTCAGAGATTTTACTCTTTGTTATCATTTTTGGCCACATCTGATGTTCAAAGTAGAAAAATACATGCTCCTTTGTTCCTTTCCAGAGAAAGCTCATTTTAAGCCTTGGACAGTCACAGTCTTTTTTAGTGTAAGTTATGGTTCTTTTGGCAGTACAACTCTCTCAGTAACTTACTCACCTTCTTAACAATTGGAGTCCAGTCAGTACCAGTAACTACAATCACAATTCTCTTTGGGACATCCCTGTTTCTCTTAACTTAGTCACAAATAAGTCAAGCTTATCAACTTTAGTGAGCATGTTACATCATTCGAACTTTTTCTGAACAATTTTGCCAACAAAATAGATTTTCTGAAAACCACATTAACTCTTTCAGAAACTTTAAAAATCAATGTAATAGTTCTCTATTTGATTTGATCCTCTTGCAAGTTAGAGTTTGACGTTTTTGCTTTTGACTTTCCTCATTTTGATCTTTATTTCCTTAGTGTTAAGAAGTAATATCTACTTCCAAATAAATAAATAAATAAAATAAAAAAAGAAGTAATATCTACTTCCAACTTAAAATTGTCCCTGTTTCTGAACTCTTTTATCCCTGATCTCAACTAGCCCAATTATTTACTGAAATCATTTCTTAATTGTAATATCTTGTCAAATGCAGATGATACATCCACCATTGACTACTATCATTTTGCTATCCAATCTCTTTTCTGAATACTACAACATCACTACCTATGTATTCTGACTGTCAAACTATCTCAAGTGATTGTTTAATCAAATGTTTTGCCACTACATAGCATGGATTTCCATTTTTCAGTTTCCGCACCTTCAAATGGCCCATCCTTAAGACACTGCCATGTGTTTAGGTTTGTTTCTTTTGTGAGAGCAACATCCCTCTTTTTTTTTTTTTTAAGATTTTATTTATTTATTTTTTGAGAGAGACAGAATGAGAGAAAGTGAGAGAGAGAGAGAGAACACGAGCAGGGTGAGGGACAGAGGGGGAAGCAGACTCCCTGCTGAATGGGGAGCCTGATGCAGGGCTCGATCCCAGGACCCTGGGATCATGACCTGAGCCGAAGGCAGACAATTAACCAACTGAGCCACCCAGGTGCCCCACAACATCCCTCTTTTGGTTTGATTTCTGTGTCACTTCAGGTAGACTAGGTTATGCTGTGGTGAGAATCAATCCCAAAATCTTGGTGGCTCAAGCAACACAAAATATATGTTTTGTTCATATATATATACATATTGTTCATTCTGCATGTGCATTATAGGTTAGCAATTCTGCTAGTTATGTCACTTGGAGACAGGCTGACAGGTGAGCAAACACATTCACTATTGTTAGTGACCATGACAGTGAAAATTGAGCTGTGGAGGGTCTTACAGTGACAATTAATTGCCTTGCCCAGAAGTAACATGTTTCATTTATGCTCACAAATCTTTAGCTAGAACTAGTCATATAGCCCCACCCACCCTCAAATGGGGCAGGAAATGACTTCTAATTTTGAGTCAAGAAAGTAGGAGAACTAAAAACATTTGATGAACAGCACTAACGTCAACTAAATACATGTTCTGTGATGGTCATGGTGCAAAGAGCACATATGGGATTTTTAAAATATTAGTGAAATAAGGACAGCATAGATACAACATGCAAACCTACCTTTGAAGTTAAAAGTTCTCCAACCAAGATATCATAAACTAGGAAAATAAAGAAAAAACATAGTTATCAAATTAGTAAAACATTTGCAGATAGGTGAGCAGTTCAAAGATTCCTGTGAGATAAAAGTCAGTGTTCAAAAGATTGGGAGGTATGTTCACATTTAGATAGCTCATAAAACCATATGGGTGACTGAATAGTGCTCTTTTCCATGGTATAAACACTTTGACATCACTTTTGAAAACAGTAGGAAAAACACTTAAAAATTTGCTGGTCAAGATGGATACTACCATCATGATGTTGGCCCAGGCTGATGCTCTTGGTAGCACTATGTTTCAAACATTTGTTGGTTCCCTGGGTATAAGAGTTTACTCCTTTCTTTCAATTCATATTGAAGGCATTTAATTCAATTCAGATACACTATTCTATGTCTCAATGTTTTTGGTCTGGTGACTAGACAACATCAAACTCTACAAATAAATAAGACCCTCAAGTATTTCACAGACTAAAATAAGAGTGGGGAGAAACACACACAAAGGGATATTAATATATAGAATGTGGATCTCCCAACCAGGTGGTGGAAAATGGTCTGAGTATTCAATAGTGAGGAATACTTTGAAGGAATCATAAAATGCTTTCTTCAGAATAAATATTTTGATACTGAAATTGGAAAATGAGTATGAGGTCAACGCATACAGATGAGCCAGAGTATGGAAAAAAGAATCATAGGCAAAGTGACAACAAAGTATTTCAGAGGTTGGGGGAATCATAAGTAGGTTTGCTGAGCCTAGAGATCAGCAAATATAAGAAAGTTGCTGGGACTAAGAAGCAGTGTGAAGTTATGTAGAGGCCAGGCCTTCTCTTTGCTCAATATGTGAACAGATTTTCTCTCCTGGCTAACTATCTCCACTACCTAAATCCTTAGTGATTACTCTCCCTTCTTGATCACTAAAATGCTTCCATCCAATAATGTACAAGACAATTATGAGAAGTGTTGATATGTACACATATATGTAAACATTTAATTTTTGTCCTTCTGATGGCTGAACTCTATAGATTTTTTTATATGTTCATGTTATGTAGTATAATATTAACTATTGATTAATTGTAAAAATAAGTTAAAACTATTGTATAAAATATAATTCAGGGCCCACTGCCTATTTTTTTAAATAAAATTTTATTGAAACACAACCACATTCATTTCTGTACTGTCTATGATTGCTTTTATAATATAATGCCAGAGTTGAGTAGTTGTGACAGAGACTGTTTGGCCTGCAAAGCCTAAAATATTTATTATCTGGCCCACAACAGAAAATTTACCAACTGCTTATACAATGAAATTATAAATGTGATCAATACTTTATTTTTTTAAGATTTTATTTATTATTTATTTATTTATTATTTGAGAGAGAGAGTGTATGAGTGGGGGGAGGAGCAGAGGGAGATGGACAAACAGATTGCATGCTGAGTGTGGAGCCTGGCCTGGGGCTTGATCACACAACCCTGAGATCATGACCTGAGCTGAAATCAAGAGTTGGATGCTTAACCGACTGAGCCACCCAGGTTCCCCAATACTTTAATATTTTCACATACATTTTTTATCCTTATAACCAACAGTTCTATGTCAAAGATATTTCCATTATATAGCTTCCAAAACAAAGAAAGAGTATATGATTTATTATGAATTACTTTTACTAAGTCTTTACCACATGATTTTTAAGTCATTAGTTTCAAAAGGAAGGCTAAGAAACTATTGAGCCAACAATTATTTAAAGAAAATAATCAATATATATTTAAGATTAAGTTATCTAATTGGAAGAGATTAGGATGACCAAGTGGTTAAATGCTAGAGCAATTGATATTTTTCTAAAAATATCTATTGGAATTTTAAAATTTGCTCTGACTTCAAAAATAAGGTTCTATCTAGCCAACATGCTATCACATCTATTTGTTTTCCTTCCAAGAAAACAAAATAAACTTACAAAGAATTCATTGATTTGGCAGAAAAGGCAGAAAACTTATTCTCTTCATTAACACAGCTATTCTTACTGGGTTAAGCATAACTATAGCAAAGATAAACTGCTGGCCTTAAAATTTCTACTAAAAATTGTAGTTGTTTAAGAACTTCACACATTTTCCAGTAAGATCTGGAAACCACAGTGTTTGGGAGATGTTAAATCTAATCAACACCAAAGGACAGTAATAGAAACATTAGAACATTTACTAATGAGGGTTTCCATGGACAGGCTATAACTAATATTTGTATTTCTTTAAATTTTGCTCCAAATTATGATGTATGTCATAATAAAATATTATATTTTAATACTTTAATATTTCATTTTCTTCAAATATATGTTAAATAAAGAAATCTAATGTTGATAGCAAAAATTATTAAAGGAATAATGTCCTGATCTTTATTCCTAGTTAATTATTACTTAGAAAAACTGGACTTGTATACAGTTTAACATAAGCAATATGGTGAATGGTTAAACATGGGCTGTAGAATCAGATAACCCTAAACCAAAATCCTGGTTCCTTCTTTTTTTAGTTGTGTAGTCGTGATTAATTTAGGAATTTTCTTTTTTTTTAATTTTTTTTTCTGTAAAAATAAAGACTTTTCTTTTTTTTCTTTTTTCTTTTTTCTTTTTTATTGTTATGTTAATCACCATACATTACATCATTAGTTTTTGATGTAGTGTTCCATGATTCATTGTTTATGCATAACACCCAGTGCTCCATGCAGAACGTGCCTTCTTTAACACCCATCACCAGGCTAACCCATCCTCCCACCCCCCTCCCCTCTAGAACCCTCAGTTTGTTTTTCAGAGTCCATAGTCTCTCATGATTCGTCTCCCCCTCTGATTTCCCCCCCTTCATTCTTCCCCTCCTGCTATCTTCTTCTTCTTCTTCTTCTTCTTCTTCTTCTTCTTCTTCTTCTTCTTCTTCTTCTTCTTTTTTTCTTAACATATATTGCATTATTTGTTTCAGAGGTACAGATCTGTGATTCAACAGTCTTGCACAATTCACAGCACTCACCATAGCACATACCCTCCGCAGTGTCTATCACCCAGTGACCCCATCCCTCCCACCGCACCCCCCACTCAAGCAACCCTCAGTTTGTTTCCTGAGATTAAGAATTCCTCATATCAGTGAGGTCATATGATACATGTCTTTCTCTGAATTTAGGAATTTTCTGATCCTCGGTTTCTTTACATATAAAATAAATTTAATAATAAGATCTAGTTTGTTGGTTTGATTTTAGATTTAAGTGAGATAATGAGCACTTGGGAGAGAATAAACACCAAATAGATGTATTGTTGTTGTTTTCTGTTATGGTCTCTGTGTACCCAGTGGAAGATTATCTTAATTGGAAGCATTAGTCCTGGAAAGAAATAAAGTTATTAGTTAACAAAACAAAACAAAACCCATAAAATGACAACTCATCTCATAGTCATGCAACTAGTTAGTGAGAGAAAAGTCTTGTAAATAAGTGATCTTGCTTCGAGCTCATTTTCTCATATTTAACTATTCTTTACCTGATCATACTACTATTTTTAACTCTAAGTTATTTTATTTATTTATTTTTAATGCTCAGAAATAAGCACCCAATAGTGACTGAGGAATCCTGTGAAATGTGCTAGACACAAAAAAATACAGCAAGGAAAAACTGCTTTTTAACTTGCAATTAATTTTTCCACAAAGACATGCATTAAAGCATGTTACTTTTAATGATGATATATAATGAGAATAGCATATCTATTCTCACCAATAATAAAATGTTCTTATTTAACTTTCAAAAACAAAAGATACGTACTGAAGTGAACTGATTATACATATTTTTTTGGTGTGTGTGCTACCTTTTGAAGATTTGAACAAGAGTCATATCTATGTATCAGTTGTATTGAAAAATGTAAAAAAACAAGCCTTTCTCACATCACAGTATACCAAATTTTAACCTTCTAATCGTTAATGAACAAAATATGATTACACTGAAAAACTAATGAGAAATATGGATAAATATTTCAATACAAAGTAATTTATTCTCCCAATATATGGATAAAACACACATGCATCAAATGGGGAACATGTGCTCTATGTAGTCCCCTTCTTTTCAATTGCTGGAATAGTATTGATTGGAAACATTTGAAAGATCAATTGGTGAACGCTCCTAGTTCATCAGAGAAACATTTAAACATGGTGATTATGGTAATTTGAACTGAGTATCAGTTCAGTTTTATTATAGAAAACAGTAGTTGAGGAATTACCTTAAAATAATCTTAAACCCCAGATTAACCTTTTTTAATTGGCATGCTTTAGAATGCATCAATCACAAATTAACAAAATTGACAAGTTAACAAAACAAAAAATCCAGTTGCACTCCACAACAAAATGTTCCAAAATAATGAACTTGCACTCACTACAATAGATATGGCATGTGTATAAATGTGTGTGTATGAGGCGGAAGTGTCTATATATACTGGGTTTAGAGTTGAATTTATGTTCTTTGCATTATGAAGTAAATTAAAGCCCATTTTATTTTCTCTTAAACCTCAGAGATTTTATAAAGTAAGGAAAAAAGCCCTAGCTTTATTCTAAAAACTGTAAGTATATCCTCATTGTGCTAGAATTTTGGCAACTTTAATGCTAAGAATTTGACATCAAGAAGACAGGATTTGTGGAATTTCCCACCAACAAACACAGCATCACTCTATAGTCACCTCTGTGACCACGGGCATGATTGAATATAATGACCTTATGATGTGAAATGGATGATGGCAAAGCTTGTGAAAAGGATGATGGCAAAATAACCACAGGTTTCTTTCCTAATCCAAGCAAGTCAAAAAAACCCAGAGTAAGCAGCTTTCTATGCTATATGTTTGGACTGCTATTGATATTGAGCAATGTTTATAAATAAAGTATCTTCCATTCACTTGATTTGTGAGGGGTTTTTTTAAGACATTTTATTAAGACTTTATATTTTCAGAGCAGTTTTAGGGCCAAAACAAGATTGAAAGGAAGGTTCAGAGATTTGTCATTTGTCCCCTGCCCCCAGCATATGTAGCCAGCCCAATTATCAACGTCCCCAACCAGAGTGGTATAGTTGTTACAATTGACAAACCTACACTGAGACATCATAGTAACCCAAAGTCCATAGTTTACTTTATAGTTCACTCTTGGTGTTAAACAATCTATGAGCTTGGATAAATGTATAATAACATGCATTCATTACGATGTTATTATAATACAGCATATTTTTACAGCCCTAAAATCCTTTGTTCTCTGCCTATTAACCTTTCTCTATCCCCAACCCCTGACAACCACTGATCTCTCTACTGTCTCCAGAGTTTTGCCCTTTCCAGAATGTCTTATACTTGGATTTTTGCAGTATATAGCATTTTCAGATTGACTTCTCTCATGTAGTAATGTACACTTAAGGTTCTTCTATGTCTTTTCATAGTTTAATAGCTCATTTCTTTTTAGCACTGAATAATATTGTACTGTCTGGATATACACAGTTCATACATTAGTTTACTGAAATATATCTTGATTGCTTCCAAGTTTTGACAGTTATGAAGAAAGCTGCTATAAACATGTGTGCACAGGTTTTACTGTGTGGATGTAAGTTTTCAACTGCTTTGGGTAGTTGAAAGGGGCACAATTGTTGGATCATATGGTATGTTTAGTTTTGTAAGAAACTGCCAAACTGTCTTCCCAAGTGGCCATACCATTTTGTACTCTGACCAGGAATTACTGAGAGTTGCTGTTGCTCCACATCCTTGCCAAATTTGATGTTGGTAGTGTTTCAGATTTTGGCCATTCCAATAGATGTTAGTGATATCTCATTGTTGTTTTAATTTGCATTTCTTACTAACGTATGTTTAGCATCTTTTCATATGCTTATTATCCATAAATCTTCTTAGCTGAAGTATCTGTTGAAGTATTTACTCCCTTTTTTACATCAGGGTGGTTGTTTTCTTAATGTTGAATTATAAGAGCTCTTTATATATTGTGAATAACTATCACGTACAAATGTGTCTTTTGCAAATATTTTCTCCAGTCTGTGGGCTTGTGTTCTTGTTCTCTTGACATTATCTTTCACTGAGCAAAAGTTTTTAATTTTAATAAAATACAGCTTATCAATTATTTATTTCATGGATCATGACTTTGGTGTTGTATCAAATAGTCATTGTCATTCCTGTGGTCATTTATGGTTTCTCTTATGTTATTTCCTAGGAGTTTTATAGTTGTGCATTTTTCACTTAAATTTATGATCCATTTTGAGTTAATTTTTGTGAAGGGTATAAAATTTTGTGAAGGGTATATAATTTTGTGAAGGGTGTAAAATTTTGTGAAGCATATAAAATCTGTACCAAAGATTAGCTGTCAATATGTATGAGGGTCTATTTCTGGGCTTTCTATTCTGTACCAATGTTTTATTTATCTATTCTTTTACCAGTACTGTACTGTCTTGATTAATGACGCTTTATAGTAAGTCTTAAATATGGGTAGTGTCAGTCCTCCAACTTTGTTCTTTTCCTTAAATATTGTTTTGTCTATTCTGGAATAGAAGAGACATATAAACTTTATCATATAAACTTTACAATCCATTTGTTCTTATCCACAAAATAACTTGGTGAGATTTGATTGAGGTTGCCTTGAATGTATAGATCAAGATGGGAAGAACTAACATCTTTACAATATTGAGTCTTCCTGTACATGAACATGGAATCTCTTTCCAATTATTTAGTTCTTCTTTGGTTTCATTCATCAGTTTTGTAGTTTTTCTCACAAAGATCTTGTACATTATGTTAGATTTATACTTAAGTATTGCATTTTTGGGGAGTGCTCATGTAAATTCTGCTTTTAATCAGATCATGTGTTCATTGCTGGTATATAGAAAAGTGGTTGACCTTGTATCATGCAATCTTGTTATAATGGCCTTGTATCCTATGACCTTGTTATAATGACTTACTAGTTCCAAGAGGGCTTTCTGTTTGTTGTCAATTCTTTTGCATTTTCTACATAGACAGTCTTGTCATGTGAGAACAGACGGTTTTACTTCTTCCTTTCAAATCTTTATGCCTTTTAGTTCCTTTTCTGGTCTTATTGTTTTAGCTAGAACTTCCAGCACAGTGTTGAAAAGGAGTGGTGAGAAGGGGAATCTTTGCTTTTTACCTGATCTTAGCAAGGAAAACTTCAAGTCTATCACTATGGTAGTTCCCTTTATTCACAGGGGATATGTTTCAAGACCCCCAGTAGATACCTAAAAATGTAGATAGTACTGAACCCTATAATATATATTTCCTATATATACATCCTTATAATAAAGTTTAATTCATAAACATGACACAGTAAGAGATTACTAACAACTAATAATAAAATAGATTAGCTTTATAATAATATACTGTAATAAATGTTACATGAATATGGTTTGTCTCTGTCTCTCAAACTATATTATACTGTATTCACCCTTCTTCTTCTTGTGATGATGTGAGATGATAAAATGTCTATGTGATGAGATGCAGTGAGGTGAATGATGTAGACACTGTGACCTAGTGTTAGGCTACTATCATTTGCTTCTGAACTTAGGTTATTTATATGATGGATTACATTAATTGATTTTCTAATGTTGAACCATCCTTGCATACCTGGGATAAACTGGTCAGGATGTATAATTGTTTTGTTTTGTTGTCGTTGTTTTACATTATTGGATTTGATTTGCTAATATTTTGTTGACAGAACCTATGAGGTTTTTTTTTCCATGCAAATATTCCCTTGAAGTATAAACCGTAAGATTGTGTTACTTAAAGCTCAAGGAATTTAATTGACAGTAAGACAGGAAACAGTAAGGATATTTTGAATAGTTTAAGCCTTTCTAGAAGATCTATAACAGTTTTCATAAAATTAAAGAAATATAATTTCCCTTAAAATAAAGAATAATATGTGATTAAATATGTAGTGATGCCTTTTCATTTATTTCATATTTCATTATGCATAATTCAAGTTCAGTATAGCAGGAAAAATTAGTCATTTAAATAACCGTTTGTTTATTAAAACATATACTACAAAATAACTGCTAAGATTTTGTACTAAAAAATACCTCAGCTTTTATTAAATATATACTATGCACTAGGCAGTGTTCTAAATCCTATATATAATTTATCTCACAAACTTCTTATCACAAAGCCATTAAATATGTCTATCATCATCATCATCATCATCATCATCATTGCCATTTTATAGATGAAGAATCTTATATTTAGAGAGATTAATTTACTTAAGGTCTCACAACAAATAAACAGGGCATACATACACACACACACACACAGAATTTAAAATCCAATGGTGATTGTTGGGGCTCCTGTGGCTCAGTTGGTGGAATATGTGACTCTTGATCTCGAGGTTGTAAATTCAAGCCCCACACTAGGTGTAGAGATTACTAAAAAAAAAAAAAAAAAAAAAAAAAGATTCTTAAAAAATAAAACAAAATCCAATGGTATTACCAATGTTAATACTTTAAAATTTGGACTCTAAAGTGAAACTCTTGAAACTGTAAAGCGTTTTTAAAAATTTTGTTCCCTTCACAATATTTTGTATTGCTTATGGTATCTTATTACCCATACACAATGTGCATTCAACAATGGTCTGCTAATAACTGTTAGAAATTCACAACTTTATTATCATTTTGAGTCAATATCAAGCAATATAGCAGTAACTGAGGACATTTTCCCCTTGTATAAGGAAAAAATATTGAGATGCAGCTTACTATTGGAAAAAAAAAAAAAAAGAAAAGCTTGCTTCTTTTGTGTTGTTACTGGAATGGTATACTGACAATATTATTTAAGAGAAACATCAGTCAATATCAACCCAAATAAACTGATGTTTCATCTGTTTATGAATCCTGTGGGAACAGTGAGTTCACAAGTCAGCATGTAGCCTGACCCATGTAACATATAGCCTGACCCATGTAACTATATATTGAAAACTAGAAGTTACAGCAGTTCAATCTCATATTCACAAGCACTGAGAAGTAAGAATCTTCTCTCTCTTTCTCTCTCTCTCTCTCTCTTTTTTTTTTTTTTGATTGTAGCATCCAGTAACACCCTGCATGACAAATGATGTACACTCAAGTAGGAAGATATAGAAAGACAAAATGACCAAAAAGCAGCTATAACATTTTATTGAAATATTTTAAAAATTACTAAAAGCTAAAAATAACATTTATTACAGTTCTTTGATGTAAGTTGATTTCAAGAAAAAGAATATATTTTATCATTTAAATATTAATCGAATATTTATCCCCCTTATAATGTTTCTTTTTCCTTTCAAAAGGACAATGAAAACAAAATGAATATTTTATGTTTTTTCCACTAATTATGACAATGCATTCATTGTCATATGAATATTTTATTGTGAAAAGCAATAATGTTGCTGCTTAATAAATAGGAAAATCACAGATATTCTTAGGCAACATAAGCATTTGTGACAGTTCATACATCAATGTAGTTGCTTTGTAAATATATGCAACTTCATTATATTTCAGTCAATGTTTCTAGGGAGATTCTTCTCACTGACTCTTAGGTCTACATGCTGTGTATGATTTTGAGTTAGTCTCCTTAAAACCAGATGTTAAACTTAAAGGCAGATTGGATATTATGTATAGTTAGTTATGGATATTATGTGTAGTTAGCCCTTCCTGGAATACTTGTCCATCCTCTACTATGCTAAAGCTCTAACCACCCTTCCACCACCACCACCAACATGGGTGCTGTCGGGCAATTTTCCATGTGATCAGTAATGATAATAAATATGGCTTAAACTGTGCTGTGACCATTAGGTACTTATTTTATTTCCTCTTTTCAACAACACTATGGCATGGCATTATCTCCCTTTTACAAGTAAGGAAATTGAGAATGAGGACATTAAAAAGCAGCAGAGTCTGCATTTGAGCTCAATCTGACTGATTCCATAAACTGTGTCAAAAATTTCTCTGTATCTCTGTATTGCAACAAAATTAATTTTGGCATATCCACTAATTTTATCCCCTTCAATCCAAATAGAATAGAAAAATAATGACAGTGTGAAAACATCTTTAAAAATATTCTTGGTCATAATCCCTCATGGATATTCACCTATATATTGTTTACATATGTGTATGTATATTTGTTTGGGTTTTTTGCATATATATAATACCGACTACATCTTTTCTGATTAATCACCTCCGGAGGTTGGGAGTTGCATATATGCTTTTCTTCAAATTGCATATATAATTTTCCTCAAAACTTCCCCATAACTGCCCTTGAAAATAGCAATGATAACACATAACTATGATATCTACATATAAAAATATTTATCAAAATTGTGTTCTCTCATTACGTTAAATACAAAGGTTTGATTTGTATACGGCTTTGTAGTCCTTCAAGACATTCCTAAGGATTTTATGGCCAGAGGATTTAATCTAGATCTCCTCATAATCCCACTGCCCCTAGTCTTTTTAACCTCTCACCCCCACTGTTTTGCAGGAAAACTCAAGAAGTGACGATGAAGGGACCTAGTAACAGACACAGAAATCGAATCAAGACAACTTATCATTGGTCTTTTCCATATTATTCTATGCAGATTCTAAGTATCTTAAGAAAAAAATTATTTATTTTACCCTACTTTCTTTTTCATACTTTGTAGGAAATGAATTAATAAATTATTAGCAGTTGTACATTTTTAGTGTTAATTTTTTTTTTTTCCATCAAAATTGTATTGTACTCGGGGCACCAGTGTGGCACAGTCGGTTGAGCGACCAACTCTTGGTTTCGGCTTTGGTAGTGATTTCAGGGACATGAGATTGGCACAGAGTCTGCTTGAGACTCTCTCTCCCTCTCCCTTTGCCCCTCCCCCATCAAATACATAAATAGCTCTTTAAGAAAAATTGTATTATACTTAAAAGTCAGTAGCTACAAGATGTTTGTCTAGCTATTTTTAATTTAATTTTGCTGACAAATCAATGAATAAAAAAAATGAGCTCAAACTAAAATGGACATTGTAAAACGTGGTTTTGAGTGACTATTTCCTTAGGTAAAAGATAGCATGTTCACAGCACTTAGAGGAAGAAGGTTAAGCTAGTTTGGTGATGATAGAAGAAACATCATTTGGCAATGTTAGTAATTTTTTGATCAGAAGATTTTTTTTTTTTTTTTTAATTTTGCTTGAGGTGTCACTAAATTGCCTTTATAAAAAGAGAGCCACAAGCCATACTGAATTAAAACTTACTTTTGGTCATATGCCTCTTAAGGAAAAATGAAGGAAATTATGGTAGATCATAAATCAATTGAAGAATTGAACAATAAAACTGCAGGAAGGCCACAGAGCAGGGAGACCCCAAGGACGCTGCTGTACGAGGACATTGACCTTCTTCCGCTCTGGAGTACTCTCATTTTACAAGCCAGTATCAACATATGCTTTTTTTTTTTTTTAAGATTTATTTATTTATTTATTTGACAGAGAGAGCTAGAGAGGGAACACAAGCAGGGGGAGTGGGAGAGGGAGAAGCAGGCTTCCCGTGGAGCCCCGATGCGGGGCTCGATCCCAGGACCCCGGGACCATAACCTGAGCCGAAGGCAGACGCTTAACGACTGAGCCACCCAGGTGCCAAGAGTATCAACATATTCTTAATGCATAAGTGTTTTTGTTCATGTTTCAGATAACTAAGGGATATAGAATCTGATTGGCTTAATTTCACCCAGGAGCTTCTGTTCAGCAACTATCGCTAAGAGACTGGGCAAGAAATAATCACTGGAGACAGATGGTAGCTACACACTCGTGGCAAACGTAGCATACCCTATAGAAGTGTCGAATCCTGATGTTGTAGACCTGAAACTAACGTCACATTGTGTGTCGACTACAGTTCAATTGAAACAATTAATTAATTAATTATGAAAATGATAACTTGTAATTCACAAAGCATTCGATGAGTAAATACTTGTCCAGCAATATATCAATAATAGGTATGCTTCCAAAAGGATGGCATGCAATGTAGCAGCGCGGCAGACTCAAGTAGTCCTGGGGTATGGACAGACCAGACCCTAGACACTGCAGGGCCAGCATGCTAGTCATCAGCCAGGTAATCCTAAAAAACTAACTCTTTCTCTCCTTCACTTTTCCATCTGGAGATGGAAGATAATAATAGTACCCTGTAGTTTTGTCACAGGTTGTTTTGTGATTTAATGAAAGGTCTGTAAAGGCCTTTTTGCTCACTGAAATAAAGGTATTATTTTCTCAAAGATGCTGAATCTATTATGGAGCAAGATAGAGAGTTCAGGATTAGCATTCCTGCTTGCTGCTTCATTTTTGAACTAGGTAAGCAATTGGTATTAAAATTAGGCAGAAGAAATCTCAGGAGACTGCAGGCAATTTCTAAAAATCATGATGATTCACACAAGCGGAGGCCTACTTTCTCTGGGTCCACTAAACCAAATGTAGGGAAGACAGTTTTTCTCTCTCTGCCTTTGTATCTTTCTCATAAGTTTTGGTAAAGATAGTAATTTCATTGGATGCAAGGATATATTTATGAAAATTGTAAATTACACATGACAGTGTACCAGCATGTAGGTCAAGAGTAAGACTAATGAAATAGAATTAGGTAGAGTAACTAAAGTACAGATGGCTTTTACATAATTCTGGCCATATATACGCGAGCCTTTGTAATTCGAGTCTTGCAAATTATTTTCCAAAACAGTTTGTATGAACTCGTCCCAGTACTTACGATGCAGTAGACTCCCTTAGTTTGACATCGCCGCCCTTCCTTCACATGTAACAAGGTTGACAGAACGCGTGCAGCTCCCCTCAGTCAGTTACCTCAGAAGCAAACACAGTCATGGAGACCTAAGAGGGTATCAGATAAGTCTATCTAGGTGGGTTATTTCATTAATTAAAAAAAAAAAAAAAATATTTCTTCTGGAATTAGTTTAAATTCTTTGGTGTTATGAAACGTAAGCAAAAACTATATTTTTATGACTGTCAATAATTTTCTTTCTTTCCCTCTCTCTCTTGTTCTCTCTCATTCCCTCTCTTGTGTCAAATTTGAGTACTTGGCATTGTTCTGCGAAATGTTAACACTACACATTAGAAAGCCTGATCATACTTTGTTGAAGAACAGAATTCAATTTAGTTCTTACTTTAGGACCCAGGAGCCAATACTTAATATTTATTTCCTAACTCATTCTATCCAAACCACTCTTGTTGATTTTGTATCCAAAAATGTTTGATGAGAGCTGGTCTGGAGCAACTTGGAGCCATAAAGTGCCAGAGTCAGAGAGCCCCTAGAAAGGAAAGAGCACTGGGTCTGAGCTAGAATGAGGAATGCAGCCTGCCTCCAAGGGCACTCCAGGAATCCTCAGGCACAATACAATTGTACTGGGGAGGGAGGTCTATCTAAGTCAGCCCCATCTGCTGGACAGGACGATAGAGGCGACTCAGTGGTTTGAACCCACTGCTTCTGGGTTCAGGTCAGGTGCTTCATCAGATAGCGTTGGGGAAGCCAGAAGAGATTGTTCCTGGAACTGTCTACTCTTATTATTTTGTTTTTTCTTTTGCATTTAAGTTATAGTTATTTGTGTTTCCCTCATAATGGCTAGTATTGAGTTTTTTAATATAAAGTGCTCTATAAATATGTCTAAATAAAAATATACAATAAGGTTCAAAACCCCTTACAAGAAAACATATTTCTCAGTAGGAATAAATACGTGGAAGTGATTTCTTCTCTCCTGGAAGAATGTGGGTTATGCCCTTCCATGCCACACAACCCAAGGCCAATATTACTTGTTCTGAAGTACGATTCTACTAATGTTTGAAATGTGCCCTTTTCTGAAATTGAATCAGTCTTTTGTATCCTAGTATTTTCAGCAATTCCACCACTTAAGATGCACACAAACAAGCATCATATTAAAAAAAAAAAATGAGGTACTAACCCCCTAAAAGATGAGACCTTGTTTTCCACATCTTAAGACATAGAGAACTAAAAAAAAAAAATGTCTTTTGTTAGAAACGGACTTGTTAAAGCTGTTTTTTCTCTGTGAAAACTTTAAAGCCGGGTCATTTGTTAATATTTCTTCTCTCAAAGGACTGCATGAGATCCCGCTGTGCTGAAGAAATAGGAGTTAATGAAGGAATGGAGATGGAATGGCTTTAATTTTGTAGCCGCATATTTTGAAATAGGTCACACTGATGACAAGGTTCTTTGAATGTTCAGAAAACAACAACAAGGGAAAACCGAGGAGGTGGGAGGTATGTGCTTAATCTTTATAACAGGAGATGAGGAATGCTGGAGAGTGAGCGGAGCAAGGAGTCAAGAAGATGGATATTTTTCTTTGTGATTTTATAATACCACCACACCAGCTGTGCTTTTCTTTATGGTTCTATTGAGCTTTCAAACCAGGCGTGTGTGGGGTTAGTTATTGTTGCTTCTGTCACCTTATATCTGATACTCCTTCAAACCTGATCCCAAGGTTAAAACATTCTGACGGAAATATTCTCAAAGGTGTCTTTAATACAAATTCGCAGCATGAGCCTTAATCTCACCAAGGATATGTAACACTGTAAACTGATAATTCCATATTAATCATGTTTTGTTGTTTTGTCTACGTTACCACTGGTCTCGCTTCTCTTATGAATGTAAGGCTTATTATATCAAATATTTTTAGCTGGAAGGGGGCTCATTAGTTTTCAAAAAGCAGCTAGAAGCAAGCACTTCAAATTCATAGCTCCCATCTGAATTCCCAGAACCCCTCTGCCATTTCTCTCTACCACACGTGTTCCATTAAACCTGGGGGAGCTCCACTGGAACCTCTCACATGCTTGGGATTTTATCTGCACTAGCTGAAGTTTGACCTAACAATAGCATGCTGCTGTGCATAGAGTCAAAGACAAATTCATGATTCTGCATTGTACCAGTTAGTGAGGGAGCAGAATACTCACTGTAACTATGTCATTGCATAGTTGAGCATAAGACAGAGTCAGATGGAAGAAACACATGCACACATTCAGAAATAGAAAGATTCTAACCATGTCTTTGCCTAGTTCCTTTGATCCCATATATTTCTAGTGTAAGATGAAAAGACTTCATGACCTAAAATTAGCAAGAAATAATTTTTCCTATTATTAGTTTGCAAAAAAAAATTCAAAGAAGTTATCGAAACACCAAAGATGTGTTTTTGATACTTTAAATTATGTAAAGAATCATTTCAATTCTAACTTAAAATTCAAGAAAATAAAGGAAATAAAATTGTAAATCCACATGCCTTCAGAATGCAAGAGACCAAACAAAGAGTATTTACTAAAGCCAAACACAAAAAATGTGTCCTAAGCTGACTAAAGAGGTACATTAGGAATCCAAACTTCACCCAGCCAGGTTGCTCCAGACAGGAAAGCAGAGCTAGTTGCGGCAAAGAATTAAGAGCAGGGTCCATACAGTTGCTCCTTGGCTCTTAGCCTTCTGGAGTTGAGGCTTCCTTTTATAAACAGACTAGGTCTTAATGCTAATGACTTCTTTTTTTTTTTTTTTTTTTTTAAGATTTTATTTATTTATTTGAGACAGAGAGAGCAGGGAGGGACAGAGGGAAAAGGAGAAGCAAGCTCCCCGCTGAGTGCCAGACTCCACGCAGGCTCAATCCCAGGACCCTGGGATCATGACCTGAGCAGAAAGCAGATGCTTAACAGACTGAGCCACCAGGTGCCCCATTGCTAATGACTTCTATTCTCAGGGGCAGACAAGAATACCCTCAGGTATAAGAGTGTGCATCATCCTACTATGTAACTTTGTAAGGAAAATAACTTACTGTCATTATTTTTGAGGAGACAAATGTTAAGTCTTAGCTAAAGAGTTTGTGTGTGGAGGTTGGGGAAGCTCTGTTTATATCCATTCCTTCAGGAGCATCATCAAAACAGGATTCACATGCAAACTTGTTGCTCCACATCAGTCCCTTGTAAGCACAATATAATAGATGCAAGTGCCCCAAGAGCAGAAAAATTTAGCTTTTCTTCTTTGCCCCACACCTAGAACAGTGCCTGACAAAAGTAGGCACTTGAACATATGTGTTTAGTGGATTAATAAAATAGTAAAAGAGTGAAGAAATGTAGTTACGACCTTACTTTTATTTATTAATTCTTTTTTAAGTAGTGTATACCTGGAGTTTTTAAATGGAAAATATTTGCTTAATGGCATTCACAATGACAAGCTTTAACTTTTTTACCTCTAAAATAGGACTAGTGTTCCCTCAGTGAACTTCACTGGGTCCTCTTTCCTGGATGGGGGGGAGATCAGAGCATGTCACCCTCAGTGACCAGGAATGTGGGGACTCCATGAAGTGGCCCAGAGCAGCTGGGTGGCGGGAAGGGGTCGAGAGACTGTGTGGTGGGCTGGTATTTCCCATAGTTGACATTCACATAAAATTTCATTTAAAGAGGGGCACCTGGGTGGCTTAGTTGGTTAAGCAACTGCCTTTGGCTCAGGTCATGATCCCGGGGTCCTGGGATCAAGCCATAGAGCCCAACATTGGCTCCCTGCTCAGCAGGGAGTCTGCCCCTCCCCCTCCACTCTCATGCTCTGTTTCTTGTGTGCTCTCTTTCTCTCAAATAAACAAAATCTTTAAAAATTTTCATTTAAAGAAACTTTGTTGCTAATACTGTTTTCAGATAGCATCAGTGTGCTAAATACACTGATTCTTAATTTTGTCAAAATGAAACAAGAGAATGGAGAATAAGATATGAATTTAAAAGGAAAACAAAGGTGCAAATGCGCAGCATGGACACAACACGGCAACAGGTGCGTTCCTATGAATGAAAGGGAGCAGCTATGTATGGTCAGGTAGGAGTCCTGTCCAAGGATGTGGTGCCCCACTACACTGAAAGGTCGGGAAGTGGCTGCATTTATTGCCCAGGTGTCAACGCTGTTTTGATTCAGGCCCTCATGATACCTAAGCAGTTCGATTAGTTACCAGATTAAGCAGAGCCTCTGCCATGGAAATAAAGAATCTGGAATGAACACTGTGTGATCCAAGTCATAAAGATAGAATGTACAACGCACTGCCAGGGAATATAAAAAAGAATTAGAGAGTTCAGGACTTAAAAGACCGAGGACCAGAACCAAACTGTAAGCTGTAGCTCTCATCACCTCTGGCCTTGTGCTCTCTTTAACACTTCGATGGCCTACCCTCATGATTTTAACCTTCTTCTCACAGGTCTACCTTCTTGAAGTAGAAAGCAGTTTAAGGTACATGAGTAAGAAAAGTGAGGATCCTTCCTGCGGTATGCTTAACCCAAGCTGGCTTAGCACAGTCCAGTTCAGGGAGGTAGGTATTTAAGGAAGTGGCAGACCCTGACTAGTGGGTGACACCTGGGGACTGGGAAGGGATGAAAGGAGCCTGAAGTTAGGATAGTCCAGCCGGAGCTCCTGGAACTGGAGCATTCTTAATTTCACAAGTTACAAAGGAACACATTCCCATTATAAGCGATCTAAACATTGAAAAATATATAGAGTACAACTTGATTACAAGGATTGCCCCTCGTGTTATGGGGATGCTATAGTTTATTTTCCTTTGTGACATTTCTACTTTGCTGGGATTGCTGGCCATCTGCGACCTCCTTATGCCTCTTGAACCCCAACACCCACAGCTGTTGACTGTCAAGGAGGCAGATGAGGCCCAGTACATTAATCTAGGAATTCAAGAAGAGTGGAGAGCCTGTGTCTGGAAACCCAGCAGAGCCTAGGGCAGTTGTCCATTCATCACTCTGTCAATTGCCCCAGCCCTCCCTCTGACCACTCCCTTCTTCCCAGCAGGCCTACCCTGCTTGTCCCCTACAAATACTTCATGGGTTTTCTACTCTGTTTATCTAATCCCATCTGCTTTCTATAGTCTAGGAATGTCTCAAAAAATGTTGGCCCACTGGTGGTAATAGTTCTTATTTTCTGGCACTGTTCTTGATATATATTTTCAAAGAAAAATATTCTCTGCCATTTAGGAGTTAAGATAGGAGAGATGATATACATGCTTGGCATGTACTCTTGATCTAATCTCCCTCTGGCCCTCCTCTAATTCAATCAAAGTCAGGTCATCTTAATAATAAGTGCCTAGGGGCGCCTGGGTGGCTCAGTCATTAAGCGTCTGCCTTCGGCTCAGGTCATGATCTCAAGGTCCTGGGATCGAGCCTCACATCGGGCTCCCTGCTCGGCGGGAAGCCTGCTTCTCCCTCTCCCACTCCCCCTGCTTGTGTTCCCTCTCTCACTGTGTCTCTCTCTGTCAAGGAAATAAATAAAATCTTTAAAAAAAAAAAAAAGTGCCTAGGACCACAGAAGGTTATGGAGTTCAGGTGTTCAAATAAATAATCCCATTACATTGAACCCCAGTCTGTGCCATCTTTACTAGAATGGCTAGCACAAATTTAAACTGATGAAATTTGTGATTCTTAGGGTTTCTAGAAGACAGAGACTCTGAATAACTGATTTAATATTAAGTTAAAAGTGCTTTTCTTCCCATGTTATAAATAAATGTAATGTACATTAGAAGAAGCAAGAGAATCCCATCTGGTTCCCCTGCATGGACTGTTTTTGCTCACGTAGTCCATACTGGGCCCTGTGTGTTGTTTTTATTAACAGTAACATGAACTGCCTTGGGCTGGCTCAACCTTTCCTAAGAGATCATCCACACTGTCAACTTACTCCATGCACTAGAAAAGGAGGCACAAATCCAACTAAAATAGGATAAACTGGTCAAAATTATGAGAGTGTGATAGTGACTGCAGAGCTAGGATTTGGACTTTGACAATCTGGCTTGCAAGTCTGTACTTTTAACTTCTATGCTTTCTGTGTACAAGGTACATACCTCACTGGACAGATTATGTTTCAGTACTGAAATCATCTCCCAGCATGTCATCAGCATGTCTGATGTTCTCAAAAAATAAGTCGTACCGGAGCGCCTGGGTGGCTCAGTTAAATGCCTTCAGCTCAGGTCATGATCTCAGGGTCCTGGGATCGAGTTCCACGTCAGGCTCCCTGTTCAGTGGGGAGTCTGCTTCTCCCTCTCCCTCTGCCCCTCTCCCCGGCTCATGCTGTCTCTCTTTCTCAAATAAGTAAAGAAAACCTTTTAAAAAAATAAGTCTTACCAAGCCTACCTGAGGGTTTTGTTGAATTCACAAAATAGAAATCTTGCGGTCTGACAGGAATCATGGAGTCATAGGTAAACTGTTAAAACTGACCAGCAATTAAGAAGATAAACATTTAAATTACACATTTGTCTTAGTGCAGTTATTTTTGGAAGATGTGTGCATGTGTTAATATATGGGGACAGAAAGTATATTAAAATCAGTACCATTTAAAACTTTTCTCTAGTGATTTGTATTTAATCCTAAAATTTGCATAAATCTTTAGGGTTGATTCCCCACAGTGATTTGCCAGTTCATTAGATCAGCTTCTTTAATTGTTTTCCTGAAATTCTTAAATAACTTATACCAGGCAAAGTATTTCAGAAATATTTTAGAAAGAAAAGAATTATGCTTGCTGAATCTAACAATGTTAAAATATTGGATCTCTGAACAGACTGAAATACTCTTCCTAATTATAGGAGGAAATTTTACATTGGAATACAATTAATACCCATTTTGTTCTCAACTGTTTTATGCCAGTTCTTTAGATTATAAAACATATTTCCCTTATTGAGGAAATATTATCAGTAATTGCCTAATTAACCCACAATACCACTGATATAGTATGCATTGCTGGTGTGGGTCTTAAGAATTAGGATGACAGAATTTTAAGCCTGTGTCCTTTTGGGGCCTAAGCCTCTTTTCAGTGCTAGGATTATTTAAGACTCAGATCAAATGGGTGCTTAGGGCACTTGCAAACCAGAGCCATGACAACGAAATGAGAGTATTTGTTATGGGGTATTTCACAAAGAAGCATCACTGTCAAAATTGGGAGGATGGGGGGGAAGCACTAGGCATTTCCTTGTATTACCATACCATATCTTTCAAATGAACATTGTTCTTATTTTGAATTACAAGTGCTCCTGCCTCTCCCATAATGTTCTTTAGCCAATAATCTATTGAGTGTCTTTGACCTCTAAATGTAATAATCCAGCATGCTTCTCAGAGGAGTGGGCTCACTTCTCCAAAAGGCAAGAATCTGGGACACAATCAGAGGGGAAAAAAAGATTGTGTTGTTAGACGACGTAGTTTTCCTCAGTAAGCGACGAGATGGGAGCTCTGAAAGGCAAGGGTGCTGCTCTGGCAGAAAGGAGAAAGAACTAGAAAAGTGGGAGGATGGGAATCAGGAATTACAGGTGATATGAACCTGGGAGATGATTTCAGAACTGAAAAATAACCTGTCTAGTGAGGTATGTACCTTGTACACAGAAAGCATAGAAGTTAAAAGTACAGACTTGCAAGCCAGATTGTCAAAGTCCAAATCCTAGCTCTGCAGTGTACCAGCCGTGAGAACAAATTACTTTGTCTCTTTGAACCTCACCTTCTTTATCTGTGAAATGGGAATAGTAATACCTGTTTTAGGAGTTTTAGGAGCGATTGAGTTAATAATCAGATAAAACACTTAGTTGTAAGTCCCTTTTCTAGAGTATGGGCTAGACTTAGTAATTCACTTCTAACAAATAGAATAAGGCAGAAGTTACTGGTGTGACTTTGGAGGTCAGATCACCAAAAATACCCTGTCTTCCTATTGCATCTCTCTCTCTGATCATTAACTATGAAGAAAGTCAGGGGCGCCTGGGTGGCTCAGTCGTTAAGCAGCTGCCTTCGGCTCAGGTCATGATCCCAGAGTCCTGGGATCCAGCCCCGCATCGGGCTCCCTGCTCAGCGGGAAGCCTGCTTCTCCCTTTCTTACTCCCCCCTGCTTGTGTTCCCTGTCTCGTTGTCTCTCTCTCTGTCAAATAAATTAAAAAAAAAAAAAAAAAAAACTATGAAGAAAGTCAGCTATCTTGTGGAGATGATTCATGCAACCCTTTGGAGAGATCCACATGATGAGGAACTGATCTGGTTCCTCACTGGATCTGGTTTCTCACTGGTTTCTCAGCCAGTGAGAAACCAAGTTCTCCTAAAAACAGCCGTGTGAATGAGTCCTCTTGGAATTAGATCCTCCTGCTCTGGTCAAGTCTTCACATGTCTATGACTCTGACCTCTTGAGAGACTCTAAGTCAAATCCTGAGCGCTAACCACACAGAAATTTTGAGTAAATAAAAGTTGGTTGTTTTAAGCCACTAAATTTTTGGGTAGTTTATTATTTCAACAATACATCATTAATAGACACTTAAAACGATGTCCATCTTATCATGAGTTCTGTATAATTATTAACCACATTATTATTATAGGTCATTGGTTGAGAGTTTGGGAACAGGATAATAAACCACTGGAAATTATTATTTTTCCTGTAAATATTCTAGCACAGAAGAGACATTTGTGGTCTGTTTTGGGCATTGTTGTTGTTGTTAAGTCCTGATACAGTAAGAGCTTCACTGATACACTGGTGTTATGGACATTTGGATAATATTTTCTTGAAGAAAAAATAAAAATGATTGAAGGTACAGGTGAGAAATAAGGAAGAAATGGAGAGAGGGATCTGGAAGAAAAGGAATTTTGATAGTAAGTGAAAGAAAGAGTAAGATAGATGAGTGATTTACTTGTATTTTTTATCTACAGATAGAAAACTAAGAACTGAAACCAAGAAAAAAAAAATCATGCAGATACCAGTTTCATAAATAGTATGTCTAAAATTGATTGTAAGAGATCAAGACATAGGTGTTCTGACCTATACATTATATCAGTTAAAATGTTCTTCTTTCCTCTCTGTGTCTGTTGATCATTGAATTAGGCACCTTCCTTAATATCTTCAATGGGGGAAAAAATAAAGGCCAACCAAATAAGAAAAGTAAAGACTATTTATTCTGAATTTGCTATAGCAAGGGGGTGAACCACCATCACTTGAGGCAGAAGAGTGAGGAAGCTTTATAATGGAAAGAAAGGAACTTTCAGGTATGCTCTTGATGGAGGCTTGGCATGGGGAAACTGTAGGTAAGCTAACTAGAAGCAGAGCATTTTACATAATTGGTTAGGAGAACATATTTGGCTTCTCAGGTTGGTCCTAAGTTGGAAATGGGGACAAAAATCAGGGAAGCTCTCAGTTATCAATCTAACCCTGGCCATTTTGGACCAGTTGTTACAGAGTTATTGTTTAACACCCTGGATTATCAGTAGAGATAGCAATCTGTCTTCTTGCAAATCTGATTTACATCAAGCTGGCCTCCTGGGTTGTTTATTATAGATAAAAAGTTGGTTTCCTCTGCTGATTGCTGTAGGTTGTGGGCCCAAGTTCTATTTTTCTATGTGGTCTGGCCATGGTCCATTTGTATATTCAGTCTCTCATCAACAATACACTATTCTTTATACTGGTACACTGATTGTAATTCTCTCTCTTTGTTCCCAGTTTCTAACACTGTTCTATCCCATTTCCATATCAAAGTGTTGATGGCATTTCTATAAACATTCTCTAGTTTCATGAAGGACTAAAATCAAGGTTTCTGCATATGAATAATAAAATAACCGAGAGGATTATATCTTGGCAGAAAGTTTCTTTCTGCTCTAACAGCAGAACCAGGCAGAGAAAAAGAAAATGAAACAATAAACAAAAACATAGTTTAAAAGTCAACACATTTTCATTAGAAACAAGGAGGGGAAAGGGAAGAGAAATTGATCAAACCGAAGAATGAGACACTATGGGCATATTTTTCTTGTTTCCATTAAATTGTTTCAAATGTAGTATTTGATGTTATTTTTGATAGTATCTTTCTTACAAGTATATACATGATCATATATTCTCAAGATACCTCTTTATTTTTCACATTTTGCAATTATTTTAAAGTAAATGTTTACTATTGTGATTGGCAACATTGGGTCATTAATTACTTTATTGGTGTAAATTGTTTGGGACTAGTGCAAAAAGAATCATTAGCATTATTGCATATGAAAGGCAGAAAACAATCATTATATTTTTGGAATTCTTGAATTCCATTGTTGTCACAGTGAACCTGTGAGGTTGTTTCTTTGCTATTGGTGATAAATAAACTGAGTAGCAAAGAACCTACATAGAACATCCATGGCATCCATGGCAGTGATTTAACATTCAAATCCCTACTGTGGCAGAAGCAGGTAATTAGAAGTAGATAGGTAGTAGAAATGTATTCATACATTGAATACATATTTGTTGAAAGCCTACTTTATGCCAGGAACTGTCTTAGGTACTGAAATTGATTTTGTACCAATTTTCTTGAGATCTATATCCCCCTTGGTTTATGCTTAGTTTTTGCACAATTGATAGAGGTAGGATTACAGAGAAATATTTCCTTTCTATGAATGTAATAATAGCAAGCCTGATGATAAATAATAATTGGCCCTGTAGTGGTGTTCACAATTCCATAGGTTGTGGTAAAAATTTTAGCGCACTGTACTGTTTAATGGCAACAACCAGTTGTTGATGTGCAGAAAGACATAAGCCAAACACTTTCAAATCATCTTGTATTATTTTCATATTTTTTTGAGAAGACAGGACTCCAGATTTCTTTTTTACATGAACCCACCAAATTTTCTTTTTCTTCTTCATTTTTTTTTAAGATTTATTTATTTATTTATTTGACAGAGAGAGACACAGCGAGAGAGGGATCACAAACAGGGGGAGTGGCAGAGGGAGAAGCAGGCTTCACGCAGAGCCCGGAGCCCGATGCAGGGCTTGATCCCAGGACCCTGGGATCATGACCTGAGCCAAAGTCAGCTGCTTAACGACTGAGCCACCCAGGCACCCCAACCCACCAAATTTTCTTTATGTTGCCTCTTAAAAAAAAAAATAATAATAACATAGTGAAAATAGAATGACACATCCCAGTCCACTTTGTTGTCCAACAGTTTGGCATGTTTTTTTCAATGGGATTAATTTGATTATGTTAAAAAATGTAAGTATAATGCAGGTCACATGCTTCTTAATTGGTCTTAGGCTATTAGCTGGCATTGCTGGTGATGATAGCTTTAATAGAAAAGTTGATGCATAATTTTGGATATATTGAAATTGTTATGCATTCGTTGGTTCTGTTTATATTTGTACTTTTTGGGTGCTCTTATACCATTTGTGGGTTATTTCCCTGCTCTAGTTCCTTTCATTAGCTGTTTCCCAAAGTTTTACATTTGTTTGGTTTTTGACTTTTGCATTTTTAAACAATATTCTCTACCTTTTCTCCTTCTCTGAGCTATTCTATACATTGTCTCTCAAGACATTCTAAATAAAAAAAAAAAAAATTGCACTTATTTTATTAAAGTCTTTAATGACTCTAAATGACACTAAACAAAATCAAATTCCCCAAAGATTTTGTAATCCAAGCCCACTTAGATTTTCCAGCTTTTTTCTTTTTTTAATTGAAATATAACTGACATATAACATTGTGTAAATTTAAGGTGAACAATGTGTTGATTAAATACATTTATATATTGCAATATGATTACCACCATAGCATTTGTAACACCTTCATCATGTCACATAATTATCATTTTATTTTATAGTGAGAATATTTAAGATCTAGTCTCTTGGCAACTTTCAATTATATAATACAGTATTGTTGGCTATAATCACAGTGCTGTGCCTTATTATTATCTAGAACTTATTCATCTTCTAACTGAAAGTTTGTATCCTTTGACCAATGTCTCTCTAATTCCTCTCACCCCCAGGCCCTAGGAAACACCATTGTACTCTCTGTTTCTGTAAGTTCAGCTTTTTCAGATTTCACATATAAGTGACTTACCTCACTTAGCATAATGCCTTTGAGGTCCATCCATATTGTCTCAAATGGCAGGATTTCCTTCTTTCTCATGGCTAAAAAATATTCCACTGTATATTGTATACTGAGTAGATATATTGTTGGGAAACAAGAATTCCTGTCCCCTCAAAGGTCTTTCTAGTTGGACTAAGAAACAAATTGACATGAGACAGATTAACAGGAGAAAATTAAATTTCATAGGCATATGTACAGGGAATCCATATGGACATGGAAACTACAAAGAGGCAAAAGGAGGAATATATGTTATGAATTAAAGAGAAAGGGGTAGGGACTTCAAGGGAAAGGAATGCAGTTTATTGGGCTATAAAAAGAGTGGGTGTTTGGTAATATGGGTCACTCAGATAAAATTTATGTTAATAACACTTATTCTGGGAAAAAGCTCCAGTTTAGATTCTTCTGTGTGGTTAAGGGAGGACAAAAGTTTCTCTTAAGCCTGCAGGGTCTCATGTGCCTTCAGTTCAAAATAATCCACATGCCCATGTGGCACGTGGCACATGGGAGGTGGAGGGGGCAGGGGTGTCTGTGTGGAGATATATATATATATATATATATATAATGTTTTCTTTTTTCTTTATCCATTTATCTGTTGACCAGCACTTAGGTTGTGTTAAACCCTCTTGCACTGTGCAAACTCTTCTTTAGTTATCTAAAACTGATCAATCCCTGCACTTTTTGTGCTATATTTGCTTGCACAAATCCCTTCACCTAGAAAGTACTCCTTTAAGTTATTTGTCATAGTGTAATCTGTCTTTTTAGGTTATTCTGAGTCTTTACTATTACATAACTTTTTTTTTTCTTACAGTTTCTCTAGTTTGAATTAAACCTGTCTAACTCCTGTTTTCTTTTTGCAAGCTATTAGAATAACCTTTACATGAAAATTATTCTCATTTTTAAGTTTATTGATAGTGATCTATCTCACCAGATACAGTGCAAATTCCTAGTGACCTCTATAGATGGATTGTTGTATAAGTAATAACCAGTAATTCCTCAGAATAAGCATTCAGTTTGTATTTGCTAAATTGAATTTTAATTAATGCAGTCCCAGATGTTGAAATGAATACTCTTTTATTGAGATGCATCATCTTTAAAAGGGATTTGTGAACTGAACATTGAGAGAAAAAGTAGGCTATGAGAAATAGTCGTGAACATATTTGTCATTTTCTCATAAGATAGCAAATTTATTGCTCCCTCTTTTGTGTTGTCACAATTAATTTTTATAATACTCCTTGAAAACTTATCTCAGTATAATTATATGTTTATATATCTGTATCATCCACTAGACTATGAGTTACATGATAATAAGTATTATGTTTTATTCAATTCTGTATTGAAAAATCTTGCACTGTGCTTGACCCATTGTTTATATTCAGAAAATGCTTATTAAATGATGAATGAATAAATGTACAAACAAAAGACTCAAATCTGGAATTTGAGATGCTTACATCTCTCAAAGGAAACCTAGGAATATTGTGGTAGTGTTTAATTTTGTGGCTTGAAAATGTGTAATTGTTTTATTACCATTATTCTTTAGACACTGAAAAAAGGGAATAATTATCAAAATAATTACCCACATTTTTCTGAATATTATCTTCACTTCCTAATAAGAGACTTCCAAGTCTTTGTTCCACAAATTACTTTTCTCCCGATTATCTTAGAAGGCTTCAAGGATTCACTTTGTCTTATGAGAAAACCTTTCACTTACCATATGACTTTCTTGTTTTTCATCGACAGTCATGTCCCTCTTTGGCTAAGTGTGCTGCTGGGATGTCTGATAGCTACAAAACTGGGTAAAGGTGCCTTATTGATACCTAGGCCCAAAGTTGAGTCCATGAAAGGCTAGCCAGAGAGACTAAACCTAGGGAAAAAACACATTGATGTACTAAGAACTTCCTTAGGTCAAGTTAGAGAAACAGACCTCTTTTTTGAGGAAAAGGTATTTGAAACATCTTAGGAGTTAACTAAACCTCATATAGATAGACTACTAATGGATAAACTTCTTAAATTCTCTGTACTTGGACAATTACAGTCACAGACACCTTTAATGTTTAATCTAGAAGCTCCTGCACATACATGGCAAATTTAGGGTTTTAACTTTTTAGAGATTAGATTATACAACCTCTAATGTTCGCTCAATGCAGAGATCCCATTACACATTCATTCAGACATTTATTTATTTATTCAATAAATATTATACTACTTTTCTAAGTGACTAAAATGGTGCTAGTTAAGTACTAAAAATGAATTCAATCTGTAAAAATAGGGTTTCTGGGTGGCTCAGTCGGTTAAGCATCTGCCTTCAGCTCAGGTCATGATCCCAGGGTCCTGGAGATAGAGCCCCTTGTTGGGGATCCCTGCTCAGTGGGAGGTCTGCTTCTCTCTCTGTCCCTTCCCCGCTCATGCACACTCTCTCTCTCAAGTAGATAAAATCTTTAAAAAAATAAAAATAAAGGGTGCTGGGTGGCTCAGTTGGTTAAGCGACTGCCTTCGGCTCAGGTCATGATCCTGGAGTCCCGGGATCGAGTCCCACATCGGGCTCCCTGCTCAGCAGGGAGTCTGCTTCTCCCTCTCCCGCTTCCCCCTCTTGTGCTCTCTCTCTCTCTCACTCTCTCTCTCAAATAAATAAAATCTTTAAAAAAATAAAAATAAAAATAAAAATAAAAAAATTTAAAAGTGTAAAAACGTGAGTCATTATTGTTACTTTGCAATATAATATTTAACATTTGAACAATTCTGTTAATGTTTTTGATTCATGTATCTCTTCTGTAATGTGGAAATGATAATAGTAAGTTTCCTTATTAGAAGGGAAAGAAGTAAAATTTTTAAAAAGTGGCCTAAGAGGTAGAGTAAGAACTAACTGACATAGGTCATGAGAGCAAAGGGAGAAGAGACTTGATGTTACCTCCCAAATGTTAGAGAATAAAGTATGTCAAGTAGGATAAAAGCCACAGTAAGGAGAAAATGGCAGCCAAAGAAATCAATCATTCCATTATTTATTTAATAAATATTTATCGATTTGTTTTTTTGTTCTAGTCACTGCAGGAGGTGTTGGCAATACAAAGACTAATGCAAAATAGTTTCTACCTTAAAGAAATTACTTGAACTTTAGAAGGCATTGAAGTCACCTAGGCTGCTTCTGAAAATGCTCCACCACACATTCCACATAATTTTAGTTAGTGTGAGTTATTGCCCATCTACATGAATATGAGCAGGAGATTGGAGGGCCACTCTTTGAAATAAAACAGTATTAGTGATTATGCATAAAATTCACTTCAAGAAGTAAAGCTATAAAAAAGCTTTAAACATGAAATTGTTTCTTAGTTAATCTTAAGAATTTCTTTCAGATTTTTGAATCAAAAATTTACATTAATTAGACTTGAATTTCTTTCATCTCTCCTCCTGTCTTCCATTTATTGTTCAAGATTCTAAATATCTACTGTTACATGGTATTTAGAAAATATTTAAGGGACTAATTTTTTGTTGGCCTGAAAAATGGAAAATAAAGTTAAATTACCACATTTATTATAGGCAAACAGTATTTTATGAAAGATACATACTGAAATAACATGATTACAAACATAATTTGTAAAAAGGAGAGTTTGAGTTTGGTGAATCCTAGAAGAAGAATTGGCCATAAAGATAATCAAATACCAGAACAGATTATAAAGAGTAGCTGAACAAACTGTTCCTGTATGTGATGAAAGCGGAAGAAACAACTATCCTCCATTGTTAGTTTAGGCATTGCCCACTTGATATTGGAGCTTTAGTGTCATGAAGAGAGTGCTGGCTCTAAGAGTATTCCACGGTAGAATTTTTGTTGTTGAAAGGCAATAGGAAGAAAAACACCTGTGTTTTTGATCTGAAAGGCAGATCTGTGAATCTGGTGCCCTATACATCAACTTCTATAAGTCAAATGATCTCAACTGGATCCCTTGGGTTAAATCATGTTTTGCCAATTTGGATGAAGAGTCAAAATCTGCATGAGAGTTTGTCAGGAAAAGGTATAATAAAATGCAATGCTCACACATAAGGAACTGAAAAAAACAGCAGTTTTTTTTGTTTTGTTTTGTTTGGTTTTCTTTTTTCAACCAGCAGTAGTGTATGTCTTATATATTTGGCACTTGGCCTGAGTTCCGTGATTCTTAATGAAACTCCAGGTGAATGAGATGGGCAATCTGAAGAAATTATATTTACTAAGACTTCAGTGAGAAATTGGGGATCTGAGGAATATCGCCTTTATGGTTAGGTAAGAAAGTGCATGCAAAGTGAAGAGTCAGACTGACAGCGTCAGTGTCTTTAGTGAGGCATGGTTTTGGTCAATAGAAGACTCCAGTGCATGTGTTTGTCCTGTTGAGGGTGTTAGCACATTGATGCTGCTAACCACGATGCCATGACAGAGCAGGCAGAACAGATCTAACCTGCACATTATGCTGTTTAGGTCTTCAAGCCTTCAGTATTGTAGGTGAGTAGGGTAGATGAGAGAATATCACTGGACATGAAGAGAAGTTGTTCATGAGCATATATATGACACTAATAACTTCTGGAAATTACAGAATAAGATATGGCAGGGAGGTTACAATTTTACATTACTATTTGGGGAAAACGTAAGCAGAAAAAGCATGAGTTACACATGGCATTTTAAGACAAGAATTTTACTTGGAAGGAAATGGTGATATATGTTTTTGAGACCTGAGTTTGTATTTGCAAAGAGTGATTGTCCGCAAGGATAGTGCCTGTCCTTAGACTATGTTGAACAATATATTACCTAGGAAAATGGTGTGAAGTGCAGTGCAGGACATTGCATAATTACAGCAAAAACAGATCAGAGCTGGATCTCATCAGCTGGATTTACAGAGTGTATCTGTCAGCATTCCAGGAGGGAAGAGAAGTCACCTCAGATAGCTGAAATGTTAGGAACTACAAATAAGGACAGGGGCAAAGATAGAGGAAAAAGGAGGGATGGTGAAGAACCCCAAGACTCTCAAGATTAGGGAAGCGTTACTTCAACTGATTTTGAAGTACTAAGGGAATAAAGTAGTGTTATCAGAAATTAGTGATATTGAGAGTCATGAAGGAGAGGTCACCTGGTAGTGTGCTAAAGGAATGCACCTGTGACCAAAAATATAGTCAGTTGAGGATGGGTTAAGAAACTTTTTCTCTTCTCCTATCCGATGGTCTCAACCAACCAGAATCCAACTAGCTGGGGAACCTGAATGATGTAGTCTACAAGGGACAGCCAATAGCCATCTCCACCTCCAGCGCAAAACAAGAAAGAGAAGGGCAGAAGATTGATACAGATTCTAGGGATGGAGATTGAGAATAACCCAGAATGAGGTAGTAGTAGTTTAAACAGGATGATTCAAAACCTTTGTTCTCAGTTGCTGGGTAATTTCTAGGTGTACCCTTTGCACAGGTTATGACAATGGTAAAATTTTAATGCAACCAAGCTAGTTACACTCTAATTATTATTCCTTGCCTATGAAATTCCATAGAATTGGAGATTTAGCTCTTTAAAATAGGGGACATCTGACTTGAATGTACATTATATTTTCTTGGTGGAGTTGATTAATGAGATGAGTTATTTTTTTTTAAATTTAAGAATATCATTTAAGAGTTTAGTATAATGTGGGCGCCTGGGTGGCTCAGTTGGTTAAGTGACTGCCTTCGGCTCAGGTCATGATCCTGGAGTCCCGGGATCGAGTCCCACATCAGGCTCCCTGCTCAGCAGGGAGTCTGCTTCTCCCTCTGACCATCCTCCCTTTCATGCTCTCTGTCTCTCATTCTCTCTCTCACAAATAAATAAAATCTTAAAAAAAAAAAGACTTTAGTATAATGTAAATAGCAAAAAAGAAAAAAGAAAGAAAGAAAAGATTTTTTAGGCAAATGTTTTACAATGTCCTTTCATCCTAGGCATATTAGAAATAAATCTGTATCCATATTCCAAGTGTAGACCCTATATTTTGCATACACAGTGTCTTGATCTGTGCCATGCATGATACCATGGTTGGATTTATATCCACCTACTTTATTCAATTAATGTCTTTTTAAATAGCTAAGTAAAGCTCTTTTCTTTTTTAAACCAAAATAGCATCCTGTGAAACATTTGGATCCAAAATAGAATTTATGTGAAACCCAAAAAATCAAAATAGAGTTCCTACAAGTCTTCAGATCTAAAACACTTGGGAACAACTTTAGTGACATATCAATCACTTTCTTATTGATTTAAGGTCACCTCTTAGATTTTATCTGTAGATTACTCACACACACACACACACACACACATGCACACACACACCTCCTATAATGCCAAAGATGTAGAAGTTAACATTTGATTAAGTTATGTCTAGCTTGCATTCCAGAAAATAAGTTTTGCGGATGAAATGCAGTGTGAGTGTATGTGCTAGAGATTGGCTATGTAAACAGTTAGTGGGTACTGACTTGGTTAACCTATATTCTCATTAATGCAAATCTTTTCTCAAATCTTATCCATTTCTAATATGAGCAACAAGAAGCCATTTACTGAGCTCTGTGATCAAAAGTTACTAGGGTGCTGACTTCTAGGAAGATACATTTCCTTTCTTTGTAAAATTGCAACAGCCACTTCACTTTCCATTATAAGGGTGAGCAAAGATGCCTTCATAGTCAGAAGGTTCATGTTGAAAACTTGTTCTATGGAGTTAGATAGTGAGTATAAAAAGAGGAAGAATATGAAAGGAAAGGAAACTAGAAAGAGTAATCGATTACCAGCAGCTATCATTTACTGAATAACTATGTACTCATCTCTTCTCCATCTCTAGAAAGCTGTATTGTTGGTGGTGGGGTTCAGGGCATGCTAGGGAAAATAAAAATGTGTATGTGAGAGATATTCCCATCTCTTCATCTCTTAGGTTTGTGACTTTGATCAAGTCATTAAAACTCCCCAAACTTAGCTTCTTTTGGAAAGTGCTGAATAGAGATAGACTACTTTGATTACAAAGCTAGCATTTTACATTTATAATTTATAATCCTCCCAGTTATCTCTCAAGCCAAGTAATTATAATTTCCCATTTTAGAGATAATTGAACTGAGGCTTAGAGAGTTGAGAAACTTGCTTAGGATTATGTTCCAGGACTGAGCTGGAACTTGAACCATCTTTGTTACTGTTTTATTCTTCAATGAATATGATATATGATGTATATGATATCTAAGAAGTATAGGCAGGGTCAGATCGATTAGTTTAATGACTTTGTACTGTATCTTAAAAAAAATCAAAAACAAAGAACACTTTAAGATCCCATTTTTGTGTAGAATAAAGAACCACTTCTGGGGAAGTGTGAATGTATCTGAAGAGATGAGTAAAATGGAAGTAAGTGATATTTCCTTGGTGGAATTGCAAACAAACAATAACAACAAAAAACATAGACAAATCTGAGAAAGCTTTAGCAGGAAGAAATTACCAGATAGAAAAAATGGTGGGAAGAGAGATTAGAGCTATAAAAATACAGATTCAAATTGGAGACAATTCACCTCACCAAAGTGTCAGTATCTTTTTGGTTCTTTCTTTATAAAGAATCCGCATATCGCTGGTGGGTGTGCACGAAGTAGGTATTTTGTGTTGTGACTATGAATATATATATACACACACACCCACATACACACTTCATGTATGTTTTATATATATGTGTTTATGACTACATCTAACTCTATCTATCATCTATCTATATCCTTGTTTTCCTCCACTAACACTTTATTTTCTAGATCACCCTTGTTGATTTTTTTTTGCTGCCTCTTATCTTTATGCTTTCAAAATAAGATTTCCTTTTTTGAACACCTATGACTTACATCTTGGCCTTCTAATCTAGTTCCATTTCCTGGTTGATGATATCTCATTTTCATCTCTACTTATCTCTAGATAAGTATAGCATTTGGCAGATTTGCCTTGATGAGCTGAAATTTTGCTAGTGGCAATTACTTGCCATTATTCCTCTTTCATTATATACCAAGATAAATTTCTTCTCAGCTTCTGTCCTTGATCCATCTAGTGGTCCTAGTTCCTGATTTGCATATGACTTAGAAATTAGTCATGGATTAAACAATCTATTGTTGAATAGCTTGTGCTTTCCATTTTCAAACTAAAGAAAGTATTTCTGGTAGAATTAATTTTTTTTTAAAGTTTTTTTTAATTTCACTTTAGTTTGCTTATAGTTATTTTTAAAGTAATTCTATGGGTTTGAGAGCTTTACAGACATTATAGATGATCCTCCCAGAGCACCAGCTAATTCTGTTTTGGTAAATAATTGTGGAATTTGGTTCAATTCTGCTTTAGGCCAAGCATTTACCAACTAGCATAATTACACATTCATATTTTATAGAAGACTGCATGTGATACCATAGAAATGTATGGTAAATCTAGTTTCAGCCTAATTTAGATAGACTTAAATATATTCATTCAGTTTCCATTCATATACTTGTCAAATATATGTGAAATATAAAAAAAGTACATGATTTTTCCATTAGTGTTTTCAGCCATGAAATAGAATTGTATATTTTTAAGTGTATGCTTTCTAACAAATCTCTTTCAGAATATATGTATAATTGGGAATGAAGGTCTGAGTAATTGTCTATATTATAGCATAATGTGCTGAGGGTGAAACAATAGTGCTTCTTCCACTGTACCTATTATATACACAGACACACAAGGAAGAAAAATTCCGAACTTGAGCTAGGTGTTCTGCAATATGACAAATAGGGTTAAACTGCCAAGATTTCAAATAGTTAATTTCCTTAATTATAGCCTGATGGAAAACAAAATAATTTTGGAAACAATTAGTTAGCCTGCTATGTTGTGTATCAGATAACGTGTTACATTTGTCTTGTTCTACTGACTTGAACTTATCAAGACTTGAGTGTACCTTTTTTATTTTTTTTTTCCTGAAGCTCTGCTTCACAACAGATGGGACGTCTAACATCCTTTTCTATTTAAAACATGCAAGTTCTAATCAACAGGAGGGTTTTAGAATGTTAAACCAGCCAGCCATAAGAAATGTGTCATGCAGTTTCCTGTCATTCTAATTAATTAGATAGCATTATTTGTTGTCCCCAATGAACCTAAATGAGCTCAATGCCGGGATAATAGCTTAATTCCTATCAAAGGTTTGTTTTCATATTACTCGCTTGGATTGGAGCAAAAAACCCCTAAATATTCTAAGGTTATCCCGAATGTATGAGAACTATGATTTATATATGAGACCTACATGTCTTAACCTTCTCTCAAGATCATATAAATATTTTAACATTCTAGGATACTTTTACATGGAAATTATACTTTCTTTAGTATCATATCTCTTTCATTTTCAAAATGTATTATAACATTTTTATGGTGAGATTTTTACACCCTCTATTAAAATTTTCAATTATATTACCAAGACAGTTTGTTCTTGGTACTACAAGTAGCCTATTCTTGCTTTTAAACTATTGCTTAACATAATGTTATGGAATTGTTGATTAGTGCACAATCCATAAATAAAACATAATTCGTATAATTTCTGCCTTAATTATTAGGAAATAAATGAACACAAGATTAAAAGTAATGTGAAAATCAGAGACCAAGTTAGGAGACAATTTTATTTAAAATATTTAATGTTAATCTGAAGGATATCATGTAAGATTATAAAATGAAGGAGATATGCTAAGTAAAAGAATAATGATAATGGGTAATTAAACAAAAGTGAGAATACTAATTTCAGTATATGATTCCAGCAAATATGTTTGAACCCTTGAACTTATATGAATATTTACTATCATTATTACCCATAAATATTTACACACCCAAAACATCTCACCAATTATGTTTTTTTCTCCCTCCATAATTGTGCTATGATATTTCATACAAATTTATTAAAATACTTTATTTAAATTTTTAAGTTCCTATTTAAGAAGTCCAAAGGTATATGCTTCATAGAGTTTTGTTAGTATAAACTCTTATTTTTGTAAATAAAAATGTGGATGTTGATTTTAATGGTTGACCTGATCTGTAATAACAAATAAGATCCAGCATATATTTGGTGTGGCTTTAAGAAGGTATTTATATAACAATGGAATATTATGCAGCCATCAAAAAATTAAAATCTTGCCATTTGCAACAAAGTGGATGGAACTAGAGGGTATTGTGCTAAGCGAAATAAGTCAATCAGAGAAAGACAAGTATCATATGATCTCACTGATATGAGGAATTTGAGAAACAAGACAGAGGATCATAGGGGAAGGGAGGGAAAAATGAAACAAGACGAAACCAGAAAGAGGGACAAACCATAAGAGTCTCTTAATCTCAGGAAACAAACTGAGGGTTGCTGGAGTGGAGGGGTATGGGAGGTATGGGGTGGCTGGGTGATGGACATTGGGGAGGGTATGTGATATGGTGAGAGCTGTGAATTGTGTTAAGACTGATGAATCACAGACCTGTACCTCTGAAACAAATAATACATTATATGTTAGTAAAAAAAGGAAAAAAAAAAGATATTTATATAATCACATTAACAACATCTAGAACTGGCACCTTTAATACCATGAAACCCCTTTATAATTGCCTGGAAATCTTCCTCCACTACTGTTCCATAATTAGGTGTGCATTTTATGGAGGTATGTACTTTATCTTTGATAGCACTTCAAAACTGCTAGCAACCAGTGCTCACTCTTCATTTTTTTTTTCCCAATGCTTACTTGTTTCTTGGAGTCCACATAAATTGTTGCTCACAGAATTTTCCTTTACTCTTACAGTTTTAATTAAAGTATACCTTCCATCACATTTTCAAGCCCGGTTTTAACGTTTTGCTTCTTCTTCTATTTCAGTCTATAATATCTACTTAACCAGCAATTGGTAAACTTTTTCTGCAAAGGGCCAAGTAATAAACATACTAGGGTTTTCAGGCCATTCAAACTTTGTTACAATATTCAACTCTCATTGTGGTATGCATAAGCAGCCACAATTTGTAACTTAAGCACCATGGCTGTATTTCAATAAAAAATCTAATATACAAAAATAGGTAGAGGACTGAATTTTGCCCACAGGCTTTAGTTGGCTGACCTCCATGTTAGACTGTAAATTCCTCAAGGGAAGAGACCATACCCTATTCATCTTCTTTACCATACGGTGTCTGTCACAGCAATTTGCCTTAAAATGGGCCTTGAAAATCCATTATTGAATTAATGAAAGAACAGACCTCTGACTACAGTGTAGAACTTGAACAGACAGTTGTTTAAGGAATGGGGAGTAGAGAAAGTGAAAGTGATGCAGGCAAAACTCACGTTATCATTTAAAACTCTTTTCCCAGTTCAGAAATTGTATCACAACCAAAACAGTATTTGAATAATAATTTTTAATGTAATTCACTGTGTAAGTGAGAATTCAAAGTCCTTTTCCATGAGGAGAATCCGATAGAGCTGGGTAAAAAGAAAGTACCTAAGTGTGCTAATTGAGTGGTGAGGACAGATCTATTGTAACATAGCAAAGTATGAAGTGCTTCTAAGTCCCAAAGAGGAATTGACATGTATTCCAGCTCTAAGGAATGAGAAGGTTCTTGAAGATCAGAACAGTTAGCCTTAGGGATTAGAAAAAGTCAGTCTCTTACTTTAAAAAAAATATTGAAATAACTGCTGCTTTTGACTTCACTTTCTAAATCCTTTTTATTTTATTTTATTTTATTTTAATAAAAAAGCATAGGTACAATTCTAAAAATGGAGCAAGTCCTTACATTTCCCCAAAATATTGCTGGTAGTTCTGCCATAAAGAAATTTTACTTCTGCAGAAACCGATTCCAGAGTTGAATGTCTGACCAAGATTTCTGCTTTAAATAAATCAAACACACAAACAAAGACACAACTTGGAAGTGTTTATTCGTTTATAATGGTGTACCAAGTTTCATAAAAGGTGAATATATAGTTTTGAAAACTTCAATTCTAAATACCATGAGTTTGAGATGAGGGAAAAGAAAATAGCTGAAGACATTGCAGAAATAGTAGAAAATATTGATCTGGAGTTGAATGTGAGGTCAGGGCTAAAAATATTGATTTGGTTGTCAGAGACAAAGAGATCTCTTTTGAAGTCATTGGAGTGGACAGATTCTGAAGAAGAGCATGGACAGAGGGGAGCTTTGATTTCCCTGAAATGGGAGTGATTGGAAATCTACTGGAAAAACATCAAATAATAGGATGCTCATATATTTATCCAGATTTTACCCAACATATATTTATTATTTTTGACTTGTTTGACACTATGGACTTATTTCTCCATCTTGAGACTCACACAGGTGAATTAAAAGACCTGCAGCTTCTTTTCAGCTACGAAATTATTCATGAGGCTTAGTTCAATGTAATTGTCTATATGTCATAATTGAGCTTATATTCATATTTCTACCACAATAAACCATAACAGAATATTTAATTAATACTTATTGTGTTTTCCCTTTTAGAATTTATATTTCAAATCCCTTAAGAAAGAAGTTCAAGTAATTAAGTTTATTCTGTCTTTTTTTTTTCATTTATGTTGCCTGTAAGTAAACTTGCTTAAGGGTATCTTCCTAATTGAGATGCCTCAAATTTTTGCAATAATTACAATATGAATGTTGCTGATAGTGACAGTACTGCTATTTTTCCTGCTGGAAAGCAGATTTGCTAATAACTCAGGATCAACTTCATAATTTATCATGGGAGGTTGGAGTAATATTATTTTCATACAAATCTTTCTATGCTTTCATATTTTTGATAATAATTTTCATCTAATTGTTATCGGTAAGTATAAGACATTGGAACTTAATTATTAACTCTTAAATATTGATAAATCTCTTATACTTCAATTATTGATTTCTTAATTTCAAAATCCTAAATGCATGTCCTGAAGCCTAGGATAGAGCTGACCCTGTCTGTGAGCATTAAGTCGTCGGCTCACAGGCAGAACTGTGATATGAGGTAGTATCTTATTGAAGGATACAAAAAAGATAGGATAGGAATGCACAACATCATTAGAAGTTAGTTTGCACAGAGACGTAAAAACATATACACAGAACAAACTGTGTAGCATGGGCAGTAACATAAATCATGCTGATCTAACAACAAGCTTCAAACAACTGAAAGCCAGGCCCTTTCTTGTCTCTAAAGACTCTCTGCTTTTTGGTTGAACCCCTTT
This sequence comes from Halichoerus grypus, assembly GCF_964656455.1. NCBI lineage: Eukaryota > Metazoa > Chordata > Mammalia > Carnivora > Phocidae > Halichoerus > Halichoerus grypus. The sequence goes on from NC_135714.1 coordinate 25,787,169, forward strand.
CTTCCCAGGCAGAGTTGACATCAGATTCCCTCAACATTAATCTCCAATAGCTAGGTAACAAAAGGTAAATTCAGTAAAGACATTACTGTCTTCCTGGGGAATTGGAATGTGAAGTATAATGCCTATGCAGCAAAGCTGAGTAAAACAGAAATAAGAAAGATAAACAATCACTGGACACAGTCTTCTCCCACAAACACGTTGTCATCAAGTTGCTACAGCTACGGGTCCCAAAGGAGGAACTGGCAAGAAAAACACAAATGAAAAAATAAAACCTATTCACAATTTTAGTGTTTTTTGAGACAAAGTAATTACAGAGCCATCAGGCCCAATTACAAAGCACACAGAGTCAATTGTCATAAACTACTTAGAAAGCCAAGTAGAGAAGCCATTTGACCAGTGTCCTTCCATTCAGTGCAACTCAGCTCAGGGGCTTCTTGCCTCTTGTTTGTAAAAGTCAGACAATGCACTATGTAATTGCACGGCTTATTCACTCTGCCCTTAAATATTTAACACAGAGGATTAATTTCTCCATTAATTTCTCTCTTTTCTTACTATTCAGAAATAGCTTGTTTTTTGCTGTATTCCCATATCAGGGATATCCCTGTACTTTCTTAAACCATTCCTCTTCATCTGATAACATTTTGACCTATGTCATGCACCTGTCAGTCTAAACTTGCTTCACAAATTTGCATGAACTAAATACATCTTTTGAAATACTATGTGCATTCAGCAACTGAGAGTGATGTAAGAAGGTGAATTTCAAAACTGCACTCCACCCCCATGCTTAAGATACATACACATGAAAAAAATACATATACACGGTGTATGGTATATATGTTTGATAAAATAAAAAAATATGTATACTGAAAGCTAGATTTTGCAGATTCCATCTGTTGTGGAATCGAACCTCTACACTACCTGGCAATGGGTCAAAAGAATATAATGAAATACTGCTTGAAATCATTTTATTCATAACAACCAAACAATCATAAAAACATCTGGACTGTGATAAATATACAGGTTACAAAAGCTTCTACATACATTATAAAATGTGATTTTTCAACTACCTAAAACTTTTTTTTTTTTTGCAGTCTTGACTGGTATGATCCCATTCCCAAGTGAGGAAATAGAGCAACTAAATGGCTTTCTATAAGATCTCAGAACGGAAATGCAGCAACAGGCATTAAAACCCACTTCTTGTTACATATTACTTATCAAAATTTTAACTGTTTCATTTAAATGTTTTATTTTTAATTGTGAAATATTCCAATCCAACAGAAAACTAAAGTGTAAAACAATATACACATACACTCAGCATCTCTCTCTATTTTTTTTAAATTCCACAGTACATCATTAGTTTCAGATGGAGTGTCCAATAATTTATCAGTTCCGTATAACACCCAGTGCTCATCACATCACGTGCCGTGCCCTCCTTAATGCCCATCACCCAGTTGCCCCACCCTCCATCCACCTCCCCTTCCACAACCCTCAGTTTGTTTCCTATAGTTAAGAGTCTTTCATGGTTCTCCTTCTCTGATGACTTCCCATTCTGTTTTCCCTCCCTTCTCCTATGATCCTCTGGCTATTTCTTATATCCACATATGAATGAAACCATATGATAATTGTCTTTCTCTGGTTGACTTATATCACTCAGCATAATACCCTCCACGTCGTTCCATCCACATTGATGTAAATGGTATTCTTCCTTTCTGATGGCTGAGTAATATTCCATTGCATATATATACCACAACTTTATCCATTCATCTGTTGATGGACATCTCAGCTCTTTCTACTGTTTGGCTATTGTGGACATTGCTGCCATGAACATTGGGGTAAGGTGCCCCTTTGGATCACTACATTTGTATCTTTTGGGTAAATACCTAGTAGTGCCATTGCTGGGTCGTAGGGTACCTCTATTTTTAACTTCTTGAGGAACCTCCATACTGTTTGCCAGAGTGGCTATATCAGCTTGCCTTTCCACCAACAGTGTAAGAGGGTTCCCCTTTCTCCACATCTTCACCAACATCTGTTGTTTCCTGACTTGTTAATTTTAGCCATTCTGACTGATGTGAGGTGGTATCTCATTGTGATTTTGATTTGTATTCCCTGATGCCAGGTGATGTGGAACATTTTTTCATGTGTCTGTTGACCATTTGTATGTCTTCTTTGGAGAAATGTCTGTTCATGTCTTCTGCCCATTTCTTGACTGGATTATTTGTTCTTTGGGTGAGTTTGATTAAGTTCTTTATAGATCTTAGATATTAGCCCTTTATCTGATATGACATTTGCAAATATCTTCTCCCTTTCCATAGGTTGCCTTTTAGTTTTGTTGAGTGTTTCCTTTGCTGTGCAGAAGCTTTTTATCTTGATGAAATCCCAATAGTTTATTTTTGTTTTTGTTTCCCTTACCCTTGGAGACATGTCTAGCAAGAAGCTGCTGCGGCTGAGGTTGAAGAAATTGCTGCCTATGTTCTCTTCTAGGGTTTTGATGGATTCCTGTCTCACACTTAGGTCTTTCATCCATTTTGAGTTTTCTCTCACTATATTTTAAAATTAGCATGTGGCAAGATTAATTCCAACTTTTTTTGAAAAGACTCATATTATAGTTATGCAGTTGATGTCCCAAGCTCCATTTCATCTCTGTGGTCTCATACCTTTCTGTCCCTGCCCAAATATCATCACTTCTGGTGGTGTAGCTACTATATATCTTTCTCAGGTATATTTTTAAAGGTAAATGTGTGCATCTGTAAATATTAGTATTGCTTTGTTTGTGTGGTTTTAAAATTTACAAAAATTATAATTGTCATTTTCAATTTTCTTTTTCATTGAGTATTGCTTGCAAAACTTACCTACGTTTCTCTTTTTTTCAACTATGTTAAGGTATATAACGTTGTGTAAGTTTAAAGTGCTTAATGTGATGATTTGATGCATATATGTATTGTGAAATATTTACCGCAGCATATCCTTTACCTCACACAATTACCATATTGTTGTTGTTGTCATAGTGAGACCATTAAAACTCTACTCTCATAGCAACTTGCTAAGCAAATAATACAGTATTATTAACCATAGTCACCATGCTATACATTAGATCCCCAGAATTTATTCATCTTATAACTGAAAGTTTGTACCCTTTAACCAATATCTCCCCATTTTCCCCCTCCTTAGCCCCTTGCAACCACCATTCTATTCTCTGTTTTTATGTGTTTGATATTTATTTACATTCCACATATCTAAATACATATCATATATATAAATATGTATATATATTCCCACATATATCCATTCATATATAAATGTGAATATTTATATCTCTATACATCTGTATGTGTATAACATACAGTTTCCACAGTTTCTTTACCCATCATCTGATGATAGATACAAGTTATTTCCATGTCTTAGCTATTGTGAATAATGCTGCAATTAACATAAGAGTCCAGATATTTCTTCAAGATAGTGATGTTATTTTTATTTCTTTCGGATATATACCATAAACTGAGAGTTTTAGATCATATGGTAGGCATATTTTTAATTTTTTGAGGACTCTCCATACTGTTTTCTATACAGGGTATATCTACATTTCCATCAACAATATGCAAGGATTCCCTTTTCTCCTCATCCTTGCCAGCATTTATCTCTTGTCTTTTTTTTTTTTTAAAGATTTTATTTATTCATTTGAGAGAGAGAACGGGAGAGAGAGCACGAGAGGGGGGAGGGTCAGAGGGAGAAGCAGACTCCCCGCTGAGCGGGGAGCCCGATGCGGGACTCGATCCTGGGACTCCAGGATCATGACCTGAGCCGAAGGCAGTCGCTCAACCAACTGAGCCACCCAGGCGCCCCTATCTCTTGTCTTTTTGATAATAGCCATTAATGCTTCTTCTTGAGCCAATTATGCCAGTTTATGTTTGTTTTAAAAAAAATATGTGTTTCATTTAAGCTTAAAAAATGTTTTGCCGGGGCGCCTGGGTGACTCAGTCGTTAAGCGTCTGCCTTCGGCTCAGGTCATGATCCCAGGGTCCTGGGATTGAGCCCCACATCGGGCTCCCTGCTCAGTGGGAAGCCTGCTTCTCCCTCTCCCGCTCCCCCTGCTTGTGTTCCCTCTCTCGCTGAGTCTCTCTCTGTCAAATAAATAAATAAAATCTAAAAAAAAAAAGTTTTGCCATGAATTTTTTCAGTGTTCTTTGATGATATTAAAGTTTCTGTCTTATTTTTTATTATACACATTTTATTGTTTTTAATAATTATATATATATATGTGTGTATGTCCCCTCAGTTTTGTTTGTGATAAGTTTTGTCAGATATTCATCCACTTCATCAATCTTTTCTAAGAATGAGATCTTCATTTAGAATATCACTTTTATTAATTTCTATTCTAATCTGTATTTTATTTTATTTTACTTTGTTTTCTTTTTCTACTCTGTGGTTCTAGTTTTATATTTTTGCTTGCTTATTTTAAATAATATAAATCATATATGTATATAATTACCTTTAAGAAGCATTTTGGGTATATCTAATAATTTTTAATATTTACATTTTCTTTATCACTCATCTTAGATTATTTGCTAATTTTTTTCATAGTAACATAACAATTTTTTGTCATCTATAAATAAAGGCAATATTATTTTTATCCAAGTATTAGAGGACTAAGACATATTTTAAAATCAAATTTATTGTGATTAGCACTGGGTGTTATACTCAATTAATGAATCGTTGAATAGTACATCAAAAACTTATGATGTACTATATGTTGGCTAACTAAACATGATAAAAATAAAAAATAAAAAATAAATAAACTTTATTATTGCTCAGTAAACTTTTCTGCCCACCACTGTTTGGTGTACCTCTTCATTCTTCGAAGCTGCGTAACCAGGAACTACAGGCACTAAAGGAGAAGGAATCCTGTAACACTTTCACTTTAATGAACTTTCCTGCTTGTGTCCCTCAAAAAAAAAAAAAATCAAATTTATTGCATTGTTGACATAGAATGTGACATATTTGATGTTGATTATTTGGAATGTATTTGCTACTTCTTTTAAAGATTATTACGCTATTGGGGTGCCTGGGTGACTCAGTCAGTTAAGCATCTGCCTTCAGCTCAGGTCTTGGGATTTAGTCCTGTGTCGGGTTCTCTGCTCAAAGGGGAGTCTGCTTGTCCCTCTGCCCCTCCTCCTGCTTGTGCTCTCTCTCTCTCTCTGTCTCTGTCTCTCTCTCAAATAAATAAACAAAACCTTTTAAAAAAGATTATTATGCTATTATATTTTGCCAAATTTTCATATGTGCTTGAAAAAAATATGTGCTGTCTAATTTGGGGGAGTACTATTACTCTACATGTCTACTACATCAATTTTAATGGTAGAATTATTTGCATTTACTATAGCTTGTATCCTTTGGCATGTCTGGTCTCTCTGTTCTGAGAAAAAACATGTCAGAAGATGTAATCTCTCATTGTTCTTTCCTTTATTCAGTTATTATTTACTGAGCAACTTCAATGTGTCATATGAAGTCTAATTGGTGGGAAATTCAGTTTTTAATTGTTCATGCCCCAAAACTTGAAATCCAACCATATATCTCCAGTCCAAAAAGACTTTTGAGGCTATAACTGTTTGTAATGAAGAACTTTTTCAGTTTGGATAGAGGAATACGAGAAGCTGACTTTATTTTGAAAACGATCACCATCAGGCATTATGGAAACCATTTAGGAGGATGTTGAAATAATTCAGATGAGAAATGTTGGTGAGTTAGTTCAGGGAGGTAGTGGGAGGATGTTGATAAATGATTGTATTCTGTCTGCATGTTGAGGTAGGGCTAGTAGTATTTTTTGTTAACTTGACTATGGGTATCAATGATGCCACCAAGTTCTTTGTGTCTGTGCACCTGGAAGGGTGGATTTACCACAAATTATATTCTATGACTGTATAATAACCTATTAAATCACTGAATCATAATTTATATAATCTACCCTCACTTTTCTAAAACTCTCTGTGCCATTATAATTTAAGTCTTTCTTGTAACAGCATATGTTATTATTATTATTTACTTGATTTAAACACTTTTTTAAAGGAAGAATATAACCTATTTATATATTTTTTAGTTTCTATTATATTTGGACTTATTTATGTTTTGCTGGCTATTTTTTGCTTGTTTTCTTTCCTCTGTGACATATTCAATCAACTAAGGTTTCTTCTTTTTTACGTCTGCTAGCTGTGCACCATATTTTTCTAAGTTTACTTAACATATTTATTTAGTATGTGTATTTACTGCATTTCTCTAATTAACACACTAACTCATACCTAAATGTATTAATTCCATGATCAAAGCACTGTCTAAATTTGAGGTATATGTTCCCTACGGGCAAACAGAGGTGCTATTACCAGAAATGAAGAACATTAAGCAGTAGGCAACATATGTAATGTTTCCCTTTATCTCATCAACACAGTATCTTAAGTTAACCATAGATCAGATTTACCTACAAAATTTTTACTTTGATTCTGTGTATTTCACCATTATGATTTTTGTATTTAAAAAAAATGTGCACAGATAGCAAATATTCAGAATCTTTTCCATGTCTAATGATGTCATTTAATTTAAACCCTTGAGAAGGACTGACATAGACTAAAAAGTGTCTTCGCATTGAAACACTACAACCCAGAAGGATTATATTAATGCATGAAGTCTTTGTTTCTCATTGTTATTTTACTACTTTGTAAAATGTAGAAAATGAATAGCAATGCAAATTATTATTTTCCATTGAAATACAAACAAATTTGTCTGTTAGAAGTGCAGTTGATCACCTTCCAATACAAAAAGAAATCTAATTTTGCATTTATAAAACAAATTTATTTCAAATTCCTAATTGAATATATACATGCTTTTTGGACTCACCCTGAACTAATTTTTACATCTTACCGGTTTCTTCATTAATTTTGGTTAAATAAATGTTTGAAATGCCTTAAATTTATATTTGTAATAAGTTACAATTTTAAACTTAATATTGAGCATTTAAGAACTCACACGTAAAATAGAGAGCTGGATATAAAATTAAAAGATTTTCAGTTTTGTCTTTTATATCCTAAATATAAAGACCTTGATTTATTACTTTTGAGCAGCCCATGTTGCAGTTGAAAATTTTGTGGGATGTTTATTTTTTACATATAGGCTTTATCCTTTCTTTGGAAATTTTTATCATTTTGCAATTTATAAAGTGATTGTTTCATTTATAATCTATTCTCCTCAACACATAGCAGGTTCTTTATACCTGAAACTCCAGTTTTCTCATCAAATCAGAAAACTATGATTCTAGCACCTTTTAAAAATGTCTTAGTATGATTCTCTACATATTCTTAACCACATAAGTTTTCTTTCATATTTGTTGGCATGTGTTTTCTTTCTGTTGAAATGGATTTTGACTGAACTTGCAAATCTTAGATAATTTGTCCAAGCTCACACATGGTAAAAAGTGATAGAACTGGAATTTAGAATCTAGAAGCTCATCTCGTTTTATTTTATTTTATTTTATTTTATTTTATTTTATTTTATTTTATTTTATTCATTTTTTTAGCGATTTTATTTATTTATTTGAGAGAGAGAGAGCACAAGCAGGGGCTAGTGGAAGGTTGAGCGGGGAGCCTGATGCGGGCTCGACACTGGGACCGTGAGATCAGGACCTGAGCCGAAGGCAGAGGCTTAATCAACTGAGCCACCCAGGCTCCCCTATAAGCTCATCTCTTAACATCAAAACATTTAGATTATTTTCCTCAGTGTCTTATAGCACCCAGAGCTACAGACAAGAAGTTTATGGCTGTTAGTGGACTTTGACGTCAGCTATCTACCATATTTTTACCAAGGATATAAAGATAAAAAATCTGAGGGAAAGGGAATTTCTTCCCCTGTACAACTAAGAGTCCACTTTCATATTTTCTCATTTAATTTTCTGGAGAAAGCGATTCTAACATGTGATTATATAAGTCTCCCTATACTAGCTACAAGGAAACTTAAACAATAAGCCTCGATTGCCTTGAATAGAGCATTATCTCAACATCAAAGAGGTTTCAAATTCTCTGTCTGCTGTACAGAAAATTGCTGATCCTTAAAAAATAGAATTGCCAAAGAAAATACAAATTCAGACACTGAGTTCTCCAATTAGAGAGAAAGTACAGGTGACTCAGGCATGACTATAGCATATTGGAGGGAATTAAGCATTTCTTATGAATCAATAAAAGCTCTCTTATTAAATGCTATTATTTGAGCAAGTGTATAAACAAAATGAAAGCAGGCTAATTTGAGTACTGAAGCAATAAGCTAAGGGAGAAATGCAGGTCCCAGTATTTGGAAAGTAAGGAAAATATTATCAACTAGAACAGAACCATTTCCTTAGCTTTGCCAGTTATCACTAGATACCAAGTGAGAGGAAAACTAGTATCTGAAATGAGAATCTTATGTACATCCTTTATATTTTGTATATAAAAGTATTGGAACTACACTTCATATAGTTTCTCTTATAAATATCAGTCCAATCGTTCTTTTGGTAGTCTTTGAAAAGCTGTTAATAGAGAAAGAAAGAAAGAAAAAAAACAAGGCTACTAATTTAGTATTACAACTATGTATAAACATCTCTATCTATTTAAACCTGGACCCTACATGACACTCTAGTCAAGACTCTCCTGCCCAGAGCAGACAAAATTAGGAAAGTAGTGAAATGATCTTAGAGAATTCTCTTGAGCAATTTTGTCCCTATGTGTCACATTGTTCTCTTTGTGTAGATAGAACATCGACATAGGACAAATTCTAATGTAAATAATATCCTTTTGATTATCAATTGGTAAATAATATGTGATTTACCTTTATATATAACCACCGGCAGTGTCCCTCATTTCTTTTACTACAGAAAATATATCTCTAACATGGGGACTTTGACAACATTGATTCAGAGAGTTTTTGCTAAGAATAAAGAAATATAAGAGCACATTTATAATAGCACTGTGAAACATTAATCTAACTCACTAAAAATTTACATGATAAGTCTAAAAAAATGTACATGATAAGTTTAATATGTTCTTCTAATGGATGTCTAATTTTCACACTTGGGTTTGAAGCCGTATGTGCCAAAGTTTATGGGTAACTTTAAATTATTGATAATTGCCTATTTTTCTTTTCAAATTTGGATTTTCTAATCCTTTTCTTTTCTTCTATCTTTTTCTTTTCCTTAACTCTGTTACTTTCTTCTCAAGGACTGAAACAGTCAGGAGGTGAATGTTCTATCTTGGTTTAACTAGCCCCTGAGGAGTGCTTCAGAGGTAGAAAAAAAGGAAGCATAAGCCTCAGTGAAGGACAAAGGGAAAAAGGACTACACATGGTGAAAATCAGCTTATGATCCCTGGTCCCTTGTGATACATTATAATACACCTTACTGAAGACTAATAGGAAATGTTCTGAAAGTTTCAATTTCTAAGTTCCTACTAAGTCAAAATTTAGTTCTTAAAGATACTGTGTCTTTGCCTCGTGGAAAATACACAATCACTCCATAATTTTGGCACATGCTGGGATATGGTTCGTTAGTTCCCGCTAGTTAAGATTTAGTTAGTATCTTAGCAGTGGGCAATGTTTTAAAATTTTAGAATCTATTAATGGAAAGATACAGGACTTGCAGCAGCTTTATTAAAAAATATTCAGGCAACTAGCCAAGGTTTTGTTTTGTTTTGTTTTATTGTTTTTTGTTTTGTTTTGTTTTGATTAGCTCAATAGGGAATTTTACTAGAAATCCCTACTATAAATGTGGACAGATAATAATATTTAGCAAATGTATTTAAATTCATTAAAATGTTGTTTATTTATGAGATAGTTGTAAGCCTACTATGTATGACATTGTGAGAATAAAAGTAATCATTTTTATTTAGTATCCATAATCTAATAAGGAATTCTTAATTCTGTCTCTGTCTCGCTCCCTCTCTCTCTCTCTCTCACACACACACACACACACACACAACTACTATTCAAGGTCAAAGGAGAAAAATCCCTTAAGAAACTTTACTCATAGTTTGAATTACACAATATTAAGTTGAAGGGTCAAAGTCTTTGTTTGAGGAGGTGACACTTGATTTCCACTGACGTTTGAGGACCAATTAAAGAAAAAGCCTTGCAAAGTTTTAAGCAAACAGAACAGGAACTCTACTTTTGCTTCAGAGATTAAAAAAAAATAAAAGAAAGAAAAGTTGTATGCTTTCTAAAAATACGACTGAAAAAAGATTTCTAAAATAAAATATTCAAACAAGTTAAAATGATAGCAAGAGTCATTTTATATAGCAACTGCTCCATGATCATATCCAATATCAACTTCTATGATTTATTTTTATGACTGTTAATCAGTCTAATTGAATTTTTCATCAGAGGAAGGAAATGACGGTCATAGGTGCGTTAAACTACTTTTTCCAAGTTCAAAACCACTGATAAAAATGTATATTGCATTTTAACTGAGTATATTAATGTCATAGAACCTTGGAATATTAAATTAGAATAAACCTTGAACCAAACTTCCCCTAATGTATGGATGTTAAGTGCAGGCAGATGGTTATATGACTGATACAAAGTTTTTAAGTGGTCACATGACATGCCCTCAAACATGTTTCCCAAATTCCAGCCTTTTGCAATTTTCAATTAAGTAATTGGAATACCACAAGAAAAAAACATTTCCTTTTTCAAATATGTCTCTATTGATAAAATTAAAAACAATAGACAGACTGTGGTAGAAATTAATTTTTTCATATTGTATTTTTATTACGATATTGAAAATGGATTTAATGAATTTAAAAACCAAATAATTTTTTTCCTAAAATAGTGGTATTTTGAATTATTGATTATTTTTGTCTTTCAAGAATGGAAAATACTCTTACGGAAAAGTTCGATACTTAGTAAAATATACAGGTTAAGTAAAATTGTTTGTTTCTTTAAAATATTGCTTAAAGTTAAATGTGACATTAATTTATTTCAAGTGTTAATCTAGTCAAATCTAGTCAAAGCCTACAGAAAAAGTTTAATAAGTTTAATAATCTTTACAAGGTGGAAGATGCAACTTAAAAGTTCATTTACAGGGGTACCTGGGTGGCTCAGTTGATTAAGCATACCACTCTTGATTTTACCTCAGGCCATGATATGATCTTAGGGTCCTGAGATCAGGATCAGGCTCAGCACAGAGTCAGCTTGAGATTTTTTCCCCCTACTTCTCCCTCCCCGTCTGCTCTTCCCTCTGCTCATGTATGCTCTCTCTCCCTTTCTCTAAAACAGACAAATCAATAAAATCTTTTAGAAAAATAGAAATCCATTACAAACCTGTTATAGCAAAATAATCTTAGAATTTCTTTCAAATACATTTTTTGTTTCAAGACCAGGTGTCATTGTTTTATTTTGGAAATATGTTTACTTCATACATAACCAGAAGGAACCCGGAAGCGCATGAAATAATAATCATCCTTTCAAAACTTTTCAAATACAAGAATATAAGATCAAATAAAATTAGGAGATGCAAAATTTATCATTGACTCATTAAACTAAGTCATATATATAAAACTATTAAAACTCACTGTCTCTAAGATTCTGCCACCAATTGGAATCATTAATGAGGAAAAATAAGCTGTGTCTTGAGATTTTGGTTAGCGAGAAGTAGCACACAGGCCTTGGAATGAGTTTGCCCTTGGATTAATTGGCAGCTCTATTGTTTTCTGGTCTGTGACCTTAGGCATCTTTTAGGTCTCAGGTTTTTCATCAGAAAAATGGATAATGTTAAATTATACTTTTGTGAGGATTAATGAAATATTCCCTATGAAGAATTAGGCATAATATTTGGCCCATATTAAACTCAATAAAATCCAATTATTTTGGGGTTCATCAAACTCAAATATTGAAACACTTTAGGCAATGTAAAGTTTGTTGAAGGGTAATTTCTAGACACTGCAGTCAGCTGATCTGGGAAAAAAAAAAAAAAGAAATAAGAGCCTGAACGGTAAAATTATCTTTGTGGAAAGTAATCTCATATGTACAGTCCGCATCCTCAAATGATCAGGGAGCAAATGTAGTTTATTCTGATAATAGCTATGTGCATTCACCTTTGCTTAAAGAAAAAGAACTGATAAATTTTAGACAAACTATTTGTCTAAATTACTACACTACTATTTGTACTGTCGTCTCTCTTGATTGACCTATCACTTCCTACCATATTGCAATTTGACTTCAACCTTCAGTAGGACCACCACACCTTCTAATTGCCAAAGCCAATGGGCCATCGTCAGTACTGGTCTAAGGGTATTGCAAATTGTGATGACTGCCCTTCTTGAATTTTTCCCATCTTGGGCACTTTACTTACCCATCTGTGCACTGAGTTTTATTCTCTGTAAAAAAAGATTAAATAATAGGACCTACACAAGAGGTTTTTTTTATTATTATTAAAAAAGTTAATGCTTATGAAGTACATATACCAGCTAGCATATTAGTAATCACTTAGTAAGTGTTATCGATTAATGAATTCCTTCAAAGCCACTAATTGTTAGTTCTCCTCATATCTCCTTGACCATTCACTCCCTAGCTGATCTTCATCCATACACCAAGAAAAAAGTAGTGAACATGAAGGTTATGTTCTTACTCTTTTCTTTATTCTCTTCTTATTTGTATCTGTCTCCCTAAGTGAACTCATTTACTCCCAATGCTTCATCTGTACCCCATATATTGTTGGTTGCCATGGATCCAACTCCACTTTCCATTGCACATACCTGGGCTTCTCACTTGAACTCTTAATGTCTTTTTTCATATGATTTCTGCACACATATGCTTTTGCAGATCCCATGGAAATCTCATATACAATGTGTCTAAAATTAAGTCATCATCTCTTGTTCCAAACTCACTCTTCCATTTTGTCAATTTATCATTCATTGCCAGAGTCATTTAAGTCATAACATTTAGTAATTCTTGTTTAAACATATCAGACATCACAATAATAATTATAAGCTAACATAAATTGACTGTTAACTCTGAACTAAGCCCTTAATACTTAAAATGGTCCCAGGAGTTACACATTCTACATAACAAATTTTATCTTTTCACATCCTAAAAATACCAAGTTCCAAGGTTACCTAATCATCTCTGTCACGTTTTCGTTTTTGTTATCAGCTCTTCCTTCAAATTTTTCTCTCCAATCCATTTTATATACTTCTTACTAGATTTGTGTTTCTAAGATGTGCATTTGGCCATAATATTCTGCTGCATAAAATCTTTCAATAACTTCATCCTATAACTTATATCATAAAATTATTATGCCTAATAAATAGTCCCTCCCCTTTGGTCCCTGCTTATCTTTCTAGCTTCATTTTTTTTCCCATAGTTTATTGCTCTTCCAAATCCTGCCAATCAAAGTAATTTCAGTTTCCCTGTGTGTGTATTCTAAACTTATCTATATTTGTGCTTTTCCTGTGAGGTTTCTCCTGCATAGATCTTTTTCTTTCCTGCATACTAGTCCTCATCATTATAGCTGACAATTATCAAGGGCATATAATGACTCACAGTGCTCTAAGCTCTTTACATTCGTTAATGCATTTGTCCTAAAAACAATATTATAAAATAGGAACTATTGTTAGTTCTACTTTATAGCTGAGTAAACTTAGGCACAGAAAGATTAAATAAGTTTCCAAAGTTAAGAGCTTCTCGGTGACAGAATCCATGCTCTTGATCACCCTATCTTTCTTGGATATTGTTCAGTCTCATTTCTATGATATGACATCCTAAGCATTAAGCTGTTTTACCTATGGTTTTTCCATAATGTTTAGGATAAATACCTAATAGCCCCCCTATTATATTTATTAAATGTGTCTACCTTATAATTTATTTATTTTTTTATTATTATGTTATGTTAATCACCATACATTACATCATTAGTTTTTGATGTAGTGTTCCATGATTCATTGTTTGCATATAACACCCAGTGCTCTGTGCGGAACATGCCCTCTTTAATACCCAACACCAGGCTAACCCATCCCCCCACCTCCCTTCCCTCTAGAACCCTTAGTCATATATATAAAGTCCATCGTCTCTCATGGTTCGTCTCTCCCTCTGATTTCCCCACCTTCATTCTTCCCCTCCTGCTATCTTCTTCTTCTTCTTTTTTTTTTTTAATATATAATGTATTATTTGTTTCAGAGGTACAGATCTGTGATTCAACAGTCTTGCACAATTCACAGTGCTCACCATAGCACATACCCTCCCAATGTCTATCACCCAGCCACCCCATCCCTCCCACCCCCCACCACTCCAGCAACCCTCGGTTTGTTTCCTGAGATTAAGAATCCCTCATATCAGTGAGGTCCTATGATACATGTCTTTCTCTGATTGACTTATTTCGCTTAGCATAACACCCTCCAGTTCCATCCACGTTGTTGCAAATGGCAAGATTTCATTACTTTTGATGGCTGCATAATATTCCATTATATATATATATATACACCACATCTTCTTTATCCATTCATCTGTTCATGGACATCTTGGCTCTTTCCACAGTTTGGCTATTGTGGACATTGCTGTTATAAACATCGGGGTGCATGTACCCCTTCAGATCCCTGCATTTGTATCTTTGGGGTAAATACCCAGTAGTGCAATTGCTGGATCATATGGTAGCTCTATTTTCAACTTTTTGAGGAATCTCCATACTGTTTTCCAGAGTGGCTGCACCAGCTTGCATTCCCACCAACAGTGTAGCTCTATTACAAAGCTGTCATCATCAAGACAGTATGGTACTGGCACAAAAACAGACACATAGATCAGTGGAACAGAATAGAAAGCCCAGAAATGGACTCTACCCTATAATTTAAATTCTATGTTAATAGGTGGAGAAGGGACAGTAAAGTATCCTCCAAACTGAGAAGGCACTTTGAGACTGAAAAACAAAACAAGCCACTCTATACAGTTTGCACAGTTTTATTCAAGGTGACTTACTAATGAGGCTATCAGGGGGATGATGATCCACCTATGCAGTTACAAAGTCTGGACCTTAGTCCCCAGATTTTATAGAGTGAGGGGATGCACAGAAGGTCATTGTAGTGAGATTAAAGAATTCGTATGCACCTAATTGACAGCTAACATTTAACAGACCTTTTGTGGTGCATTCTGCACTTCAAGAATGGGAAAGAGTATATTATCTCTAACAGATTCACTGGAGGCCAAAGCAAGCTTCCCTCTGTCTCAGGCTTGGAGGACACTTCTAAGGTATGTATATTAATCTCCAAAGGGCCTGGAACCCATAGCCCCAAGAGAGGTCATTGAGTGAACATGAACAAGATGGAATTCTAACAACCTGAAGTGACAGAAGATGTCAATGAATGAATTGAATGAATATTCTTTTATTCAAAATGGGGTTTCTTTGGAGACTGAACAAAAAAATAAAAAGATTTTGTACTAGACAGGATATGAAGAAAGATAACATTCTTCATACATCTAGAAATTGGAGAGAAAAGTTAACAAAATTTTAGTCATCTTAATGAGTGTAAATGCTTGGTAATAAAACACTAAACAAACATTTTCAAATAGTTTGCACATATAAAGGAGAGTTCAGTATAAGAGTTTGTCCTGCTTTGTGTTTATACTTTAAGAGAAAATGATACAAAATAGCCATGTTGATTGGGAGGAAGAGATGGACTGTATGGAAGTATTGGTAATCAAAATAGGAACCACCTCATATTGAAAGGCAAATAGTTAACTTCAATGGAAGACTGATTCTGGAGCCACAGGGTGTTTTGAGGAAAAGTAAGATCAGGGTTCAGGGATGCAGAGGGACTGCCCAGGTGAGGGAGACTTTCTGACCAATGGTAAGCCGGGCTAAGATCTGCGAAACCTAAAGAAGCAATAAATGGAGTTGAACATAAGTGTTCTATTAAAGTAGAATACCCAGTTAAATGACTGGAGAAAATACTAAAGATATAAATGGGGGTCTAAACCAGAACGTCCATAACCTGGAAAAAGTGTAAGGCAACTATAGGAAGGAAGGATGCAGTTGCTG
Source organism: Halichoerus grypus (assembly GCF_964656455.1). NCBI lineage: Eukaryota > Metazoa > Chordata > Mammalia > Carnivora > Phocidae > Halichoerus > Halichoerus grypus. Next base: position 25,803,196 of record NC_135714.1, read on the forward strand.
AAAATACATATAAATAAGTGTGTTCAATTTTTCAAGGTACAAGATTAGGCATTATGTGTGGATTTACCTCTTAGCTGCGTGAAACTTGGCAAAACAGCTAACCTTTCTTGAGCTTTTACCTTCTTTTCTGTAAAATATAGAAAATCATAGATCCTTCAGTATTGAGATGGTATAAGAATTAATATCTGACCTTAAATGCTTAGCATACTGCCTTATACAGTCAATTGTCAATAAACAGTAGTTTGTCTTGTTGTTGCTGATTTCTTTATGATTCACTTATTTGTTGTAAATATCAGTTAAGAGTTCTGTGCAGAAATAATTTTAAATGGAAGATCTTGAATGTACTAAGTGTATTTGAATTTTTCTTTAACATTTGACAGAGATATAAGACCATTTTTCTATCTCTGTTTTTTTTACAAATTTATTTTTCTCATCATCTTCTTCCCCCATCATTTCCAAGGTCAAAGAGATCAGAAACACCACAGCAAAACCAATAATGCACTTTGGAGTCTCCCTCTATGATCACCACAGAGAACTCAAAGCTCTTGCCCGATCCTGCAGGCATGGAGATTTATTTACTCTGGCAAATTTAATATTAAATAACTATGAGATCAAAAGATATTATAACTGCATATTCATCTTATCTATTAGGGAAGCAAAAGCAAGATATCATGTTTTATGAAATTCTTATGTATATGTATTTATATACTCATTTAGAAGAGTTAGCTTGAAAATTTAAAATAAATCACAAAGACTAAGTAGTAATAAGCAAAAAATGATAATCTACCTAGCAATTTAAAAGAAGACAATCATGACATTTTTTAATGTTGCAAGAAATTTCCCCTCTATGCCTATATGATTATCATTAAAATAATATTAAAATTTTGACTCACTACTTAACAACAGTTATATTATTTTAAACATTTCAATAGAATTGCCCTGGGTCTTAGTTTAAGGAAATAATGGTATTAAAATTTAAGAACACAACTCTGGCATTTCCAATGTCAATATGTTGTTGCTACATACGTAAAAGTTATAAAGAAACTGTGGGAGATTCCCATTCAAAAATTGAGAAAATCCATATTTAGAAAAACGACAATTAGCTAAACCAAAGGATAGAGAAAAAGAATTATAAGAGAGAGAGAGAGAGAGAAAAACCCTGAAGTCTTTTGAAAAATATTTAAGACTTTTACTTAGTTTAATAAATGAAAGTTTGCTTATAATCTGCTATTGCAAAGCAAATCTTAATAGTCATAAAGCAGCAAAGACCAAGCATATTTTTATAATTTTTCTGATAAGCTAAGTTATAATTCTTTATTACTGAAGAAGGAGAGGAAATATAAATTTTAAACTAAAGTAAAAATTAAGCTGCATGTAAGCACATTCAAAAGGTGACAACATATGTTTTAAGTTTATGTGTATTGAACTCTAATAATTTATCTCTTGGTCAATCGATGATGTAATTGTTTGAAATTTCCACTTACCTTTTTAAAATTTCAGCACATATATTGGCTAAATATACTGTACATTAAAGACTTATAGCTATTTCATATTTTGCTACAAATTACCGAACCTAAGACAAACAGAAATTGGTTAAATGCATCTCATTTTTTGCATACCATAGGGTATTTCTTTTCAGTCATGATCATCATATGGACATGAAAAAATATTTACATTTTTATGTAAAGAAAACATGCTACAAAACAAAATGGAAATGTCTTTTCCATGTACCTTACCATATTTTGCCCTGGTATTACAGTTGTAAAAAAAAAAGCTATTTATTAATTTTCTGTTTAGGTTTATTTAGGACAAAATACTAGCCTAGGCTACATGAAGGAAAGAAGGATAATTAACTCGGAGCATGTGAATTCTCATCTCAAGGAATTTAAGTCTAGGAGAATAGAAGTAGTCAATGTGTATAATTAAAACTGCAAATTACTTTTATGTAAAATAATTTACACACACACACACCTTAGTTGTTTAGACAAATAGTAGAATAACAATTATATTAATTATTCCTACAGCTTGCTCTTTTTATTTTCCGGAGAGTTTTTATCACTATCAAGAATTATGTCACTTGATATTTGTTTGTTTGTGTCCCCAGTCTGGAATACTCAATAAGCACAGTGGTCTTATTTGATTCACTATAATGTCTACACATCACCCTAGCTTCAGATCAGCTTACAGAGTAAGTGCTCAACAAATATTTGTTGAATGAATAAATGAGTTTTTCCAAGTATTAAAAAGATAATCCATATAAAGCTCTTAGTGCAGTATTATATACACAGTAATCCCCTATAATTATGAGCTATTTATTGGTGTTGCTATTATTTTAAAGTGATTCAGAATATTACCATCAGGGAAGGTTTGAAAGCAGAAGTGGCACTTGAGCTTCTTCTTAAAGGTCAATATTTCAGTAAATGGAGAGAGGGGGAATTTAAGGCAAAAGAAATGGCAGGATGAATTAGAGGTAGACTAGGGAAAAGAATTTCCAGGGTACAGATGATTAATGTAAATAAACATGCTAGTGCTAAAATTTAGGTAAAGAAGGCTTGTTTAAATATGAGTGAGATAACTTGGACTTGATCCTGGAGGAGGAAAGAGCTGCTAACTTGTAAATTCCTCAAAGGAAATTATATGCTTTTTTACTTTAAATATCAAGCATCAGGGCTTAGTTCTGCCTAATAAACAGTCAGCTGGATGGATGATTAAACTAATGACCAAATTGTTGAATAACACTATTGGGGTAATGACAGTGTTGGACAGTCATTGAGAGGATGTGGCTGCCAGTTGACCTCTGAGCTGGACCTGAGCAATCAGAGGCTCCTCACCACCTCTTCTATCCTTAGAATGTGGGGTCCACTTGTTTTCCCTATTCCCAGAATCTGCTCCCAACTATGCTGCCTTGGGATAGTAATGTAGAGCTGAGACCATCTGGATGGTATATATCACTGAACTCAGGTAAGTCCTCTATATAAACCTCTAATATTCTGGTGGGTGGGTGTGGACATCTATCTATTCATCTTGAGGCCACCCAAGGCAAGCCTCATATAGAAGTTCCCTTGCTTTTTAAAACTGCCACCTATCAATCTGAAACGGTCTGCCTCTTTCTTCCATCTCTTCTTGCCCTCCATGTGTGGGGAGTGGTTTCAGATTTAACTCAGGATGCTACCAAGTGGTTTATGAACCAACACATAATATAAAAATTGCATTAGGAATATAAATCTGGTGATAATGTTCAAGACCTAGCTGATGGGAAGAGCTTGAAGTCCTAGAGACTGAATAAGAAGGTTATTTAAGCAATTCTGGCATGAAATAACAAGGGCCTAACCCAAAGAACTGACATTGTGACTGAAAGAAAGAATATGAGAAAATAACATGGAGAAAGAAAAGTTCATATGTGTACCAATTCATGGTTTTAGTATATCATGTAAGACCTTCCATAACACTATTTCTAGTGCTTTTTCTGTCTTTAATTATTTTCCATGAATTTATTCTTACACTATGAACATTGGTGTGGTTTTCTTCATTGTTCTTTGGTATTTTTATTTTTCTTAAACATTAAAAACATTATTCCTTCCTAAAAGCATATATATACTAACTTTTTCTCTGCTTACTTTATTATAATAATACAGTATATAATATGCATAATATACAAAATATGTGTTAATCGACTGTTTATTTTTTTATTTTTATTTTTTAAAGATTTTATTTATTTGTCAGAAAGAGAGAGAGAACACAAGCAGGGGGAGCAGCAGGTAGAGGGAGAAGCAGGTTCCTCACTGAGCAAGGAGCCCAGTGCGGGACTCCATCCCAGGTACCTGGGATCATGACCTGAGCCAAAGGCAGACGTTCAACCGACTGAGCTACCCGGGCATCCCAACTGTTTATGTTATTGGAAGTGCTTCTGGTTGACATCGGCTATCAGTAGTTAAGTTTCTGGGGAGTCATAAGTTATATGCAGATATTCAGCAGTGTAGGTGTTTGGTGCCCCTAACCCATATATTGTTCAGGGTCAACTATATATACTTCAGTTATTCTGTATATATAATCCTTGCATGGCAGAGAATGTTATTATCAGATCTTCTAAAATCTTGAACTTGATATTTTCATCATTCAGTGCTAAAAGGTGGGTCGTGTATATTCATGCTTTGAATCATATTCATCTTATTGACATGTAGCATCAAGAAAAGGGGGAATGCAGATTGGGGAATGGTAAAGGGATATTTCTAAAGGCAATAAAAAGTGACACTGCTCTTTAGAATCCCATTTCCTTATGTGTAAAAAGCCAAGGGTCTAAGAAAATTAACAAGCTATTAAAGCTCTATTTCAAAATTGACTGCAAACATTTAAAGAACAATGCATTGCCTATAATTAATAAACAATCCCCCCCCACCCCATGCCACAAGAGTTTCCCAGTCATAATTGAATATAATGTGAGATGAGCAGACTTAGTCTGAACAGGGAGTCACCCAAAGCAAGACAAGGGGAATTATACAGTCAAGGCCCCTGTGTTATTAGAAAAAGCAATCATTATAATAAAGTAGAATAGTACATTCTCAAAATACCCTAAGACCTTTCTCATACCAAGTGTTAGCTACTGTCCTCATTATTCTCTAAATCAGAAAAGCCTCCAAAATGTAATGTGAGGAACTGAGAGTAAGAAGGTCAGAGGGTCTTGGAATAAATTATGAAGTCTGGTAGAGTTTCTTACTCTTTAAACTCTTTTTTTTTTAAAGTATGCTCCTTGCCCAATGCGGAGCTTGAACTCACAACCCTGAGATCATGATCTGAGATCAAGAGTTAGATGCTCTACTGACTGAGCCACTCAGGTGCCCCATTACTCTTTAAACTTTTATTTTCTTTCTCTGCCTCTTCCTGTATTTATCTCTTTCTCTTTACTCATTAACTTGATTTGAATGTTTCTTTCTGTAAAAAAAGAGGAGAAAAACAAGAAAGTAGATTTCTGTTAATTTTTTATTTTTATTTATTTTTTTTCTGCTAATTTTTTAGACACTATTTCACCTTCTTTGCATAGTATCTGTTTGCCAGGTATTTCCAAGACCTCTAGACCTTTTTTCCTTTGAAGACTTACCTCCATGTCAGCCATCATAACTATCATTATCATTTACTCTCATTCACTTAATAAGTCCCTTTGTCCCACAAATTTTAAACATATCCTCACTCATCCCACTCTAAAAAAAACAAAATCCTCATCAACTCATTGCCCTCTTGAACTACTCTTCTAATTCTTTTCCTTCTTCCATTGTCAAAATTTCTAACAAAAATGTGCATTAATAAACTAATAGCTAACCCTTATTGAGTATTTCCTTTTTTTAATTTAAATTCAATTAGCCAACGTATAGTACATCATTAATTTTTGATGTATTGTTCAATGATTCATTAGTTGTGTATGACACCCAGTTCTCATCAATTCACGTGCCCTCCTTATATTGAGTATTTGCTATGAACCTAGGATTATTCTTAGCACTTTTACATTTTGAAATTTAGATCATTTAACTTATCTTTCAATTTAATCTTTATTATAAATCTTTGAAATGGATACTATTATGGCTAATCTATGTGTTGGACACTGAGGCATGGAGAAGGTAAGTATTTATTCTAAAATATCATTATCTGGTGGTGCTGGTGCTGGGATTTCGTCCACAGTCTGATTCTAGAGGCTTTCTTATGGACCAATACCCACATTCAGTTTCACCACACACCTTCTGTTTAGTGCCTTTTAATCTCTTTTTTTTTTTTAATTTTATTTTTTAATAAATATCCCATGGAAAGTAAAGCTTCAGAAGTTCCAATATAGAGGAGGAAATATATTTTTCCTTCTACATTTTTGAGTTCCTGGTTGAGACCCCAGTAGTAAAAGACAATGAGAGAAAAATAAATAAATTTATTAACATGTATCCCTCATGTATACATGGGAAATACATAGGGAAAAATGAGTAACTTCTCAGGTGGCTTAGAATTCAGGATAAATACCATCTTAATGGGGGAAAGTGGGGAGGGGATGTAGGCTTCTTAGGAAAGAATAAATAATTTTTAGGAAAGATGAAGGGGCTGTTGGAAAAATAGATGGAAAGTATGACAGTTTGTGTCATGTCTGTGTGTGTGATGTTAACTTCTGTCCCTCTTTTGTGATAAGAATCAATTTACCCCAATCGACAAAGTCCTCAGAAGAGGATTATAACAATTGAGTTCCTTTTGTTGGGTCTATTTTAGGGAAATAAGAGGGAATTCAGAGAAAGCTCCTCCTTCCATTTGTTGTTTTTCAAGTGCCTACAGCTCAAAATAACCAATATGCCAAAGAAGCACTTTTTGGGTGGCATGTTCTGAAATCTCAGAGTCATATTTTGGGGTGGCATATTCTGCTAGCCTTTACCAGTAAATGCCTCAAAGACAGGTTCAGTGACATTTTCCCATTGCATTTAACTCAACTTTCCCTATTCCTGATCAAGATTTTCCTTCCTGGTATTAAGATGTCTCTGATGATTCCTCTAATATTAAGTATGGTGATACTAAGTATCCTTACGATAAGTATTCTCTCTCTCTTTTTTTCCCACCTCAGATTCCTCTTTCTCTTTTCTACTCCTCTTCTTCAGGCTACATGTAAATACATTCCCACATCTTTCTCTACATGTTCTAGTTTGTAATCTAATCAGCATTCCTGAATTCCAAATTGCCTATGTTGTGATAACTCTCAAATTTATTTTTCTAATTCTTACACATTTTCTGAGCCCTGCTTTATGATTATGATTATTATTATTTAGTTTTGTTGAGTATGTGAAATGCAGAGCAGGTTTGAGAGTTTCCTAAAAGCAAAGCTCTCTCTTGACTACTTGCCTTTTCTTTTGCCTAAACCACCCTTACTTTCGACTCTTGTTCACCTAGATCATTTCAAATTATTTTCAAGACTCACCTTTAAACAGTGTGTAGCACTAGGAATTTTTTGATACCTAATTCCTATATCAAGACTTCTAGTGGCTCCACAACATTTCCCCTTGGTGTGTAAATGCCAGCCTGGAACAACAAGTGCATTTCCCAATCTCCTCTCAAGTCACAAGTATACCCATTTCCAGGTTTTTCTGATCAGGCTTGAAAGAGAGACAAGTTCTTCTTCTTACCCTTCATTCTTGAGAAACGTGTTACACAGTGACACCTAACTGCAAGGGAAAACTGGAAGTGCAGGGTAGACATATGCTCAGGAAGAAGAGGGGTAGATTTAGAAACCTAACTAGTACTGTAGACTGTGTGCTTTTACTTATGCATCTAATTTATTTGTCTCTCTCTCCAAATTCAACTGAAAACACAATATAAGCAAATAATTTGTTCTGTTTTGCTCAGGATTATACCTTCATTGTCTAGAAGAGTACCAGATGCATAATAGTTGCTCAACTGATACTTGTTTAATTAATTAGTTAATCAATTTAATTAATATACTGTCTAGATTTTGTTGTTTTTCTTGGCCCCTACATACTGGAACTTAGGCATTGTAGGTTCCAGTTTCAGAACCTAAGGACATGAATGAATTAATCAAAGAGCTTTTAGACATCTTAGATTTAGAGATGTTTTCGTGTTGCAGGTTCTCTTTTGTATGATACGTTATGTAGGTAATCCTCTTCTTTAGAACATCTTGAAAACATTTTGATAGAATTAAAATTCGGGTGCTTTGATATATCCATTATAAGCAGCCTTTTAAATTGCATTATAACCCTCTGGAAACATATTCTAATTGAATGAAAAATGTTTCATTGTGTTCTTAATTTATAGCATCTACCAAAATATGTTTAGACATTAAACTGCTAATGCTTTGTTTCCCAGAATTGCTATTATTATTTATTATCAGAGTAGCCCCTCAGTAATTTACACTAATAACTGGGAGACTCACTAGAGATTACTGAATTTGGCAGATTAGTTAGTGAACGAATAAATATGAAAAACATCAACACTACTGTACCACAAAATGTGCTTTATTCATTATTTTGATAAGTGTAGTTTAATTATAATCATCTATGGTAATGTTTCACAGTATGCTAATAAACACATTGCCATATTTTATGAAATTAATGAAATCTTAGGAGAAAAAAAAGTTTGCTAAATTTGTCCTAGTTTTTGGAGAAAAATATAAATCTGTTATTTAGTACATTTTGCATTACTTTTAGTCCAGAAAAGTAGAGCTCATATTATTTGGTATTATTTTAGTCATTTCTATTGTTTGTTATCTATATCCCCTACTAGAAAATAAGGTTCATGAGAACAGATTTATTTCATTTCACACATCTATAACATTTTAGGCACAGATGAGAATTTAAGTATATGTCGTGTAGGTATATACTACTTGGTAAATAGAAAGATTTTAAATACAAATTTGGAAGTCCTATTAAATTTAAATAGATATCTGTTCCTGATCTCCTATGCTTTTAGAAGCCTTACGGGAATAATTATTTATTTCCATTATTAGCAATCTCTGATCTTTTATTTTTTTAATGTCAAGTTTCCATATTTAGAAATGTTTAGAATCGTTGCTAAATTACAAAAGGGCTGGTCAGGATGACCAAGAAAGGCTTTATTGTTTGTTTTTGCTTTGTTTTGTCTTGTTTTCCTTGTGGAGTGCTTGAAGGTTGCCAATAGCTTTCAATCACACCTGATAGTTCCTAGATTAAAAAGGGATAATTGAATCTTTACTAACCTGTATTTACTGATTGACATATTCATTCAGCTAATAAGTATTTAAGAGATCACCCTTTCAGTTACTGTTCCATATGATAAGAAAACAGGAGTAAAGAGTGTAACAAATCTTTGCCTTCATGGAGTTTATTTTCTAGTTGGGGAGACAGACAGTAAATGACATATGTAATTTAAATATTACTGGTTACAGAATGATATGTCATGAAGAGCAAAATAAAGCAAGGAAGAAGAGAAGGTGTGTTGGGAGCCGTTACAGGAAAGCATGCCAGTGAAAGTGACATTTGAAAAATGACCTAAAGGGAGTAGGAGAGTAAATTGTGTTTGAATCTGAAGATGAATCTTCTAGCCAGAGCCATGCAAGGCCCAGGCCCCAAAGCAGGAGCTAGGGATGTGTCTGAGAAAACGGGGACAGTGTTACTGGAAACTAGTGTGTACAAAGGAAATGAGCAAGGGATGAGTCAGTGAAATAACAGGGAGCCAGAGTGAGTGGTTATAGAACCTTATTCTTCCTCGGAATACCACTATGATTCATGTTTCTCATATTTCTAAGGTACTTTGTTATAATCATGTTATTAAACTCTTTTAGTTATTTCTGGAATTAGTATTGTATAACTTCTAAAGAAAGACAGAAAGACAGAGATACAAACTAAATATGGGATATTAAAGAGAAGCGTTCAGGCAAAAATAAATTACCTTACCAAATACTTAATCAAAGTTTACAATCAGTTAAAATAGATAATAATATCTTATCACTGTACTTCCACATTATTTATTTTATTAATTTAACTCAGGGTAGGAAAAATTTCTTAACCAAGATACCAAAGCCAGATTATATGACACAAAATGATGAATTGATTATATAAAAATTTAGAATTTCTGTTTTGCAAAGAATCCACTAACAAAGTAAGAGAAGATGACAAAAGGAGACAGACAATTACAATTTTAAAAATTTTCAAGGTGCTACTACTTACACTATATTGAAACAAGAAGAGACACCAACCCCAACAGAAAAAATGTGCAAGAGATAAGAACACTATAATTTATGTAAGGAAAGCAATCTGCAAGAGAAGAAACAAACGTTAACACGATTTTGAAGAAATGCTTAAAATGCTTAGAAATCAAAGGTATGAAATTTAAGTTTTGAAGTTACAATGTAAAAGGCCTTTTAGACTACTAGGGTCACAAACACTACGAAACTGTATAGTACCAAGTGTTGACAAAAGAGTACAGGTACAAGAGTGCCCATGTTCTATTGGTGGGATTGTAGGATCTGGAAGAAATTTTAAATAAACTGGCACCTTCTACTCACATTCATATTCACATAAACTTGATTATAGCAATTCCAATCCTGGTTTTATATCCAGAAGCAATTTCTCACACTGCATAGGAGGACAAATAGAAAGATGTTTATTGCGGTAATATTTGGTAAGTCTCACATCTTAGGTCTCCACCATCAAATGTATATCATGGACTACCATGCACAAGATAGAAGCCACAAATTAGATGTATACATAACAATATGGAATTGGTAATTTAAATAATAATATTGAATGACTACAAGCTAGAAAACTACAATGACATTTATGTGTGAATTATAAAGTACTTGCATTCAAAAGAATACTTATTTTTTTAGGAACATATGTAAATAAGAAGGAGGAACATGGAAGTGAGATATGGAGTTAGGAAAGAATTTTTAAGATTACTATTTTATTATCTCTATATCTTTAAACTCTACTTAAAAACATAATTAGTTAAGGAAGTGCTACCCAAACTTGGAAATGTGTATTTACAAATTTGTCTGGTTCAGAGAGCTCATCCTAACGATTTACTTTTACACATGCAGAGGTATGTGTATACACACAATTTAAGCTGTCTAAATGTTTACCCACATCTCATTATATGAAAGAAAATCATCACCTTAATAAAGGAGATAAATTCATAGCAATATGATCACACTTTTATAAGCAAAATTTAAAATGAAACATTCTAATATTGATAAATACTATCTTCCAGAAACTTAGAGCAAATATAATATTTTTATGATTTAACCTCAGAATTGTTCCAGGAACAAATTAAGAAAGCTCTCTAGTATAAACTACTTTTCACAATTTTGTTAATCATATTCAGTGCAATAAGACAAAAAATAAAATAAGGAAAAAATAATCATTAATTAATTACAAATGATTCCTATTTCAATGGATACCTAGGGCACTCAATTAAGAACTCAACTTTCCCCTCCTGAGTGCTGAAAACATTAGAAAGAAACAGAAGTGTAACAGATGAGAAAGATATATAGCCTTCATTACCACTAGAGCTGGTACTGGAAAATGGTGGTTAAAATTGCAGCAGATGCTTTTCCTTTTAAAGAAACTCAGAAATAAAAATTAGATACTTTTTTGAAGTCATGCTAGACCACCACAGGGCTTCCTTGCAGGCAAGACCTATATCCAAAATTTACCAAAGAGCCAAATGCAATTAAGGGAAATGCTTGCTTGCTTGCTTCCTTCCTTCCTTCCTTCCTTCCTTCCTTCCTTCCTTCCTTCTTTCCTTCCTTCCTTCCCTCCCTTCCTCCCTTCTTTCCTTTCTTTTTTCTCCCAGAAGAAAGCAGTTTATAGAAGATACACATATTTCTTTCTTCAAACTTATCACACACATGAGTGAATGGGAAGCCAGAGGAAGTCCAGGAATGTTATGCTCAGAGAGGTATTTCTAAATAGAAGACATATACTCAGAGAAAAGAAAACATCTTTCCTAAATAGTCTATTTGAAGAAATCCAAAATATTTGACCGGAAAATAGTTAAAAAAATTTTGAAAATAGGCACAGGTATAAGTAATAGGTACGGAAAAAAATAATCTGAACTTGATACCAGTCACAACTTAAAAACGTCATAGAAAAAGACTTATTCACAAAAGAACTAAAACTGTAAAATATCTAGTAATGAACTGACAAGTCTGGGCCAGAAATATATAACATTTTATTAAAAGAATATAAAAGGATGCAAATTATATCGTCCCACTTTCTTTTATTAGAAAATTCAATTTTATAAAGATGTCATTTGCCTCCAAATAAATCTATATTTAAATGTAATTTCCAAGCTATTTCCAATAGGTCTTCATGTGAAACTTGACATATTTGTCTATGTATCTAGTGGATCAGTAAGAGATGTTAGGCTGGAAACTCAGGCAGAAGTTGATGCTTTAATCTTAAAGCAGTATTTGTTCGCCGGCAAACCTTGGTTCATGCATTTAAGGCCTTTGACTCATTGGATGAGACTCACCACACCATAAAGAATAATCTTCTTTACTTAAAGCAATTAATTGTAGATGTTAACAACATTTACACAATAGCTTTAGAGCAACACCTAGATTAGTGATTGATTAAATAATGGGGTACTATAGCCTAGGCACATTGATGTAAATTACCGATCAAATTTTGTAAAATTAACTATCACATCTTGTAAAGAGAAAGGGACCAAGAATAGCCATAAATACTTTTTATTAAATAATAGAGAAAGGGCACCTTTCTCATCAGTCTAAATTTTCACTGTGTTGGGTGAAAATAGACAAGTACCTTAACGAAAGACCAGAAAGTAAGAATATATGATCTTTAAATACATGCCCATTTCAAAACAGTAGATAAGAGACAGACTTTTCAATGAATCTTGTCGGAATAATTTAATATATTATATTAATACGATATGTTTATGTTAAATAATAATTATTAAATATATTGTTTTAATAAATTATATATATGAAGAAATACTACTGATAAAATATGGTCACTATATACTATCATATATAAAGACAAAACTATATCATTTAAAGTGAAAATGAACTTCAAATGAAAATTGAGATCGTTTTGGGCACACTGGATAATGTACTCCCAATTCTTCCCATCCTATCTGCCTTTGCCCTGGCTTTACTGTTGGCAGCATGCAATTACCTCTCTCATTTTATTTCAACTTGAACATGTGACTTAATTGGGCCCATGGAAAATTACTAGGCAAAATGTGAACAGGAGCTTTACATGTGGTTGTGCAATTTGACTTGTTTCTTGCGTCTCCATTTACCATGGAAAAAAACATGTCCAGAGGGAGATTTGCCCTAGAATGAAGAAATATTTAGAGTACTTTTGAACCCAATATACAACCCGGAACAAAACCAGTGAATCACAGATTAGCCCATCGGGGTTCCTGCTGACTCAGCCCCATGTGCATGAAAATTAAATGTTTGTTGCTTAACCCGCCTGACATTTCTATGTTGTTTGTAACAGAGATTTATTATTGTGATAGTGAATAACCACATTATCGAAAATATTGGGTAATATGTGTGTGTATGTGATTGTTTGTATGTGCTTTATTTACGGAATAAAGAATACTTTTCTAAGCCAAAAAACAAGAACAAAACAAAAGCAAAAAACAAATATTTGCATTCATAGAAATATAAAGTATCAATGAAATAATATAGATGTCAAGTCAAAATGGTTAAATAGGCTATGAAAAGCTAGATGATGTACATAGCAATGAATTGGCCTAAAATTCAAAGAACTCCTGTATTCAATGTGAAAAATGACAGTAAAGGAGAAATTGCCAAAAATATTAACAACAAATGCATAGAATTATTAGTAGAGAAAATATATTACATAGTCTCAGCTTGTAGTAATAAATATTTGTATTACAAAACAAAAATAAAATATTTATTTTGTTCTTCAGAGTGGCAAAAATAAAACAAAATTAAAATAAGTGTTGGCAAAGATTAACAGAGATGGGAACTTTTATCTGTTTAGGAAATATTAATTTTAGGGTAATTTGGAGTGTCTTTGTATATTATAAATGCATAAAGTTGTGAACGAGCAATTTGATTTCTAAGAAATGATCCTACCAAAATCTTAGAATTTATAAACATTTAGAAATGTTTATACAAAGGTGTTTATCTCTACCTTGTATATTAGAGCAAAACCTTGGAAACAAGTTGGATATTCATCAGTTACAAAATGCTTAGTTATAGTATATACAAAATTACAATATGTGGTGCATAGTGCATGACCAGTAAGAATCAGTGATTATTTTAATCAGTAAAACCTGCTCCAATTAAGTCTAACATAGGATGTGAAACTTAGCTTGCAATTTATGAACATGAGCTTAAATTAAAGTTTAAAATATTATTTTTGCTATTAAAATAATTTCCAGGTTGATTTATACATTAAATATGATTACAAACAAAACCTACAAGGCTTTTTTGTAAAAATTCACAAGCTGATTCTGAAATTTGTATAGAAGGAATGCAAGTGATTTGGAATAACCCAACAATTTTGAAACAGAGGGGCAAAAGTGGAGGACTTACATTATCCACTTTTAACACTTATTATAAACTATTGTATTGAGGCATAATGATAGACAAATAAATGAAGTAGAAGAGAGAATTCCAAAGTAGATTCAAGCATATATCTTCAACAAAAGTGCAAAGGTAATTGAATGGAGAAAAGATAGTCTCCAAAAAGTGATGCTAAAACAATTGGAAAGTGATATGCAAAAAAAAAAAAAAAAAAATCCTTGATCTATACCTTGTATTATATAAACATCAAAAGCCAGGCTACTTCCCAATATATTTTTTTTTTTTTTTTTTTTTTTTTACTTCCCAATATATTTAAAAACATTATTATTATAATGGGCCCAATTCAGAATCCTTATTATGACTTTGTTACTGCGTTGTTCCAGTTAACAGTACATATAGTAATATGTAATAGTACAATGGGAAAAAAAAGAGAGAAGAAAAGCACCTCACAATTTTGTTTTATTTTTATTATTTTTTCTTTATGAATCCTGAGAGAAGCAATAGTTTCCTAAATTGAGAGTAATGCCTGGATTATTCCAACATTGACATACAGAATAAATAGCTTCTAAGGCATGAGCCATACCAAAGATTATTAAGCGAGTCCTTGAACTTGTAAAAGTGATTAAGCTTGAATATCAAAAGCTATTCTCAATTATAACTAAGACACCATAGGGAACGTAGCTGACTGATTACAGGGCCACATAGTGGGAACGCTTCTGTCATAAAAGCCCAGTTACAAAAATTGGCACAAATATTTTCATTTTAACTTATGGAAAGTGTGGCTGAGTTAGAAAAGGCAATCGGGTTCCAAAATCAGACAAAAGTGCCCTCTGCTAAAGAATGTTAGTCCGCAGTTTCAACTCAAAATTTACATGAGGTGGAAACTGCAAGCAGCCCCATGAAGTGACAAGACATCTAAACAGGTGTAAAATGTGTGTCACAAGCCTCCAGCCTTCCCTGCTAAGCATGTTTCCATGAAGCTGTGCAGTTTTCCTGCCAGGACTACAAGAGGTTGCAGGTGCCATCTTAACTTAGAGAAAAAGATGCAGACATTGGCATTTCTGAAAAAATAATTATAAGAAAGTATACTGCGGAAATTTTCCACCTTCATCTACCAGTTTTTCCTGATTCTGAAAGAGGAAAAACTGTACATCATGAAGTTTATGTAATAAGTCTCTAAAGATGTTTGGATCTGTAGCACTAAATAAAAATATTGTGCATATTGGTTTATTTTCTATTAACTGAGCAATAGGAGGAACAAATATTCACATATCTGTACTTGGAATTCAGAGTCTTTTTTTTTTTTTTTTTTTTTTTTTTTTGTACCTCGGTACTCTATAGACTCCAGATAGTCTAGGAAAACTAACATTTTTGATTCCCTATATACATGAAATACTCAGAAAGTATCTCTTTTTTTACTCACACTTCACCACGACATTGACATTCATCTACAACACGAACAGCATTTCCACAGTATTGTCGTTCTTCCTGACAAACACTTCACAAAACATAATTAAAATGTTCTTAATAATAAAGAAAAATGAGGCAAGAGACTAAAATTTCTTGAAGTTTTCAAATCTTAGACATAAAGCAATGCATATTTCGATACCAATTTAGTTCAAATATTTGCAAAGGTAAAAATTTTAGTACTATGATAAATATCCATTTGACATGAAGGCAATATTTGACTATGTCACCCCCACCACTCCCTGCCACTCTCTTCAACCAACTGGCAAGTCATTTCTACATTTGAAATTCTTTGGTACCTGGCTTAAGGTCTTCCCATTATTTCAATTTTTGCCATCATGGTGGACAACATTTAGGATTTTTAAAATTTATTTATTTGTTTTATTAATCAACATCTATCAATTTTACCTCTAAAAATTTAAATGTAATCATCAAATTCAGTGATGACAATCTTCCATTTTTCTCCTTTTCTCATTCTGAGCACAGTATATCCTTGGCATCAGTGGAAATATCTGTACCTTGGCTTCTCTACTTTATCCTTTCTATCAGTAACTCCTGGCTTTAGCTTGGTCCTTATCAATTCTGAACACTTTTATCATCCCCTTACTTCTCCCTCAAGTCTTTTGCTCCATTGTTCCTCAATCACAATTAGCCCACATAAATTTTATCCAGGATTGGCTTCCCTGTATTCTCTCCTGCTTTTGGCTTCTCTATAAGCCAGCTCCAAATAATCATGTACCCTCAAATATTGGTAGCAGAATAAATTCTTTATCTCCTATCTCACCTGAGCCCTAAATGCTTTTGAGGAATTATTCCATAATTTCCCACTCAATTGCCTTTCTTATTCTTCACAAAGTTGTTTCCCGCTCCTTTCAAATTCTTTATCCCACAAAGCCATGCTCAGTCTTGCTTATAATATAGCTACGATTTTCTGAGTACTCAATGTGCTAAGCAATCTACTCAACCCTCTACAAATATCACCTAGTTTCATCCTCTAAATTTTCTCAAGAAGAGGTTTTACTGAGAGTAAACCAAAGGTGAGAATGATAGAATAAATATCAAGGTTCTATAATGAATAATGGTTAAAGCTTGAATTTGAATTCACTAACTCATGATCTTTAATGTCTCCTTAAGCTGGGGGGAAAAAAAAAAAGACTCGCCCCTTCTTTACTGAGAATTGAGAATCCAATAAATAAGAATTGTCTTCTTTCCTTCATATCCATTTTATTTTTTTATTTTATTTTTTTTTTAAAGATTTTATTTATTTATTTGAGAGAGAGAGAATGAGAGACAGAGAGCATGGGGGGGGGGAGGGTCAGAGGGAGAAGCAGACTCCCTGCCAAGCAGGGAGCCCGATGCGGGACTCGATCCTGGGACTCCAGGATCATGACCTGAGCCGAAGGCAGTCGCTTAACCAACTGAGCCACCCAGGCGCCCCCCTTCATATCCATTTTAAATGGATTTGGTATCCTCTGTTTCACATTTTCTCCTGATATTGTCAAAGTTGCTTTGCTTACTGAGTTTGTGAGCATCTAATTTTATCCTCTTCTGCCTACAAAGATGCTTCACTTTTGTATAATCCACTTTCTCTTTTCTAGGTTCCATATTCTCCTCTGGATATTCTCCATTACATAAAACAGCAACAATGATATTAATAATAATAATAATCAAGTTCCATATTAAGACATAAGAGGAAAAATGATCACTCTTTAAATACTATTCAAGGTTTTTGCTCATCACCATTGATAGAGATACAGTTAAAACCCCTTCCCCTCCCTCCTCTTCCCTTTTTTATATTGTAAAATCTGAGTTCCACCCATCTTTCCACTAAAACTTCTTTTATCTCTATCACCAACATATTTGCTGGCAAATTCAAGTTAAACTTTTTGCTCATGTTTCTTCAGTACTTTGCAATATTCCTGTGCTGGTTTTATATTGCTATGTAACAAATTACCAAAAACTTAGTTACATATATATATATTTTTTAATCTTAAAACAACATATATTTATTTTCTTACAGATCTGTGGGTCATGAGTCTGGGCATAGCATGACATCTCTGCATTGGGTCTCAGAAGACTGAAATCCAGGTGTTGGCCAAGCTGTTCTCTCATCTGGAGCTCAGGGCCTCTTCCAAGGTCATTCAGACTGAAGCACAGAGGTCCTTGTTTTCCTTGCTCACTATTGACTGGAGATCTCTGTCTACTCCTAGAGGATAGAGTCGTGTCCTAGACATGGGGCCTTTCTTATAACATAGGAGCTTTCTTCTCCAAAGCCAGCAAGAGAATCTCCCTCCAGTCTGCTATGGAAAAATGATAAATAACAATCATGAAGAGTGACTATAGTATGCCCTTTGCCATATAAGATGATTTAATCAGGGTGGGGAGAAGCTATCCCATCATAGTCACAGGCCCTACCCGCACTCAAAGAGAAGAGACCAAACTGGGCACGTAAACCACTGGGTGGGAATCTTGGGCGTCATTGTAGAATTCCGCCCCCCACAATTTCCTCTTTGAGATGTTCTCATTCTTTGGTTCCTCTGAAACCACACTTTAATGCTTTTTATTATTTTTTTCTTCTCCTTTAAACTTGTCTTAAAGGTATGATTTTTTTTCATTGCCTGCCCTTAATTTATTTATTATCCACTCCCAAGTCCTAGTCACCCATCTATAATCTAATGCCACTAAAATTTATATCTCCATTCCTCATTCCTGAATTCTCTTGTTCAAATTCATGCATCTAATTACTTACTCTTAATTATCTTCTTGCACTTGTATGACCACAGGCATATCAACATATGAAATTAACTTATTATCACATCTTCCCTACCCTTAACACACACACACACACACACACACACACACACACACACACACACAAACTTTGTTCAGTGGCTAGTGTTTTTAGTGAATAGAATAAAAACACGTTTCAAGTAGTACCCCATCCTAGAAGTCTGCTATACTCTCATTACCCTTTACCACTTTCCCAGTGTGTTCAACCTATCATGAATCACTTTTACTTTCACCTTTTTAGTAATTCTCTGATCTATCCAATCTGAAGTGTTAACATATTTTGCTGATTAGACATAAATCTTCCAAACTAGTTTTGTCTGTCTAGGTTAATTCCAGGCACACATGTCTAATTGTTCACACTTTCCCTACTAATACTTTCCAATACTCTCTGATCTCAGGGTAAATTGCAAACTCCTTGGAATGACATTTAAAGACCCTTTAAGAAGAAAGTCCTGTTTATGTCTCATCTCATCGTTTCGCATTTCTCAACACTCAGAATGTTTGCTCCAGGTCTACTAAATTACTTGCAGACAGATTAACATTTGTGTTTTTCTCCTGCCTGCAGGCACTCCTTTGGACAGGCAGTTTCCTGGATTGCCTGGAATATTCTCTTGCCTCTTTTGACTTGACTGAATTTTATTCATCCTTGTGGTTACAATTTAGATTTCACCTTTAAAGGAGAGTCTTCTCTTACTGTTCTTATCCCTCAAAACCACTTACCATTATCATTTAAATATGTTGTATAGTAATAGAAATAAGTGGATTGAACAATATCATATGTCAACTGAGTGAATCTTAAAGGATGAGTAAGTATAAGCAAGATAAAGGGCAAGAGGAAGTATGTACAGGGAAATAGAACAACATTATTAAAGTCATGAATACAATGATTGGGATACTCAAGTAGTTCAGTAATTGAGAGTATGAAGTGTAAAGAGTCAGAAAAATATTTAGGAATGCTGGACAAAAACCATTAATGCCTCAGCTCTTGTAGGCAGGGAGGAGCCACTGTAAGCTTGAGAGCAACATGACATAATCCTCCTTTCCTTTTAAATTTATCCCATAAATGATTAAGTGGAAGATCAATTACTGGTAGCAATCTTATAGGAAGACAGATTAGAAGATTATTGATGCAATCAAAGTGAGAGATGATTAAATCATGAAAAAATCAGGTTGGAGAGGAAATAACAAATGTGAAGAATAGGATGTTAAAGTCTAAAATGTTCAGAAATAGTTATTTAACTCATTCTATTCTTTGAATAAATCATATATGACACACACACACACATACACACACTCAAGAAATAGCGCAGAGATATTTTCCATGTTCCTCCAACAGTTTGCCAATAATGTTGAAAACTCCTTGGTAACAGTAACTGTTATTTTTTTGCATAAAATCCACTGTAAATCTTGAGTTTTAGTTATCCACACACATGCAAACACACATACACACAAAGTTTTACTTAATCATTCTGCTTTAAATAATGGAATAAATATGTCTACTTACCAAGTTATTAAGTGAATTCACACTCTTATTTGTTGTGCATATTGTAACTTCACATTTTTGAAAATTCCATCCAGGTGGTGCATTTGAGCCATACCAAACCATACTTTATGCACTACCAGATTCTTCTGGAAGATATCTCCTTGTGCATCATATAATCTAGGACTGCCCAATTGATTTTGTATGATGAAGGTTATGTTCTATATCTGAGCTGTTTAAATATAATAGCTATTAGCATCATATAGCCATTGAATCCTTGGAATATGGTTAATGTAACAAAGGAACTGAATTTTAAATTTTATTTAATTTTAATTAATTTAAGATTAAACAGCCACACGTCACTAGTGGTTACATATTGAACAGCACACATCTCCGCTTTTAAGTACCAGACTTCTAAATATTAGAATTACTAGAATTTGATTTGCTATAATTTGATTTAACTAAACTAAAATTAAAAACACATTTACCAGCTCTTCTTTGTGTGTTTGGCATTATGCTAACAGATGCAAAACAAACATGCAAAACACTGAAAACTGAAGACTTTACTTTTCAGGAATTCCATCATCTTGTGGACTACAGCTTATGGCCAAATCCAACCTGCCATCTGCTTGTTTAAATACAGTGTTTCTGGAGCATATCCACACCCTTTCTTACCTATCATCTATGGTGGCTTTTGTGCTATAATGGCATATTTGAGTAGTTGCAACTTTTAGGCTTTGAAAGCCTAAAATATTTACTATCTGGTTCTGTATAGAGAAAATTTGCAGGGTCTGGTCTAGTGGGTCACAGATGTGAAAACAAGTATTTAAGATAGAGTGAAACAAACTTAACCACAAATGAAAATAAAGTGCACAGGCATTAGGGCAGCGCATGATTGATTCTGGTTGAATCATTCAGGAAAGGAATTAGGGAGAAGTGATGTCTGAGTTAATTCTGATTGATGAATAGAAGTTTGTCAGAACAGAGGGTAGAGTGAGTGTTTGATGAGTCTCTTTGTATTTAATGAATGGGGAATAAAGTAATCTTAAAATTTATAAACACACACATATGTGTATATATGTAGCACATATACATATAATTATTCATTTTTCCCTTACTTTCATTATTTAATATTAAATTAAGCTTATTTAAAAAGAATCTATATTGGAAAATGCCTAAATTTTTTAAGACTTGAATACCTGCGGCTACTATTATCTAATGAAAGAACATGTTTTACATTGAGTTATGTATTTTCTAGAATTACAATTGAGTGTTAATTTTTAAAGCCTTAATACTCAGAAAGGAAGACTTTCTAATAGCACACTAGAAGTGTTCTTTTACAGTGTGTGACGACATACATGAACATAGGCACTCCATGGACAATACATGTTTTTAAGTTACTGACTAAAATTTGGAGACGACCCATAGAGGAATATTTACTGCTTGAGTGGGAAAAGTATTATAAGGTCCAGACTACAAAGAATTTGCTCAGATTTGAAGCATGAAGGAATCCAATGCCAACTTTGGGATTTGGAGATTTTAATATCAGCATGAGTTTTAGTCTATGCAACCTATCTTTTAAAGAAAATCAAATTTCACATAATCAGAATCCAAATCATTAGCCTATACATTTCTAATCCTATACAAGGTATTTGCTTTTCTTTGTTACAGCTATGCCACATTGACCAGTAGCCCTGTGGTTTAGAGGGAACAATGAAGGCAATCACATTTCCCTGTCCACAGTCATTGGTTCAGGTAATCTAGATTTAACCTCATCTGTGCGTGACACTACCTGAAAGTAGATATTCCTGAAGGGTGATTCAATGAGTGAAGATCTCAAGATACGTTTTAATAGTTATGACTGGGAACACCCCTTCCTATCAACATGAATGGAGAAGTATATCACTATTTGGTAAATATGAGAGAAGTCAGCCTAACAATGAAGCTAACAGATGGAAGAGGGTAGAGAGGACACTGCAGATAAACTAAATCAGAAGCTGATTGACCATTACCTGAAACCCATGCTGTGCTCAGATTTTAAAGTGAGCCTATCAATCTTCTGTATCGCTTAAATGAGTTTAGTTATATTTTATGTTACTTAGAACGAAACATATCCTGACACAAAGATGTACAATATATAATATGAATAGTTTTTAAGGAGAGTTGCATATCACATAAAAGCATACATCTACTATTGAAATTACAATCTACATGACTTTGGAGCCAGTTTTAATTTAATTTTTAGGAACAATAGGCATCTACCAGTGCAATATAAACCCCATGACAATTTGCATTTCCTCCTCGGAGATACACAGATTTTTCACTTTATAATTTTATTGGATTAAAATTTGGTATACCTTACTGAAATATAAATGCTACCTTAATTTTAAGGAAGTCCCCAAGAAAAGAGAAATGGTGAGGCAGATTTTCATGAGGAGAGATGGGTCCAAAAATATTTAAAGCAGTGTATGGGGGGCTGGAGTGGGGAGATTACCTTGGACTAAAACTTTAAGTAGCTAAGAGGAAAGGCCAACAGAATCTGTGTGATGTGTGTGTGTGTGTGTGTGTGTGTGTGTGTGTGTGTGTGTGTGTTTCCTTCTGTTACTTTTTGTAGGGAGGCAACAGAAAAATATGAGAGTGATACCAAAGGGGGGATAAAAAGTCCTTCAGGGACAAAATTTGATTAATTCAATGTCTTATACAGGAAAAGGTTAATGACAGTAGAGAAATGCTATAATTTCTAGGTGCAAATAAGAAATATCCAGTAACTATTTGCACCTGGACTTTCAAAAGTGCCATGTTTCTAAGAGGAATTCAGATTTACAGAACTTACTGCTAAAGTCAAGTGTGTTTAAAAATAACTTTTAATTTTCCATCTTGTCAGTACTGTTTTCATCTGCTTGCATCAAAATTTGTTTTGTAATGTCATGTTTTTACAATGTAGCACCATTTGTATCATCATCATCATCACTGATTGATTTGGCTTTTCAGAACATTGTTACTGGATCCATTATGGATGAAGACTCAATATAAAGTTATCAAATAACAGATAGATAGCTGAGGAGTTGTAAACCAATATTTTTGGCTCTTTTACTCTATAGACAGATCATCAATGTGTCCTAGAAAATGCAACATACATTGACATTAACACCTTTTTTCAATAAGTCAAATATTAAAGAAAAATGGCGATATTAGCATTCTTGAAAGTTGTAAAAAGAAATATTTTATTTATAGCCATCAAGTGAGCAATTATGAGAGAAACCTAGTTGTATATCATGGATCCCTTTTATATGCACTATTAACATAGTTGCATTTTTAAAATAATTTTATTTAGCATAATTACATCTATATGTGCACAAGATATTGATTACAAACAAGGTTTTCAAAATGACTTTTGTGGATTACACAAAGATCAGTGTAGAAAAGGTTGGTGATCTAAATCTGAAAACAAAATCATAGATATGTTCTGTTCTTGGATTCCACAACAAAATAGCACGTCCTAGTAAGTTTTGCAGTAAAGAAAACTGTTAAACTTCATTTACTACAACAGTGCTTAAACTTATTTGGTCAGGAAAAACCTTTTTTGTTTCCTAAATGACACAACTAATATTTATAACTTGGAGCTATTATTTCACAAGATAGATTTGGGACATGATTTTCTCATGTTTGGTTGGTGTTTTAGCCTTTTCATTTTGAAGAAAAATATTTTCAATCACCAGGTTTGGGCTAACTTTTGAGGTTCATTGCCTCAGTTCCACCATAAATAGTAATCTCTTTAACTTATTCTAGACTCAATGGTAGGTTTGGTTCTCTTGATTTAAGATATGCATTACTGCATTAAACAAAGGCTTCTCTTTGTTAAGGTAATAACACCCTCTGAATTCCAAGATTGATATTAAATGTCAATATTTTCAAAAGGTTAGAGGACATTAGATCAATTCTTTTGATTTTTAATAATATTTTTACCTGGATATTCACTTCAATAGGTTTTCCCAATATATCAAAGCTTGCACTTTGATTTAAAAGGTAGTTGTAACTATATATAATATGACATATGTAATTATATAATATATGTTAGTATATATACACACACATATGTATTCCAGGGTTTCTCCAACCAGTGTCATCAATGAAGATTTCTTTCATAATGATCATATTATTTGCTCCCCTTAATTCCATCCCAGTCATACTAGTCTAACATAATGTTGAGATGAAAAGAAGTGTCTTGGGCGCCTGGGTGGCTCAGTCGTTAAGCGTCTGCCTTCGGCTCAGGTCATGATCCCAGAGTCCTGGGATCGAGTCCCGCATGGGGCTCCCCGCTCTGCGGGAAGCCTGCTTCTCCCTCTCCCACTCCCCCTGCTTGTGTTCCTGCTCTCGCTATGTCTCTCTCTGTCAAAAAAAAATAAATAAAATCTTTAAAAAAAAAAAAAAAAAAAAAAAGAAAAAAAAAAAAAGAAAAGAAGTGTCTTTGTGTAAGACAGACTGGATAGATTTTAAATAATTTGAGAACGTAGTGCTGAATGTCAGAGTCAGATTATACCAAAGACTTGAAATTCTAAAGCATGGTTTCCTCAGAAAGATAGTGTCAAGGTAATGAATATCATATTATGGTCTTCATTCTGTAGCTACACATGACAAAACATTTTCACTCAGAAAATGTCATGCACATTTAGAAGGAAGATTGATACATTCCATCATATGAAGCCTTTTTTTTGGAAACAAGGCTGAAGAGCAGCCTAGATCCTCACTGCAGAATAAAATGGCCTTTTTGGGGAAAGAAAAAGAAAACAGTGATATACTCGTCTGTCATGCTGTAATTGAAAATACATATGGTTAAAGAATTAATGACATAAATATTATAGTTCTGCTCAATAATCAATTTAATACATTTTTTTCTTACTGATACTCTTATTTATTCATTACCCTTGCATTCCATTTCACAGAGTATTTGAATTTGTGCAATGTCCAAGAACTACTAGAAATTGATGATTAAAGGAAAATATTAATTTCTGGCCCTTCAGCCCCTGTGAGGGTTAAGAGAAATGTTCATATATCAAGGTTGGTTCTATTTTCTTTCCCTTTTTTTTACTATTGTTCCATCCAGATATGTCTGGAGTTCGTTTTATATTTCAAACATAGGTTTATACAAAATTCTACTGGAACTTGTAAACTCATTTCCATCCCTTTCCTCTCTTTTTCCTTCCTTAATTACTCAGCTACAGAGTAAAATCCATTGGTTGGTCTAATTTTTTATAATAAAAGTATAAGTTTGTTTGAGATATTTTTATTGGCTTTACATCAAAATGTTGTTAAATATTTAATGTGATTATATAGAAATGACTTATGTCTAAACTGAAGTTCTAAAGATAGTATTTTTTTTAAATAGATATATCATTATGCTTACATTCTGAATACATTCTAATTATGTCCCTTTCCATCTCATTATGCTCAGCCAGACTCTGTGGTAGATGCTTTAGTCAAAATGAAAGCTGACATCTTACCTTAACCATGTGGTCTTTTCTTACATTGGAAGAGTTTTCACTTTATAATGATGAAATATTAGATTTTCAAAAATATACCTTGTGGATGTCAGTTACCATCTTATTAGACCTTAAGTGTTCCAGATCCCACCTGCAGGGAAGCATTGGTCTATATAGATTTGATGTGTGATTGTTGAAATTCTACAATAGACTTTTTCCAAAATCACATTAACTTGAGCTTAAAGTAGAAATTTACAAAACTTCAACTAAGGAAAATAATTATATCATACATGTGCTATTGGTTACTATTGTAATATAGCCATGGATTTATAAAAATACAATTAGACAATGCTAGCAATAAAGATGCATTATTTATGTATTTTTTCAACTTTTGGTTTTAGGATATTTGAAGAAGAGATCTGGAACAGTTACATAACTCAAATCTGCCCCAAATTTTGTAACTTTTGTTAATTTTAAGTCTTTTAATAAATAATTGAATATTTCCACAATTTCATCTTTCAGTGACTAGTGATTTTATCCATTCTCTTTCCATAGTGGCACCATATCACCTGGAAAACTTTTTAGTCTTAATTTGACATGTACTAAATTACTGAGCTATATTGAGCAGACTTTTTAAAAGTATTTTTGACACTTGAAAAGTGATCCAATATCTAAAGAAAACTTGACTCAGTCTAGTTAGACATTAGAATTCTAACTCTAGACATTAGAAATTGAATGCACTTGATCTAATATCTAAAGAAAACTTGACTCAGCCTAGTTAGACATTAGAATTCTAATTCTAGACATTAGAAATTGAATGCACTTGAATATATCTGACATAAACTTTGTTTTACTGACTAAGCAACAGAGAGATTAAGGGAGAATTTAGTAAATAAATGATACTAGAAGTTATCTGCCCTTTCTTCTCTAACTCTAATTTAATGTGTCTTTCTAATGTAGTTATTTAGTGCTAACAGTTCATATATTTTTTTAAGATTTTATTTATTTATTTTTCAGAGAGAGAGAGGGAGAGCACAACCAGGGGGAGCAGCAGACAGAGGAAGAAGCAGATTCCCCGCCGAGCAAGGAACCTGATGCAGGACTTGATCCCAGGACCCTGGGATCATGAACTGAGCCAAAGGCAGATGCTTAACTGACTGAGCCACCCAGGCATCCCTAACAGTTCATATTTTTGAAGGTTCCAAATTACTGCCAGCATCTTTTATCATCATGAATGGGTCTTCTAAGAAGACAAAGTTATTTTAAACTCTATAATCAAGCAACAATATTGTGGAAATTTTTGAAATAGCTGAAAAATGCTGACTCGTTTCCACTTAGAAAACTCAATTTTTCATATTTACCAATGATGCTACATTAGCATTATTTGAGTGCTGATTGCCACTAAGATGGGGAAAAGAAGACAAATACTTTGAAAAAGCAATGCTAATGAATTATAACTAATATAATTAATGATATTGCATTTTCCAGTTATTTATACCTATTTTCCAGTTATTCTTTCTTATAAATTGTTTATGAGATTGGATGATCTTTTATTTTTAAGTGCATGGAAGAAATAACCAGAAGGCTTGAGAAATCTTAACCTACTATGGAAAAACAATTCTAAATATGTGAAGAAATTGTGATCAAATATCTTTCTACGTCCATTTTAAAATAATGGGAAAACAAAAACAAAAACAAAACCCTCTCTGTTTCTTAACATCTCCAGGCAAATAACAGATCTAAGAGATGAGATCTGGAGCCAGACTAAAGTAAAGGAGAAATATGGATGAAAATACCAGTCATACTCATTCTAGTTATTTGATATTGGTGGGTCGCCATTTCATTATTAATAAAATGAAAACAATTGTTCCTGCTAAGCTACAGTATTATGAAGCTCAACTAAGATACTTTTTGCAGGAATGTTGTCCATACAATTATATAATAAGCATTTTAAATATTGACCAATATTAGATTTGGTATGGTTCTTGGAGGTGACATCACCCAATGCTTTACTTAGCATGTGGCACACACTCTTTGCTTTTAATCATTAATTGCCAATAATTGATTTCTGGTGTGACATACATCATTGATATTTAATGATCTGTGTATGTTTGGCTGTTGTCTATGTTACTATCCAGCTGAATAAAACATTATTTAAGTTTTTATAAAGCTTACTTATATACTTAAAATTTTAATCTCACTCTATCATAGCTCTTAAAAGAATCCTTCTATTTACTAGAGTAAAATATTGGTGAGTTAAAGATCACATGTTACTTATCTTAGTATTTCCTAAGTCATCACAGAGGCCAGCACACAATAGGTGCAAACACATGCTTGTTAATTTAGATAATAATATCATAAACTCTTTATAGTGAAATATATATGTACACGGAGAGAGGGAGAGCGAGCACAAGGAACAATCAAATTTTTCTTTTAAAAAATCCTGATGAGATTTTTTAGATATCACTGATCGGTGCAAATGGACAATATTAAAAGAGAATATTTACATTACGAGACAAGTTACAAATTCTCAGATGGACTCACGTCATATTGAATTTCAATCTGCAATGTGTTATGATATAGCAGAAGTCCAGGATCTCAAGTGTTCCTTCTACTGCCTTAGAGGATTTTCAGCCAATTATCATTAGTGGTCACATGTCAAATTTTTTTCAGAACATAAAAGATCACCAATGGGCTCATATTTGTCCACTATAGTATCAACATGTGGTAAAAATGTAACTTCAAAATTCTTTGCATGCATAGCAATTTTAATAGTAACTACCACAATTAATGGTTTTAAATACAAAAAGAAGAGGAGAATGGACAGTAAAAAACTTGAAATTGTGAACATAATATATGGCATGTATTTTATTTTTTTTTATGCTGAGATACACTCCTATTGTGGAATAAAAATTTGTAGTATGCTTATCAGAGCAGAAAGCATTCAACATGAATTGAGAGAATATTGTTAAAAAAACTAATGTTCTAGCTGCCTAAACCTTCAAGAACAACATCTGACCCAAACTGGCATATGACCAAAGCACTAGGACTCAATGGCCCTATATCGTTTTTGTATTTGTTTTTGTAAAAATTGTCTGAGGTTCAGTATTCTTTTTTTTTTTCTTTTTTTAAGATTTTACTTATTTATTTGACAGAGAGAGACACAGCGAGAGAGGGAACACAAGCAGGGGGAGTAGGAGAGGGAGAAGCAGGCCTCCCGCCGAGCAGGGAGCCCGATGCGGGGCTCGATCCCAGGACCCAGGGATCATGACCTGAGCCGAAGGCAGACACTTAACCACTGAGCCACCCAGACGCCCCTGAAATTCAGTATTCTTATTTCACATTTGAAATATAGCTCCATTTTCTATCAGATGAGGCAAAAGATGCAAAGTTATGTAATGAACCATGTGATAAATGTGAAAGAACACTCTGAGATTTAACACAGATAGTCTCTCTTACTTACCTACCTAAGTTCTTTTACTGAAAGGAGTATTATTGAATGAAGTCCCAGTGAGTCTCATTGGATTTTCCTAAATATAATGGGGCAATTTTTGGAATTTCCTGGGCAAAAGATGTAAGGTTAATTTATTTTAATTTGTATTTCTTTGTTTTTCTTTTTTCTTCCTTCCTTCCTTTTTTTTTTTAAGTAAGAAGTGAATTCTACCTCGGAATATTGCACTCTGAATTGCTAGCTATAGCAACAATTTTACTTCAGTGCTATCAGAATCAACATGTAAATCACATACATATCAATGTATGTGATTTATATGTTTTAAAGTGCACACAGTCACACATGCACACAGCCTCG
This sequence comes from Halichoerus grypus, assembly GCF_964656455.1. Lineage (NCBI taxonomy): Eukaryota > Metazoa > Chordata > Mammalia > Carnivora > Phocidae > Halichoerus > Halichoerus grypus. The sequence continues at coordinate 25,832,259 of NC_135714.1, forward strand.
TGGGAGTCAATGCTGAAAAGAAAAATGAGGCTTAGCACTATTCAAAGCTGGAGGGATCAGTTTCATGGATCAACTCCCATCACTTATAAGAATTCCAAGTGGCTCAATAATTCCAAATGGCTCACTGTTAGGAATTTAACCTGAGGGTTTGTTGAGAACCTAGGTTGGTTATTAAGGGAATGTGATTCCAGGATGAGGAGAATAGGGTATTCAAATGAAACAAAATAAATTCTACTTGTTGTAAAGTGGCAGGTACCACAAATGATTTGAGTAAAGAAAGACACACAATGATTGTTTTAGAATATTTCTTATTCTTCTTTTAAAGGTAACATTTTAAGAATATTTTTCGTTTAATACTTTGTTAATATGTTTATCAAACATATACAAGATAAAAAGAGAGAAAGAAAGGAAGAAATCCTAGAATCTGTAAAATGAAGCTAGAGAGACAAGGTGGAGATACACAAATTGGCTAGAGAATATTCCAAAGTTATGCATCGTCAAGGAGAAGATGAAGTGATGTCTACTCCCAGCTAATGATGAATAGAAGTCATTGAACTAAAAGCAATGCTATGAAACACTGAATGATAAATTAAACTAAAAGCTAAATGTCACCTCGGTTTCTACCAAACAAATGAAGACTTGAATATTTGTGTCCTTGATATTTTAAATAAAATTAACTTCTTTAACAGGACACCTGTTAGCATGGATTAAGTTGTCAATAAATCGCAATCATGATGGCTATTGCTGTTTTTTTTTTTTTTTAATTCTTTCTTTCATTTATTCTAGCTCATAAGATTTTTTGAAACACAAGCAAAGGCCTTTCTGATTAGGTCTCCCATGCTAAATATCATTACTGAGGGCCGAACAGTTTACTCTGCAACTTGAGGTAGCTCTTTAATAATTACTGTATTCTTTCTTTTTTTTAATCCATTTTTTTATTAACATATAATATATTATTTGTTTCAAGGGTACAGGTCTGTGATTCATCTATATTCTTTCTAAATTAGTTTCCTGTGGGTATGTAGCCTGGCTTCTTGCTGAGGCAGAGCCCAACCCATTCACATCAAAAACTGCTTTAAAATAATCACAGTTTGTCCTGACTCAAAGGGAAGTACACCATCTACTGAACCTCCAAAATGTCTCCTGGAGCACCCCAGGGTTTGGTTAATTTTGCCATTTTCTACTCTTTAGCTTAAGACCATTACAAAGGTGAGCTGGCAAGGAATCAATAGAAACAAACTCCCTGAAATCCTAGTGGAAGAATATTAGGAAATTTAAAATCTGGAATATTATTCTGCAGTAATGGCACTTGAGATATTTTTGAGCTATTAAACCTTGTATTATTACACCCATTAACTTTTTGTGCAAGGGATGTTAAATGACATTTACTCTTCTTCTTTGTAACTCATTTCAAGACAATAATTTTTTATGTTCTATTAATATCTTGCTTTGACTGCTCGTCCCCTCTGTGCCTGTATGTGGTGTGTGTGCTATGTGTTCTGTGTGTGTGTCCAAGAGTAGGAGACCTATTATTATCAAAAGGCCAGCAGCACCAAGGGATTGAATTGGTGACCTGGAAGGTTAAATTCCACAGCGGTAATCACTAAGCTGTTCTCCATTATAGTTGCATTAAAAAGATTGAGACTACTGACATCTGGTACCTCCCCATCTAAAACCTTTTAAACCACTTGGAAAAAAAAGGCTTTTATTTAGGAAGTGAACAAAACTCTAGGTGTGTGTCACTTAAAGATCTGGAAATTTCCTGTAAGATACACTGTTCAAAGATGGTCAGAACACATGTGTATTCAGATAAAATGTTAAACCACACATTTTCATTTGTATGCTCCTTTTCTTGACATATACAAACAATATAAAGAGTGCATGTGCAGAAAAATCAAGTTTCATGTATTTTGAAAACTCCCTCATAAAATAAACATATTTGGTTTGATCGTCAACATCTGAACTCAAAATGACAAAACAAGATTAAAAGACAAAGTATATTAATTTATATGCATGAATTATAAGCAACGGCTCTTTTTGTTATATGTATAAATGTTTTAAGAAGTATTCCTGGTATCCTATGCACTTAATTTCAAAAATGTTTTACTTAACATAAATTTGTTAATTGGATTTGCAAGTTTGAGGAAATATTATTAGCAAACAATAAATAGTCATGAAAATTCACGATGCATTTCTCAGTTTAAGGTAAAAAAGCACTTTATTAAAAATTAATTCAGGGGCGCCTGGGTGGCTCAGTCATTAAGCGTCTGCCTTCGGCTCAGGTCATGATCCCAGGGTCCTGGGATCGAGTCCCACATCGGACTCCCCGCTCGGCAGGAAGCCTGCTTCTCCCTCTCCCACTCCCCCTGCTTGTGTTCCTGCTCTTGCTGTCTCTCTCTCTGTCAAATAAATAAAATCTTTAAAAAAAATAAAAATAAATTAATTCAGTACTTCACTATTAATATTCTATGATATTATAAGGATTTGCCTTTTAAAAAAAATAGAAAAAAATTAGAAATTTACAATAACAGAAGTTATAATCCTGGATATAAATTTCTTCTGAAACATATACATAATTTTACAGCTTTCAAGGACCATGTTTTCATTTCCCAAAGGCAGGCTAACAGTATACATACACTCACTCTTCTGTTGTGAAATAACAGGACAGATGCCAAAACACCCAATAAGCAACAATGAAAAACTACCCCTTGCCCTTGATGAACATATTAGAACTTTGCAGACAAAAATGTACATGCATAAATTACTTAGGACCAGTAACAGAAGCAAATAATGGACAAATGTCAAGTAGAGTATAGCCAAACAGAGGGAATAAATCCAGCTATCTGCTATTGTGAGAGATATATTCGAATTACAGGCATAAGTTGGGTCCTATTTCTTCCTTTACTCATTCAACTTTTTAATTGAATCGTGATTATATGAAAGCTTGTGTAGTACACACAAACATCAATTTTTGTGTACTCAAACGGTTTGCATCAAAAAATTATAGAAACATCATTTAATTTGGGACTGAAAGACAGAGTTTGATTCTTGGTTTTGCTCCTAATTTGGGGATGTAAGCAGATTGACCACTCCTCTGGGCTAGAACTAACAAAATTAGTATGATAACCACCTCCTCATGTGGCTGTTGTAGATAGAGAATGAGATGTATATAAAAGGCTTTTATAAACTGAAGCATTCTGTGTACTTAAAAGCTATTCTTGTTCTTGACATAAATAATTACATTAGAAAGTAAAACATGCTTTAAAAGAGACAGTAAAATAAAATGTAGAGATAGAGAGGCAGTTTTTTTATCAAAGAAGAAAAGTAAATGCTCCATAGAGAAGGAGCATTTGAGCTATGCCCTGAAAGATTTCTATTTACATCTAACTTCAGAGAATGACCACCATTAGGAAGATTATTCGAAGAGAAAGTTATTCAAATGGAATTTTGAATGAGATAAAAAAAAAATTATGGCCTATTTCATATGAGAAGAACAATATTAGATTTGAAATAATATCATGTTCAAAGGGTTGAGAAAGAATCTTCCAATTCCTGTATAGGAAATGGCATATAAATGTCCATGGTTCGATATAAAGGGGACTTATACTTATTTAAAAATGGCTTGAGACTGAAAAAAATATAAGGAATTTATTCAACTCCTTTAGAAGAAGTGGGTTTTTTTCTATTTTTTTTTCTATTGAGCAATTTTATAAGCATTTGGAAAAATTAAAGGTAAACATGGAGTGAAATATAATATTTATCATTTGCCTTACTAGAGATATTCAGAAGTCTTAGCGTAGTTGGGAAATATATTTTATAGTTATAATGAATGAAAAAAAATTCATGAATTCTATACCATGGCTATGGTAAAGAGAAGAACAAAAGAGTAAGAATGAAGGAAGTAGGGATCACTTAAATGTGGACTTCAGAGTTTTTCTGTTCAGGAATCAATGATCCTGGTGTTCCCTGTTCTATTTGGTCAATTCATAACACTCTTCCAATCCTCCATTCTCATTAAATTTACTCTGTGGTTTGGACTGGAAAGCATGAGTTTCCCATTTTCCTGGGCATAATTAGACACTTGGAACGTTTCAGTATTATTCTTGTATTAATACTCATCTTACTCAAACTCAGTTATTTACTTCCTAGCTTCTATTTCCTCCGTAAAAAAAAAGATGTCTTATGCCCTAGTAGATTTAGATCTTTTTTCTCTCCAGTGCCTCTCTGTGGTAGTCATGAATATATGCAGCTCAGTTTCAAGAAAGAACTTGTCAATCAGCTGTAAGGAGTACAGTTAGCTGACACCATACAGCTGTCGGCTTTCAAGACCTACCAAAGTATTTGAGCTGAGACCATCTACGCTCTTCTCTTGCAGCCTCCTGGCAATGGCTGAGCACGATGGGGAATCTATGATATGGTCAACTCTGCCCTCTATGACTCCCTTGTAGGAAATCCTTTTGCTGACGTTCCCCACGGGCTTATAAAAAACCTCTCAGAGCAGCTTTACAGAACAGGCTCTTCCTCACAATCTCCCTTTCTTCCTCCTCTCTTTGCACACTGCCCTATAATCTAATAGCTTTCCCTGCCTACTTCTGCTCTGCTTTTGTCTTTCACAAGTATTTCCCTCATAAATCTCTTGCATTTCAAATTCTGTCTTAGCATCTAAAAACCCAACTGATACTTGAAAGTTACTTGAAACTTTTTTTGTGAAGTAAATGGATAGATGGATGGATGGGTGGATGGATGGACCAGGAGAATAGCTATAGGTTAAGAGTTTATTTTTGGTGGTGTTATTTCAACTGAGATCTTTCACTGAGACCTATAACATTATATTAATTTCAGGTGTACAACATAATGATTTGATATATGCATCACTTGTGAAACGGTCACCACAATAAGTCTAGTTAACATAGTTAATTTTTTTTCCTGTGATGGAAAGTTTTAGGATCCACTCTTTTAGCAACTTTCAAATATACAACATGGTATTATTAAGTATAGCTACCATGCTGTATATTACATCCCTGGGTCTTCCTCATTTTATAACTGGAATTTTATACCTTCGATCACCTTCTATTTGTCTTGTGTTCACCTCACCCTTCCCACCCTGGCAACTACCAGTGTGTTCTCTGTCCCTGTAAGTTCAATTTTCTTATTGTTGTTGCTGTTTTTAGACTCCACATCTAAATGAAATCATATGGTATTTGTCTCTCTGACTTATTTCACTAAGGGTAAAATTTTAAACATGAAGAAAGAAGTGAAAAGATCAACTTTATTTACTTGCAAAACTCGGGTAATAATTACTTCATCCGTCGAAAACACCCAATCCCTGTTTCTACTACTGCCTATTCTTTTTTTTAAGATTTTATTTATTTATTTTAGACAGAGAGAGGGAGAGAGAGCACACAAGTGGGGAGAGGGTCAGGGGGGTGGAAAAGGAGAGAATCTCAAGCAGACTCCCTGCTGAGCAGGAGTTCAAAAAGGGCCTCGACCCATGACCCTGAGATCATGACCTGAGCCAAAATCAAGAGTCACTTAACCAACTGAGCCACTCAGGCACCCCCTACCTATTCTTGACAGGTGAAAAATAATTCATAATATAAAATATCATAAAGAAAATATACAATGTATAATTTCCCCATATTCTTGTAATTGATACCATATATATATATATATATATATATATATATATATGCACCATATAACATGAGATATAATTTAATCTATACAACAAATCTGGAAAGAAATTGAAACTCAGAATTTTTAAGTAACAAGCCAGAGTAACACAGCTAGCAAGTTGAAGTGATGGAATTTCTTTCTTCTCTTTGATCCCAAAGATTCAAGGGCGATCCTCTTAATAAAGCACATTTCAATGCTTTATGGTTTAAGTTAGAAATTAACCACAGTAAAGAAGATTAGAGTATAATTACATCTACATGTGTTGACTTTCATTCACCAGACTACAGGGGCTCTCATCTGTTAAAAAGAATTGTAGGGAAAAGTCATCTTATTTTCTTGTTTTGCCACTAGTAACACTTTAGAGCCATTGCCATTTATTGCTAGGATATCTTTGTGATTTTCCCCCTACTTACATCGTTTCTGTAACATGACAAATGTCTGTTTTATCACCTGTCCACTTCAAATACCCCAAGATACAATTTTTAAAAGAAATACCCCCACATTTGTTTTGGAATACCACATCACCAAAACAAACACTGAGAAATTAAAGGACAATGTGATGGATGGCAGTTGTCTCTAAGTAAAAGAATCTTAGAGCTAATGTAATTACACAAATGCTCATTTTATTACACCCTGTATTCCTGAATTTTTGAACAGATGCAATAAACGGTCAATTACTTCAGTGACTGGTAACACAAAGTAGCAACTATGAAGGAATATGGACTGTGTTTCTCCAAGCAGATCTTTGCCTCCAAGCTGAAAGTACAGGGAGCAGTCTTGCCCTATTTACCATTTTTCAATTAATCATATGTTAATTGACTTAGTTAGAAACGTGTTGGCTGTCTAACTCATTTTGAATTATTTTCCAGAGTTGCTGGTGAGACCAAATGGCTCTTCCCCATCACATGCATGCTTGATTAATTAATAAGTCAGTAAACGTAGCCTTGCTGATGACATAAATGTGTCAATTTTTTCCATGTTGTTTTAGACAGACACTTGAAATCTGGGGAGATAAATTGGTTTAAAAAATGCAGGAGACTGATGCATTCAGTTTCAGAAGCAATTCCTTTTTTCTGCCTCTGATTGTATTAGACTTTAAAAATAGCAAAAGTCTATTGAGTGCCTGATAATAAGGGGATGTTTGCTGATTACAAACAAGAGATACTGGTTTTGTGTCTGTTTTTGTGGGTAGCACAGTTCTATTTATCTCTCCATGCTCCCCTTAAGTTTGAGAATTTTCTATTTCTCCAAAATAGTCACAGATGGTGGCAGGCAATTACATGATAGTAGGTTTTCCTAAGCAAAGTCTTGGAATGCCAAAACTTACGCACTGACTTGCTGAGTGACTCACCTTGAAGGGCCATTTTATTTGATATTCTGCGACCCAGAGTCTTGACGTGGCTATAATTCCCAGAGAGTGTGAGGGCACCAGGAATCCGTCATTCACGGCAGCAGTAGGCTGGCCCGCACTATATTAAGTCACACTCTTCTCTCTTGCTCTCTCTCTCTGTTTTTTGAAAGTTATTTTATGAGAAAAAAAACATCATTGAGCTCAGGTAAAAGGTACTTTCAAGACATTTTCTCTAGTCATGACATCTATATGTTTTAAGAAAGTTAAATCGGAGAACATGATTAAAACCAATGTTAAAATAGTATATTGCCAGCAGGCTAATTTGGATAAAGAACAAATTATATCTAAGTCAACAATATAAATGTGTCATGTTTTAATATTTCTATTTGGGATGAACATGCAAAACCATGCTCGTTAGAAGTGTCTTTGCTTATAACAACAGGTTCGTTTTAATGTACAATTACAAAGAGCTACTCAGTGTTTTAAAGTGATTAACCAAAGGACTACATTGATTAACCAAAAGAAAAATGGGAGTACTTTCTTGCAATATAGTTAAGCATTTCCCAAAGTAGTTTATGATAGATGCATTCAAGGAATAAAATCAATTACTTAATTAACTTAATTATGCACGCTATTGCACTTGCTGCTAAGAGGGTGACAGCAGGAAGGTAAGTAATGCTTTTTGCCTTTCTTAAACATAAAATTTGGATACAGAAACAATGTATACATGAAATTTCCAAAAACAAACATAAAACAAACTCCGGGAACCTGATACAGTTCACTTTTTTTTTTTTTTTTTTTTTAAAGTTGGTCAGGGAAGGCTTTAAAGAGAGGGTAGGTGATGGATGAGAAAAGAGATATTCTGGTACTATCCCACAGACGAAATTTGGCATTAATATTGTAGGGTATATATGTGTGTATATATATATCCTGATTTGTAAATTTTCACTCAAAGATTTAAAACCTTGTATACTAAATGCATGTGTGTTCACATGTGTGTGTGTACATGCAGATACACATATATGTCTTTAATAATGGGTGTGGCAGAACAGGTATATAATATAAAGGTACTGAAAAAAAAAACCAAAAACCCAACTTGGATATTTTTCCCTGGCTGATTGTTGCTCTGTAATAGAATATGATCAATGCTACCAAGTGCTGATTTTTTAAACCACAAACATGCAGTCTGGTTAAATCTCATGTGTAGGCCATTATAGTCATCTCTACATTTTTTTTTTTTCATTTTGCAGTTAAAAATAACCTAATAATTATCATTATTTAAAAATCTAACTTGTAGCAAAAATTGGCTTCCAATACTGGAAAGACTAAGTTACAGAAGATAATGACCGGTCAGGCTATAAATCTGTGGAAGGAGCTAACATTGAAATTGAAATTGCAGCTTGGTTTAGACAAGAAGTAGCATACACAGTGAGTAAGAGCATGGATTCTGGAGTCAGAGGGCCTACAAATCCAGTTCTATCTTATCCTACTTTTGTGATCTTGAAAAATTATTTAATGTCTCATCCTTTCTTATACACAATGGGGATAATTATAGTAGCTCTCATAGGTTTGTTCTAAGTTTAAATGGGTTAATATTGCTAAACAGTTGAGATAGTATCTCGATCAAACATGTGTCTGGCTGTGCATGTCTTTGTAACATAAAAATACATCTCAGAACCCTTGATGTCCACATAAAGGTTATGAATCTCCAACAGAGGGATGGAGTGTGCACTATTTCTCAAATTTAGTTGACCATATAGTGTAGTTTTGGATTACAGGATTATAAATCAAAGGTGTTCTATTGTACAAGTTTGGAAATACTGGGAAAGTAGATAAACCATGATTGCTTCACAGTTCTCTTCCCAAGTTTACATTCCAGAAAACCACGAGAAGATAAAAAAGGTAACAAAGAAGATACTACCAAGGGAATGTGATCAAATATCAAATATATTGCAACAATGGTGCCAGATGCTCATAACTCTCAGTACTATCACTAATTTCCTCTTTCTTTCTTATTTGCATGTGTTTTTAAAAATTGAATTAAGAACTCTTAACACCAAGATTCTTATAGCAGACCTACTTATTGAAGCCCAATGGCCAGAATATCAAATAGAACATTATCTCAAACAAGTTAAAACTTCTATTTATTTGGTCACCCCAGGCAGTATCTCAACAATCCTATCTTTCCCTTGCATGTTTACCTTGCACAAAGTATTACAAAACATGAATGTTCAATGAATGGTTAGTATTTACTTATAAAGCTCACTGTGTACATACTGTATATATTGTTATACTCATAAAAATCATTAAAGGACACAAATAATACAAACAGTGAGGCACATATGAAGGTAAAAATTCCATAAGATAAGTCTATTCTGTAACAATTTGGTTGAGACAGTACAATTCTGGAATCTCAGTTTTGAATACCCAGGGAGAGTTGTTTTTTTTTTTTTTTATTATGTTGTGTTAATCACCAAAAATTACATCATTAGTTTTTGATGTAGTGTTCCATGATTCATTGTTTGTGCATAACACCCAGTGCTCCATTCAATACGTGCCCTCTTTAATACCCATCACCGGGATAACCCATCCCTGAGCCCCCTCCCCTCTAGAACCCTCAGTTTGTTTCTCAGAGTCCATCATCTCTCATGGTTCATCTCCCCCTCTGATTCCCCCCTTCATTTTTCCCTTCCTACTATCTTCTTTTTTTTAACATATAATGTATTATTTGTTTCAGAGGTATAGGTCTGTGATTCAACAGTCTTACACAATTCACAGCACTCACCATAGCACATACCCTCCCCAATGTCTATCACCCAGGCACCCCAACCCTCCCACCCCCCACCACTCCAGCAACCCTCACTTTGTTTCCTGAGATTAAGAATTCCTCATATCGGTGAGATCATATGATACATGTCTTTCTCTGACTGACTTATTTCGCTTAGCATAATACCTTCCAGTTCCATCCACGTCATTGCAAATGGCAAGATTTCATTCCTTTTGATGGCTGCATAATATCCCATTGTGTATATATGTATGTATATATATATATACACACACACACACCACATCTTCTTTATCCATTCATCTGTTGATGGACATCTTGGCTCTTTCCATAGTTTGACTATTGTGGACATTGCTGCTGTAAACATCGGGGTGCACGTACCCCTTTGGATCCCTACATTTGTATCTTTGGGGTAAATAGCCAGTAGTGCAATTGCTGGGTCGTATGGTAGCTCTATTTTCAACTTTTTGAGGAACCTCCATACTGTTTTCCAGAGTGGCTGCACCAGCTTGCATTCCCACCAACAGTGTAGGGGGGTTCCCCTTTCTCCGCATCCTCGCCAACATCTGTCGTTTCCTGACTTGTTAATTTTAGCCATTCTGACTGGTGTGAGGTGGTATCTCACTGAGGTTTTGATTTGGATTTCCCTGATGCCAAGCGATGTTGAGCACTTTTTCATGTGTCTGTTGGCCATTTGGATGTCTTCTTTGGAAAAATGTCTGTTCATGTCTTCTGCCCATTTCTTGATTGGATTATTTGTTCTTTGGGTGTTGAGTTTGAGAAGTTTTATAGATTTTGGATGCTAGCCCTTTATCTGATACGTCATTTGCAAATATCTCCTCCCATTCTGTCAGTTGTCTTTGGTTTTGTTGACTGTTTCTTTTGCTGTGCAAAAGCTTTTTATCTTGATGAAGTCCCAATAGTTCATTTTTGCCCTTGCTTCCCGTGCCTTTGGCAATGTTTCCAGGAAGAGGTTGTTGTGGCTGAGGTCGAAGAGATTGCTGCCTGTGTTCTCCTCAAGGATTTTGATGGAATCCTGTCTCACATTTAAGTCTTTCAACCATTTGGAGTCTATTTTTGTGTGTGGTGTAAGGAAATGGTCCAGTTTCATTCTTCTCCATGTGGCTGTCCAATTTTCCCAACACCATTTGTTGAAGAGACTGTCTTTTTCCATTGGACATTCTTTCCTGCTTTGTCGAAGATTAGTTGACCATAGAGTTGAGGGTCCATTTCTGGGCTCTCTGTTCTGTTCCATTGATCTATGTGTCTGTTTTTGTGCCAGTACCATACTGTCTTGATGATTACAGCTTTGTAGTAGAGCTTGAAGTCCGGAATTGTGATGCTACCAGCTTTGCTTTTCTTTTTCAACATTCCTCTGGCTATTTGGGGTCTTTTCTGGTTCCATACAAATTTTAGGATTATTCGTTCCATTTCTTTGAAAAAAGTGGATGGTATTTTGATAAGGATTGCTTTAAGTGTGTAGCTTGCTCTAGGTAGCATTGACATCTTCCCAATATTTGTTCTTCCAACCCATGAGCATGGAACGTTTTTCCATTTTTTTGTGTCTTCCTCAATTTCTTTCATGAGTATTTTATCGTTTTCTGAGTACAGATTCTTTGCCTCTTTGGTTAGATTTATTCCTAGGTATCTTATGGTTTTGGGTGCAATTGTAAATGGGATCCACTCCTTAATTTCTCTTTCTCTGTCTTGTTGTTGGTGTATAGGAATGCCACTGATTTCTGTGCATTGATTTTATATCCTGCCACTTTACTGAATTCCTGTATGAGTTCTAGCAGTTTTGGGGTGGAGTCTTTTGGGTTTTCCACATAAAGTATCATATCATCTGCAAAGAGTCAAAGTTTGACTTCTTCTTTGCCGATTTGGATGCCTTTTATTTCTTTTTGTTGTCTGATTGCTGTGGCTAAGATTTCTAGTACTATGTTGAATAGCAGTGGTGATAGTGGACATCCCTGCCGTGTTCCTGACCTTAGGGGGAAAACTCTCAATTTTTCCCCATTGAGAATGTTATTCACTATGGATTTTTCATAGATGGCTTTTTTGATATTGAGGTATGTACACAGGGAAAGTTTAATGGATAATTTAGATGAGTTGAATTTTGAAAAAAAACAAAAGTATAATTTAAGTAAGAAGAACATAAAAGAGAATAGTGTGCTTTGAAAATAATCAGTTTACATAGGTGAGGAAATTAAAATGTTTGGGAAAGTATAATATATAACTGGTCCTAAAATAGATTGTTAATATAGAACTGAAGATAAATTTGGTGTTATAATGGAGTCAGAGTACAGTTTCAACACCAGTAGTTATTTGTGTACTAAAGATTTACAGTATTGAGCACCTTTTGTGTGCAAGGCACTATGGTGGGAATTTTATAAAACATAACAATTAGGTGTTCAAAATGCAAGAATTTTTTTTTTTCTCCACAGCTCCTAAAATCACACAGCAATTCACAAGAAATTTACCTTGATTTGGAAGAATCAGACACATTATTGTCACCGCATTTTAGATCATTACTCTCTTATGTTCTGATTAGGTTTGATTTATGAATGTGGGTGAGAAACACTACAATAGGAAAAAGAGTAAGTCAAGATGGTCATGTATTTTATTTAGACAAGCTTTGGTCAAGGTTTCAGTGGCAGATAACTTTTGCTCTTCATCAATGTCAACTTCGTAGTCTTCATGCTCTCTGGTGACAACAGTCATAGTTCCTTGTTACACTGACCTTTGAAACATTATTTGTTCACCACACAATACTCTGAAAGTGAAATTGCCTTACCTTTTGGGATTGGTACCAGTGTCTCAACTTGTTGACTACTTTTTCATAGGGTGTCCAAAAGCTTAAATGGTGAGAAAGGGCAAAGAGTTCTTTCATGTGTTAACCTTGGTTTACCATGCTCTCTTTCTCTCTTGCTAGTAATTTAGATGCTATTGGTAACATAGTCATTATTCCATTTTGGGTAAGGAGACTCAAGGATAACTCAAATTATTCATTTTATAAAAAAATTGTGTTTTATTAGCAGATAAACTCTATTTCTATGTCGTATGTTTCTGCCAATGTTGTTTGTTAACCACATTATCATTCAGAATACCTGATTAAGTTATTTCTCATGGACTACATATATAGGTAGAATATGTTAAAAGATATAGTTCTCCCTCCCCTGTTAATTTGAAAGGCAATTTGTTAGACCCAATGGGAATGTGAACCTCAGAAATATTAAGACAAGGAAATTTCTTATAGATGAAAGATAATATTCTGCTCATCATTAGAGAGTAATGTGTAGAGAAAAAAGTAGAAAAAAACAAATTTTTTTTGTTATTTATTATTTATTTATATCGGTAAGAGATGCACATATGTTTCTATTAATAAATTGGCATATGCTAGTTTCTCCTACACATATTTTCCTAACTTTGAACTGCCATTACAGATGACCAAAGAAGTGGTTACCTTATTTGACAGTCCATGGGTCTGCTGAGCTTTGCTGTGCTACCTGTGTTGGATGAGCAGTCACTCAAAGACCCCATCACTTGGGTTGTTAAAATTTGTGCTTTTCCAGGAAAGAGAATGTTTTCAGTATAAAGCTGAGAGCTATTATCTTTCATGGACTATCCTTTATTTCTACAGCTAATATAAAAACCGGAAAAAGATTTTAAGATTATAGATAAGAAAATGAAGTGGAGGGGTGCCTGAGTGGCTCAGTCAGTTAAGCCTCTGCCTTCAGCTCAGGTCATGATCCCAGGGTCCTGGGATCGAGCCCTGCATCGGGCTCCCCGCTTGGAGGGAAGCCTGCAGCTCCCTCTCCCACTCCCCCTGCTTGTGTTCCTGCTCTCACTATCTCTCTCTCTGTCAAATAAATAAAAATCTAAAAAAAAAAAAACAAAAAAAACAAAAAACAAAGAAAAAGAAAACGCAGTGGAGTGGGTGGGTGTCAGGAAATTTTACATTAACCTAACTTTTGTCATTAACCAGATTTTTAACAGTGGATGTGTACCTTAACCATACTGGGTTCCAGTGTTGTTATGTATAAACTAAAGAATTTGTAAATTATATATTTTATATATATATATATGTGTATAATATACACATATATATGTGTATAATGTGTATTTTATATATATATATATATATCGGAGGGAGAGACGAACCATGAAAGACTACGGACTCTGAGAAACAAACTGAGGGTTCTAGAGGGGAGGGCCGTGGGGGGATGGATTAGCCTGGTGATGGGTATTAAGGAGGGCATATATTGAATGGAGCACTGAGTGTCATACGCAAACAATGAATCACGGAACACTACATCAAAAACTAATGATGTAATGTATGGTGATTAACATAACATAATAAAAAAATTATATATATATTTTACATATATATATATATATAATTTTAAAATCCAAATTACATGACATGTTTGTTGTAGGTTGAGCTGAAATTGACAAACCAACCAAAAAAGTAATTGAGGTTTAATTGAGCGAAATACATTCGCTCTTGTAAACTTTGAGTTATCTGGAAGTAAATTGGTACACGCCATTTGGTATATTATTAAATGCAAAGGCTCCAGTCTAACTTATCCAGAAATCCCAAGACTCCCTGAAGATATTCCCAAACTTGTTCTTCCCTCGTATGCTGTTTGGAGAATATATTAATCTCAGAATAGAGCAAAAATTAGATTCTGATATGAACTATGGAAAAGCCAAGAAGAGAACTTATTTTCTCTATTAATTTTCATTTTCTAAGGCACACAGAACAATGGAAAATTATAATACATTTTCAGAGAACCACAAAGAGGTAAGTGAGAATTAAGGAGTCATTTTTTTTTTTTTTTAAATCCATGGACAATAAACATTCCTCTTACAGAGAATGTTTCTGCTTGAATTAAGGTTCTATGTCTCCGTTTATATTAACCAAGTATGAAAACATAACAGAATGGAAGAAAAACAAAGGGGAAAAGAAAGGAAGGAGGGAGCCAAACAAAGAAGGGAGGGAGGGAGGGAAGGCAGGAGAGTAGGAAGGAAAGAGAAAGAGAGAGAGAGAGTGCTTTCAATCTGCTTAAAATAAATCTTACTTGAAATTTCTTACCCTATATATTAATGTTAAGTTGATCTCTCCTTTTACCAATACTAAAATTATATTTTTATACATATAAATAATTAAGAAAAGAATAAAATAATATTTTATCTTCTGGTAAATATTTGCTTAAGTAAAATACATCATTAAGCTGTATTTACTAAGTCTGCTATATTCAGAATGCTGTAATGTTTAAAGATTATTGTGGTGTGTTGCATTTTGCACTCCCAAGATAGTATTTTTTTCCACAAATGCCCTTTTTAAGCACAGCATATACTCCGAGGGCCCCTGTAAGAATGTAAATGAGAATTCTTCAGAAGAAATAGTGTTGCAGAGTATTAACATTTAAACCTCTACTAATCCCTGAATAGCACCAAATATCTTTTCTTTTGAATCAGGATACTGTATTCCCAAAGAAAGCAAAAATGAGCAAGTAGCTTGGAAGGCATAAATATAAAGCATTTGGGTAATTATAGAATTCTAGTCATGTCACCACAACAGAAGTTAATCCAGCTATAGGATTTTGGTTATAAACTCTGATTTTCCTTTGGCATATAACCTGAAAGCTACTTTTTTTCAACTTAGCTGAGAATTGTCATAAAGAAACTTAACTAATAAGAAATATATCATTAATTTCTATTCCTTTTTTTGTTGGGGGGAGACTGATACCTAACATGCAGTTTGGGGCTATTTAATATAAATGAATTGCTAAAGATGTAATACATTACAGTGTTTGCTCTTTCCTCTAACTCAAAACATGGAATCATTTTCTTTAAAATGAAACTTAATGCAAATAAATGAACTTTTAATGGTCTTAGTTATAAAGTTCACTAGGAATGGCTTATATTTTAACAAATAGAGATATATAAAATATTTACATTATTAGATATTTTGAAATAAGTTATTTAGAATATGGTTTAAATGCAATTTCCCCCCTCTTAATATACTATAGTCCAGAGGTAACTTTCTCCCATTGATATTTTAATTTCAGTTTTTGTTGCCGATGTACCTTGAAATTTGATGAAGTCTAAGAAACATTACAAATATTTGTTTCCTTTGTTTCAATGTCATCATATTTGATATGCAACTGACAAGGGATAATATTACTATGTAGAAATATACAACTTCATGTAATCATAATGCGAAAGGAACAGAAAATATGTGCAATGATTTCTGTGCTATTACTCCATTCGGCAATGACACCATTGAGATAAAATTCAAAGTGAGTGCTATAACCAGCGTAGAAAGTCTTACAATGCTTCCTGAAATAAATGTCACAAAATTTGATATATGCAACGCATACTACTCATATGTAAACTAGCATATGGGGAGTGTGTGTGAATCACTGTTTCTGACATTTATTTCATGATGCTCTATAAAATCTTTCAACTCTGCTTATTGTTCTTTTTTATTTCCTTCAAATGAACAAATCTTTCTCAATTATAGGGATAAGTTCACATTAAAAATACTGACACTCTGCATGTCTCATTTATTTGAAGTGGTCTAAAAAGATTGTTCTAGTTTTCATTGCACTAAATTTTATGTCTTTACTTAAATAATTTTATCTTTTGATTAATTCTTACTTTTAAATCCCTTTGTTATTTCAGTATATAACATTGTATCATTTTTTAAAAGATGTATTTATTTTTTTAGGGGGGGAGGGGCGGAGGGAGAGGGAGAGAGAAACCCAAGCAAATCCTGTGCTGAGTGTGGAGCCCAACACAGGGCTCGATCTCATGACCCTGAGATCAGACCTGAGCCAAAACCAAGAATTGGATGCTCAACTGACTGAGCCACCCAGGCACCCCAACATTGTATCATTTTTAAGTTTACTGCCTAGTTACTCTATGTTAGTCAAAATTCCATTTTAAGAAGAAATATGCGTTCTTCTTTTGTTTTGTCCTTAAATAAACAATCATCTCATTATCTCGTACATATTAATTGCTTTTATTTTTTTCAATTCATTGACTTTTTTTTTTAAAGATTTATTTATTTATTTGAGAGAGCGAGAATGAGAGAGAGAGAGAGAGTACGTGAGAGGGGGGAGGGCTAGAGGGAGAAGCAGGCTCCTTGCTGAGCAGGGAGCCCGATGTGGGACTCGATCCCGGGACTCCAGGATCATGACCTGAGCCGAAGGCAGTCGCTTAACCAACTGAGCCACCCAGGCGCCTGCAATTCATTGAAGTTTTATTCCAAAAACTTTTTGTGACAGTCTTCTTCACATAAGACCTGGTCTTATGAGACAGAGGAGACTTATATAGAGAGGAAAGACATCCTCCCTTCTCAAGGATCTTGAGATCTTTTGTAGGAAATTAGACAAATATTTAAATTATAGAAAACAAGGAAGAGTGATCTATTTCCTAAGGTGATTACAGTGAGCTGAGAGGTCTGGAAAGGCAGTTATTACAGAAGAACCTAGAAAATGAATAGCATTTTGATTATGTGTTACTCTTTTCTAAAATATAAGGAACATGGAATCATGGTAGTAAAATTCTGGGGGAAAAAACTGTAAATAAGAGAATAGAATAATGCATAATAGTTTATACCATGTACATATAAAAAACTTTAAAAGTAAATTTTGGATGATACAGAATATAGTAGTTTGTTCTCTTTTTGTTCACCATAACTTTTAATAATGGCCATTTCTAATCACAGAGACTTGAAACAATGAAGAAAAAGTGTTCCAAGTGAAGAAAAATTTAAGTAATGTTGAGGAGGCAGAAAATGTATTTAGAAAAGTGCAATTGGGCCAGTTTGTACAAGTTGAGGTGTAGTAAGATATGAATGGGAAGGAAGTTAAGGACACAATTTGGATGATCTTAAATGTGGTACAGATAAAATATATTGAATACAGGTAGATATGGACAGCCAATGGAGGATTTTGAGTAGGATATAATATTAGAAAAAATATAATTTTAGAGAATTAATATGATATCAGTTTTTAAGATTCATTTGTTTGCCTGAAAAATATGAAAGCTGCTAAGCAGCTTTCAAGAGTCCAGAAGAGAAACATGGAAGACAGATTCAAATTTGTGGTTGGACCATAACTAAAGGGAGAAATAAATTAGTTCATCCTATGTAACAAGATGATTATAATAGTCTCTGTTTTAGTTTTTAGGATGATGCTATAAGATGTTTTGGAGAATGTTTAAAAATTGTGTGCCTTGCACATAGAATGAAACATGAATTTTTCCTTCATTTTCAAAATGTGTTGTTCTCGTTATTTTATTAGTTGTAATGATAAAAAAGGTGCTGGTGATTTTAGGAGTAGAAAATATAGAGTAATATATTGGTCTAATATTGAAAAATGTGAAAAAAATATTTCAAGGCTGTGTGGGTAATTAAAAAATGTGCCATTAACAAATAATGAAGACAAAAATGGACTTGTTTTAAAAATGGACTTGAAATCAATTTTTGGGGCACCTAGGTGGCTCAGTCGATTAAGTGTCTGCCTTTGGCTCAGGTCATGATCCCAGGGTCCTGGGATGGAGTCCCTCATTGGGCTCCCTGCTCCACTGGGAAGCTTGCTTCTCTTTCTCCCTCTACCCCCTCCCCAGCTTGTGCTTTTATGCTCACTCCCTGGCTCTTTCTCTCTCTCAAATAAATAAATAAAATCTTTAAAAAAAAGAAAGTTCAATTTTTGATATACTAAGTTTGAGACAGAATAATTGTATAGAAATTGAATTTTTTTAGAATTTCATGTAGAAATGTGGATCTGGTACATACCACCACTGTTCATAAGGATTCAACACCCCTCTAAGGAAGAGGACTATACATCCCAGTTTTGTTGAACACAGACATGACTTCTTTTAGCTTCTGGATCTTGTGGAGAAGTGGCATGTAATATTCTTGGGTGGAAGCTTTAAGAACTGACATATGTTTCTCCATTTTCCCTATTCCCAGTGAAGGATGCTCTGTCAACCCAGATTCCTGAGTGAGGTTCACCATAGACAGAGCTAAAACTGAATCAGATGGACATTTAGGAGGAGGAAAAAGAAACCTGACTTGTGACACAGTGAGGTATTAGCATTGTTGTTCTTGCAGCGTGACTTAGTCCTGAGACAGGTATAGGAATTTTAAAACTAGGGGCACCTGGGTGGCTCAGTTGGTTAAGCGACCTACTCTTGGTTTCAGCTTAAGTCATGATCTCTAGTTTGTGGGATCAGGGCGGAGTCTACTTCAGATTCTCTCCCCCCTCCCTCTCTGCCCCTCCCCCAGCTCGCACTTGCTCTCTCTAAAATAAATAAAATCTTAAAAAAGAAAAAAAAAAAGAACTTTAAGACTAAAATGATCAACATTGTCAAATACTGCAGGCTCTAAAAAGATGAATCCTGAAGATGATATTCAGCCTGTACAGAGTGCCAGTTGTCTGAAGAGTGTGATCTTACCAGCCACATGGGTGACAGATTGCAAGTGTTAAAGAGTGAAAGCATGTCTTGCCTCATTTCCATTGTTACTAATTAGAATGCAGAGGCCATTCTGAGAACTGTTTCTTCATTTTGTTTTATTTTTCTCTGGAGTTTGAAGAGGTTCTTTCAGTTTGCAATGCTCTAAAATTTCATTATATGATTTTCTTTGGGTGTATTCCTAGTATTTAGATGTTGGAACTCCAGAGCTAATCCTCTCAACTTTGTTTTAAATAATATTTTATTTTAAATTTTGCACTTCTCTTTCTATTTTTTGATTAATTTGTACTCTATTTTTGGTTAGTCTTTCCTCAATTATAACTTCTAATTTTTTTTTTTTTTTCCCGTTCAGTAATAAATCCCATTTAGGGAGAAGGTATTTATTTATTTATTTATTTTACATTTTTATTTTTTTATTTGGGCACATGATGTGATGAGCCCTGGGTGTTATATGCAACTAATGAATTTTTGTGTTATTTTTTAGCAGTGCTATAATATTAATTATATAAAGTCTTCTTAAAAATTGTCTGAATGATGTATATATTTTTCTTCTTTCTTGGATGTAATGTATTGATTTAAGATTTCCTGGAGTCTTAATGACAACTTTTGTGAAATCTCTATTCTGAGAGCCGAACATGAGAATGTTGGTTTGGAAGTCTGTGCACACTCTCCTGAGCTACACGTTTTGACTTCTAGTCCAGATACCCTGTATTTGAATGAATTTCCAGTTATCTCCAGAATGTGGATGGAATGATTTCCCAACTGATAAATTGAGGAGATCTGGATATCCAAGCATGTCTTAAACTCTAAAACATTTCTTTAGATTTAAGACCATCTTCCCTAACATTTTGGGAATGTTCTCCCACTTCCTGAAGTTTCTATGGGCAAATCAATTAATTTTTTGGCTTTCCTCACTGCTAGCTCAGATTCAACATCCTTAACTTCACTGAATAATTTGCAATTTTCTACCTGCTTTCCAGATCC
Source organism: Halichoerus grypus (assembly GCF_964656455.1). NCBI lineage: Eukaryota > Metazoa > Chordata > Mammalia > Carnivora > Phocidae > Halichoerus > Halichoerus grypus. The sequence goes on from NC_135714.1 coordinate 25,852,544, forward strand.
CAATAATTTATTGTAAAAGTCTCTCACATTTTTCTTTGTCTTTAGAGTTTATTGAAAAACAAATTATCACTCTTTACTGTACTTTTTTTTTTTTTTGGAATTTCAAGAAGTGACAGTCTAGAAGTTTTCTTTTTTTTTCTTCTCAAAAACAATTGTACTGAGATATAATTCATGTCTTATACAATTAATTTATCAAACCAAATCAATGATTTTTAGTATATGTGTGGAGTTGTGTGACCATCTCCACAATCTAATTCTAAACATTTTTATCAGTTATTTTCTCTTTAGGGAATTTCTGTGTGTGAGCATAGATACACACACACATACATACTCACATTTTTATATATTCGTATATATGCATGAATAAACACTGATATATACACATATGTGTATCTCTGCATATATATAGACACAATAAATATATATTATTCACATATAGGCATTTATACGTGTATATAAAAACTCATTTATTCCACATTAATAAGTAATCTAAGCAGATTTTATTAGCTAGCTATTTATTTAAGCAAACAATTTATTCCAAATTTTAGTGGTACTCATTGACTTTCAGGCATGAAACTTATGTTTAAATTTGCCTGATAACATTATTGTGTTAGTATCCTAACTTATATATCCATGTGTATGAGTATGTGTGTGTGTCTGTGTGTGCATATCTATACTTAATTTTACTTTTGTTCTAAGAAGTTTATGTTGATTTATTTTCCATTTATGCCAAGAAGATGTTTCCTTCAAATTGTCATTTTTGTTTCATTTTTAGGGCAGTCTTTTGAAAATAGATTACTTTACCAGGTATGTATTCAATCTTAAGAATCAATCCTTTTCTTAAATGTTTGGAAAGACCTTCACAAAATTAACATTATATTATTACTTTATGATATCAGCTTTATACTTTAATTTTTATGAATTTACCACTTACTTAGGTTTATGACATTAAAAAGTTTGCATTCAATTCTAAAATATTTATCAAAGTTTATTTTTCTAATTCTTTCATGAATTATAAACTAATTTAATTTTGAATGTGGAACCAAATCTTCCATTATTTATTCAATCTGGATATGAGTTAGCCATTAAGATTTCCTATTTTCAAAAAAAGATATATACCTGTTTATATAAAGTGACTCATGCTAAGAGATTCAACTGTCCTTAATAACTCAGTGTATTTTATTAATCATGCCTTATAGCATAAATGACATTTTATATTTTTGGTGTTATTAGCTGACTTTTAGATAGGTAACTTAGGTTTATATCTAGCTGATATGTCTTATTGCAATCCTTCCTCTGCACTATTACATATACTATAACATGATATTTGGAACTCTAAATTGAAAAATTAAATTATAGCCAACTGTCTATCTTCTTTATAATAAGAAGAGCTTACATATGTTGTTGAAAAAATAATTAAATGATGAACTCTTGCTTTAGACTTTTTAATTTTAATTTTCTTTTAGTATATAAGGAAAAAAAAATAGAACTAGCTGATATGTCCAACCTACTACATGTCTTGGATCTGTGGGTTATGGCAATCATTAATGCTATAACAGGGGAGTGTTTGATGATAAAGTTTTCTATACTCTTTTGGAGAAAAAGATCTTGAGACCAAGAAAAAGAAGTAATTTCTTTGGAAAATTATTTGTTGATAAAGGTAATAGAGCAGCATGTGGAGAAGCAAAGCAGACTATCATTGTCCTATGGTAGTTTGTACATTTTATTACTAAGAACTTAAAATGGAAGGATATAAAGTGTTTGTATTAAAGAAAAATGCTAAAATAAATTAATAAAATGTAGTACATCATTTCAAAACATTTAATAGACAAGTATATTTTAACTCATGGTATGTATGTTTTTCTAGAAACATTTTTTTTTCAAGTATCCCTAATCTAAATGTGTTGATACTGTTAATTTTAAACTGAAGGAGATGGGGCGCCTGGGTGGCTCAGTCGTTAAGTGTCTGCCTTCGGCTCAGGTCATGATCCCAGGGTCCTGGGATCGAGCCCCGCATCGAGCCCCGCATGGAGCCCCGCATCGGGCTCCCCGCTCAGCGGGAAGCCTGCTTCTCCCTTTTCCACTCCCCCTGCTTGTGTTCCCTCTCTCGCTGTGTCTGTCTCAGTCAAATAAATAAATAAATAAATAAATAAATAAATAAATAAATAAATAAATTGAAGGAGAAAATAGTTCTCTTGCGAAATCTGCCTGATTTGTGACTTAATACTTAATTTAAACCATAAAACAGAGTATTTGTAATCACCTACTAATTTTAAGGCCCAATGTGGGTACTGCATTATTTGTATTCAATGAAAATGTGTGTACAAATGTAAGATAAATTGTGGACAAGCTTTAGACATACATTGGTTATAGTCAAAATGTAGACTAATTTCATTTTAAGAGATACTTGTATTAGTTTCAAAGGGATGATCAAGAATGTTCTGAGTACATTGGAAAAAGAATAAATACCCTGCGGAATTCATTATTCTTTAACCTCATTCTCCAATCTTTCTGTGCTTATTGTTTGAGTACTAGCTATATTTCTGAAGTGCAGCTTCTGGAAATTCCATCAAGACCCTCATCTGTATAGTCATAATATATGTTCATTGAAAGAAGAGGTTTTTAAGAGATTCATGAACCTTTAGGAATTTAACACGTTCTTCCTGATGGTAGAAATGCACTCTTCATAAATGAGCACTGAGTGGATGAAGCAGTACATCACAGCAAATCAATAACCAGCATGATGTACTATCTCATGGCAAACTTTCTCTTCTGAGTGTAACATACAATAGATCAATAGAAAGATAATTCCAAGCAAAGAGTCAGTGGCAAATAATTATATTGAATTATTCCCATTGATATTTTTTCCTCTGATATTTTAGTTCAGTTCAAACACACAGAAAAAAAAAAAGAGCAATAAAATTTAATCAGGCAATGGGGAGTTTGGAATATACTTAACCTATTTCCCATAAAAATACTAACTTATCAATTATTTAGTTTAAGATATCTCCCCTCTCTCACTCCTAGTAATTGTGTTTTCTTCTTAGTCAGTACTAAATCCAGACCAAGAGCAACCCAATGAAATATGTTTCCCTTTCAAATTCTATTCAGTTACACAGGAGGCCTTTAAAGAGCAACTTGTCATGTTTCAGACTCAGTGTGAGGTGCTGAGGTTACAAATACAGAGATGGACATCACTGTTCTCAAGTTGTGAATGCTCTAGAGAGAGATACATCCCTAGAGTATGCTGTTAGTAGCTTCTAAGCATTAAGAATGACTTTGGAAAGAAGAAAATTCTAAAGTGGTATCAGAAGAAGGAATGAGAAGTATCGGATATATCCCAAGAATAATGGCAGATAGAGGGACAGCTAGGGCAAATGCACATGGATGGCCGACAACTAGATGTGTTGCAGAAACTTCATGTTATTTATGTTAGAGGCTCAGCAAAACTAGGGAACTACCTTCTTCTTAAGACTCAGATTGCAGCATATGAAGTCTAAAAATTCTCATAGCCAGATACTTGCCACACCTCAGTCCTTGGAAGAGAATCAGAACCTTTCAATTTAGTTGTATTGGAAACTTAATTTTCTTAATTGTATTGGATAATCATCATATGACTGGCTGCCTAGTATCCAAATGATACCCTTTTTGTGTTTGGAATTTTCCTCACTGTATGAGTCTTGTTGTGTAGCAGAATTCATCTCTCATGATGTAGCTCTCTCAGACAAATGTTTATGTTTGGTGCAAGCACATGACCTGAATCAGCCAATCAGACACATCTACCCACCGTGGTTTATTTAATAACTAGTAACACAAGAATAAGGATGGTGGAAATTCACTGTGTGGGTAGCTGTGGAAGTGGTGGTAGCAATATTCAGTTACCAAGAATACTTTGCAAATGGTGCTGTCAAGTCATGGCAGCATCTACACTGTAAGCTGTGGTACATGATACCTGTCAGTGGCAATGGTGGTTCTTACCAAATGGTTCTAATTAGGCTGATTTGTGCAGGGTGGGTTATGTTCCTAACCATGTTCTGCATCTGCCCAATTTCTTAAGCCTGTTTCTCCACCACTCCTATTGATGCTGTAAACTACCCTAAAATCCTTTCAGTAAATTCCTTCTTTCTTTAAAATTATCAGAGTAGAGATAAACACTTAGCAATCCGATACATGCGCATAACAGTGTGTCGGCACACAGTGCTCAGGGCCTGATGTACAATTTAATTGACTTGTAGCATAAATCACATACACAAACCTTATACAAATGCTTAATCCCACCCAAAGGTCCCTATCTGGTTCAGCTCCTTTGATACTGGTTCTCAAATGACACTATACATGATACACAAAGGCGTCCTCATTACTTCTTTTTCTTTGTCATATCATTAAGGAAGAGTCAGGTACACAGTACAGATTTGTGTAGGTAAAAAAGGTGGATGGAAGCCACCACATATAACAAAGTCAATTAGATTGTTTACCCAGAAGGTCAGTATGTTTGGAGAACACGGTGTACAAGGGCAAATCACTGGAGATGAGGCTGGTAAAAAAGTAAGCAAAGGTTAGATCATAAGGAACAGTTTTATTAGAATATGAGATTTGATTTAAATCCTTTAGACCAATGCTTCCTAAAACTTAATTGACTATAAATCTCTTACAATTGTAAAAAAAAAAAAATAGAAAAATACAAATCATTGTATCTGAACTCTAGTGATTAAGATTTAATTAAGATTATGCACAGAAATATGCACTTAATTTAAGCACCTTAAATAATTTGAAATAAGTAATCTAGTAACACATTTTGAGGAACTTCAATTAGGTTTTATGACAATTCATTTATCCACTCATTTATTTAATCATTCAACAAACATTTATTAAAATCCTAGTATGGTTCTAGGCATTGGGGATATGGCAGTTAATGGGTGAGGTAGACACTAGCCCTCATGCAGCTTACATTCTGGTCTATTGGATGTACTGGCAGTAGGGGGGAGAGGAGAAACATTAAAAAAAGTAAAAATTAAGTGGATATAGTTTATAGAAAGTAAAACAAAGTAAGAGTGAGTTAGGATGGTTGGACTTCATGTTTTATGGTTAATCAGAAAACGGATTCTTTGTAAGGAGACATTTGAGAAAAGATAATAAATGCATGAGGGAGGAAACCATAATATACCCAAGAGGACAGCACATACTTGGACTTTGGAACATATGGTGAATCTGAAGATTGGCAAAGAAACCATTGTGGATACAGGGTAGACAAAAAAGAAATTCTGCTAGCCAGGGACCAGATCTAGTCAGTGTACCTTGGGAATATTGAGGCACTTTGCCTTTATTTCTATTGAGATGGGAATTTAACAGAAGATCTTGATCAGAGAGTAGACTTGATCCTACTGTCATGCAATGAAATCATGGACACTCACTACTTAGGCCACACAATGCTCAGGTGGAGAGTTTGACTTGGGAAGATGGATTATATTCCTTTGTGGTATGGAAAGAAAGGGATAATTTACAGATATAGATGAAATTAGGTTGGTAGATCGAATTGATGAGATCATGTGGAAAGTTTCTTCTGAATGATCCCCTTTTCTCAGGAAAATAGAAAACAGTAATACTATTGAGTGTGAGGTTACACCTGAGAGTGTGTTGTAAGATCGAAGAGAAAAGAAAAGCACTTTCTTGTCAAGAGGAATAAGTGAGTAAGCAGATTAGGGGCCTACAGTAAGTTTCTTTTGCAGCACGAAGGGTGAGTTTGTAATTTGAAATCATGAATGGCAAATTGTGCCAGTTAGCACGTTTGTGATATTTTCCCCAGCAAACTTCCCCTCTGCCTCTGTGGGCACACAGTGGGCAAAGACGTAAATTTAACCAGATCGATTATTTTCCCAGGTAAGGCAAAGGATAGGGGAAAGGTACAAGGAGTTTTAGCATACATAAAAATTACTGATTTTAATAATAAACCATTTTTTTAAATCTTTGAGGCTTTGAGGACACCATGAATCCGAACAGAGAGAAAATGATACATAATCCCTATAATATAAGTACTGATGGGCAAAATAATTTTAGAATTTAGGATTCTGAAAGTATTAAATTGGAAATATTTGAGGTGTTGGCTTAAGAACCTGATGCTTGAATATGAAATTATGAAGATTCCAGTCACTATTTATGTGAAAGTCTGAGCTATGACTAGGGAAAGTGGTGGAAATCACAGGAAGAGACAGGGTAGCAAGTACCCAGGGAAGTTGAGGAATTATCTATGTGGATAATGAAATCACCAAGAATAATGACAGGAGTAATACTGGAGAGCGGGACACTGAATCAGAAGTAAAATCTTGAAGGAATGAGGCAGCCCTGTGACCAAAGTCTGTAGATAATAGCAATGCAGATAAAAGCCACATTGCAAAGGGAACACTATACACAAAAACCTCATGACCTCACATAATCCCAATAAGTGTTTAAGTTAATTTGAATTATAAAATGTTACTGCTTTTGAAAATTGGGGATTGAATGCCATTCCTAAATCTTTCCTGCCAGTGAATAGCAAACTCAGAAAATATTTTAATTTGGGGGGCAGGCCCACTAAGGTGAAGGATAAGAGCTGGATACTTCAAAGATTTTTAGAGCTTTAGGAAAGCAGTTGTTTTATTAAATAATGTCCATATTAAGGGTTTAGTTTTTCTGGAAAAAAAATTATCACTAGTTAAGAGTTTCAGTAGAGAGTAAAGAGAAAGGTAATTGAAGGAAAGAGAAAAGTAAAGAAGCTAAGAAGGAACAGGATGAGGAAGAACAGAGAGAAGGAAATGTGGCAAAAGTAGACACTTAAACACAGGAAGGGATGTTTTCCACAGTTAATTAGGCAAGAATTGGAAGAGACAAAGAGAGGAGAAGGAGAGTTAATCGGTATGAAGTACTCACGAGAAAGGATATTCTGAGATGGAATTACCTGAACTCTGAGCAGGGAGAAGCAGAAGAAAAGAGGTACATGGCATAAATGTGATGTCAGGACTGGCACAACATGGGAAAGGGTCACTAGATTGACAGCTTCCCGCACATGGCATCACCCCATACAGCTAGTCAGGGACAGCTTAGTTGCCCTTGATTCTGCTGGGACCATGGAAACGACTGTGCAGGATTTCCAAAAATCAGATTTCTGTAACTTCAGGAAGTGGTTCATATAGCTGAAAATGTAATGCTCTTTTTTGCATCAGCGTCAACAGGAGTTTAAAATTGAACAAAGAGTTTATGTGACAAACTGTGTTTTCTGTAACTCATCTTCAAATTGTAATATATTACCACAATCTGGCATTGAAAGTACAGCGTGATTCTCTCTAACATTGATTATGATACATGCAGGAATTTTACAGGACAATGTCATACTTATCTATGATTTTGTATTTTAAACATATTTTAGACTGTTTTTGACACATTCAGTGTATGGAAGGTTTATATAAGTGAGTCAAGCAAATGGAAGGAAAATTTTTGAGGATTCATGCTGAATAGGCAAGAAATGAAGGTCATTGTTTTTAGCTTAATGACCCTAAAATTACTAACACTAACATAATTTAGAAAAATAATTGAACCACAGAAGAATCACCTGGGAGACATATATTGATTAGGGTACTGGTTTGTAAGTTCTAAAAAACTAAAACATGGCTAAGCAAAAGGATTTGGGGCAGTTCATAGAAAGGACATGGAGCTCAAGAACCAGGTTTATAAAGGACAGGAGCTCAGATGCTTTTGGTGGCCGTCATTACATCCCCTGGGCTAATCAATGATTTCTGTCACAGCTGTACATGCTGACTGTGTCCTGCCCCAAGCTAGTACTCCACAAGTACCTTCACTTTTGTGCCTCGGGGCTTTCTCTGAAGCCTCGGGAGCCTGCTCAGCCTGCAGGGATAGCCTAGAAGGGCAGGGAAGTTAATGGCCTCTAGAGCAGCCCCCAACTACTGTGTAATAATTGCAGTGGATAGAAGTCCCAGTCTTCAGACACACCAGTGTCTAAAGCATTCTACGTATTTCTCTAGCACCCGCTCCTTCCTATGCCTAATCCAGAGACCCAGATTAAACATTTTTTACTGGCTTTTCTCCTTCCTTATTTCAATTTCTGTGTTTCTTCATCCTGTACATGCAGTCAAATTCTTGTTCTGAGCTCTGCTTTTAGAGAAACCAAAATTAAGACAACAGGAAATAAGAAAATGCTGGTAATTTCTCTAAAGTAACATTCTTTCCTCAGGGTATTATTGTCACAGATTCAATTATTGTCAGCCTTGAGCTACCATGTCTATTGTCCAAGGAGCAAGTATCCTTTTGCTTTACATTGGGTCATGGTTCTACTGATTAACTAGCAGAACACTGTATTCATTTCCTATTGCTGCTGTAACAAATTACTGTAAATTTAGTGGCTTAAAACACGATAAATTTATTATCTTAGAGTTCTGGAGGTCAGAAATCCTAAATAAATCCTACAGGGTTAAAATCAAGGTGTCAGCACGGCTGCACTCCTTCTGTAGAATCCAGGGGAGAATTTGGTTCCTTGACTTCCCTAGCTTCTAAAGCCCACCTACATTCTTTGGCTCATGGACCCTATCTTCTTTGTCAAAGCATATCTCCCCAGCCTCTTCCATAATCATATCTCCTTCACTGATTCTAATCCCCCTACCTCCTTCTTATAAGGCCTTCTGTAATTACATTGACCTATTCAGGTAATATAGGGTGATTTTCCGATCACCAGATCCTTAACTCAATCATATCTGCAAGGTCCTTTGCCTTGTAAGGTGACTATTTCTGGGTTCTGGGGTAGTGGACAGGGACAGCTTTGGGGAGGGCATTATTTTGTCTACAAAAGTAGAGCACCCAGGCTGACACTGACAACAGGTTTTACTCACTAAGGGGAAGATATCTCTGTGAGAATAAATGTGGGGTGCTAAGAACCAAAGGTGGATAAGGATGCCAGAAATCATAAGCAACACACATCATTACAAAAAAGTTGCGCTTCTATATGCTTTATTTTTTTCACCAACTGTTCTTTTGAAAACACTAAGTCTACTATGTATCAGTTACACTAGGACTCAGACGAACCTAACAATATCCCTACCCTCTAATTACCTTGCAAATCTATTGTATTCAGAAAAAATAAGACAAGGATCAAGTTTTGAAAATGCATTATTTTTGTCTAATAGTAAATTGGAGTTTGTATTAAATAATTTAGGTAGAAAACCACAGACCAAATATAACTTCCTTTAAATAAACTTACGCTTCTCAGATTTAACAAGTTCTAAATACAACTCAGCACCTGACCCCTACAAACAACACTTAAACAGTAATACACACATGCACACACACACACTGCTAAACTTGAATATTTAGAAGCAGTCCAGTTTTGGCATGGTCTGGGAATTGTTGAAAAGCATGTACTAGAAGAAAAACCTATCATAATTGTGGACGCTGCCTACTATTTTTTTTTTTTTAAGATTTATTTATTTATTTTAGAGAGAGAGAGCAGAGGAGAGGGGCAGAAGGAGAGGAAGAAAGAGTCCCAAGCCGACTTCATGCTAAGGAGGAACTCAATGCGGTGCTCCATCTCATAACCCTGAGGTGGACCTGAGTTGAAACTGAGTCATTAGCTTAACTGACTGAGCTACTCCACAATGTAAAAGTAGGAGCTCCTACTTTTCTAACATCTTATTTGGTTTCTTCTTCAACTTAGCAAGCTCTTATCAGGGGATTTATCTATTGTAATTGTTATATATTGAATGTTTATATTCTCCAGAATTCATATGTTAAAATCCTAATCCCCACTCTACTGGTATTAGGAGGTAGGGCCCTTGGGAAGTAATTAGGTCAGGAGGGTAGATTCCTGACCTAATGGGATTAGTGCCCTTATAAAAGAGAGTCCAAAGTGCTCTCTTGTTCTCTTTCTACCATGTGAGGAGAATAAGAAAAAGTCAGCAGTCTGCAATCTGAAAGAGGGTCAACACCAGAACTTGATCATGCTGGCACCCTGATCTGGGACTTCCAGCCTCCAGAACTGTGAGAAACACATTTCATAAGCCACCCAGATTATGAGACTTTGTTTTTTGTTTGTTTGTTTGTTTGTTTTTGTTTTTTAAAGATTTATTTATTTGACAGAGACACAGCGAGAGAGGGAACACAAGCAGGGGGAGTGGGAGAGGGAGAAGCAGGCTTCCCACGGAGCAGGGAGCCCGATGCGGGACTCGATCCCAGGACCCCGGGATCATGACCTGAGCCGGAGGCAGACGCCCAACCGACTGAGCCACCCAGGTGCCCAGATTATGAGACTTTGTTACAGCAGCTGGACCTAAGACATAGTCAACCGAACCTGCAATATAATTTTTTCCTATTCGACCCACTGTTGTATAAAGATACCCAATTTTTATAGATGAGTTCTCTGAGATCAAGATCTAACACAGTGTCTTCTCAAATTATAGAGTTGTAATAATGATTTTAATAAATTTTACTGAAATGAATTGAAACTAATTGAAGCAAAAGGCAAAATATGGTCCGATTATAGGACATTTATCAATTAGTTTTGTTTTTTTTTTTAAGCAGCAAATAGCAGAGTTACTATTCTAAAAATATTAATCTGCAAGTGGTGTAAACAGAGAAAGAAAGAAAAATTGGGATTGGAAGTAAGATTCTAATAGAATCCAGGTGAGAAAAAGAAAGAGACAGAATTAGCATTATGGCTTTGCAATGAGATATTGCTAACTTTGAGACCATCTTTCCATTTAAACTTTTACAAACTATAATTATTCTTGAAAATATTTGCTTAGTTCAACTTGTTCAAGAAGAGTTGTATCCCAACATATGGAGAAAAAGAAAAATGTTCTCCAGATGTCCGTCTGCACAGCAGCAACAGAAGAATCTTTCTGCTGTTACTATGTTTAATTCTTCTTCATAGGACTCCAATTACATTTTCAAGTTGTTTAATTTAGTCTCATTTTATGAATTTACTTTAAAATTCTTTCTGGGAGTTCTCCAGGCAGTCTCATGCAGTCTATTGTAGCTAATGAGCGATAACAAAATCATTTGTTGTTATAGGCGACAGGAGTGTTTTTCAACATATTGTTAGTCCAGTGATGTCATCACATTTTGATTATTTGATTCCACTTGGTCCTTATAACTGTTACCATGGAGATAGGAAAAATATTTTGATTGGTTAGAGGAGTATGTAGGAGAATATTGTTTCTTTCCAATTTTGTTCTTCAGCCAAAAAGTGTTTGAAATAGTTCGTAGCACTTGTGTCATCTCTCATTTTTAACTCTTCACTGAAGTAAATAAATTAAATCTTATGCTATCTCTGGAAAGTAGGTATTTCCTGTGTTTCAAAAATCATATTTGCTTTCTTTCCCTTTTTTATTTACTTATTTTTTTTTAAAGATTTTATTTATTTATTCTAGAAAGAGAGAGAGATGGTGGGGAGGAGAAAGTGGGAGGGACAAGCAGACTCTGTGCTGAGTGCGGAGTCCAAACGCTAGCTTGATCCCAGAACCTGAGCCAAAATCAAGAGTCAGAAGCTTAACCGACTGAGCCACACAGGTGCCCCATATTTGCTTTTTTTCTTTTTTATATTGTTTAATCTACTGTTGACTAAAGCAGTGCTAGAGAAGGAAATGTATGCCTTAAGCAAGCTTTAAACCTAGAAGCAATGCTTTTTGTAAAATAAGGATGGATTATATTTTGAAATTTATATGAAGTTCAACTGTGTGTAATGGAAAAGTTTGTTAATGGATATGTATTTTCCACAATAATAACAATACTAAGTTTGCTTGTCAGCTTAAATCCTGTTTGAATTTCTTTCACATGAAATACCAGCTAATAACTGTAGGAAGAATAATAGAATTTGAAAAATCCCCATTTCACAAAAACCATTATAAAAATTTATTCAGGAAAGAATCATGAATTTATGCTAAACCACTGAGCCAGAGATTGTTGAACAGGCTATTTACATAGCTTCAAAGTATTGCCTCAAAAATTAATCATTCATTACAAAGGGAAATTGTCTATCTTTATGATATAACAATCAGACAGATAACACTTTAATTAAGTGATGAAACTTAACATCACCAATAATGAAACAAACTGACATCACATGCTCAGGATGTGATACCTTGAGAGTAACGTAACATCACCTATAAGAGATGCCTGGAAAAAAAAAAAAAAGAAGCTGAATATAATTATGAGGAAAAAATCAAGTCAACCAAATTGAGGGATATTTTGAAAAACAAATGACCGGGAACTTTAAAAATACAGCAATGCTATCAAAGAAATAAAATCAATCAATCAAGCAAGCAAGCTGGTAAATGATTCTAGATTTAAAGAGATTCAAAGGAGATGCCATTGATTTGGTCCTGGTTTGGATAAAGAAAAAAAAGCTTAAAAGACATTATTTAACTGATTGGAAACTTAGGATATGGACTCTAAATGAAATAACTGCATTGTTTCAATATTCAATTTATTAAGTGCAGTCACCCTGGTCAGAAATCAGTGTGGAGTGTGTGACTTTAATACAGAGAGACCTTCTTTGGCCTTGTATTTATTTCTAGTTACAAACTTACCTCTGGGCTTTATTCCATTGCAAATTTCTACAAAGTGGTGTACTTCCCTTTTACTTTGCAACCCACTGAAATTTAGTTTCCAATGCTACAACTTCATGAACCTCTCGCCATTCATCATAAATCCAATGGAATTATTTCCATCTTTTTCATTTCTCTCCTCCATATCCAACACCTCTTTTAAACTTCCTCTGTTCTTAATTTCTGGGATACTATTATCTCCTCTTCTGCCTTTTAGTTGTCTGTTTCTCTCTGGTGCTCTGGCTCCGTTTCTCAGTTTTGGGCTATTTTCTTTGTTCGTTCATAAAAGTGGATATTTCTTAGGATTTTTTGACTTCACCCCATGTTTCTTCTCACTTTACATATTCTTCTTGGCTTGTGTTTTTTTTTTTTTTTTTTTAATTAGGCTCCCACATTTGTACTCTTACTTTTGTAAAAATAATTCTTGATCAACATAGATACCTCACACTTACCTTCAGATCTATACATATAAATATCCACCAGCAGTCTCTACCTGAATATCCTTGGATCCCCTAAAGTTTAATAGATCCAACATTGACTTTGTTATTTTATTCCCACATTGACTTACTTTTATTTATTTCTGATTCACATAAACATCCTTCCTATTTACTCAAAGTTTTTGGACTTATCATAATTTTGTTGTTTTTTATTCATCGAATTTATTAAACATTGATTACCTACCAGATTTTCCCGACTCACCCTCCATTCACTTTAAATTAATCTCTGATCCCTCCAATTATAGCTTTAGAATATCACACACACACACACACACACACACACACACACACACACACCTGCTCCCTCTTGCCCATCACCATTGACATTGGCTAAGTCTAATTAATTCTCTACCTTCTTTGGACAACAGTAATAATTTCCTTATGTTTGGACCCACCTACTCCTTTATCCCCAATATACCACAAGACTGATCTTTCTTCCATATGTATCTTATTTTTCACTGCCCTCATCAATATTCTCCTTTTGCCCCTTATAGTCTTCAGAACAAACACATTTTAAATTGCTATGCATAGCATTTGACGTGATTCTTCATTTGCCTTGTGAATACTAATCCAGACTTATTTTCACCTGCTCCATCACTCTTTACCCTTGAGCAATAATTGTGTTTCTTTGAACAAACTATATTTTTTCATGTCTCAAGTCTTCACATTTGTAGTTGTTTCTTTTCTTTTAAAAAAAATATTTTATTTATTTATTTGTCAGAGAGAGAGAGAGAGAATGCACAAGCAGGGGGAGCAGATGGAGAAGCAGCTCCCCACTGAGCAAGGAGTCCAATGCAGGACTTGATCCCAGGATCTCTGGGATCATGACGTGAGCCCAAGGCAGACAATTAACTGACTGAGCCACCCAGGCGCCCCTTGTAGTTGTTTCTAATTGGAAGTTCTTTCCCTGAGTTTTCATCTAGTGAAGATTTCCTCAAATTTAGGGTCAGAGGCTGTCTCCTCTGAGAAACCTGTCTTGGCTTCCACAGGCCCATTTCAGCACTACTTATTTCAGTGCTCTTATGCCTTCTCTGTATTTCCATGATTCCAGCAAATACATTATTGGATTATAGTAGTTATTTTACATATCCATTTCCTCAGCTGAGAACAACTTATATAAAAAAGGTAAGTCTCTCCTTCTTCCTGTAGTCCCAGACCTATTATGTCTTGCACTGTTGGCATCCAAAGCAATTCATTAATAAATAAATACATTAAATGTTAGTGTTTAACCTGCCCTGAATTTATCATTGGAGGTCAAGTTGTCTGAAATAGTTTTTCAGTGTTTTAAGCAGTTACAACAGTAGTAGTTACTGCCTAGTGTGAACTGATTGGTGTCTTCTGGAGACGCGCAATGGATTTAAGCTGGCAGAGAATATATACAAAATTATATGCATTGATAGTAGGATGTCCATTCATAGGAGCACAAAGGAATTCATTGGATATTGTTCAATCTCTGTTTTATTCATTTATTCGATCAGATATTATCAGCCTTGTTTTAGACATAGAATCAAAAGAACAGAATAACTTTTGCAAAGTCATGAGTTACCTTTAATCATTTAGAATCACAACACAAATCAGGATTGCTATGAGAATAAGGCATTCTACTTTAATTTAATGTGTCTCTAAATCTCAATAGCTTCCCATCTCATCTGTTAGAAGCAATTTATAAAGATAGATTCTATTGGTCATTTTGACAGCCTACTTAGTTTTTAAATTGCATGAATGGTGTTATTACAATAACACTTATTTTTATGATGATGGTAATTCATGCCAAATGTGTAACTTTTGCTGAAAGATTTTAACCAAGAAGATCACCTGAAAGATAACTATTAACATTTTGGTATACTTTCTCAATTTTCTTTTTCAAGAACCTGTACTGCAGTGGAAAAACAAATGGGCTTTGTAGTCAAAAGTGCATTTTAATCTTGGATCCAGCTGCATAACATTTGGCAAGTTACTTAGCCACTCCATGACTTGGGTTTCTCATCTGTAAGATGGTGATAATAATACTTACATCATAGGTTTATTTTGGAGATTAGATAAAATTATATATACATGTAAAGTGCTCAGAACAGAGTCTAGTGTGTAAACAATCAATAAATACTGGCAGCTTTTGCATAATTTTAAAATTTCATGGTTATGGTCTGCATATGCTATTTTGTACTGTGATTTACTCATTTTAAATAGTAAACTAGCTTTTTCATAGACCATGAGCATGTTCCAGCATTTGGAACACTTTTAGAGATATATGTCTCATCAAAAATAAAATGAAATAAAACACTCCTTCCTGAAATATTCTCCATATACAGCCATTAAAGTTAAGTTTGACAATTCAAATTAAGTTCTACAATTTGATAAATGCTGGTTTGAAAAGAAGTTTTAGCACATGGACTAGAAGAGTCTTTCATATTATTTGTTTTCCGTTTCTTAATTTTTTAAAAATTTTTACTCAATCTGAACACACACACACACACACACTCTCTCACACATACACACTTAAAAATATGTGTACTCCAAATAGTGTGTAGCATGTTTAGTGATATAAAGATGAATTTACAGTCTCTGCCACCAAAACTGCTTAAAATATAGTGAAATTTTGGTGTGCATCAGTAACAATAACAATAATAAATACTGTGGATTATGTTCCATTCATTTTGCTAGATCTTTATGTATATATATTATCTAATGTAACTTTTAACATTAAACTTCTAGTGTAGTTCGTATTAGTTTACCAAATAAAAAAAAATAACAAAATTAACCTGTCCATAGTTGTATACCTTAGAAAGGAGTTACACGTGACACCAAAATCTATCAAGTTAGCTCTACTGTGTCATTTTGGTAGATTGAGAGGGAGCCTACATATAACAGAGGTATTATTTGGTTGCCAGGGAACCATGAGAAGGGAGCATCCAACCATGGTGAAGGAAATTGGGAAGTCTTCATGTATGCAATAGTATTTTAAGTGATGTAGCTAAATAGGAGGCAAAAACAAGAAAAGGTATTCCAGGAGATTCTTGCTTATTAATTCAGTTGGTAGAATTGTTATATGCTTTAGTTTCCTAAGAAAAGATTTAGTAAACAATATAAAGTTTTAAAACCGTATTTGCATTTCCTGATATGGAATTTCAAACATTTTAGCTGGTGTAATATGTAAAAACGAAGGGTTTATCTAAACAATGTGTAGTGTAGGACCATGGTAATAACTTAAACAAATCAAGGAAAATCATATCCATATTTGTCTACTCTGATTTCACTGGCCTACAGTATCTTGAGAATTATGCATCTATTTAACTTCAATTTGCTCATGCAAGCATGACTTGCCATAAATGAATGGAACTTTGGTTGGAAAGGAAGAATTCAATTTTCTATATTTGGTTCTCTCAACTGAGAAATTAAACTATGTAATAAAATGTGTTGCACCTGATATTTAGAGAGGAAATTTGTTTAACATAAACATTTTTCTGGGCTGGTTTTGTATGTTAAATTAGTGATCACACATGTTTTATTGCCAAGTTGGTGTAACAAATCTCTCAGATGCCAATACCATCTGGCCATCCATGCCCACTTGCGAATTTCATGTGTCATTTTGTACCTGCCATAGCTCCATACTCATGCTGCTCGGCATCTGCCCTGAGTTAAATGCTTCCTTTACAAATCACAATTAATGGGAACATCCTGAGTTGTGAGTAAAGAATTCGTGAAAAAAAATTGTCACACATCCCAAAATATAGCCTGAGATGTCATTGAACAGATGCTGAACTGAAGTTAAGTGTGATAATATAAACAAAAATACTGTATCTTGCTGAGTTGACTAGGTTCATTTTATTTCTATTTCCTATTTCCATGATAACTGTTTAAGAACTTTTTTCATAATGCATTTTAGGAAATAACAGTGGTATAAAAAGTGTAAGTGGCAGTATAAAAGTACAATTGGAACACAAGTTTATTTGCTTTCTAAATTAGGTAAGAAAAATTTTCAGAATCGCTGGCTCATGCAGTCCTTGTTCCTTGCCTTGGAAGCCTCTAGAGACATTTTTGTGAGATCTTTGTAAATGTGAAATATTTTCATTGGGTTCCAAAGCTGGTATTTCCATTTTAACTTGTTAGGGAGCCATTCAACAGCCAGAATCATTTAATTAGTACCCACTGTTTACAAATCATTTTCAAGGTTCAAAAAAGTATAAAATATATACTTTATCTGAGAGCTTACAAAATGTAAGCATACTGGAGAGTTAGCCATCACCAAATACAGACTATGATTAGTATGATTCCTGAAGTAAGACTCTAGGGATCAGAACTGCAAAGTCAGACTTAGGCTGGGTGCACATGCTGGCCAATTAAACTGTGAGTCATATGTTAAAAAATGTCAAATGTGAGCTTGGGGATAAACAATTATAAATTCAGAAAGTATACTTAAGATATTAGCTCCACTCATCCTCTTTGAAATTCTGCTTCAAAAATGTAAGGCCACCTGGTAAAGGTGGTGTGTGTCAAGTTTTTCCATGGAAACCTTTTCATGACACCTGGACGCTTCACAGACAAAGGCACAGTTGTGCTGTTCTTGTGGGGAAAAAAATGTATTTTACATGAGGAAACATCAGGCAAAACCAAGTTGAGGAACATTCTGAAAATTAACTGACCAATACACTCAAAGAGGGTCAAGGTCATATAAGAAAAGAAGAATTAAAGAAGAGTAAGGAGACATAGCTCAATGCAATGTGTGATCCTGAATTGGAGCCTGGGTTAAAAAGAGACTTTAGGTGGCAATTGGTGCAATTTTGATAAGGTAGATTGACTATTTATGATATTTTATCAAAATTATTTTGCTGGTACTGATAATTGTTCTTTGGTTAAGATATTAATCATTGGGAGAGCTGGGTAAAAGGTTATATGAATTTTTTGTACTATAGTTTTTTGTAATTTTTTGGTAAGCATATTGTTTTGCAGTAAAAAGTGAAATAGAAAAAATAGAATTAAAGCCATGATTGAAACATTTCATTTTATGTAAATTTTAAATCCAAACTTAAAAATATTTAAACAAATATTGAACTCTAGTTAAGAATTTGCATGCTAAAATATTTAAGGAGATTGTAGTGATCTGTGATCTACCATATATATGGTTCATACACACACACATATACATATATACATACATATATACACATATATATGTATATATATATATATATATATGTATGTATGTCATAGTGGCTTAATAGATGGAGAGACGAATGGACAGTCATGTAGATGTTAATAAATCAAGTGTAATTATTAATGGTATAATCTACATGGTTGGTGTAAAGATGCTCCATGTAAGATGTTACAATCTTTGTTATGTTTTTTAAATTATCATAATAAAAAGTTGGAGAAGAGGATAATAGTTATAATATTGAAAAATCCAATACCAAACTGGAAGTTAGATTAATTCATGCAAAGAATATCATTTATTTCATTTCACTGCATTTATGAAAGATGTTTTTACTTTGTTTTGTTTTGTCTTTCATGCTTGGTAGACACAATGTATTGGTTCACCCACAAATAAACATCTTCATAGAAGAAGGAACTCACTTTATTCTAGTCTACATCACCTGTTGGGAGTTCATTCTCAACATTGTCCTTTATTTATTTTCCCCCATTGCTGACCTACTTCAAAAATATTGTATTATCCCCTGAACCTTGCATCATACCTATCTATAACACTTGGAAAAATGTGCTCGAACTAGTGAATGTATGATTATCCAGAGCAAATCTTTTATATCTTTATTTATTAGAATAAAATTGTGGACAAGTATGAAAGTTATAAAATAGTCTCTAAAAAATCCATCTGGTAAGTAATTAAGTTTATTTACTTGACTATTCAATTCTTATTACACAATTTAAACTATCAGTATAAAAATGATTTGATCATCATTATGCAAGTTACTAAAAGACTACATGAAAAAATTATCTGAGGAAAATTACAATATATTTTGCAAACACATTTTTTAAAGGAATTTTTTAAGGCTGACCCTGGGGTGATGATTTGGTTTGTTTTGTGAATTATATCGCTTTCAATAATTTGGGGTGGCACTTAGAGTCTAAATTTTGTGTAATGTTTATGTAACCTACTGTGACTAGTCTCTTTGTCAAAACATTTTCAAGACTTGGTATTAAGCATACAAGCTCACACTACTTGGGTTTAAAACATACCTAGCCCTGTTCTAAGAGTGTTACATGATTTCTTTTTTTTCTTTGTACCGCATATGGGGTGGAGGGGGGTTGGCTATTATCCCCATTTTACTGGACTCAGAGTTTAAAGAACTTTTTCAAGTTTCTAGAGTCATTATTTAGCAGAAACAGACTTTTACACCAAGTCAATATTACCCTTGAGCTCTTAAATGCTGTGTAGGATTGCTAGTTCTTGAAACCTTCTTCTCCATTTTTTTTCCCTAAAACTTTCCCATACATGTTTCTCAATCATTATTCATCTCTTTGCAGAATAGTATGTTTTCAAATAATCAAGCCAGAAAGGGTAAATGGCAATATGTCTTACAAATCCTTTTATATTTTATAATATTGTTCTATTGCTTTTCCATTTGAAGAGATACTTGATTATTATTACAATAATACTGACATTGAATCCTACTATTAGTATAATAACAGGTAATTGACCTGTCTGAAATCAGTTTTCATCTACAAATGATAAAACTAATATCCATCCAACCCATAGGATTGCTTTAAGAATTTAATTATATATATCCTTATAAAGAAGACATGTAATCAACTGTAGATTACAATAATTATTTTTCCGATGTATTATTATCATCTTTGTCCATAAAAGTAACACAGCTGTTGTTATCATTACTTTAATATCTTGGTAGAGAATTCTTCGGTTATCCCTCAAAACTTTCAAAAGTTTCTCCATTTGCTTCAGGTAATTTAAATAATAGAATTCTGAATCCCTTTGTTTCTTTTAAAGATACCCTTGTCTCTACTCTCTGTTGTTCCCTGGATACTACCTACGGAAAACTTTTTCCCTGTTTTTATTTTTTCTTTCTTTCTTTCCTTTCTTTTTTTCCCACCATGATGTATTTAGGTATGGCTTGTTTATAAATTTTATATTGAATATCTTTACACTACCTATTGAGGACTATTATTTTTAGTTAAAGAAAATTTTCTTTTATTATAAGTATCATGATTGCTTCTAGTTTATTTGATATAGATGCTTCTCATAAAACTCTTCACGGGCTGGATTTAAAATTTCTCACCTGAATATCTGGCACCCACTTTTTTTTTCTTTCCAAGTTTTTATTTAAATTCCACTTAGTTAACCTACAGTGTAATATTACTTTTCAGTGTAGAAATTAGTGATTCACTCACTGACACACAACACCCAGTGCTCATCACAACAATTATGCCCTCCTTAATCCTCATCACCCATTTAACCCATCCCTCCCATCCATCTCCCCTTCAGCAACCTTCAGTTTGTTCTCTATACTTAAGAGTCTGTTTTATGGTTTGCCTCTCTCTTTTTTCTTCCCTGTGTTCATTTGTTTTATTTCTTAAATTCCACATATGAGTGAAGTCATATGGTATTTGTCTTTCTCTGACTGACTTATTTTGTTTAGTATAATACTCTCTAGCTCCATCCACATCATTGCAAATGGCAAGATTTCATTCCTTTTGATGGCTGAATACTATTTCATCATATATATATATATATATATATATATATATATATATATATATATACACATACACACATACAAACACACACACCACATCTTTATCCATTCATCTGTTGAAGAACACCTGGGCTCTTTCCATAATTTGGCTATTGTGGACGTTGCTGCTATAAACATTGGGGTGCATGTGTCCCTTCAGATCACTACATTTGTATCTTTGGGGTAAATACCCAGTAGTGCAATTGCTCGGTCATAGGCTAGTTCTATTTTCAACTTTTAGAAGAACCTCTGTACTCTTTTCCATAGTGGTTGAGCCAGCTTGCATTCCCACCAACAGTATAAGAGGGTTTCCTTTCTCCACATCCTCACCAACATCTGTCATTTCCTGACTTGTTAATTTTAGCTACTCTGACTGTTGTGAGGTGTAGCCCATTGTGGCCTTGATTTGTATTTCCCTGATGCCAAGTGATGAGCATTTTTTTTTTTTTTTAATGTGTCTGTTGGCCATTTGGATATCTCCTTTGGAGAAATGTCTATTCATATCTTCTGCCCATTTTTTGAGTGGATTATTTATTCTTTGGGTGTTGATTTTGATAAGTTCTTTATAGATTTTGGGTAATAACCCTTTATCTGGTACATCAGATAGTTCATTTTTGCCTTTGTTTCCCTTCCCTTTGGCGATATGTTTAGCAAGAAGTTGCTGTGGCCGAGGTCACAGAGGTTGCTGCCTGTGTTCTCCTCAAGGATTTTGATGGATTCCTGTCTCACATTTAGGTCTTTCATCCATTTTGAGTCTATTTTTGTATATGGTGTAAGGAAATGGTTCAGTTTCATTCTTCTGTATGTGCCTATCCAATATTCCCAACACCATTTGTTGAAGAGAGCATCTTTTTTCCATTGGATATTCTTTCCTGTTTTGTCAAATATTATTGACCATAGAGTTAAGGGTCCATTTCTGGATTCTTTCAAAGAAGCAGATCCTAGTTTCCTTGATCTATTCTACTGTTGTTGTAGTTTCTATTTCATTGATTTCTGCTATAATCTTTATTATTTCTCTTCTCCGGCTGGATTTAGGCTTTATTTGCTGTTCTTTCTCCAGCTCCTTTAAGTGTAAGGTTAGGCTGTGTATTTGAGACCTTTCTTGTTTCTTGAGAAAGGCTTGTATTGCTAAATACTTTCTTGTTAGGACTGCCTTTGCTGCATCCCAAAGGTTTTGAATAGTTGTGTTTCCATTTTCATTTGTTTCCATGAATTTTTTTAATCCTTCTTTAATTTCCTGGTTGACCCATTCATTCTTTAGTAGGATGCTCTTTAACCTCCATGTATTTGAGTTCTTTCCAACTTTCCTCTTATGATTGTGTTCCAGTTTCAAAACATTATTGTCTGAAAATATGCAGGGAATGATCCCAGTCTTTTGGTACCATTGAGACCTGATTTGTGACCCAGGATGTGATCTATTCTGGAGAATGTTCCATGTGAACTAGAGAAGAATGTGTATTCTGTTGCTTTAGGTTGGAATGTTCTGAGTATATCTGTGAAGGCCATCTGGTCCAGTGGGTCATCCATAGCCCTTGTTTCCTTGTTGAGCTTAGATATCTGTCCATTTCAGTGAGGGGGGTGTTAAAGTACCCTACTATTGTTGTATTTTATTGATGTGTTTCTTTTATTTTGTCATTTTTGGCTTATATAACTGGCTGCTCCCATGTTAGAGGCATAAACATTTACAATTATTAGATCTTTTTTTAGATAGACCCTTTAAGTAGGGTATAGTGTCCTTCCTCATCATTTATTAATATCTTTAGTTTAAAATCTAATTTGTCTGATATAAGGATTGCCCACCCCAGCTTTCTTTTGATGTACATTAGCATGATAAATGGTTTTCCACAACTTACTTTAAATCTGGAGGTGTCTTTGGGTCTAGAATGAGTCTCTTGCAGACAGCATATTGATGGGTCTTGCTTTTTTGTCCAACCTGATATAGTCTTTTGATTCGGGTATTTAACGCATTTAGGTTCAGAATAATTATTGAAAGCTATGAATTTAGTGTCATTGTATTACCTGTAAAGTTACTGTTTCTGTATATTGTCTCTGTTCCTTTCTAGGCTATGTTACTTTTGGGCTCTCTCTTTGCTTAAAGGATCCCTTTTAATATTTCTTGTAGGGCTGGTTTGGTGATCACAAGTTCTTTTAGTTTCTGTTTGTCCTGGAAGCTTTTTATCACTCCTTCTAGCTGGATAAAGTATTCTTGGCTGCATATTTTTCTCATTTAGCACCCTGAATATATCATGCCAGTCCTTTATGGCCTTCCAGGTCTCTGTGGATAGGTCTGCTGCTAATCTAATGTTTCTACCCTTGTAGGTTATGGACCCAGCTGCTTTCAGGATTTTATCTTTGTCTCTGAGATTTGCAAGTTTCACTATTATATGTCGGGGTATTGACCTATTTTTATTGACATTGGGGGGGGGTTCTCTGTGCCTCCTGGACTTGGATGCATCTTTCCTTCCCCAGATTAGAGAATTTCTCCACTATAATTTGCTTCAATATAATTTCTGCCCCTCTCTCTCTTTCCTCTTCTGGGATCTCAATTATTCTAATATTGTTTCACTTAATATTATCACTTATCTCTCGAATTCTCCCTTCATGATCCAGTAGTTGTTTATCTCTCTTTTTCTCAGCTTTTTTATTCTCCATCATTTTGTCTTCTATATCACCAATTCTCTCTTCTGCCTCATTTATCCTAGCAGTTAGAGCCTCTATTTTTGATTGCATCTCATTAATAGCCTTTTTGATTTCAACTTGGTTAGATTTTAGTTCTTTTATTTCTCCAGAAAGGGGTTCTCTAGTGTGTTCTATGCTTTGTTCAAACCCAGCTAGTATCTTTATAATCTTTATTCTATAACTAGAAGTTATAGAATAAAGTCTAGAGTTATTCTATAACTCTAGTTCCAACATCTTACTAATGTCCATATTGATTAGGTCCCTGGCAGTCAGTACTGCCTCTTGTTCTCTTTTTTGAGGTGAGATTTTCCATCTTGTCATTCTATCTAGAGAATAGATGAATGAGAGAACAAAATACTAAAATGGCAACAACAACCCCAGAGAAATATACACTAAGGGCGCCTGGGTGGCTCAGTCATTAAGCGTCTGCCTTCGACTCAGGTCATGATCCCAGGATCCTGGGATCGAGCCCCGCATCAGGCTCCCTGCTCTGAGGGAAGCCTGCTTCTCCCTCTCCCACTCCCCCTGCTTGTGTTTCCTCTCTCGCTGTCTCTCTCTCTCTCTCTCTGTGAAATAAATAAATAAAATCTTAAAAAAAAAAAAAAAGAAATATACACTAAACAAATCAGAAGAGATCGAAAACTGAAAATAAATAAGTAAATAAACAAAACAAAACAAAACAAAACAAAAGAAAGGAAAAAAGAGAGAAAGAATACGATTAGACAAGTGAACAGATTAGAGCAATACAATGGATCCTGTGTGTATTTTGGTCTGTTAGAAAATTAAATCCCAAAATTGTAATGAAAGAAAAACCTATATATGTACAAAAATAAAATTAAATACAATGAAAGGATAGAATGTAACTGAAAAAATGAAGATTAAAAGACAAGAAAACAAAAAACAAAAAAACCCACAAGGGATATAAACAGACAGGTGAATAGAACAAAGCAATACACAATATCCTGAGTTTATTTTGGTCACTTTGTTAAAAGAAACTGCATCTCAAAATTGTAAAGAAATTATATATATATATATATATAATTATATATAAATAAAATTAAATACATTGAAAGGATAGAATATAACTATAAAGATGAAAATTAAAAAAGACTTTAACAAAACAAAACAAAACAAAAAGAATATGATCAGCCAGGTGAATAGAACAGAGTCATACACTAGATTCGCGGCATATTTTGGTCTGTTAGAAGAAATTGCATCCCAGAGGCGCCTGGGTGGCTCAGTCATTAAGCATCTGCTTTTGGCTCAGGTCATGATCCCAGAGTCCTGGGATCGAGCCCCACATCAGGCTCCCTGCTCCGCGGGAAGCCTGCTTCTTCCTCTCCCACTCCCCCTGCTTGTGTTCCCTCTCTGGCTGTCTTTCTGTCTGTCAAATAAATAAAACCTAAAAAAAAAAAAAAACTTTAGAAAAAAAAAAAAAAAGAAGAAATTGCATCCCAAAATTGTAAAGAAAGAAAAACTCTTGTGTGTGTATATATATATATATATATATATATATATATATATATATATGATTAAATACATAAGAACGTAACTGTAAAAATAAAAATTAAAAAAGATTAAAAAAAGAGTTGATAAAATAAGAAATTGGTTGAAAAGGGAAAAATTAAAAAATTAAAAAATTAAAATTGGAAGACTAAAAAGTCATGGAAAGAAAAAACAAAAAACAAAAACACTTGAATTCTATGCGCTGTATTCCCCTGGAGCTGGAGTTTTGCAGTTCGCATTAATCGGTAAACTTTGTCTTGGCTGGATGTTCTTGCTGATCTTCTGGGGAAGGAACCTGTTGCTTTGATTCTTGAGTGTGTTTGCCCCGGGTGGAATTGCATCACCCTTTCCAGGGGGCCAGGCTAAGTAATCTGCTAGGGATTGTTGTATGTGGCTTTTTGTACCCTGAAGGTTTTCCGCTCCACTTTAGAGGATAAGAATGAAAATGGTGGCTTTCCAATCTCCAACCCTGGAGCCAAGAGCTCAGGCCCCATTCCTTAGTACATCCTCAGAGAAAAGCAGTCAACCAGTCTTATCTCCCTGGCCTCTGGCCACACTCCATGCTCACCCAGCCTGTGACCCCAGCATTTCTATCTCAGACACATGACCCTGTTTTGTGTCTCCAAACCCTGGACCTCCTGTGGTGCACTCCCATGCTGCTCCTCCTCTTGGGGGTGGAGGGGGGTGGTCCTGCCAGTTCTGCCACTTGTTGGGCCCCTGCTCAGAGAGCAGTGGCCTGACTGTGTGGCTGTTCATGGTTTAGGGCAACCCTGAGCTGAGAACCCATTCCTGGGCTCACTGACTGCACCCAATTTCCCCGCTCTGATGCCTGGGAGCTCTGAAGTGCTCAGGCGTCCCCCATCTTCCTGTGACCCCAAGGATCCTGAGACCACACTGTCCCAGCTAAGGTTCTGCCCCCATTTAACCACGTTAGCAATGTCCCTCACTGGAGCAGACTTTGAAAAGTTCCAATTTTGTGCTCTGCTCATATATTACTTTCTGATAGCCAGCTTATGGAAGTTCCCTCCCACCACAGTCTATCTTCCCATGTATCGCCCAGAATTCAGTTCTCTGCACCTCCTACCTTGCAGAAAGTGGTCACTTTTCTATTTGTGGAATTGTAGCTATTCATTTCTTAGATCTCTGGTTGAGTTCACAGGTGTTCAGAATGATTTGATAGCTATCTAGCTGAATTCCTGGTACCAGACGAAACTAAGGTCTCCTATTCCTCTGCCATTTGGACTCCTCTCCCTAATTTTGCTATTGCTGATAATGCTGCTCTAAACATCAGGGTGCAAATCCGTATTTTTATATCCTTTGGGTAAATACGTAGTAGTGCAATTGCTGGGTTATAGGGTAGTTCTGTTTTTTACCAGTGGTTTTTCATTTTGAATCTCTAGGAAAATAGTTTTCAGTAATGCAGTAGAGTTTTAAATTGGCCCATTTCTACTTTGTTCTTTCTTTAACAATTAAAAAAATGTTACCGTTTACATAATGCTTATCACATGCCAGATGGTATTCTGGATATTTTGTTTCTAACACCTAGCAAGAAATAGTAGATTAAGACCTTGAGTTTATCAGTATACCAGGTATATATACTGCTCTTTTCTCCTTTCAATGTCCACTTTGCTTTTGATAAAATGATAAAATGAGCTATTATATAGATTTCATAGTCAGAAGACAATTGGTAGAGTCTGCTTACCTATTGAGGTTTGTATGATTTAGACTTTCTTTTCCCCTTGCAATTTGATTCACTCATGAAAAATAGAGAATTTACTTATTTATTTATTTGTTTGTTTATTTATTTAAAGTTTTCTTAGATTCAAGAAAGCTGCAAAAACAATATAGAAAATTATTGTGTACCACTCTTCCTTAGGCTAAGAATAGCATCTTACAAAACCTTAGTAAAATGATCAAGACTAAGAAAATCACATTGATTCAATACAATTAACAACACTACAGACCTTATTGAAATATCAGCAGTATTCCTCCTAGTGATTCTTTTTTTGTTCCATGATCTTATGCAGAATCCTATAGTCTATGTAGTTGTTGCCTCTCTTTGGTTTCTATTTGTCACAGTTTATCAGTCTTGGCTTGTCCTTAATAATCTTATTATTTGTGAAAAGCAATAGTCAGGTATTTTGCTAAATGTCCCTGAATTTGTGTTTGTATGATATTTTCACCTGATTTGGATGAAATTATTTATTTTTTGGCAAAATTACCATAGAAATTACATTGGATTCTTCTTGGTGCATCACGTCAGGGTGTTCACAGTGTGATTGCTTTTTATTACCTGTGATATAAACTTTTATCATTGGGTTAAGGTGGCATCTGCTGGTTGAGAATTTATGTCTTAAAGTATCTGAGATGGGAAAATATTTTTCAAAAGATAGGGCTTGAAAAGTTTTCTTTCCTTGACCCTTCGTGCTAGCTCACCTCACTTTCACAGTGGGAGTGAGGCAGGATGCAACATACAAGGCTATTACCATTATCTCCACCTTAGAGCAACACTTCCCCATCTTTCACATACTTTATGCTATCTTTATTGTGAAACAAAAGCCACAGTAGAGACAGTATGAAGACAGAGTAGTTCTGGTTAGGCATGGAGGTATAGAAGAAACAAATGTATATCAAAGGTGCCCAAAACATGTTATGCATGAGAATCACTTGGGGAACTTTTTGAACCCAGGGTCCTGAATACATTGCATGGATATCCAGACTCATTTCATCTGGTCCAGATCTGAAAGTCACCCTTCTAATTGGAACTGTAACAGCTTAAGAAAAAAATACCAGTGCTATGTGGTGAATAAGAAAATAACAGGGAAAGGCTTCTGGTTTCCTGGCTGGTGCAAATCCTTTGACAAATACAGTGTCACAAGGTTGTGTATTGCTGAGGGAGGAAGAGGATCTTCCTCTATGAACCCTATTTATTTCCTTGATTTTGGCACTAATCTTTTTTCCCCATTATTTTTAATAGAGAATTTAATTGGTAATCTTCATAAGATTTGAACTTTATTTTGTTGACCGGAAAGTTGCCATAAGAGATGCAGCGATGCTGTTAGTTGAGATAAAAATCCTCTGGGAGAAAAAATAGA
This sequence comes from Halichoerus grypus, assembly GCF_964656455.1. NCBI lineage: Eukaryota > Metazoa > Chordata > Mammalia > Carnivora > Phocidae > Halichoerus > Halichoerus grypus. The sequence goes on from NC_135714.1 coordinate 25,880,608, forward strand.
ACTTTATAAACACCCATATAAATTATTTGTTATTTTTGAAGATAGCAAAAATAAATCTATTAGTGAAAAACAAGCTTTGTCTTCCAAATTTGAGTTGACGCTAAGTACAATAATTGATGGTCTAAAATCTCACTATAGCAATAGAAAAATCCTCTCAGCTTAAATAAGGTATGTTTTCTTCAAATCTGGTTCAGGAATTCGGTTTGTATAGGTCATAGGCATATCATTAGGACTAACTGCTTAAAGAGAATCAAAAAGGGAAAGGGAATAGTTAGAACTAAGCAAAAATGATTTCTGATGGCAAAGAATGTTTCAAATGAAAGTCAGAGTTCGGGGCGCCTGGGTGGCTCAGTAGTTAAGCGTCTGCCTTTGGCTCAGTTCATGATCCCAGGATCCTGGGATCGAGCCCCGCATCAGGCTCCCTGCTCCGCGGGAAGCCTGCTTCTCCCTCTCCCATTCCCCCTGCTTGTATTCCCTCTCTCGCTGTGTCTCTCTCTGTCAAATAAATAAATAAAATCTTAAAAAAAAAAAAAAAAGAAAGAAAGTCAGAGTTCAATAACATTATATTTCTAGAATTAGAATAAATGTAATTTTATTAAAATATGTTATATGATTTTAAAGTAAATAACTCCATCTATTCATTCTTTCTCAGACACACACACACACACACACACACACACACACACACACACATTCTTCCACTAAGTGTTTCAAAATAAGAAATGTTTCCTTAATTTTCACCAAGTTGGGAGTTGACATAAGGAATGAGAGCAAATTGATAATTATAATTTATCGTTTTTATTTATAAAACAATTTCAAAATGTTCAATAATAAATGGCACTCAAGTATTTTTATCATCAAGTGAATGATATATGGATAGAAATATCAATACACAAAAGCAATTACAAAAGATTATTTTCCATTATTTTAGTGCAGATTAACACTATATACAACTCATATTTTCCTTGTACACCTGCCCATTATTTTTGAATATCTATTTGCTAAATTGTTATTACATTTCCAGGTTTTTTTCCCTCTCTTTTGAACTAGTAGAACTAATTATTTTATGTCTCTTTTAACCATATCTTTGTTATAGAATAAACTTTAGGCTTAAGGTATCACAAAATTATTTTTTTTAAAGATTTTATTTATTTATTTGAGAGACAGAGAGAGAGAGAATGAGCAGTGGGGAGGGGCAAAGGGGGAGAGAGAGAGAGAGAGAGAGAGAGAAACAAACTCCCTACTGAGCAGGAAGCCCAATGCGGGGCTCCATCCCAGGACCCAGAGATCATGATCTGAGCCGAAGTCAGATGCTTAACTGACTGAGCCACCCACCCCAGTGATTTTTTTTTTTTAATGAAAGCTTTTATACCTTAAAATGTTGCAGCATATCAAATATATCTGTCCTTTTTCTTTTCCCCATACTAACTTCTGCTGCTTAACCCTAGTGAAACATCTTCCATGATACAGAAATTGTCTTACCAGATCAAATGTGTTTAAGAATACATTCATTTTTATTGTCCAGTCATGATAATTTTTTTTGTCATTTGTTTCAGTTTGTCCCTGAATTATTACTAGATCTTGGTGATTAGCCCAATTAAGCTCTTCTATAATGAACAAGTCTAGAAGATTTAGTGGAGGGAATCTTCTACACCCTTTATGTTGACACTTCCTGTGTATTTTGAAGTTTTACTCTAGATTTCTCTTAGTGAAAAATCAGTAAAGTATAGGGAAAAATACCTTGATTCTGTTAGAATTTGTTCATGTTTTCACATAACCACCCATTGCTGTGTGATTTGGTGTAAAGGGCTTACCTCTCTGATCATTTGTTTTTGCAACTAAAATATTTGTTTTGATAATTGAGATAACAAATGTAAAACTTATAGCATAATATCTAAGCCATAGTAAGTGCTCAATAAGTATTAATATATTTTCCAGGGGCACCTGGGTGGCTCAGTTGTTAAGCGTCTGCCTTCAGCGCAGGTCATGGTCCTGGGGTCCTGGGATCGAGCCCCACATCAGGCTCCCTGCTCTGTGGGAAGCCTGCTTCTCCCTCTCCCACTCCCCCCTGCTTATGTCCCCTCTCTCGCTGTGTCTCTCTCTGTCAAATAAATAAATAAAATTTTAAATATATATATATATATATATATTTTTTTTTTCCAGATTATTTCAGCTGCTGAGGAGCCTAAAATTCAATACTATGAACAATGAACTACAAAGAAACACAGAGCGCAGCAACATATGTAATGTTCAACAATTGTGGCATGCAAGGAAGCAATGTCGGCAAGCAGTGTGAAGTGTGCAAGCCATGAAAGTTGTGCTGATGAGCTCTGGAGATGTGGCAGTGACCTAGGTAAGGCCTTTCTTTAAGCAGTGAGCTTTGCAAAGCTTGGGTATAGAAAAAATCCTAAAAACACAATGAATAAAGTTCAAAGTATATAACCAACTTTCTTACATAATAAACTCTTTAAAAGTATAAAAATATGAAGTATAGTTTGTAAACTAGATGAACTTACTTCAAACAACTGAACTCAACAATATTTGTTACACCCCTACACTAACTTATTATTATCACCATCCACAAGAAACCTGAAAATTTTTAAATTTAACAAAATCCTTATATAATCTCTTCTGGATTTATCACCTGTTGCTTTCCTCCAAGAAATCCATGTTTTATTTTGCCTTTAATGTTATATGACTGTATTTAACTTCTATTGCTTTTGCTCAAACTGTCCAATTTGCTCTTTTTCCTTATTTCTGTTGGGAGAAATCTTGTCATCCTTTAAATTCAACTCAATTCTCTCTTCTCACAACTGAAAACCTCATAATATTTTGAGCAGAATAAATTTCTCAATCCATTGTATTCTCCTCACACATCTCACCTTGTTTTATGAAGGTTCACACTAATGTAGGATGCCTCCTTAACGTATAGAGAGCTTCTTAAAGGCAGTAGACAGCTGAGATTATTCATTATGACTCCCAGTATCCCAATATCCCTGTACTGAACAGGGCCTGGTCATGGTAGATATGATATAACATGCCCAGGATTGTGAATGATAACTCTGTTCTCAGTAACTGAGTTCTACTATGTAATGGGTGGTAGAGTGGAACAGAGGTTTCAAGTGAATATTTCTTTGCATGCATATTACATTATCTTTGTCTAAAATCTCTCTCCCTTGTCAGAATGGCTGGAATCAAATAGACAAGAAATAACAAATATTATGAGAATATGGAGAAAAAGGAACCCTTGCGCACTATTGGGGGGAATGCAAATTGGCACAGTCACTGTAGAAAACAGTATGGAGGTTCCTCAAAAAATTAAAAAATAAAAATACCATATGATTCAGTAATTCCACTAGTGGGTATTTACTCAAAGAAAATGAAAACACTAATTTGAAAAGATACATACACATCTATGTTTATTGCAGCATTATTTACAGTAGGCAAGATATGGAAGCAACCCAGTGTCCATCCATAGATGAATGGATAAAGAAAAAGTAGTATATATATTCAGTGGAATATTACTCAGCCATAAAACAGACTCTTAAAATCAGAACAAACTTATGGTTGCCAGATGGGAAGCAGATGGGAGGATGGGTGAAATAGATAAAGGGGATTAAAAGGTACAAACTTCCATTTCAAAATTAAAAAAAAAAAAAACAGAGAAATATAGTCAATAAGATGATAATAACATTGTCTGGTGATAGATGGTGACTACATTTATTGTGGAAGCACTGAGTAATGTATAGAAGTATTGAATCATTATATTGTACACCTGAAATTAATATAATACTGTATATTAATTATACTTCAATAAAAAAATTCCCCATAACCTTGAAAAGTCATGAATGATTAAAATGTCCTTCAAGTTCAAAAATACCATGATAGGCTTTTGTAAAACCATAGGGTGGTAGAAAGAACAAGGGTTTACAACCCAAGATAGAATAGTTCTTAATGTGTTTGAAAGAACAAGAATGGATTTTCCAACTATAGAGGTTCTGATATATTTCTGCTTTTGTAGACATCAACAAATGGACTACATGTTGGCAGGGGGGGACAAAGAATAAGAGAGGGAGAGGCAAATAAAAGTATTTGTGTGTGCGTGTGTGTGTGTGTGTGTGTGTGTGTGCATGTGCACATGCATGTGTGATATGAACATAGAAGTGGAAAAATACAGAACAAGTACCATCGGTAATAAAAAAAAACAGATGTAGTTACTTCACATTGAAAATAATGCCACCTTAAAGTATATGTATAACATTTTTTGGTTTTAGTTTCTCAATATGTGAAAATATAATAATGTTTAACATTTATACATCCATAGATTTATACTAACAGTTTATATATGGGGATCAACTAAGTTAATGTTTTCTAAGTAATGAGTCTTATTAAATAGTCTAAAAGTCATACAATACATTTAATTCATCTGTGGGATTTTAGAAATGTTTGCTCAGGCAGCACTTTCTTATATTTAGTTCATTTTATTTAGTAAGCCAATGTGTCATAAAAATAGATTGTTTGGGTCTTTTCGGCTTGTAATTTTAGAAAGAAAGAAGTGGATTGTATACATTTTCAAATGATATAAACAGAAAAAAAACTTGTGTGTGCAATAACAACTATCTCTGCTATTCTCAGTTTTCAAAGGAAAATCTTATGATTAAACATCCTGAGGCATTTTTTCCCCACAGTTATCCACTGTTTATTTATTTATTTATTTATTTGGCTCTCAGTATATTGTAGCCCTATGTATATAATCTATGAGTTTTGAAATTGTTTTTATCCAAGGATGTAAACTCATCTCACCATATTTTCTGAAATGTTAAGTAATAATTTAAATTGTGATAAACTATAATAGTATATCAAGATATGAGTTGTGGTTGTTGACACATTATTTAATGATGTTTAAGGAAGATATACTTTCATTGTACATCTGACAGTGTAGACAATAAGGTAGAATATAATCAACCTGGAATTTAGGGTAAGAGTTGAAGGCAAACATTTAAAAAATGCTTACATGCAATCAAAACACAACACCTATGCTACTCCAGCTGATAACTCAATATTTGCCTCATAAAGAGCTCATGTAAATTCAAATAAATACATTAAATTCTATGGGAATGAACAATGCATTTATAGGTCAAAGGAGAAACTGCATAGTCAATGCCTGAAATAAAATAATGGTCATTTTTTTACCATATAATCTCAGATAAAAGTATAAAATATAAAATTTATCATAAAATTTGTATTAGATTATACTTAATGCCCCATGTCTTCTTATTTAGTTTTTCCTTTACTATAATCCTATGTTGTTATTTCTGTATATTTTATAAATTACAATATCCATCATAAATTTGAGGGCATTGAACAAAAAAAAAAGTTATTCCTAGCATGTCTGGTATAATGTATGTATTTAATAACATTTGCATACATGAGAACACTATAGTTCTGGCAGAACAGAGATATAGATTCAAGACTCATGAACTGTAGGTCTCAATCATTTTCTATATAAATTATCACTATTTTTAAACTAACTTTAAATCATGGAACATAGTGTGAGGAATTCTGCTGAATTATATCATAGTTCTCAAATATAAAAAATATTTCAGGACAAAAACATGTTTAGTTTGATTTTAATTTTGCCAGTAAGTTAATATTTTGGCAAACCAGTAGGCTTGGGATCATTGTTTTTGATTGAAAAATAACCAGAAATTTTTATGGACTCAAAACTGCTAATCTAAAGGGCATCTTTCACACCCATATGATTAAGAGGGCATTATTATATGTTAATTTCATTTCTTCATAAACTCCCTGAGAAAAAGAGATAAGTATCACTTATAGTCTTCTCATATAGGTACACTCTTTGAGGGTCTTATTTGAACAGTTAGACATGTTAGAATATGAAATAAAAATGAAGGAGTTTGAGGCATACTGAGGTGTTATGGCAAAGGTTAATAATATTGGTGATGATGACCACAAGCTAATATTTATAGCTTTTTCTACTCTAAATCGAATACTTTCCCAAGACTTTTGTCTTCAATATTTCTTTCATATATTCAACTATCTTTTGATATTTTTATTGTTAATTCAATTTACAAATTATTAAACTGTATCACCAAGAGGTAAGTGACTCATCTCAGGTCACGCCACTAGTTATTGGTGGAACTGGGATTTGAACTCATGTATCTCTAACTCAAAGCCTCACATGCTTTACCTCATGACAGTACCATCTCTCATTAATTATATGGCCTACTGGGGTTGTAAAAGAGAACACAGTCTATTGAGATGTTTGTTAGGCCAAAACATTTGTTAAAATAATTGTACCATTAATGTGACACTCTCATTCATGTGTTGTACAATAATAAACAGTACTTTATTGTGGCCAAATCTACTCAGAAAAGAAAAGAGATTATTCTTTTAGTTTTTTTTTTAAAGATTTTATTCATTTATTTCACAGAGACACAGTGAGAGAGGGAACACAAGCAGGAGGAGTGGGAGAGAGAGAGGCAGGCTTTCCACCGAGTAGGGAGCCCGATGCGGGGCTCGATCCCAGGACCCTGGGATCATGACCTGAGCCGAAGGCAGACGCTTAACCGACTGAGCCACCCAGGCACCCCCCTTTTAATTTTTTTTTTTTTTAACAGCTCTATTTACTTACATTTTCCTCATTTCCTGTGTCAAGTTCTGAAACAATATATTTTTAAAAACACAAAAGCTTGTTGGGATTCAAAAGTAATAGAGCCAGAAAAAGGATTTATTAAGTGCCTACTGTGTACCAGGCAATGTGCCAGTTAAATTACTTGTCTTATTTAATTTTCATCAATCCATGCTCTATAGGTAAAATTAACCCAATTATAAGGCAAAGAAACTGAGACCCAGAGAAGTTCAGTAACTGATACTGAGATTAAATTTCTGCTAAGTGGAACATTCTGCAATCGTGCCAATGCTTATATAATTCCAAACACTTTTACTACTGTCAATATCACTCAGTGATGAAAGTCAAATTATCTATATTTGAATTTCCAGGTCAAGTGAACCTGATGCCAAAGATCATGCCATGAACCACTACATATGAAGCCACTCCTCACAAAACACAAAAGCAATATTCTAAAGAACCTCACAAACCTAGTAGAAGAGATAGAGAAAATTAAGTGTATATACATATAAACAATTTTGTAAGGTCAAAGTGACAAATTCTACAATAATGACATAGGTATAATGATAGTGATTTCTTCATTGTAACTCAGATCATTGAAATATAAATTCTGGAAAGAATAATGCACAATAAATCATCCTGGTATATGTATTCTTTCCTGTGTCTTAATAGTGTTATTTAATCTATGTGTTCCTGTGCCTTTAAAAACTGCTTTATAAAGTTATAAGCATGTTTTAGCTAGAAGAGATAGAAAGAGATGAAGAAGTATAATTACTTTAGATCCTGATGTCTTCCCAGTCCTTAGCTCCCAGTTCTTAGAGTCCAAAATATATTTAGATTTTGGGATATAGTGTTGTCTTGCTAACATTTATCGAGCAATAACTTATAAGCCAGGTATTCCTTTGAACCAATTATGTAGGAACTGCTGATTTCACGTAGGAGGAAACAAAAACTAAGAGAATGTAGACACCGCGACAAATTTTCCGAACAAATAAATAGGAACCAGAATTCAGAAAATTTAGCTCTCATACCCATACTTAAAATTGTTGGCCTATGCTTCCTCTCAGTCTCACAAAACCAATGTTTCTCTCCTATTAATATTGTATATTCCCTTGAAGTCAAATCGTTTCAAACAAAACAGAAAATTTGCAAGAAGAATGAGAAGGCTAAAAATTGGAGCAAAAATGACATTGTACTTGTACATCATTTTGACATAAACTCAACATTTTCAGAATGTGCATATATTTATCAGAGTCCCAGAACCATAGATATCCTCTGATGGAAGCACTGGGGACATATGAAGACTGAAAAATCAAAACAATAATAAGTAGACATGATTAAACACATATGTGAGGAAAAAAGAGATCCTATCCTAGTTAGAACACCAGGTTAAATGAATACTATTTCTTCAGTTTTATAACATACATTTACAAACATTATTCTGCTATTAGTTTGGAAGACATAATTGACAGAGGTATGTAGAAAGGAGAAGTTGAGATCAGATATATATATTCATATATAATATATATATGAATACAGCTAGCCACAATTACTCAGTATAATTATAAAGATTGTACTTCTGTACACTCCTTTTGTAGAAGGTACTCCTAAACACAGTCTTCTCTGAAGTTCTAGGAAAGAACTAGTGGGACTTATTTGTGCCAGATGGGTCCCCTGACACATAGGGCTAGATTTTAGGGGATGTTGATTCTCATGAAGCTGGCTATATTCCTGGGATAGGTAAATGTGGAGAGATACTGAAAAACAAAGGTTACATCACACAGACTAAGAAGAGATAGAAAATTAAAAGGTGTCTGAATATATAAAACAAAGGATAAGATAAAGAAAACACAGTCACGTTCAGTACTGCCCTGAATCAGTGAGGTCATCCATGCAGTCATTTTTCCAGCCTCTGTATTTGGGTTTGAGCTGGAACGTTATAGGATATTCCACTTTAGTACAGAAAGAAGGAAAAAATGCTCCTTACATGTCCAATAGCTTGGGCTATGTGGAGGGCCATCTTTATTTTAACGAAAGCACAGAATGTGTGAAAACAGGGCAGGCAAGCAGTGAGTTATCATCAGGGCTTGTGCCACAATTTCCAGTTCAGCAGTTAGAGTTGTAACTCCAATTCTCCTTATTTTAACTATGAATACACATCTACATCTCTTCCTTCCTTCTCCCTGTCAGCTTTGGGACATCCCTTCCTGGTGTTATCGCCATCCATTCTCATTGAATCAGGTCAAATGAAGCAAAGTTTCATTCATTTGGGGGGAATTTCTGGTCATGGAACTATCTGAAAGGTTATCAATCTTTCCCCCACTCCCTGACTTTTCCGCTGACAGGCTTAATCAACAATGCTGACTGCTTTGTGAATGACAGCTCTAAATTCTCCAAAGGAAAGACATCTCTCCACTCAATGCATCTCAATGTAGCACATGCTCATAGAGCTAATCTTGCCTATCACAGTGAATTCTTTAGGTTACTAAGCTCATAATTAAAAGTCTTCACTAATGACATGGTAATTGTTTTAATGGATTTTCAATGAAGTGTGAAGTTCCCTGCTGATATGTCAACAAAATATGAAGCATTGTAAGAAAACGAGGTAAATCTTCATAGAAATTAGAGTTAGAGGAGACCTTAAAATTATCTAGGGTAAAGTTTTCATAATAGAAAAGAGGGAACCAGCCCCAGAGAAGTGAAGTGTGTTGCTGAAGGTCATTACATGAAGTGGAAACTGTAAGTGTCTTGACTCTTAGTACAGTGATTTGTTTCCATCTCACTGCTTATTAATTTTAAACTGCTTTTATTTATATTGTGTCTGTATCAAGAAACCTTTGCCTTCAAGGTTTTCATGTTATCAGTGGCAACATTTAAATAATATTAATTAAATATTTAAATTATATCAGTAAAAGGGTACATATAAAACAATTTTTATTACATTACTTTTGTGGGAAGATGGCAAAGGTGACTTTGGAGATGAAAATCTACAGAGCTGAGAATTTCTTGGTTGGGTGCCTCCAGAATAAATATCTTGAGAAGTCAATGAACCAGGAGAGATTTGAGGAAATCTTAACATAATCTCATAGTTAGAAGCATGGTACATGAAGTAACTAAAATTTGTTTATATTTGTATAATATTAAAATGCTTAAAAATATTTTCAGGTATTTTAGTCTTATAACTGTGAGACAAAATAGAACAGATATCAGTACTTTTCAGAGCAGAAAATCGAGGAAAAGTTAAGCAACTTATGACGCAAAACCGAAACACGGATTCCTCATTTGAAATGTAAGCCATGCAAAGTGACATAGGTTACAGATGCGCAGAACCCATTTAAGACCTAGTTTCAATTCATAATCATTAGTGAAGGAATAAGAATTTCTTCAGTGTGAAATCATATTTCCTAGATCTAAGCAAAGACTATGGGAATTTTATTTTGCTTTGTATTAAGTCACCAAATAATAGTGTCTATTATTGATTCAGAAATGCTTCCACAATATGAAGTAGTTTGAGTATTCCTTACAAGCCTTTGGGATTTCAAAATTACAAGTTCAAGTTAAAGGTCATGCAATCATCTATTTCCAAAGTAGGTTAAAATATATATTCTCAAGGAATTTACAGATACTTTTAAGTTTCCCAAAGAATTTAACAGGTAATTGGCACCAACTCTAGGAAATACAAGCCCCAAAGAATTAAAATCGATAAACATATTAGCTCTATTAACCTACTCTGAGTTTCATTGGAAGACAGGATAAGATTCTTACCTATCTTCATTTCAGTAGCATTTTAAGAATGATAATTATCATTAAAAAAACTTTTTGTAAAGTAAGGCAACATTTAAATGCAAAATACTCTTCTTATCACTGTGCCAGTATGCTAGCTCATGGATAGAGTAAGCAATGTTACTGCTTCTTTACTTATATCTAGTTTTCGATGGTGTCTCATGCTGTTAAGCTAACTGTTAGACTGTTTCATTTTCCCACTTGATGAGGGAAAGTGATGTTAATTTTAATTGGATTGCTGTATTTCATTACTTTGTTAATTCCACTCTTTATATTTCTTTTCTGATAGATTTTATCACAAATCAGCTTCAAAATAGACTTTATAATGGAGCTTCTTCTGTAGTTTGCCAAAATGTAATATTATAAGCTTGAAGGATCTGTTGAAGTTCTTGAAAGAAAAAAAAAAAAAAGGAAAAGGAAAAAAGAATTGTGTTATGTTTGATTTCATTACACAACCCAATAAAGTAGATATTCTCCAAAAGATAAAAGTCCAGTGTCCTTCCATTCTGTTCAATGTACCTTCTTCCTTTTGGCACTGATGGTCCCAAAATGACCAGAACTATCAGCTACATTCTGGCTGGCTACATGTGCTTGGTCCTATCTTGATTCACCTTTCTCATATTCTTTATATTTATTGTAATTACCATACTGAACAAGTGACTCTATTAAACATTGAGGAGGAAATAACCCACATGATTAAGTTCATAAAACAAATAAGAAAATATGAAATACATTTCAAATGTTAAATAATCATGTAACATGGGTATATTGTATTGTCATGTAGTTTCACTCAAATTCAGAGGCATGGACCTTCTTCTTCTACAATACTAGAACCCTTCTCAAAGACAGGCACAAGGCCCTATGACATTATGAGTATACCTCATACACAGAATAGCTGAAAAAGGGCTCAGCAAATTTGCTGGGTATGGGCATAGGCCACTTCTGTTGGATGATTTCTAGGCATGTGCAGCAAACAGTTAACATTAGCCCAATTCACTCTTCCCCACCACACACACACACACACACACACACACACACAGAAAGCTCCTCAATATGATGTCTAATATTCATCTTGTAGAACAAAGTCTGTTCCTAAGTCTTCATTCAGCTTAGGTGTAGCTGCCTGGATCTCCTGACAGAACATTCTGGGCTATAATGACTCTGCTCCTTTCATTCTAGAAACTGAAAGTCCTTGTGCTAGGTAGGATTGACTCTCCTAGAATAATCAAAACCCTTTTCAAAACATTAAAGACAAATTTCATCAATACACCATGGTTTTTATAAATCATGAGAAAATTTTACATAACTTCTTCATTGTTTTTCATAAACTCTTCAAAGTTAATAAAATATTGGGGCGCCTGGGTGGCTCAGTCGTTAAGCGTCTGTCTCCGGCTCAGGTCATGATCCCGGGGTCCTGGGATCGAGCCCCGCATCGGACTCCCAGCTCCGCGGGAAGCCTGCTTCTCCCTCTCCCACTCCCCCTGCTTGTGTTCCCTTTCTCGCTGTGTCTCTCTCTGTCAAGTAAATAACATCTTAAAAAAACAATAATAATAATATAAAAATATTGAAATCCTCAAATATCTTCTCCTAAAGTTTTTCCTCTAATCAAAACCTTTAGCATTTATACTGAACCAGAAAGAGAGGAAAGTGATTGTAGTAAATTACAAAAATGATTGCAATTCTTTGTAGTTTGTCCCTGGAACTTATTCTTCTCCCCTGGAATCAAATGAGAGTAGAAGAGGAATTTGGGTGGGGAGACCATTATTACATAAACTACAAGTTACTTATGACAATAGTTTAACAACTCCACTTGCACCAGTGGTGTTATGGGATATTTAATACTGAAAAATGTTCAGAGCTCAGGTTTTATATTTCCTCTGAACAGTACTCTCTCAATTAATCTAACTCCTCGATGGGAAATACCAGTAATTACTTGAGTCTTTTGAAGTACCCAACCATCAATTGGCAAAGCTTTCCTACCCAAGTGAGAACCAGGAAGAATAAAAATTCTCTGCACTGCTATACTGTAGTGTCTAGATACAATTCTTCCAGAAAATGTGTCCCAAATTAACAGCCAACTATAACATTTTATAGGTAGGATAATATGTAGAGGTTGCTATCTAAGGATCGTTAAAAAAAATGAAAGTGCATCATTAAACCCTGAAAATGACAAACCATTCCATTGATAAGTTCATAACAAAACTTTCCTGAAAAAGAAAAGACTGTTTTGTCATTAAATGTAATAAGTTATTGATCAACATAAGTATATTTGAATGTCAGCATTTTTAAAGTTTGGAAGTTGCTACTCAGTTCTAACAGCAAGTAAAAAGCTGAACAGACTGAAAAATTAACAACTCTTCTTGGATCCGTAAGAGAAGGAAGGACACCAGGAAAACCGTCAACCCCAAGATCAAAGAGAAAAACAGGTGAATACAGGGAGTCAAAGTTTACCAGAGCAGAGCAAAAACCACCCAGGGAATCAGTGCCTGGGCAGGAAAACCTGAACTGTAATTCAGAAGTTGCTGGAAGCTCAGTGCAGCTGAGTCTGAGTTAAAAGCTCCAGGGGGACCCAGTCATGGGTAGGCCCCCACAGTATTGTGAGATTTACCTTCAGGAACTTGTCCAGGTTCCCACAGTATATATTAGAGAAAAATCCCCTCATGCTATGGCAGGGGGACAGAAAAAGGAACATTTAAAAATATGCCAGAGCACTCTGTTCTTCTTAACAAGGTCTGACCTCAGGAGAAGCTTGTTAAACAAAGTCTAACCTGCTGGAGTATTCTTAGAATTTAAAGATTAGGGCAAAGGGAAATACCCAATTACAGCCCACTCTAGTCATCCTGTCCCACCTAACAGGAGAAAAGATAAAGCAGAAAAACTTTTCAACTTCATAGTTCAGAAGTATAAGCTCACTAAAAGCCTGAGACTTAATCATAGGACTATAGAACATTTCTCTTTCCCCCACACCTCATCACCACATTACATGTCCAACTATCAAGAAAAAAAATTTCAGGTCGTAACAAAAGGTAAAAAAAAATACAACTTGTAGAGAAAAAACATCAGAAGCAGACATGGCAGGGATATTGGAATGATCAGACTGGAGATTTAAAACTATGATTAATGTGGCAATGGCTCTAATAATAGACCGTATGCAAGAACAGATGGGCAATATAAGCAGAGAGATGGAAATGCTACAAAAGAACCAAAAGAAATGCTAGAGATAAAACAAAACAAAACACTGTGACAGAAATGAAGAATGTATTTGATAGGCTTATTAGTAGACTCTACACAGTTGAAGAAAGAATATCTGAGCTTGAGAGTATATAAACAGAAATTTCAAAAACAAAAAAACAAAGATAGCAAAGACTGAAAAAAAAAAAAAAGAAGAGAATTTCCAAGAATTGTGGGACAACTATAAAAGGTGTAACATATGCATAGTCAGAGTACAAAATCCAACACCTTTTCATGATAAAAATAGTTCCGATAAAATGAAATAGGGGGTATTTCCTCAATTGGTGAAGAATAGCCACAAAAACCTACCGGTAATATCATACTTCATGGTGAGAAACTTCCCCATTAAGATCGGGTACAAGGCAGGAATGTTTCCTTTCACTATTTTTATTCAACATCATACTTGAAGTTCCAGCTAATGCAATAAGTAAAGAAAATAGAATATAGACAACAATATTGTATAATAATAAACTTTCTAAGAGACTAGATTTTAACTCTTCCCACCACACACACACACACACACACACACACACACACACACACAAATCCCTGATAGTTATGTGACACAATAGAGATGCTAATTGTTGCTACAGTGGCAATCATATTACAATATATAAATGTATGAAATAGCCGTATTTTCACCTTAAATTTACACAATGTTATATGACAAATGTATTTCAATAAAAAAGAAAAGAAATGGTATACAGATTTGAAAGGAAGAAATAAAAATGTCTTTGTCCACACATGAAATGATTCTCTGTGTAGAAAATCCAAAAGAATCAACAGAAAAAATCCTGTAACTAATAAGTGATTATAGCAAGGTTGCAGGATACAAGGTTAATATATAGAAGTAAATCACTTTTTTTATATACCCATGATGAACAAATAGAAATTGAAATTAAAATCATAATACCATTTACATTAGCTCTCCCTAAAATGAAATAGGAATAAATCTAATAAAATATGTACAAGATGTATATGAGAAAAACTATAAAATTCCGATGAACAAAATCAAAGAAGAACTAATTAAATAGATATTCTCTGTTCATAAATTGGAAGATTCAATATGGTCAAGATGTCAGTCCTGTCCAACTTGATCTGTAGATTAAATGCACCCCCAATCAAAATCTCTCAAGTTATTTTGGGATATTGACAAGCTAATTCTAAAGTTATTGTTTTTTTTTTAATTTAAATCAAATTAGCCAACATATAGTACATCATTAGTTTCTGATGTAGTGTTCAGTAATTCACCAGTTGCATGTAATATCCAGTGCTCATCACATTATGTGCCCTCTTTAATGCCTATCACCCAGTTGCCCCATCCCCCCACCTATCCCCCATTCTGCAACCCTCAGCTTGTTTCCCAAAGTCAGGAGTCTCTCATGGTTTGTCTCCCTCCCTGATTTCTTCCCGTTCAGTTTTCCCTCCCTTCCCCTATGATCCTCTGCACTATTTCTTATATTCCACATATGAGTGAAATTATATAATTGTGTTTCTCTGACTTATTTCACTTAACATAATACCCTCCAGTTCTATCCATGTTGTTGTAAATTGTAGGTATTCATCCTTTCTGATGGCTGAGTAATATCCTATTGTATATATAAACCACATCTTTATCCATTCTTCTATTGAAGGACATCTTGGCTCTTTCCACTATTTGGCTATTGTGGACATTGCTGCCATGAATATTGGAGTGCAGGTGCCCCTTTGTTTCACTACACCTGTATCTTTTGGGTAAATACCTAGTAGTGCCATTGTTGGGTCGTAGGGTAGCTCTATTTTTAACTTTCTGAGGAACTTCCATACTGTTTTCCAGAGTGGCTGTACCAGTTTGCATTCCCACCAAGAGTGTAAGAGGGTTCCCCTTTCTCCACATCCTTGCCAACATTTGTTGTTTCCTATCTTGTTAATTTTAGCCATTCTAACTGGTGTAAGTTTGTATCTCATTGTGGTTTTGATTTGTATTTCCCTGATGACAAATGATGTTGAGCATTTTTTCATGTGTCTGTTGGCCGTTTGTATGTCTTCTTTGGAGAAATGTCTGTTCATGTCTTCTGCCCATTTCTTGACTGGATTATTTGTTTTTGGGGGGTTGAGTTTGGTAAGTTCTTTATAAATGTTGGATACCAGCCTGTTATCTGATATGTCATTTGCAAGTATCTTCTCTCATTCCATAGGTTGCCTTTTAGTTTTGTTGACTGTTTCCTTTGCTGTGCAGAAGCTTTTTATCTTAATGAAGTCCCAATAGTTGATTTTTCTTTTGTTTCCCTTGCCTTTAGAGACATATCTTGCAAGAAGTTGCTGCAGCTGAGATTGATCTAAAGTTTTTACTGAAAAATAAAAGACTCAGAATAGCCAGCACAGTATTGAAGGGAACAAAGTTGGGAGACTGAGGCAACCCAACTTCAAGACTTACTAGAACACCACAGTAATCAAGACAGTGTGAATTCAGCAAAGGAATAGGCAGCTAGATGTATGGAACAGAATAGAGGGCCTAGAAAAAGGTCCACATAAATATAGCCAAGCAGTCTTTGAAAAGGGAGTAAAAGCAATATAATGGAGCAAAGATAGTCTTTCTACAAATAATGCTAGAGCAACTGGACATCTGCATGCAAAAATAAGTAAATAAATAAATAAATAAATAACCAGGTCTTACACCCTGCACAAAAATTAACTCAAAAATGACTGCAGATATAGATGTCAAACATAAAACTATAAAATTCCTAGGAGATAGAAGAAAACCCAGATGATTATCTTAGATATGACAGTGACTTTTTACATATGACACCAAAGGGATAATGTAATATGAAATAATTTAAAAGCTGAAGTTAAGTAAAATTAAAAACCTCTACTCTGTGAAAGACAATATCAAGTGAATGAGAAGACTGGATGAAGATATTTGCAAAACCACAGACTGGATGAGAATATTTGCAAAAGACATATCTGATAAAAGACTGTTATCCAAAATATACAAAGAACTCTTAAAACTCAACATTAGAAAACTAGCAACCTGGATTAAAAAAAAAAAATGGTCTAAGGCATCAACAGTCACCTCACCAAAGAAGATATCCAGATAACAAGCAAACTTTTAAAAAGATGTTCAACATCATATGCCATCAGGGAAAATGAAAATTAAAACAACAATGAGATACCACTATATCCTTATTAGAATGGACAAAATCTGAAACACGGCCAACATCAAATGCTGGTGAGAATGTGGAACAATAGGCAGTCCCATGCATTGCTAGGAGGAATACAAAATGCTGTAAGCACTTTTAGAAAACAGTGTTGTTTATGGCTGTTTCTTACCAAACCAAACATACCCTTACCATATGTTGTGGCAATTGTGCTCTTTGGTATTTACCCCCCAATTTGAAGACTTCTGTCCATGCAAAAACCTGTACATGAATGTTTATAGAGGCTGCATGCATATTTTCTAAAACTTAGAAACAAATAAGATGTCTTTTAGTAAGTGAATGAATTTAAAATACTGTTTATATTCAGTTGGATATTGCTTACAGCTAAAAGGAAATGAGCCTTCGAACCATGAAAAAAACATAGATGAACTTTAAGTGCATATTCCTAAGTGAAAGAAGCCAATCTGAAAAGTCTACATACTCTGTTTCCAACTACATAACATTCTATAAAAGACAAAATTACGGAGACAGTAAAAGATCAGTGGTTACCAGGGGTTTTGTGTGGTGAGAGAACATGAATAGATTGATCACAGAGGATTTTTAGAGCAGTGAAAGTATTCTATATGACACCATAATGATAGATACATATCATCACACATTTGTCCAAATGTATAGAATGGAAAAGACCAAGAGTGAACTATAATATAAACTATGGACTTTGGATGATTATAATGTGTCAATGTAGTTCATCAACTGTTACAAATATATCCACTCTGGTGGGGGATGTTGATAATGCTGGAGGCTATCCATGTGTGGGGGTAGGAGGTATATAGGAAATCTCTCTCTCTTTTTTTAATTAATCTACACCCAATGTGGGGCTTGAATTTACAACCCTGAGATCAAGAGTCACATGCTCTACTGACTTAGCTACCCAGGAGCCCCTGGGAAATCTCTTCTGCTCAGTTTTACTGTGAATCTTATATACTCTCAAACCAAAACCAAAACAAACTCTCTCGACCTTTGCTTATTGTTCTACAGTTTCTGTTTCAGATGTATTCCAAGCCAGGAGTGGCCCCATTCTCTGGCCTAAGCCTAATCTTGACTATGTTTAAATAAGCAATGAGCTAAACAATATAAAATCTGAAACTGTCCTTTCACTTCATGTCGAAACAGTTATTAAAATGAGAAAAACAATAAATCAGTCCCTCTTCTTCTAAGAGTTTTTCTTCGTTTATATATTTCCCTCCTTCCTTCTCTCTCCTCTATTCCCTTTCTTCCTACCTTTCTCCTTTTCTTCCTTCCTCCCTCCCTTCCTTATTTTCTTCCCTCCTTCCTTTTTCTTCTTTTCTGTGTTATCTAAGAAGTTCTGGATCTCCACACTCAGGAAGGTCTAATACAGGAACTAAAGTTTTATGTTTATATATATTATATGTAATATCTAATCATTATATGTATATAGTTTTATGACATGATTATTTTGTTATAGTTTTATCACATGATCAGATAATTTTTTAATTCTTAAAAAAGAAAAACATATATCTATATGTTTCTGTGAGAAAAAGTTTTTTTGGGGGGGATTCTTTTTGAGCTAATAGAAAAGGTTTATGAGAACATTCACAAAGGGCAGCATCCTCCTCTTTCTTACCTCCTCCATTAGAAAAACAAATTTGATTTTCTTTTTTTTTAGAGAGAGAGCAGAGGAGGGGCAGAGGGAGAGGGAGAGAGAGAATCTTAAGCAGACTCCATGTTCAGCATGAGCCCAGTGCAGAACTTGATCTCAAGACCCTGAGATCATGACCGGAGCTGAAATCAAAAGTCGGACCCTTAACTGACTGAACCACTCAGGCGCCCCTAGAAATGAAATTTCAAATCAAAATATGATAATCTGAGCTGGTTCACTGGATCTGTTACCAGTTCTGCTGAGTAACAAACAGAGAGCAACATTTAATACTCCTTGTACTTTCTCTTGTAATTCAGCCAGGCTTCATGTGGGAAAGAAAAGATCCAAATTTATCTCAAGAAAAAAAGAATGGGAAGGGTGCTTATTGTTTCTACCTGACAAAACTAGAACCATATGAAAAAGAGAAAGGACATTAACTCAGTATGGGTTAATTGAATGACTAAAGACAAAATGCGTGTCCCTGAAGTTGTGCTTATTTCATAAAGGGAATAACTTTCACTGGTGGGAAGACTGAGTAAGAATTGGGTGACTTGTATTCAATCTCCTTCTTGGAAGTACTTATTCTCTTTGAGTCCAAGAAGTTTGAGAAGAAAATATACATAATCATATGGCCCAAATTAGAGGAAATCCTCAAAGTAACAAGAAACAAGGAAAAGTCAAGAGGTAAAATTTTTTCGTGGGAAGAGTTAGAGGTTTCCTCAAAAAAGACTGTGAGGTAAAGGTGCTGAAAGATGAAAGGACTCTGTGGGTGGGGAAATACCAGAGAAGAAAGAAAAAGGTCAGGATTGTGAATTGAGAATTCTGTCATTGCCAAAGCATAAGACTGGAGATCTCTCTTTATTCTGCAAATGGAATTGCAAGTGGAGTTGTCTACATTATCAATTTATTGATGCTTTATTCCTAATACATACTTTTGTGATAGCCTTGGCCTTTCTATGAATAACTTTATATTTATAATATATGTTTGACATAATCTGGAGCATGAAGTTCTATGGAAGTTGTTGGGACAAAAGGTGGGAGGTAAGATAATAACTAATTTCCAGGAAATATTTGAAGAAAAAGAAGGAGATGATACAACTTTGCCTCTTCTCATTCGATATAACTTGGCATATTCCAGTGTCATTTAGAATAACATAATAATTGACAGACAGGACGACTCTAGTGAAATCAAGCTTTTAGAGTCTGTAAATTTATTGGTAGCCATATTGCTGCCTACTTGAAGGTTAATAATGGTCTTTCTGAACCAGAAAAGTGACTTCTGCACAACCAAGTCAAAATAATGATCAAACAAGTCTTCAGATATAAATAGGCAAACAGACACTATTCTGCTTTATCCAGATAGTCTCCCTTCTCCTATCACTGAATCCATTCCCAGAGGGATACATCGAACAGCAATAAAAATCAATTTCCTTTTTTAGCTCCAGCAAAATAACTTTTACCTTCAAGCATAGAAAGTCAACACAGAAATGTAAAATTATTATAAACACTCCACCTGTTATTATTAGTAAATGTATGCCGGTGTCTGTGTTTTTATATATTATGAGGATAACAGCATTTTATTGTGTACATTTTGTTCTCATCCATCATCAGGCCAGGGAGGGACTTAGAAAATGAAAGGGACACTTAACAAATAACATTTCTTGGGAAAAAAATTACAATCTAACCATATTCTTTATTTTCCCATTTTTATTAAGAGCTGAACTTAATAAACAGATATAAAAATGGATCAATAAACTAAATGATAACTTACAAATATACTTAATGTTCGATAATATCACAGCAATTCATATATATAGCCTGCCTAATTAACAAGTCATCTGGAAATAAGCAGTTGCTGCTATTGGTTCAGCATCCCTGCATTCTCTTGGTTCTTCCAGTCTTGTGATCACCACAGATCCAGGTATTAATTTATGTTCAAGGCATGAAGTAAGCAGGAATCTGTCTCTTTAATGTGTTAGAGAGGCTAAAGCTTTACTAGCATGCCCACAGTAGAGTTCCACACAGATTTCGTTGTCCAGAGTCATGGTACATACTTATCCTTATCTTAAAACATTTCACTTTTCAGGCTATATATTAAGGTTGTGAAGAAAGGAATGGGAATTATCTAACCAATGAGCTGTGGGTTGGAATTCTTTTTAAATGTGTGCTGCATTGAACCAAATTAAATTGATATTCTAGTTACATATGTTCCTGAACCTTATTATAACTTTGAGAAATAAAGACAAAATGTGGAGGAGAAATTGTAATTTCAGCACGATTTAATAAATACTCATTTAACATCCACCATGCACTATATGCTATAAAAATATTTATTTCTGTGTGAGTAAAATGAAAGCTAAAATAAGTCTCTTAGTTCAATTCTCCTAAATGACTATTCTTTTGCAAATGATTTCACATGAGACATTTTGTGCATGAAGTGAAAATAAAGTTTCTTCACCCTATTTTGTCTTTATTTCTCCAAAGTGCATTAGCAAAATAAATAGAGTTTATGATACTGTTATCTTACTTGAATAGGGAGAATTATGCAATGTTAATGCAACATAAATGCGTAATTTCACTTCAGCTAGAACACTGCAAATGTATCTAGCAACTCTTCTGCCTCATTGGTATTTAAAAAGTCTGGAAGAATACTTAATACTTTTCACAACTTGCTGATTGCTTAGAATGATATATTCATCAAATAAGCCTACACTTGGTTCAGCACCAAATGGCAAATTCAGTCAAAGAGGAGATATTAGAAGATCTCTTTAAAAATGTTTATCAGTGGGGGCTCCTGGGTGGCTCAGTTGGTTAAGTGTCTGCCTTCGGCTCAGGTCATGATCCCAGGGTCCTGGGATTGAGCCCCACATTGGGCTACTTGCTCAGAGGGGAGCCTGCTTCTCCCTCTGCCTGCAGCTCCCCCTGCTTGTGCTTTCTCTCTCTCTCTCTCTGTCAAATAAATAAATACAATCTTTAAAAAAATTAAAAAAATATTTATCAATGGTACATATAAATTTCTCCTGTTCCCTCATTTATCATCTTGATGAGTTGCTATCCATATGCATCTAAGGGACCACCCAAAAATAGTGGATTAGTTATATCTTATATGAGTTTGTGTGTGTACATGTTTGGTTATAGTTTTAGTTGATTCATTCAAGAAGCACTGAATATCTTTTATATCTTCAGAAATATGTAAAGATTCATAGAAGAATAAGACTTCTTATGGACTGACAATTTTGGAAAATTAAGCATTTGAAACCAAGGGACTAATTTGATAAAGGTGATACTAGCTGATTATTTAAAACACAGTTTGACAAGTATCCAAATTAAAATTACTCAGTTGTTTAGTGACTTGAAGGTAGTGGACATTGTGAAATGAGATATATTTCATTTCAAAGGATCTAATGTTGTAATTTTATCCTTTAAGCCCTTCCTTTACCCCACATGTTTAAGGTATATAAAAATCACAGAGAAGATTGAAATGATATGGTTTCTTCATTTTCCTTATGTATATATGTTTTTAATATCAAAAGAGATCTTAGTAATGCTATTAAATTACCAGTTCTTTTTTATCAAAATCCTCTATGTCCCCTTAAGCCATATTCCACACTAACTATATAGTCTATTTGTCTTTTTGTTTCACGGACTATAATTGTTTTATTGTTGTTGAATTTGCAAAAGGTGAATGAGTAAAAATAGTGACCTGGAGTTACTTATTGTCATCTGTGCAATTCAATTTTTCAAGTAAAGAAGAACATCTATTTAGTAAATACAAAAAAGCTTCTCATTCTTAGTTTATTTTGAAGGAAGAAAGGCTGCAAAAATGCTAAACAATATTTGACAGGCTGGGATTTGAAGATTTTCCTCAAAGGAGTCACCAAATATTGATTTTCACATCATTTCACTTAGCAACATAAAAAGAACAAGGCATGTATCTTCATATATTCTGGTTCTAAAGCCATATATCCCATTCTTCAATTCAAGAAACCTTGGGATAGACGCGTGATTTCTTTCCAACAGAAATAACTATCCAAATAAATGTGTTAACCTGGTGTGCTCACTTAGAGAAAGGTTTCCAGCTGATACAGGCGATTGTTCTAGCTGATATGTTTGATTGTTCTCATGTAGGCAATTACAAGGCCACAAGAAAAAGCACATAGAATCTGACTTCCAACCACAGCCTGACTGAGGGTATGCTCAAATGTGACAGTCTGATGGAGGACACCTGGAGTGAGACTCTGCTAAAATAAACCTGGAAAGAAAATAGCAAGAGTGGTTATTTAGAAACACACACTCACACACACACACACACACACACACACACACACACAGAAAGGCAAGGAACAAAGGGACACTAACTAAAACAGGAAACATGGATTAGATTTTGCATAGAAATCTCTCTTGGTCAATCTTATTTCTACATATGAATTTCTATGTTCTCTATCTTCATCTCCTCCCCCTCCTTACGTTTCTACATCCACTTAAGGTTTACTGCCTTCACCATGAAAGTGCTCAATAAGCTGTTGACGTTTAAGATAAGCATAGTAGGGAAAACAGGTTTTTCTTCCAGCTACCATTTATCATAGTCCATTGAATTAGTGAAAATTGGGTAAACTAGGCAGAATTTGTTTATTTCTGCTGTTCATTTGATTTTACTCTGAGGTTGATATTTCACAAATACCCTGAAAGATTATAAAGAAAAGACATAATAGGCATCTCTCAGTATTTTATTTGTAATATAAACTTCTGAAAAATTTCTCTATAAACATATAAACATATAACAACATTTTGCAGGAGAAAATACTACTGCCTTATATTCTCAATTATATTATAAGTAGCTTATGTTTTCTAGTTTTCATATGTATTTGTTGCATTGTTGTTTTGCTTACATGATGTCCCTATATTTTTTAATGTGATATATTAATTTTTACTGATATTTCTTACATAGAATTTAATGATGGAAAACTGCATTTTAAAAATTAGAAAAGGTGAAGAATGACTGGTGAAGAATTAAATATGTATTTAATCAGAATTTACTTTCAGCCCATCACATGATTTATTTTACTATAATGAAAATTAGTCATTATCATCAACATCACTTTGGAATTGGGCTTTCATTAGATTAAATACCAATTATTAAGAAGTGAAAGGCAGTTGTGATCAAATTTTGATATGTCTCTTTTGTGTTAGTAAACTATGTCAGGCAACTATGTAAATTTCATTCCTAACTTTTATTTCTATGCTTGAGTTCAGAAGCCAAAAATGGGCATTGAAAATAGAATGAGGAGAATTTCATATTTTCAAAAAATAACCTTGTGGTTAAAATCAAATATAAAAAACACCAGAATATACAGTGAATTTTGAAATTTTGTAAATGGCTAAAACTATAATAATCCATTGAAGCCCTGAGGTAAAGTATTCTCACAAATAAAGGTTAAAAGATGGCACCTTCAGCATTTTCTGAAGGCACATTACGTCTGGGTATATATAAAACCATCAAAATGAATTGGAGCCCCATGTGTCAGCTTAAATTAGGTGGCCATCCCACTTTTGGAGTTGTTGCTCATCATGAACTGACATTTTCCATCATTTGCAACTGACAGAAAGGGAAAAAAAAAAAAAAAAAAAAAAACAGAATGACCTCAATATGTTGGTTTGTAGAACCACAGACCATGAAAATTCCAGCTGGTGCTGATCTGAACCAATGAATGCAATAGGGATAAATGCTTTTATTTCAACTTTAATGGGATTCTTTGGCCATATGTAGAAGAAACAGTTGTAAAGTTTTTCACAAAAACTAGAGTGAGAAAGAAGAAGGAAAGGTAATGTTTCCAGGAAAATCACACTCCAAATACAACCTTGTTCAAGTGTCACCATGTAGTGTGCACTCACTTGATGGTAGTAGTATCCATCTGTATACTTGGGGTCCATTTACAAATGGGTGATTTTATAATAGGAAACATGGGAATTAACAACATTAAGTTAATAAGGACATAAAAATGATTTCCCCACTATTAGGAAGATCTACAATTCACCCTGATTTTTCCAGGAGAGTAAACACATATTTCAAATCCACAAAAAATCCATAAAAAAGTATCTTGCTCTACATGTTCGTGTAACTAATTTTACCACTTAGGAAACAAAGGCAGAGGAAAATTATTGTGCAAGATATACCTGATATGATAATTATTGATGGTCCAACTGAGATCAATGTCTGATTGCCATAAATTCTCAGCCAGGAGTTTTGTATTGCAAAATGTTACTGCTCTTCAGAAAATATGCCTGTATAATTGTTATAAGAAGTTAGCAAGAAAGCAGTTTCTTTATATACAATTAACAATAAGAGCCACCTTGGGTTTTAAACAGAAGAATCTCTAAATGCATTGATCTGTTCACCCTGTAAAAGGTTGGATCACAGAAATTTTCTCCAAATTTTCATTACTTATTCTTATAAGCATGTTTATTTCTACATGATAACTAATGTAGTAACTAATGCCATGGTTTCTTTGTTTACCCACAGAACATTTTGATTTTGATTAATGGATTTTAGTGCCACATTAATATTATCATGCCTGATTTGAAGTTTTAAACTATTACTCATCTTTATAACTAAAAATATCTTGACATATATTATTTCATCTTTGACTTTGAGTTTTTGGTACGACAGTATTTTATAGAATGTTTTGAGGATTAAAATATATTCTTGACATTACTTAGGCAACATATTTTCATTTTGAAGCTATGTAAAATTTCAACAACTCATAAATATATACATGGCTCCCTATGGTATAGAAGTTATGATGAACCTTCTAAGAAATTTAGGCATAGGGTGTTAAAATATGACCTGTCATACTGTATTATATTACAGATTAAGGAGGAAAAGTTTCTGGTAAGTTTCTATGGAAATTTAATGTAATGTTCAGTAAGAAAAATCTATCAAATGCTTTTAATTCACAAAAATACTTCTTGTTTGTATTTCTATGCAGTTTTATGAATAGAATAAATGTTGAGATTGAGTAAAAATGATGAAAACAAAGAAATAACTTTAACAGCTGTAAAATGAAATATGTGTTCTTTTGTTTTAGAACTGTCCTGATAATGTTTATTTATGGTGCTGTCCAGTTCACAGAAAGGCATAAAACTTACATAAAGTGGTGAAGTAGACAAACTTTTCTTCATGAACTCTCACTTTTACTGATTTAATAGATTTTGAAAAATGCCTCTTTTTTGGTCAACTGCTGTATTGTCTCACTCAAGTCTTCTTAGTGACACATCCCATTGATTCTTTTTTCCTGTATCTTTATCAATATCGGAATGACACATTTTTTTTTCTCTTGGGATGTTGATCAATAGACAGGTATACCATAAAAAAATCAAAGACTTGAAAACCAGTTTCAGCACTATGCCTGATATCTGAATTTTGAGTATTTACTCTCAAATCTTCTAGTTATGAAATGTTATATTAAGTATTTCACTGTTATGAATCTCAGTTTCCTCATCTTTGAAATAGGGGTAAAAATCATTGCCAGGCAAAGTTGTAATGATAACTAAAACATATTGTACTAACTGCAAGTAAACAATTTACGTAGAAAATTTAAACTTGTAGCCACTTATGCTTTGTAGCAGTGAATTAAAAGGATTCCAAAAATCCATAACCGTTCCATTATATCAAGTGTGGCGCACACTTGTCATATATCTGTCAACTCCCTCACTGCAAGCATGGGACGAGCATTACTAAGGTCAAAGTTGTCTTTTCTGGTGAACTTTGAAATAATGCTAGAATCTTTTTCTGCAACTATGTATTAGAGTTGTCACAAGAAAAAAAAAAAAAAGCCAAGAGAAACAAGATTAATATAGGCACTATATCAGGGCACCTGGGTGGCTCAGTTGGTTAAGCAACTGCCTTCGGCTCAGGTCATGATCCTGGAGTCCAGGGATCGAGTCCCACATCGGGCTCCCTGCTCGGTGGGGAGTCTGCTTCTCCCTCTGATCCTTCCCCTCTCATGCTTTCTGTTTCCAATTCTCTCTCAGATAAATAAATAAAATCTTAAAAAAAAAAAATATAGGCACTATATCATGCCAACATCCTCCAAATTTTCCTTGTCACTTCCTAAATAAAAATATAATTTTTAAATAGAAAAATGTTGAAGTAAAGATAATATTTCATTAATCCATTAATCAGTCTCTACTCTTCCTAAGTGAACTTTTTATTCCATAATTTTTAAACCTCAAGAAACTTTATTGCCATGTGTTACGTGTTTATTGTTGTGTGAGGCAGGACTCTTGGCAGAGGTGTCACAAGTCCATTTCTAAACAGCTTAATGGGGAAAAATAAATGCATTTTCTCATAATATAGAATATATGGGGTAGGGGTGGCTTTATGCAACACAGATTTTAGGATTTGAAGCAATGTCATTAGGATTCTGTTTCTTTCTCTCTGTCTTCTACTTCTTTCCGTCTTCTTCTGAGGTGTATTCTCCTCCATTAGCAGTGAACATGTTTCTAGAGAGTCCCAGGCTTTTATAATTTTTAAGGTCCAAGACCTCAGTAATAAGTTCTCATTTTCTCTAACAGCCTCATAATATCTGGAAAGGGAATTTGACTCTATGCAGGTCATAAACCCATTCCTGGACCAATCCCTGTGTGCAGAGAGGTAACATGCCCTTGGGCCTGCAAGTCACTTCTACAGCTGACCCAACAAGAACACAGAAGGCAGTTCACTAACCCCCCTCCAAAAAAAGAAGTCTATTTTAACACAATAAGAGGAAAAATGACCACTTCTCAGTCTGCTTAAAAATCTCACTACTATTTTATTTTTCATAAAACAATGAAACATTTTTATCATGCAAAGCCATGTAAAAAACACCATTGGGAAAATATAACCTTCTAAATCATTTATTTTAGCAGTTTATCTGTGACTTTCTTTTCCAAAATGTACAAATCTCCACTATGGAATTGTTTTGCTCTTGTAATATATGCCCTTCCCCATACCATTGAAGGAATCTGGACAGTAATATAACCAATTACAGACTGAGTGTGTTAAGTATACAAGTTTAAATTCTCTATGTAAGTTAAAGACTAAATATCTTTGTAAATTTAGGAATACACACCCATAAATACACATGTACTAAATATTAAAAATATACTCCTGCTTGGAAAGTATATCCAATGGAAAAAAGACACCCTCTTCAACAAATAGTGTTGGGGAAACTGGAAAGCAACATGCAAAAGAATGAAACTGGACCACTTTCTTATACCATACACAAAAATAATTTCAAAATGGGTTAAAGACCTAAATGTGAGACAGGAAACCATTAAAATCCTAGAAGAGAACATGGGCAGTAACCTCTTTGACATCAGTCATAACAGCTTCCTACTACATATGTCTCCTGAGGCAAGGGAAACAAAAGCAAAAGTAAACTATTGGGACTTCATCAAAATAAAATCTTCTGTACAGCAAAGGAAGCAATCAACAAAACTAAAAAGCAACCCATAGAATAGGAGAAGATATTTAAAAATGACATATCTATTAAAAGGTTAGTATCCAAAATCTATAAGGAGCTTATAAAACTCAACACCCAAAACACTCCAGTTAAAAAAAAAAAAAAAAAATAGGCAGAAGACATGAATGGACATTTTTCCAAAGAAGACATCCGGGTGACAAACAGACACATGAAAAGATGCTCAACATCATTCATCATCAGGGAAATACAAATCAAAACCATGATGAGATATAACCTCGCACCAGTCAGAATGGCTAAAATTAACAACACAAGGAACAAAGGGTGTTGGCGAGGATGCAGAGAAAGGAGAACCCTCTTGCCCTGTTGGTGGGAATGCAAACTGGAGCAGCCACTCTGGAAAACAGCATGGAGTTTTCTCAAAAAGTTAAAAATAGAACTACCCTATGATCCAGCAACTACCACTAGTAGGTATTTACGCAAAAGATACAAAAATACTTATTCAAAGGGGTACATGCAGCCTGATGTTTATAGCAGCATTATCAACAATAGCCAAATTATGGAAAGAACCCAAATGTCATTATGAATGGATAAAGAAGATAAAATGGAATATTACCCAGCCATAAAAAAGAATGAAATCTTGTTATTTACAATGATGTGGGTGGAGATAGAGAGTACAATGCTAAGCAAAATAAGTCAGAGAAAGACAAATAACATATGATTTCACTCTTTCTGGAATTTAATAAACAAAACACAATATCATAGGGGGGAAAAGAGAGAGGCAAACCAAGGAACAGGCTCTTAACTATAAACAAACTGATGGTTACCAGAGGGGAGGTGGGTGGGGGGATGGGTTAAATAGGTGATGGGCTTTAAGGAGGGCACTTGTTGAGATGAGCACCGGGTGTTCGATATAAATGTTGAATCACTAAATTGTACACCTAAAGCTAATATTACACTGTATGTTAACTGGAATTTAAATAAATCCTAAAAAAAATATGTATTCCTGCTTAACTGAAAGGATTGAAAATAGCAAATAAATAACTAATATTCTGTTTAGCTATTACCTCCCTTTTGAGATTGTAGAGGTATTTTCTTTTTTCTTTTCTTTCTTTCTTTTTTTTTTTTTTTGAGATTGTAGAGGTCTTATAAATAATACTCTTATGTTTCCATCTAAAGTTCAGAAACAGACAAAGGGTCAGGAAAATGGAAATCAAAATACCACCTCCATTACTGATAAAGTGACTTGGTAATATAACTAGATCTATAGGAAAATGTGCCTAAGTTAGACATACTTAATTCCCTGGTCATGAGCATTATTGGTCAACTGCAGATCTTCACCTGCAGGAAGAGAACCTGCCTTGACCATATAGTGCAAACCAGAGATAACATGGCCTCTCTGCCATCAGCTGTACTCATGGCCACTTCCTTCTGACCTTGCCAGTCAGGTAAATCATTCTCCCTTGTCAAGAATGAAATGAAGTCAAAAATATTACTCTAGTGCAGATTCTGCAATATAGAAATATGATGCCAATAGAAAGTACATTCCCTCTGTCCAATACCATTTATGGAGTTGATATTACCATTACTAACATTATCATTTGTAATTATCATCTGATTCAAAACTTTCATCATGTACCTTATAAATCTGAAGGCCAGGGAAATTCAGGGATGATGTGTAAGGTGGCAAAGCTAACAAAGGATTTGAACTAAAATTTGGGTTTTTCTTCACTCTTTTTGGTCACTGATTTAATTAGCAAGCAGTTATATATGCTAGGAAACAAACTGAACCACATGGATAAAATACTGGTCAAGGGAGACAGTGCTTTGACTTCACAAATATTCTAGTTTAAAGGAGGATACTGTAAGCAAATAAGGGATTTAAATGTTCTCTTAAAATGTTGTGATAAAAAGGTGGCTGGGTGGCTCAGTCGGTTAAGCATCTGCCTTTGGCTCAGGTCATGATCCCGGGGCCATGGGATCGAACCCTGCATTGGGCTCCCTGGTCAGTGGGGAGTCTGCTCTTCCCTCCCCCTCTATGTGTCCTGCTTCTCCCTCTATGCATCCTCTCTCTCTCTCCCTCTCAAATTAATAAATAAATCTCTAAAAAATGTGTGATAAAGAAAGACTTTCTATAGTTAAAAAACTCCAAACTGGTTTCAGGGGAGACTCCTGAAACACCTTCTCAATTAAGGGCTGAGGATGAATTGAGCCTGTGAAGCAGAGTAGGTCTGGGGTTGCGGACAGTGGCAGAGAACCGGACGCATGTGAAGACTGGAATGAAGTAAAGTTTGTCTATAATAGAGAGAGACAGAAAGTAAATAACGTATGACAAGAAGTTGGAGCAGTAAAAATATACTTACGGTTCATTAACTATTGAGCCTTGTCAGGTTGTCTCTTGAGAGAGGTTTTATTGGGAAATAGGAAACAAAAATATCAAACAGAACATAGGAGCACATTCTGCAAATTCATGAAATCCCATCTATGTGGACAGAAGCCAAAGTAAGTTGATGAAAGACAAGCATTCATACAGGAATGATGAGGTGGTTTTTATCAGTGAGAGAGGTGGATACCAAGACAGTAAGGAAAGAAAGTGAGTGAAAGAGATAAAGAGAGAGAGATCAAAAGATAAACTGATACGTGTTCATACACTCACATATGCTCTCAGATAAATGG
Organism: Halichoerus grypus; assembly: GCF_964656455.1. NCBI lineage: Eukaryota > Metazoa > Chordata > Mammalia > Carnivora > Phocidae > Halichoerus > Halichoerus grypus. Next base: position 25,911,208 of record NC_135714.1, read on the forward strand.
CACTAATAGTTTTAAATAGAATTTTTAACATTAATATTTCCTTGGAATATCTATTTTCTGCATGGCCCTAAATGACAATAAATGCCAGTACATGATTTCTTGGGAAAAGCTGTCATTTTTCTTTTCATTTGAATAGGAGGTCAATCTTTCAATATTTCTATTGTTTAATAATCAAGAGGGTGGATGTAGACTCGTTATGATTAATGGGTTTTAACAACACGATAATTATGTTGTCTAACTTGAAACTTTATTCCATCATTCAGCCAGGTATTGTGGTTCACACTTCCGAAATAAGACTTGAAGGTCGGAATAGGTTAGATGAAGGACAGTGACAAATAGATTTATATCTCCTTCCTGAATTTGACTCCAGTTCTGATTAATAACTAAAGCCAAATTCTAAAGGTTGCAAAGTAGCACATAATTCCTAATTTTAGCATAGGACACAGGCGCCTTCATGATCTGAACACAGGGCAACCCTATCTTTTATATTTACAGATTCAATGCAACAAAATCCCTGAACTCACAGGGCATTCCAGGCCTTTGGGCTGTTTTTCAGCACGGATCCTTCTGCTTCGCCCACCTACCTCAGACTCAGTTCAAAGACCACATGCATTCTCTTAAAATGATCCTTAACCCTCTAAACAGAGTTTCCTGTTCCTTCCTTTCCTGTGCCCACAGCACATAGCACCTAAAGACTTTTTTTATCATTCTTAATACACATATGATCTGGTTACTTGAAAAATGCACACATTACATAATGCTTCTTATAGGTACGCAGTTTGGCCAACTGTATGTATATTTTTAGCGTCCAACTTGGAGAGTTTAGAGAGTTATTATGATATAGTAGGGGTCTGATCCCTGCAGCTTGTATAAACAAATAAATAAATGAAAAAAAATCAAAGACATATGTAGTGAGAGTTAAAAGAATCAGATTGCAAGATGGGAGAGTGTGAGAAGATAGTCACAGTTTGGAATTGCTGTGTGTATTTGTCACATGTGGTACTGTAGACCCAGAGACTTCCAGCACACAGAGAGCTGAGTTGAAGGTAATGAGAGGTCAATTATTTGTGAAGTTTAGATGTCTTCATGGGTATTGTAGCCACATTTAGTGATAGCAGGAGTTATAAAATTGAGGAAAACTGTGAGCTAGATTCTATTTTCCTTTGGTTAATCATACCGGATAAAAAAATAATTTAGAAAAAAATGCCAATGTCAAGATTAAGAAAAATAAGAAAAATAGTTTTAGATTTCCTCACTTAAATAAGTGCCTTCTTTCAATGAATAGGACCCCAAGTAGGTGTTTATCTTTCCTGCAGAATGCAATCTCCCACAGATGGCTAATCAATACACAGGTACAGCAATCCCTTTATGGAGCTTACATAGGAACACGGCTTAGCTGAAGATCCAACTGACATTTTGGAGCCCTGCTAGGGATTTAATATCAGATTCTCTGGATCCATTTTTCCTTGTAATATAAAAATTACTCAAGTCTACCAGTGGGCAAGATAAAACTCAAATACTAAATCTTTTCTCACATGCAGTGCTGTAAACATGCTTCCTTGCATTTTTGTCTGAAAAGAACAGATGCTCCAGGAGGGCAGGGTCAATATAAAGCCATAATTTATGAACTAGTCTACCTGTAATTTATATCACAAATATTACTTGTATCACAGTTACACAGGCTTTTCTGCCTCTGCCTAAGAGGTAGTGTGACTTAGGTATTCTATTGAATATCCATGCAAGTCTTGAGCTGTTATTTTATCTACCAGGAATAATAATCCTAAATATTTACTCAAGATTTTAAAAGAACATATGAATTAAACTTTTCATATCTTAAAAAGTGTACAGTTTCATTCTAAAACATCTTGGAGTTTCACAAATTCCTGCCTTCTTGAAAAATGATTTCAGGGGCGCCTGGGTGGCTCAGATGGTTAAGAGTCTGCCTTCGGCTCAGGTCACAGTCCCAGGGTCCTGGGATCGAGCCCGCATCAGGCTCCCTGCTCAGCGGGAAGCCTGCTTCTCCCTCTCCCACTCCCCCTGCTTGTGTTCCCTCTCTCGCTGTGTCTCTCTCTGTCAAATAAATAAATATTTAAAAAAAAAAAGAAAGATGATTTCAATATTCCTGAGGGTATGTTAGGCCTCTCATTTCCTCAATCTCTTCTAATGTGTCCTATCATCTTAGCTCCACTTGAGTTAATGTTCTAACTCCAGCTACTTTGTTACACCCTCATAAATTCAGCCCCTGACCAGGAGTGTATAAAATATTGACCACTGTTCTTATGCATGTAGTAAGTATGAAATAAATAGTAAATGTAGTTAGTTACACATTCATCTGCTCACCTTCTTGGTTCCCCAGTAACAATGAAAAGAAAAGGAGACATTGAACCTACTCCCCTCCCCCCCTTTTTTTAATTTAAATTCAATTAGCCAACATATAGTACATCATTAGTTTTTGGCATAGTGTTCAATGATTCTTTAGTTGCATATAACACCCAGTGTGCATCACATCACATGCTCTTTTTAATGCCCATCACCCAGTTACCCCATCCCCCCACCCACCTCCCTTTCCACAGCTCTCAGTTTGTTTCCCCAGAGTCAAGAGTCTCTCATGGTTTGGCTCCCTCTCTTCTTTCTTCCCATTCAGTTTTTCTTCCCTTCCCCTATGATCCACTGCTCTATTTCTTATATTCCACATATGAGTGAAACCATATGATAATTGTCTTTCTCTGACTTATTTCACTTATCATAATATCCTCTATTTCCATCCATGTTGATGTAATTGAAAAATTTGTTGGAACAAGTTTTAATTATTGTCTCAACAATAAGTTTCCTCTTTTGAGGTACCTTTATTGGGATTCCCCTTGTTAGTATTCCTTCTCTCATGGAAAACAATTTTGTTCTACCTACTGCCTAATGTCTGCAGACAGTTGATTCATATAGTTTATCCATTTATGTAGTTGTCCACAGTCGTAGGGCTAGTTTAGTACTAGTTACTCCATTCTGGCTAGATTCAGATATTCCACATCTTGTGTTTTCTCCTCTCCCAGGGTTGTCTTTACTCTCATCTTTTTAATGACCTCTTGTCTTTTTATACAAAGTATTAACTCAAGTATAGACTCCTGGGTGAAACTTTGAGACCTATCCCAGTGAGATAGCCAGTTTCTCCTCTGATGTCCTCAGAATTTTATTCACAGGTCTATAAATTTATATTACATAAGTATCAATTTAGCTCTCTCTATTCTGCCATTACACTGTGAGCATGAGTACTCTGAGGGCAAGAGCTATAAATTGTCTACCTTTCCAAGCATCCTAGCTCATGGTACATATTAAGAATAATAAATAAATGGAGGAAGGAACTGAATTCTCTCATTCCTTAACCATTCTAGGTTGTTCCTCTTTTTGACATTTTCAGCAATCATCATCATAAGAAAGTATATCCAAACATAAAACCTTGCAACTAATGTCTTATGTGTTATGTTAGTTTTTTTTTTAAAGGAACAAATTATTAATTACATTCTAAAGATAACATTAACATTAAATTATACACACATACACACGGAGAGAGAATGGGAGAAAGACCAGTTCATAGGGAGCTAGTTCTTTCTAAGATGATCTTATTTTTTGTGTATATGCAGATAGCTTGTAGGTTTGTAAATTTGCCACCATCTCTACTGTTTACCTATCTTCTTGTCCCTTCTAAAATTCAAGAGAGGTGCCATTCCATGCAGAAACCATCCAACACACACACACACACACACACACACACACACACACCCCATCACCATCACCATCACCATCACCATCACCATCACCATCACCAGTATATCAACACTCTGAGAATTCCTTCTAAGCTTATATTTTATACTTATGATGCATTGCAATTTTTATTTTATTTCATTGTCTTTACCACTGGTCTCTGAACTTCTTAGGGACAAAAATTGTGTCTTGCTGATGCTTTGATTCCCAGGCACTAGCATAGTGCCTGACATACAATATGCAACCAACAACAACAAAATGTTTAGTAAATAGTGTCCTTTATTAATTTAACACATTTCTTTGTGACTTTCCTCTTTCTAGTGTTTATTATACCCCATTCTTTCAATCCCTATTCTATGTCAATTTTGCAAGGGTTCTGAGTTTTATTTAGGGATTCTCTGCTATTCATTTTTACAATTATTCCAAGAGTTATTAACCTCTTCCCTCTTTCTTTTTCTCTTCAGTCTTAATGTTCATATGTATTACATGTAACTCAAGATTGTTTTTGAAATATGATTTCCTATTACCTTCACTGTCTTTTTTCTATTAAATCATCTAGGCCATTCTATGCTAGTTTGCCTCAAGGAAAATATGCCATAGAATAGAGCATAAAAAATGGGAGTCTATTCCTGGATTTTAATTTCCTAAACCCTAGCCACATAAAGGAATATAAAAGAGTCATAGCAGAGACAAAATATTTATGGAGATACACAATTAGTGGAAGCAATATTTTCTTCCTTGTTTCCCTCCAAGACTAGAAAAGACTCTTCTAGGCTTGAGAAGGCAAAGAAATTCAATGGAAAAGCAAGAAGGAATGGGATTCCAAGGAAAGGGGGACTGCAACCACTTCTTATAAGATTGAAAAATTTTAGAGATAAAAACAATTTTACATGACTGCCTGAGTAAAACCAGGAGATAAAGGGTAGCAACGTTCTAATAAAGAATTGTCTGCATAATGTGTGTAAGCAAGCTGAGCCTTATAAACAGTGTTTTCTTTTTGTTAAACTGGCACAAGGGGCAAAATGATTCAAATACAGCCAGTTGGAAAAAGGTAGTAGTCAGGGTACCTATAAACCTGTAAGAACTAAAAAAAGAAAATGGGAATGGAGAGCATCTTTACAGCATTTGGTGTGGATCAGTGGCCAGTGACTAGAGATCATTATAGATATCTTAGTGGAAATATTATAGTGTGGATATTTGACTTAGAAAACAAGATTTACTACGCCCACTTACTGATCCCATGACACAGTCTACACATCCAGAACTAAAGCTGAGAGAAAAAAAAATAATTTCAAATTTATTTCCACTGTGGCAGCAGAATGAGGATTAAAGATGAGTTTTGAAGTAAGATTTATACTCACCACGTATGCTAATTATTTTTTGCAACTTAACAAAATGAGGTATCAAGATGAAAGACGTTTATGCATTGTTTCATTTCAGCATAAACATAAAACCACATATTCAAAACAAAGATAAAGGAGCCTCTTGAGAGTCATATGGTTGGCAGTCTGTGTTTAAATCTGAAATGTTGGGCATCACTACATATATTATAGTTATAATAATTGCTAAAAATTGCTTAGTCAACTCCAAATTTTCTCATCATAAGAAAGTCTTTGTAGGAAGACTGGAAAGACAGATTTAATTCTGAAGAAATAAGAAATTAAGGATTTCACTATTTCAGTGAAATAATTATCTAGAATAAGATAATTAAAGATGCCAGGTTTTCTAAGAACAGTCCTGTCCTACTACGTGATTTTATAAATATTATCATTTTTTTTCTAATCAAAGTAATGCACATAAGCTTACTATATATAATTGTTCCAAATACCCCAAGCATCAGCAAAATTGCAAATGGCAATACAGTTGTATTAGTGCCAGGATTGTGTTCCTTATACCAGTGAAAGAAGTTAGGCCTTTTTATGCAGTTAATTTGTGTCTAAAAAATAGTCTTACATGCACTCTTAAATCAGTTTAAATTTTCCCTCGAAACCACTGCCACGGGCAAACCAACGCACCATTGCAGCATCTGTGGTTATCCTGTTGACTCAAGTTTCAACTGCATTCGTTGCCCGTCCTTTTGCTAAAATTAAGCTCTGCTATGAGTTTTCCTATCTCCTGACTCCCAGCTCTCACTTTTGAGGCTATTCACAACAACTTTGTTCTTTTGAGAAAATGTAATTCAAGGGTTCTTAGTCCATCTCCATAATTTTGCCCTATTATCTCACCCTTCCATCCCCCACTCATCACGACCTATGTCTCTGTGTGTCTGAACACCACTTATGGGACTGATTTAAATTATTTCCATGGAGGCTGTTTAGCCATCATTTCAATTGATATATACTGTAAAGGTGAAGAGGAAATAACAATTAACATAAGTGGGATAATTATATATCCTAGCTCTAGCCAAACTCATGAACCTTATTGTATGATTTAATTGTCGTGCATTACATTGATAAATATAAAAAATATCATTATGAATATAATCCATTCTAATTTCAATTTATTTCATTTCTATTAAAAACAACTAGTCAAACAATAGGTCATTAAAATTGATTTGAGGTAAAAAATTAAGAATATAGATAATAAGAATTGATAAATACCATGTATATAACATTAAAAAGATTGAAAATGAACTCATTTCTGAATCTCTAAGATGTTCACTAACCCAAGCAATCTACAAATTTAAATCTTATATATGTTTGAAACCTGAAAGGAAGTTTTCTTGAGTAGACAACTTATAAATCAACAGAATAAAGACATTTAGTACAGTGGAGTGTTTATAAAGGACAATCTAAACTCATTTAAACCAGCCCCCCAAGCAATACCTATTTTAAAACTCATTTTAAAGTAAATATATATATATAATTATAAATTTTATTATATTTTTATATATAAATCTTATATATTTTATATATAAATTTTTGTTTATATAATTTTATATATAAATTTTATGTTTATATAAAATTTTATATATAAAATTTATACATAATTTTATATATAAATTTTATATCTATATTTATATATATATATAAATTTATATATATATATATATATATTTTATATATAAAGTGTGTGTCTTTAAAAGTTTGTCTTTAGAAACTAGTTTAAAAATTTCAGATGTTTTGGTTCATGATCTGGTATTTAGGTGACAAATTTATTCCAAGTTAGCATAGGTTAGCAAGAAACAAAGGGATTTAAATTTCCTTAATGAAGTGTGCCAAGATTCATATATCCTATTTCTTTGGCTATTTTGGAATGTTGGTAACTTTTAATGTATGTTCTGAGTTATTCCTTCTGCACCTTTTTTCAAAATTCACTTAACCTTAGATGTTCACCATGACCATGTCTTTAGCTTATAATCTGAATCTGACCCCTGATTGCTACTAAAAGACCTCAGTGTCCCAACAGTTATGATGGCATCGAGTTGAATATTAGTGCATGCTATATTTTGAAGAGCATAAAAGACAAAACAACTCCCCAAAGCAATACTCTTCTAGTATAACAGTAGTGAAATATTCATATAGATAAATTATGTGAAAGTAATTCAAACTCAGTACATTTATTATTTATTTACATAATAATACATATGATATAATAATCTATATTTATTATTATTACATTTCAAATCATCTACACACTATAGCTTTAATAATTCAATGCATTTGATATTGTTGCTTATTGCTTATTCTGGAACCACATATTTTTAATGTTAGTTAATAATTTTAATAATTATATTGATGTACATTTCAATTATTTTTTATTACATTATGTTAATCACCATACATTACATCATTAGTTTTTGATGTAGTGTTCCATGAGTCATTGTTTGCGTATAACACCCAGTGCTCCATGCAGAACATGCCCTCTTTAATACCCATCACCGGGCTAACCCATCCCCCCACGCCCTCCCCTCTAGAACCTCAGTTTGTTTCTTAGAGTCCATCGTCTCTCATGGTTCATTTTTCCCTTCCTACGATCTTCTTTTTTTTTTTTTTTTTTTAACATATAATGTATTATTTGTTTCAGAGGTACAGGTCTGTGATTCAACAGTCTTACACAATTCACAGCGCTCACCATAGCACATACCCTCCCCAATGTCTATCACCCAGGCACCCCATCCCCCCCACCCCCCACCACATTTCAATTTTTTATTTTGAAATATCGTAAGCTATTCTTCTGTTCAATAATTCTTTTCTTAATAAAAAGTATTGATTTTTTTTTTTTACTAGCTTGTATGCTTGTGTTTGTACCTCAGTCTCAGAGATTTGAACATCTTTCATATTGGAAATATTTTTAGTGAATTCTGGGTAGCAGAAGAGAAAAGCGGCTCTCAACCACTTGTCCCAACTTTAGCAAACCTATGCTAAAGGGCACTGCCTTGGAGAAGCTAACTTGCCCTGTGGCTGCTCTGCGGATTTGCCTTGTGACACTGAGGTCACCTTTACATTTGTGATCTTGCCATTCAGGGAACTCACAAGTACTCCTTTGTCACATAATGCATTACCACAAATGTAAGGCATAATTATTATTTCTTCCTCAGGAAGCACTCATTGTTTTTAGTCATCTCTTCATAGAGAAAGTGTTGTACATGCAGAATTTGCCACTGACTCTCCCCCAAGGAAAGTCTAACACTCATCTTTTCGGTGTTCTCAGCATTAGGACATTCTGTAAGTCTTTTCCCACTGAAAATTTTGAAAGACCCAAGGCTTCAAAAGTGTCATATGCTTATTATGGGTAAAAGACATTATTTTATTTTCCAAATGCAATAGATAATATGGAAATTTTCTAGGCTTAAAATGAGAAAACTACCTTGTACCAATTTTCTTTTACATTTATATGAAATACAAAGTACAAACAAATACTGGAATTCAGAACATTTGTTTTTCTTTTATTTAGTCTATAAAGTTCCATAGTTGTTCTTAATGTGAACTTACACTTTGGATGCACACAAATTATTTTAAAACAAAATGAATAAAATAAGACTTTTTTGGGGCACCTGGGTGGCTCAGTTGGTTAAACAACTGCCTTCAGCTCAGGTCATGATCCTGGAGTCCTGGGATGGAGCCCCACATTGGGCTCCCTGCTCATCAGGGAGTCTGCTTCTCCCTCTGACCCTCCCCCTTCTTGTGCTCTCTCTTTCTCTCATTCTCCCTCTCAAATAAATAAATAAAAATCTGAAAAAATAAATAAATAAAATAAGACTTTTTCCATGAAGTAAACTTAAGATAAACCATAGCTGGGTCAGCTTCAAGAACAATAGGGTTGTTCCATGAATCACAGCTTCAGATTTGCATTGTTATATACTCAAGAGCTTTATTATCTTTTTCTCAGGTTAACAAAGATCAGCCAGTTGAATCCATGAATAGGATTCGCATCCACATCATTGCAAATGTACTGTCAAAGAATGTTTTCAACTATACTCTTTGGTAAAGCAGTACAGATAAACAATGAGGCATCTGCTGTTCTCTTTATCAATTCTATTTATCATCACTTTCTTTCTTGCTGTGTTGTAGCATTAAGTCAAAGAGCCACAATCACTGAGTCATTTTAGTAATTATTAAAAAAAATACCAAGATCTAGATTCAATTTTAATACTTACTCAGAATTTTGATTTATGATTTATTTTTAGTCATAAGTTGATTTTGATCTATCAAGTAAAAATATGTACCAATTTGGGTGCCTGGGTGGCTCGGTTGGTTAAACGACTGCCTTTGGCTCAGGTCATGATCCTGGAGTCCCAGGATTGAGTCCCACATCGGACTCCCTGCTCAGCGGGGAGTCTGCTTCTCCCTATGGCTCTCTTCCCTCTCGTGCTCCCTGTCTCTCATTCTCTCTTTCTCGAATAAATAAATAAAATCTTTAAAAAAAATATGTACCAATTTATTAATTTATTTTATCTTTTAAAAGATTTATTTATTTATTTATTAGAGAGAGAACGTGAGAAAGAGAGAGAGAGAGTGTGTGCGTGTGCGCAGGGGTGAGGGAGGGGCAGAGGGAGAGGGAGAGAAAGAATCCCAAGTAAACTCCCCGCTGAGCATAGAGCCAGTCTTGGGGCTTGATCCCACAACCCTGAGATCATGACCTGAGCTGAATCAAGAGTAGGATGCTTAACCCACAGAGCCACCCAGGCACTCCTGTACTGATTTATATAGGTCTCAGAAATATTGTATTTTAAAGTGGGCTGGCTAGTAGAACATTAAACATGAATTTTAAATTTTGTTTAGACAAATAAATTAGCACTAAGGCTTACTTCTATACTGACAAAAATGCAATAGATTACTTTAAATCAATGAATTTTGATGTGTATGCATTGTGTATGAGAAAATTGTCCCCCATTTGTGTCAGTAATATTTGCTCAGATTTAGCTTAAATATGGTGAAACAAAAAAAGCTATCTGCCAAAAATTCAAGGATATGCTAGCCAAAAAAAAGAGAAGTTCCTAGTGTATTATTGAATGATTTATTCAATGCATATGATCAGGATGAAAATCTAGATAACTATAGCAGAATATAACAGTAACAGTAAAAAATGCCATGATTTTAAAACAAAAATAAATAAGTAGATGATTTGAGTTTATATATGATTTCATTTTCCCAGGAAAGATAAACTAACTGTGATTTCAGGAGGATCTATACTGAGCTTTAAAACATAATTTAAATACCAATATAATTTTTAAATCTCTCCCTTATTCTAAGTAGAAATGGGCTTATGGAAACAATTTTATAAGACCTAAATTAATATCATTAGTTAAATAATTTCAGAATTTAAATTTATTTTTGGCTTCCTTCCTTGTAATAAATGTTTAATATGTATATAAAATTTTAATACCTTTACTTATGCTGTACAATAAGTATTAATTTATATGACTGCTATGAAATAAAATGTTTCCTTTTAAAAATAAATTAAATATGAATAGTCCTAACTAAATAGTTATGAGACCCTATTTTTATTCTTTGTGGTCCTTAACACTATTATAGGATTCAATAAAAATGCTTGGCTTACATAAACATTAGTCACTATTACAACACTATAGAATTCATGAGCCAGAAAATATATCAGTTTTAATCATCATGTTATACTTGGTGCCAAGCCCTGTGCCTGCCTCATAATAGGTGCCCAATAATCACTTGTTAAATAAGTGAATAAATCAGACTATGTTAAACTTTCAATGTATAATAAAAAGTACATTCATGTGTGTATATGTATGTAGGACTATATTCAGACTCATTTGTAAATAAGTATGATCAACTAAACTTATTCATTGCCTTTTCAAATGCAAAATAATGGCCATTCCCAGAAATTAAATTAAATGCAATTTTACTCAAGAAATCAATTGACTATCTTCGTTGCATACTATTCTGATGGCCACTCACTGATCTGGGAGACAGTAAGATAGCTATGACTTCAAAGAGTTTTACTCCAGGTACAGAGATCAGGGAAAACAACAAAAACAAGTAAAAACAAAAATCTCAGAAACTATAATTATGTTTCTGAGAATGGTATAGAGCGGTCTATATATTTTTTTTAATTGGCCTCAAGTTCTTTGACCCTCGTTTTATCTAGAAGTAGGAGTTATTGCCTGCCCTATGATTCTCAACTGCCATTAGATAACACCGTTTGCAAAGCTGCAATGCATAACTTCTGAAACTAGGCAGAACACACTATTTAGCTTCCACTTTGCTGCCACAATCACTCTTGAAGCCCTGAATTGCAACGTAAGGTCTGATTATCCAGAGGATAGCATCTTTGAGAAATCTACCACCACATGAAGTGCTCTCATGTAGGTGCTTAGGTCAGCAGTCTCAACTGAGGTTGATCTTTGAGGCTTTTAAGCTCAGGCTATAAACAAGTAAATAAAATCATATCAAAATGGTTCTAGCCCCGCCTTTTGAACCATTTTGGGCATTCAGGATTCCATCCTGAAGCCCCAGACATTGAGAAACAGAATTAAACCATATTCATTGTGCCTTGTCATAATTCCTCACCCACAAAATCCACAATTTTGTTTTTTATGCCAATAAGTATGTGGATGCTTGCTATGCCTTAAGAGAAACCTGAAAAAGGGGTTCAAATGAATGAGAGATATCAGCTAATTTGAGGAAGTCATGAAAGACTTCACGAACACAGTTACCCAAATTTGTCATCTGTAGTTTCTGTTAAAGAATTCTTAATAGTGGAAGTAGAAAGTGAGAAATGCGTGAGGATAGAACATGTTCACCCAAACCACAGCAATCCAGTCTGGCTACAAGGTAGGACACATGTAGATACTACTGAAAAATCAAGTCAGAATAGTAGATTAGGACAAAGTTATGAAGGTCTTTGATAAGTGAAGAGTCTGGATATAATGTAGTACACAGTGGAATGTCACAAGACTCATGTGAGTGGTGAGTAAGGATACGAAACACACACCCATATATTGACATGTATGTATATAAATATATCTATATATTTGACAAAATATATATGTATATATGGCATATTTAGATGTCAAATATATATGTAAAAACAAATATGCATCACATTAAGCAAAACTAGAATACTGATAACATAATTCATGTTTAAAAATTACGATTAAAGTGTGTTAATATATAAATTTTATTGTGCTAGGTTTTAAACAATATATTTTATCTTTTCAAACAATAGATTTTTTTTTCCTTTTGCCATTTTCTTTCTTTTTTTTTTTTTTTAAAGATTTTATTTATTTATTTGACAGAGAGAGACACAGCGAGAGAAGGAACACAAGCAGGAGGAGTGGGAAAGGGAGAAGCAGGCTTCCCGCGGAGCAGGGAGCCTGAAGTGGGGCTCGATCCCAGGACCCTGGGATCATGACCTGAGCCGAAGGCAGACGCTTAACGACTGAGCCACCCAGGCGCCCTTCCTTTTGCCATTTTCATTTAACTTTATTAGTATACAAACATTTAAGCTCATCTTAGTATTTGAAAAGTCAGTATTTTATAGCTGATAGATAAGATGAATTGTGTAAGTAAGATTTTATATTTTACTACATTATTCTAAGTATTTTCTTTACTAATATGAATATATAAATTTAAGTATGTCTTTAAAGATATGAGGCATGGATTCCGGCACCTAAATCAATACATGAGATTACATGGCTATCAGTATTCATTTACTTCTTTGTGTTCCCGTGCGTAAGTAATTGCAGAGCATTACTAAAATGACATAAAAGAATGAAAATTTTGAGAAAAGCTAATAGATCATTCAGTCATTTCATCATATAAACAAAGGTTAAGCTTGGCAGGAGAGATTATTATAGTCTCTAAATCAGAGGAATTTTTTCAATGTTTATGGGAAATAAATATGTGTTCCTTCTTTAATTTTTCTTCCTAGTTGTAGCCCACCATCTTTGAAGCACTAAATATAACAGAAATGCAGTATTATTTGTAATTATGCTAAAAAAACTACATGACAACAACAGTATAGGAAGTTAGTTGAAATAAAAAATAATCTTTAAGAATATAACTTTAAAAAAGATATGTCTTTCGGGGCGCCTGGGTGGCTCAGTCGTTAAGCGTCTGCCTTCGGCTCTGGTCATGATCCCAGCGTCCTGGAATCGAGCCCCGCATCGGGCTCCCTGCTCCGCGGGAAGCCTGCTTCTCCTTCTCCCACTCCCCTTGCTTGTGTTCCCTGTCTCGCTCTCTCTCTCTGTCAAATAAATAAATAAAATCTTTAAAAAAAAGAAGATATGTCTTTCATTTTAGTAGAATTTACTAAATAATCCTTATCATTTTTATTTTATGTACTTTCACAAATGGGGCATGAATTTATAAATACTAGATTTCAAATTTTTGTTTGTTTAATTTCTTTCCCCATCCTGTGATAATGGATTCTTTATGGACAGTAATTTTGTCATTTCGTGTTATATCCTTGGAACCGTATTACATTGTTATTAAAGATATAAGTGAGTATCTGCTATTCAATTTCCCATACAATGAGATTTTAAAGGCTTTGAGAAAACCTTCCATTTCTGTAGTGCTCCTCCACCTTTATTCTATGCCTGAAATTTCAGGAATCTTTGAATTTATCTTAAACCTTTAATATAGGATAGAATCAAAATATAATTCTCATGAGGACAGAGATTATTCAACTTTCTTGTTTTAATTTCCACTGTATAAGGTGGTGATTGACAAATGTTAATTAATATTTGTTGCACAAATGGATGGGTGAATGAATGCATGAATAAATGAGTGAAAGACTTCGTACTTTTCCTCTTGTCATTCTGCTACATTTAATATAAAAAGATTTGTAATTACCATGAATTGCACATTGAAATATTAGAAAACCATGCATTTATTGATAATGACAGTGCATGGACAGGGAAACACAGGATGGAGACATTGGGTGTGCATTAGTTTTAAGTATGTTGATACTATTATAAGGAATGTAAGGATGACTAAGTACCTAATATGGTGTTTGATATCTTTTAAAAAATTGCTACATTATGTGGTAAATGATGGTATTTCTATTTCACAGGTAAGAAAATTTTAATAAAACCAAGATTCCAAACACATTTCTAAGACATGGATCTTTGTTAAAACACATTTTTAATCATACATAATTTAAATTTTATAAATTACTATTCCTTCAGAAACAATTGCTATGACTCTTCTCAAAGTCATGCTAGAATGCCCAGGAAACTCTCCTATAGATATCTTTCTTTGATCTACCAGATGGAAATATTACTAAGTCAAATCCATCTTTAGTATTTGAAAGATTTTATACTTCAACTTCTTAGCTCTCTGATTTTATATTCTATTTTAATTCTATTATTGCTCAGAACTGATCTTGTAGATTTACTTAATTAACTAAGATTGTTAGCTATTCAATCTGTAGAAAAATGAGAGCAAGTAAGACGTTAATACCAGAAAAGAATAGCTACTATTTTGGGAATAAAAGATAATTCTTAAGTAAGCTAGTGGGAAAATGGTTTAGTATTCTAAAAAATATCTACTGTACACAATAAAAATTTGAATTAAGATATTATAACTCTTTGAAATTAGATAAGAGGCATTTTAAACCTAATTGAGAATTAATAAATATTTTCAGGACTATCCACTAATTGCAGTACAAAGCTTATTTTAAATTGGTCCAAAGTAATATGAAAATAGGAATACTTTTATTATCAAATGATACAAAGGAAAAAAAAAAACAAACTATAGCACATGGTTATTTTGGTGAAAAAAACATCATGATGGTGTGCCTGGGTGGCTCAGTCAGTTAAGCATGGGACTTCAGCTCAGGCCATGATCTTGGGGTCCTGGGGTTTAGCCCTGCTTTGGGATTCCCGATCTGTGGGGAGTCTGCTTATCCCTCTCTCTCAGCACCACCCCCAACTCGTGTGTACACTCTCTCTCTCTCTCAAATAAATAAAATCTTAAAAAAAAGCATCATTGTAGTAAAAGGACATTATAAAAAGTCATTTTTATACATTATAAATTGAGTAGACATTTCTATGACTATGGTGAAAATATGGTCGCAAAATTAGATCTTATTAAAAGATCAGATTGTACTATTATGTTGGACCATTAATTACTATGACCCTAGAAATAATAGGACAGATAATCTTTTTTCTCTAGATATTTCCAGTGTTATATGAATGTAATTGGTCACATGAAGTCTTAAAAGTTGTAACATTCACTTTTTTTTTAAAGATTTTATTTATTTATTTGACAGAGAAACACAGCGAGAGAGGGAACACAAGCAGGGGCAGTGAGAAAGGGAAAAGCAGGCTTCCCACGGAGCAGGGAGCCTGATGCAGGACTCAATCCCAGGACCCTGAGATCATGACCTGAGCCAAAGGCAGACGCTTCACTGACTGAGCCACCCAGGCGCCCCCATTTTTTTTTTTTGCTTACATAAATATGTTTATTAGTACCAGACGTAGCTTGGCATTTAGATTAAAAACAATCTGTTTTCTGAAAAGAAGAGATGAAGGAAAGCCCTACTGAAAACAAATAAAATTGGGCGCCTGGGTGGCTCAGTTGTTAAGCGTCTGCCTTCGGCTCAGGTCATGATCCCAGGGTCCTGGGATCGAGCCCCGCGTCGGGCTCCCTGCTCAGCGGGAGGCCTGTTTCTCTCTTTCCCATTCCCCGTGCTTGTGTTCCCTCTCTCGCTGTGTCTCTCTCTGTCAAATAAATAAATAAAATCTTTAAAAAAAAAAAAAAAAAAGAAATAATTAATGAAAACAAATAAAATTATCATGAAATAAATAATTGAACATATCAATAAGATTTACACAAATAGTGCTTGTTTAATTTTACCTTTAAACATTATTTTAAGTCTCTCATTACATAACTTAAAGTAAAATTCTGAAACAAATATTGATCATATAACATTGCAAAAGGTAATTATCTCTATATTAATTCTAAGTATAATTTTTTGATCTTACAGTGCAAACTTCATCTTATGCCTATTGCAGAATAAGATGAATGAATTTAGAAAAATAGGGCTAGCATTTCTTTTGAACTCAATAGATAATTAGTTCAGAAGACTAGATCTGAAGATAAGAAGGATAAAAACTAAAATACAATACCTACAAATTTTGGAAGAGATCTTTGCTAATAAAAAAAAGTCTGGGCAGGGGTGACTGGGTGGTTCAGTCAGTTAAGCATTCAACTCGTGGTTTCAGCATGGTTTATGATTTGTCATGGTCATGAGATTGAGCCCTGTGTCAGTCTCTGCACTCAGCACAACTTGGCTTGAGATTCTCTGCCTCTCCCTCTGCTCCTCCCCCTGCTCACATATGCCTTCTCTCTCTCTCTCTTAAATAAATAAACAAACAAAATCTTTAAAAAAATTGGGCAAAGAGACCACTTAAAAGAAGTAAAAAAAATTGTTTAAAATCAGTTTATCTAGAGATAAGTGAAAAATAAGTGGAAAGTGTATTCAATACTAAATTAATCATTCAAAGAGGTTATAGAAGAAGAAATCACAAATGGAAAAAGTTCTGAAAATCTGAAAAATATAAATAGGGGCAGTTAAGTCCTGGTAGCTCAAAGTCCTCGTAAAGTTAAGTCACTTTTAAGTATAACATCTTAATTTTACAAAATTCTTAGAAACAATTATTAATATATGTAATGAGATCTAAAGAAATATTATTTTTGTGAGTTTAGCCTAAACTCAATTCAATAACTCTGGTGATATATTAAGAATCATTTGCTAGTATGCAAGTTTTTTTGGTACCTATATGAAGACTTCTTCATGAAAAGTCTTTTTTTTTTTCTTTTTTTAATTGAGAATGATTTAGAAATTACTTAGGGAAAGTTATATTATTAAAGTCATACATCGTGCTGTTTAGAAGTCAACAATATTCAATTAGGAACCCTATATTTTATTTTAGAGTCCAAATGTCCATCAACTGATGAATGGATAAAGATGTGATATATATATATATATATATATATATAGATGTGAGATATATATATATATATATATATATATATATATATATATATATCTATAATGGAATATGACTCAGCCATCAAAAAGAATGAAATCTTTCCATTTGCAACAACATGGATGGAACTAGAGTGTATTATGCTAGATTAATGATTTTAAAGATTTTAATTTTATTTATTTGACAGAGAGAGAGACAGCGAGAGAGGGAACACAAGCAGGGGGAGTGGATGAGGGAGAAGCAGGCTTCCTGCTGAGCAGGGAGCCCCATGCCGGGTTTGATCCCAGGACCCTGAGATCATGACCTGAGCTGAAGGCAGATGCTTAACAACTGAACCACCCAGGCGCCCCTAGATTAATGATTTTAAAAAGAAATAACCATGATACTTCTAAAACCTTCAGAAAATATAGAAAAGACAAATTTAAAATTTTGAGAAATCCTACCATCTAGAAATAACCATTGATAACTTTTGGTGGACATCATGTCCTTTATTTTTCAGTGTGTATTCACAGAGACAGAGAAAAAAAAGTAGATTAGCCAAACACAGAGATAAAGAGTTTAAACAAATTTAGAAAATTATATAATGCCATACATGTTGATATAATACACATTCATTTAATTTTTTTTTTTTAAGATTTTTTATTTATTTATTTGACAGCGAGAGAGAGACAGTGAGAGCGGGAACACAAGCAGGGGGTGTGGGAGAGGGAGAAGCAGGCCTCCTGCGGAGCAGGGAGCCTGAAGCTGGAATTGATCCCAGAACCTTGGGATCAAGACCTGAGCCTAAAGCAGATGCTTAACGACTGAGCCACCCAGGCGCTCTAAATTCATTTAATTTTAATTTTAATCCAGAATACACTAAAGGTAAAGTGACAGTATTGTTAATCTTCAAATAAATAATCATAAATGTACTATTCCTAAAACATCTTTGATTTTAAAATCCAGTGTTTTGGGCTCTTTTTTAGTTTTGTTTTTTACTTCCAGATTCTTTTACTTATTTTAAATCAAAGCATGTAATATTAACATTTCTTAAACCATTATTCCTGGCATTCTTCAGTGGTGGTATGAAAATGGATTGAATTATCAACGATGTCACTCTTATGACTTCTCTATCAATAAGGCTTTCATTTTTTTTTTTTTTTTTTTTTTTAAATTTTATTTATTTATCTGACAGATAGAGAGACAGTGAGAGAGGGAACACAAGCAGGAGGAGTGGGAGAGGGAGAAGCAGGCTTCCTGCTGAGCAGGGAGCCCGATGCGGGGCTCGATCCCATGACCCTGGGATCATGACCGGAGCCGAAGGCAGACACCCAACGACTGAGCCACCCAGGCGCCCCAATAAGGCTTTCATTTTGATACATCTTTCAGTTCTCAGTATGTTACCATCAAATGTTTTTCCAAAACATGGCTCATAGGTACAGTTTTCCCTGAATTCTTATTTATCTGAGAGAAGTATTAGTTCACTATTTATAAATCACTGGTAACATTTTCTTTCTTTGAGAATTTTGTAGGAATCATTCCACTTTTCTTGAAATTGGGTATTTACTTAAAAAAAAAAAAATCTAAGCTAACATTACTTTCTCTAAGTGACTACCCATATCCTGAAACCTTAGTAATTTCACCGAGATATATCTTAATATTAATATTTTGTTTTTTTGAATAAGGTATGTCCTATTGATTTATAAATTTGTATCTCTATATCTTAAAAATATTTCTTTATGTACTCTTTCTTGGGATAACCTAGTATTTTTACATTGAGTTTTTATCAACTGTGTTGTATAGCAATCATCTTATTTATAATCATTTTTATATGTATTCCTTACAATTTTTAGAGGAAGGGAGTGATTTTCTAAAATCTACCCACTATGCTCTTCAGTTTGTTTAATGTAATGTGTATTCTATTCCATTGCTCAAATAATAAATTTTATATTTCTCTTCCCATTATCTCCTAAACTCTGTTTTATGTGTTCCAATATATGTTGGAAATAGGAAACTGATGACAAGGAATTAAGAATTTATTTTAAAGCTGACCATCATTAGGAAATAATTAGTATGTAACCTCATTAGCCAAAAGGTCATACTAAAAGGAGCATGAAAATATGCATCCATTTTTTCCCTCAAAAATTTGTTGAGCTCGTCTAACACAAAGACTGAGAATGATAGCTACTAAAACATATGCTGGGCATATAATAATGTATAAAGATATGGACTTGTTTTTAAAAGAGGTATAGACTAGTAATAAAACAAAACATTTCAATCATTATAGCCCTTGGAGATCTCAACATGTAGTTAACATCTAAAATCTAGAAAATGATTAGAAAACTTATATTTCCAAGAGTAAAATTTTAACATATGTTCTTACATTTCCATTCCAGTTATGAAATATATATATATATAAGATAAATACCAATAATTAATTTCGACCTGCATTAGCTTCCCTGATCTAACATTTAGTTAGAAATGTGACTTAGAACAAAGTAATTACCCTTCTAAATCTTCAATTTCTTTTTTTACAAACAATAATGGCTAACTTTTCTGCAGTGCTTAATATGTGGTTAGAATATTGTTAAGCATTAGATTATTTAATTATTTTAATTGCAAGATGTGTGCGTGTGTGTGTGTGTTTGTGTGTGTGAACTGAAAGACAGAATAGGTCAGATATCAAGATGTTACAACTAAAAAATGATGGAGTTGAAATTTGAATCTATTCTTGTCTAGATTCACTGCTTATGATCATAATAAGTCTACATGGTTCCCACTGAAAAATATGTATGACAATTCAATGAAAGAACAAAAATGAAGTGCTTAACAAAGTGTCTAGCATGTAGAAAATGCTCAGTCAACATTAGCTTCAATTAATATAATTGTAATATATACATGCAAATATGCAATATATACATGCAAAAATGCAATATAATACAATTATATTAATATATGATTTATTATTATTATATGTTATTTATCATATATAATTATATATATTAAAGTGTATAAATATAAAAGCAAAGCAATAATTTTGCATGTTATTTTTAGAGTTTTCTTTAGATTGCCATAAATATTTAACAATGATAATATCATGGAAACTAATACAATCCAGATATAATGCCTGTACCAGAGTTCTATTAAATGTTGAGTAAACAAACAAAGAAGCATTGGAAACAACTCATTAAAATACAAAGAATTAGAATATGCTGGGTCCCAGAGTCCAAGGATATAGAGTGATTGGGTAGGTATGGAAGATGGTGGATATGGGAGATTGTCTTCATTGAACAAATATATACATTAATTGAACAAAAGAAATAAATGTGTTGAAGATCATTGAAGCCATTTACCATTGCCAGAGAAGGTATTTTAAGACATTACCAAGAGAAAGTTACAATGAAACCTGAAGTGTTGAATTACAATTATAGGTATTATTTCATTATGAGTAGATAAATAGAGATAAATACAGAGGTATATAAGTGTGTGTAAGTGTATTCCAAGATACATTTTCTAGTTTTGTCTTCTGGTGGAGTGTAGAGGCAATTAACGCTATAGTAATGAGCATATTGAGAACCTTGGTATTGATTTCGAAATGACATCTTCCATTAAATGTGACCAAGTTTACTTGGTTAAAAACATTAATCCTAGATGGAGAAAAGTGCAAGATGAGTCTAGAACATTGTTCTGTGCTAGAAAGTAGGAAGATGCTCAATGCATTGTGTGAATATATCAAAAGGTACAATTTTCCCAGCCTACAATTAGAATTCTGTTGTTTACAAACCAGTCTATGTAATTCTATTATGGCCCAAACTGACTAAGAAATTATAGGAATTATGGAAAATAAGTAACCAAATATATATATATATTTCTTTATAAAGAAAATACCTGTATAATTGGAATTTCATGCCAACTGGGTTTGAAAAAAAAACATGGTTTAATAAGTATACCAAATACTGAACTTTTATTCACATCTATCTATCTTTATAAATTAGGATTTTCACCTGTGACAGACATTAAGTGAAATATTGAAATAAATTGATCTTAGATTTAGGTTTTGAGTTATTGTACTGAAAGCATTAAAATACTATTATACATAATAATGAGACCTGGTCAGCCAAAATTATTCTCTAAATGTATTAAAATACTAATAAATAATTGTAAGCTAACAATATAGTGATAAGAATATTATAGGAAAGATCTTGTTTCATTGAAAGTATTATAGCAAGGATTTTTCTAAATCAGCTAAGAAAAACAAAAACAAAAAGTTTTTTTTAAAGAAAAATGTTAGAAATGTGATTTTAGTTATAGCTGATTGTTCTTGACCTGTTATCCTGAATCTAAAATGAATCTTAAAAGAAACTAAATTTATTATAAGGATTATTTTAGGGGGTATTTCACTTAAATTATTACCCATGATTTCTTTAAGAATTATTTTTTATGAATAAACTATGAACTCATTTACTTATTAAGAATTCTATTAATATTAAAATAATTTTTCAGAATCTAATGAATTTTAAAATATAATGTAGAATCTCAGTTTGATGCATAAGTCATTCATTTTTCATTAAAGATATTTTAATAATATATTGGCACAATAGTACATGCAAATGTTTCTATTTGAAATACACTTTCATTTTGGACAATTCGTCATTTTTTCCCGATGGAGTGTTCAACCAAGGTTTTGATTTTTTTTTAAGATTTATTTATTTTTAGAGAGAGACAGAGGGAGAGTGTGAGTGGGGGAGGGGCAGAGGGAAAGGAGAGAATGCATAAGCAGACTCCCCACCGAGCACAGATCCCAAGGCTAGACTCCACACAGGGCTCGATCCCAGGACCCTGAAATCATGACCTGAGTCCAAACCAAGGGGTAGAGTCTTAACTGACTGAGCCACCTAGGCACCCCAGTATGACCAAGGTTCTAAATTAAACCATCAAACTAAAAAATTATCATCCTTCATTTAATAAAATAAAAGCAAAGCAGAAAAGATATTTTAAAAATTTCATAATACACACACTAAACACTGGATTTGATGCCTTTTCAATGTTTTTCTAATTATTAACCCTGGGGAAAAAGAGATAAGGAACTGTGATATAGTTCCTCAAGAAAAGAGAAAATGCAAATCATCTCAATCTTACTCTCTAAAAAAGCTGATAATTAAATTTCTAGAATATGCTAATAATAATTTGCTAGAACAGGGAATCTCAGAGTTGTTCTGTGTACCTCTATGGCTTTATCCAGCCAACTGGAATGGTCCATGAGGTCAAAATTATTTTCATGAAAATACTAAGGCATTATTTGTCTTTTATTTGTTTTTTTCATTATGCTGACACTTGCACTTTTGGTATAAAAATGATGTTGGTTAAATTGTTAACACCTCAGCATGAATCAAGTCAGTGGCATCAAACAGTATTAGTAGTCATTGTATTTTACACTTCTATGAACTGAGAGGAAAAATAAAGCCAGTGCATTTAAGAATGTCTTTGCTGAGTGTAATGGTTAAATTTTGTGTGTCAGCTTGTCTAGCTTCTCGTGCCAAAGGCATAGACCTTGGTCAAACGCTAGTCTCTATGCTAATGTCAAGGTATTTTGTAGATGTGATTAACATCTACAATCAGTTGACATTGAATAAAGTAGATTACCCTCAACAACGCAAATGGACGTCATTCAATCAATTGAAGGAAACAGGTTTCCCAGAGAAGAAGGAATATTGCATCAAGGCTTTAACAGAAATCCTCCCGGAGTTTCTAGCCTCCTGGCTTGTGTTATGGATTTTGAATTCAAGAATGCAAACATCAACTCTTATCTGAGTTTCCAGCCTAATAGCCGCCTATACAGATTTTGGACTTCCAGCCCCATAAATACATGAGCCAATTCCTTAAAATAAATACATACAAATATATAAATATAATTTAATATAAATATAAATATGTGTGTGTGTGTGTGTGTATCCTATTGGTTTTGTTTGCCTGGAGAACCCTGACTGTTACAGATTTTGTTACTGAGATTGGTTTCAGAGGGACAGAATCTTAAGGATGAGTTCTCTGAATTAGTTCTGGGGCTTGTGAAATTGACTCACTAATCTGGTTCTAATTAAAGACACTAATTATTCTATTTCCAGTGGTAAAGAGGGCACTGATCATCCATGACAAGAGGTGGCAGTAGAGATATGCAAATTATCACTGTTAGATACTCTTAACCAAATACTTATAAGAGAGAAGGTTCTGAGTGACCATGTATTTGCTATCATAAAACATTTTTATCAAATTAATGAGTATAATGAGATTGGCTGGTTGTTCCTAATAATGCTTCACAAAGTACAGAAACAGAATGAGCTCAGGGCTTTAAATTCCCTGCATGAATGACCTGGAAGTGTCTAGAAGTGTCTATGTCTTCCTTGAATGAAACCCTTATGTCCCGAATCCACAAAGATGAGATTTCTAAAATCAAACCCAGAGCTTCATCCTGTGAGTGGTTTAATTTCAGCCACAAATTGAATTCCCTACCTCACAGGGTATGTTGTTGTTAAAGTGAATGCATTGATTGGAAAGGGATGGGATCGTGAAAATTGGAATGGTACATATGAGGAGGTCCTGGTGTAGCTGGAGACATTAAACCTATACATACATTCTGCCAAGTTCTTGACTGAGGAGGTTGACTAAGAAAGCTGTATTGTCTTCCTTTTAGGTAGTTAGTGGGTAAAACACTGACAAGATTCTTGCTGAGTGTAATGGTTAAATTTTGCTCTTTGCTTCCAGAACTTTAACTCGCTAGACTCAGTATCAGTATCAAGTATCAGTAGGGCTGAAAGATGAGATACAAAATGTGACCCAAGAGGAGATCTACTATACTCCAAAAGAATTACATGAATATTCCAATTTATACAGGCATAAATTCTAAAGATAGGGTTAGAAATAGATATTAAGACTCCAGGATAATGGCAGAAGGAACGTTAATTTGAATCTAACCAAATTGTTGATATGGACCCACTATGCAGATTTTGGATCCAGTGTTGTAGCTTGAAGGGTTTGAAAAGTCTCTAACAGTCTGTCTCATTGACTTGCTGAAATATAGACCAGAAAAGTGGCCTACAATAAATTATGTTGAAATGTCATAACTACCTTGGTGTCCTATAGAAGAAAGTATGAAAAATTTAGGGAGATTTGAATGTTAGAGTGGATTTATCACTTAAGACCTGTTCATCCACTCAGGGGTACATACCTTTTACCATACCTGTGAGAGATATATTTGTGACAGCTCCTTGAAGAGTCTTGTGGTTATTCTTTTCTACAGATCAGAGACTGCTGCCACTGAACTGAGAGTCTTAAATTCAATGGGAATAATTAGATGCCAAGGGGTCAAGTGGCAGCATTTAATTGCAAAAGACAAGGTGGACATGGTTACTGTAATTAACAGCAGAGTTGAGCAGGAAATAGAAAAGTCTGACTTGTGAAAACCATGGTGTCCCTAGAAGAGAAGCAGATGGGCAGTCTAATATATTCTTACTTGATCTATGTCAGCAGAAGAGTTCCAGGTCAAGTAAACCGAAGTTTAATTTGAATTACCAAAGCAAAGAATCATAGCCCTTCAATCAATTCCCACACTTGAGCCTGTTTATGCGCCCAGAACCACCTGAATGAACAAAGGGGGACCAGGCCTCTTAGAGGAAGGACCCCAGTACACCCCAAAGGGACCTATTACTAATGTGATTGTGCTTTGTGGAAAAAGGAGCAATCAGTCTTTCTGGGGATTGCTGGACACTTGCTCTGAACTGACACTTATTCCAGGAGACTCAAAATATCTTTTTTTTGTTATTACACAAAAAGGACTTTATTTTTTTTTATTTATTTAATTTTATTATGTTATGTTAGTCACCATACAATACATCATTAGTTTTTGATGTAGTGATCCACGATTCATTGTTTTTGTATAACACCCAGTGCTCCATGCAGTACCTGCTCCCCTTAATACCCATCATCGGGCCAACCCATCCCCCCACCTCCCTCCCCTCTAAAACCCTCAGTTTGTTTCTCAGAGTCCATACTCTCTCATGGTTCATCTCTCCCTCTGATTTCCCCCCCTTCATTTTTCCCTTCCTTCTCCTAATGTCTTCCATGCCATTCCTTATGTTCCACAAATAAGTGAAACCATATGATAATTGACTTTCTCTGCTTGACTTATTTCACTTAGCATAATCTCCTCCAGTCCCATCCATGGTGATGTAAAAGTTGGGTATTCATCTTTTCTGATGGCTGAGTAATATTCCATTGTATATATGGACCACATCTTCTTTATCCATTCATCTGTTGAAGGGCATCTCAGCTCTTTCCACAGTTTGGCTTTGTGGACATTGCTGCTATGAACATTGGGGTGCATATGGCCCTTCTTTTCACTACATTTGTGTCTTTGGGGTAAATACCCAGTAGTGCAATTGCTGGGTCATAGGGTAGCTCTATTTTTAATTTTTTGAGGCACCTCCACACTGTTTTCCAAAGTGGCTGTACCAACTTGCATTCCCACCAACAGTGTAAGAGGGTTCCCCTTTCTCCACAACCTCTCCAACATTTGTTGTTTCTTGCCTTGTCAAAATATCACTGTGGCCCACCAGTCAGAGAAAAGGCTTATGGCACTCAATAGAGTTTTAGCTCAGGTTCATCTCACAGTAGAACCAGTAGCTCCTCAAACACAACTTTTGGTTATTTCTCCAGTTCCAGAATGCATAATTGAAATAGACATTGGCAGAATTGCAGGACTGATTCCCTGGCCTGTGAAATGAGGGCAATGGTGGAAAGCCCAAATGGAAGCCACTAGAACCACCTTTACTTAGGAAAACAGTAAACCAAAAGCAATACCATATTACTAAAAGGATTGCAGATTAGCGCCATGAGCAAGGATTTGAAGGATACAGGGGCAGTATCCCTATGGCCTGCACAATGGATAGTTATGTAAAGGGAGAGAAGGAAATGAAGTAAGACAAGTATGTTGAGCAAATACTACTATGAGTATACAATTGTTTCTATTGCTATATATCAAATTATGACCAGTTTAGCAACTTAAAACAACATATATTTATCATCTCACAATTTTCATGCATGAGGAGTCCAGTATATTTTTATTACTCTCTGTTCAATGTCCCATCATACTGAAATCAAGGTGTAAGCCAGGGCTGTGATCTCATCTGAGGCTCAGAGTCCTTTTTGATCCTTACTCATTATTGGTAGAATTTACTTCCTTTTAGTTGTGGGACTGAGGGTCGTGCTTTCTTTCTAACCATCAACTGGGGATGATGTTTTGAGCTCCTAGAAACCTTCAACAATTCCTGCGACATGTCCCTCTCTACATATCATGGCAGAGTGCTCCTTCAAGGCCAGTAGAAGGATCTCTCTCCCTTCAATTCTCTCTGACATTTTTTAAGGCCTCATCCAGGAAAATGTCCATTTTGAGTAACTCAAAGTCAACTGATTAGGGACATAAATTGTGTCTGCAAAATCTCTTTGTCATATAAACTGATGTAATTATGCTGGTGAAGTCCCATCATATTCACAAGCCAATTCACAACCAATAGGAGTGGATTACACAGAGTATGTGCATCAGGAAGTAGGAATCTCAGAGCCTCCTAGGAGTTGCCTATCACAGAGAATTTGAGTGCTGGGCTGGGTATTTAAAGTAAAATGCACTAAGTAAATTAAAAAAAAAAAAATTAAAAAGCAATTTACCTTTCAGAAGTACATAGGAATAGAATAAAAATAAAAATAAAAATAAAGAGAGAGTGCTCTAGCAGTGTCCTGAAGACTGATTTGGAAATGTGAGATGTGAAATACCTGAGACATTCAGTTCAGATTGATTTATTAAATTAATAAGTTATTAATTAGAAAATCCTTGAAACAAAGTAATGTTAACCCAAATTAAGATTACTTACCTCGGGGCACCTGGGTGGCTCAGTTGGTTCAGCATCTGACTTTTGATCATGGCTTGGTTAAGCATCTGACTCTTGATCATGGCTCAGGTCATTATCTCAGGGTTGTGAGTTTGAGCCCCCTGTCAGGCTCTGCACACAGTGGGGAGTCTGCTTGGGATTCTCTCTCTCTCTTTCCCTCTGCTGCTCCCCAGCCCCCTGATCATGCACTCTCTCTCTCTTTCAAATAAATAAATAAATCTTTAGAAAAGATTATTTCATGTAATGAGAAATCATGTAAATTAATTAAGGAATTACAAAGAATTAGTAATAAAAGGTATGAATAAAGGGAAAGAATGAAAGATAAATTTACCCAAGTCTGAGTAAGAAGAAGGACATCTAGAAAGGAATTCTAGTTTCAGGGGATAGAGTCCAGGTAAGAGACTTGGCACACTAATTTTCTATGGGTGATGTAAAAATTACTGTAAAGTATGAATTAAAACAAACAACACAAATTTATTTCATGGTTTCTGGAGATCAAAAGTCCAAAATGGGTCATGGTAGGCTAAAATCAAAGTGTCAACACAACTGTGTTCATTCTGGAGGCTCTCTGGGAGAATCTATTCTTTTGTTTTCCAGCTATTTTAGGTGCCCACATTTCTTGGCTTATGGTTCTCTTCATCCATCTTCAAAGTCAACAACGATATTTTGAAGTGATAATATATTGATTCATTCTGACCTCTTCTACTTCTCTCTTTCAATCTAAACAATCTTTATAATTACATTAAATCCACCTGAAAAAAATCCAGATAATCTCATCACAAAGTCAGCTGATTAGTAATCTTGATTTCATCTGCAACCTTAATTCCCCTCTTCCCTATTAAATAGCAATCACAGCTTCAGGGAATTAGGATGTGGACATCTTTGTGATTCCATTCTTCTCCTTCTCCTTCTCCTTCTCCCTCCTTCTCCTTCTCCTTCTTTCTCCTTCTCCTTCTTCCTCTTCTTCCTCTTCTTCCCCTTCTTCCCTTCTTCTTCTTCTTTCAATTTAAAAACACTTTATTACTAAAAAATGCTAACAATCATCTGAGCTTCCAGTGAGTCATGATCACTGATCACAGATCACCATAACAAATATAATAATAATGAAAAAGTCTGAAATATTGTGAGAATTACCAAAATGTGATACAGAGACATAAAATGAGCAAATGCTGTTGGAAAAATGGTGCCAACAGACTTGTTTGATGCAGGGGTGTCCTAAATCTTCAATTAATTAAAAAAAGTTGTATCTGCAAAGCACAATCAAGCAAAGCACAATAAAATAAGGTATGCCAGTATTTGCAAAATTCCAATAGCATTAATAAAATCCTAACCCAGGGTAGGGGGAGAATATTGTCATATGTCCAATCAGCATTTTCCAATTAAAAGACGTATGCAGGGGCGCCTGGGTGGCTCAGTCGTTAAGCGTTTGCCTTCGGCTCAGGTCATGATCCCAGTGTCCTGGGATCGAGTCCCGCATCTCTCCGCTCCGCGGGAAGCCTGCTTCTCCCTTCCCCACTCCCCCTGCTTGTGTTTCCTCTCTCACTGTGTTTCTCTCTCTCTGTCGAATGAATAAATAAAAAAAAAATCTTTAAAAAAAAATCTTAAAAAAAAAAAAGATGTATGCAATAGGTTTATTTCTGTTATCCAAGGTTGTAAAATTTTTAGTCATTACCAATAACAACAAATGTACTGGCTCTGACTAATACATACATGATTTTATATAGAAACAAAAAAAAAATTCTTATAATAAACTTCCCAGATTTACGATTTTCCAATATTCACGCTAAGTAATTGGGCAGAATTTCAAGAATTTCCTGTTCATCTAGGCCTTTTTTTTTTTTTTTTTTAAGGGTGAGTCCATTATTCTGCCTGTCACACATGGATAGAGGAAAAGCCATTCAAATTATGAATGTTTTGGGTTATTTCACTTATTTTAGTTTCTTTTTTTATTTATTTATTTTTTAAAGATTTTATTTATTTATTTGAGAGAGAGCATGAGAAGGGGGAGGGTCAGAGGGAGAAGCAGACTCCCCGCCGAGCAGGGAGTCCGATGCGGGACTCGATCCCGGGACTCCAGGATCATGACCTGAGCCGAAGGCAGTGGCTTAACCAACTGAGCCACCCAGGCGCCCTAGTTTCTTTAATAAAATACACTTTTTCTATTTTATCCCCAAGGAACAATGAACTTCAGTGTCACTGAAGTAGTCTGCCTGACTTGTTTTGCTTCTATTTTAATAGATCCAATACTTATCCTAGATAAACCATTACAGTATCGATTCCTTAATAGTAAAACCAAATTAAGAAGAAAACACTACAAAGTTTAATTATTGAGTGCTGAATAA
This sequence comes from Halichoerus grypus, assembly GCF_964656455.1. Classification (NCBI taxonomy): domain Eukaryota; kingdom Metazoa; phylum Chordata; class Mammalia; order Carnivora; family Phocidae; genus Halichoerus; species Halichoerus grypus. Next base: position 25,940,637 of record NC_135714.1, read on the forward strand.
TAGAATAAACTCCAACTCTAGTATTCAGTGGCCTTCACCAAATTATCTCACTTTTTTAGTTGTTCTCACAGAATCCTTATTTAAACAGTCAAGTTTGTTTTATATCTAATTTAGATTTTTTTTCATTATCTTATTTTTAATAATTGAAGTGTTGGAGCTACAAGTTTATATTTTGTCAACGCAGGGATATTTTTGTGCATCATTGAGAGTAAAGCATTCAACTTTTAGTGCAAGGTCTGTGGACACCACAGATGTTAGCAGGTGAATTTTTAATGTGTTTTGTTTTTTGGTTTTTGTTTTTTTTTGCATATGAACTACTCCACACACAAAAATAAGAGTGCCTCATTAACATTTATTATTTCTGCAAGGTCAAAAGAAAAAGACAGTCAACTCTAATTATAACTATTGTAGACTAGAAGTAACATGTTACTAAATAACTCCTAAAATCCTCAATTTTATTTTTAATATCTTTTATTGGAAATAAGAAAAATGCACTTATCTCCAAAAGCATCAAATTAAAGAATTTGAAATGTACAAGGATTGCATTCATTTTAAGTAAAAAGTGAGAACACCTTTGCTTACTATCAAAATGATTTTACTGCTATTATTTTTCATATTATTATGGAACTAGAGAAAAATACTGCATAGTAAATTTCAGGGGACTTATTCTTTATATCAGGCCTTTTTGTGTCAAGAACTGGAAATCCACTTTTTAAATGTTTGGGAAATATGTGATTTATTATGTTTATATATGGGAATCTCTTAGAGAATTCCTTAGGAATTCAGAAAGATAAACAATGAAGGATCATAGGGACAACAACTAAAACAGCTCTAAAGATGAGTTAATCTTCTACATTTTTTCCCCTCTTACTAATTTTCTCCTCCTCATTCCCATTAGTTCCTCTTTCTTTTCTTCCCCTGTTCTCTTATCTCTTTTTTCTTCTTATTCCTTCTCTTTCTCTGATTCCTTACTTCTATAGTTCCTATAAATACAAACTCTTAACCCCATCCAGAATGCCCATACTTTTAATTCTCACATGGTCCATGGTAGCTCCAGACTGCAACGTACAGTTGCTTTGAACACATTCATTCATTCATTCATTCATTCATTAATATTTCTGTGTACCTATTGCAGACTTTTCACTAATAAATTGATTTATCAATAAAGCAAGAATAGGTTCCCATTTTTGTGCATCTTATAGTGAAGAGAGACAGCCAGTAAATAATAAACAATTAAAAGTAAATTATATACTATATTAGGATGTAATAAGAATTATGAAAAAAAAACCCAGAAGACTAGGCTGGTCAAAAATGAATTTGGAAGTAAGTTACAATTTTAAATCAAGTGCTTAGGAAAATTGTGTTTCATTGTCAACTTCTTTGTGTGCTTCTTGACTATAATTCCCCAAGAGTGAAAATGTGATTGACCTAACTCAGGTTACTATATATTTCCATTTTATGTTCAAATAGTTGGGTAGTGTAAGTGGCATTTTCCAAGTAGTCATGCTCCTCCATAGATCTTTAGATTATGATTTGTTTACCACAAAAAGTACTAAACCAGTGATGTCCTAATAAAATTATTCCTTAGGTGAAAACTATATCAAATATCATCGGTCTATTTTCCAAGAGCTCAATTTTCAGCATATTTACAAGATTACACCAGGTCACCTATCTTTTTTTCTTTTTTTTTTCCACACCCCCCCCACCCCCATGCCACCCGAGCTTCTCCTGTATATGAATTACTGGATAGCTACTTAATTAGTTACTGTTCTGTTCAGGGATTAAAAACTCTACTCTTCAGCATCCTCCATACTATTTGATTCATTGGTAAATATTGTCCTCAGGTCAAATGAAAACTTACCAGAATAGTAAATACAACCTAAAAACCATGAACAGGGTGTTGTAGTCAACTTCCCATATATGGAGTCATTAGCTGATACAGGTTCACATCTTTTGTTCAGGTTATATACGTGGTAGATTTAGGGAATGTTTTAAGCCAACAAGAATCCAATCTTCTTTCTACAAGGAAATAAATTTGGAAAGTTCTTCTAATAGCAGTCATTATTAAATGACAGATACAAGAGAAATAGCTAAAAGTACTATTCTCTTGAACTGACCTGGTCACATAGGGCTATCATGAGGGCATCTTTCCCTCAGATTGAAATCTATTAATGACCATTTCTGCCATCTGCTATGATATCTGCTTCTTTCCTTATTTTATTTGACCCTCACCATTACCTGCTATGGCTAGACTTTCTGCTTTATCAGGTGCACTGTTTACCCACAAGCAGGTAATAATGGCAAACTCGTTAATTAGTTTACTTAGTCATATACTCAAGCAGATGTCATAGAGTTTGTCCCTGACACTTGATAATGGAGCTGCATTCACGGTTTGCCCTAAGTTGGCTAGATGGGGTTAATATATATCCATTCCCAAGTGCCTTTAGGATTATACGCTGTAAAGTCCAATGATACTGCATCTTTTGCATTAATATAAGCCTCTGTGGGTACACATAAATTTAAATGTTGCCCAAGACTACTGAGTAAGGCAAAATGGAAAAAAAAAAAAAAAAAAAAAAAAAAAAAAAAAGCTGCTATGTGGGAAAGAGAGTTAGTTGTATATTTGCATCCTCTCTTATTCCTCTATTCACACTTCCTGATTCTAGAAATTTTTCAGAGTAGTACTCTCTCCAGATATATTTCGTCTATATTCAATTTAACTTACTTTAACCATGCTTTTGTATCACCTATTTTGAGTAACAAACATTTTATTAGCTCTGTAGATGGTAAAGGATAAAGAAGATCATTTAATAGTGACTCCTTGTCCATTTTGCACATTGGTAACATTGAATGTATACTTCGATCAGAAGAAATCTATCTTGGGTTAAGGGGTGAATTAATAATTTGCTGTTACAAAGCTTTAATTCTATTCTCTAAGGTTACTTCTGTTACAGAATAAGTAGCATCTAGGGTATATTAGATGTAAATATGTTAAGAGACACTTGTAGCTCCATGGGACTACCATTTGTGTTCTGACATAGTTTGTATTCCAGCTATGCACTGATCTGTATCCTTTGATAATTTTAACCCCCTCTATTTTCAAATTATCCCTTTCTTGTTGACATTGAGTATATTCTTTATATTAGTCATTTTGTTTAACCAAGAAAAATTAGTCATTTCTACGATCGTGGGTGCACAGCCTCAGCATAGCATGTCCAATTATTTTAGGAATCCAGGTAATTACTAAGGAATTGGATTCAGACATCAGTATTAACATTGCAATCTCTGTCTGAGCTGGGAAGTGGATTATATTTATTTTTTGTCTCCTTTTTATGTTATTGTTGGGCATCCCCATAACTTACTCTATTTCTTCCTGAGAATAGAAAATAATATTATCTATTAATATTAATCTTATAGATGAGGAAGTAGAGGCACAGAGAGATTAATATTAATAATTCTTCCCAAGAATAATACCCAGAAAAAAATTTCACAAATGAATACCCTATAGGAGGTTCACTTTTGCCCAATCATTGAAGCTTGTATGTATGGCAATATAGCAAATCCATTGACTAGAGTCCAAGAGTGCATAGAAATCCAAGTGATTTCCTTAAAATGATGCTTAATTTTCTTCTATTATTAAATAAAGAGTTTGTATCTCTGCTCACTGCTCAGACCTGCCCTTATCTTCTTCCATCTAGTTTTACATCCTACAGTCATAATACTGCTGATTTCAAGGAACAACCTGGTCTTCCATCTAGACACTTCCATCTGTGAATCAGGTAGAATGTTTTGACTTGGATGAGAATGAATCACAGAATTCAGACCACGCAGCACTGGCAGTAGGGATGCTTTCTAGAGTTCTATGGTTGGCTTCACAGGTAGTGATGCTACTTTCTCATTTATGCAGTGCACTACCCCTACAATCCATTCTTTAGAATGTTATGCAATATACCATTTCCACATTATGTGAGAGCTTTGGTGTGCTGCTCCCTTATTATTTAAATGCTTCTCAGACCTTAATCAAATATGATTGAGTACTTCTGTTCTCAGAATTATCCGATGCCCTTCAGAAGCATGGACAGTTTTGACCAATAATCAATAACAAGCTAGCAATTGTCTTTCAAATACTAAACACAAAATTCACGCTATTTTTCCAAAGTCCAGTCTGCCTATGTTCTAAATACAGATATTTCTAATACTATCTCAACTGCCAAATCACAAGGTCCTACTGGGATTGCCGGTACCACCTCCTCTGGAAATAATTTAATGCTTGCCTCTGACACATTCAGATTTAGATTTCCTTCTGGCAACTTTGTAAAAGGGATTCAACAGGATTTCCATTTGGGGAATACAATTTTACCAAAAACCAAAGAAACCTAATAGTCTCTGAGCTTTTTGCTTATTGATAACGTCTGTGCAAGGTCGTAAATTGCTTACACTTTGGAAACTCTCTCTGGTTGCTCAATCCCCAGTTTTTTTCAAAAATTGGGTTGGACATCAAATTTACCCAAAGTTTTCAGTAGGTCTCTATTTGTCATATGGGTGACTAAGGTACCTAAATTTTTCTGAGCATCTTCCTGTAAGGAGGCAATTATCATGATATCATCAATGTAGGAAACTTAACTTGTATTGTTGGTTATCAAGTCCAAGTCCTGGTTTCATAGACTATGACAATGTGCTGATGAATTCAAATACCTCTGTGGCAAAACTGAATGTATAATCATTTTCATTTTGTGAGAATGAATCTCTGGTTGTACTGTAGGATTAGATTAAAAAGATGATGATGGATCCAAGACTAAGGTATCTGAAAATGATTTGGTTTATAACTTCAATATACCTTCTGTTGAAAAGAGAGTAATATGACTTTTAACAGCAGAAGTTTCAGTAGAACATCTCTTAGAAAAATAGAGAAGTCAAACGAAGCTTGTATAGAAAAAAAATAATTATTTACTCCATAAAGATATAAACCAGGAGCATTTTTATTTTTATTTATTTATTTTTTTAAAGATTTTTATTTATTTATTTGTCAGAGAGAGAGAGAGAGCACAAGCAGGGGAGCGGCAGGCAGAGGAAGAAGAAGGCTCCACGCTGAGCAAGGAGCCCGATGCGGGACTCGATCTCAGGACCCTGGGATCATGACCTGAGCTGAAGGCAGAAGCTTAACTGACTGAGACACCTAGGCATCTCATAAACCAGGAGGATTTTTAAAGAAAAAATATATATTTACTGAAAAATTATATGTCTCATTTAATTCTGCAAACCTAGGACCTAACACAGTATCTTTCATTTATTCAGTATTTAAAGAATGTCTTTTTACTACTTGAATCAAAATAATCATTTTAACAAATTAATTTTGGAATTACCATTTGGCTGGGGTGGTGGGGAAGAGAGGAAATCACCAAACTGTATGCCTTTTTAACAGTCTACATTTTATAGAAACTTTCTACTTAACTACTCCTCCTCTCATGAATACCTAAGCATGGTTCCTTCTGTTCTGAGCAATAACAGTGCTTGATGTACTAATAAAGATGTGCTGAGCTGTATAAAACCTAAGTTGAGTTGTCAAACTGAAGAGCACATGCCAACTGCTGTCTCCTGTGTACTCAGGATTTAAACTATGTTTTGTCCACAGCAAAACAGTCTTCAAAAGGAATATATTACCATACTGGAGGCAACATTGCATTTCTGGCATGTTGTTGCCTTTCATTATTGAAACAAAAAGCCTCCCTGTTTTCTTTATTAAAAAAATAATTTTCTAAAGAAAACTGAAGTGAATACTGCAGTTTTGGAAATTATCTTCTCTAAATTTTGCAAAAATCCTTTATTTATAGTTGTCATAATGCTAATATTAAACTATGCAAATTTATTAGTGGTGTCTACAAATAATAAATAAAATTTATCCTGTTATATTAAATGTGAATTGTACTTAAAACTTGACTATATTAATATATGTGCATTGTATATTTATTGTATAATTATATGTATTTACATACATAGGCAGACATTATATTCTGCATATATTTAGTCTCATGTTAAGACTGTATGTATTATATATAAATATGTAAGTATAGATTTATATATTTAAATAAATATATTTAAATTTTGTCCTAGTTAGATAACACTGTTAATGATTCTTTTTGAATTTCAGTCAGGCTGAAAATAAAAAAGTACTTCGAAGATTTATTTTTACTGAAGGCAGTGAAAAATTTTAGTTGGAGGAGGCAAGGTGGCTTCATCATAAAAATTGGATTGACATTGGATGAAGCCATATATACAACAGGAGAAAGGAGAGGTAGGTACAAAGTTTGAGGCATTTTTTTTTTTTTTTTTTGCTTTCTCTTAGGTTGATTCTCTAGAAGTATATACTAGAACAGAGATTCTTGTGCAAGTGATTACCAAAGGAATGTGTTTAGATGAAACTGTACAGAACAGAGTAGAGATAGGATGAGGGAAGCAAATGAGCAAACCAAGGCATCAACTAAGTCTAGCTTTATCCTGATCCCAAGAAGAACCTAGGAGCATAAAGGGCATCAACTAAATATTCTGACTCAGGGCACAGAAAGTTTTACATGCTCACATTATTCACTGACAAAAGGTATCCCCTTTCATGTGTGACATAGCTCCAAGCAACTTCGGTAAAGCAGCTCCAGGTGACTCAGGGTAACTTCTGTGGACTAGTCCAGCTCTGAGCTGTTTCCAGACAATGACACCCACATAGGCTGGGAAGGGGGGCATTAGCCCCCAGAAGGAAATCTCAGTATGCATCAGATTAATTGACTACCTTATTCTATGCTAAAAATGTTAAGTGATACCCATCACTTATGGCGACATATACCATGTCAAAATTTTCCTCTAAAAATAATCTTTCCAGACTCCAGTCCAGGTTCTTCCTTCTTGTGTGGTTTCTAGATGTCAGAATTTTATCATTTTTATCTCTTTATCATTTTTCTTCCATTCCTACTTCAGAGATGCAAAGGCAGCAAAGTGAATTGCTCTGAACAACCGAAAGGTAAGCAGGGGTCAAAGTAGAGAAGCCCACCTTTCCTCTAGCAGAACAGGCTGGAAGGATCCCAAGCTGGGGAGGGGAAGAAACTTGGAACTGGCTTGGGAAATTCAGCTTAGATACCATAGTGGTCTGTAAGTTTTGTTTTGTTTTTCATTTTATATTATCATTGATTTTATTCTTTATAAGAGTTTTAAATTTATTAAAAAAAAAACGAGTAGTCCCAATAGTTTATTTTTTCTTTTGTTTCCCTTGCCTCAGGAGACATATCTAGAAGGACATTGCTACAGCCAATGTCAAAGAGGTTCCTGGCTATGGTCTCCTCTAGGATTTTTATGGTTTCAGGTCTCACATTTAGGTCTTTCATCCATTTTGAAATTATTTTTGTGGATGGTGCAAGAAAGTGGTCCACTTTCATCCTTTTGCTTGCTGCTGTCCAGTTTTCCCAACACATTTGCTGAAGAGACTTTTTCCTATTGCAGGTTTTCATGTGGACATAGATTTTCAAATCATTTGGAGAAATACCTAGAAGCACTATAATTGAATCATATGGTAAGACTATGTTTAGATTAATGAAAAGGTACAAAATTTTCTTCCCAAGTGGACTGTATCATTTGTCATACCCACCAGCAATGAGTGAGAATTCCTGTTGCTCTATATCCTTGCTAGCAGTTGTATTGTCAGATTAAATATATATATATATATATATATATATATATATATATATATATATATATATATATCTCCATTCTAATAAGTTTGTAGTAGTATTTCATTTTCCTATGAATTATTTTCTTGGGAGTCTTTAATGCTCACAGATGTCCAAACAGGGCCTCCAGCAATTCATAAATTACAGTTCAGGGTTCCATACCTCTGACACTAGTTTCCACAGCAGTTTCCACTTGTGACTCTGCTTTATGTTCCTCTGTTTCTCCGGGCTTGCAGACAGCCGAGTGCCCTGTGTCCTCACCTCTCTAAAGGATCCAAGAAAAGTAGGTGATATTTCAGTCTGTTCAACTTCTTATTTGTTCTTAGGATGGTTTGATGACTTCCAAGCTTCTTACATCTGGAACATGTGCTTTTCTCATTTTTTAATTTATTTATTTAATTAATTTTATTTTTTTTAAAGATTTTGTTTATTTATTTGTCCGAGAGAGAGCACAAGCAGGGGGAGTGGCAGGCAGAGGGAGAAGCAGGCTCCCTTCTGAGCAAGGGGTCCAATGCGGGGCTTGATCCCAGGACCCTGGGTTTGTGACCTGAGCCAAAGGCAGATGCTTAACAAACTGAGCCACCCAAGCGACCCTTTCTCATTTTTTTAAGTGTAATTTTTTATAAAGGATAATTGCAGGATTTTTGAAATGTAATTTTTTTTTCATTTGGTTATATTAAGGTCTTTTTAAATTTTATTTATTTATTTATTTATTTATTTAGTTCAGTTTAGTTTAATTTATGTTGGTTTCGGAACTCCAGTGATTATTTTCAATACATCTTGTTACTTAATAGTTTTAATAAATTGTCATCAAATATTCTTCAATTATTTAACTACAAATATATCTCCTGGATTTGTGTTTTGTCCTTATTTTCTCTCTCTCTTTGATCATTTAAACTTATATATTTTTCTTTCAGGCTCTAGAAGGCTCTCTTCAGACTTTCTTTATGTAATAACTTGAATACAAGTTATTTATGTGATTACCGTCTCTTTATAGTGCATTTAAATAATGCCAATATATTCCATAGCTTTTTGTTTGATATCCACATTTTCAGTTTATTTTCAATACTTCAAGTACAATTTTTTCTTCATGTGGTAGTTTCATTTTAATCTAATAGATTTTGTTTTCAAGCTGCTTATTCTTGTTTTATATAGTCTATGGCCTATTGCTTAGGTAATTTAGGTAATAAGATTTTTATTCTTAAGTGTGGCTCCTTAAATACATGGATTGAATATATGCTAAATAAAATTCTGATATAAGCAGGCAATATATTTTAATTAATAATTTTTGAAAAGAAACTGATCATTATATGATCATCCAAAATATATACCAGCTAAATTAGAGTTAATCTAAAATTAAGAGCATAAAACAACTAGAATCAAATACTAATATAACATATTATAACATATCATCAGTCATTTTGAGAAAACGTGTCATAAGTAAGAAAGACATAGAAAAAGTATTAGGAAAAAATATACACATATTATTACCATTTGTAAATGTGTAAGTAAGCAAATCAAAGAAATAAAGGTAGCAAAATATTTTGAACAAATAAGAAGTCAAAAATGCTAACTATGTATTTGAAAATTTCAAAGAATGCAAACATTGATTTAAAAACTGGGAAAATGAAATAAACAGGCACTTCACACACAAAAAAACTGCAAGTAGAACTATAATACCAGCTATATATACTACTAATAATACTATTTGAAGATGAACAATTAAATAATAAATATATTTTTCACAGTAAATTTGCTAATTTTTTATTAAGTTTTTTTAATTTTAGTTCTAATATAGTTAATATGCAGTGTTATATTAGTTTCAGGGGTAAAATATAGTGTGATTCAACAATTCTATACATTATTCAGTGCTCGTCATAATAAGTGTATGCTATTTTTAAAAATAATTAATAAATCGTAATGCTGGGAGGTAGTGATTAGATGAAACACCTTATTAAAAATAAATTAACAATATATAAGGAGGTTTTTAAAATTTTCACAGGAAAATTAGAGATGTTTATTTCTGTCTAAATACAAGCATAAATGACTGGGAATAATGTAACACACAAAAATTGTGGTAGAATGGAAATAGTGCAGATTTTAAAGATCTTAGCTGCAAAAGTAGATGTACTAGCATAAGATAAAGACTCATGACATGTGAAAATAATAGGATACAAGCTCTGTATAAATTATTATCAAATTTTGGGCAGGAGAAATCTTTAAATCTATATACATACAGATTTTTATGCACACATTAAAAAACAAACCACCGTGATCATAATAAGTAGTTTGGAAAGTAACAGGAAATGAGAACAGAAAGTTAATGGAGTGAACACAGGTCACGTAGTACTTCTAATTTTTTAAAGTTTTTTTTTTTTTTTGAGGATGTAAAAAAGAAAATTGCTAATTAATCATTTCATATTTTACAATGTCACTAATCAATGAAATGCAGATAAAAAATAATTATATAGTTGATCAACTTAGCAAGATTTTCAAAAATAGCAAGCATCAACATAGATAAGGATAATGAATGGGCTGTCTTTTCAAATTCTGTTTAAATTATAATTAAAAAATAATTTTATGCTATTTATCAGAAAACTTGCCAATCCTCCTGCATCTTGACATAATAAACCCTTCTGGAATTCTGATCTAAATTCATTTCTTACATACACAATAATTTATTTGCAAAATTTTATCATATTTATTTAGAGTAATCAAACATTAGAAATGACAAGCATTTCAAAAAATAAATTTGTAAGTACATTGTGATTGTTAGATTTTTTAAAAAGCTTAATAAATAACTTATTCTCTTCTGTACCAGAATTTGGAACCAACTGAGAAATGGAAAAGGAGGCAAGCAAATGAAAATCAATAGGCCTTAGATCTGTAGGACACTTGAATTAGACGAATTCAGCTACTCAGGCACTGTCTCACATTTTCAGGCCTCTGCAGAAAAGGAGCTAACCTTTTTACTGCGTGCATAATATACCACATGCATACTGCCTGCACATAATATGTGTAGGCATGTAGATATCAAAAGATATCCCATAAGTTGCTGAGACACACAAGCCCTTTTTTTTTTCTCTCAAATTCATGAATATGTAGAAGCAATAAGTGAGAAGTATCATAATAGAGTTTCCTCCTGCAAAGTACATGAAGCCAGGGGAAAACAGCACACTCCCAGATAATAGTACATCATAAAATGAAATCCACCATAAATTATAATTAAATTTATGGAACATTGTTAACCCTATGTTAATATAGTGCATGGTAAATATAATGCACAGTGAAAATTCTGGGTACTAAATTGAGCCTGCAATTTGAATTTGTTTGTAAACATATATGTACAAAGAAATTATTTATAAACATCCAAAAAGCCAACAGTCATTTTCTCTTTGTGAAGGAGTTGCCTTGAATTTTGTTCATTTTTTTAAATTGCAATTATTTTCTTAAACACTTGTTTATTTTTGAGAGAGAGAGAGCAAGCAGGGGGACAGGCAGAGGGAGAATCTCAAGCAGACTCCCTGCTGAGTGTGGAGCCTGATGAGGGGCTCGATCTCAGGACCCTGAGATTATGACCTGAGCCGAAACCAATAATCAGCTGTTTAACCAACTGAGCCACCCAGGTGCCCCTCTAAATTTTAATTATTTAAAAATAAATGCATATGCATTTGGAAGCCCAACAACATTCTAGATAGCTTGACAAAGTATAGTAAACAGGATTTGTTTGTTCTTCTTTACTATTTTTCTCTGGGATATTTTCTATGCCTATATAACTATATTTGAGGAAATGATTTGTTTAGTTCATCTAGTAGTGCACTGTATTTTTCATTGAGTATTTATTCCTTCATAAAAGGTTTCCATTTATATTGTGCCAACTATTTGACCATGACTCAAAACGAATCTTTGAAAGAAGGTTACTCTTGATAGAAATGTATAGAAGAAAACCCTAAAAATCTAAACCTCAATGCATCATCAAAGAGGGCAGTTAGTTAAATGGCTCTTTGTAAAACACATTCAAATCCAGAGTAATCTCTCAAATTCTAGTAAATTATATATATATATATAATTATATATATACATATATATATATAATCAAGGATGATCTAGAAAAAAATAATTTTAATTTTTTAGCTGATTGAGGATAGGAAGAAACTGTTGTAGCAGAACAAGAAAAACTACCACAACACTTCATTTGGAAAGTCTAAAGTGGAAATGAATTAATTGAATGTGAATAGACACCATCTGGGCAAGGTGATCTGGATTAAATCCATGCTGAGTCCTGAGCCAGCTCAGAAAAACTGAATTAGTCACCTAATTAAAAAAACATCCTAGGCTCATGGAGTGAAAGTACAAATCTTGTTAAAATATTTGACTACCCAAAGCACCTACACATTTAATGCAATCTCTATGAAAATACCACTAGCATTTTTCACAGACCTAGAACAAACAATCCTAAAATATGTATGGAACCATAAAAGACCCCAAATAGTCAAAGCAATCCTGAAAAACAAAAGCAAAGGGGCACCACAATTCCAGACTTCAAGTTATTTTATAGAGCTGTTTTCATCAAGAGAGTATGGTACTGGCACAAAAACAGACACATAGATCAATGAAACAGAATAGAAACCCCAGAAATGGACCCACATCTATATGGTCAACCAATCTTCAACAAAGGAGGAAAAAATATCCAACAGAAAAAAGACAGTCTCTTCAACAAATGGTATTGGGATAGCAACATGCAAAAGAATGAAACTGGACCACTTTCTTACACCATCCACAAAAATAAATTCAAAATGGATTAAAGAACTAAATGTGAGACAGGAGACTATTAAAATCCTATAGTAGAACACAGGCAACAAACTTTGTGACCTAGGCCGTAGAAACTTCTTACTAGACACATCTCCTGAGGTAATCAAAAATGAGGTATCGGGATTTCATCAAGATAAAAAGCTTCAGCACAGCAAAGGAAATAATCAACAAAAGCAAAAGGCAACCTATGGAATGGGAGAAGATATTTGCAAATGACATATCTGAAAAAGGGTTAGTATCCAGTCTATAAAGAGTTTATCAAACCCAACACCCCCAAAACAGATAATCCAGTTAAGAAATGGGCAGAAGACATAAATAGACATTCTTCCAAAGAAGACATCCAGATGGTCAACACAAACATGAAAAGATGCTCAATATCACTCATCATCAGGGAAATGCAAATAGAAGGGAATGTTAGCCCTTGAGGAAAAGTCTGCTCAGATATTATTTGATCTCTTTCTCTTTTTAAATTTGTTGAAGAGGAGCAGTGAATTTGTGTATATTTACACAAAATTTAGAGTTAGAAAAAAATCTAAAACATTTTTTTTAAAAAACCCTTTAAAGGAAATATATTAAAGTATGCTGTCTGACAAGGCTAAATTTGTTCTTCTGAGTTATGACATGAAAAATGAGATGATATCATTTCCTATGACACGGATAATACCAGCAAAGACAATCTTTTTTTATGATTTTAAATGACTTGGTAAAGCGGTGTCTATGAGAAATATGTTCATTTTCTAAAATCACCTGAATCTGTTACTTCAGAATCAAGTTATCATGAATTTTAATGCTCAGAATTTCTTACAAAGATGGAAGCTCTTAAAAAGGAACTTCTTATTACAAATAGTTTGACTGCTAGAGTCTGACACTTTTCCAACATGTTATTTCCTTTAATTTTTTGACCAAGAAACCAAAGACATGTTATGAGGCACATTACAAATGATGTCCAAATTCTTCAGCAGGACAGGCAAAAATACTTCCACAAGTCAAATGTGGCCAAAGACTGCATTAGGATGTAACTATTCATGGATCCTAAGGTGAAATGTTCACTTTTCTCACTGATTATGCCGTGCTTATTGATTTAGCAGCAGCCAGACTATATAAAGAACACTTCAGTGTGAGTCTCAGCAAAACTTCTGGATCCATGTTTAATCTGAAACAGGAAATTATTCAATACTACCAAATACTTGCTGCCAACATCTAATTGAGCATTACCTTTTTTAATGTAGAAGAAGGGAGAAAATTGATTGCATGTGGAACTTGACCAGTAAGTAAAGTTAGCTGTAATTAATTGGATATAAATATTCTGACAGTTTTGGTATTATGGGAAGTAATTAGAAGTACAAAGGATTTTGAGGAGGAAACACTTGTGATTGGTAAAGGGTAGAGGATATGGCAGTGGGCAGGGAAAGCCTGGAAGAAAAGAGGATTCAGTACAAGGAGCTTCAGCCTGCAGTTCATTTATGAGAATTTCTCAGCCAGGTCAGTGGAGGACTTCAAGGCAAAGATTGCCCATTAGAAGAGCCCACCCCCTACTTGGGTGGAAATGACCTGGAGTCTGGTACACCTGTTGTGCTTTGTCAGTGAAAATCTCACACATGCATAGCCTTGGCATGAGGGCTGCAGTTTGAGGCAGGTAACTACATGGCTCTCAGCAAGTTCTTTCTTGAAGGAAGTTATAGATGGCACACTTCCATGGCTGCCACAGACACCTTGGTTGAAATACAAAAATTATCATTTCTTTTGATATTATGAAATTATTAGCATTATATGATGATTTATGCTTATTATTTAAAACCTTGAGTTATAACTTTTTAATATTGTTACTCTACTTATGAGTAATCTTCAGATTTCAATTTTTTTAACTTTAACCTTACACATATTAACAGTTCTTAGGGCCTTCCCACCTACAGTGAGTGCCCCAGTGATAGGATTAATGCTTTTTATATTAAAAAAAAAACGTTCATCAGTCTCACAATCACATTTGAGTGGTTAGTTCATTCACTGTGCTTGTTTTCACAGTATTTTAGCTGAAAGACCCAGAATAAACCCTGCCAACTATTATACAAGAGAAGAACATCAATTTGTTCCTTCTGGTGAGATCAGGTCTTAGAAGGCAATGACAAACATACTGAAGAAAAGGAGATCCTTGACAGAGAACTTGGGTGAATGATGTACTAGTTTTTAGGGGGAAGTAGAACTTACAAGTGCTGAACTTGGATATAAGGCTGAGGAAATCTTCAAACAAAGTGTGGAAAGAGCAGCATGTTTTCTCTTATTGCTTATAACAAAATGTGAGAGGAAAGATATAAATTGAAGAATAAAGTATTAAGCAAATAAGAACCACCACCTGATTATTTGGAAAACTCTCAGCCTATCCATATTACAAAAAAGAAAAAAAAAGTGTGCTCTGGAGAGAACATGAAGATTGAGGCTGGGCAATTGTTTGCCAAGAGATTAGGTATGCAATTAATGGATCCAATCAAACATCTCAGCAGAAGCCAGGAATAGAAATGCAGTTACCCAGGAAAGATCTGTAGAATATTTTCTTGTCTGATCGCTTTGGACTCTCATGAATTGCACAGGAGAAAGACAAAATTTTGAGAATTTTATACCAATAGAAATGCCACCATCCTGGAAGGAAAGGGGCAGAGTCAGAGGGAAAGAAGGAAGAATGACTGTGAGGGCAGAACCATGCATGTAGAGGAATGGCCAATGGTAGACTGCAGAGGGTGAGACCTGCCCCCACCCCATGCTAGTGGGCCTAAAGAGCAGGGCTGCCATCCCAGCAGTCCCAGAAGACAGGGTACCCAGACACAGATGATTATTATATGGTCCTGAAACCTAATAGAATTTGCCCAACTTAGGTGCCATCTTGCTTGGGACCCGTGATCCCTTTATTCATTGCAATTTCTCCCTTTTGGAATGGGGATGTCTAAATCTATGAATTCTCTCCACTGATTTTGGAAGCAGATAACTTGTTTTCCACAAAGAGGAACACATACTCTGAGTTTCATCCATAACTGATTCAAATTATTGAGGTAATAATATTTGGAAATTTTTGAATTGATGATATTTAGATAAAATTTTAGACTTCAAGTTGATGCTAGGATGGGTTATGACTTTTGGGGATACTGTGATTAGATGAGTATATAGCACACAGGAAGGATGTAAATTTGGAGGGCTATAGGATAAGCTGTTGTGGGTTGAACTCAATAAGGTTCAACATTATTATTGTGTTCCTCAATAAGGTATGTTGAAATCCTAACCCCCAGTACTCATGAATGTTACCTTACATGGAAATAGGGTCTTTGTGATGTTATCAAATTAAGATGAGGTCATACTGAAACAAGGTGGACTTTTTCCAATATGATTGGTGTCCGCATAAGAAGAGGAGAAGAGACAGAGACACAAGAGAGGAGACACCATGTGATGACGGAAGCAGAGATTGAAGTGTAATAGTTGCAAACCAAGGATCAACAAAGATTGCAGGCAAATCACCACAAACCAGGAAGAAGCAAGGAAGGATTCACCCCTACAGATTTCAGAGGGAGCATGAGACATCCATCAGATTGATTTTGGACTTTTAGCTTCCAGAACGGTGATAGAATAAATTTGTGTTGTTTTAAGCCACGCAGTTTGTGATACTTTGTTACAGCAGCTAAGAAACAAATATAAATATTTAGTACAAAATGGATGAAAAATAAAAATTTGCTGAAGAAATGCCAAAAAATAGTGAAAAAAGGAGAGAGTAACTCTAGTTTTCTTATAACAGTGGTAACATACACCTGAAAACTAAACATTTTATCACAATAGGTAATGAGCAAATATTTGTTTATTAAAAGGGGAATAGGGGCGTCTGGTGGGCTCAGTCAGAAGAATATGCAACTCTGATCTTGGGATCATGAGTTTGAGCCCCATGTTGAGTGTAGAGATTACTAAGAAAAATAAGTAAACTTAAAAAAAAAGAACAGATGATTTAACAAATACTATGGTATTCCAAATATCTCTCTTATATGCAAATGTTTTGCCCACAAGTTATTTTGATAAACTAATGAATCAATATGTCCACCAGAAGTTGTTTCCAAACTAAATTGATATTCTTTCTAATAAATATACTATAAAACTTAATGTTATATAAAATCTATTTTGGTTGACATAATGCATATCAAATATTAAGGCATTAATAGTAGCTCTTATCATTTCTATATTTATTTTATAAATCCTGGAAACAGTTGCCTCTTATCTGCTGAAGTCTGAATTTATTATTCTTGCTTTTACTTTTAAAATAGGCACCTGAACATGATAAAAATTGGGGGCCAGTAGTACTAGAGACCACAGGATGACATGTGAAGTGCAAAAATGACAAATAAAGATGATTTGACTCCCTTGACCATATGAGAATCTCTTTAGGGTCCACATTTGAGAAAGCTTGCTTTAAAGTAACATCTCTTTTTGGCTGAGATATTAGTTGTAAAGATGCACCCACAAGTAGTTGTTAATATCAATCTTTTTGGGATGAGATTATTTAGACTATTACATTTAAGCACTGGTGAACCTCTGCCCACTACAGTAATAATTTTGATTGTCTCTTACACATACCCTGGCTCATAATAATAAAAGCATACTATCAGCAATGAAGAAATTAATGCTTTGCTGTTTGCCATGCTAAGTTAATAAATACATCTAAATTATTTTATAATTTTTTTTTAAAGATTTTATTTATTTATTTGACAGAGAGAGACACGGCAAGAGAGGGAACACAAGCAGGGGGAGTGGGAGAGGGAGAGCAGGCTTCCTGTGGAGCAGGGAGCCCGATGCCAGGGCTCAATCCCAGGACCTTGGGATTATGACCTGAGCCGAAGGCAGACGCTTAATGACTGAGCCACCCAGGCGCCCCTAAATTATTTTATAATCTTAATAAAATTTGGAAATATCATCAGTCATAAATTAATTTGAATGGAAGATTAAGAGACAATATTATTTTTTTAATTGGAAGAGGTCAGTTTTTCCTACATACAGCCTTTATAGATAAGTAATAACCTGAGATTCATAGATTTATATTGGATTAATGTTGTGAAATGAGATGTTACAAAATTCTCCGTAATGTCTTAAGTAAGTCTCACCAACTGTTTTTTTTTTGTTTTTTTCGCTTTTTTTTAAGATTTTATTTATTTATTTGAGAGAGAGAGCACAAGCAGGGAGAACTGCAGAGGGAGAGGGGGAGGGAGAGGGAGGCTCCCCACTGAGCAAGGAGCCTGACATGGGGGCTGGATCTAAGGACCCCAGGATCATGACCTGAACTGAAGGCAGACACTTAACTGACTGAGCCGCACAGGCACCCCATGTCTCACCAACCTTTAATGAGAGTAAATATAAAAGAATAATCCAAGACAAAAGAGGTTTTTTTTGTTTTTGTTTGTTGTTTGTTGTTTTGTTTTGTTTTGTTTGAAGTAAAAGTTTTTTAAATGGAATTGGGGATAAAATTAGCAACCTGTGGACCAAGCAATGGACCTAAAAATAGTGGATGGATATGTTTTTCACATTTTTTCCCACCTACTGGTGATATGGTACCCCCAATTTGCTAAAGGTTCCATCACCCTTTATTGCATGAATTTCTTAGTCCCTGAAAATACATGAGTTTGCAACTTGTGCAGAACCTTCCATGTGTCACATTTAACAAGAAATAAGACCGAGATGCCCTCATCTGCTTTCACTCATGGGACTATATCTTTCTTCAAAGTTTGAAAGGATATTCATTGCAGTAACAGTATTGTGAATTGGGAAAGTAAAGGTTATATCTTTTAAAATCACTGTATATTGAAGCTGAAGAAATCACACTCAAATACACACTAAGAGAACATATCTGATGAGCTAGTGCCTATAAATAAGCAAGAATTGAGGTTATCTCCTGGCAAAATTTACAATAGATTTGAATCTTTTCTTGTTTTTGCTATTCAGATAACCCAGAATGGATGAGGATACTGGAATGCAGCTGGAGAGACTGCTAAAATTTACTAAATGCAGACATGTAATATATAAGGGATAAATTTGTTAATCAAAGTAAGTGTATGATTCAAAAGTTTCCTCTTGCAAATATTTTATTCTTGGTATCAATATGCTAGAAATTGCCTTTGTTATTTTCTCAAACATGAAATTAAAGTCCAAAGAAATCCATTTTAATGCAATGTTGTTTAAAATATGTTGTTTAGAAACAAAAACATTTGATCTGAAAGTATTGAATACCTTTCTTTCGAATCAATCAAAATCTTATCTCTGAAATTTGCCCAATGAGTTTACTAGTAATGGTTTATAACTTCCTGGCAGTCCTTTTCTTTTTATATTTTTTTCAAGTTTTTATTTCAATTCCAGTTAGTTACATACAGTGTAACACTAGTTTCAGTTGTAGAATCTAGTGATTCATCACTTACATACAACACCCAGTGCTCATCACAAATACACTCCTTAATCCCCATTATCTTTTTAACCCATCCCCCGCCCACCTCCTTTCTGGTAACCCTCAGTTTGTTCTCTATAGTGAAGAGTCTGTTTCTTGGTTCCTGGTAGTCTTTTTCAAAACAAGATAAAGAATGGCAAGTTCCAAAGTATAGGACCCGTTTTAAATTTTCTGATCTAAAGAATATATTTAAAGCACTAGAGTCTTATGTTATTTATTGCAATGCGTAGCTTGAACTAATACAACATAGGGGATAAGTTCATTGAACACAAACGATGATGATGGCAGGAACAACATGGAGTAATAGAACCATGACGCAGAGTCTACTGCTGTTGTCTTGGCCCTACGGATAGATTGAGATGCCTCACTGGTCAGAGGCATTTGACATCATGTGTCCAACATTTCATGACAAAAGACAGACCAGAGAATTTTCTTGGCAGCTGCACTCTTGATGTATAGAGATTTTTCTTTCTTTCTTATTAGTGCCTCTTTTACTTCTATAGCATATTCTTAATTATCTTTGGTATATTAGACTTCGGTCATTAACTGTAATTGTTGCCATTGTGGCTCTCTCTTGACCACACAACAGATGGTCCCAGGTGGTGCCTCAGCCCTGTTTGTCTTGCTGAGGCCTGAATATCTCTACATTTCAAGTGTCAGCTTGGCTCCTAACTCATCTCCTGCAGCTTGCTGCTGAACATAACCATTAACTGAGGGATGTAATGTCCACCTAGTGATTTTTCCATAGAAAGAAATGACTCAAGTTTGAAAATTCATAGTAAGTGATTTCCAGCCAAGATGTTCTTAAATTTTCGTTCTTTGATATACTCCTTCTGTTTTAATATATAACAATGACAGATAATGTATAAAATAAAACCAAATAGCTAAAGCAATACAAAGAACAAAGATAGACATATTTATGAGCTGAAGGTGGAAAGACACTATGAAGAGGGAAGAAGGACTGAAGCTGAGGTGTTGCCGGGTTCAGGTCAAGGAACAGGTAGTGGTAGCTCAAAATTTGGCATCTGCAGGGTAAAGGCATTAAAACTCCTTCAAAAGTGAAAATAAGACAGAAAAGTATTTATAGGGCCTGGGTACTTGTTCTGATTGTGAAAAAGGAGTCTAATGGGGGGAAAAAAAAGCAAAACATGTTTCCATTACCAAATACTGCAGATTTCACCAAACTATTGGTCTTGTGAAGCTGGAGGACCCACACATAGCACCACTCAGGAAGTGAACCAAACTGCTTACTGGCTTTTGGATTGGGCCTGTATTATTCCCACTCTCCCTTTAGGCAGGAGCTGTGAAATGCCATTTGAAACAACAGGGAAGAGCACAGGAGTGATGGGGCAACCATAAAACTATTGGCCATGGAAGGATGATTATAGAAGGAGAAAAGAAATAAAGAAACAAAACACCAGGAATAAATATTTGCTCAAAAAAAAAAAGATTTTATTTTTCCTTTCCAACTATCTTCCTTTTTTTTTTTTTTTTTTTTTTTTAACATATAATAAAGAAAAACACACTGGGTTCTGAAGACTTAGTATGAAAAAAGAAAAAGGAAAGTATTCATGAAATTTTTTTTTCTTGATTACATGTTGAAATAATATTTTAGGTATATTTGGTTAAATAAAATATTAGAATTAAAAAAAGGATTTGAAAGTATTACTCAGGACTTTGTGAGTCTGCCATCTTTGAAATAGTGTGAGAGTGGGTATGGAACTCTTCTGTGGACTGGGCTGTCTACCAAGGGTCTCAGGCATCAAAGGAGTGGCCAGATGAACTGATGTTGGCCCTGAAACTATCGCCACAGAAATGATCCCAAAAAGTGATTTCAAAACATGAAAAATTGGGGGCGCCTGGGTGGCTCAGTCGTTAGGCGACTGCCTTCAGCTCAGGTCATGACCCTGGGGTCCTGGGATCGAGCCCCGCATCGAGCTCCCTGCTCAGCGGGAAGCCTGCTTCTCCCTCTCCCACTCCCCCTGCTTGTGTTCCCTCTCTCACTGTGTCTCTCTCTGTCAAATAAAAAATAAAAATCTTTAAAAAAAACGAAAAATTGTATTGTTTAGGAAAATAGCCAACAATCCCGATAATGAAATGAAATTTATAGGACTTTTTGAAGTCTTTGAATAAATATATTTAAGTTACTCAACAGAACAAATGAAGGGATAGTTCCACCAACAAAAGAACAATAAATTATAAAACGGGATGAGCAGACATTTTGAAAAGGCTATATAAAAATTTATTAGATTGATTGGAATAGTCAATGGAATAAGAGTTCACTTGGAAGGAATCCAGTCTAGACGAAACATAAACTAGGAGAGAATTTGTGACAGAGAATATTACTAATGAATTTACCAAGTAGTCAATATGTAGCAAGGGGATACAAAAATGTAAATGAGTACTTTAAACAACACACAAATGAATATGACATGCATAAATAACCAATAACTTTTTAAAATGTTTATCTGCATGACACATAAACATGGTTCACGTTTTGGACCACTAATTATGTATTTACCACACTAGTGCAACACTATTCCCAAGGAAGTTGTTGGTTCCAGGAAGAATAGGACAAGAAATT
Source organism: Halichoerus grypus (assembly GCF_964656455.1). Lineage (NCBI taxonomy): Eukaryota > Metazoa > Chordata > Mammalia > Carnivora > Phocidae > Halichoerus > Halichoerus grypus. The sequence goes on from NC_135714.1 coordinate 25,962,202, forward strand.
TCTTTCCCTTAATTCTGAACCATCTCTGGGAAAGTGTAGTGAGAAGAAGGGAGAAGTGTAACCTTTTTTTTTTTTTAATTTTTTTAATTTTTACAACCTGGAGTGTTTCCCTTCTAACAAAGAGTGTCCGGGTGGCAGGCCTTGATCCCCTTGGAAACATTGGCCATGCAAGGAGGTGAAGGGCCACTGATAGTTGCTAGGGTTGGTTGCTATGATAAAAAAAAAAAAGAAAAAAAACACCTTGCTGCATGTAGATCCCAGCAGCATATGCTTTGTCCAGTCAATAGTTCTTAGATTCCCTGTAAGTAAGTTCCCCCAACAAATCTATGCATCCATTGCTGTCTTCAAGTCTTTTCTTTGGCGTCACCCGACCATCACCCACCCTAGGTTTAGGCTCTGCTGGGGAGCATCTGCAAGATTTTTACATTCCCTATTTACCACTTTGACACAGGGTGAGGGTAGGGGAACATTTATGTGCTTTGTATCAGTTGGATTTAATATTGGTAGTGCAAACACAACCAAAACTTAGAGAAGATTATATTTCCTATCAATCGTTTCCAATTATACCATGGTTCAGAATCACCTGGGGGACTTGTTAAAGCAGCATGGGCCGCAACACATGAGTTCTTAATTTTGTATGATTACTGAGAGGCTTGAGAATTTGTATTCACCCAAGTCCCCAGGTGATGCTAATGCTGCTGGTTCAGGGACCAAATTTTTAAAGCCACTGTTCTATATAGTCACCCAAACTTAGTACTGTAAAAAAATAATCCTTTCCAGTGTAAATTCAGTGACTAGTCCTTTGGGCATAATGTATGTGCCCACCTTCTCCCATAATGAAGTCATTAGATTGTGCTTACTTTCTCTCTATTGTAAATATAGGAATCACTTGGAAGTTTTTGTGTGGGTGGTTGGTAGTTTTGTTAGTTCAGTGAATTTTAATAAGACCACTTCGATTGTTTTTTTTGTCTTTTCCCAAACTTTATCCATTTCACACAGAGCCTGAATGAATGTGTACATCCCTGAAAAACCCTTTGTAAGGTTTTTATTTGGAGGGCATGGTATAGATTACCCTGAAAAGCCTTGAAAATTCTTAACTTTTTTTTTTTTTTTTTTGGTCTCATATTTCTTCCTTTTTTTTGCTGGTTAACTTGACTTTCTTTAAATATTTGGAGAGCAATCAATCAAAAAAAAAAAATATTTATCTGCCCCAAGAAATGGAAGTCACAAGGAGATAAATAATAGCTCAGGAAAAAAAGATTAGAATGTATTACTCAGGATTTACTGAGTTTACTGAGTTCCTCAACATAGAAATGGTATGAGCATGAAGATAGAAATACTCTGTGCCTAGGAAGTTTAGAAAGGATCTCAAATATCAAAGGAGTGGTCAGATTAAATGATTTTGCTCTGAAAGGATTTTCTAAGGAAGAAAATTTAAATGCTAGCCACTTAAGCATTCCAGGAAACTATACCATTATTGTAAATGACTTATGTTTCTCTGAAACCAAGTGTCTGTCACCATAATAAACACAGCAAAAACAAACAAACAAAAACTATTCTCTGGCCTATAGATTAAAGATAGTTTGGACAAACAAAATAAATGCTTCTTTGTACTTTCAACTATGTAAATGATGTTTCTGGAGTCTTCTTCCTTTTTTTCATCATGTATTGTCTTCTCACAGCAAAATATCAATATCTTTCTCCCTATAAAAAATTATACATTAAAACTCCCAGTAAAGAAATGTCATTTACATTGCATCTTAATAAGTGCATTCCAAACTGACATAAAACACTACAGTCTTAGAATAATACATGGTATTATGTCATTTATGTGCTCTCTGGGTGCAGATACAAATTTTGGAACTGTCATAATTTGGGCAATAAAAAGAGAGGATTACACCTTAATTGAGCAAAGCCACAGTAGATGCACACACACATACAATGCACACAGTAGATGCATACAAAGGCCTCTTAAAATATATCAGGGAATATTTGGGAGCTTCCTGCCCCCAAAGAAACTTTCAGTAAACTCAGGTCTATTTAATACACTCTACATGCTGTTAATTACAGAAGTTGTGCAACTCTAACCTTAGTAAAAAAAAAAAAAAAAAAAAGTAAACACATTTTTAAAAATTATCACATATTGCAAAAAATGGAAACACTACCCTAAATTAAATATCCAAAGGATATATATAAAAATGCATTGGTAGCATGCATATATTTTAATTACTTGGTTTTCTGTGTCAATCAAGAAAGCATAGATCACTCTACATATTTCAAACAGAGGAAAGTGAATATGAGAGATTGATCGCACTTTCTTGAACTATTGAGCGAACAAAGAGTCGATGTTATCTATAGACCACCTCCAGGAGTTGCAGAAAGACTGTACTACATCTCGTCCCGCCTTAACTTTTCTTGGATGTTTGCCAGTGCCGTGTATCAGGGATTTTCCTCAGATGATTTACACAGGTATTCTCCACTCCGATCCTGTGCTTCTGCAAATTTTTTTCTTCTGACCTAAAGAAGAATGATTTCTTGGCTATTTATAGAATTCCTGGGTCATGTAGGTACCTTCAGCGCTCAACATGGACATGAGTCTTGAAATGCAGCAAGTATTTTTGAGATAGCATTCTGATCAGAATCCTACCTTCTTTGTTGTCCAAGTGTAAATGTTGAACACAAGGAGAGAGAATGAGCTAGACACTCTTACACATAGAACTATAACAGCTTTGGGCATAGAAAACAGAAATATGGTTGGAAAGACAAAGAAGCACAATAAAGAAGCCTGTAATCTTGTAGTAAAGTAGCCAGTAAGACCTGTCTGGTGAAAGTGTAGCTGAAAAACAGGATGTCAGCAATGAAATTTGTGTTTGGAGGGGTGTTTTCTCAATCTTTTCTTTTTTATATCCTCTGTATTTTTTATATCATCTGTAATTTTATATTCTTGTTTCATTTGTTTTGGAGAGAATAAAGAGATAAGGGAGCTGTCTAATGTGAATACTGCAGGAAAAGAGGATGGCCACATAAAAAGAGAAAATATTCCATAAATTGAACAAATTCAACAGAAGTAAATTAGAGTCAGAAAGAACTTGAAGAAATTTAAGCAAACCTCTCCCCAACATATGTATCTCAGTACCAAAGACAAATTCGGGGATATTGGGAAGCACACGTGTCTCTGTTCAGAATTGGGTTTGCTCAAATTTCATTTAATTCTTAAAAGGCAGAGAAGTCTGTGTTACAATTTATATCTTTATCTGCAACTATCTGAACTGATATCCTTTCCTTTATAAAAGAAGCATATATCCTGATTTTTTGGTATTTATTGACACAAGTATTTAGAATATTTTCTAAATATTTGAAACTTCATCACCTGTGACTAAATTAGTTTAAATCAAACAATTATCATATAATTGATAATCAGGATCTCAGGTATATTCAGTATTAAAATAAATTCAGATAAATTGTCAAAAATTACTTTTGGTGGTTCTAATAACAAAGCTGAAGAAGAAGAACATAACTGGCCAATCTATGTGGGTTCCCCTTATAAAAAAATTAGTATTACTTTACAGTTTTAGTTCTGTTCATGAATTTTATTTTGCATGATGTGTTAAGCTATTGTCTCAGCTCAGTAGATGGGACAGTAGTTTTAATTCAATAAAGAGAAAAAAAAGGACGAACTTTTACCAAACTTAATGAAAGAAATTAGGAATCATATGTTTATATGTTATATTTGTCTACTCTATACTTATGTTTAAGTGTCATAACACGGAGAACAGAAACTTTAGGAACTATCGAAACAGAGCCCATTAAAAAAAAAAATCTAAGCATAATAATCCCAGGAATGTTTATTTTTAATTGAAGGAATAAGCTATGTAACATCTTCTCATCCATTAGCACCTTCAGAAAGTAAATGTAAACCTTTTCAGACACAATCATCTGTCTTAGAATATTTTAATGCTATTCATGTATTACCCTCTGAAAAACATCAAAGGATCACATTATCTGGAAATAAGTAGAAATACAGAGTCTAACAGCTTCCCTTGGTTAAAGGAAAATAAAAAAAAAACTATGTGGGGAATATGTGAAAGATGAATACATAAAAGATTAAGTGAACATCTTATAAACAATTAGTCAAATACTATTGAGTTACCATATTCAAATGCAAAAAAGATATATGAGGACAGAATGCATAAGCCTATTATGGGGATTAATTTCATACTCAAAGTTGTTTGGTGAGGATATGATGAATCTAAGCTGGAAAAGTTCTTTAAAGTTTAGAAAAACCATCTGGTTGCCTTGGAGATGGAAGGACATTTAAGAAGATGACTCTGTGGGAGATGGTTTGTTACACATTCTTCAGGTTTGCAAAAATGCAGAACTAATCACTCTCTTGCCTCTCACGCACAAAGACAGAGGAGGAGAACTTTCCATGTATGTGTCCCTATCCTAAATAATTCTAGCCATAATATGGGTGATTCTTTTGAGACTATTTTAGAGTGAGCCATATTCACCAGTGTGTCCCCAGTGACTAGCAGAGTCAGTGGCACATAGTAGCCTATCAGTTAATATTGGTTGAATGAATGCCTACAGAAAGGAATTACTTCAGAATAAAGTGAATAAAAGAGTTTTGTAGCTGAGCAAATTAAACTGATCAGAAAGTGATAAGAGGTTAAGATGCTGAAGCAATTCTTGAGAAAAAGACAGACAAGGTTTATCGGGTACTTTGCTTTATTCATAGCCTGATAGCATCATAATCTATATACCTATTGATTGATTATGTATTATTCATTCAAGAAATACTTATAGAGCATTTTTTTATGTGCTGGACACTTAGCTTGTCATTCAGTAAATATTTCTCGAATTGAATTTTAAACAAAATGGCAATGGGTCAAGTTTTTGAAGATCTGGATTCTGAGCTTGACAGTGGGAAATGATTTTGGTAAATCATGGAATTTCATCATCAATCTGTTTCACCTGCTACAGAAAAATTATCCTAAAAACAGAAAACATTAAAATATAACATTTTTTCTTGTACACAATATTAGGATAACTCAGAATAAACTATGAGGAAATACTCTCCCATACGTACACATACATATACATGCACATACATTTATCATTTTAAAAGTGAATTAATAATGATTCATAATAATAATAAATCATATAATTTGAAATAATTATTTGTATAAGGCACCTATCATTTCAAAATGAATTGAAACATAGAACTTCATGTGCAAAAATTTTTTTGAAGAATACTCTCTTAGAACATCTTCCCCAGAAACAAATCTCAGGTTCAGTCTGATCCTGAGGGAAGCGCTAGAGCACAGATTCTATTGCAGAGTTGGTCTCACCTTGAGGCAAGAAGCCAGCTTCTCTGCCCCTTCATTTCCCTGGCCTTGTATTTTGGGAGGGAAGGTGGTGCAGACTTTATGACAGAAATGGAGGCGGCTGGGGAGGAAGGTGAAATCTTTCCATATAAGGTATTTCCTATTTTCTAAAGGCACCGACAGATCTACCAAAAACACGTAGTTAAAGTTAACCTCCTTTGGGCTCAAAAGACCAAAGCAGATCTCAGCATTTTCTTTCAGTTCTGAACTATCCTCAGGGCAAGTCTCCTATCAGCATCATCAGTTTTGCTTCTGTGTCTTGACCCAAATGAGTGAAATGTATAGAAGGTAGTTCTCTTGTCATAAACAGGATTTACTTTTCAAGAAAAAAGTCCATTCAAAGCAAAGAATCTGAGAAAAGTGTTCAGAGAACATGCTGTTGAAGCTCATGAAATTCAAAGAAATAATCAGAATGTTTTAGATTCTTTTAAAATTAAGAAAGTCTATGTAAATGTAATATGTTATTAACTACAATTGATAGAAAAATGATTATTAGATAAAGCTAATATGTTAGAAAGGGTTTTAGTTCTACAAATTTCATTACCTTAGAAGGGAACCAGCCTAATTTTTCGAAAACTACAAGCCTTGTCCATTCCTATGTGATAAAATTGTTGGACTTAATTTTGCAAAAAAAACAAAAACCAAAACCAAAAAAAAACTATGCTTCCAAATGAAAATCATTTATAAATTATCTGAGAAATATTCCCAGATTTTATATTATATGATATGTAATGTTGACCCATGAGGTCTAATTTCTGCATGTAAAATACACAGTGTGAAAAACAGAAATAATTTCAAAATAATTTAACTTTTTATGTATATTTCATTCTCCATGAGGAGACTCTGCAGACGTCCTATTCTACCTGCCTTTGTTTCCTTTTTACTTAGAAAGCAGATTACATCTGAGCTTCTCTCATTTCAAAATCCCCCAATCCTCTATCTTGTCTTAACCTTCATCACTCATACCTTCTCTTGTTACTTGTTCTTCTCTTATTCTCTCCTTACTCCTTATTTTATGCTCCAAACTTTAAAGTAACTACTGTGACAACATAAGAAATTCCACAGAAAGAAGGGTATTAATAGGAAGTAGATTTGGGGAGTGTTGAGCATTCCAAAATAGAATCTCCATTTGAAGAAGAGAGAGAGAGAGAGAGAGACTTAGAGCTCTTATACCTTAATAAATATATGTGCCAGACAAATTTAATACTTCAAAATTAAGAATAAGTAAAACAGAACATTTGGATAAGTCATAAAATTAATTTAAACAGTAGTCAGAAGATGTTACTTAACTAATAATTCTGACCATAAAAGATAAAGGGCCTCGCACTCAATTTTTTTTCTTTCATTCAGAGGGGAAAAGTTTAGGGAGATCCCACATATATACCTTGAGAAAAGCAGAAATAGCTTGATATATATCTGAGAAGCTAAAATTCCTGTTTTGCATTGTAAAATATGATATATGGTTGTATATACATATGTGTCTGGTATTTTTAAACTATTTTTTTGAGAAGAGGGACAATAGGCATAGAGAAATGAATGTTTCTTTACACTATGTAAATATATATTTTAATTAGCCTAAAATCGTTGACTTTTTCTATTTCATTGTTTGTGTTCTTAATTGATCATGATAAAGGATATGAGCTGAAAATAATTATAAGAACAAGATGGAATGAAAAATTTTCCTTCATGCAGAAGACAGTGCAATATTAAGAAATTGGACTAGACTGTTAAAGTCTAAACATATGATTTTATTTATGATTGAATATTCCAAAAGTTACTGATGTTGGTTTCTTGTACTGTTATATAATTTTTCTCTTTTATCTAGTGGAGATATGACATCTCTGAGGGTGGGCTTTTCTAAGAAGGAGCTTGGGGATGTCTATTTTAGAATATAAGAAGTAGGAAATAACTTTGCTCCTCAGGACTTCTGGTAATGTGGTCTAAATAGAACTCTAGATATTTTTACACCCTCCTTGTGGTGGACATGAGCTTGGTCCTGCCATGAAGAGATTCATCAGAATCTGGATTCAATACACTGGGCCTGTAGGGTATGAAAAAGAGAAAATTCTAGTAGTTCAGTTATAATGTTCACTTGGTTATCCATAAATATTCTGTGAAGTCTTGTTCAAAGCTGAAACCCACTCTTCACTCTGCTATAGAGACATGTGGTAAAGCCTCCTCCACATTATCAGTGGAATTAAAAAGAATGTGGAGAGAAATTGTGCCAACAAGGAAGCACCAACATCAGTCTGAGGAATGCCATCAATCATATATAAGATATGATCATCATAGCAGGATCCAGATATCACAGAAACTGTGACATGTGGCCAGAGACAGAGCAGGAAAGATTCAATTTTGTGGAACTTTCACTAATAGATACAGAAAGAAATCATGGTGCTAGGGAAGATCTGAATCTCTAGACTACAGGTGAAAAATATCTTGGATAATGTCTGTTTTGTCCATCACTGTAACTAAGTTACTAGAGTGATGCCTTATGTACAAGAGAGATTAAATCCATATTTGTGAATTAATTCTCAAGGAAATAAATAATAATTGGGCTGTGAATAGAAATTTTAGCCCCATGCTAGTGAGGGATAATAGTCATAACTGCTATATAAGGAAACTACAGTTTTCATATGATTCTTTGTTTCCTCTGCAGCTGAACACAATTTTAAATGAATAATATTGGATTCTGCCAAAGATCGCTTCAGCTAAATAAATAGATAATGTAGTCTGTTGGAGATATTGACATACAAATAGAGACATTTCTATTTCATTGGAAATATCTTTTGTAGTGGTAAAGTCTATCATTCCACCTTCTGTGAAGTTATGATTATTATTCTAGATTTAAATATTGTGATCTGTCTCAGAAGATTTACACTAACATTTCGTTCTAAACTATAGTCTGATGCCCTATCAAAAGGATGTCCATTATAGATTAAATGTTTGTACTTCTCTTTTGTACTGACAAAAGTACCATTTCTAATCACAGACAGGATGCAACATGGATGAAGAAATGTAGGGTTTCCCAAAGTCAGGTTAACAATTATGCAAAGAACCTAATTGATCTTGAAAATGGAATATAGCAAAAGCTTTTGTGTTATTTTGGTTCACAATATAAACCCACCTTTTATTCAAGATTTGATCCTAGGAAAGTCTTTTGTTATTAATGACTCTGGGATGCTTTGTTTGATGAAACTAGAACCAATTCTTCTTCAGCACTCTTCAATTTAGTTGGCACTTCTAGGAGTTTTCACTGCATGTGATTTGAAAACTAACATCATAAATTCTAAGCTTGAGAACCCATAGGAAGGAAAACTTTGTTCAAATTTATCATTGAAGAAGGTGGCTATTTCTGCTTGAAGAAAATATGGTAGTTTAGACAAAGGCTTGGCAGTGATGAGCATTATCTGTAGAACTATTTGGGTCTTGTCTTTGTGTCAGACTATGTGTTAATGGTCAATGACATACAGAGTATGTATGTATGTATGTATGTAGTGTATGTTATACTACACTCTTAATCAAATTCTCTCCATTTGGTTGGACAGCAAAAGGCTATGGGATCTGTAAATATTTGAAATTGATAGTATTTCCGAATAATATGCAATATGGGTTTCTAAGTAACTAATTAGAATATATTCTTTGTTCAAAGATTTCTTTACATATGTTGATGACTTTGGACTTCAGTTTTATTTGAAAAATAAAATTCTCTTCAATTTAAATATGAAAAAGTTTCATTAAATATATGATAAATTCCTGTTTGCAAAATTAATCTTATATAAATGTACAATAAATTTTAAAAGAATGTGCATCACATAATTTACTGAAATTTATTTTCAGAGTAAAATGTATAGCTGATAATTACATAAGTAGATGAACTCTACAGTAAATTACTGTATTCTACCTTTTGTGAAGGGAAAAGAGAAAAAGCACCAGAATCAAAAAGTTATGCATTTACATCACAAGTGAGATTTAGCTATCATGTAATGTGCTAGTGCAAATAATTAATGTGACATTAGCTATGAAAAATATATTTTACTATTGTTTCTGTAATTATTCCATATGAAAAAACAAGAGTGTTAATAAAATAACAAGTTTCTTCAGTGTACGGATTTAAAGGGATGCTAACAATTTCAGATGATTGTAGCACTCGCTATAACCTGTCAGTGCAGCCTATCCTAATGATTCTGGTAAAGATCTGAAATTTCGTTCTCAAGCTATCCTCCTTGGAGATTAGCAACCTCATACATATTCATCATGATAGCACTTGAAGCTGTTTGCTAATTAAAAGATTAATTATTTTTGTGGTTCATCCTCAACCTCTTCCTACCACTTCCGTGATTGACTAGTGGATGTCTGTTTTGTGTTACCCGTGTTTCCTTTTAAAAGTCAGAAGCATTCTCCTTCAGTCCATTATTTAATCAGTTGGACTCTGATAAGAACCTCCTCCTTCCTCTGGGTTTTTCTTTGTGTGAAAAAATCTGAGATCATGGAACGTTAGAACACATTTGAACTCCCATTGTCATCCCATACTAGGAGTAAAACATCTTAGAAGAATATAATCAATTATAGACATGATCAGCGTAGGAGAAAATAGTTTTTTTCATAGAGTTTTCAAAGAAGAATCTACCTTAGTTTCATTTCCTAACTGGGCCTCTCCGTTTCCTTCTTTGTACTCCAAAGTTTCTAATGTGCAGACATAATAGTTGGTGAGACAGTCTGTGCAAGGGAGGATTTTGCCATATTTGGGAAGCCTATTTTCTTTCTGTGCCATAATCACGTTGTATTTGATCATTTCTTCAAAATTCAGAAAAACACAGACTTTGTTCTTAATGCCTGTCTTGGTTTCTTAAGGCTGCCATAACAAATTACTGCAAGCTGGAGAGTGTGAAAAAACAGGAATTTATTCTTTCACAGTTCTGGAGAAATCTAAAAAATCAAGGTGTCAGCAGGGTCATATTCTCTTTAAAGACTCTAAGGGAAGATCCTTCGTTGCTTCTTCTTAGCTCCTGGCAGATGACAATGATCCTTACTTCGCTTGGTTTGCTGATGTATTCCTCCAATCTCTGCCTCTGTTGTTCTATGTGTCTTCTGTGTCTGTGATGAAATTCCCCTCTTCATCTAAGAATACCAGCACTGGACTCAGGTTTATTCTGTTGCCGTCCAACCTCCTCTTAAATTCATTATGTTTGCAAAGACCTTATTTTCAAACAATGCCAGATTCACAGGTCCTGAAAGTTAGGACTTCAACATTTCTGTTTGGAGACGCAATTCTAACCATTTCACGGTCTTTTAATTGTAAAAAGCATAAATACCACACAGAACTGATCAATTAGTAGAGTAAAATTGTGTAAAAGCTGTGAATTATTTTTTCCTTTGAAGTTAAAAACAATTCCTGATTTTTGTATGTCTTTGCTTAGGTTTCTTTATATCTTTCACTAATTCATCCCTAAACTCCTCAATAAAAGTAAAAAAAGTCTTGATGCACTCAACCTTTACCCTTCTTTCATGTTTAATCTCCAATTTCTGACTTCCCATTGTTGGCATTCCTCACATTTCTGACAATATTTAACTGACTAATCATACCAACAAGTAAGGCACTAAAAAAGTAATCAAGTCACCGTGCAGAGGCAGGGTGTGTGGATTGGGTTACTACTCTATCGTGATAGTATCTGACAGAACTAATTCAGTGGGGGATCTTTCAATTAGTTTCTATGTCTTTTTTTTTTTTTTTAATTGGTGGCTTAAATCCAGTTCTAGTATTCTTGGAACAAAATTGGGGAAGTAGCTCATGAGCGCTATCTCTTAATTTTTGTTTGTTTTCAGTGTAGACTTGTATTAATTTTTCATTTTGTTGGTGTTCTAGTCCTACCCTTCTCCTGGAGTCCAGAGCTGTCCATTTCTACTTCTCTGGAGAAAGAGTCATAGTAATCATTTTATTATCTAAAAGTCAGCTTGTGTATTATCGATATTTCTAAAAGTCCTGCAGGGGTTGCAGATGTTTTTTTTTTTTTTTTTAAGATTTTTTTATTTATTTATTTGAGAGAGAGAGAATGAGAGACAGAGAGCATGAGAGGGAGGAGGGTCGGAGGGATAAGCAGACTCCCTGCTGAGCAGGGAGCCCGATGCGGGACTCGATCCCGGGACTCCAGGATCATGACCTGAGCCGAAGGCAGTCGCTCAACCAACTGAGCCACCCAGGCACCCCTGCAGATGTTTTTATAGAAGCTTTTTAAAAAGCTTTTAAGTGAAAACAGAATGAAGTAATAAGAGAGTTTGAGGACACTTTGGATATAAGATTAGTGTGAAATAACCATCTTGTTTCTTAGTCCTTTTTGTTGTTGTTATTGTTATAGTCTTTGCAGAATTACAAATTATCTTGTATAATAGTACACTGGAAGTGCTCAATCATTAATGCCCTTAGAGCAGCCCTCAACTAATGATGGACTATGTGAATAAGTAACTCAGTTTTCTTGAAACAAACCTGGGATAAATGTTTTACACAAGATCCCGGATTAATATTCCCTGCTGGATTAAGCTCCAGACATATTCAATGGTAGCTACCTTGATAAAAAAATAATTAGCTTATTGTCCAACCCCCATTTTTCAGTCTCTGTTCATGTTTTATTCATCTCCAAAATAAGTCACTTTATTTAGTATGTTTGTCAGGCACTGTCTATGGAAAACTCCAGTGGTACATATTAGTCTATCTTGTTCCCTTATTACCTCAACCCCACTATTTCCACAATAAGTAGAACCATCTTCTGAGTTTTTCGTCTTAAATTTATACTTATAACGTAAGCCAAGTTGTTAATGGATCTTGTATTTCAACAGTCATACACACACATACATATCTATGTTCTCATAAAAACTCATATGTATATTATATGAACAACTCTATTCTCTCCTTCTGTTGTCTTTTTCCCCCCAGCTTTTAATTAAATTCCAGCTAGTTAACATACAGGGCAATATTAGTTTCAGGTGTAGAATTTAGTGATTGATCAGTTACATACAATACCTAGTGTTCATCACAAGTGCCCTCTTAATATTTATCACCTGTTTAACCCATCCCCCCACCCACATCCCCTCCAGTAACCATCACTTTGTTCTCTATAGTTAAGAGCCTGTTTTATGGTTTGCATGTCTCTTTTTTGCCCTATGTTCATTTGTTTTGTTTCTTATGTTCCACATATGAATGAAATCATATGGTATATGTCTTTCTCTGACTGACTTATTTTGCTTAGCATAATACTCTCTGGCTCCATCCACATCACTGCAAATGGCAAGATTTCATTCTTTTTGATGGCTGAGGAATAGTCCAGTGTGTGTGTGTGTGTGTGTGTGTGTGTGTGTATCACATCTTCTTTATTCATCAGTTGATGGACATTTGGGCTCTTTCCATAATTTGGCTATTGTTGATAATGTTGCTATAAACACTGGTGTTCAAGTATCCCTTCAAATCGGTATCTCTGAATCCTTTGGGTAAATACCTAGTAGTACAATTGCTGAGTCATAGGGTAGTTCTATTTTTAACTTTTTGAGGAACCTCCATACTGTTTTCCAGAGTGGCTGCACCAGCTTGCATTCCCACCAACAGTGTAAGAGGGTTCCCCTTTGTCCACATCCTTGACAGCATCTGTTGTTTCCTGTGTTGTTAATTTTAGCCATTCTGACAGGTATGAGGTGATATCTCATTGTAGTTCTGATTTGTATTTTCCTAATGATGAGTGATGTTGAGCATCTTTTCATGTATCTGCTGGCTTCTGTATGTCTTCTTTGGAAAAATGTCTGTTCACGTCTTCTGCCCATTTCTTAACTGGATTATTTGTTTTTTTGGGTGTTTATAAGTTCTTTATAGATTTTGGGTACTAACCCTTTATCAGATATGTCATTTGCATATATATTCTTTCATTTTGTAGGTTGCCTTTTAGTTTTGTTAATTGTTTACTTTGCTGTGCAGAAGCTTTTTATCTTGATAAAGTCCCAATAATTTACTTTTGATTTTGTTTCCTTTGCCTCAGGAGACATATCTAGTAAGAAATTGGTATGGCTGATGTCAAAGAGCTTATTCCCTATGTTCTCTTCCAGGATTTTAATGGTCTCCTATCTCACATTTAGGTCTTTAATCCATTTTGAATTTGTCTTTGTGTCTGGTGTAAGAAAGTGGTCCAGTTTCATTCTTTTGCGTGTTGCTGTCCAGTTTTCCCAACACCATTTGTTGAAGAGACTGTCTTTTTTCCATTGGATACTTTTTCCTGTTTTTAGTTGACCATATAGTTGAGGGTATATTTCTGGGTTTTCTATTCTGTTCCATTGATCTATGTGTCTGTTTTGGTGCCAGTACCATACTGTCTTGATCACTATAGCTTGGTAATACAACTTGAAGTCTGGAATTGTGATGTCTCCAGCTTTTTTTTTTTCTTTTTCACAATTGCTCTGACTATTTGGGTTATTTTGTGGTTCCATACATATTTTGGGATTGTTTGTTCTAGGTCTGTGAAAAATGCTGGTAGTATTTTCATAGGGATTGCATTAAATGTGTAGATTGCTTTGGGTAGAATACGCATTTTAACAATATTTTTCTTCCAATCCATGAGCATGGAATGTTTTTCATTTCTTTGTGTCACCTTCAATTTATTTCATCCTTATTTTATGGTTTTCAGAATACGAATATTTTACCTTTTTGGTTAGGTTTATTCTTAGGTATCTTATGGTTTTGGGTACAATTGTAAGTGGGATTGGTTCCTTGATTTCTCTTTCTGTTGCTTCATTATTGGTGTATAGAAATGCAACAGATTTCTGTACATTGATTTTATATCCTGCAACTTTGTGGAATTTGTGTGTCAGTTCTAGCAATTTTTTGGTGGAGTCTTTTGGGTTTTCTGTATAGAGTATCATGTCATCTGCAAATAGTGAAGGTTTGACTTTTTCCTTGCTGATTTGGAATATTTTATTTCTTTTTGTTATCTGATTGCTGTGGTTAGGACCTCCAGTACTATGTTAAATAACAATGGTGAATGTGGATATCCCTGTCTTGTTCCTGACCATAAAGGAGACGAGCTCTCAGTTTTTTGCCATTGAGGATGATATTAACTCTGGATTTCTCATCTCTTGCCTTTATGATGTTGAGGTATGTTCCCTCTAACCCTACTCTGTTGAACGTTTTTATCATGAATTGTATATTGTACTTTGTCAAATGCTTTTTCTGATTCTATTGAAAGTATCATATGGTTCTTATCCTTTCTTCTCTTAATGTGGTGTACCATGTTGATTGATATGTGAATATTGAACAACCCTTGTAGCCCAGGAATAAATCCTACTTGATTGTCGTAAAGATTCTTTTACTGTGCTGTTGGATTTAATTTGCTAGTATTTTAGTGAGATTTTTTTTTTTTTTTTTTTTGAGAGAGAGTCTGTGGCGGGGGGGGGGGGGGAGAGGCAGAAGGAGGGAAAGAGAGACTCCTAAGCAGGCTCCATGTCCAGTGCAGAGTCTAATCCAGGACTTGACCTCAGGACCCTGTGATCATGACCTGAACCTAAATCAAGAGTTGGAGGCTTAACTGACTCAGCCACCCAGTTGTCCCTTATTGAGAATTTTTGCATCCATGTTCATCAGGGTTATTGGCCTGCAGTTCTCTTTTTTAGTGGAGTCTGTCCGGTTTTGGTATCAGGGTAATGCTGGCCTCATGGAATGAATTTGGAAGTTTTCTCCTTTTGCCTTATCTTTTGTCATATGCTCTCTGAGGAAGAAGCTCTGAGTAATCTTAAAATGATAAGTAATAAAACTTACTGCAGGGAGTATACATGATATACTCAAAAAGTTTTCTGTGTATGTGATGAAATTGATGGGATTGAGTCTATATTGAAACATTTTATTTATATTCTAGCATATTAGAAGTCTAACTTTCTTCCTGTGTGAGAACATACTGACTTTAGGGTTTTCTCCTTTGGTAGGTGAAATAATAAAATGTATTAAGTAAGGAAAATCACTGTATGTTATCTTGGTACTTTGTTATTCTGCAAATAAAACTCATAGGATTTCAGAAAATAAACAAAGATTCTCTTAAAAACTTAAAAGAATCTCTGGCAGGACCTCATTATATTTTGTAGATGTGGAAGTTGAAACAACATTTTATTTTATTTTATTTTTTTAAAGATTTTATTTATTTATTTGACAGAGAGAGACACAGTGAGAGAGGGAACACAAGCAGGGGAAGCGGCAGAGGAAGAGAGGCAGAAGCAGGCTTCCCGCCGATCAGGGAGCCCGATGCGGGGCTCGATCCCAGGACCCTGGGATCATGACCTGAGCCAAAGGCAGACACTTAACGACTGAGCCACCCAGGCGCCCCGAAACAACATTTTAAAGTATGCTTTATTCCTAAATCTCAACGAATATTCTTGAAACTCTATTATGTCAGCTATAAAGGTGGAAATCAAAATGACATGTCAAATAAATATAACATATTGATGAATGTTCTTACAAAAGTAACCAATATATCACAAGATGAAAGCTTTTCTTAATTATTTCATAAACATATCCTTGATATTGATAAATAGTAAATTTGAAATCCAATAAAATTAATGCCAGTAGAGTTTAATTTATATTAGTCTGTTTTTCAGCAATTCATTTTCAATAGATTAAAAATTATTAGAAGATGTAAAAATTTATGTTTTATGTCTTAGAAGCTGTGGAATTCACCCAACATATATTTATTGAATTATTATTATGAATCAAACACTTTTCTGAGTCTAAGAATATTTTATTCAGTTTTTGATAACTGCTGTAATAAACTGAAGTGCACCTTTGAGTTTCATTATGTTAAATTGAAAAGGCATTTGTCTATCAAATGTTCAGGAATAATTCTCAGTGTTGGCATGGGTGCAAGGAAAAAAGTCTTTATAGCATGTCTGAGGTATAAATTGATTCAAAATTTGAAAATGAAATATGACAACATATATTCAAATCTTTATAAATTGTTTATATCCTTTGGCACAGTACTTCCTTTATTAGAAATTTATCCTAAGCAAATAGTCTTTGGTGTGTGTATATTTATATACAAAAGATATTCTGAATCATTATTTATAATACTGACAAAATAGGTAGTCCAAAATTCAATAATTGACTACCAGGCAAATAAAGATTGGTAATAATAGAATACTCTATAGCTGTTAAAAATCTATTTTTGGTGTATTTATGATGAGAACACTGAAGATATATGGAGAAGAAAATATTCCATATTGTTAAGAAAATGTATGTCCTTGCATAAAAATACTTTGTAAAAAGTAGAAGATAAACACAAAAATGTAACAGTATTCCTTTCTGAGTACTATTTTAATGTTTGTTTCTAAAAATGTATTTGGAGTATTTTTGGACAAATCAAATGTTCCATGATGAGTTTAAATTACTTTTGATATCAGATTTAATGTCATGTGAAATAATATATAGAATTTAAACTCTGTTGTTCAAGTTTGAAGAGAATTTTGTTACTACAGTTTATGATATAATACTAGCTAACATTTATTGTAAATTTACTGTGGACCAATAACTTCGTTAATAAATTTTACAGATTCATAATCATAAAATATGTCATGCTCTTATTCCTTTTTTTTTCAAATGGAAATATAAGGCTTAGAGATCTAAAATCAAATGTAATAATATTTTAACTTTGTTTTAAATAAATTCATTTTTAATGGAATAAAATATGCCATATTAAAAATTCCAACATAGTATTCCAATGGACAGTTGTATTTGTTTTTTCAGTAGTTATAATTTGATTTCTCAAGTTGACCCAGGTCAACCTATATCAATTGGCCAGTAGCTACTTCTTATCTCCAAATTTCATTTCTCCAACTAACTGTTTTTTGTTTTTTTTGTTTTTTTTTTAAGTAGGCTCTACACCCAGTGTTGAACCCAATGCAGGGCTTGAATTCACCACCCTGAGATCAAGACCTGAGCTGAGAACAAGAGTCAGACGTTCCAACTGACTGAGCCAGCAAGGCACCCTTCATTTTTCCAACTAACTTAAAATACTGATATAAAAGCTAGAATAATTGTTTCATATAGTCAAATTTACATAAATTCCAATTTTATATTCAGGCATGAAATGCCATCCTGTAATTTTTAACTAGATACCAATAAACCACATCAAGTCAAAATACTCAACAACAAATTCATCACTTTTCTTGTGCTATATTTATCTTGTTTTTTTGAAGGACATTTTTTTTTTCCAAACAGACATTACTTGAGAACCTGAAATCTCTGGATATAATTTTTCAGCCAATATGTTATAATATGTTTTAAATACTCTGATTTTTTAACATCAAACTTTTCTCTATCAAACTCAAAACTGAGTGTACATTTACAAGTTAAAATAGAGCTTCTTATCGTTACTTATATTTAAATTTATTTATTTATTTTAACCCACTGATTCTCTTCCCCCTCCCTCTTGTTTTATTTGAGTATAGTTGACGTACAATGTCTTATTAATTTCAGGTGTACAACTTAGTGATTTGACCAGTTCATACATTATGCCATGTTCACCACAAGTTTAGCTACCATCTATCCCATTACATCGTTACTACAGTATTATTGGCTGTATTCCTTATGCTGTGTGTTTTATGTCCCTGATTTATTCATTCTGTAACTAGAGGCCTGTCTTTTCCTCTCCCATTCACCCATTTTGCCCATCCTCTCATGCTCCCCTCGCCACTCCTCTCTGGCAACCATGAGTTTGTTCTCTGTATTTATAGGCCTGATTCTGTTTTTTTGTTTGTTTATTCATTTTTTTAGATCCCATTTATGAGTGGAATCATACGGTATTTGTCTTTCTTAGTCTAACTTATTTCACTTAGCATAATACCCTCTAGGTCCATCCATATCTAGCATCTCTTTAATGCCTCTTGTTAGATATTAATCTTTTTTTTTTTTTTTTTTTTTACCCAAATGGTCCTTTATCTAAATTAATCTGAGGGAAAGGAGTTAGCCTAATTGGTTTTCAACAGAGTAAATAGCCATTAAAGGGTTAATATCAGTAAATGGACTTTTCCTGTAAAGGACTCTTTTTCCACTTAATAAAAGTGAATAGCAACCAATGGCCATTATTTCTGCAATATGTTTCTCAAAAGTTCCTGAGGAAAGTAGGGATAGTTTTGAGAGTTTAATTTCACATTAAAGCAATTTTATAGATAATTTCCTTGCATTTTACAGGAAAGGAAACAAAGTCTTACCAGGAATTGGTACAAAGTTGCTTTTAGAAATGGAAGATAATCTCAAGCTTACGGCGGTTCGCTGGTGTCAGTGCTCTGGTAGGCAGCTTTTCTCTCTTTCATTTATTTCTAAATGTTACAATTTCCTTATGTGATCTAGTGGAAGGATTGGGGCCTGCAACTTAGGGTTTGATTTTTAACTTTTTGGGTTCTCTTCCAAGGCATCTGAGAAGATTTTTTCCCCAAGTATTCATTTTCCTCTCTCAAGATACTGCCATTTTGCGTCCTTATCTGAGTATATTTAAGGGAGACAATTAAGGATTTTGTCTCCTTTTAAGCCTCATCTTTCCACAGCTGAAGAGGGGGTTTTTGTTGTTGTTGTTTTGTTTTTGTTTTTTTGTTTTTTTGTTTTTCCTTTCAAGTTTTCTCTTAGATGATTCACAGGACATAATGATCTTGGGAGCCACCAACAAACACTTACTTCTGAGCCATCTATAGAATACCAAATAAAATATAACATCTTATTTTACCATTCAGAGACCAAGTGATTTAACATAAAACTAAGTATGGATTGGTTTCTGCCTTCTTAATCCTTACATGGAGAAGCTCCAATAAAAAAATCAGTCTAGCCTAAAGATGTAAAGAAATTATGAAGAAAAAAAACAAATGCAGTTTTTTGAAAAAGTGGGAAAGCTAAGAATATCTCAACAACAAGCCCACAGGTAAAGTTTGTGATCACTCCTGAGATGTTGAAATCTTTGAAGAAATGGAAACAGTTCAACCTCCAATCAGAGCATACCTGAAGCCTCACCTTTTGCTTACCATAATGTTTTCCATTCCTCTGACAGTCTTTGAGACTCTACCAAGTGATAGTGACTGACTCCCTCGCTATAGCTATCTCTGAATGTCTGAATAAATAGCCTATTTGTTCTCATTGGGGGTGGGGGTCTTCATATATTCCCACAGAAGGAGATGAAGGTAAGACACCAAGGACCTTGACTATTTGTAAACTCCATCCTTGTCCTATAACCCCCTCCACTAGTTTTTGTTATGTGTGTTGCTTCAAATATTGCTAAATTTGCATGAAATTTTGATGGGAAACTTATCATATGCTTAGATTTTTTAAAAATATGACCTTTGCCATTTATTAAAAATTCTTCATACAGGAAGAAATGAGGGGGACATCCACCAGATATAAGCCAGGTGGCTACTCAGTTCCTAAAGTATCAGATTTGGAAGATATGTGAGCATAATCCATGATCTACCCCATACCTCTCATCACTTCCCCAGAAATTGTTTTGGAATCCACAAGGTAATAGGCTCTTATAGTCTGAAGTAAACGAAACAATAATGCACCTTTGAAAAGAGATTCAATTGGGCATTTTTATTATAATGGGACTAATATGATTCATATAAAACAGAGGTTGACAAACTTTCTTCCGTAAAGGGACAGCTAGTACATCTTTTAGACTTTGAGGACCATATGGTCTATATGGCATCTACTAAATTGCTGAAAACTGTCTCCCTAAATATTACCAACACAATCTGTTGACAAGACAAAGGTGAGTTTATTACCTGCCACTAGGAGAGGGAACACCTCTGTGAAGCTTTGGCAGTGTCTCAGATGGAGGGAGGTAAGTTTGTTCAGAGTTAAAAATTTTGTTTGTGGTAGGTCTTTCAATGTGAGAGACCTTGATTGGATTAAGATTGGTAAGAATGACAGGTGAGTAACAGTCCAGGATTGGGAAAAAACAGTAGGGTAGAGATCTGAAGTGAATAACTCAAAGAATCTTAGGGCCCAACCTGTTGTTTGATGCTTTCCATTGAGGAGCTGATGGGTTTTTCAGATCCTGTAATGAATAATCAAATTATTTGTCTGGGTATAAAGGTCCTAGAAAATCAAAAGTATGCTAATAAAGATTGTGGAATAGCAACACATATTAGTTACTGTAGACAATAAGGTGTCTCTGCGTTCTTAGTGTCCAGGTTAGGTGTAGGGTAGACAGTTTTTGTTCTCAGAACTCTGAGGTAGCATGCAAGATCTACCACAGATAATGCATTATCAAATGAGAGGAGCTATGTGCTAATAAAACTTTGTAGAAAATAAAATTTGAATCTTTTATAATCTTCAGGTCACAAAATGTTATTCTTCCTTTAATTATCTACAAACATTTAAAAACATTAAAAAAATTTTTTTCTTAGCTTGCAGGCCATATGACAGGCAACTGGATGGAGGTCCATAGTTTGCTCAAACCTGATTTAGAGGGTCAAAGTGAATATGGTATATATAGAGTAGAACATTAAAACAATATTTTTAAAGTTTAACTTCACTTTTAGAATTGATGACATAAAGTTTTTCTGATTTGGGAGAAGAAGGAGATGTTCATCTTTTGATTGGGAGGGTTGAATTTTTTCAGAGGTTACTTTTGCTTTGTATAGTCATTTCTAAATGCTGTAAACATAGGACCACTTAAAAATTATTTCTCAATTTGGTGCTTTTCAGACTACTCACATACTGCAAATGTGCACCAGTGTCTATAGGCTTCTGCTTATAAATCTCCCAGGGAGATGCTTATTTTACAAAGTGAAATAAATCCTGAGACCAGGGGCATCTCTTCCATTATTTGCGTGGCTGGGATAAGAACACAAGTGCAGGTCTCTGCTTTGCAGTCCACTCTTCTTTTCCAATTTTGCAGTTGTGTTCCATGCAAACAGGGACCCCAATACCATCACTGGTACAACAAAACAGTGCAGCGCATATGTCTTAAACTCCCTAAGCCCCACCCTACTGCCGTCCTGCTGCCTTTGGCCACGTCTCAAGCCTAAGAGTACATGTACCAATGGTTACTCGGCCTTATGAGAATGGGATCAGAAAAGAGGCTTATGAAAGGCACTGAATACAGCCTTATGGCTGTTGCACAGAGAATTCTGGGAGGCTGATATCCAGCATGTGATCTGTAAGTGACATAGATTCTGGATTCAAGTCCATCAGACAGCTGAAAGTGGAAGTCCCAAGTTCCTGTTCAAACCACTTTTGATATTCACGTTATAAAAGCTATGGAACCATTCTTTTGTCAGGTTCTTAATTTGCCTTTTCTCTTTCCCATCTGATTTTCAGCTCCAAAGATATTTTATTGGAAGTAAAGTAATAACAACTCTAACTCAACATTTTCATCTTTGGCAGCAGATTATCTTTAATATTGATTATATTTCTAAATAATTAAATACAATAACTTATTTTCAAAAACTTCCATGTCTGGTTTCAGTTTAATAACATTCGTCTTCAGTGTCTTCATACTAGTCATGTCTTCCTACTAGAGGAAATTAGATTGTAGTATATTTTTTATAAGGGTAAAATTGGCTTTATTATCATTTCCAGTTTACACGGATTAATGTTTTATTTTATTTTTCTCATAAAGATGGAGATTCCAAGTTTGTCTGGCTGATGTAGCGAAGGTAATTATACCAAGAATATATTGCTCAGAAAAAAATAGCTTTACAATAACTCCCAGTTAACATATTTTTATGTCTCTACTTCACAGCAAGGAACTCCTTTCATTTTAGAGTTTGTAGCGGCTCTGTGAAAGCATGTGGATTTCACTGGAATAAAGAATTCATTCGCGTGCATATTGAAAAATAAAGATAAGCTTTATAAAACAGCTAGAAATATACAGCTATCTGTAGATACAGCAACTGTTTGCTGGCACCCTATACTCTGAAAGCATACATATATTTTAAAAACCAAACAAAAGGCAAACACACTTGAAGCCCAAGTGCAAATATATAGAATTTTTATTTTAAGAATAAGTTTTAAGTTATGGATATAAAATTTAAAACAAAATGAACCATAGAGGTTTAGGAGGACATATCTTAAACATGGCAAATTATTGAAGCATTGTTTACCTCGATATCTTAATAAGAGCCCTAACAAGAGCAAGAAAAAAGTCAGGCTGCAATAAAAATGCTATAATTGAGATGCAAAACCAACTGGAAAAAAAAAAAGGAAGACTTTTTAGTTTTAGAAATATTAGTACTCTCTCATTATTCTACGTTCTTATAGTACCTGAAAAATTAATAAGTACTTAAAAAATTAAAAGACTGTGAGAATATTCTAAGCAGGATGCTTTATTTATCTATTATGGAATTGATTTTGTATGGCCTGCAATTGGAGAAATTTTCATAAATAATTGTGGTTCATCATTTAAGGATATTTGAATCTCTTTCTGAAATCTATTTGATGTGGATCTAATAATACAGTAATATATAAGTCGTATTTGTTCAATCAATAACTACATAGCTATAGACTCTTCCCGTTTTTATAACCATTAAAAATGCCATTTTGAAAAAAAAAAAATGCCATTTTGGTCTGCTCTTGCTTCACCACTTCTGGCTCTCTGCCTTGCTCTTTAGGTTCCAATGATATAATAACATGTACATTGTGCTTGGTTTCTTGTCAATGTAACTTTGCTCTTACCATCCCCTTTGCCTGTATTGCTTACCTCTCCATCCTCGTTTATATGTCACTTTTCTCTGCTACCAAGTTATTTTGGTGCATATTTTAATTCTGTCACTAGTTGATCTTTAGTTTTATACCATTATGGCTGGAAAATATACTTGGTATGATTTCAGTCTTCTTAAATTTGTCATATTTGTTATGTCTCTTTTTTTTTTAAGATCTTATTTATTTATTTGTCAGAGAGAGAGAGAAAGCGCAGGGAGAGGGAGAAGCAGGCTCCCCGCTGAGCAAGGGACCCGATGCGGGACTTGATCCCAGGACCCGGGGATCATGACCTAAGCCTAAGGCAGATGCTTAACCAACTGAGGCACCCAGGCGTCCCTGTTATGTCTCTTTTTATGTGATTTAACCAGGGGATTCTTCTGTGTGTACTTGAAGAAAATGTGTATCCTATTTTTCCTAGATGGAATATTTTGCCTATCTTTTTTAGAACCATGTATTCTGAAGTATGCTTCAAGTAAAAAATGTTCTTGTTGGAAAAAAAAAAAAAAAAAACTAACTGAGGGTACTCATTTAAAATAAAGCATATCAGAGGGAAGGTAGGTGGGAGGATGGGTGAAACAGGTGAAGGGGATTAAGAGTACATTTATCATGATGAGCATTGACTAATGATGTATAGAATTGTTGAATCACTATATTGTACACCTGAAACTAATATAACACTGTATATTAGCTATACTAAAAGTAAAATAAAAAATTAATAAAAAATGATAAAATAAAATGATAATTTAAAAAAAAAAACTAAACTAAGCTACTATTTGATGGAGAAATGTCATTTCTTGCAATGATATTTGGGTGTGGAGAGAGGGACAATGGTCAAATCAATTTTGGTGTCACCCGCAGTTGTCATTTTGATAACAGAAATGTCAATTTCTCTCCCAATCTCCCTAGCTTCTGAATAAGGCAGCTAAAGTGCCATCTCCCAGACAACAAGAACAAGGGAGGAGGAGAAAAAAATAGAAGAATAGCAAGAATTCAAAGATAAGTTTCCTGGATAGCATTAAAGGGTTGTGTTTTTTATTTGGCTTATAAATCTGTAGCAACTTTTTTTTTTACCATTATTTGCTGGTATAATGGAATATTAATAATAACAATGAAACAATATTTAATAGAATAAATTACATGTAATATATATACTTACCTAATAAAAGGAAGTGTATAATACCTAATATAAATATTTATAAGTACAAATATAATATATTTGATATATAATATATAAACAAATGTTCTCGGTTATAAATAAAATTTCGTGAAGTCCAACTGTCATACATTTTCTGGTACTCCTGGAAAAAATAGAGGAAATGTTTTGGTAAGACTTCCTTGTCAATTAAAATGATTAAAAGTAAAATACTTTCCTTCAAATAAGTTCAACTTATAAGATACTGTCTTCATGAAGTATTCCTCAACTTCTTCAGCTATTAGGAATTCTCTGTGACTCCTATAGCCCTGAAATATTTTACAACTCTATAACCTTAATTGGTTTTCTTTATTTTTTAAATCTATGTCCTCCCCCACCATTTTGAAGATTTTTTTTTGTAACAACAATACTGGAATATCAAAAAATACAAATATAAGATATCCTACATATAAAGAATAAAACATGATCTACACAGCCATCTAGGTTGAGCTACATAATTAAGACCCTTAGAAAGATAAAGAAAGATTTTGTAGATATAGCTTGTTTAAAATCTTGTAGAGGCCCCTGGGTGGCTCAGTCAGTTGAGCATCCAGCTCTTGATTGCGGCTCCGGTCGCGGTCTCAGGTGTGAGATCAAGGCCTGTGATGAGCCCTGCAAATGAGCCCCGAGTGGGGGCTCCATGCTCAGTGGGGAGTCTGTTTCTCTTTTTTCCTTTCCCTCTGACCCACCCCCATGCTTGTGCGGGCTCTCTATCTAACATAAATATATCTTAAAAAAAAAAAATCTTGTAATTCATTAAGACTCTGAACTGGTGTATTTTCCACATCTTTGACTAGAAAGGGCAGTATAGGGATGCAAGTAATACAAAAACCATTTTTAAATAAATTTGTTTTCTATATTTTTCTTTATAATAGTGGATAAAAATGGAGTTGGAAGGAATATAGAGTATAAAATACTCCCCATTTTTTTTAATTTTAGATGTAAGTACATCAAATATCCACTCTCTATGAAAGGAATAAGTATAACATTTTTAGCCAAAAGTCATTGTTAAGTAATAGTTTGTTTTTAAAGATCCAATAAATGTCATAACTGAAGTTGGGATAAATTTAAGAGTTTGGAAGTAGCAAGTAAGTATAAAGGCTCAGTTTACTTCTTACGCTTACAGTTTATTCAGCTAATGTGTACCATTGGTCACTGAAAACATCACTGGAATATGCTAAACCAAGAAAAATTTCCCAAATATTGTATGTAAATTGTGTTTCTCCTCCCCATTCCTCTCCCCGCAAATCATAGGTTGAAGTCTAACCTCCAAGGCATCTTTATTTGTACTTGGTGCCTTTAGGACAAAATTAAGCTTACATGGGGTCATAAAGGTGGGGCTCTAATTCAATAGGACTAGTGTCCTTATAAGAAGAGGAGGAAATATCATTAGTGAGAGCACATAGAGGAAAAGCCATGTGAGGACACAGGGAGAAGGTTGTCATCTGCAAGTCAAAGAAAGAGAGGTCTTCCCAATAACCAACCCTGCCACTTCCTTGATCTTGAACTTCCAGCCTCTAGAATTGTGAACAAATATATTTCTGTTGTTTCAATCCCCCGGTTCGTGGTGTCCTGTCATGGCAACCTGAGCAGACTAATACACAAAGTAATATTGGTTCTTTGATTTGTACATTTTGCTCCTTGAGGACATAGGTTGTAGCTCCAATGGTTCCTTGATTCTAGATTGTTCATTTTCTTCTGCCTTCATATCTAGCTCCCAGCATATGCAGCTCTACATTTAAAATACTCTTTACCTGTACAGAATATGTTATAACTAAGTTTTATATCTATCAGTTAAAAGTAATAATTTTGCCTTAGGTCTTGCAAACAATAGCAGGTTTCTAAAAGTAATTGCTTTTTCTTTAGCATCACTTTACTCAATAAATATGTATGTAGGGCGCCTGGGTGGCTCAGTTGGTTAAGCGACTGCCTTCGGCTCAGGTCATGATCCCGGAGTCCCGGGATCGAGTCCCACATCGGGCTCCCTGCTCGGCGGGGAGTCTGCTTCTCCCTCTAACCCTACCCCCTCTTGTGCTCTCTCTCTCACTCTCTCTCTCTCAAATAAATAAATAAAATCTTTAAAAAAAAAAAAAGACTCGCAAAAAAAAAAATAAATAAATAAAATAAAATAAAATAAATATGTATGTAAACTCAATAGATAAATTTGTTTAAAAAGACTCAAAGGAATTTTAAAAGGCCACAGTCTGTAATGTCTTTATTTTTTTAAATATTTAAATATTAGATGGTACGTTTAAATTATCAGGGTAAGAGTGCTTGCCTTTATAAAATGGAAGAAATCAATTTGACTCCACTTAAGTGCAAATGCTGTTTCTACAGCGGTTGCCGCTCAGATTTTTTTTTTTTTTTTTTTAATTTTGGTCTTTTGTAGCTATTAAACCTTGCTTTTTACAGGATACAAAAGCAATTAATTAAGGTCATTTTGCCAGTGATTTTCCATGTGCCTCTCACTTTCATTGACAATAACTAATTTAATAAGGTATATTTCAGTATTATATTGAGGACCAGACACTCTAAATTCTAAGTCACAAAACTGCCGGCAGGATTCCTTCTTAGTATTACTTCCTCAACATAAGGTCATATACTTGTACTCTTGTGTTCAACTGCCTTATTCTCCAGAGCATTGAAATGAAAATGAGTCTTTCTCTTTTCAGTTCACTGGGTTCTGAATCAAAGTCAATGAAGTAATCCTCTTGTTTCAGGAATTTATAGCCAAAAGAAGTTCATAGAAAATATTTTGTGTTACTGAAGACATAGTGATAACTGTAAAATTTTCTCCAGAATACCCAATAAAAACCTCTCCCTAGAGTGGAGTTTTTTTTTTCTTAGAGACCACATGTCAGCTATGTTCTCTCTAGAATTTATCACATCACTCACTCTTTAGTGTACCTGGACATCTTATTATCAATGATCCTTTAAGAAAAGTAATAGAAGCAACTTACACATAGAGTAATAATATTCTTCTCAAATAAAGGACTTTAAAAAGTTATAGAGAAAATTAGTGTGAGATTCGAGTTCTAATATTTGAAATGATTTCACATTTTACATTTATATAGTTACATTGCACATTGAACTAAGCAAACATATATCAAACTATAATTTGCAAAAAAAGGTATTTTGACTTTAACACAGGCAATATAAGAAAATTTTTAAAATTACTAAGGCAATAAAAAATTGAAGGTCAGATACAGTTTATCTGTATCTGTATCTATTTGTAACAGGGATACTTACCAAAATTTAATTTGCAAATTAACCTTGTGGTCTAGTACTCCTGTAGAGATCATATCCCCTCTAATTCTGTATGTATTATAAAGAGAATATACGAAGAAGAATGTAGATCTGAATTTGCTGAACTTATTAATTTGGATACTGCTCTGAAGAGGCGGTAAGTTCTATATTTCACCACCCGGATGAGTGCAGATTATGTGAAAAATCTGACAAGGAAAAGGACTGGTTAACTTCCAAGAACTAAAAGTGGTAGGGATAGACTCTGAAGGAGAGGAAAGGCAGGTAGGGAGTGAGTTCAGAGAGGAAACCAAACACAAGAGCAAGGTCAGAAAAGCCATCTTCAAATTGGGTTTTATTGGGTTTGCAGTGAAACCTATAGAAGGTTATGATAATAATTCAACTACTGGGTATTTACCCAAAGAAAAAGGAAACACTAATTTGTAAAGATATATGCACTCTGATTTTTATTGCACCATTATTTACAGTGGCCAAAATATGGACGCAACCTAGGTGCCCATCATTAGACGAATGGATAAGGAAGGTGTGAGATAGATAGATAAATAGCTAGCTAGCTAGCTAGATAGATAGATAGATATGATAGATAGATAGATGATAGATAGATAGATAGATAGATAGATAGATAGATAGATAGATGATAGATAGATAGATACACAGCCCATAAAAAAGGACGAATTCTTGCAATTTGAGACAACATGGATAGACTTAGAAGGTATTATGCTAAGTAAATAAGTCAGACTGACAAAGACAAATACCATATGGTTCCACTTATACATGGAATCTAAAGAAAAAATAAATGAATAAACAAGCAAAAAGCAGAATTCTGTAGACCTATAAATACAAAGAACAAACTGATGGTTGCCAGAGGGGAGTAGGATGGGGGTTGGATAAAAGGAGTGAAGGGAAAAGGGAGATACAGGCTTCTAGTTATGGGATGAAAAAGTTACAGGAATAAAAGGCCCTGCATAGGAATGTAGCCAATGATTCGTAATTACAATGTAACGGGACAGATGGCAGCTACATGTGTGCTGAACATAGCATAATGTATAAGCTTCTCAAATTACTAAATTGTACACCTGAAACTAATGTAACATTGTGTGTCAACTAAAATAAAAAAAAAATAATTTAAACAAACAAATTTCACTTAAAATAAATAAATACATAAATAATCTCTGACTCTCTGACTTCCTCCACCTGATTTTCATATCCTTGTGGCAATTCTCCTGAACCACCCAGCATTTGGCGCTTCATAGGTAAATTTACAACAAATTTACAACAAAAACTATACATATGTTTTCACTGATACTGCAACTCATTCCTATTATCCTTATCTAATGTCTCTACCCCAAGTCTGTATGGGCATTTTTCTTCTAAGATTGGCAATGACCTACATTTTACCAATTTCAAATAACACACTTTGGTTATAAACGTTCTAGAACTCTTGGGAGCATATGACATAGTTAATACTTCTCAACATCTCGAAACACTTTTATCTGGCAGTTTCTGGGACATTGAATATTCCAGACTTTCCCTCTGACAGGCTGAGTTTTTGTTGTTGTTGATGAATTCACTCAGGGACAGTTTTCACTTCTTTCTCTCATTCTCTAATGATCTCATCTATGTCCTTTGCTTTAAATATCATTTAAATATTGACTCACAAATTTATATCTCACGTGCAATCTCTCTGCGAGGGCGTAGACACGTTTATCCAAATGTTCTCTTCTCAATTCCACTCTTAATCTTTTCCACTCAATTCTCCAAAGAGTAGAAAGCCTAATTGGTTTTAAAATATTCATCACATCTTGTAACTCCAGTCCTTTTAAACCTTCTATAGCTTTCACTGCAACCCCAATAAAACCCAGTTTGAAGATGGCTTTTGTGACCTTGCTCATGTGTTTGGTTTCCTCTCTGAACTCACTCCTTACCTGCCTCTCCTCTCCTTCACCGAGACTATCGCTACCACTTTCCTTTCAGTTCTTGGAAGATAACCAGTCCTTTTCTATGTCGGACTTTTCTTATATGCTATCCTCTCTGCCTTAAATCCCTCCCTCCTCTGTTCTTATAGTGTAAAAGTCCATTTTTAGGCTACTGTTCTTCATCTCTCTGAAGCAGAACTTTCTCCTCACAAGCTGTTCACTGCCTTTATATTACATATCACATCGTTAACTGCCTAAATTGTAGTTACATATTCAGATGTTAATTCCCGGTTTCCCCATTAGGCTGTAATCTAAGTTTTCAGAGAAAAGCACTGTATCTTTGTTTCCAGGTGTTCTCCTCAGTGCCTGGTATATAATGGGCACAGAATTAATGTTAGTCCGTTGAGTGAATGAAATGGGATAAATAATCAAAAAGTGTTGAAATTGAAGAATGTAAAACAAATGTCTTTTACTGGGCAACAATATGGAACTACATCACTTGATTTCTTTAAGAAGAGTTCAACCAATGTCATCACCATAAGATACCTTAGATAGGGCTTGGATATTTAAGGGAAGGCTAAGCACTACCATAATTCAATTACTGATTTGTTCTCAAATATTTATAAAGCATCTACTCTGATGGGTTGGAGATAATAATAAACAGAACAAAGATCCTGCCCTTAATGTAATGTAAAACACACTGAAGTATGTACTTATTTAAATAGTGCATTATAAAGTTGCTATATGGAAATGTTCTTACAAGCCTACTAGGAATCAAATAAATTTTTCTGACTAAATATAGATGAAAGGATCCAAGTTAAAGATGTTTAAAAAACAAAAACAAAACAAAACAAAAACAGTAGGTGCATCTGATGGGCAAATAGAAGAAGAGTTTTTGTTTAGAAGAAAGATGCAGAAAGGCCCAGAAACATGAAAAATCATGATGGACAGTGAAAACATTGAATAATTTTGTTTTGGTTTGGCAAAGTATAGGCTTTGTATGTATGAACCTGAACAGTGTGTGTGTGTGTGTGTGTGTGTGTGTGTGTGTGTGTGTAGAAGCAGTGGTTGGTGGTGACTAAAAGTGTTTCCTGGGGATCCTGAATGGCTTGTGAGTCAAACTTACCCATAGTTTTTCAGATATAGACGAACTTCGAGAGAGTTACTTTAAAAATAAAATCAGGTTGCCTGGGTGGCTCAGTCATTAAGCGTCTGCTTTCAGCTCAGGTCATGATCCTGGGGTCCTGGGATCCAGCCCCGCAATGGGGTTCCCTGATCAGCAGGAAGCCTACATCTTCTCCCTCTACCCCTGCCTGTATTCCCTCTCTCCCTGTCTCTCTCTCTGTCAAATAAATAAATAAAATCTTTAAAAGAAATAAAAATAAAGTAAAATACAAATAAAATCATTACCTAGAACTAAATGCTCCCACTTACTCTAGTAAGATGCATCCCCTAATATACCTGGGATTTGCCCAAAAGCAGAGACTGAATCAAAGCCTAGTTTATTAGGAAAGCTATTTTATATAGTAAGCATGAGAGACAAGAGAACCAACAGCGCTCAATCTCACAGAAAAGTCAGAGAAAAATTATGTATTTCAAAACTATTTTTTTAAATATTTTATTTATTTGTCAGAGAAAGAGTGAGAGAGAGAGCACAAGCAGGGGGAGCAGCAAGCAGAGGGAGAAGAAGACTCCCCGCTGAACAAGGAGCCCGATGCAGACACTGAACCGACTGAGCCACCCAGGTGTCCCTCAAAAGTAATTTTGTCAGGGGACAAAAAGGCTTTTATCCATTGGCTTCTGTCCCCACATTAGTCAAGGGTGGTTCCTCAGGCATTAACACTGCTGCACTTGTGGGTTGCACATGCCAGGACACTAAAAGATTTCTGCAGATGTTCCACAGGGCAGATCAGGGAAACTCTCAGGACAGGAGGTAAAATGTTGGGCAGAGTCCTCAGAAAAGGGAAAGTCAAGTCAAGTCTAGTCTCTACAACTGCTCGAAGCTGCTGAGCATTGGTTGCTAGAGCGGTAGCCTTAAGGAGGTCTCCTGTGCTCCCACATACTGAGAATCATCTTAAAAGGTAATTTTTAAAGGCCTCTTTGCTTCCACACTAGCTGAATGTCTGGTAGAAATTACACAGATAAGACAACTTAGTGACTAAATTTTTTACTCTTCCGCCCATTGCTGACAGGGCCTCACATACACACACATTCTGCTCCGTCACAACAATTTGGATACAGATCGCAACTTGCTGGCAAGGTGAAATCCATGCTGTCTTTTCCCAGCTCAGGACTAACCTTGGCCTCACTGAGGGGTTTGGCTGCAAAATTCTGGTGTTCCTGAAGTGTGTTTCCGGGGTTGACCTCAACAGAGGATAGGATCTTTCTGGCGGGACGTGAGCAAATTCTGTTTCTCCCCTCTTTTCCTCGAATGCATTTTCATTTTAATCTATTTGCAGGAATCATTCAACATGTCTGCCAGTGTTTAAGAAAATGTTTGTCAAGATCTTTAAAGTTATTACATTTTTTTTTCTTTCATTTGGAAGGAAAAAGGACAATTTTTTTGGAATATGAAAAAGAGAAAGGATTCATGTGGAAGGGTAATTCCTGTGAGAGCTGATGAGACTAATCTTCCTTGAATGCTCATGACTCCTTATAACAAGGACTGAAACTGTTCTCTTTTCAAATAGAATTTTTTTAAAATAGCCTATTCAGTTGGATGGCAATTTAGATGCTTGCAACTTTCATGATTTTCAAGCTTATAGTGAACCTCATTTATCCTTTGAAACATTACTTCCTCATTGCATGTTAGAGAGAGAGAAAAAGGGAGAGAGAAACACTACAACCCCAAAGATTTGGTAAAAAGTAAAGTAAATTTACCTCCATTGTTTACAGATTGAAAATAAAATTGAACAGTAGGTGGTCTGATTATGTATTTTCATTTCCAGGATCAACAACAGAATATGCAGATATGGGATATTGTTACAACTACAGAAAATACAATAGCAACAGTGGAAAAAAAAAATAGTAACCATCGTCCTTTGACTGCTATCTAGAAAGCATGCCAAGTCAGAGGACAGCTGCTGGGATAGATCTTACTTTAAGACTGTTTCACTTGTTAAAGAAAGTCCATAAAATTGGTGACATCTAATGCACCGAGTGCTGCACAGCTCATGTCTTTTGAGAAATTGTGCAAAAAAAACAGCAAGTGCGTTTTACACTCGACTACCATTCAACTACTGCCAAACCATCAGTTGTGCGTTATTTATATCTTCTAACGCGATAGATTTAATGCAGTGCTATTCCAGGTATTTCTGCAGCTCATGCCATATTCAGTGTAACACACTATTTTTTTCCCCTCCTTTTTTTCTATTTCTCAGGAAGGATCAAAAGCACAAGTGGATTCAAAGAAGAGCTTTTTGAATGTCTCACCTTAAAACCTTGTTACTCCCTCAGTGGATAACCTCCGATTTCACTTCACTGCCATGGTAGCAAAAATTGAGTCTTTTTATATTCTTCAAAGGAATTCTAACAGCCCTCTTTTTAACTTTGATTCTTTGTATTTGTACTTAGTTTTAGAGTTAAGAAAGAACAGAAATCCTCTAATATTCGGCAGAAAGCCCATACTAAAGCTTCTAAGTAAATTTGGTAAGTTTAATGGTATATTTTGATGAATAAAAGGAATAACATTTTTAGTGGAAATACTTCATCATTTTATACATAAATTTGAAAAAATAAAAACCCTTATATCTTCATGAGAATCCATCCATAAGATTTTTAGAAATTGAATATTGAGTAGATCACGTGAAAGAAAATTCCTCTAAATCGCGGGTTTATACAACCACCTCCATGACTTCCACAAGTGAGCTACATTCGGGCCAGTGACTGACTGTCTGCTCGATGCTGTCACGTCTGTTCTGTGATGGCTCCATCCTCCCTCCTCTGGCAGTTTTCTTTAGAGCTAAGTAGATATCACACTAACCTGTATTAGTTCACTGTCACTGTAAAGAGATAGCTGTGTATAAAAATCCCTGAATACAGTGACTACATGGCCATTATTTGCTTTGTTTTGGTCATCAACTCAGTTGAATAATTTAGGAACCAAAATAAATCTTATTTTAGTTATGCGTGGTCCATTCTTTATAAACCTCTGGGCTGATTAAATGTTTCTTTTAATCTTGCATTTTCAGGTGTTTAGCATTGCATCCACGATAAACACTCTTTTGAGCATGCCACTTAAACTCTCTGAATCTGTCCCTTCATTTGCAAAATTTGTGGGGGAATGTTTCTGACACTACCTTCACAGACTAGGTCAAGTTTGGTGAATGAGTATATTTAATGTCCCTGGTATATATCTTGTTATTTGGTAAGCAGTCAATAATTGAAAGCTGCTACTCATGCTTATTTCCACTCATTGTTTCTCTGGCTTATTCATCATTTTAAGGTGCTGTAGTTTTCAATGTGAAGGATGTTGCCTTGCTGCCAATCTCACATTTTTAATATTTATGTATAATTTTTTGAAA
The DNA here is from genome assembly GCF_964656455.1 of Halichoerus grypus. NCBI lineage: Eukaryota > Metazoa > Chordata > Mammalia > Carnivora > Phocidae > Halichoerus > Halichoerus grypus. The sequence continues at coordinate 25,996,191 of NC_135714.1, forward strand.
TACTTGTAATTTGAGAGGAAAATCATGCACATTTTCACAGTGGTCATTTGATAGCAGTGTTTAAATAAGGTGTTTGTTGCTGTTAGTGGGAATAATATCTACTGCTATTCTCTTCTGCTTTCTATGTCACTCCCTTTGTAGAACGTGTTCTTTAATGTTTTCTGGTACTTTTTTTCTCTGTTCACTGTTTGAGCTTCTTCCACTTGAGTTAACCATACAGTTGCTCATGCAACAGGCCACCCTATTTCTTCTGCTTATTTTTAACTGACAACAACTATTTTGAAGTGTCATTTTTATGCCAGTAGAGATCTGCATTCTAGAATTCAAGTTTTGAAGACTCTCTCTGAAATTAGAACATTAAGAATAGTTTTGATATAAGTGTTTATAAATACTTCTGCAGGAAGTCACTCATATTTGTGCTTATCGCCTAAGAGTCTCACAGGTTTGGCAACCAATTTAGAATTCCACATCTCCAAATAGTCAAAGTTTATAAGTACTGCCACATATTTTATTTACCTTAAAAATTAAAAGGCTAACACTTTTAATATAGCCCAAATGTTTTGAGTAGGATTGCTATTTCAATTTATTTGGGGACTAGAAACAAAAGTAATTGTGTTTGTGTGTTTGTTTTTTTGTTTGTTTTTCACCAACAGAAGAGAATTGGAGGCACTATGAAAACACAGCTTTATTCCATGACAGGGTTGAAGAGTTCTGTGGGAAATTATTGAAATTAGATTGTAGATCGGAGACTAGATTGTGTGCAGAGGCAGCCATGGTATAGAAACTGGAGCATTAATCCTGACTGCTCTTGAAGCTGTCTCACAAGGGTGACATGAATAAGCACCATCTACCTCTTGGTTTATCCCCAAAACTCATGAGATAATACATAGAAAACATGCATAAGAGCAATAAATTGAATATTTTTTGTTGTTCAATATTTGAAAAACTTCAGCAACAAATATATGAATAGTACAACATTTAAATCACTTCATTAATTAGTTTTATGTGATAAACTATTTGATTTTTCTTTTTTATTTCCTTTTAACAACATTGCTATGCTTGCCAGGGAATGTTAAGTTACTTTTTATTCCTATATATTTCACAGATATCTTCATCTTTCACAATTTGAATGTTTTCAATTATATGCTAAAAGTCAAGCAGATACTTAATGTCCAAGCTAAACTTCATTGTCTTTATGGATACATTTGATTGACTTGTAGCCCTTAATCAATTTAAACACTAATCCAAATCAATAAATGTGCTTATAATAAAAATTTATAAAAATAAAATCTTTTAAAAAAAGAAGCACAGAAGAAGGATGGATGCTATTAGTAGCAATCAGTTTGCATAATGCAGAGAGTGGTTTTATAATTCATTTTTTTTTTTTTTTTTGGTTTCCTTTGCAGGTAACTTGCATCTGACACTGTCGAAGATACTTAATTCATATGGTACCAGTCATGTCAACGTGCCCACCTAAGATGCCAATCCCTAGAAGCATGTATTTCATCTTTAGGTTTTATATCTTGGTGTCTTGTATTTGTGCCCATCTGTCTCCATGGCATACTGCCTACTCAAGGATTGGTAGCAGTGGCAACAGCCCGAGGTGCCAGGTGATACTGAGTTTAAGAAAGGCGTCTTGCAGAATTTTCCTTACGACATCTGTGAAATTGGAAGAGTGCAGGGAAGTCTCTTTTCTGACAGACTTGCCACCCTGGCTCCACATGTCTCTGTACATTTAGTGACACCTGTTCATGAGGGTGTGCCAAAAGATTAAAAAATACTAAAAAAAAAATAGAAAGAAAGAAAAATAAAACTAACTTTCTCAATTTATGGTCCTGTCAACATATCCAGGTTTTCAGGTCAGTGCTATAGTCATTTGGTGAATAAAAGAATTCATATAGATTATACACTTTCTCATCTTATGTATATGTATATATATAGTGCATGTATCTCAAAAACTTTCTCTTATATATCTTACATCTTATATGCATTTTGTTCATCAACCCATAGCAAAAGACCTACACTAAAAGGAAAAAAAAAAAAACTGAGATACAGATATATTCTCAATTTCTAGGAGATGATGGTCTTACAGTGAGAATGAGAATGAATTAGATGTTAATTATGAAAAGGAGATGTAATGGGTAAGCCCAGATACAGAATTTGGGTTTTTTTGTTTATTTTGTTTGGTTGAGCTAATAATATTTAATAATGTAGTTTTCACTCATTATGTAAGTTCATTTTGGTAAATATTCTTTTTCTTTGGCATTGCTTTCTAATTTATCTTTTTTTCATTTTGGGTTAATATTCTTAATGAAAGAGGACTAATAGCTGTTCCCATGTTGAGAAAATCACACACACACACACACACACACACACATCCACAACACAATATCCTTGAACAAATTTCATATTTTCAGAATTAGAAGAATAACACTAATAAAATCAAACAAGGTTTACTATATACATTATGGCAAAAACATAAGAATAATTTATTTTGAGACTTTTAATAGTTTAATAATAAATAGCATCTTTAAGTCTATTTAGTTTTAAATCTCATTGTATGAGTGAGAAAATGAAGGTGCAGAGAGGTTAAAAAGATGTTAGAACAGAAACAAAAGCTTCTTTCTCTCTTCCTATAAATATGCATCTCCTCAATTGTTTTTTGTCTTTTTCCTTTCAGCTTGATATCCTGTCTTTGGTAGGTGATGGGAGATTCATATAAAAATAAATTTTCTTGGGGTGCCTGGGTGGCTCAGTTGGTCTGATTCTTGGTTTCGGCTCAGGTGATTATCTTGGGGTCCTGAGATGGAGCCCCGAGTTGGGTTCTGCACTGAGAATGGAGCCTACTTGAGATTCTCTCTCTCCTTCCCCTCTCTCTCACTCTCTAAAAAATAAAAATAAATAAATAAATAAATAAATAAATAATAAAATTTCTTGTATAAGAACTCAATCTTCATCAATTGCCTATACATAATTTCTGCTTAACTGTGTTCCTAGGAGATCAGAAACTCACAATTTAAAAATTATTTTGAATATCATAGAAAAATAACATTTAGTCATTATTTTAGATAATTAAAAGTTGAGCATATCAAACATTTCAGACAAATCGATATTACACAATTATTATGAAATATTTTAGGTGATCAACTATGTTTACGTATATAGCTAATCACTGGTCAACTTCACTTTTTTGTACTTATATACATGTTAAATATGGGCTTATTTAGTATCCATTTTATTTTCATTTGCTTCAAAATATTAAATCTATTATTTGTTTTTATATTTTCTATACTTTGAATTTACATCTGATTTATTTTATATTACTTTATGAATTTTCTCAAAAATATTTTTTTCTCTGAAAAAACATTTTCTCCCTGAAAATTAAGTAAATAAGTTAGGAAGTTTAAACTAAAAATACCTTTTATTCTTTTTTTTTAAAAGATTTTTATTTTATTTGTCAGAGAGAAGAAGAGAGGAGAGCACAAGCAGGGGGAGCTGCTGGCAGAGGGAGAAGCAGGCTCTGTGCTGAGCAAGGAGCCCGATGCGGGACTCAGTCCCAGTACTCTGGGATCATGTCCTGAGCCGAAGGCAGGCGCTTAACCGACTGAGCCACCCAGGCGTCCCAAAAATACCTTTTATTCTTAAGATATTATTTAGCTGCATGTTCTATTATAACAATATTATTAATAATTAGGCAAATAATTCATTGAATACTATGTTTCTAATATAACTACTATTTCGTCTTGCTGAAATCCATTAAGTAAAACAAACAAAATATACTTTTGGGAGAATGTTCTCAATGACATTTCAAAATGCTAAGGATGAGCTTTGTATCAGTTGCACATTTCAAGGGATTGTTAATGTCATGGAGTGAACTGACAAGTCCAAGGGCAAAATTTAGCACCCTTTGAAGATCAAAATGTCAATGGGTGTTATTTTCAGCCTGTTTTAATTCTGAGAAATTCTTTGCAAGGTCCGTATGTAAGGGGTAAACTTGTGTTTAAACAGACCATTAATTAGGGGAAATCTAATTCAATGTCACTAATTGCACGGCATTTTCAAATCTTGTTAAAACTCAGAAATGAACTTATTCTTCATTCCATCATTCCTTAAATAATTTCTGAGTGCTTACTTAATTTCTCACTTTATGCTAATACCCAGGAATGCAAAGGCGAATACAATGAGATCTCAACCTTTAAGGAACTTCTGGCTTGGTAGGCAAGGTAGCTGTATTAACTAATATTTACTATAATGGTATACGGTAGATACAGATTATGAATATCAATTTATCCTGCATCAAGTAGGGATCTCACAGAGGTTTTAAATTAAGTGAAATATTAGACAATATTTGTGCTGTACATGGATGAGACTAGTGAGAGCTGGATGATGGTTGAAGTGATGTATTGGCAGTGTAGTCTATTTAATAAATAGTGATGCTTTGAAAATTTCTGAATAGTCTGTCTTATTTAGGTTGCCTTCTAAGTAAGTAAAGCTTTAGGTAAAATTTAAGTGAAAACTGAAAGTGAAAAGAGAGAAGAAAATGGATATTTTACTGGAATATATGTTTTAGAGTTATAAAAAAATGAGTTATAGATCATATAAGCCAATATCCTTATTTTGTAGGTGATAAAAAGAGATCCAGAAAGGTGAAGAGAAATGCATATTACAAAAAACCTAAATAGTGGCTAGGCCATGATTTGAATCAAGGTAGTAATTTGAAGCCAGGTAGAATTCTCATTTCTCACAAATTACCCTAGTGGCTCATTCTAGTCATATGTACATAATTTGTAATCATGGAAGAAATGCAATCATAAACCTCCTTAAGACAGAATATAGATTTAAAAAAAATCAGAATGGGGTAGATCTTTAATTGCATCTAATTTGGGGTTTCAATTAAAAATGAAGTTATATTAATTACTTAAGGATTTTAGTGCTGAGTTCAAAATGAAGTTATGTGGACAATAATACCATTGTTGAAATTGTACTATGTATAGTCAGTTAATTAAGAATGAATAAAATTTCTTGAACATTTTAGACATAGGAATAAACAAAGTCCACTCAAATAAGAACAAGCAGAGAGTATTTATTCAGAGCTTGCTTTATCAAGAAAGCCAACTACCACCACTTGGATGTGGCAGACTCAAAGAGGCAGAGGAGTGGAAAGGTTGGGAGGAGAAAACCAAAAATGAGGGAAGCTGGCAGTTACTGACCAAGTCCTGTCCATTCTGGTCAAATACCTACAGAAATGGAGTGGGGTCCCTGGCTGGTTGATGAATCAGTTCTGTTTCCATATAAGATCTGACCATTTTATGTTCAATCTCTCATAGGAAAATACCACAAATTATATAAATAGATAATGGTATTACTCTCTCTCTCTCTTTTTTTTTTTTTTTTATGGTATACCTCTTCTGAGATTTGAATATTTTTCTATCATCAGAAATTAAAACAAGAAAATGGCTGAAAATACCTTTCAAATATCTTAAACATTTCCTTTGAAAAAATTGTTATATCTTATTTCACGAGCTTTGGTCACCCCCTTGGAAAATGCATTCACCATTGACTTGCTCTTGCTCTTGTCCATATGTTTGTTTCCATTGCTTTACCGAAACTGTTACTATTAAAAAATCATTGAATATTTAAGGAAAAATAAGTAAATGGGTAGATGTTACTTATTTTTCCTTTTCCAATTAAATCAAATATTCTTAGGAATTTTTGTTTCATTTTCTCACTAAATCTTTCATATTTTCTTCAAGGTCACTCATATCGCTAAAGCCACATTTTTAACGAATAGTTTTAGCTAAAAATGATTCCCTCTTTTATTCCATATGAGGTAAACCAGATACAAAATGATGGATTTCATAACTTGAAAGCTATATCTGTAAAATTTATAGATACATCTTTCATTTCAAATAAAGTGAGAGATGATAACCTTAATTCAGCATTTAAAATTCCTTTTTTTTCCTCTTAATCTCAATGTACTTTCTTAAAGACAGGAGAAAGAATGGTTTCTTTGTATTCAGTGATGCATACGAGGAACACACAGGCAATAACTTTTGAATAATTATTATATTTAAAACCCCTTATCACCTTACCACACTTTAACTTTTTAATTTAAATTATTTTCTGTGTTCAAAATATGTCTTGATTAATACTAAGTACAAACTTTAACTTATAATCTATTTTGAATTGCTTTCAGGTAATGTCTGAGAGCATGGCTTTAGGATGTCAAATAACTGATCTTATATGCACCAAATTTAAACTACCGTGTAGATTATTCATGTTGAAAAATGCTTTTGTCTTATTTATATATTTCATTCAGAAGCACTTTTGCCATTTTATCTAGATAATCTTGTCTATGGTCTCCTTCTCTTTGGTTATACTCCATAACCTTAGTTAGTAGTGATAACAAAGCCATTGAGGTTAGTGTACTTTGAGTGGAATGTTTTGGCATAAATCAGTTTTGCTTCAAGGGAAACAAAATTCTTCTCCTGAAGTATAAATGATTTTGATTTATAACCAAATGCCTGCTCAACGATACCTTCAGCTTAACACTTTCTAAGCTTAATTTATTTCTTCTGATCCATCTCCTCACTGACAAGCCTCTAGAGCAAAGTACTTAACCCCCCTAATAGTCTTGTCATAAGACATTTAAGGTAAGTTTCTTAACCTCTATTTCAAACTCACTTTACATATCACTCTTCTTAAGAGAATGAGAACCACAAGTCCTGGCAATATCTGGATGGATGCTAATTCATAACACATCTGAATTATCTGTCCTCACGTATTATAAGTTATTTTCAGTAAGGGATCCACCAATATGAAGCACATTTGTTCTCAAGGTTAAAAACAGAAAGCTCGTTTTATCCTTGCTGAATGTCACTCTCAAGACCTATCTTAGGAAACTGCTGGTGTCCTAATGTGGACTGAAATTTTCACTTTCTCCACTGTTAGTACTGAGGAGTCAGCATCTTGGCTGCCCCATCAAGATCTATTTAGATGATGCAAAATGCATCCTCAGTGTCCGGTGTTTGAGACTGGGTTTAGAACTCCCTGTTTTAAAGTGATGCTTCATGGGCAAGGGTCTTCAGAAGCTATGTGTTCTCAGAGGCCAGAATTAGCTTGATAGTGTTAATATTCCTTTTCAATGATGTCTCTATATTTACCATTTTCACACAATAATCAATGAACTTTTAATTTTTTCTTAAAAATTAATATTGTCTAATATATTTATGTGTTCATTCTATCATTCACACATCTAATCCTTCAACTAGCATTCAGTATTTTTGTTCCAGAGACCAACACAGGCACTGGGAAGAACAGAGAGATAGTAAGATATTCATTTCTAAAACAAACCCTCTATTTTATTTTATTTTTTTTAAGATTTTATTTATTTATTTGACAGAGACAGAGATAGCTAGAGAGGGAACACAAGCAAGGGCAGAGGCAGAGGAAGAAGCAGGCTTCCCACTGAGCAGGGAGCCGAATGCGGGGCTCGATCCCAGGACCCTGGGATCATGACCTGAGCCGAAGGCAGACGCTTAACCGACTGAGCCATCAAGGTGCCCACAGACCCCCTATTTTAAATAAGAGAAATTAAGATGTACAAAACAGACATTTTACACAACTTAGGACATTTTTCTAGTCATCAAAATCCGGAAATATAAAACAGAGGTAATTATATGCTCAACTGTGTTTTTGTCTAACAAACACAAATATGGACTATTCTTTAAGAAAACAAATACATTTTTTCCCTTGAGATTCAGTTGAGTAAAAAAGATAAAGAAACTTTAAAAATAAGTTATCCTCAGGGTAGGGGTTTGGGGGAGGTTCTTCCAACCTGTCTGGGCCGAGCTCCTTTGGGTTCAGCTGACACCCCTGCCACTGCTCCGAACCAAGTGCCAATTATCTGGAGCCTTTATAAACTGCATTTTGTAAGCAGATGATAGATAGATGATAGATAGATAGATAGATGATAGATAGATAGATAGATAGATGATAGATAGATAAAATAAATACTTATATTTAAGTACAGAGTATCAAATTTTTTTTTTTTTTTAAAGATTTTGTTTATTTATTTGACAGAGAGAGATACACAGCGAGAGAGAGAACACAAGCAGGGGGAGTGGGAGAGGGAGAAGCAGGCTTCCCGCAGAGCAGGGAGCCCGATGCGGGGCTCGATCCCAGGACCCTGGGATCGTGACCTGAGCTGAAGGCAGACGCTTAACGACTGAGCCACCCAGGCGCCACCAGAGTATCAAATTTTGAGGATCAGATTGGAGTACCTGGGAAAAGGGTTTTGCTAATTTCAAACTACTATTTTTAATGATTTGAATGCTATCCCTGTAATTTAAATCCTAAACTGTTACTTGATGCAAATACAGCATAGCAAATTAAGTAGAATTCATAATGTATTTTAACCATATAGTTTAATCTATTGCTGCATATTTTGCATTGGTTTTCACATATTCTTTTTTATTTTCTTTTATTATGTTATGTTAATCACCATACATTACATCATTAGTTTCTGATGTAGTGTTCCATGATTCATTGTTTGCGTATAACACCCCGTGCTCCATTCAGTACATGCCCTCTTTAATACCCATCACCGGGCTAACCCATCTCCCCTCTAGAACCCTCAGTTTGTTTCTCAGATTCCATAGTCTCTCATGGTTCGTCTCCCCCTCTGATAACCCCCCCTTCAATTTTCTCTTCCTGCTATCTTCTTCTTTTTTTTTAACATATAATGTATTATTTGTTTCAGAGGTACAGTTTTAAGTGAACTCCAATCCAAAGTATGAAATAGCCTTTAGATGTCATTTTCCATGGAATTAAGTATATGTAATTATTGATATATAATGAGTATTTGAAAGAGCATCCTGAGGATCAGAATGCTAAGGAGATATTAATTAACTAAACAGAATATACTAAACCTTCTAAAATGTATTTTTACAACCTCTACATAAAAAAAGTGTTACTATTCTGAAAACCCTAATAGTGTCAATTAAAAGAATAAATGTTCACCTCATTATGTTTTCAAAAGTAGTGAGGAAATGCTAGATTGAGCCTTGGGGAACAAAATATCTTAACAGGCATGAAAAATATTTCATTTCTGATGCTGTTTTCAAATGACAGCATAATATGTTATGGATCATTTGATTTTTTTGTATGAAAATGCTATTCAGCACCCAAAAAGGCATATGCTGTTAACGGCATGTGTTGCCATCCCTTTCATGACAGCTGGTAACAAGAAAATGCCAGTCAAAACACAAAATGTCAAGCAGAAATTTTCCCAATAAAAGTAGTAGTTTGTAAAAATCACTCATAAATAAGCTTCATTAAATAGTTTTCATCAATTCCAAACACCGTTAATCAAAAGCAGTTTCTCAAGCAACTGAAAATTGTAACCTAGATGGGCAGAACAAACTCCAAAAACCTGGCCGTGGTCTCTCGTTATTTCTTACAAGATTAAGTTTGCTTCTTCTCATCAACTCGGAGAAGTTCACATATTCAAGCCCTATTTTAATTATACTAACTCGTGAGAATCCAGCCTTCTGAGAGCTTTTCAGCAAACATAAATGAACAAATTAAAAACTGTACATGTTATTCTTATTCTGCTACATTAAAAAAAAAAAAACAAAAAACTGTGGCTTAAGTTTATTCTCTCAGGCTGCTTTCATGTAGATTTTTTTAGAGAAATATTTATTTATTTACATATTTTCCCTGAATTGTTTATACCTTTCGTGAGCCAAATTTCTTTTTTCTTTTTCTTTTTTTCTTTCTTTTTTTTTTTTTTTTTTGCTTCACAAAGAGGGCCGCGTTAATTCATGAAGATTCATGGCTGCTTTGGAAATTTCTTATGTTTGAGGACCAAGGCAACAGAGAATTCCACCCGGTAAGGGAGATTATTGCTACTTTTTACTTCTTCCTCTGCATCTTTTTTTCCAACTCATTTAATTAAAAAGAACAGGGAAGTTGAAAAGGGAAACACTAAAATGAGCCAAGAAATAATATTACAGTATTAGCTAACCAGGAAAGTGTAATTCCTAGTTATCAGTATCTTCTCTAGGGAGGGGGAAAACACTCCTTTAGAGGTTTTGAGCCCTTTTGCAAAGACTGCTAAATGCAGCTTATGAGATATGATGACCCCATCCTGGTGGCCCTGAACTTCTGACAGAGATTATTTATTCAAATTGATTAAATATAGACTCACTCTCGACTTCTGTCTCTATATATACGTGAATGTGTTTATGTTTATGTAATATTTTTACATATATAAATAATCCTTATTTAGATATTATTTCTATATTTATATGATGTTATTGATATATGTTATATTATTTATTATATAAAATTATTATGATATATGCATATATTTGATATATATGTTATTTTATATATGTACATTTTACATACATATGTAAATATTTTGGAGAAAATATCAGAGGTTGGAAAGGTCAAGATTGGTAGCATCAACTAGGTTTTCTTAAAATGCATTTATGATTTATGAGGCAGTATATAAAATGAAAATCATAATATTTAGACATAAAAGGACCCTAGTAAAAAATGAAAATGAAACGAAAACTGGCATTGAATAAAAATGTGATGACAGTTTTGGAGGTTAATATTTGACGATGCTGGTGTTACTTCGTGGACACATTGCAGCTTTTTCACAGATCTGGTTTTCTCCAGTGATGGGGCTCTCAGAGAGCCCTGCTCGAGGCCTGGTTTCTTCTGCCATATTTTATCAGCCAAAGCAACTTACAAGGCCAGCCCAGATTCCACTGACAGGGAAATAGGCTTTGCCTTTTAAGTAAGGAAAATATGCTGTCAAAATGCAAAGGATGAAGATACAGGAAGGAGGGAAGAATTGTAGTCATATTTGCAATCTAGCACCGAAGATTAATTCTCCCTGCTATGCCCTTTTATGAAATAGTGAAGGAATGTTCTCGAAAGCCCAAACTGCATAAAAAAGGGTTGGAGAGCTGTATGAAATGTTTATTTTTATAGAAAAAGAGACTTCTGAAATTAATCTTATCAATTTTTCCTAACAGGAAAATTTAATGGATATGAAATACTTCTAAAATATAGTATTTTTCCCTTGCTATATAGCAGTTTTGAATATTTCATACATTAATTGAAGTGATTTTTCAGATTATAAAAGCAAATGGCATGAAATATAGAATAAATATTTTATTATGAATGTATGACAAAGATAATAAATAAATATGAGCCCAATATTTATGCAAGATGTCAATTCTAAATGCTTATTTTATTTTAGTGGAGTGCAATAAAATGTATAACAAATTGAGTATTACTTTATTTATCTAAATAGCATCATAAATGTACATAGCACTACAATGATCAGTGTTAGACAAATAGCAATTCCTGTTCCCAGAAATTATGAGTATATATAAATATCCCTGATAGGGAAGAAGTAAACCTTTATTTTAATGGAAGTATGAGTCTGAATTTTCAGAAGATTTTTTAAGTGGATGAAGTGGAAATATCATGAATAGTGATGAATATATCATGCATTGGTATAAATAGGTGAACCACATGTTTATATATTTTCCAACATTTTATTATGAAAAATAATAATCCTACAGAAAATGAGAAGATCTAGAGTAAATTATTCCTGTATACCATTCACCTACAAGTCACCAGTTGTTAACACTTGCCACATTGATTTACCTCTTCCTCTCTGGGTCTCTCTCTTGCATATCCCTCTCTTTCCTTTTCCTTCCCCTCTACCTCTTCTTTTTTTACTGAAACATTTGAAATCCTTTAGCACTGAGCTCCTACATGACTATAGTAGCATTTACACATCATGAAGTTAATTAGCATTGACATCATAATACTGTCTCAACACACAGTTTATTTTTTAAATTTCTCAATTGTCCCCAAGGCTTCCATTATGGCTATTTCCCATCTAACCCAGATGCTATAAAAAGTCACACGTTGCATTTTCTTGTCATTATCTTCAGTTTTTTTTAATCTAGAAGAGCTCACCCCCCCTTTTTTTTATCTTGTATGATATTGATACTAAACGGTTCAGGCCAGTTGAATTATGGGATTTCCAACAATTTAGCTGTGCTTGATTGTTGTGGTTGAACAGACTCAGGGTAAAAATTGTTAGTAGAATAAAGGTGATTTTGTATTTGATCTAGTGTGCTCCTCATTATGTCACACCATAATCATGAAAGGTCATTTTTTTCCCAGTATTGGCGATGCTAATTTTCACTGTTTGCTCAAGGAAGAACCTTCATGATCTCTCCACTCTAAGAAAATCATTTATTTCCTTTTTGAAATAATAAGTGCACTATGAGGTGGTATTATCAGACAGTGTGAATATTATTCTCCCAAACTTTTGTGTATATTGATTTTAGAATCAATTCTCGAAGGAATGTGAAAGAATGATTTCCTAAGTCTAATTCATATTTTTCTCTAAATAAAAGTGTCCCCTCCTTCTTCCTAATTTTGTGAATTATTATGGACCTCTTGATTTTTTTTTTGTTTCAATTAAATATGTTGTTATTATTATTCCTTTATATGCTCAAATTGTAGTTGGCCATGGAGCTCTTTGCACTGGGAACTATATCCTTCTGACATATCTTCAGTAGTGTTGGGGCATTTCCTTTCTTTTTGGCTTAACGAAATGTTAATGGCCACATTTTTTATTTATTCCACTCTTGATATAGAATCAGCCATTTCTTCATAAGTCCATTTTAGGTGGGAATAGGGCTATTCAGCTACCACTGGTCCCCAGCTTTTTAAAGCTATATATGCATGGATAGACACACACACACACACACACACACACACACGCCCCTGTATGATATTCAAAGAAGCCGTATGGTGTCAACACATCCAACAGCCTGCTTGGAAAATGTTTTCATGTGTACATCGTTTCAATATTTTTAATATACTTTTTACAATACTATTTTCTTTGGAGGTACCAAGAAAGAAGAAATGTATTGTCATATCATAGAACAAGTTCACTGCAGTGTTGCATCTGATTAGAAAATGTAACAATTACATTTTTATAAAATAATAGTACATGGAGAAATTTCAGCTCACCCCAAGTTAAGAGTGTGCTTCTGACTTTCACACTTGATCTAATGCAAATTTTTAATATCTCTCAAAGCACATATTTTTCCATTGGTCTGCTGTGGATATGGCATACAAATATTCAACATTTTTTACTACCTTTTTACTTTTTAAAATGTTTTAATTTGAAACAATCTCACACTTAAAGAAATGTTAAATGAGAAATATAGAGGGGTTCTTTTTTCCTAACCTTTTTGAGAGTAAGTTGCTGATATGATGTCCTAATACCTCAGGTAAGTAAGTGCATTTCCTACAAGAAAGAATATTCTCTTACATAACCACAATATACTCATCAATGTCAAGAAGTTAACACTGATAAATTATTACCATCTATATTTCAGAGTCATTTCAAGTTTAATCCATTGCCCTAATAATGTCTTTCATAGGAAACAAACGCTATCTAGAATCTGTGTTGCATTTAGTTAAAATCTTTTTTTTTTTTTTAATTTCCCTGTATCTAAAGTAGTTGTGTAGTCTCTCCTTGACTTTTATGATGCTGGCAATTTTGACTATTGCAAGTCAATTATTTTGAAGAATGTCACTAAACTTGAAGCTATCTGTTGTTACCTCATATTAGCAAAAGTGTCTGAGAAAAGATGCTGTGTTCTTCTCCTTGCATCTTATCAACTGGCTTATGATTTCAATTTGTCCTAGTATTGGTGATGTTAACTTTGATCCTTCGATTCAGGTAGAATCTTTCAGAAGACCTCCCCATTGCAAAGTTACTCTTTCATCTCTTTGCAATTAAAAAGCAATCTATACAATGGTGCTTTCAGATTCCATGCATGAGCTCCTCGCTAGTGTCTTCTACTCCATACCCTGCTTGGCCTCTGGCATGCTTTGCTAACCCATAGTCACTAACCTTCCAACAGAACCTTCTTATCGTTCTGGGCCCTGCCTTTAGATTTTTTGTTTGTTTGTCTAAGACTACCTCCACATTAACTATGAGATGTCCTTTTCACTTTTATCTATTCTAATAATTAGGTTTTCTAAATGATTGTTGATCGTCTTTTCTCATGTAGTCCAAACTGGTTGTAGCAAAAATCCTTATTTTGTGGGAAAAAACTCACAATAGACTAAATTTTGTCAACTATACTCATGAAGATACAGACATGTCCCAGAATATGTAATACTTTGATGGAATAAGTTTTGTGTTTGCTGAGTGAGAATTTTGACAGTCAGAAACCTAGATGTTCATCAGTAATAGAAAATAGATTAACAGGAAAAAACAAACAAACATAAGTTTCATAACAGGTATACGTCTCATATACAGGAAAGCTGAGTAACTCCCTAAAATGGTCCAAGCCACCAAGATGTCAAATAACATTTCCAACTAAGAGGGTGGGTTGGAGGTAGAGGCAAGATAGGAGGGATTATGGGAGGTTACCAGGAAAAGTACAATAAACCAAAGCAAGATTTTTGTGCAGACTGAAGTATTGTCCTCTCCACTGATAAGAGTTTCTAAAGATTTAGAGTCACCCTTCTCTTACTGGTATAGAGAGGGAGACACCCTTACAAATAGAGATTTCCCTTCCAACTGTAAATGTCTCTTACAAAAGGGTAACTGATGCTCAGTTTCAGAGTTTCTCCTATGTCTGCTGTTTCTTAAAAATAATCGGCTCAAAAAAATCAATATGCCAAAAAGACATATTTTGAGTGGCATATTCTGTGTCCCTTCACCAATTTCCACAAGCACATACCATCAGCTCTTGCCTAAAGCAACATCACCTTATCAAAGGTTAGGCTTATAATACTATTCATTTGTTGACCACATGAAATTTACATATTTGTCACCTACCTTCTTTAAACTAATTTTTTTCCAGAAGAAATCTAAAAAAATAATATTGTAACTTTATCATTACAGAGTGTGGATGCTACTGTTTCTTAAATATAACAAAATATGCAGAAAGATCATGTAGTCTTTGTCATTTGGAACACATTCCTTGATGTTATCAGGCATGTTTACCCACACCTCAACTTTTACAGTGTTGTCTTAATTTAAGGTAAACTATATATTTAAGAGTAAGAATATTGAAACATTTTAGGAAACGAGGGTCAGAAAACTGGCAAGCCATTTGAGAGGAAGGGAAGCAACATACATACAACCACCAATTTTCTAGATGAGTAGCTGCATCTGTTGAAGTTGAGAGAAGACCTAGATAAGAATTCCTAGTTTCTAGATATGTAATAGTCTCCTTCTATCAGCTCTGATTGCATGAGTATAGAAGGCATACAGAAGAATTGCTTTTTCTTCACTTTTTGAACATTTTTCAAGTCTGATGATAGACCGGTCAGTTCTGAGAATGAATTAAGATTTATTTTTCATGGTAAGTTAATTAATTCATTGGCCCAAACCATATTTGAACCAAATGTCATATTTAAGTAAAATAAAACCGTTGTGGTCATTCTACTCCACAAATTTTAACACTATTCATTACTGTACCGATGACAATAAACCTGCAAACAGTGCCATTTATATTTAGTTCTTTATAATCACCAAAAAGTCCATTTAAATATTAAATATAAAAGGCAATTATCATACAGATGAAGTTGAATGTGATGCTTAAAAATGCAACATACTCAGTTGAATCCTAAAACAGACAAATCAAGTATTCTCAGTAACATAATACTTGGTCCTCCAAAGGAACCTTTTTCAGAATATTTAGGCTGAATTAATTTTCACTTTGAGTTTGTCTTAAACTCAGGGAGTACCTGCTTTTCTTTCTTAAGCTGTACTAGTGAGTTCCAATCTTCTGTCCACAAATCAACAACAGAGCTGATCACCGACTAGCTTGAGCAGTGACCTGCAAAGCAAACACAAATGTAGATGATTCCCAATTACAACATCCATTTATAATCTCAGTTTATTGATGCTGTTGAGGGAATTTGTTTCACTCTTTTATATTCCTGAAATTTCTAAAAGGGCATATTCATCATGTAAGAAGGCCTTGAGGAGAATTTTCTATACATGAAGGTAGAGATCATAAGCATAAGATTTACTCAGCTATAGAAAGTATACCTACATAGAAACTTTGCTCAAACAACTATTAATTACTTGAAATGAGGTTTAAGAAACCCACTTTGGGGTCATATTTCAATAGGAAACATCTTTTGACCTATGACTGTGTCCAAAAAAAAAAAAAAATTGTACTACATAGAGTTAAACCAGCAACAAGACTTTATTTGAGACGATTGCAACAGAGGTCAAGACTATTATGACAGGATAGAGAGATCAAACTCAGCTCTCCTAAAACAAAAACCAGACAAGTTTTTAAGCACTTGAGTGGGTTACTAGAAAAGTACTGGAGCACATTAGTGGGGACATTGTTGAACGTGATTACATGATCCATAGACTCATAGAAGTTAGGCTCCCACCCTCCTATGGAGACTGGGAGAATAGAGGCAAGATGATTACATTTCAAAGGGATGGTTCCCACATCCTTGAGAAAGACATTTCTGTATTATAAAACTGGACAGACCCTTTTAAAAAGATGTACAATTCAAAGGTGCAGTGAAAGAATTCACAATTTTAAGTTTTCTAAAGCTCTAAGAAAAGGGAAGTCAGGGGTCCATAATCAGGAACAAACCTGCCTGAAGTTCAATCAAGTTGAGGGAAACAGTAAGATCATCTTGGTCAATGGATGATTATCACACACTGGTTACCAGAAAATGATAGCACTTGACAATGATTTATTTTATGTCATATCAGTCCATATTCAAATGAAACAACTGTTAGACTGTTATTTTTTTTTTTTTTCTCTCTCTCCAGGTCATAGCTTTTATTTCAAGTAGCATTATTTTACCAAGCAAACAAGCAAACAAACACAAAAGGGTAGTCAACGCACAAAACTTTACCTCCACAAGTTTATTTTCTTTGCCCAATTTATATTTTTTCAAATCCATCTCAGGAATTTTAACAACAGTTTTAAATATTCTATAGTTGATCTCGAATATATAATAAATATAATAGAGATTGTAGAAGGAATGTCAAAAAGAGGCCTCAGAAATAAGAGCTCTCAAATCATAGATCAGGTCTGTTTCTTTTCATTATATTAACCATGGCAGTCCGTTGCATTATTTTCAGGAAAACATTTTGCTACATTTGAAATTCAGGTGTTCATTAATGTAGTAGCTTATTTATTTTGATTCTGAAGTACTTTTCAGGAAAAATCCAGATGAACCTTGATTTACTAAGTAGTTTACTACTGCAGGGCTTTGTCAGATGTGCTCTCTCCAATGAAGCATACTTTAACAAAAAGTGATTGCATCAGTCTTTTTTCTTTTAATTACATCTAAAAAAACAGTTAGTTAAAAAGACTTACAGATTAAGAGTTTTTTCCAAGATAGTTTTCCATGTTTGTTCTCAAATTTAAAGTCTCTAATATATTCATTAAAATATATTGTGTTCCTGCTCTGTGCAAAAATATTGACAATAAAAATCCTGTGAAGTTAGATATTTTTATGATGCTTATTTTCAAATAAAAAGTAAGTTTTACATAAGCTAAGTAATTCACTCATGCTCACCTACCTGTGAAATGATGGAGCCATAGCACTTTCTTTTTTTTTTTTTTTCTTAAGATTTTATTGATTTACCTGTTTGGGGGAGAGCACAAGCAGGGGGAGCTGCAGGCAGAGGGAAAGGGAGAAGTGGACTCCCCTGCCTGAGCAGGGAGCAGGATGGGGGGCAGGGCTTGATCCCAGGACCCAGAGATCATGACCTGGGAGGAAGGCAGGTGCTTAGCTGGATGAGCCACCCAGGCACCCCCAGCCATAGCACTTTCATGAAGAGATATAAGATTCCAGAATCCAAGTGCTTCACCCCCAGGCCATGTTGTCCCTCCAGTTAATGCTGGTGGGATGTGGGCATTTGATATTATAATGGAAAGTGGCAGAAGAAAAAGTGAAGGCAGTGTAAATAATTAGAACGGTTGACAATGTACTCGAGACCAGAGGAAAATTCAATAAAGTTAAAATATGGTGCCTGTAAAGATAATCAAATTAATCTTTTAAAATGAAATCCTTTTTAAATTTATTTGGGAATAACAAGGAAAGTGCAATTCAGGACAAGCAAACTATGGAAAAAAAACTATAGGCAAGTCCAAAGAAACAAAAGGAAGGTCAGCTTTTATCATGTTTGAGGAAACTATAAAGAGTTGTCTTGAACAAAAGCTCACAGGAGAAGAATAAGAGTTTGAGGTTGTGGTGGTTAGTGCAAGCGGTGGTTGGTGTATTGGTGCTGTACAGGGAGTAATATTTCTTCTTCTTGCTGGTTCTGTAGGCTCGAGTGAGTGGTAACATGCAAGGAAGCTTCCCCTTCAGGGCTTCCCGACTCCATTATAAATGAAATTTTCTCCACTCATTTTCATAAGATGATGACTGAGACTAAACAATGGGTTTGTAGCTTTGTTTTTTTCTCTTTATTAATAAGATATAAAATAAAATAAGGTATTTGATTAAGCCTAGCAGGGAATCTTTGATCATTAATTGAATCAAATGAAGAATAGAACTTGAAACTGGATAAATCTGAAAATCATCAAAATATATATACATTATTATGTTATACTATACTCTGATATCCATATGTTGGCAAGAATGATGGCTGTTATTTCTTTAACACTCTGCAATAATGTGAATATTTTAGTAAAACAATGAAAAGATCAAATCGAAATAAAAATATGCTGCTGGATTACTTCAGTTCATATAATAAATGTTTTAATGAAAATAGAAATTAATTCTGAAAATCAAATCCTGTTTTATATGCATGAGAGCAAAGTGCAATTCAAATCAAACCTCTCATGAACATGTTTTTAATAAAAAAAAGTCTTTAATAGTTCCATTTTGTTTGTGAATCTGAACTTCTGAGTATCAAGTTTTCTTCCAAAGATCTAGTTGTATTTAAGAAAAAAAGAGAAGTGTAGGGCGCCTGGGTGGCTCAGTCGTTAAGCGTCTGCCTTCGGCTCGGGTCATGATCCCAGGGTCCTGGGATCGAGCCCCGCATCGGGCTCCCTGCTCCCTGCTCCGCAGGAAGCCTGCTTCTCCCTCTCCCACTCCCCCTGCTTGTGTTCCTGCTCTCGCTATCTCTCTCTCTGCCAAATAAATAAATAAAATCTTTAAAAAAAAAAAAAAGAAAAAAAGAATAAAAGAGAAGTGTAGAACCAATGCTTAAATGACCTTGAAACACTATAGTTGGCAAAATCCCCACCCAAGTGTAAAATAAGCTTAGCTTCCAATTAAAATGTTACAAGTTGGTACTAAATCTAACCAACAATTTGAAACCTTCAGTAACACAAAAGTTGTCACCGTTTTTTAAAAAGGTGGTAGACAATGCCTCACTAAAAAAGAAATTTTAAAAAGTAACTACCCTAAGAGCAAAAGAATTCAAAGATAGAAACAATGAAGAAATAAAGTGTACAGAATTAAAATGTGTTGTTAACATGCTCCATTATTTAATGATACATTAAAAGGTAGAGGGAGAAAGACCTTAGCTGTATTGAAATTTATGATTCCCTTAAGTGTATGATAATTATCCCTTAATTATGATGACCTATTTTAAGGTAAAATAATGTTAGTTTACAAAATTTCTTCTTTTTTGTGAGAAATATTACATTATATTATTCAACTTGAAATTCTTCAAATGCTTCTGGCATTTATTGAATTTCAGAAGGTTTTTTGGTAACATTTCTTAAGAAAACAATCTGAAGTTTTTCTACATACTCAGGTGATGTTATCTATGCCAAAATTGTACTAGTCTGTAATTCAGAGGGTATACTTGAATGGGAGATGAAATTATGTTTCCATATCATTAATTAAAAGTAAAGTTTAATACACAGTAGAGTACCTTGTAAGTTAATGTAAGAATTGTGCCTTTTTCCCCGAGTGATAAGAGAGGCCATTATCAAGTTTCAAGAATGAATGTAATATGATTGGAATTGTCTCTTGACTCCTATGTTTACAACTGAAGGGCAGCAAATATGGAAGCAAGGAGACTAGTCAGGAGAAAAAGATGTCAGTGTTGGTAGCTGACAGATCTAATATGGGCTGTGAGAGACAGAGAGGTGAAGAAGAAAACTCTAGCTGTGAGTCTGAGCCACCCACAGGGATAGAATTTTACCATTTTCTGAGAGGAAGGATATTGCAAGGAGAGCTCAATTTTGGATATGGTAAGTTCATGAAGCCTACAGGATATCCAGATGAAATTTCAAAGAGACAAATAGTATATAAATCTGAAATGCAGAAATGAAGGGCAGACTAAAGATTTATTTGAGAATCATCAGCCTACAGATTTTTTTAAAAGCATGAAACAGGAGAAAATTCCCAAGGGAGTGAGCACAGATTGAGGGAAGGAAAGAACCAAGACCTGAGCCCATCAGCAATCCAATATTTGCAGATTGGAATAATAATGAAAACCGGGAAAGAAACTAAGAAAAAGTAACCCAAATTCCGTGGGAAACAAGGAGTGTTGATCAGCTTTAATAGAACAGACATCTGCCAGAGTGAGAACCTAACCTCTCTCAAATGTCTAAAACAATTTTATCATTGTGTACTGCAAAGTTGTGTGTCTTCTATTTTAGTGAATGCCACCATGTCTCCCCAGATATTCCAGTCAAAAATCTTAGAATCATCTTATTCCTTATCTTCTGAACTTCCTAGGTACAGTTAGTCTGCTCTGTACTTCCTATTTCTGAGCAATCTTTCCCATTACAGAATGGATCAAGTTATCAGTTCTCATCTGTACTGCATTAACCTTAAAATTATTGTTTTTTCTCTACATTTTCTATACATAAGCTTGTCATAGCTAAATTTACTCAAATGTTTGTTTATATCTAACTTTTCAGAGTGGAATAGCAGGATATTATTGCATAGCCTTCACAACTGTGTTCTCTTCTTCTATTTCTGCTCCATGCATTCTCTCTTTTGTCTATGTAAATTTGATCATGGTTCTCTCTTTCAATGGGCCTTCATTATTTTCAGCATAAATGTTAACTTTAATTGGGCTTTCAATGTCTTCTGCCATCTGCCCCTGGCTTACTTTTCTGATCACTTGACATTTTCTTACATTATACAACCAACATTGTGAACTATTTTGTGGTTTCCTAAATGCACGATACTCTTTCCAATCTATATGCTTTTGAATGCACAACCCCTGCTATATAGACTGACCTTCATGCTGACGCATTTTTCAAGATTTATTTCAAATGTCAACTAATTTATGAAGAGTATCTTGAAATTCATAGGCAAAATTAGGTTCTCCCCTAATCCCCAAATTGCTAATGATACATATTGGAAGATTAACAAAACACTTTGTGAACTTCCTCAACTTGAGTTATTTGAGAAAAAAGATAACGCTATTTTTTACCTTCAAATCCCTAAAATATGTTCAGGAACATAGTAAGCACTAAGTACATCTTGAGAAAGGAAGGGAATGAGAGAAAAGGGAGTTATCCAGGGAAGGAAAGGAGGAAATTCTCTATGCGTTCTTCAAATTCATTTAAATTAAATTGAATGTACAAATGATATTTATGATTTTGTGTTTACCAAATCTCCATCTGTAATGTGGATTTTCATATTTTTTGCTTCTTTTGTGACTTTTTATTGACTAACTGTATATTACATTGTTTGAAATTTATTTAAAACTATGCCAGCAGTATATTATGGGAGAGGAAATTTTTTTTTCTCTACCTTTTCATGTTCTTTTACTTATTCTATTAGTTAAATTGGCATTAGGACTATTAACAGGGAAAAAACAAATTTATTTATTTATTTATTTATTTAGGGGGAAACAAACTTAATTTCAG
The DNA here is from genome assembly GCF_964656455.1 of Halichoerus grypus. Lineage (NCBI taxonomy): Eukaryota > Metazoa > Chordata > Mammalia > Carnivora > Phocidae > Halichoerus > Halichoerus grypus. Next base: position 26,018,093 of record NC_135714.1, read on the forward strand.
ATGTACAGAGTCCTCCAAAGAGTTGAGAGTTTCAAAGATAATCAGGCAATTGAGGCATATATGTCACCTTGAGCTAAGCAATAGAGGGTAAGGGTCTGGAGCTTAAAATAGAAAAAAAATGGAAAACAATTACAGGGAGATGAAAAGACTAAATGTTTGGCAAACAAATGTTTGTCATGCCATGCAGAGACAATATGGGGGCACAGAGTGAACTTTGAGCAAAAAGTCTCTGTGAGCTGAGCAGCTTAGCACACACAGCCTAATGTCTTTGTAGTTATCTCTGGTGATAGCTCTATTCCTGAACCAGGCCCTCTATCTAAATTCTTTGAGGCAATTAAGGTAAGGAGGGTGAGGGCTCTTACTGAGTCTTTTCAGTCTTAAATGTCTTCCGCTCACAATTATCCACATGCCAAAGTAGTGCATTTTGGGGAGGAGTGTTTTGAACCCCCTATACATTTGCATTTGCATGTATTTATGTGTATACCAGTCTGAATTGCAAAGCCTGCTATTTGTTCTAATCAGGGAATTACACAGTCTCAGGGGACTCATCTAGGCTTCAATCAGAAAGTTCATACTCCAAAGGGTAGTAGTATAAATATTTCAATTATCTTTACCACGAAAGCTTTGCTAATTTTATAGTAAATATTAGAAATAAGTTTTGATTTATGATATCAGAAGCCTATTAATTATCATAACACATTTTAGAAATAGGCTATCATTGGTAAAAATTATTGGTGTGCAGGGCATGTGGATTGGCCACATTTTTTTAGAGATACTTTTCACTCTTGCATATAGGGAAACTAAGGGTCTGGATACTTAGGGATGGTGCATAAGATTTATTTCAAAATGTTTTCTGTGTCCAGCTCTCAATTCATTGGATTCTGGTTGCCTCATTCTGCTATCTAAATCCTGCTTCCAAAATATTATAATATCTGATATAAGTAACCTTTTCATGAAAAATGTGTTAGGAGAAGCTGAAACAAGGGATAGATGGGATTTCATCATTTTATTGGACAAACGAGAGCATCCTTCTTCCTAGTTAATATTTGTTTAATAAATGTTCTTATATGCAGCAGAATTTAGTTGCTGATGACATTTTGGGAAAGTGACTAACTCTCATCCAATGTTCACTTTGGCAGCCACCATTATTAAGAGTTGTCAAGACCAAATTGGCTTGAGTCAGCCTGAAACACTGAGCTTGTGTGAAAGTTCCTGAGCAAAAGCTCTGTGTAATATGGTGCCGGAAGAGCAGAAAGGGAGATGACAGACCTTGGAGACGAAGTGTTTGACTGCCACTGACTCTGTTGATGAAGACAAGTGTGCTTGCCAAGGAGTTCTTTTACAAATGTGCGGAGGTGTTCTGTAGCAGACAAATAAAACTTTTAAAGCTTAGGCAAGATAGAAAACCCTTCAATATAATGAGAATGAATCCCTTCTATCCGATGAAGCTCTGTATCCCCTCCTCTGTCTCAACAGACCATAGAGAAAAATTGTTTAAAGAAACAGAGACTTGAACATCCGAAGATTAATTATTCCTGGTCTAGATCTTTTCCGTCTCTTAACTTCTTTCAAACTTAGTCATTATAGCCTGCAATAAAATATATATATTTATTTATTCCAGTTGCTTATGTGATATAACCTGTCTCCAAAGAAATTGCAAACTCAAGTTCAAGGGCTAGGATATATGAAGGACTCCTGACAAGGGAGTGGAATTAGAGAATATAATAAACTGAACTTTTTTTTTTTTTTTAAGATTTTGTTTATTTGACAGAGAGAGAGAGAGAGATCACAAGTAGGCAGACAGGTAGGCAGGCAGAGGGAGAGGAAAAAGCAGGCTTCCCGGTGAGCAGGGAGCCTGATGCGGGGCTCGAGCCCAGGACACTAGGATCATGACCTGAGCCGAAGGCAGATGCTTGACCCACTGAACCACCCAAGCGCCCCATCAACTGACATTCTTAACCCCTGTGAAGACGGTGTCTTTTCAGAATAAAATGCAATAATCTCCTAAGGAAGCATGATCTGTCCTAGGAATTCTATATTTGCATGAGCCAGGTGCCTTGATGAAACTTAGCTTGTTTCCTGATGTACTGTGACTCTTCCCTTTGTTTTAATTCACCAGTCTCCAGTCACAGCTCCCTCAGCATTACACTCAGCATAACTGGTATTGTTTTAGAGTGCCCTAAGAATTCTTCACTCTCTCCACTTAGGGACTCCCAGTTGTCTCCCCAAAACAAAACAAACAAACAAACAAACAAAAAAACCCCGGCAAAACCTTCATTAATTATGACATAAGAAAATGACTGGTGAAATGGAACATTATGACTCTGTTGCCTTACCCAGTTGTTGGTGTTCTGGTGTTCCACAGTGTTCCCCAAACAGATATTGATGAGTTATTACATCTGTTCATTAACATAGCAACACAGTTGGTTTTTGTCACAGTTTTGAATTCTAACACAGTATGATTAACATATAAATGCTACAGAGCATGACTAGACCATGTGTAAATTAATACTAATGTACTACATGGAAAAGTTCTTGCTCACTCAAATGTGACCTCCATTGAGGCAGAATAGTATGTCCATTGCTACAGCAGACAGAGAAATGCCTGCCCCCCAGATGTTCACATTCTAATCACAAGAATGTGGGATTATCTTACCTTCCATGGATAAAGGAACTTTGCAGATGTGAGGAAGATTAATGGCACTGAGATGGGAGATTACCCAGGTGTGCCCATTCTAATCACATATGTCCTTAAAAGTAGAAAACCATTTCAGGCAGTGCTCAGTGAGAGAGATGTGACTCTTGAAAAAAGGCCAGAAATATATGATGTTCCTGGCTTTAAAGGTGTAGTAAAGGGATCAAGATATGCAGGCGACTTTTAGAAGCTAAAAAAAAACAAGAAAACATATTCTTCCCTAAAGCCTCCAGAAAAAAAAAAAATCAGGCCTGCTGACACCTTGATAGCTGGTGAGACTATCTTGGCCTCCTGACCGACAGGACTGTAAGATAATAAACTTGTGCTATTTTAAGTGACTAAGTTTGTGGTAGTTTATTTGTTACACAAGTAACAGAAAAGTAAGACAATTGCTTAGCCAAAAATGGAAAATCAGTAACTGTGGAATGAATAAGTGGATGAAACCATCATGCAACTATGTAGAATTCGTCGGTATTATAAAGCACAATCTAATGTCTAGTGTACTAGAATGTTTTCATTGCAATTCTCTAATGAATTTTATGTAATTGTATTTAACTCATTTGTGGTAGTTATCTAACATTTTAATTATAATTTTATTTAATTAAATTTTCCCTTATTCTTCACTCAAAAATCTATTATATTTTGATTTACTGATGGATGAATAAGTATTACTTGCATCTGAGTTATGCTCATCACAATTTCAGGAGGTCCTATAGAGCTGAATACTCCTATACTAATGTCTTGTAATTTATAGATGCACATATATACATATAATCGGCTATTAGAAATTAGTTTTCTAAGCACAGAACAAGTTTGCATGAATACTTGACAAGAATATATATTCTTATGTCTCCACCAGGACACAATACTGGATACATCAAAGGGGATCACTAAATGTTTATTGCAAAATTGATTAAAATTATATTTAAATTCTATAGCTATGTATTTCAATCACTCCTTTGTATGTGAAATCAACTCCTTGGCCTCTCTGAAATTTTACTGTAGTCATATGGCCAAACTCCAACTCTGTTTAAATCCAACTCTGTCCCTAAACTTCCTCCCACAATCAGCCTCACTGTATATTCATGTTTGCTTATCTCACACAGGCTGTTACCATTGCTTGGCAAGCATTCTCTGTTGCTCAGTGCATTCATTCCCTCAATTTCTTAAGCATCTATTCATAATTTCTCTCCTCTCCCCAACTATTCAACACCTCATTCTTTTTCTTTACTTTCACATTGTGACTGTACTTCCTAGTTTAATGAAGAATTGAAAATAATTGGAAAAGAACGTCCACCCAATTACACTTGTGCCCATATACCTACAAAAACGATCTTCTCTTCTATGGATGAAAATCAGCCAAGGATAAACCTTCATTTTAAACTTAAAAAAAAAAAAAAGATTTATTTATTTACTTGAGAAAGAGAGAAAGAGAGAACACAAGTGGGGGGGGGCAGTAGGAGAGGGAGAGAGAGAGAAGCTCAAGCAGACTCTGTGCCAAGTGTGGAGCTCAGTGCAGGGTTCGATATCTCGACCCTGAAATCATCACCTGAGCTACAACCAAGAGTTGGAGGCTTAACCTAATGAGCTATCCAGGCGCCCCTCTCTACTTAACTTTCTAAACATTTTATTTGACTTATCTGTCATCTGCACTCTCTATGCCCAATTACAGTGAAATTTCCTGGGGTACAGGGATTTTTTTCTTTTGTTCTTTTCTGTTGACCCCTGATATTGAAAGCTTTGATTCTCAATAAATCTTGAATGAGGGGTGCCTGGGTGGCTCAGTCAGTTAAGCGTCTGACTCTTGATTTCGGCTCAGGTCATGATCTGGGGCGGTGAGATTGAGCCTCATGTTGGGCTCTGAGCTCAGTGGGGAGTCTGTTTGAGATTCTCTCTCTCCCTCTGCCCCTCCCCCCTGCTCTCTGTATCTCTCTCTGTCTAAAATAAATAAATAAATCTTAAAAAAAATAAATCTTGGATGAAAGGATGAATAAACCACTATAGGGAAAAATGACATGCAAACTTTATTAATCGCCTTCCAACATGTTGTTGACAAAAGGCACTAGAGTAAAAAATATGGTTTCAACTCTTTTATGATGTCAGAGACATAAGTAGATAATAGTACTTCAAAGAGGAAGCTGAACTTCTCTTAGTCTTGGTATCTTCATATTTAAAGTGGAGAAAATTATCTTTCCAATATTCCCTTTATTTGAATACAATCCATGGGAAAATATTTTATTACCATAAAACCTATCAAAATTAATCTTATTTAATCTTGACAGTCCCATTGCTTTGGTAGGTCAGCTATTTTAATTCGAAGCAAAACAAAAAAAGTAATTCAAGACATAGAGAATAATTATTACCATCACCACATATGGAGTATTTATGGGAAAGACCCTGGGAAGGGCCCTTTATACTTAATATAAGGATGTATATATTTCCAGTCAGGACACCTCTCTACCTAGCCTGGTCTTACCACTGGCAGAAGGGAGCTCAGAGACAAAGATGAAATACTGATTTTCTGTGAAGGGTCTTCCTAGTCTCCAATTTTCCTTGAATAAAATTATCCTCTCCAATGTTCTTCGGACAGACTTTTATAGATAAGGACATAAGGGAGAGAGGCAGGAGGCTGCTATTAGAATAATGTGGGATTATTATTCCAACAAAAAAATTATAATTATTGTTTAGTTTCTGAAAAAAAAAAAAAAAATTATCCTCTCCATCCAGTCGTCGTGCTCAGCAACAATCTAACTGCCGAATGACTAACATCACAAAGTCACTGTGATTGTCAAATCAGACCTCCGTCCTGCTTGCTTAAGCAACGTTGATAAAGTAGATTCAGAAGGGCCTTTCCCATGGCATTTGCCCCTTATTCCCGCTCTCATCACACCTGCTTCTGTATTGATTTCCGTCACAAATCTGTAAGGAAGTTCCCGACGGGCACTGTATCTTACTCATTCTTGTTTTCTGATACAGTATCCCTGCTTTTCAAACATTCCCGTCAGGCCCCTTCACTTACACAGAAGACCCACATTAGTACCTGTTTTCACTAACTGAAGGGAATGCAAAGAGGATTTTCACTATATATATATATATATATATGTATATATATATATATATATATATATATATATATATAGTGCTATACATGTAGCTATATATATATATATATATATATATATATATATATATATATATAGCAAAAAGCAAAAATGCCATTCAGCGTCTGTTTTGCCGCAATCTGTTTTAGAGGCAGCACACACCCTGAGAAGCAGGAGCTGCCCCGCGGGCTCCTTCCCGGGAACTACACTCAGCATCTCCGCATCAAACCACCATAACTTTGAACTGTGTCTGTGAGCATCTATGCTTTGTCTTGATTTATTGTGTGCATTTGTTAGCAAGATGTGTCCTAAGGTAATTAGAAAAGCCTAAGAGGGGTTTTTTGTTTGTTTTTTTTTGAGTCTAGGAATCCTCAAAAATGTTTCCATATAAATGAATGATAATTGCTTCTTCACTTGACACCATTTCCAGCTTACAAAAGATTTCATAGGAACGTTCTACTTTCAGAGAGTGAGGGGAACCTGTATTTGGAAAACAGCTTAGAACATAAGAGGCATTGATTCATGTTTGCTGAATGGATAAGTGTTTCCCGCCTCTGAGTTATGCTCATCACAATTTCAGGAGGCCAAATAGAGCTGAGTATACTCCGTCCTATACTAATGTCCTATAATTTCATATAGTTTTAAAATTTCACAAGATTTTCAAAGTTCCCATTTTTTTCTTTCTAGAAACTACATTCACTTCTGTAGTTAATGCAAAAAATCAGCACTTTTTGTTTTAATAATGTAAACATCATAATGTTCTCTATAAATAAACTATAATTATAATGAGTGGTGTTTAGAAAAGATATGGTGCTTTATCCAGGATATTCATTTTCTTATATAAGATTAATGTGAATTTAAATACTGTTTTTGAATATGGCTACAAATTCTACACTTACTTGTATATCCAACTTATAAGTAGTAACATTCTAGATGCAAAATGAACAAACCTTTTTTTAAAATTTTAAAGAGAAAGGAAAAGAGCTTTATTTGAGTCCAAGTTAGGACAGCTGGCTGGAATACACAATTTTCACAAAGAGGAGAGTGCTCCGGGGAAGGACCATTTGGTGCATATATGTTTTTTTACATAAAGAGTTGCAAATCATCATGACAAAGGACATCCTAGAAAGTTATAGAATTTATCTTATGTTTTTAGTATGTATGAGCAAGGCCACTATGTCTTTAATCTTATGGAAACCAGGAGGGTTTTTTGTTTGTTTGTTTCTTATATTTATGTTTGGAATACTCCTTTTTGATTGAATTTTTTTTTTTTTTTTTAACAAAGCAGAAATACAATGTGTGCTCAGGGTGGAAATAGAGCCCATGCTTTGAGGTTTTGCTGAGTCATTTTGACCTTGGTCAATGCTAAATAAAGTATAGCTTCCTTGGGACCCCAGAAACAGGGCCCACAAACATTAAGTTTTGAAAATGTCCTTTATCAACACAGGGATAGAACTATACCTTTTGTTAAGATAAATGCTTAATTCGTTATGGAAGAAACTGTATTTTTGAGAAAGAATAATAATTAAACAAGAACTCAAATGTCTGTAAAGCATGTTGATAATCTTGTTCTGAGATGCCTCCCATTTGCTGAATTATATTGTAACAACTTTTTTGATCCCATCTTAAAATGAGAAGCCTGTTTTAAAAAAACCAAAAGAGGTATATACAACAATTATCCCTATTATGCCCACAAGTAAACAGACTCAATGAATTATTTTTTTCTCCATAAAGTTGTATCCCACTCCAGTGTGATGAAGACAAGATTCAAATCCTAGTTTACCAAGTCAAAATCAAACTCTAAATCATTGTAACATGCTGTCTGCTTAAAACTTAGTGAGTGCTTGTCACTGAGCAATCAATTTCAATCTCTGTCTGTCTCTTTATTTACCTCTGTCTGTCTCTCTTTTTTATATACCCTTCTCCTCCCACCCCCCGCCCCGAACACACAGACGTAACACTAACCATATAATCTCACCAGGCAGATGATGAGATGAAGGATTAACTAACTAGGCTAAGTATTAGTTTAGTATCATTTTGTTACTCTCCTTACTTATAAGGGGTTATAATTCAAATTTGTCTTATTAATAATCCTGTGTGTTTAATCACAATGTATTAAAATATATAAATCATTTTCATAAAAAAATTTCTGAAAAACATGCTTCTGATTACATTCCATGGCTCTGGGCATTCTGAGATTATTGTTTGCTTTTCAATCTTGTTTTAGTTGGATGTTACATTAAAGTATCTGAATGCTGAATTCCACTTTCTTTTTTCAGGATCAGAAGATAAATTGTTTTGAAGTAATGCAATTCTATTATTGCAAATTGTCCGGGTAAAATATATTTATATACATTTACCATATTTAGTAACATATTTAGTATGTGTAGAAACCTTAGTTCCCATGAAAATACAAGCTATTAGATTATCAGCTGGGTCATCTGAATGGATTAAAGGTGGCTTATAATGTTGAAATGTATGTTGTAAGGGTCTTAATCAATTACATTTCAGAATAGGCATTAGCAATGAATTAGTAAAGAGAACTCTAAACTTGGAAGTTATATACTCGGATTCATGTTTCAGCTCTGTCATTTACTAGGTCTTTGAATTTTCAGAAGATAGTTTTCTTTTTCTGGGCCTAGAGAATTTGTTTGCTTGCTTGTTTTTATTTATCTGTTTGTTTTTCATCTGTCAAAGGAGCTGTCTTGAGCCAGTGATCTAGAAGTTCCTTTTTGCCGATAGTCCCTGACATCACAATGTTGTATTGAAAACATTCTGCTAGGTCAATATTAGTAAAGCTGAATGAATATAAATGTTCTGTTCATTCTCCATGCACACTCTGGAAATCATGAGTAATGAATACTAAACTCACATTTCTTATTTATGTATTTCTTGATCTCATTTTGTGGATATTCCCTTTGCAGTAGCCTCTGGGCACATTTACAGGATTTAATAAGAAGAGAGACGATATCTGCAATCTTAATTGTATAGCAGAATGATAAACTCACAGACGGAAAGCTTGTCTTGTAAATTTAATTTCCTCTAAGCTTGTTAGGAAGACTATACCGGAGAATATAAGAGCTCTCATCTCAAGTCATTGTATTACATGAACTTTTCAATCCCCATGTCAACTAGTATTAATATATTTAAAGGCATGTTGCCTACTTTAGTAGAAGAAGATATGATATATATTTTAGTTTGATGTAAGATACTTCTGTGTGGTTTATATCTACCTATTTGCCCATTAAATAGTTTTTAATAAGTTGAGCTTAGATAATGTCTAATTGCCATTAGTATTTGCATTCCTGAGGCCATGATAGATAATTCAATTTTCCATTACTTAAAAGCAATTGCTTTGTCCCATAACTAGGTTTACTGCAGGTGGAGAAAAACGTTAAGCATTGGAACTGCTTCTTAATCTCAGTGTAGATAATTATATTTTCATTTTATTTTAAATGATCGTTGGTCATATATTTCATAGATTTCCATATTGCAGTCATCACTGGGCCAATGTCTACTTACAGTATAACAGTTGATTAACACAAGAACAAAAATGAAAATATTTCTATTAATAACATCAATTTCTGTTAATAACATCAATTTGATACTTGTAGAAGTACAGAAAAGGCAAATAAAACCATTGAAGTAAGATAATGTCTGTGTAAGGATAGAGTAAAGATAAAGGAAAGAAAACTCAGATGTGATAAACATTTACCGTGGGAAAGGTAGTAGCCAGTTTTATAGAAACATTTTCATTTAACTTCTGCCAAAACTCAATGCGGTGAGTAAATTATATACTTTTATGGTTAAGAAACTAAAATCTGGGAAGTTAAGTTATATGTTCAATGTCAAAAGCTAGTTAGTTGTTGAAAATGCTAACTGATACTCAATTGTGACACTGGTACTTCCAATATACCACACATATTTTGCTGTGTTTCCTGTTGTGAAGTGAAGCTCATGATCTTTCCCACAGAATCTGGGCTCTTTGACTTCTTGATGAGTGAATGTGATGCTCTGCCAGTTTCTGGTTCCAGATCTCAAGAGACTGACCACTGTTACTTCCCACTCATAGAACACTTATTCTTGGATATCTAAGCCATCATTTAAAATTCCAGTTACCCTGCTAGAGAGACCATTTAGAAAATTTCTGAGACCTAAGAGGAAGATGTACCTAACTGATACCAGCCTTCCTCCAATCTCTGCAAAGTAGCAGGTATGTGTGTGAATGTCTTAGAGCCTAAAAAGTAGCCCAGTCTTCAGCTGTGTGTGACACGGTGACTCAGTCAACGTCATGTGGACAGAAAAATCATACAGCTGAGCTCTCCCTGAAGTTCTAGCTCCCCCAAATCTGAACTATAATAAAATGGTATTTTAAACCACTAAGATTTTGATATTTTGTGAAGCAGGTATTGATAAATAGAACAGACACCAGAGCCCATGTTCATTCCAAGATAAAACTCTGCTACTCGTGGAAGAAAAAAATGTGATGTTTTTTTCTAATTAAAAGAAAGTTTGAAAGGAACTATTGCCATTTATAAAATTAAAAATACATAGGTAGAATGAATATAAATTCCACAAAATTCCAAATTATAAAATTGCAGAGAGCTATTTCATCCTAAAAAAATGAAGAACTTTAAAAAAAGGTATTATTAAACATATGATGAGACAAACAAAAAATGAGAATGCTATATATTCTATATATTTTGTGAAGCTATGGAAGTTCAAGTACAAGATAAGAAATTTGAAAGCAACATAAAGTGAAACTACCATATTATCCTAAGAGATTTTAGCACAGATTTTAGATGCACATTGCTGTTTAAAATTATCTCACAAAATGTAGTATTATCAAGTAATCATTTACTGTTTATTGAGCAGAGCTTGAAATTAAGACACATAACTGACAAGCCTTGAAGATCAGTTAGCTCATAGACTACCTCCAGGCTCTTACTACTCATATCTAGTGTGCACCGCTTCTAAATAAATCTTCCAAAAGGTCAGTTCTTATCCTGTCATAGTCCTGCTCAAAAACCTTCTATGATTCTCCTTTGGCTGTAGAAGAAAAATAAAATATTTGGTTGCCCATGGATTATTTTATATAACTTTTTCTCCTTTAACTGTTCGAAAACAAATACATCAATACTCTACATCGAATTCTTATTTTTTCTTGCTCCTTACACACACACACACACACACACAAAGACACTACACAATATTAGAGAAGAGACATGATATCCACAATAATAACTTCCATTAATATCAAAGAAAAGGAAAAAAAATAATATGAGAAACACCCAGCAGTCTATGGTCTTTAAGAATAACTGATTTATGCCAGACATGTTAGCAAAAGAATAAATTTCTTTACTAAATCCTGAATCTGCCTAAGGGAAAGAACTAGATTTCCTACTTTTTGGCTATCACGTATAGAACTGCTATGGTTTTTGTGTACAGGTTATTTTTTTTTCTTTAAAGACTTATTTATTTGAGAGAGAGAGAGAACAAGTGAGCAGGGGGAGAGGCACAGGGAAAGAATCCTTAAGCAGAGTCCCTGCTGAGCACGGAGCCCAACATAGGACTCCATCCCAGGACCTTGAGATCATGACCTAAAACAAAATCAAGAGTTGGCTGCTTAACCGACTGAGCCACCCAGGCACCCCCAGGTTTTTGTGTGAACGTAAAATTTCATGTACCTGTGTTAAATGGCCAAAGTTGCAGTTTTGAGGTTGCATGGTACTTACATGTTGTGTGTGTGTGTGTGTGTGTATGTATCATTGTTGTTTCTTAAAAAAACTGCCCAAGTATTTTCCAGAATATCTATCCATTTTATATTCCACCAGTAATATATTTCAGTTTTTCCCACCTTTTCTAATATTTGATGTTGTCACTATTTTTTTTAATTTTAGCTATTCTAATAGATATGAAGTGATACCTCATTATAGTTTTACTTTTCATTTGTGTATTATCTTCAGTGAAATGTTTCTTCATGTCTTTTGTTCATTTTCTAATAATATTGTTTGTTTTTGGTTTTGTTGTTGAGGGTTTGTTTTTAGTTCTTTATATACTTTAGATACTTGCCTTTTGTCAGATATGTGGTTTGCAAGTATTTTCTCCCAGTATGTCATTTTTTCAAACCTTTTAACAGAGCCTTTCACAGGGCAAGTTCAATTTACCAATGTTTCCTTTTATGTATTGTACTTTTGGAATCAAGTCAGTCAAAGAATTCCCTGCCTGGTTCTAGCTCCCAAAGATTTTCTCCTATTTTTTTTTTTTTTTTTCTAAATGTCTTATAGTTTTGAAAATTACATTTAAGACTGTGATTCATTTTGAACTAAATTTCATATGATGTATGAAACTTAATTTAAGTGACTTCCCCCCACCCCCTTCAATGAATGTCAAATTGCTCCAGTACCATTTCTTGAAAAGTGTATTGTTCTTCCATTGATGATGGGGATGGATGTCCAAGTCCCTATTTGGTCTTGACTGACACTGATGGGGGAAGGGAATTAAGAGAGGGAAGGACAGTTTCCAGTCTGGCAAGAATGGCAGTCCTGGCTCCTTATTTGGTCATCCCTAACACGACCCCCAGTGGAAAAATTGGGTTGCTTCTTTGTAGTCTGTAAAAGTTCTCTATTTGGCCTTTGTCATTATTGGTAGAAATGGGGCCAGATATTTTTCTGTGCTATTTGGCTGTAGTAAATCAGTTATTATATAAAACTTCTCCGACTTGCAAGGCTCTGCCATTCCTGATCCTTTGGCTAGAGTTCAGGCTGTTGGGATTTTTTCTTGTCTGTACCCATTAATACAGAAAAATCTAGAAAATCTAAAAATATATGTAACAATCCTGGAGAAACAGACACCAATACTTCAGAGTAAATAAAATAAAGCACAGGAATTTGCACTATATAAAAATAAAAACCATTGCATGACACAATATATAAAACCAAAATCAATAAGCATAACATATAAAGATCATCAGTTATGCAGATTACAAAGGAATACTGACACTATGATACCAAGAGTTCCTATAAATTGGGAAAAAAAGGTCAAATAAGAAAACATGTTCGGGGGCGCCTGGGTGGCTCAGTCATTAAGCGTCTGCCTTCGGCTCAGGTCATGGTCCCAGGGTCCTGGGATCGAGCCCCGTATCGGGCTCCCTGCTCAGCGGGAAGCTTGCTTCTCCCTCTCCCACTCCCCCTGCTTGTGTTCCCTCTCTCGCTGTGTCTCTCTCTGTCAAATAAATAAATAAAATCTTTAAAAAAAAAAAAAAAGAAAACATGTTCAAAAAAATATGAATAAATATATAGAAAATATCAAATCCAAAAGCCAAACAAACACATGGAAAGATTTGCAAGTTCCAACTATGGTAGATATATATTATTCAAATAATTAATCATAAACAAATTTAAAGCAGATATACCACCTATTCCTTCCAGGATGGTAAAATCTATTAAAGTAAAATATAAATATAAATATAAATACATATCTCTTCAATCTGCAATCTCCCTAATGAATATGGTTCATGACATCAAGTTTTATATTATAAAAAGACAATAAACTCTATATAAAAGTGTAACAGAGAATATGTGTACATATGTGATTCATATACAGTTGATTTTCATTATTTGTGGATTCAACCACTCACTAAAATTTATTTTAACCCAAAATCAATACCCAGCTTCCACAGTCATTTACAAACATATGAAAAGCTGTGGAAAATTTGAGTTGCCCAACATACATGTTCCCTCTTGGTGTCAAACAAAGTGATGCTCTGCCTCCTTGTTCAGCTCAGCTGTCAGTTCTGTTCATGGTTTATTTAGTGTTGTATTCATTGCATTTTTGGTACTTTTTTTAAGATTTATTTATTTTGAGAGAGAGATACTGTGCACACGAGTTGGCGGGGGGGAGGGACAGAGGGAGAGCATATCAAGCCGACTTCCCACTAAGCACGGAACCCCTTGCATTGCAGGCCTTGTTCCCAGGACCCATGAGATTATGACCTGAGCTGAAACCAAGAGTCAGATGCTTAATTGACTGAGCCTCCCAGGTGCCCCTGTGCTTTTTTTTTCTTTTTTTGTGATTTCACTGTTTAAAATGGCACCCAAGTGTAGTACCAAAAGTGTAAGGTTTCCAAAGTGCAAGGTGGTTGTGATGTGCCTTACAGAGTGTGTTAGATAGGCTTTTTTCAGATACAATGTATGGTGCTGAGTATGGTCATGAATTCAATGTTAATGAATTTAACAAAGTTTATTAAATAAAATGTCTCCAAAAATACAAAAAACAAGGTTGTATATTGATTGGTTGACAAAAATGTTGTGACCAGAGACTCCTAGGAACCTAATTCTGTATTTCACCTGGAAGCAATGTTCATTTTTCACTAACTCAGGATTCAGGGAGAATTCATAGAACATAACTATCATAAATAACAAGAATGGACTGTGTATGTGTGTGTGTATGTAGATAAATGCATGTATACATGTATATCCCACATGTACACATGAATATCCTACATGCTTATCTGCATAGGATAATTTGAATACTGAACAAAAAGTAAGAATACAAAGAGAGTTATTAGGATACACTAAATTTTAACATAGGTTACCTTAGGGAATGGTTGAGGTTGATTTGGGTATGATAGTCATGCAATAGCCAAAAGAAATAAAAGAAAGAGAAAAATCCTACAACTTATTTTTAAAGGCATGTATATGATACTCAAATACTAATAAAATATATTCATATGTGGTGCACATAAATAAATTTTAAAGCAAGTTATTCCAATATTTCAAAAAGAAATTAAATAAGATAAGCAAATAATTCTCTCAATTCTTACATTTATGTATATCCTATTTTTTTATCTATATGATTGCATTCCATCTTTTATTATCTGTCTAATAAAATGGTAGAATGCATGGATAGATAGATGATAGATAGACAGATGATAGATAAAGACCAACAGAGAAAAATGACACAAAATTGGAAGGGGTAGAAAATGGTAAATATATTGAAATGTTCTTCAAATTAAACATTCTAAACGAAATGTTTGCCATATAAATGACTATATTGAATATTGAAATATTGAAATGTAAAGAAAACTGCTAGAGATGAAGATATGAATATGTATGCATATGTATATGTGTATGTATATATGTACATATACTTATGTTTTTGTTTGGCCTGGAAAATATCAGGTATATTAAATATAATATATTTATATTATATAATATTATAATGTAATTATATGAATCATGTAATAATTTATGTATATATTATATTTTTTACAAAAATCAAGCAAATACATCCCATGTTGCTTTCTCTCTTATTAACTAGTTGGATGACCAGGCTCAAACCATTTCACTTCTAAGAGGTTCAGTTTCTTCAAATGCATAATTAGGGGATTTATCTAGTTCACGTCACTTTTCCATGGTCCTTAAAATTATAACAATTGTATAGAATGTCTTCTAAAAGATTATTAGCTAAACCAAAAGAAATTTTAATCATCTTGGTCATAATTTTCCTCATTAATAAATTTTAGTCCTTACTGAATTTTTTCAAAACATTTTAGTTAAACTGCCTATGAACACTCTTAACTCCTTTATTTTTTCTCAAAAGAAAAATGGAACTGTTTATTATGCCGTGTATCTCTACAGGAAAAAGTAAATTCTGGGATGTATTTATAATCTAAATGGCAAAACAGTGTACACATACAAAGAAAAAACCACATAAACAAAAATTTGATACACCCAGTAGAACAATCCCCTTGGCTGTTTTAGTTACCATTCCTTTTTCTGCTGCAGACTTTTTCAGTAGATCACTTAACCAGACATGAAATTCATGCAATGGCTAAAATTGAGTCACAGGCAGAGTATATTGGTGTTCCAATTTTCTGTGGGTTTTCTAGCCCAAACTTCTTTATCCTGAGATTCCTGGAGTTGTTCTGGTGCTTCCATTAGACTGAAATCCCATTTTCTTTCCATGAAAGTGCATTTTTTTACTAAAAATTGTTTTAGTGGGTTTTGATGACTTGCAAAAAAGTGTTGTGACTAACACAAGAATTAATAAACATTCTGTAGTTTGTTTTTACGAATTTTATTTTTCTAGTTTCTGTGTCTGCTCTATGAGAAATTATTTATGTAATATAAACTCTTTGGTTTAAAATCTTCTGTTTCCAAAGCCAAAATTAATGTGTTTTATTACTTGAAATCTTGTTTCAGATATCTTACATAGATTTATGTCATATAAAAGTGATAATCATCTGTGATAATTATTCAGCACTAACAAAGAGAAATACATATATAATTCATATTTTTATAGTTATTTATAATTCATAATGCAGCATACAATCTAATGTTTAATTTATCATACACATATATTTTTTCATAATTTATGATATAGCATATAATGCATGCATACAATGTTTAGATGTTGTTCACTCAATTTTTAAAACCTCAAACTATGATGTCTAATATATTTAGACTTGAATGAGACATCATTCAGAAATTCCCAATTAAAATAAATCTTTTATTGTTTTATATCATGGCTATAATGAAGAATCTAGATTTTGTATCCCTATGAGAGAGCATAACAATGAAATCTCTATGCTGACATGTACAATTTCTTGCTGTTTCTTTGAGGGCAAACATTGCCCTCCACTAAATAGTTAAAATACAACTCTTTTGATTGCAAATGTAAAGAAAGTAAAATATTGAATTTATAATCAAGTTCTGAAAAATTATATTTCATGTTCATATTATTTTCAAAATTTAAAAATTAATTCAATCATATCACTAACAGATAAACTTGATTTCTCAGATATATTTTTGTTGACTCTTACATGGTTTAGTCCTGACACCAATCAGACTTCATCATCTTATTAATTATTTTACTTTCTGCCATGTGATAACATGCTTGCTTTAAATGAATCAAAACAATATTTTATTATTTGACAAGATATCAGACTTCCGATTTGGACTTATTCTTTGTGAAATTAGTTATGCTTAATAAAACATGATAGCTAAATCACTCAATGTATTAAATATTTATAATCAAGATTTGGAAAAACAAAGAAAACCTATGGAAGTCAATGTGTGTGTATAAAGACAATTAGCCTTCATTTAGCCTCTAGGCATAATACTTCTATTGGCAGTTGGCTATAAAGTCCTTATCTATATATTTATTAAAAAAAAATATCAGAGCAGTTGTTATATGCTTGCCAAGATGCAAGGGTGTAGAATTAAGTGCAGCACATACAAACATGAGGAACATGTGCACAAATTATCTTAAAGAATTTCAAAGAAGTTTATGGTTTGCCTGATAAGACATAGGCATGTAAATTTAAAAGTTCATTAAAACTGTAATTCAAGCGTAGCTGGGCTCCCGTGCAACTGTTGTTTTTTTTTTTTCAATCTATACTTGGGAAAGTAACCCTTACTAAGTAATCTATTCTTGTTAAGATTAGATCCCTAGAAAATAATCTTAAAAAATCAGACTCAGAATTATAGATCCTATTGAATGTCAAAAAATTCAAAGAAAATGATTTTCTTTGCACATCGTGTGATAGCCCAGTATTTATAATAGGTGTTTAAATAGATACATAGACAGACAGATAAATAATTTCTGTTCTTTCTCAAGTGATGGTCTCTGGCCACCAGCCACATCACTACATTACCTTCTACCTTACCCTTTCCCTGTCCATAAATAGCATCTAAAGTTGCTCTTCCTTCCTAAATAATTCAGTACGATCTTTCTGCTCGCATATGCGTTGGAGCAAAACAAAAGTTGTATAGTTACTGGCAAAACCCAGGATGCTAGGAAAGCTTTCAATTGATAATGCACTGTGTCCTAAGTATCACTTCCAACATATTCTTTTATTATGGGGATGGGGTGGAAGATTAGTGAAAATTTCAATGCTAAGAAAAATCAGATTTTTCTCTTTATGTGTACTCACTACATCATATTTGCTGAAAAAAAATTTGAATTGGACACATTATAGAATTGTATATGGGGGGCACATTTAGCTGCGTGTAGAGCTGAGATTGTTTCCCGGTAAAGAATGTGACAATTGAATTGCAAGTCAGTATTTACCCCTGCTACTTGACTGAAAACTCTTTAAGGCATTATCCGTGTTTCATTCACTTTTATATTATGTAGTATCATAACATTTACAAAATAAAAATGGGTGTTACAACATTTGTGTGGATAAAAAGAAAGAGAAATAACTGTACTCTCAGGGGTCTCTTTTCAATTGTCTTGTTGGATTTGATCGTTTATTATTCAATTGGGAAAGTTACTTATTTTGACATGATGTATTTTGGGATGTATTTAGGGATTGACTCAGTAAAAGGTTGGGAGAGAAGTCTTCATGGGCCTCTGGTGTTTCTGCATCTATTCTGACAAAAACATAGTATTAGTAATCTCTTGCTATGGGAACAGCAAGATTTGCACCTCAAAAAAAGCATATATTTATTATCACTAATTTCCTATGGGTCAGAAATCCAGACACAATTTAGCTGACTCTTCTGCTCAGGGTTTCACAAAACTGCCATCAGGGTTGACCATGCATCACTCTCCTGGGGAATCAGCTAAGGATAACTCTGCTTCCTGGCTCATTCAGGCCGTTAATAGATTTCATTTACCTGTAGCTGTATGAATGAGGGCCCCAGCTTCTCGCTGGCTGTAGTTTGGAGGTTCTCCTCATGACATCGATAGCTACTCACCACATGGCCTTACTCAAAGATCATCCATAACATGGCAGTTTGCATCTTCAAGGCCAATAGAAAAGTTTTTCTTCTGGCACATGCTATCAGGATGAAGTCATGTATATAATCTGTTATATGTTATGTTGCATATAGGCTATAACATACAATATAATGTGTAATTCTATATCATATAACATGACATGTAATGTGTAATATATAATAGATCTATATGAACATATTAAATATCATTTAATAAATTACAATGTACAATATATAACATATATACAGTGTGTGTGTGTGTGTATGTGTGCTGTGTATGTTGTAATCAAATCAAGAGAGTGATGCCCCATTGATTTTGCCACATTATATTGGTTAGCAGAAAGTCACAGACCCTACTCAGCTCAGGAGAAGGGGATTACGATCACCTTAAGGTGTGTTTGACACAGGCTATAACCACTGTTTTCCAGACTATTCTTTGTAAAAGACATTTGAATAGCAAATAGCCTTGGAAGAAGAAGTAGTGTTTTCCTCAAGGACAGAGGGCAGATTTGTTTCCTGAACAAGATAATAAACACAATGCATTGCTTCAGGGCAATGGCTGGATGGAATTGCTTTGGTCCCTTTAAAATATTATGGTCTCTTAAACTCAGTGTCCCTCAACTGTAACAAACTCACGGGGTGCACAACATGACCTGGGCCACTCTTTATTGCAGGCATGGGATTTGAGGTGTGTGTCAGGATTATCCTGAGCTTTGATGATTTGTTAGGACTCACAGGACTCAGAAGTTGTTATATTCATGGTTATAGTTTATCATAGCTAATGGATACAGAGTAGAATCAACAAAAAGGAAAGGCCCTGGGGGCAAAATCTGGAGGGAAACAGGCCCAAACTTCTAGGTACAAGGTCTGGAGGAAACCACGCTGTCCCCTCCTGGTGGAGTGACAGAGAACACATTAGTTCCTCCAGGAACGGTGTGTGACAATACAGGAAAAGTGTTGCCAACCAGGGAGATTCATATGAGCTTGGATGTACAGAGTTTAAACTGAGGGTTAGTCATGGAGGTGTAGAGTACCTGGATGACCACCGTCAGTTACTCAACCTGCAGGCCGTTGGATAAAAAGCAGATGTTCACCACAAATCATACTGCTAAGCACAAATTATCTGGACAGACTAGTACAGCATGTCCCCAGGCCTCAAGCTTACAGAAACACTTATCAGACAGAACATTCCAAGAGCTCAGTTCCCAGCAGGAAACCAAAGATCTTGAAAGTAGTTTTTTCTTAGGAATGTGCAGAGTTTGAACAACCCAGGCCTGCTGAGTTAATCCTCCCCCTCCCCCACAGCGGGCAAAAGGAAGCAATGCTAATAGGAAGCTCACACTGTGTTGTGTGACACCATAATTAACAGAATCCTTTGTCTCAGAGCCAGGGTTCTCTTGACTTTTGCCAGCATCTACACAACTGCCATAACTGAACATGTCTTCTCATAAGCAAGGAAAAATTCCAGACCCTTCACATTTCTTGATGGACAGTCACACAATCCTGAATGGATAGTGCATAAGGTAGACCCAGTGCTATTCATCTCATATGTAGAGTAGTCTCTTTTTACCCAAATAGTTTTGCTTCATCAATTACGAATAATGAACCATTATTCAAAAATTTAAGTTAATTTAAAAATTTTTTTTTTCAACTAAGGTATTAATAGGGGTATAGCTATTAAAGTAACATGTATTATTTTGTTTTTATAATTTGCTTTTATAATTGTAAGCAAAAGTACGTTCTTGTATTTCAATCTTTTATTTCCAGTTATACAGTATGTAAATGGTAGATTCTATTATGTAATGTGTATTGCATCTAGCTATTTAGTAGAATTTTATTTAGCTTGTCATTTCATTGAACTATAAAACAATAGATGCAAATTATACTATGTACAAGATAATATATTTGTATGTTAAATTAAGAATAGCAATTGTGGAAAAAAATAATTGCCTTTAGACGTTTTGTAAATTTTGTTAATTCCTTTTCTTTTCTTGAAGAGATAGTTTCCTTCTGTTCTTAAAAGATGAAACAATATATCATAAATGTTAATAAATATGTATTTAACTTAATTGGGCCCTGATATCATGGGAGTTTTTCCTCTCCACTTCCCAGTAACCCTGTCAAAATGTCTAGTTCATGGTTGGAGGGGAGTCATCCCTTATATTGGTAGGATACACTGACCCACAGATCTCCTACATATCTGCAAGTCTTTAGAGCATGGCTCCAACTACTCTTTGATATGTATCATCTTTTCAAAGATGTTTGTATTGCAAATTGCCTTGAAAGATAAAGCAATTGCCTTTAGAACAAAGGGCAGGTATGCTTACTGACCATTATAAAACATCCTGGTCCCCTAAACTTAGAATTCTTCTCCTTTAACAAACCCATTGCATGTGCAAGTCTCTCCTGGCCATCTTGTGTCACCTTGTAGAAACTGGAAATTGAAGAACCAATGCAAAAAATAAAAATAAAAGTGCTGATATCCTCTTGGCTACCACTTTTGCTGTCATGAATAAACTCTTCTCAGTCTCTGACTCAGAGGTTTTATATATTCTGCAACATCCTAAAAACTGTGGATAACTTGTTAGATGGCAAGTAGGTAAAATCTTATACACTTCACAGTGTGTAAGTGGTCTTCACACTTAGATAGTCTTATGACAGTTCATGTTACTCAACACATAGCGTCTCAGTAACAATAATGGAACTTGAAGTTAACAAAGCAGAGTTAACCTCTTACTCCTGTAAATTTTGACTTTAACCTAACTAAAAATACTTACTTAGGTAAAGATAGAATATACCAACCCTAAGAGGCGAGGAAGGAGGGCTTATCAGAAATGAAGAATAGAAGAAAGCCACTTTGGGATATAAAGCAAGCTGCACGCAGAGAGATACTTTTGATGGGAGAGTTTAACCCAGGCAAATGAATCAACGGGTCGAATGAGCAAGAACGTCTGTCCTGAGGAGATTAGGCATAATAAGACATGTTTTCACAGGCTATTGACTTCATGGACTGGTTGACTCAATCTGCCCATTGGCTATCTATGGCCCTCAAAACCCATCTTCCCCTTACCTCCTTCTTCTAAAAGGCTGAACATCTTACAGCCAAGGGTTATCCTGTGATACAATTAGGAACAATGAGATGCACACTCAATTGCCTGTCAAAGAAGTCCCCTTATTATAAAAAGATGTGTCTCAATAACATGTCTTTTGTTATTAATATTTCCCTGATTTTCATGCTTGGAAAAAGGAAATGAATCATAGTAGAAATATTTGAAGATAAATTTACCAGTTTTGAATTAAAGATCAGGAAAATAAAAAGACTTAAGTCGTTACTGTTACCCTTGAGTTTCTGTTACATGAGAAAACTAGATCCAAATGAAATCCTGATACACAAGAACAAATTAAATAATGGGGAAATAACAGAGGTTTCCTCTTTTTATTTTGCCTATGAAAAGCATTAGGAGATCTACCATAGTTGGTTTTTGTGTACATCCAAACCCAAGCCCACAAAAACATACACAGAAAGTAAAAAGTCAAAGCAATATTAAGGAGCCATACAGTAATTCAATTTGAGTACATTTAGTAAGAAAATATGTTCTAAGATCTTTAATATTTTTATTTCTCCAAAGATTATTCTGGCTTGCATAAATTATTGGACCTGGATTTGTGAATCCCAAACTGGGCTCTCCTGGTGTGAAAATCTTAATTACTGAACTATATAAATGAGTGTCTGTTTTCTGCTTATTAACTTATTGGCTGTGTTAGTTTATTTTATGGAGAAAAATGCTGGTCAGAAGATACAAGATCTGGTCTATTTCATGTTTATATACCTCATTCTGTAATAATTAATACATGTATGAATTTGCTAAGGTTGCCATAACATAATACCACAGACTGTGTGGTTTAAACTACAAAAATTTATTTTCTCACAGTTCTGGAGGCTAGAAGCCCAAGATCAATGTGTCAGCAGATTTGCTTTCATCTGAGGCCTCTTTTCTTGGCAAGCAGAAGGCTGCCTTTTAATGATGTCCTTACACAACCTTTCTCAATGCACACACACCCTGAAGTCTCCACCTCTTCTTCTTCTTTTTTTTTTTTTAATTAATTTATAAATTTTTAGGGAGAGAGAGAGCATGTGGAGCCAGAGAAGAAGGAGAGAGAGAATCTCAAGCAGACTCTGTGCTCAGCGCAGATTCTAAGGCAGGGCTCGATCCCAGGACACATGAGATCATGACCTGAGCTGAAACCAAGAGTCCAGGCTCAACAAACTGAGCCACCCAGACGCCACGAAGTAGCTTCTTTTTATAAGCAAACCAGTCCAATTGGATTTGGAACCCACTCTAATGGCCTCATTCTAATTTGTTCCCCTCTTTAAAGACTTTATCTCCAAAACAGTCATATTTTGAGGTTTGGGGGTTAGGATCCTAACACATGGATTTTGAGGGGACACAATTTAGCTGATAACAATAACTATAGATAGGGGCGCCTGGGTGGCTCAGTTGTTAAGCGTCTGCCTTCAGCTCAGGTCATGATCCCAGGGTCCTGGGATCGAGCCCCACATCGGGCTCCTTGCTTGGCAGGAAGCCTGCTTCTCCCTTTCCCACTCCGCCTGCTTGTGTTCGCTCTCTAGCTGTCCCTCTCTCTGTCAAATAAATAAATAAAATCTTAAAAAAAAAACAATAACTATAGATAGATAGATAGATAGATAGATAGATATAGATAATTTAACTCAAGTCTTCTAGAGATAGTTATTCTTTCATTTTTCTTAGGTCTTATCAACTCTGAATAAATGCAAAGATAAACAACATAGTGCCTGAAAATTGCAGTCCAAACCATGAACTGTGATAAATTCACTGGGGAAATATCCACATTGTGAGTCCTTGATGTTTAGTTAGGATGCCAGAATGCCCTTAAAAGCACCCAAATCATTCTACTCCTTGTATTAGAACTCTAGTGTACAGATTTTTAAAAAAAACATATAAAAGTTTCAAGTTATGGCATGCCTTTGAGCAAGAAGCACTATTCCAATCACCCTAAATAAACAAAGCAATTAACTTTCTACAATTTTGTTTCTCCTAGTTTCAAGTTAGGTTCATTTACATTTTGTGCTCCACTAATGTGCATTCATTTCAGTCCTTTGCATAGTTCAGCAGCAAAGAATAGAAGCAATACAGTAATATATAAACTAGCTTATAAAATCATTTTTATTTTTGCAAGACATCATGTGAACACTGAATGAGTAGTTGGTAGTTAGATTTCATCAGACAATATTTATTTCTTTGGTCTGCTTGAATACGTTCTTTTTTTTCTGAGATAAATAATCTATACATAAAATCCCTTCCTCTAACAATTCAATTGGTCATCTGAAACCTGAGAGAAAGAAAAATAAACACTCAGTGAAAGTAAGTTGTAAATGTAGCCCAGTCCCAAAGGTTTATTATTATTATTTTTAAAAGATTTTAATTATTTATTTTGAGAGAGAGAGAAAGAGAGAGCAAGTGTGGGGAGGGGCAAAGGCAGAGGGAGAGAGAATCTCAAGCAGACTCCACACTGAGCATGGAGCCTGACATGGGGCTTGATCTCATTACCCCCAGATCATAACCTGAGCTGAAATCAAGAGTCTGGCACTTAACGGACTGAGCCACCCAGGCACCTCCCCAAAGGTTTTAATTTTTATTTATTTTATTTTTTTAAGATTTTATTTATTTATTTTAGAAAGAAAGAGTGAACAAGAGAATGAACACAAACAAGGGTAGTGGCAGAAGCAAGCTCACCACTGAGTAGGGAATCCGATGGGGACTCCATCCCAGGACCCCAGGATCATGACCTGAGCTGAAGGCAGATGCTTAAATGACTGAGCCACCTAGGCATCCTTCCCCAAAGGTTTTTAAATAAAACCTGCATCTATGATAACTCTGTTTAAAATATGTTTTTGAGGTGCCGGGGTGGCTCAGTCAGTTAAGCATCTGCCTTCAGCTCAGGTCA
Source organism: Halichoerus grypus (assembly GCF_964656455.1). NCBI lineage: Eukaryota > Metazoa > Chordata > Mammalia > Carnivora > Phocidae > Halichoerus > Halichoerus grypus. Next base: position 26,042,602 of record NC_135714.1, read on the forward strand.
TGATCCCAGGGTCCTGGGATCAAGTGTCACATGGGGATTCCTGCTTGGTGAGGTGTCTGCATCTCCCTCTACTGCTCCCCCCTGCTTGTGCTCCCTCTCTCTCTCTCTCACTCTCTCTCTCTCTCTCAAATAAATAAATAAAATCTTTAAAAAATATGTTTTGGTTGTAGCAGATATCATAGAATATTTTTTTTCCCCTTAAGTTCTTAATATTAGGGAACGGAATTTTAGATGAAAACATAGAGAGGTATGGATTGAATTTTTGAAGTAGTGTTTTAGTTAGTCAAAATGTCAGAAATGATTTATGAATTTATGACTTTATATGTGCCTTTATTTTTTTTATCTCTAAGACTGAGGTATAAGTAAGCAACCATGAGACCAAGCGTTGACCTATTTGCACAGAAGAACAGAATGTGTACACATACTGTGAAAATATTGAGAGTGAATATATTGTTTAAAAGGGCCAAAAATAAAGTGAATTAACCCCGAACAGCTCTTATTTTTTAATTGATGGTATCTTGTTATGAATATTGGATTATTCTACAATTATAACTAATATAATATATCTCTGTCATTTAGTGAGAAAACAGAGCAGCCTTAAGCACAAATACACACACACACCTTCAAATCAAGAATCAAAAAACACTATTCTAGTCGTGGTTCTGTCATTTACCTAGTTTGAGAACTTTGTTAAGCAAAAAATCAATAAAATCTAAAAACTAAAAAGCAAACCAATTTGGGCCTTAATTATCTCATTTTTAAGATAATGAAATATTAAGCTCTTATCTCAAAAATCCCTTTCAAATTCAAAATCTGTTACTGCCAAGAAGGAATTTCCAGAGCAAACAGGACATGAAAATAAATAGCTTTAACTTTTTTTTCCCTCCCACCTTCCAATCTCCTACCAGAGTCTTCCATTAGTTGAAACTTGTTGGGGAGGAAAAAAAATTATATACCCTGTAAGTCTCTTCTAGCTGGACCAAAAGTTAAATGGACATGATAACATGAGGAAATAAAATTTAATTATATAGGTAATTTCTTTCTCCCCCTAAAGATACAAGATGCTTCCCAACAGTCAGGCAATGGAAGCTTATATGTCATCCTGAGCTAAGGAGAAGGGGATGGGTTTCTGGGACTTTAACAGGTGGAAGACAATTCATAGGAAGATGGGAAGAATAAATGTTTAGTAAAAAAATTAATTTTTTTTTTTTTTTTTTGTCATGCCATACAGAGATAATAGGATATGGAGAGGAATTTTAACAAACAGACTTTGCTAAATTCCTTCCTGTATACCACCCTTAGTTCACATTATAACGTAGTTATCTGTGATGATAATTATCTTCTTGGAGCAGGTCCTCTTTGTAAATTCTTTTTAGGCTATAAGTGGGAAGGTCAAAGTTCATCCTGAGTTCTTTGGTCCTTAATTATTTTTGGCTCAAAATAATCTCTATGCCAAAGTGGCATTTGGGGTGGCCTGCCCTTGTCCCCTACAGCCCCAGTTTGCAGTCATCTGCAGAATGCCCTGGTACTGCTACCTATAGGGGTCAACCTCCCTGGATGCAAAGTAAGTGCTTAAAATATAAATGATAAATCTGGGATGGGGGAGAAAGAGAGAGTCAGATGATGAAACACTTGTATAATTGGCAAAATTACAATCTTAGTAAATCCCACCCTCTACCTATTCCTTACCTGCTTTATGCACCTGAATTTGGCTCAAGGAAATCCTTAAAATAACACAATGAATAGAAGTATTTAAATTAATGAGGACTATCCTCTGTGAACCCTTATTGTGGAAGGAAATCATACTGTACTCTTTTTAATCCATCCAATCCAACATCTACTTAGTTGAAGAAGATCATAAATAAGCAATTTGGGGGCTGAGGTATAGTTAGAGAAGTAGAGATCTGATGTTCATATGGATCTGTTAAATTTCAAAATCTGTCTATATGCCTAAGAGTCTTTTCCAGACTTTCTCTTTTCCTTTTACATTTTCAATACCCCCTCTCCCATCTTCATTCTAATCTTATGACTTTGCTTCATATTTCCATGAAAGATTGCAGGGTTCAGAAAATAATTTCTATACACTTCTACCACTTCATTCATCTTTCAGTATCTGCAGTCATCTACTGTGTCTTTCACCTTAACTACCTTAATCTGGTGAACCATCATATTACTATCTATAGCCAATCTTTCTGTTTTTAGGTTAGATCTCACCTGATCATATGTACTTAAAACCTTTGCTCCAGAAATTCTCCCTTCTCCCTTATACATTGCCAACATTTACTCCCCAGTGGATCATTATTTTCAGCATATAAAAATGTTATTTTTATGTAATAATTATGTAAACTTTCAGCAGGATTTTATATAATCACTCATTCTATGTGTAGCAAAGAATTTGGCTTTGCCCAAAGAGAGGCCTGGCCTTTGTCCCTTGCTCCTGGGAGATAACCTTTAAACCCTTGGAATTTCCTGAGTGATAAGAATGTCTTTTTCTTGATGGGCATCTGGGACTACACCTGATAATTTATGCTAACAAGGTGATTAGTGGGGGGCCCATGATGTCAGCTGAATCTCCAGGGAATAGGAGACTGGATACTGAGTTCAACCATGTGGAAAAACAAACAATCAATCATTCCTACAATGATTTACCAATAAAAAAGTCTTGGACACTGAAGTTCTGTGAACTTCCCTGATTAGAAATACTCTTTGTATATTGTTACACATCAATGTCAGGGAAGCCAGTTGTCCTGAGGACAATGGGAATTTCACATGTGGAAACCTCCCAGACTCTGCCCAATATACATCTTTCCTTGACTGATTTTAATGTATACCTTCCCTGTAATAAAGCATGACTGTGTGTAATAGCTTTCAGTGAGTTCTATGAATCCTTCTAGTGAATTACTGCAACCTGATGTGTTTTAAGGAACCCCCCTGATTTATAATCAGTGTTAGAAGTGATGACAGTCTTGGGGCGCCTGGGTGGCTCAGTCGTTAAGTGTCTGCCTTCGGCTCAGGTCATGATCCCAGGGTCCTGGGATCGAGCCCCGCGTCGGGCTCCCTGCTCGGCGGGAAGCCTGCTTCTCCCTCTCCCACTCCCCCTGCTTGTGTTCCCTCTCTCTCTGTCAAATAAATAAAATATTAAAAAAAAAAAAAAAAAAAGAAGTGATGACAGTCTTTAGGCACTGTTCCCTTAGACCTTGCAGTTTGGCTAATTCTGGGCATGCTTCTTTGACAGTACTTTCTTCATTTTACATCCAAGACACCAGGTTTTAATGGTTCTTCTCCTATTGCTTTGGTCACTCCAGTCCAGGCTCCTTTTCAGTTTTTTTTCTCCTCTCCCTTACACTCTAATATTATAGTATTCTTGGGCTAATTATTTTCCCCCCTCCTCCTTTTCATGTATAGTATCTCTTTCATGATGTGATCCAGTCTTAAGAGCTTAAATATCATCTATTTGCCAATGTACTAACTATATATCTTCAGGCTGTCCTCTCTCCTTAAACCCAGACTTGTATATGTCATGGCTTAATTAACACATCCACCTAGATATCTGACAGATTTTGAAATTTAACACATCCATATGAACATCAGATCTCTACTTCTCTAACTATACCTCAGCCCCCAAATTGCTTATTTATGATCTTCTTCAACTAAGTAGATGTTATGCCAACATTTGAGTTACTGTAGTAAAAAATATGGAGTATGAGATTATATTGAACTCTGCTTATCCTTTCACGTGAAAATTGTCAGAAGAGACTTTATCCTCAAAATATATTCAGGATCTAATAGTTTTTTACTACATTCAGTGCTACCAATTCATCATCTCTTGGTCACTGTGAAAATAGAATACTTTTCAACTGGTACTTTCCTTGATTGTGCCTAGCCTAATCTCAAGAATGGAGCCAGGGTAATTTTTTGAAAGAAAAATCAGGTCATGTCCTTCCCCTGCTCAAAACCTACCAGTGGCCTCCCATTTCACTTAGAGAAAAATCAAAGTCTGTACAAAACCAACATTTGCTACATGATATGCCTCAATATTTGCTCTCAGATCTCATGAGTGACTAACACTTCCATCACATTGTCCTCTTTGTTTTAATTGAAACAAATTTCAATTTGCTCATTGAAAATGTTAGGTCTACTTTCACCTTAGCTGCTGCACATTGCCAGAGACACTCTTCTCCCTCATGTTCAGAAGGCTAATCCCTTGTCTGCTTTCAGGTTTTTGTCAAATGTCAACTTTTTATAACTAATCTTTTTAATCTACTTAAAAATGTATCTGTTTCCCATGGCTGTGGCTATGAATGTCCCTCATCGTTGATTACATTTTTATGCCCTCTTCTAAAGCACTTATCATCTTGCAAAATATTATGTGATTTATTTATAGCATATTGTCTGTATCTCCCATTAGAATTCCAGCTCCAGTATGTAAGGGGCCTTGTCTAGTTAGCTTTTGATAAATTCCATATAAATATAACCAAAGTCAATGTTCTTCTCTTGTCATGGTCACAAGCATGAAAATTCAAGTTTATTACTTACTGTCCTCTATCTTAGAATATCTGCTTCCTCCAGCTCAATGTAACTTTGAGTGTGAAGACAGTGCCTCTTAAACATTCAAACACTTGGCTTTTTTAATTCTTTTTCTTTTCCTTTTTTTCTTTTTTTCTAAACAACACTGTCAAGTTCCAAATTATGGGAATAAATCTGCACTGTAAGATGCAAGAATACCTTCTTTAGAAAATCTAAATTTGTTCCATCTATTTCTGCACATGGATACATCCCAGCCTAATTTTATCTCTCTCTCTCTTTCTCAGGAATTTGCTTTTAAAAAGCAAAAAGAAAATAACAAATTCCAACATTCTGAATATTCCTAACATTTGCCTAAGTGTTCTAGCTTTATTCACATTTGGCCTGCCCTCCTGGGCTAGCAGACACGGTAGAATTTACTAGTGTTTACCAATATGTGTGGTTCCTTCCCTTCCAGTTTATATATTAAAATTGGACATCCCATCCCCAGAAATTAAACATTGTCATGTGATTTTCTGTTTTTAATGAATATTAAGTGAATTTGACTTAAGTCACACCTATGGGTAGAAGAGCTATTGAATAATACCCATTTCTCCTTTCCTGCATTAAGATGGAATTACGCCTGAATCTAAGTGGTGTAGAATGTGGAAAACAGCTGCTTAGAACCATATATGAACTTTGCTCCAATAATAAACACTTATTGTACTGAGATTTTGGTGTTTTGTTTTGTAACTTAGCCAATCCTTATTGAAGCAGTTGGGAACAATTTAACTAAATATTTTGCCAAGACATTAAAGGTTTCTAGCTTTCCAAACTATAACCATTGTATCTTCACTGACCTTTTTCCACAGAAAAACAATAAAAACATTTTAGATTCTGTCTTAAGTAGCACAAACTACTTATTTACATCTATTGTTTTGGGTTAATTTTTAAAAAATACCTCCTTTTGCTCTCTAATATTCCAGATGGGAAAATAAATTATATGATCACTCTACCCATAATAGAAGATAAAACTCCTGTTGTCATTTTTGAATTGTAACAGAAAGGAAGAAGAAAATCAGAAAAGAACATATCCTCATTCCCTTAAAGGTATTTCCCACAAGATAAACAGAAAACCTTTGATGATGTCCTGTTGGCAAAATCTTAATCATATTATCCCACAAGATGCAAGATGAGCTGAGCCACACTTTTTATTCTAATTGAGCTTGTGCTCCGGTAAATTATTGTGTGTTCTATTAATAGATAAGAATAGGATAAAAGATATTGACAGGAACATATACTTCTAAACTTCAAAAATCAATACACCAAGTTTGATGACAATTTTTTTATCTGACTTGTAGATATATTATTTACATATGTCTCAAAGCACTGAATTATGGGTGTTGTTTTTTAGTGTAAAATTCAAAAGCTATCTTTGATTAGACTAAATGTTCCTTGAGATTATCAAATACATTCTTTCCTCTGGCATGTTTGTATATATTCTAGAACAAGTTCTTATAGATTTACTCATTAAGATAAAAGGTATGCGCGTATTATTTTACCAGCATTATTTGGAAAATTTAAATTTAGTGCAACAATTATTTTTGAGATTCTAATAAATGCGCAAAATATTTTTATAGAAACTGTGGAAAATATAAAACAAAAAGCTTGTGCTTTGTTTATTGTTTCCTATTTTTTTCTTTACAGACAAGCTTCTAAATATCTGGAAATGTAAATGTCTGGGAAAGGCGAAGCTCTTTAGAGTGGGAAAATGCTGTTAGAATAAGTTAAGGTCAACATTTTTCCCCAATGTGTACATCATATTTTATAGGTTAGTTTTAAATTTTAATGAAAAAATGCATAATAATCACTTAGCTCTCAATAAATGTCTATGATTATTTATATTTGTAGGATGATTTTTACTTTTGTGTAACTGAAGTTCAGAAATTTATTAGCAAAAAGTATATTTTATTTTGTTGTAAGAGACCCTTCTAATTCAATAATCTTCTAGATGTATTCTTTATTTGCAACCAATCCACTGAAAATACAGTGATTTGTATAAGTAGGAGAGAAATAAATTGTTAGAAATTTTTGCCTCAAATTCTGTTTAAAAAAAGCCTATTATGCACATTTTCAAATCTTTGGACTAAGGAAACAAGTACTGAAGTGTTAGAATAGGGGGCAGATATTATGATAAATGATTTGAAGTGCTCAAGGAACCAATTTTGGATTTAGATAGACTGCTTGGTGTCATTTCTAAGCTCTGTCCTTTGTGACCTTGTCCACAGTGACTTTATTCTGTATCACCTATATAAAATTTAGCTTTCCTTCTTGATTGAGAAAAGGTTATTGATTGAGTAGTAAAAGTATAAAAGTGTGATGGTGTGTAAAAAATCCAGCATGAAGTAAGTCTTTAATAAATACTTGCTACTATTATTATTATATCAATAACCTAGAAAAAGATCATTCTAATTAATGCAAATTCTATTAGGAAACATGCATAAACTCTTGAACATTATCTGCAAGCTCACTGAAATAGCTTTGTCCTACTAAGCAGACATATGAGGGCACTCACTTATGCAAGCAATGGTAATTAACCAAGCATTCCAATTCTATTATAGAGTCTTACATCCTTCATCAGAAATACTGGAGGAGGATATGCTCTCTTGATTTCTGAAAAAAGGCATTCATCCCATGCTTACTTCAGAAGATTGATTGGGTGTGGATGCTTCATTTCCTTTAGAAGAGATCAAATTAGCAATTAACTCATTCACAGGTAGAAACAGCCTGAGCTTAGGGAAGCTTTATAAGGTCTTACCTGGTGAAAAATTAGTAATTGCCACAATAATAGATGAGGCCAAATAAAGAAATTGCCCTGAAGCAGGAAAAATATGATTATAAGTATGTACTTTTAATTAGGATGGCATTGTTGTTTTGTATGTTTTAAAATTATGTTTGAGGGGCGCCTGGGTGGCTCAGTTGGTTAAGCAACTGCCTTCGGCTCAGGTCATGATCCTGGAGTCCTGGGATCGAGTCCCGCATCGGGCTCCCTGCTCGGCAGGGAGTCTGCTTCTCCCTCTGACCCTCCTCCCTCTCATGCTCTCTGTCTCTCATTCTCTCTCTCTCAAATAAATAAATAAAATCTTTAAAAAAAAAAAAAAATTATGTTTGAAAGTTCATTGGCTTCTAAGGTATAATTCTAACATATAATTAAACACATATAGAAAGAAAATTGTCATTTCAGCCGATTAGTGTTGAAAGAAATAGCAGCTTTTATTGTCATGTGATAAGAAAATTGCACTGTAAGTTTCGTTATTAGTCAAAACAACTCTCAAATATAAAAAAAAAAAGGAGCGAGAAAGAGAAGAAACAAGAAGAAAATAAAAAAGGAAAGCTTCTGAAGTTGATAAGAACTAAATAGAGTGAATTGTTATGTGATGAAAATTAAAGGCAGGTATGTATTTATAAAATGAAATAATTATTTCAATTTAAAATACGCAAGCTGTCTTCTGTGATAATTTAATTAATTTTTATTTCTTATTGGCATCCTATGTTTATTGTTCTCTGTTATGGACCGAATGCTTGTGTCTTTTCAAAATTCATTAAGTTGAAATCCTACCCCCAATGTGATTTTAGGACGTGGGGTATTTTGGAAATAATTGAGATTAAATGATGTCAGAAAGATGGAGCCCTCACAAATGGGATTAGTGTCCCTTATAAGAGCCACAAAAGAGTTTGCTTCCTGTCTCTGCTCTCCACCTAGGAAGGATACAAGGAGAGGCTGATCATCTGCAGCTCAGAAGAGGGGCCTCACCAGAAACCATCATGCTGGCACCCTGGTCTGAGATTCCAGCCTCCAGAACCATGAGAAATGAATTTCTGTTGTCTATAAACCACCCATTCTATGGTAGTTTGTTATAGCAGCCAAACTGAATAAAACTAAGATATCTCCTTTATACACTTAGCTTCTTTTCCTCTAATTCCCACTGAGTGAAGTCAGTCCAGTCAATTAAGTTCCTAACCACATTTCTTGGCCGAGATTCCTTCATTGTCCCCTATACTTGGCATAGTTTTCTTTTTGTGTTATAAATCCTGATTTCCTTTATCTCTTCTTAGTATTTCTATTGTGGGATTAATTATACTATTCTAATGAAGCTTTCCTAATTTTTTAAGCCTTCAAAGTCTGTTACATGATATAAAGCTGTAAAATTAAATAACTTCCTGCTGGCCTCTGCTATCCATTTCTCTAGGTTGAATAATGCTCTCAGTAGGATAAAAAGGTAAGCATTCAAGTAGGTCAGGGATTTCCTTACAAATAGCATTGCCACTCTATTGCTCCACTATAGAAAATAACAAGAGCATGTTTTTATCTGATTGTGAAGCCTTTGGCATCTTCTGTACTCTTTCAAGGCTGCAGGCCACCGTGGAATAGGTTGAATTAATCTCTTTAGGTTTAAGCTTATTTATCAGAAAGGAAGTAGGCTGTATGCTAAAGTCTTAGGTCAAGCCCACTGCTTGCACTACTCCTTCCACCTTCATACAACTGAAATGTGACTTAATAATGTCTTTACACATTGAATAATGCTTCGCAGCTGCCTTATGATGGCAAAGCACAGTAAGACACTGTGTAAATGTTGAGAGATATAATAGTATTAATCCAGGTATGAATCCAGGAGCGAGAGTGTAGAAAGATTTAACAGTCTTTGGGGAATTCAGTGAATAATGAAGTGTAAATTTTGTTCAGTCTTTAAAAAAATATATGCACACATATCATGCATATATGCTTCCTATTTTTAAATTCAGATTTCAGGTAGAATCATAATCCAAAATTCTTAGAGTAGATGTAAGATACAGTTTAACCAAAATATTTCTTGAAAAAATATGAAATAATGTTAAATGATATACTATCTTCGAAGTCCTTGACTGAGTTCCCACCTGTTCTCCTGGGCAGTTGATTTCCTATTTTCTTTTCTTTTTTAAGATTTTATTTATTTATTTGAGAAAGAGAGATAGAACAGGAGCAGGAGGGGAGGGAAAGGGAGAGAGAGAAGTAGACTCCCGCTGAGCATGGAACCTGATGCAGGGCTCCATCCCAGGACCCTGAGATCATGACCTGAGCCGAAGGCAGACACAACTGACTGAGCCATCCAGGTGCCCAGATTTCATATTTTCTAAGTGTAGGCAGTAGAAATGAATGGCATATTTGTCAGAGCCCTGGTTGTCAATGTTAATTAGGTGAGTGTGGCTTTAAACAAATTTACCAAGTTTGCAAGATTAATCCTTCTTGAACTACTACCTCTTAAGACTCTCTCAAGTCAGGACATCTCTCCCCTTTGTCCCTAAAGACAGCTTCAAATCATCTATCTTTCCATTCCTATCATTTACTTTCTTCTCTTCATCTGTGTCTTTCTGCAAACATTTACTGAAAACCCACTAGGGATAGTCTCTGCATACAAAAATGATAAATATATGTCTCCTGTCCCCCCCAAAATAAATAAAAAACCTGGCTAATAAGGTATATATTAATAGGAAAGATATATATCAACATGAAAAATGTCACCAATTTTTAAGTACTAAATGCTTTTGGGCAGTAGGAAAATGAATAAGGAGATTTACCAAAATGGTATGTGAGCATCAGAAATTATTCACAGAAAGAAGATCAATTATAAGGATCATTTAGAATTAACTATGAAGCTTGTTAAAATGCAAATTTCTTGGCCCAACTCCAGAGATTTTTGAAAGTATAGATAGAACTCAATAATCGGCATGTTTAACATGTAATAAAGATCAATAATAATAATAATTATAATGGCGAACTCATGATTGAATGCTTATTAACAATGAATGGCATTCTGATTAATCTATCGATCATGATCTGAGGCACTGATTTAAGTTCTGTTGTATTTTTGGGGTAAGTATGTTAATTATTGCGGAAAGGAACTACCCAATAGAAACAGTAAGAAAGAACATATAAAAAAGTATTGTATCAGCAGATTGTTTTCAAAATGATGTTAAGTAAACACCACCCCTATTCTCAGTCAATAGCAATGACTTATTCCCCTAGATCTGTATTGGTCTCATCTGGCCAGCTCTGCTTGGGTTGCAGTGACTGGACTCCGCAGTCTTTATTTTAAAAACCAGTCTTAAGAGACAGCAGCTATGTAAGGAGAGCTCTAAATTCTTATAGTAATTGTCTGAAGCTTAAGGGATAAGCACAATTACATCTTTGTCAGGTGAGCCACCATCATACTGGCCAAGACAAGTCAAACTGTGGAGGTCAATATTAGTTGAGTGCTGTATGCGTCAAGGTCAGTCAGGAGATGGAATCCACACTAGTTATTCAAAGATATTTAACAAAAACTTGATGAGGTAGGGAGGTGTTAACTAAATAACGGAAAGATTCAGGCCCACACCTAAGAGAACAAAAAGAGGAGTTTCAGACAGCTGAAATCTATAAACATAGATGAGGGTCCCTGTTATAGATTGAACTATGTTCCCCAAAATTCACTGGTGGAAGCCTAACAGCAATGAGATTGTATTTGGAGATAGGGCTTTTAAGGAGGGAGTTAAGGTTAGATGAATTTGTAAGGGGCCTTAATTCAGTATGACTGGTGTCATTATAAGAAGAGGAAGAGACACCAGGGGTGATCATGCACAGAGGAAAGGCCATGTGAGGACGCAGCAAGAAGGTGGCCATATGTAAGTCATGTAACATCAAAATTATTCTGCAATTTTTTTTGAAGCTGTACAAGTGTTAGTTCCCTTGAATGCATGGATTTATTTGAAAATTATATTCAATAATTATTTAATTTTAGAAATAAATACTGTAGTTTTATTTTGCCCAAAGAAACTAAGTTGATTGACATCAAAAACCAATAAATAAAATAAAGTAGGGAAAAATAGGAATATTAGTATAATTCATTGTTTTATGTAGGAACATCTAACACTTCAAACATTATTAATTAAAACAACAATAATTGGATATATCTTCCTTCTTAATAAGGCAATTTTATAATAAATTTTCAGAGATGAAAATTAAGTGGAATGCAAATGGAATGCTAAATGTTTTTAAAATTCAGGCAAAGAATTTTACTGATGATAAATACATTCAGCCTAAAGTAATAATAGAACCCAGTGGGAAAATTTGAAGGAAGCCACTAGAGGACTCTTTGCTCTCTGATGGTGGAATCCTACCAATAAATTGAAAAGCTACCAAAATAACAATAGCTTACATCTGGGAAGGCTGCAAAAGAAGCCATACAAATGGTGTCCAAATATAAAGTGAACAGCTGTAAATTTTTGAACATTTGTAAAAACACGGTTTGAAAATTTTATTACAATAGAAACTTTACAATCACCATTACCTATGACACATTACAGCACATGTTTAAGAGTTTCAGGAAAGCTTTATTCTGTATGTTCAAGGGTACATAGCAAATGATTCCAAGAGCTGTAAATCATGAGATTAACTGGAGTGAATTATAGAGTTTAAATATTTTGAACAAAATAATTTACAAAAAAAAAAAAAAAACTTAAACGTTAGACAACCTTGCTTTTAAAAGTTCTTTGCCAACCAAAAATTTACTCTTAGGTCAATTCCTGTCTCCCATCCACTGACACTTCACTGATTGGTCTCCTGATTCCTTAACCCCTTTTTTGTTACTTTCTTCTCCCCTCACTTTCCCAACAAGAAACACAAATTTACCTGTTTTTGTCTTACAAAGCTTTTGCAAGCTCTCTGTTGTTTTCCTGCCCACATGCAAATTCCACATAAAGTAAGCTATCACAATATATTTTACAACAAAACAAATTTCCTTGCTTAAAGAAATGATGGTGCCAAACAGTGGTATGCTGGAATCAGATCATACGGATTACATGGACGTCTTCCCAACTCTAGAGTCAGTGATGCCATCCTGGCAGCTTTAAATCAGTGCACCTGTAAGTGTGTGTGGGGGTGAGGGATAGATAATGGAAATGAGAAAATCAGGGCTTTCTATTTCTTCTGGAGTGTCAGTTGTTCAATATATACCAGCATTGCATTTGAGATATTTGTTATTAAATGATAGTAACAATGATGATAGAATTACTTAACATTTAAAAGTTTATTATGGAACAAAAGTCTCAGTATTTTATATGTCTTAAATTAATTAATACCCAGAATAATCATCTGGAATATGTACTAGAATTATCCTTGTTACAAGATGATGATACTGAGGTCAGAGATGTTGGATCTCATTCAAGGTAATTCTTCTGGAGAAGCAATATGAAACTTTGCCTTACCCAAAGTCTGCACATGAAGTTAGGATATTGGAAAAGGAATGTCTGGGAGTCATAAAACCTGAGTATAAGTTCCTCTATTCCATCCTTACCCTTTGACCTTGGGTAGTTTGTTTTCAAAGTTTCTCCAATTAAAACTATGGAGAAAAAAATCCTATCTTTTAGGATTGTTTGGGAAATAGTTTTGGAAATTATAAAGCATATTCATTAATCTAAATATGTAATGTGTTTGAAAATTTTAGCAAAAATATAAGTAAACTAAAAAATTTCAATTAAAATTTTTTGCTAAAATTGGGGCACTTGGGTGGCACAGTTGGTTAAACATCCACTCTTGGTTTTGGCTCAGCTTGTGATCTCAGGGTTGTGAGATCAAGCCCTGCATCGGGTTCTGCGCTCAGGGCAGAGTCTGCTTGGGATTCTTTCCCTCTCCCTCTGCCCCTCCCACTCATGCTCTCTCTCTTTCTAATATTTTGATCTGATAATGTGAACAAGGATTTAGTACATTTTTTTCTTGTTTTTACTGACAATAGAGTGAAATTTTTAAAATTTAGGTAAAAAGGGACATAGTGAAGAGATTTTTATTATGAAAAACCCACAAAAAGTGACAAAAACACTGAATAATAAGGACAAATTTATTTCTTGTAAAACAAGGTATAAAACAAGCCCAAACCCCATATTGTGAACTGTATATTGCAATATACAGAGTTCACGTACAAGGATACTTATATTCTATACCTACTTCTTTAGATTTTACAAACACATATATCTCTGCAAAGGTTATTAACATATCAGCCACTGAGGTAAACTAGTTTGAAAACTACCAAGAGCTTTGTCGTGAATGTATTAAGTCTTTCAAGTGTATTAGATATTCAAAGGGAACCATTGATTTTATAAAGGAATTTGTACAGTTGAAAATTCAGGAAGTATGCCAGAATTTCAGTTATACATTAAAAGTGAATTGCCTCTACTCAATCTCATGTGAAACCATAGATTTGTCTGTGTAATAAAAGAAAATGAATAAAGAAGATATAGAAAAACTAGAATAGTAACTATAGAAAATTGTGAGAAAAAGCATGTAAAAAACTACCAGAAAAATATTCCAAGCTTGCTGATTTTCTAGGTAAATTTTCTCAAATTTTAATAAATAATTCCGATACTATTGAAAATATTCCAGAGCACAAAAACATCAGAAAATATTCTAATTAATTTTTGGATTCAAGATTTTCTATAAATATCAAAATTTCTAAAAAGTAGCACAATCAAAACACAAAATCACACACCAGAGACTCAGTTTACTAACAAATACAACACAAACCCCTTACCAAACATTTGGCAATTTGAATTCAACGATTTTATGTATAAAAAGGTTTTTATTAGGAATGTATGTATATAATTCACCTTAACAATAAATCAAAAAAGAAAAAAAAAATGAATGAACTCCATAAATGATAAAAAGTTTTCTGATGTTTAATTAGGAATCAATGCTGACTTTCATTTAATGAAACAAGAACAGATGGATTCTTATTTAGTACATGGATATACATAGATATATTATATGGATATAGATATATAAATATTCAAATGTCAGCTGCATTCTAAATGGAGAATTACTAAGCTTTTTCCATCAAAGTGTAGGACAGTACAAGGATATCTATGCTGATCTTTATTATTTAGCATTTTTCTGGGTGTAGTAGTTAAGACATTTTGATACAAAAAGTAAATATGATATAAATATTACACAGGAAAAAGCAAAAATTATCATTATTTTCACATGATAAGATTGAATATCTAAAAAATATAAAAGAATCAATGAGAAACATTTTAAAATAAGAAAATTCAGTATTTGAATAAAAACACTGTTGACTTCTAATAATTTTTAAAGCTGTATAAAAACTGAAAAAGGAGAAAAATCCCAGTTTTACTAGAAAAAATGTAAAATACTTGGGAATAAATTTACTAAAATAAGTGTGGGGCATAAATGGAGATAATTACAACTCTACTGGATAAGAAAAAAGACTTGAATTGAGAAGTCATAAAGAACAAGATTAATAAATCTGACTACATAAAATACAATCTTCACAGAAAGTAGATAAGATACTGCAAAAGGGGGGTGCCTGGGTGGCTCAGTCATTAAGTGTCTGCCTTTGGCTCAGGTGATGATCCCAGGGTCCTGGGATGGAGCCCTGCATCGGGCTCCCTGCTTGACGGGAAGCCTGCTTCTCCCTCTCCCACTACCCCCTGCTTCTGTTCACTCTCTCACTGTGTCTCTTTTTGTAAAATAAATAAATAAAATCTTCAAAAAATTTAAAAAAAGATATTGCAAAAGGTGATTTATAAACTGGTAATATACTTTCAGTTCATATGGCAAAGTGCTAATTTCATGAATACACAAAGTGCTTTTAAGATTAATACGTTAATAGAGAAAATAGGAAAAGAATATAAGCAGACAGTTCATAGAATACACAAATACCATGAAACAATATTTAACATTAATCACTCAAGAAAATGCAAGGTAACACAACAATAAATAGCTATTTTTACTTAAATTGTTGAAGTTTGATAATAGAACATTTTGGAAAGATTTTGACTGCTGGAATTATAAATCTGTAGCGTTTTTATAAAACATTTTGGGCAGCATTTATCAACATAAACATGCATAAATAAACAATCTCTTTCTATGAATGAATTTTACAGATAATCTCACATAAATTCACAAAAATATATGCTATATAGATAAATTTTACTGAACATTGTAATAGTAAAAACAACAGGAAGTAATGACTGTCTATCATAACATTGGTTAATTAAATTATAGTAGACTCATAAAATAATATACAATGCACCCATTAAGAAGAAGGAGTTATATCCATGAATGGTCTGAATAGTAGTCTAGTTATTAGCACTGTAATAATGGCGATTTTGTAGTTTTGTTAATGTACTTGTTCAGATACTGGTTCTGTAAGATGCTATCATTGGGGAAAGTGGGGAAAGTATACTCTAAAATTCCCTGTGCTACATTTACAACATGTAAATTTATATTTATGTACAATAAAAATTTTAAAAATCCAGATGGTCTGATATGGAAGGATGAGGGATATAATTTGAAGTATTAATATAAATGTTTTATATATTCTGTATATAAATATAAAAAAAATATAAGTATTTTATATATACTGTATGTATTTGCTGGTCTGAAGCAACAGGAAATCCTCTTTGGAGGAACAATGCCATCTAGATATCAAATTTTCCATGGACTTTTCATACATGACGCGGCATCTATTAAAAATGCACCAAATATTGCAGGGAATAATAAAACCATATTAGAAGTCAAAAGACAAAAGCAGAAAATAAAGACAAATTCACAAGTGACTGGAGATTTCATGCATATTTAATATGAACATGGAAGAGAGTACAAGATAAATGAAACTATACATAGAGAATCAAATGATCATTATTGTTGTAAAAAATACCTTAGCAGATTAAGAATTTAATAAATAGTCTTCATAACAGTTTAGTCATAGCTAAAAAGATGATAAGTAAATGGAATGATAGCTCAGAAAAAAATATGATGATTGAAGCATTTGAGAAAATAATGAAAAAAAAAATCCAAAACTTAACATATGATATCTGGCACACAGTGAAGACATGGGAAATTTGAGAGTTATGTATCATGAGCAATGGAAAGGTAACAAGTGAGAGAGAGGGAGAGAGAGGTGGGGGGAGAGAGAAAGAGAGAATTAGAAGCAATATTTTAAAAACTAATGGACAAAAATATTAAAATTGATCACATAGATCAAGACAGATTAAAAGAATACTATAAACCACAAGCATAAAAATACAAAGAAAAGTATGTCCAGGAAAATAATAGCAAAATTACTGAAAAATCAAAGACAAGGAGAAAACTTTAAAAGAAACCAGAAGTCAAAATGACACACTATTTTCAACAAATCATCCATAAGGCTGACAGCTTTAATGGAAAACAGAATTAATGGAAAAGACAAAGTAAATAAACTTTTTGCAGTTCTGAGAAAATACCTGTTGAATTAGAATTCTGTAGCTCCCCCCCAAAAAATCCATTAAAATTGAAAGCAAAATAAAGATTTGTTTACACAAATGTTGAAAGAAATTATCTTTAACAAACACTTTAAATAATAAGGTGAATTTTCAAGCAGAATGATTATAATGATCTTGGGTGAAAGTATGGAAATATGGGAAAGAATAAAGAGCAATACAGAGTGCAAGGATATGGATAAATCTCAATAAATATTGGCTCGATAATAACAATAACTTACAGAGTTTAAATATATCCACAATTTAAACACACGAGAACTATAGTATTAAAACGAAGAAGGGAGTAAATTGAGTTTTAATGCTCCATGTGCCTTGCTTCATCCTAGAAGTTGTAAAATAATAATTAAATATACACTTGAATCAATCAAGAATCTTCACAGTTTTAGAGCATCCACAGGTAGGATAGCATATTTTAAAAAGTACATATCTAGGGGCGCTTGGGTGGCTCAGTTGGTTAAGCATCTGCCTTTGGCTCAGGTTCTGATCCCGGGGTCCTGGGCTGGAGCCCTGCCCATCAGGCTCTGCGCTCAGCAGGGAGCCTGCTTCTCCCTTTCCCTCTGCCTGCCAATCTACCTGCTTGTGCTTTCTGTCTCTTTCTGTCAAATAAATAAATAAAATCTTTAAAAAAATAAAAAATAAATAAAAAAGTAAAAAGTACATACCTAAAAAATTAATAAAGTAAAATTAATAGAGTAGAAACTAATAGATTGAAAAAAATTGGAATATAAATACTTTAATCCAAAAGAATGAGAAAAACAAAGGACTTTAAACAGAGTTGAAAAATTTAGGTATATAATATAAATGAAATAGGATTCTTCAACTGAATGATGAGATTTTCAGAATGGGAGGAAGGGATATAATGCATTGGCAGTGAGTGATACACCTAAATTAAAAATTCAGGAAGGATGAACTATAACCAATGGGAAAATAAGGCAAATAAATTAAATAAATAAATAAATAAATAAATAAATAAATAAATAAATAAAGCAAAATAAGGACTACAATTGAACTTATTTATTTATTTATTTATTTTGAAAGATTTTATTTTATTTATTTGTCAGAGAGAGAGACAGACCACAAGCAGGGGAAAGGCAGGCAGAGCGCAGAGCAAGGAGCCCGATGTGGGACTCCATCTCAGGACCCTGGGATCGTGACTTGAGCCAAAGGCAGCGGCTTAACCGACTGATCCACCGAGGCGTCCCCAATTCAACTTTTTTAGACAGCCAACTAAATAGATATATATACAAAAGAGGTGCATCATAAAGGAGAACAGTGGCCAGATTATGAAATATCAAATATCTGATAAAAGTAAGAGATGTTTTCCTATGTCAAAAAGGTTTATTGTGTCAAAAATATTATTGTGCTTGACTACATTTGTTTCTTGGTGATATTCCATATGACCACCACTTATGTAATTGATGATAGTTAATTTGTCAGGGTGCGCCTAGCTTCCATTAAGGTTGAGGCAGGGATATTGACTTTCCCTTTTCTTTCTTAGCTCTAAAAAAGATGTCAACAACATTTCACTCACATCTTTTCTGTTTTAGGGTGGTCTCAAACATTTGCAATTTGTCCTAAGGGTGTGATTAATTTTCTTTGATCTAAAGGGTGGTCATATAAATAGATATACATCGTTTATTCATGAAAGTACTGCCCCAACCACCTTTCCCTGAAAATGAGAATAATTTAGATTTGCCAATGCATTTTTTTTTCTTTTGAAATATCTCAATATTGCCCAACTATAGTGGGAGCAAAAATGCTCGTCCCTCTGCCTGCAGTACTGTTTCTGTGTTTCTATATTTGGTTTTCTCTTGCTCAGACATTTAGGGGCACCTGTTTTATGTGTGATGAATCTGAATCCTGAGTGAGCCTTCATGGTAGCACAAGTTGATCAGAATAATTGGTAGTAGTACATTTTGCATGGGTTTTTGTGAGGAAAAATGGATATCTATTAAAAATATTGCATTTTTAAAAGTCTGTGTACCCTCAGCTGGGGCTGGCTGACCTGAGAGTATAATCTAAAATTATTTTAATTTTATTAACAAATGAAAATTAGTCGATTATAGAGATTTTCATTGTATTAATATTAAGATCTCTTTATTTAATGAAATCATAGCATAATTGAATTTAAATAAATGTGTTTTTATATTTAATGCTTAAAATATAAAAACAAAGAAATAGTCAATGAGTCATGAGTAGTATCAACCATATTAAATGCATATACACTATTTTAAATATAACTGAATTATATCCAGCTAGTGCTCATAAAAGGAAAAGCAATTAGCAAATTAACTATTGTATTGCTATTGGACCTCTCTAAGGCTAAAGAATTTTTCCAGTTATACAAAGAACGTCCTTGAATTTTACAAGTCTGAATTTATTACTAAGGAACTCAGTTAAGCAAACACATTTTTATCTGTTGACATTTAATCAAGCCAGAAGTTTTTATTTATACAAAGCATTACATATATTTGAAATGCTTTTCTTCTTTCAAGGAAATTAACTACAGTTGTGCTGTTTAGGCATAATATAATTAGGCATACAGATATTTCAGATATGTGAAATGAAGGGGAAAGAAGAAAGAGGGGATGTGTCCTACCTAGTACTAATCAAATGTTTAATATGTGACCATGACTGTGTTAGGTATGCATTTTTTAACTCATTATTTAAAAACAAGACTTGGAACTGTAAAATTCCCAGAAGAAAACATAGGGAAAATGGTCTTTGGCATTAATCTTGGCAACAATTTTTTAAATGTAACACCAAAATCACAAGAAACAAAAGCAAAAATCAAGAGAAACTACATCAAACTAAAAACAAAATAAAACAAAACAAAAAACACAAAAAACAAAACCAAAAAAAAAAACCTCTGCACAGCAAAAAATAATCGACAAAATAAAAAGTCAACTTATGAAATGGGAGAAAATATTTGAAAACCATGTATCTGATAAGGGGTTAATATCAAAAATCTATAAAGAATTCATACTACTCAATTAAAAAACCCCAAACAATCTGATTAAAAAAAATGGGCAGATCTGAATAGATCTTTTTTTTTTTTTCCAAAGAAGATATACCAATGACCAACAGTATGTGAAAAGATGCTCAACATCACTAATCATCAGGGAAATGGAAATCAAAAGCACAGTAAGATATTATCTCACACCTGTTAGAATGACTAGAAGACAAGCGATAACAAGGTTTAGTGAGGATGTGGAGAAAAGAAAGTGCTCATGAACTATTAGTGGGAATATAAATTGGTTTGGCCACTATGGAAAACAGTATGGAGATACCTCAAAAAATAAAAAATAGAACTACCACACAATCCAGCGATCCCACTTCTGAGTTTATATTTGAAGAAAATGAAAACACAATATTTAAAAAAAAATCTTCACTCTTATGTTCATTGCAACATTATTTACAAGAGCCAAGATGTAGAAACAACCTAAGTTTCTGTCAACAGATGAATGGATAAAGATATATATCTATATTTATATAAAATGTATAATGGAATATTATTTAGCCATGAAAAAGAAGAAAATCTTACCACTTGCAACAACATGGATGGACCTAATGGAGGGCATTATGCTAAGTGAGGTAAGTCAAAGAAAGACAAATAACATATGATATCACTCATATGTAAAATGTAATAAAGCTAAACTCTTAGAAACAGAAAGTAGAATGGCAGTTACCAAGAGCTTGGGGATAGGGGTCTCTGAGAGCTGTTGAACAAAGGGTATATTCTTGCAACTAGATGATGAATAAGTTACGGAGATCTAATACACAGCATTGTGATTATAGTTGACAATCCTGTATTATATACAGCTATACCTCAGAAGTATTGTGGGTTTTGTTCCAGACCACCAAAACAAAGTAAACATCATAATAAAGTGAGTCAAATGAAATTTTTTGTTTCCCACTGCATATAAAAGTTGTGTTTATACTATACTGTAGTCTATGAAGTATGTTTAAAAAATGTATATACCTTACAAAATACTTTATTGCTAAAAAACGCTAACCACCATCTGAACTTTCAGCAAATTTTAATACTTTTGCTGGTGGAGGGTCATAGTTGTAACATTTAAATTAAAAGCTATTAATCTTTATTCGTTATTTCAAAAATATTTCCCTTTGATTAATATCTTTAATTTCAATGAAGTCATAAAACATTTAGGTTAAATCAGTGTCAACAAGTAGAAATTAAGTTTGTTTACACATTTTTATTAGTAATTTCTAAATTAAATCCATTAATTTTCAAAAAGGGATTTTTTACATAAAAGGATTATTTTAAGGAGTATTTTATAGATCTAAGAGAACATTCCTGTTCTAAGTTCTATGTTTCTTACATAGCATGATATACAAATGAAGAGGTAAGCATTTGCACATGTTGACAACATTAATTTGACAGATAAATTGATGCACCTACTGTGTGCAGAATATTTTATGAAGTGATTTGTGTCTCCAAATACAAAACAACTAATTTTGTCATCAACAAAGCTTATGAGAAAAGGCATATAAACATATGGGTGCTAGATGACATCAAATGGAAATACTTGTGTCAAAAATGAGGATATGAAGCACAATGATATGTCAGGAGAGAAAAGTACAATATTATAGAAGTGTTGATGTTTAGCTGGTGCAAGCATGGGTAGAATTCATCGTAAAAACTTGGAGCAAAGGGTAAGGACGAGGAAATCATATTAGTTAAAGAGTAAGCATTCAGTTTCTGTAAAAATATTTGTAATAAATTCAGCAAGGCGACACTAAAGATTAAAAGTGGAAAATAAGACGGGAAACAAAAAAACAAATCAAAGTAGACTGTTATACATAAAAATCTCTCTCAATCATTTTAGCTGAATATAGAAGTACAATTCTAATATGATTTGGCAGAAAAATCTATTTGAATCTCTTGTTATAACTTTCTAAAATTAGGGCTTTTTTCATTCTCTGAAGAAACATTTATGGAAACATTTTTAACAGAGCAAGAAAATAGAATTCTTCAGTGAGATCTTTTATATTATTTTACAGTCAACATGTAACTTATCCAATGACCTCTATAATCAATCAACTTACCTATGGTTTATTCATATAAAAATGTGGCTATGAGTACCTGAGCTTCATTTTAACCTGAAGTTGGGTAACATCCATGCTGTAGATTTTTTAAATAGAAACATTTGTAAATGAATATTATCAAACCATGTAGATGTCCAAATTGGCCAATACCATAGATAAAGAACTTGCTAGAAACCATAGCAAAGTGCAAAACAGGAGTTCCAGCCAGCTCCGTCCGCAATGTGCTTATTTTAATTATACACAGCTGGGTAATTTGCAGAGTATCTGTTAAAGTCACCATTTGAAACAATGGTCTTCATTTACATGTGTTGAATAAAAGCTTCCTAAAGAAATTATTTCAAGTGTTATTATTCCCCATAATATACTTAAGAAAAAAATAATCAATAAACATAATCTTATTAAGATTAATTAATCTGGGTTTTATCAAATAACCAGAATAATATTGTATTTATTTTATTCAAAGATTTATTTTATTTATTTGAGAAAGAGAGAGCACGAGCAAGAGAGGCAGAGGGAGAGGGAAAGAGAATCTCTAGCAGACTCCGCCTGGAGCACGGAGCTTGACTAGGGGCCCAATTTCACCACCCTGAGATCAGGACCTGAGCAGAAACTGAGTCCAATGTTCAGTCAACTGTGTCACCCATGTACCCCTAAATTTATTTTATTTATTTATTTTTTGGGGGGGTTTACTATTTATGTCTAAATTTATTTTAAAAACAAGACAGTATTTTTGGTTTTATAATGTTAATTTATTAGAAAAATGTCTGATTTAAGAACAGATGGAAGGGGATCAGTTAAGGTCCCATCATTAGAACTTAATTGGCATTGAAAAAGAGAGAGCGATGGGGCGCCTGGGTGGCTCAGTTGGTTAAGCAACTGCCTTCGGCTCAGGTCATGATCCTGGAGTCCTGGGATCGAGTCCCGCATCGGGCTCCCTGCTCGGCGGGGAGTCTGCTTCTCCCTCTGACTCTCCCCCCTCTCATGTGCTCTCTCTCATCCTCTCTCTCACAAATAAATAAATAAAAATCTTAAAAAAAAAAAAAAAAAAAGAAAAAGAGAGAGCGAAAAAAACAAACAAACAAAAACTCCAAAATGTGTAAGGAGATTCATGCAGGAGGAATACTGAAACATTTTTAACAGAAATAAAATAGTGGAATCACTTTAGCAAACTTTAGTTGAAAATTAACTGTACAGGTTAAGAAAATAATTTACTAAAGACGCCACCTTTATTCTTGATAGCTACTTTTATTCTTCTCCACATCATACCAGAATATAAAGGGCACTTTAGGTAAACAACAGGATCCAGAAAACATAATTATATAAAACTAAAATGTACTTGCTTTTTCCAGTGACTTTTAGAAATGGTTGAAATCTGGAAATTACTGTCTATGTAGTACAAATTAAATAAATAGCTTTTCTGTCCAGTGTGGATATAATTAGTCCCTTCCTCATCCCTCTTCCGGGAGGAAGTGTAAGAAGGGCATGAGGGATTTCTCAGCTGTCCAGAATCATGCCAGAATATTATGATGTTTATCTATTTTCCTTGCCTGTTTCTGCTAATGAATTTTTTTTTAAGATTTTATTTATATTTTGAGAGAGAGAGATAGCAAGAGAAAGCACAAGAGGGGAGGCAGAGGGAGAAGCAGGCTCCCCAGGAGCAGGGAGACCCATGTGGGGCTGGATCCCAGGACCCTGAGATCATGACCTGAGCCAAAGGCAGACGCTTAACTGACTAGACCACCCAGGTGCCCCCTACTAATGAAATTTTGTTTGTGTTGGTACTTTTACTTGTTTAATTTTTTTCCTTTTATTGCGTTATGTCTCATATTGCCTCTGTGACTTTTCTTATTTTGCCTTTTGTTCCTAGAATTCTCTCCCCTTTCTCTGCTTATTTCTTACTATTTATCCTTGAGGTCCCAACTCTACTCTCACATATTCTGTGATACTTTTAATATCTAGTAATGACCAACATTTTTTAAAGATGTTTTTAATATTTTTTTTATTTTTGCCACTCTTCTATTCCATGAGCCACTCATATATCTTTATTTTTTATTTTATTTATTTATTTATTTATTTTTTGAAGATTTTACTTATTTATTTGAGAGAGAGAGAGCACATGAAGGGGGGAGGGTCAGAGGGAGAAGCAGACTCCCTGCTGAGCAGGGAGCCCGATGTGGGACTCGATCCAGGGACTCCAGGATCATGACCTGAGCCGAAGGCAGTCGCTTAACCAACTGAGCCATCCAGGCGCCCTATCTTTATTTTTTTAATTGATGATAAACTACAAATCTTTCTTGAGTATGATGAGGTTATATCCCAGTAAAACCATTGTGAGTTGAAAATATAGTAAGTCAAAAATGCATTTAATACGCCTAGGCTAGCCTATCTTATGTGTGTCCAGAACACTTATGTGAGCCTACAGCTGGGCAAAATCTTCTAACACAAAAACCTATTTTACAATAAAATATTGATTAGCTCATGTAATTTATTGAATACTGTACTGAAAGTGAACAGTGGAATGGTTATTTGTCCTTGTGATCGCAGACGGACTGGCAGCTAGGGTTGCGACAACCTAGCAAAGGACGGAGTATCACACAGCATATCGCCAGCCCAGGAAACGATCAAAATTCAAAATTCGAAGTATGGTTGCTACTGAATGTATTGCTTTCACACCAACATAAAGTTGAAAAGTAGTAAGCCAGACTGTTGTAAAGTGGAAACTATCTGTATTCTGTTTAATGATCTCTGAATAAAATTTGACAGGCAGAAGGAAAAAAAAAGGGAGTTAAAGTGTCAGCCAGTTTGGCTAAGAACAAAAAGTGTTACTCAGAGAATTACAAAAGTGATGTAGAAAATTATGCTAAGATGATTAAATAGGCAGGTTATTTCTAGTATGAGGAAATGTTTTATGTTCTCTGAACATAATGTTGGTGTATGCTAATCAATGGAAAGTTTTGTTAGTGTGGATTTTATGGTCCAAGGAAGTATTATTCCTCTAATTATATGACTATTTAAAAATTTGTTTAATTTGTTTATATATTTATTTATTTTTTATTAATAGACTATTCTTTTTTTTTTAAGATTTTATTTATTCATTTATTTGAGAGAGTGAGAGAGAGAGAGCACATGAGAGGGTGGAAGGTCAGAGGGAGAAGCAGACTCCCTGCCGAGCAGGGAGCCCGATGCGGGACTCGATCCCGGGACTCCAGGATCACGACCTGAGCTGAAGGCAGTCGCTTAACCAACTGAGCCACCCAGGCGCCCTATTAATAGACTATTTTTAGAGCCTCTTAGGTTTACCAAAAAATTGAGCAGAAAGTACAAAAAGTTCCCGTATACTTCCTCTCCCCTACCACACTCAGTTTTTGTTTTTTTTTTTTTTAAAGATTTTATTTATTTATTTGAGAGAGAGAATGAGACAGAGAGAGCATGAGAGGGTCAGAGGGAGAAGCAGACTCCCTGCCGAGCAGGGAGCCCGATGTGGGACTCGATCCCGGGACTCCAGGATCATGACCTTAGCCGAAGGCAGTCGCTTAACCAACTGAGACACCCAGGCGCCCCCACACTCAGTTTTTCCTATTAACATCTGGCATTGGTGTGGTGCATTGGTTATAACTGAATTAATATTGATACATTATCATGAACTGAAGCCCATAGTTTACATTAAGTTCATTTCTGACTCTGTAGTTCTATGAGTTTTGCCAAAAGCATAAAGTCATGTATTCACGATTATGATATTATACAAAACAATATTGCTGCCCTAATGGTCCTCCATGCTGTACCATTCCATCCCTCTCCCCCTTCCCCTAAAATCTTGGCAAACACTAATTTTTCCCTGCCTTTATAGTTTTGCTTTTTCAATAATATCATATAGGTGGGATCGTACTGTATGTAGTCTTTCATACTTGCTTCTTTTACTTGACAATATGCGTTAAATTTTCCTTCATATCTTTTTGTGGTTTGATAGCTCTTTTATTACTGCTGAATAATATTCCATATATGTATGGCCACAATTCGTTTATTCATTAAACAACCAAAGGAAATCTTTGTCACTTCAAATTTTTGCAATCATGATTAAAATCTACCGCAAACATTCATATGCAGGGTCTTTTCCTTCCCCTCACCCTCCCCTTTCTTCTTTCTTCCTTTCTTCCTCCTCCTCTTCTCCTTCTTCTCTTCCTCCTCTTTTTCCTCCTCCTCCTCCTCGTTTCTTCTTCTTCTTCTTCTTCTTCTTCTTCTTCTTCTTCTTCTTCTTCTTCTTCTTCTTTTCTTCCTCCCTCCTCCTCCTCCTCCTCCTCCTCCTCCTCCTCCTCCTTCTTCTTCTTCTTCTTCTTCTTCTTCTTCTTCTTCTTCTTCTTCTTCTTCTTCTTCCTCTTCTTCTTCTCCTTTCTTCTTTCTTCTTCTTCTTCTTCTTTTTCTTCTTCTTCTTCTTTCTTCTTCTTTCTTCTTCTTTCTTCTTATTCTTCCTCCTCCTCCTCCTCTTTTTCCTCCTTCTCCTTTTCATGGGCATAAGTTTTTTAACTCATTTGTATAAATACCTAGGACTACAATTGCTGGATTATATAGTAAAACCATGTTTAACTTTGTGAGAAATGGCTACATTATCTCCTCAAGTGGCTGAAAGTGGCTGTACCATTTTGCATTCCCACCAAGAATGAATAAGAGTTCCTATTGCTCCACATCCTCACTAGTATTTGTTTGTCTGTTTGTTTTGGTTAGCAGTAAAACATCTTTCTAGAGTTTTTACTTTTAGATTTTTTTGTAAAGTTACATATTTCTAGAAAACATTTAGATGATTCTTTTCTTTATTCTTTACACATTCTGACAATCCCTGCCTTTTAACTAATTTACTAAATTAACATTTATTTTGATTATGTGTATATTCTCATTTACTTCTGTGATCTTCCTTTGTTTTCTCTAGTATCTTCTTTTGTATCAGGTCACTATTTCCTTTTTTTAAAAACTAATTTTGAATCACTCTATTTCCATTCTGTCAGTGTAATTTATCTAGCAGTTGTAAGATTCTGATTATTGGAAGTCTTTCTGAAAATACTCACCATGGTAATGCTATGAAGCAAAATTCCAAAATTTCTTGAAACATGTCCTCATTGAGGGTCCCACTATTTTGCCTTGAATTTGTGGGCTTATTCCTGTATGACATTAATTTAACTACAGAAGGGAGGTAAGAAAAGCCTTTATGAATAGTATGTTTTCCCAAAAGATATATTTTAAAAAGTTCTTATTCTAATTTCCACTTTTAAAATGTTATATATCTACATCCTCTCTGGCAACATCTAGGATTGAAGTTATTCAATGCCATAGGCTTCGTTGAATAATTATTATCATTTATTTTATTATAGTTTATTAAGTATTATCAAAATAGATGCAGATTTATGCATTATAAAGTAATATAGAGAAATACTGTGGATTGTATTTCCATAACTCCATTGTGATATGTTGATTCTTTGTGTTATTTTCTGAGACAGTAGAGTTCATCCCTCTGTGTCTACAAACAAAAGGTTGTTTTTATTGATTTAATTTTGTTCTAGTTTTCTACTGTGCAGTTCTGTGATAGACTCTAAAACAATGGGTGTCATGACATGATTCTCAATCATCACAGGCAAAAATAGTGTCAAGAACAATTATTTATCTTCAGAAGTCTAACCTTGCTTGACTAATACCAGTAGCCACTTGAGTGTCAATTTCCTCATCCACATGTAAAGTGAGTGTAATAAAATTTATTAGAGTTTTTTTCTGTGTGTTTTTTGTAAAGTCACTTAGATTTATTTCTATAACCTTGGATATATAGTCTTCAGAACATTTTGTTGAATTAAATATATATATAAATAAGTTACAGATGTAGTAAGTCTGCAGGTGTTTTAATCATATGGTGTATACTGCAAAAATACATGTATGATGAATCTGAAGACTTTTTTTTCACCTTTTTAGACTTTTTTTAAATAAAATTAAGGTTCTTTGTTAAAATCACTATGTCCCTTGATATGAGGCCAATGCAACTATCAAATAAATTATTTTATTTTGAGTTTAAATATTCTTTTTAGCATTATTTTCAATATTAACTGGAATATTCCTCCCACTTCACTCTGAATATGGATCTTGCAGATCACCCCTCAGTAGTTTGTCTATGGCTTTGTTGGTTTATTAACTAAATTCTTGTGGTGTTATAAAACTGTATTTTCAGAGATACTTTTCTTTTTTTTTTTTTTTTTAAGATTTTGTTTATTTATTTGACAGAGACAGAGATAGCGAGAGCAGGAACAGAAGCAGCTGGAGTGGGAGAGGGAGAAGCAGGCTTCCCCCCGAGGAGGGAGCCCGATGTGGGACTCGATCCCAGGACCCTGGGATCATGACCTGAGCCGAAGGCAGATGCTTAATGACGGAGCCACCCAGGCGTCCCTCAGAGATACTTTTCATAACAAAATGAGTTATCTCATTAAAATAGATATCTATTAATATATAATGAATATTTACTTATATACAGATATAGAGAAATTTGTACAATAATACTCGATGAGAATAGAAAAAAAATCACTATAAAAATTGCCACCAATTTTGGCATCCTTACTCAAGTAACTTACCTTCCATTGTTTTTATTTTTATAATCACTTATAGAACTGATTTGGTTACTATATTGAACACAATGTCTGTAGTCAGTAGTCAAACTAAAAGATGGGCATGACTTAATATGGGCTCCAAAATATATTATTTTTAGAGATCATACTGATATGGTAAAAAGGTTATCAGATACTATCATGTACTTAAACAGAATATTATTTTTTCTTTTAATTGTTCTGTATATTTCAATTGTCTAATTGTATTACCACTATTATTTTGTAACTCCATTTTCTCTGCTGTTGTTAAAAAAAAAAATCACAAGGCAGTCATACTAATGGATTTTATTGTCTCACTGCTGTGTCACTAAGAGAGTTTTATTTTACTCATATGTTTCCATTTACTTCAAAACCTAACCTTTATCATATTGTTTTCTTTCATATTTATGGATCAACATTTGTAAATAAGGGTGACTTTGTTTTCAGTTCATGTGAAATAAATTCTGAAGAGAATGTGATTATAAGATCCAACTCTATTCTAATGCACTTCTAAGAAGTCAAGACTTTATTAAGTGTGTGACATTAATTTGCATCCCAACGGAAATGAATTAAAGGAGCAAAAGTGTCTATTTGTTGTGAATTTATTATACATATATTCAGTTCACAAAAATCTTTATGGTGTAACTACTTAATTAACACAAAGGAAAATGCTGTGAATTTAAATATTCACATATTTAAAGAAAAATTCTAATTGTTTAATGTCAATAAACCCTGAAAAAAGATTGGTGTATTTATTGAGTGCACTATTTATCATAATCCTAATACTACAATAATCCTATTGGTGATATAAACCTTTTGTTTCTACTAACACACATACAAAACCCTCATTTTTATCATCAATTAAAACATCATCTATTACAATTCTAATAATGCTGAAAAAATAAATGAGGGGGAAAATACTAATACGTTATCTAAAGTGTTTATATCTTAGGGAGTAATAAGAATTATTTCAATAAGTGGAATATTTAAGCAACTGTATGTCCATAAGCAACTATATTGCTAATCCATAAGGATTATGATAAAATGGGAAGATTGTTGTTTTATTTATTTGATTCATTAAATAAATTTTTGAGTATTTAATATGTTAGGTACTCTTCTAGACACTGATGATATATTAGTGAAACAAAATATATTGCCTCTTTTTCTCTGCATTATAAAATGAGGCTTGTATGAGGCATTGATATGGAAGGAGGAGTATATGAAAAGTAAGCCAACCCCCAACAACAAAGTAGCAGTGCCAGACTTACAGGGATAGAAGGTGGAAGAGTTAAAAAGGTGTTTTAAATTAGATATTAAAGAATTAAAATTAAAAACAATGATCATAGGAATATAGTATGTTATAAAAACAATGAAAATGAAATCACTCTAAGATGTTAATAAGATTCTTCCAATGGCGATGAAAAAATTTACATAATTCATAACAGTAACTTAAGGAAAATTGTATTTTTTATTTTTTATTTTTTAAGATTTTATTTATTTGACAGAGAGAGAGAGCAGGAGAGCACGGCAGGGGACCTGGAGAGGGAGAGGGAGAAGCATGCTCCCCGCTGAGCAGGGAGCTCACCAGGGGCTGGATCCCAGGACCCTGGGATCACCACCCGAGCCAAAGGCAGTCACCCAAACAACTGAGACACCCAGGCACCCTGAAAATGTAATTTTTATTAGTCAATAAGCTGATACTACTGGCCAAACTGGATTCAGAAATATTGGAGTGTAGGAACAAGGATCATCATAATTTGATGAAGGTGGATGTGAAAACATATAATGTGTTGAGTAAAAACAAGTAATTTTATCTAAGATCCATTATGCAGGAAGTGGATGCTTGGAAAGATTTGATAAAGACAAGTTATTAAAATATTCCAGAGTTAACTTAAAGGAAGACACTGAAAACAACTGGAATAATTAAAAAAAAATCACAAAGCATTCTTCACTGTAGTTTTTGGTTCAAGTTTTCACCTACTCTAAAAGATAAATCCATGGTTTGCCACTAAAATATTGGTGAATGGAAGCAAATTTCCGTAAGTGAATTTAAAATAAAAACTCTCAGCATATTTTGTATCACTGACTAGGACTCCTCATTTATGTTACCTTTTTACAATAGCCAACCAATTCTATTAGGCCTGAGATATTGACAAGAGGAGTTTTCCTAAACACCCAATAAACCTATTAAAAATTGTGCAATTTTAATTCTGCAGAAAGCATTACCACTTTCTGCCTTCTCCATCGATCTTAACAGGAATTTGGTTATTTCAATGCAGAAATTTGATATTAATATGAATGAACAGATTTTATAAAGAATTAAAGTTTAAACTGTCATGATCACCTTGAAAATGATTAAAATAAAAACTATTTGATGATGACTAAATGTATGCTCATTTAAATATTTACTCAAAAGATTATTTTTGATCCCTTCTTTGTGGTTATGATTATCTTAGCTTTATGTTTAGTTTAATTTTTTGCATATGGAATGAAGAGTCCATATGCAAAGACATATGAATGAATAATAAATGCATATAAAATCATATAAATGAACAAATAATTTGTGGTACTCACACCTATTGATTAAAGTTTATATTTGGATAAGAACTAACGTAATAGTCAATGTAAATGTATTTTTAAATTATACATTTTAAAATAGATCAAGTATTTTTTCTTTAACTGATATAATAGTTATTAACAATAGCCATAATAAAAAGATCATACCATTTCAATATGGATGCAAAATAATGAAACTTTATAAAATCAATTTTTAAACGCCATTTTATTTGGAATCTTAACCATCTTCAAAATTACTCAGCAGGTTATAGACATCCATTCTAAGAATATGAGACTACATGATGGGTTGGGAAAATAATACATTACTTTTAATCCTATAAATATATCTTTCCATTCTTCCAAATGATCAATCAACAGCTGCTTTCCTTTATTTTGGTGGACAAATGAAGTGCTCTTTTTATTTTAAAAATCTGCCATTATTATGCATATACTGATAAATTAAAAAAAAAAACTTTTAAAAGTTTTCGTCTCCTGAACTATTTAGTATGTGAAATATTTATATATATATATATACACACACACATATTTTATCATTCCAACAATGTGACAATAAGGAAGTTCTATTATTTCTCATTTTTAAAAGGGGGGGGAATGGGTTAGCCTGGTGATGGGTATTAAAGAGGGCACGTATTGAATGGAGCACTGGGTGTTATATGCAAACAATAAATCATGGAACACTACATCAAAAACTAATGATGTAATGTATGGTGATTAACATAACATAATAAAATAAAATAAAAGTTAAAAAAAGTGTATTTTAAGTTTAAATAAAATACCCATGAGTTAAATTAGTACTGACCATGATCATTATTCTTATTCTTATTATTTCCTTTTGGGAATGAGTGAATAACTTGCCAACACACCACAAACTTTGTCAAATAAATAGATATTTTTATTATGCCCTCGTTATTAAGTCATCTGCTTTTAATCTTAAACCTGAAGCCCACTTGAGCTCACTAGTAATTAATTATCAGTTGAGCACTTGCAAAGGCTAATGTTCTCCATAACTTTTGGCAATATTCATTATGTTTGCAGAGCACTGAATTGTTCTGTGAACTACTATGTGTGTTGCTGTTACATCACCTCTTTACATTTTTGATTACTGCACTTTTAAAAGATGCAAATCTTTCTCTAGCCATTCAGTTGATGGAAGTGTCCCTGGTTAAAGTTAGAATTTTTACCAACATTTCAATGTTCTAATGAAGAATTTCATTTATTTATTCATTTCTGCAATCTGCCATCCCTTCTTGTTTGTTAGTTCAATGTTCCATTTCATATCCTTTCAGTAAATAATGGTATTTTAACTATAGAACAACTTATGCTTTGCAGCAATTTTTTTTAATTTGAGTATATAAAAATGTTTGATTATCTTATTAATTTTGAGCATTCTAAATCAAAGCTTTTTACCTATGCTAACTGACACTGTCCTTTGAAATCTATTACAAAAATATAGGGAGAAAATTTAAAATTTTGCTCCCAATATAAGGTTGTAAGAAATAAACAAAATTTACTTGAACAAAAATTGGAATGACCAAACACTTTGCAATTTGTTGGATGTACATACATTTTCTTAATAAAGATATTGGATTATTTTCCTCAATTAAGCCTTTTATTATATTTTATAACTGTATATAATACAGCAGAGAATTAATTTAGTAGCTATGTTTCAGAAATCCATCATTAATCATACACTTGGAAATATATCCATCTTCCTATCGAAGTAGGGTTTAAAAACTCAAATTCTAGTATAGCATTGTTTTAAAAATACGTTTTCTGGTAGAAAATAAACTTGAAATTTACATGAATTTCAATGGTATTTCATTTTTTAGGTTTCATTACAGTTATTTTTGCATAAGACACCAAGATCAACTACATGTTTAAATAATAGCAACTTGCCAAAGGAACTAATCATATATATCAGTGTCTCCAAGTTTTTCATTTTGTTTTATTTATTTTGCCCATAATTTATTTAGAACTCCTTATCTCCTTTCTATTGGTAAATAGTGAAAAAGTAACTTTGTGATTAAAAGAAAAAAATACTACATAGCATATTTAGGGTAATTTATGTGATTAGCACATACCTGCCTTAGTAAGAAAAATACAAAGCATTCTATATTTCTAGGAATATATTTCTTGACATGTATGTATTTAAATCATTAGCACAAAATTGGGTTGTAGTACTATATTTATCTGTTTTGAACATCAATATTATTAGTAGTATTACCATTTTTGGACTACTCACCATACTTCCATGCTCTTTTTAGTAACTCAAGTCTGACCACTGAGCATTTAATTATCCTGGATAACATCTTTGCTTCAGGGATAGACATGTAATCCAGCAAGCATTGGGAACATACGGTAAGATTTTTGCTGGGATTGTTGAAATAGCGTCAGTCTTTTCCTGTTGGGTATGAATATGGAGCTACCATCTGAAGCCCAAACAAAGGGCAGAGGACCTAAGAGAAAGAAATAAAATGATATTTTTTGAGATACTGAATCCAGCTGTACTAACGTAAGCCTATAAATGTGAGTCAATAGATTTATTTTCATTTAATATGTTTGAGGAGACTTATAAGTGAGAGTCACTGAATTGATACTTCTGGGGCTTGCTGGCTGTCAAAAGAGAATGAGGGACCAACAGGAGAAATAA
The DNA here is from genome assembly GCF_964656455.1 of Halichoerus grypus. NCBI lineage: Eukaryota > Metazoa > Chordata > Mammalia > Carnivora > Phocidae > Halichoerus > Halichoerus grypus. Next base: position 26,076,361 of record NC_135714.1, read on the forward strand.
TCTCTTTTACAGTGTGAATTCAACATAAAAAAATAACTAGACAGTTTGAAGATTATCATGAATGGAGAGACAGAGTGCTAATTGTAAAAGAGTTATAATGATTCCATTAGCTCATGTGAACAACAAAAGGAAAAAAAATAAGCACAGATATAAACTACTTTAAATATGCTGAGATACCAGTAATCTCAAAATGCTTAATGGCACAGGAATATTTTGAAAGTTATTTTTGGCAGGAGGTAGTACTAATATTTCACATTATTTTAAGAAATACATTTAAATGATCTAAGATTAATCAGAGTCGACAAATGGTTACTAGTTTAACCTGTTTAAAGGCATCTGAGAACAAGGTTTTTCCTTAGAACTTTCTAATTTGTTTGTTTGAGTCAATATCCTTTAAAAATTCCACCTTCAGATGCCTTGGCATTCTTTCCAATCCTAAATTTGAAGTTAAAACAGATAAACTATTATATTTATATTTTCTCATTATTTCAAGTCCTGTCACATCACTTATGGTATATTACTTAATGATAAATAGTGCCATAAATGAAATTGCATGCTATAAAATATCATAATAGAATAAATAAAACAGAGAACTCAGTAGGTTCATTTTATTTTCCTTGAACCATTAACCAAGCATTGCTATTATCTTCAGTGACAGAAAGTGGAGATGACAAAAGGCTTGCATTTTCTGCTGCTGAGCTGAAAATACAGATTAGGAAACAGGCAGAATTTTTTATAATTTTATTTTGAGGTATATAGATATCATTCTGTTTTTTCCAGGTGTGATTAGAGCCATTTTGATATCTACCAAGGCAAAAAATACATAATTTACTTTTCGAGGCAAAAGCTAAATGAAGCCTCAGAAAACCATTTAATCTTGTGCTCTTTCTCTAACCAGGGGTAAACCTAAAAACAGCAAAGAGAGATGAATCAAGGTCTGAGATGAAATTCAAGTTAGTCTTTTTCAGTGATCATTCATTCACTCATTCACTGATTTATCTACTCAACAGGTACTAATTGAATGTATTCCAAGTGCTAGGTACCAGAGATGCAGGGTCATTATTCTAAATTTTTGCCGTGGAGAAATCTTCAGGGGATAAGGAAAAGCTTTGAGATGGGGGAAAAAAAAAATGGTAAACAGAGTCCTGAATGATGAAAAGTTTTTGACCAGGAGGAGAGGAGCATGAAAAATACTACAAACCACAGAAATAAGTGTTCATAGTCCCAACAGTATTTGAGATGGCTCAGTGCCAGGCGGTGGTGAGAGAGAGTCTGAGAGTCAGTGGGGGAGAGGGGAGAAATATATCTTGAGGTCACTGACCAGCTTTTGAAAGGCTTCAAGCTTGAGAGCAATAGATTAAAATTTGTATTTCAGGAATTTTTTTTATAATTGCAATATGGGAAACGCGTAGGTGAATTGAAACAAAAAGAGTACTTATAACCTCCTGTTAGTGGCATACCATGCCCCCATTATGAGTTGGAGACAGTGCATATGAAATGGAATGGACACAGTCAATATGTTTCCAGAAAGTACTTTATTTCAAACCATGTGTCTTCCTTTCATTTCTCTATCAGAGACTTTAACCCTTGCATGTCCTATGGTTGTAATATCAGGTGATAGAGAAATTAGCATTTTAGCCTTCTTAGAGGCTGTTTAACAACTGATTATGCCCAACATTTATTAAATAAACTTTCATCATTTTTTCCTTTATATTAGAGCAGTTAATCTTTCTATGTTACTCTACTTTCTAAAAGTTTCATAAAAATCTCTTAAGCATTGGCAAAAAACATTTAGGTTAAGTTTAAAAGTTATCTTCAGTACCAAGCACAGGGCTTTGTGCTTCAAACTTTTTAGTAAATATTAAATTTAGATACATAGAATTATTTAATGAATGTTATCAAATTGGTTACAGTCACTTTCCCATCAAGAAATTGGTAATAAGAAGGGTAAGACGGGCTTCTGAGGATAAGATCAAAACAGAAATATGTGAAATCACATTACAGGGAAAGAAATACATCCAGGTGACTAAGACTTGATTGTATCCTGAATGATTTCATTTATTGTTCAGCAATATCTATTTCCTATATACTGTTGTAGGCACAAGATATAAAGTAGATGGAAACTAGATTAAATTTTAGATAGATTAATAAATTTAATTGAAGACACTTTGGTTACATGTAACAAAGACACAATTTAAAACAAGCTGAAGAAAGAAGAGAGAAAGAAGGAAGGCAGGAAGGAAGGAGGAAGGAAGGAGATGATGCAATGAAATAGTTCTTATTGACCCTTGAAACGGAAAAGTCCATTTTTTTTTTTGTTTTTTCTTAAAGATTTCATTTATTTTTTGACAGAGACACAGCGAGAGAGGGAACACAAGCAGGGGGAGTGGCAGAGGGAGAAGCATGCTTCCCATGGAGCAGGGAGCCCGATGCGGGGCTCCATCCCAGGACCTTGGGATCATTACCTGAGCTGAAGGCAGATGCTTAATGACTGAGTCACCCAAGCATCCCCAGAAAAGTCCATTTAGTAGAGTTCAGGTTTGGCTAGGCCCAGTGACTCCAACAATGCCTCTGTCTCTTTCCATTCTTTGAACAGACTTTCTCTATATGTAGTAGTTGTGAGAGTCTCCCAGTATTCACATCTCACAGTTTATCTACCCCAGAATGAGCACTTTCTTTCTTAGAAACCGGATAAAAGAAGTCCTGGGCATATACTGGTTTAGTCATCTTGTTCTACAAACATGTCTAAGTCCATCACAGTGACCAGACAGCTGTTCACTTAAAAAGGTAGGAAAACCGTGTTCATGGGAAGATAGTGTATTAGCCTCAGGTACCTGGAAATTATAAATTTGGCAATGTCCATTCAGTCGAAAGGCTGACTGATGTGTTCCTTCTTGTAAGAATGGAGGTCCCTAATTATAATCAAAGACTTAAATGCTCCTGTAATATAGCTAGTGATAGAGTTCATAGATTCTTCTCTTAGAAACTTCCAAATTTGAGTCTCTTCTCTGCTACTAACTTCCACAGTGAATTTAGATAGTTTACCTTTTCACTTTCTTTTCATGAGAATTTAGAAATCTGCATCCCTTTACTTAATATTATTTATTAATGTATACAATATCAGCTATGGAGGAGACTGCAGAGACCATTTTATCCCAAACTATTATTTATTTTTAAGTAATGGGCTGAAGGTAGAGAAACAGAACATTGTATTATTTGTTCAAGTCTTTTTTAAACAACATTTTCCTAAGCCAAGTAATCCTTTTTGTTTTGTTTTGTTTTGTTTTGTTTTTTCAAGATATCATTCTCCAGAAAACATGGTTTACAGTTTCCTAGGATTGTTCCAACTTTTTTCTCAGGAAAACTGGCAAAAGCCAACTTGTTCCTGTTGACCTTTTCCAAGCACATCAGAAATATTTTCCGATCTCTCAGACTTTGCTCTTGTTACTTCCACTGCTAGAAATCTGTGTTCTAGATTCCTTTTTGTCTTGTTCCCTCACTTCCTTCTGATCTTGACTCAAATATCACCAATTAAGATCTTCTCACTATTCTATCCAAAATTGTCCCTGTTCTCTGCCTCCATACAGAGGACTATTATATTTAAAATAATCTGAGTTCATCATTATTTATTAACAACACTACATTAAATATTCATAAAAGAGCCCTAGAGAGATTAAACAATTCATGATACATCCACACAAATGATGAAATATAATATTGCTATAAAAAACATGATAGATGCCTGTACATTAATATAGAAGAATTTCTAAGATATATTGCCATTTATTTTGGTATGCTCCCATTTGTGCATAAAACTATAAGTATATATACACATATATGTATGCATGATAATTTATAAAGACATATGTTATTTCTGAATGGATATGTGATTGCTTTTGGAAAGGGATGCTTTTCATAAAGATGCATACATTACTATTCCAATAAAAGACTAAAATATAAATGAGAGCAATTTATCTATCCATTACAAATTATTTATTGAATATTATGTGCCATGGACTATGAGGATTGAGCTATCAGGGTCCACAGTGTTGGTTGCAAGTTGGTGACTCTCAGGTGACTCTCAGGTAGTGACTCTAGTAACATTTAGTATATTGTATTATTTGGAGATATACATTGGACTCTCCATCCTTGTCTAGGAAATATTATCTTAGAGGAGATTTAATAAGAGAAATAAGCAAAATATATGTCTTAGGAATTTGTGCATATAGCTAATAACCAGAAAAGTAAAAGAAGGGAAATAGGAAATTTAAAGAGGTAGGGAACAGTGGTGAATTTAAGTAGATTGGCTAGGAAAGGTGAAATTTTAATCAGGACCTGAAGAAGTGAGAGACTAAGACAAACAGCTAGGGGACAGATGGGGAGGGAACAGCAAGTGCAGAGGTCTTCAGACAGGAACATACCTATGCCTTTGAGGAAATGCAAAAGGAATGGTATGCCCGTTGATAGTTCCCCTGAGAAAATGTTAGAATGTTCTCAGGAAATTGTACAGCACTGACTTGGGAGAAGAGCCTGGTCTGATACTCGGCTAATTAGACTAAGTTTAGACAAAAGAATCTTCCACATGATCCAGTCTAATTTACTAGGATTCTATGGTGTGATCGGAGCAGTGACTTCACCTCATAATAAGTAGAGTTTGTTTTCTCTTACTCTATTATTTTGCATATAATTCCCTTGGATGAACTCACAAGGAAAGGTTATTTATTGAGAACTGTATAGTTAGAGTTTCCGAGGTCCCTATAATGAGCTCATCCTAATTGCAATGCTAAATTTTCCATTAGATAGTTCATAGAATGGACAACTGCAATTTTAATGTTTTCTTTTTCAGTTATACAAAAAATTTCATTAAGCTAATATTGACTATCTCTCTATCAGCTGAAACAGCATTGATTATGAGTTAATGTAGTTTACTACACTGATACTGAATTTATGTCACCTTGAACACTTTTAGCACATTATAAAAAGAACTAAAATTGCATTTTAGACTCTGAAAGTTTCATTGTGAACTAATGAGTTAAAAATGGAAATTTCTTTGTGTGTTATATACTTTATTGAATCCATTGTTAGAAACTCTATTTCCCTGTGGATATAAATGAAAAAAATATTTAGACTAGAGAGTGCAGAGTGTTTGGGAGTTCTGTTTTCCAAATACTACTAACAGTGCCCTGCCAACAAAAAAAAGTTATTAGTAATCTTCAACATTTTTCTCAGACCTTGGCAACTAATATAGAAACATGAAAAGATGTTTAGCTAAGATGTCTTAATAAGAAACAATAAATTGTTGGAATTTTTAGTGCCTATAAAGTAGACAAACTATAATCTTAGAAATATGCTAAAATTTTTGTTGCCTCTCAAACCAAAACATTTTATTCAAGACATTCATTAAATTGTAATGCTGTTGGAAAATTTTAATAAGAGTAATAAAATACACTTGATTCTGCTTTGAGCATATGCTTTATTTAAAATATAATAGAAAGATACTTGTATTTTGGTACAAGTATAGAAAATGTGAACTGGTCCACAATCTCAAACTTTATCAACAAAGATGATCAATTTGCTATGAGATTTTTAGAAGTGTGTGGGAAGGGGCATCATGTATACTTCTATATTGGGCGCTGACATGGCTGCCTGAGGTGAGAAACATCAACCCCAGCACATAAAGAGAAGCTGATTGCCACAGATTCTGAAGGGACATATTAGAGGTAAAGCAGCCATTCTGTGCACTGGAATAAAGGCATCTCCAATGCCTAATGTATCTAAAAAACCAAAGAAAACAAAAACCACACATAATGGACTGCCAGGCAAAATGCAATTAGATAGCTGTAAGCACAGAATTAAATTATTTTTAGGTGGAAATTTGGCTGAATGTTCTCACAATAGATACAGGTTTAAAAATTGGCACAATAGACCTTACACTTGTCAACAATATTTGATTTTTTTCCCCTTTGGTGAGGTGAAGAAAGAGGATATCACCTTACGGGAAATGAGGAAGAGGCTTCGGTGAAGATTTCCCAAAGAATATGGAAATGAGAAAAATGTCCTTAAAACTGACATTTTCATATCAATACATAATGAATCATAAGAGAACTATGCAAATTTGTCTTGCACATATTGAATGAATTTGTTGTATCCAAGAGTGCTTCCTTAGAGGCTCTATTTCTCATTATAAATGAATCAGTTTTCTTTTTAATTTTCTTCTTAGTCTGATGAATTTTATCAGGGCGAGTCTACCCTTGACAAATAGACTTGTCTTGTCCTAAAATACTGATGGTCACATCCTAGCCTATGGTATAATCACTCAGGCTCTGGGGATAGAAACACTTGGCCTGTCTCAAGAGATACACACTTGGATATTGACTTTGACCACCCAAGAGATTTTCATCAATTTGCATTTATTGCATATTTAAGACTAAATTCCCCCAGTCAATCCTTTAAAAATTAATAATAAGCAATGGTCTCTTTAAAGCATCAATTTTTTGAAGTAAAGACAGAGCAAAAATGAATGATCTTTTTTCTTTTTTTACTTTTAAATCAGCACACACCTCATTCTGTTATTTGAAATAGCAGGATATTTAACCCTTTCATTTTTGTAAAATGTTGGACCTGACCAATTACGTTAAGTGTACAGAGACTACTTAATTTGGTGAATATTTGCATATATTTGGTGAGCTGAATCAACTCTACTATTAATTATTATTACTAATTTCAAAGTTCTCCAAGTCTTTTGTGCTTGGGGAATTTTTAGACACAGAACTCTTGCATAAAAGCATAATACCTAAAATATATCATGTTTGAAGCATAAAAAACCTAAAAAATATCATTTTTATATTTCATTAAAATAGATATTTTGTGGTTTAAAGAAAGATCCTAACCATCGTCTTGCTGAATATCCCAGAAAAACCAAGTCACATTTAATATGAAGCAGGTAGCTTCACCAAACCAAGTACAGTGCAGTAACTAACTCACTCTCAGAAAAATTGTTGGTTGACTTAGAAATAATATAACTAAACATTTTTAAAGGGGGATTGCTTAGCTTGCAGGTTAAAGATGAAGTATGATGATTCTTTTAGAAGAATGCATTTGATAAACCAGTAGATTTCAAAATGTTTTAGACTTAAGTCCAGAACCTGCCATAGCTGTCCCTATATCCTGGCATAAGTATATTTGATTTTTTACAAAATGGTAAAATTGTATAAAATTCAGAGACTTCTTGTAATACTATGTTGTTGTAAGATAAAGTTTCAAGAAATGACCAAATCAATGGTGTAGCTAAAATTCCTTCCCCAAAAGTTTCACATAAAGATGTGATATCAACATTTATTTCCCATGATTTTGAATTTGGGTTTGCTGATATCAAAGCAACTATGCTTTGGGAAAAAGGCACAAGATTTAGAATTGGAAGATAAGGATGTGCACTCTACTTCTGAACTTTATTATCTGTGGGTTGTGTTTGAGGGCCAGGTTGTTCACTTTCCTGTATCACAGTTTCTATAAATCACATGAGCATTTTGAGAAGAAGTTACAAAAATACAGGAGGAGAATACATTGTAAAATTTATAAAATGATCTATAAATATTAACATCACTAGAAAAATACAGAGTCACTAAAACATCTACTGGAACAACTCAACCACTGGAAATTGTTTAAGAGATTTTTCAAGAACCTGGAGAATTATAAGGTGAGTCTTAAAAATCAAATTAAAACCAATTCAAAATCAAATTCACTTGAATTTCTTTAACCTATATATTATGAAAAATGAGAAAGAACTAAGGAAAGTTTTGATACCCTGACTGAATATGTCATTGATCTTATCCCAAAGATCTGCTGCATTAAATGTGCTGTAACTTCTTTAACAATAAGGTGTGACCTGGTGGAGCAAATGTATAGTGATTGAACTGTGAAGTGGATGACTCCGCTCTTCACCTCTTTAAAGAAATAACTGATAGAAACTCTTGTTATGGCCTACTCTTATGAAAAGGTGGTTTTCAATAATTCTGTGACCATCACCTATACAAAACATGACACACGCAGAGATATTTGAAATATTTTTTCATCACAATTTTTAATTTCAAATGTCTATAGAGTTTTACAATGCTTAATATCTTTGTTTTTGAATGGTCACAGTATCTTCTATATTAAAAGAGTAAGGTCAACGAAGGAGTAACTTACTAATACATTTCATGATATCTTGTATTTTGGTACAAGTATAGAAAAAAAAAAGAAACAAAAATTGATGCATATATCAATATATCCAACCTAAACCAAATATCTGCTAGCATCTCTCCTAATATATGAAATTGATATATTGTTGAGTAACCTATTCTTTGGCAATATCCAACTGACAATTATCTTAGTATTTATACTTTTGCAATGTGTGATGTGTGCGTCTTTCCATTCATTTACATGGCACCTCTCTAAAAAGAGGAAAATATAGGAATGTAAAAGAGATAAATAAGTCTCCTATTCTCTTTTTAAAAATATTTTATTTAAATTCTAGTTAGTTATTTACAAGTAGTTTTCTCAGCAGACATGACCAAAAACACAAATTGCAAAAATATGTCTACTGTTCTTTAGTGTAACAATTATTGTCTTCACATTCATCAAAAAGAGTAATTAAGGAGAAATTAAAATTAAGAGCTTGATAACTTAATGTGTATTGAATTGGATCATATAGTTTCTTAATAAGAAAAAAAAGAATTTGAAGAAAATCAATTTAATAGTTTAATGGAAGAAATTCCATCTAAATCAGGTCCTTATTTCTCAAAGTGTTCTAAATTTCCATTTGGTAAATGATCTGTATTTGTTTTACAAAAATAATTTTTTGTGTTCAGCTATTATAGTTTCTTGTCATTATATCAAGTGTAAATAAATGCTCATAGAATAAATTTATGATTTCAAGTGTTCTGGTGATTTATTTTGTGAGTTTATCTTCCTCAAATGTTAAAAATACAAACTTTAAGAATTTGGAAAGTAGAATGTGACTTTATACATATAAGGAAAAAAAGAGGCCATTTATTTATCACATTGCTCACCAAAAGAGTAGTGCAGTACTTTAAAAACAATGATATTAAATCTTGTCTTCCTTTTCTATATTAAAGGGCAGATTAATAGTTAATAATGAAATAAATTTAGATACATAGCATTCAATATCATTTGGTTAATAATGTTTAATGATCATTAAAAATGTCAATAATTAGTTTTTCCCTTTGTTAGTATTTTACATATATTAACCCTCCCTATTCACAAAAACCTATTATCTCTTATCTTACAATGTGGAAAAAAAATACAGAGCAGTTCTGTCACTACGTTAGTAAAATTATAGAAATGTGTGCATTGGCACATACACACATATTTTATATATGTATATAATGGAGACAAATCAATCAAATATAAACAAAATTTAAAATTAAAGATCTACGGGTGCCTGGGTGGCTCAGTTGGTTAAGCAATTGCCTTCGGCTCAGGTCATGATCCTGGAGTCCCTGGATCGAGTCCCGCATCGGGCTCCCTGCCGAGCAGGGAGCCTGCTTCTCCCTCTGACCCTCCCCCCTCCCACGTGCTCTCTCTCTCTCATTCTCTCTGTCTCAAATAAATAAATAAAATCTTTAAAAAAAAAATAAAAAAAAAAAATAAAATAAAATAAAATTAAAGATCTACAATTAAAATTTAAAATTAAAAGTCTACAATTTGGTAGACAATAAGCACATAGTGTGTGCCCATTATGTATTAGCATATTTCTAGTTTCTGGGGAATCACAGAAGAATAATTTATGAGTTCTTTTCCTCAATAGGCAATGTTATTTATTTTAAATTATTTTCCAAATTTGAAGGAAAGTGATTTTACACTAAATAAATGTATGCTTTCTTTTTATTAAGGACTAATTAATTTATATCTGTGTTATTAATTGCCATTCTAAATTAAATGAAATTAGAGTTCAATAAACATACATCCATTCCACATATACACATGAGTTTTTCACAGTGTTCAAGGCATGTGTAGAATGCACAAGGATCATGGAAATAGCATATGTCTGTAGTAATAAGTGAGGACGACCTATTTTATTGGAATTCTGAATACAACTAAGCTGAAGTTGATAGGAGATTATCAAAATTTAAGTAAAAATCAAACCTTAACATTGCCTTTTACCCTATTTTAAATACTTTAGTTTCACATAAAACACATACATATATATTTATTCACCAATCTTCGGATTGGAACCAAACTTCCCCTTTTCCCTAATTCAATCTCCTGGGAACAACTTTGTATTAAGAGTTTTGCTGAAAATTCAGCCCCCAGTGCATCTTTACCATTTCAGCATGGTTAGACATTATAAAGCAATCGGAAAGTAACTTTCAAATTAGTATATATTCTAACCTTTTACCATTGTCCTACACAAAAATTCATTGGCAACCTTTAATTAAGTACTCCAAAAACAGTCAAATTTATTTCATGAAAACAAAAATCATCTTCATTTCAAGTAATTTTAATTAATTTTTTTCATCATCATCATCATCATAAATGTAACTGTCGTTACAAATTTGGGAACAAAAACTCGATTCTGCAAGCATAGGACTGGCTTTCGCATGAGGAGTCGTATGCTATATGCACAGGATTTACAGGGGAATGGAGACCAGGAGTGTGAGTCAGGTAAGTGGGAGTTAGTTAATACAACTTGTCTCTCTTTCCCTATTTCTCTCCTTTTCTTGTTCCAATTTACACTTGAGAAAGTAGAAGTGTAAATTTGACCTGGTTGATTCAAATAAGCGTGATGTAACTTTATGAGAAAAATAAATACTTTCTGTGCAAAGACGTTATAAAGACCAAAGATATTCCCACTCACTGCTAGTCTTGAAGAAGTTAACCACAGAATGTCAAATATTAAATGTGGTTGCATTGATATCTATCAAATGAGCGTACTATATTAAAATTGTTGTGGTAAGAAGAAACACTGTAATATGTGCATGAAGCTAAGCCTACAGATTCAATTATTTTCATTTTTATCCTTACCTACAAACAAAGCATTAAACTTTGGAAAATAGCAATGCAAACTGAAAACTCTTGATGTTTTCTAAAGGATTGCAAAAAGACACTTGCAAATATCTTCTGTATTTGTAGTACTCCAATTATAAAAAAGTATAGCTTAACATTACATAACAATTTGAGAACAAAAAAATACATAAGAAGGAAAAGTGACTTTTATCTTATCCTTTTTTTTTCCTAATAATAATTACTCAAAATTTTGAGGACTTGGAAACTCTAAAAATATACAATGAATTGAATTTTACTCAACCATAAAAAAGAATGAAATCTTGCTATTTGCAACTATGTGGATAGAGCTAGAGTGTATTACTTTAAGTGAAGTAAGTCAGTCAGAGAAAAACAAATATCATACGATTTCATTTATATGTGGAATTTAAGAAATAAAACAAATGAACATTGGGGGGGGAAGAGAAGCAAACCTAGAAACAGACTCTTAACTATAGAGAACAAACTGATGGTTACCAGATGGAGTTGGGTGGGGGGATGGGTGAAATAAGTGATGGGGATTAAGGAGGACATTTGTTGTGATGAGCATGGGAACATTGTGTATAGTGATGGATCACTAAATTCTACACTTGAAACTAAATATATATAATGAATTTAATATGCATATTTACATACTTGATTTTAAGAAACACAGAGATAAAATGGCATCACATTCCATTCTAGGCACTGATTCTATGGTTGTCCCTTTATCTTTTGAGATATCAAAATTATTTGTAGATTCTGGTTATTTATCTGCTATCACTTTCAGTTAAAATTGCCCCAATTTTTGGAACTCTTTAAAATCAGTGCCCTTAATTTATATAAAGGAGAAGAAACTATTACCAGTACCAATTAAGATTTCTGAGAAGAAAAAGATGAATTAAAGATGTAAAATTATACTGCTAATTTTAGTATGCAAATGCAACATATTATTGATATAAGTACAGAAATGAATTTTTCAATAGTTTAGGAATTGCATATTTCTTTCAATTATTAATATATCTTCAATGTATAATTATCATTTATTTTTATGAGTGCACCTTTTTTTTTTTTTTTTGTATTTAGGAAGCATTGGTGAGAGACTAAACCTTTTCCACGATTAAAGTCAAAAGTCAGCATATCATTTTTCAGGTTCCCACCATTAAGGGATGAGCATTCTGGGGAAGAAATGGGATTAGCAACATCCATTGTCCAAGAGTGATCTTTTGTTTTTATAGAGTTCCTGGCATTTGATTTCAGTTTCCTTCTGGTTGTTAGTCACCATGATTTCTAAACATTTTCTGAGCATCATTCACCAGACTCACTGATCATTTTCAGAGCCATACTTTCAAAATTCCTTTTTTTGAATTGATAATTACTTTTTAACTAATAACCCTCCCTGATACACAATTTGTTTTCAGTGACTTACAAGTAAGCAAATTATAAATGGCTTCATGGTACAGACAAAATTTTAAAAAGATTTTGTAGGGGTTAGAAGACTTGGTGTCAATTCCAGCGTGTACCATTAACTTGACCCATGACTTTTTGAAGTATCCTGGGCCACTATTTCTTAATGTGTGATACAAAAAACTGTGTGTAATACATCACCAAAGAGTATGCTTCATAACTAGCTTAACAATTTTTAGTTTAATCTTCAAATTTGTAATTTCGATCTTTGTTTATACTGTGGAGTTTCCTGAGAAAATGGCAGGTGATAAAAAAAAGAAATTTGTCATAAGAAATAAAGGGAAAACAATGTTTACTGCAGTAAGTTATTTTTTAAAAAATCTGGGTTGAGAAAGAGAGAGGGAAGGAAGGAGGGAAGATGGGATATACACACACACACACACACACACACAGATAGAGAGAGAGAGAGAAAGAGAGAGAGAGACCCCTCAAATACATTAGTATGGCTATCAGGACACTTAAATATCATTACTTTGCATTGCTTGTTGGGAAATGTATATGGAATTAATTTTTCTGTCAGGAGTGCCCTGAGTCAGTCATCCGGACACCTAAATGGGTTATTTACAACCCTAACAGGATAGAATCCACAACTTTGTTTTTTGCTCTTCTGATATTAGTACAAGTATAATAAAAAAAATGTTGATATCTTACTTTTTCTATTTCCACAGAGCTATGTGCATAAAATAACAGCTGATGAGCTAAAGTTGCAGAGGACAAATTATGCCAATATTTGGGAAAATAAAATCACTTCAGGAAATGTCTCACCTAGTTTCGCTCAACCCAAGAGCAAGTGCACTTTATCTGAACTGAGTGCAACTTTAGGCTTACAGAGAGGGAGGGGAATAGGGAGCAGTTTGCCCAGAGCTATATACTCAGGCAGACTGGGGAGGGGGGTAGGGCCTCTAAGTGAATAATGCACGGGACAAAATAAATCAATTCCAGCTCCAGTTTTGCCCTACCCCTCTCCTTGACTTTGGAAAAGTCACTTCCTCCTCATGCCTCTGCTTTTACATTTGTAAAGTGAGAATGACAGCAATGTTTATTTCTAATACCAGTGTTTCTTTTGAGGTTCAAACGATGTATGTGAACTCATTTTGTAAACTCTAATGTGCTATGCAAAAGAAAGATGGAATTTCAAACTTATAAAGATGTTTCTTTGTTGTTCCTTCTCAAATGTGCCAAGATATTAACATTTAGTGGCTTTAAAAAGCATAAATAATTGATTGCCATTCTACTTTTCAGTGAAGAGACAATCTAGTTTGCAAAATGATTTTTTTTTTCTTTCCTCTGGATATTCTCCAAGAATGCAGGACTATTCGTAGAGTATCATTATATGGTAAGGAAGACACCCATCACCCATATTCTATTTCCAGGTGGCATGGATTCTTCTGCTTCTTATGTAGGTGAATCTCAGTGTATTCTCCAAGGAACACAATGGCAGGTATTTAATAAATATTTCAGTTTACATAAAATACACTTGAAGTGCCTGGTAATACACTTTTAAGCATACTAACCATGCCAGAAAGTCCATTATATTGTTTAAAGAATAAAGACATCCATAATTAAAATTTTAAAATGTCAGAAATCCACTCAGCAATTATCCCCCAGAAAATTTGTGATAGACATTTTGATCATGTGTCTAAAATCTAAGAAGCTCATACTCAGATGGAAAAGTAAAGGAAGGCATAGAAATAGGATTCTCAGGCTTTCCTTCCTCCACTGTATGCAAATCCCTTAGTGGTATATAAATGATTTCACAGCCAAGGTTCTCACAGTAAATAATTTACTTTCCCACCATATTCTTTATGGATGCTATATACACTCTTTATGAGACAGCAATAAAATGCAGTAGGTTTCTCTATTTGACCTCTTTTGTTCATTCATGAAAGCAACACATATACACTTAACTGCTTCTATAGTAATTCTCTATTTTATTACACAACTGGAGAATGAAGTTTTCTTTTTAATCTAATCTTAGGGTTAATGAAGTTATATGTGTGATAAATGAACCAGTAATATTCTAAACTTATAATAAAATAAAATCAATGAGAAAAACTATGGTGAGAGTTATTTCACTGCCATGATAACCCAGAAGACATTTTTATGGTCTCACAATATATTAGGGCCATCACTATGTCTATCAGTTTTCATTTTACTGAAAGATGTAAAGAAATAATCATTAATGAGGAGTTCTGCCTGAAGCACTAGTGAGTAAACTAGCCTTTTTAGAACCCGTACAATCATGGAAATACAATTTCCATTTAAATGCATTATCCCTACTATGTCTTAAAATATCCCTCATTTCCTTATTTCCCCGCATGTCCGTTTGCTTACTTGAGGGACCAGGAATTATGTGGCCTGAGAGAAAACACTATCAGCCAACTTCACTCTGATAAGAAAAATAATTTCAACTCAGTTAATGTCAATTTGTATGTGTATAGCTGCATATCGCCCCCCATTTTCTATCATGAAATGTCTCTAAATAAATCTGTTTTTTTGTTTGTTTTTGAATGAGTAAATTATAAAAGATGCACTACATTGCATAATAGAGTAATGAGAAAGATCCCATAATCTCTATCCACGTCTGATAACCCACACTCCATCTCTATCCCTCACAAAAAAGGGGAACACACCCCACTCTCCAAGCATACATATGAGAATTTTTAGAAGTAAAATACATTGAAAAAGTACAGACTTCGGTGTTAGAAAACCTATCTTCGTGTCTTAGTTCTTCCACTAACTAACTCTGTGGCTTTGGGCAATTACCTAATTTTTCTGACAATTGTTGTTGGGGTTAAATGAGGTAACACATATAACAACTTTTGCATAGTTTCTTTACATAAAATGTGATAACTATGCTCAAATGCTGTTTATAAATCTTTTGTGCTCCACATAATTCTTGGTCCACATTTTCCTCTAGGCATTGGTGTAGTAACCAGCCTCTGAGCTGCACTGTGCATATCTTGTTTTCTCTCATGGGAATTCCTTAACTACATTGAGGTTTACAGGAAGGGAAATCCATATTAATGCCAGAATAACCTGGGAGTGTGAGGGCATTATATGCCATGGGGCAGCCATTGACCAAAAGGAGTGTGATGGTTGATGGAAAAACTTCCCCTCTTCTTTTCCATGCTTTGATACTTCAGAGACACATGGTGCATGTGTCCTTAGAAGGTTCTGGTTGGATCAAACCTCAGTTGTCCCAAGTAGATCAGTTAAGGAATTTACCATAGTATTGGCTTTATCTTTTTTCTTTATGTCCTCACCAGTCCTTCTCCTGCTCTTTGGCATGACTTTTCAAAATAAATTACTACATGTAAACCCTAGTTTCATTCTTTCCCTTGCTGGATTGGAGTGTGCTCCTCACCAAGACAAAATTAACATTCTTAGATTGTTCCTAGAAATAATAGATTGGTGTTAACAAGAACTGGAGATTTTATTGACAGCAAAATTAGTAACCAGTTTTCCCCATCTCTATATTCAGGTCCTTTTGCAATATGACTTTGCAACACTTTACATCAAGAGGCAGAATCTATGAGACTTACTTTGAGGATAGACAGTAACAAATGTCATGTCAGCACAGATTGGAAAAGAATCTTGAAAGAGTAAGGCTTCCTGGGAAAACTTTCACTATACCCATGTCAGTGAGTCTAGGCTAACTATCTAGATGATAAGAGACACCTGGCCAAACCATTCTTACCACCCCACATAACATTAGTCCACAACCAGACCTCTGAACGAGGGTGTTCTACACCATCAAGGTTCAGCTGAGCCACCAGCTGCCCACAGAAATCAGTAAAATTGGTTCAGACAAAAATCATTGTGTAGCCTCATCAGAAAGTTGTGAAAAATAACAAAGGTTGTTTCAGACACTTATTTGGGGGGTAGTTTGTTATGCAGTGAAATATCACAGGGAGGGTACATATTGATTAATAATGCTTGCTTTTCATATGAAGCAAGACTCTGGGTCTCAATTTGTTCTTCTGAAAATTAGACTATTGGAATTTTTTAAAAGACTTTTAAATTTATTTTGAGAGAGAGAGAGGGAGAGAGAGGGAGAACGAGCTGGGGGAGGGGGAGAGGGAGAGGGAGTGAATTTCAAGCAGACCTCAGAATTTCTTTTCTTTTTTTTTTTTTTTAAGATTTTATTTATTTATTTGAGAGAGAGAATTAGAGACAGAGAGTACGAGAGGGAAGAGAGTCAGAGAGAGAAGCAGACCCCCAGCTGAACAGGGAGCCTGATATGGGACTCGATCCCGGGACTCCAGGATCATAACCTGAGCTGAAGGCAATCGCTCAACCAACTGAGCCACCCAGGTGCCCAAGACCTCAAAATTTCAAACTCTGTCTCACAATCCTGAGATCAGGACCTGAGCTGAAATCGAGAGTTGGATGCTTAACCAACAGAGCCATCCAGGCGCCCCCAGATTATTAGAATTTTATTGCACTTGACAGGCCAAGACTTATTATGTTTTGTTTGTCTTTTCTTGTATTTTTTTCATTATTGTTTAGTCTTCACAATTAGAGAGAGAATAACTATAGATTTTCAGATGCCAGATTAAAAAAAATTTTTTGATCACCATTCAATGATCTCGTTATGCATGCCTCCTAGTATATATCCTTTTGTAATTTTCTCCTATATTGCACCAAGGTTAGTTTAGATAACCAACAAAATATGGCAGAAGTGACAGTATGTCAATTTTTGAAATTAAGTTACAAAAGATAAAAGCTTTTGTCTTGAATTTACTCCTCTCCTCTACATCTGTATCTACATCTGTATTTACACATCATCACTCATCACTCATCACTCACTCTGGGAGAGGCTACCCACCATGTAACGTCACCTGAGTCAGCTAAGGAGAAGCCCATGTGGTGAGGAACTACGGTCTCCTGCCAAGAGCCAGTGAGAAACTAAGGACCGCCACAACTATATGCAGTGAACTTGGGAGTGGATTATCCTTCAGTAGAAAGTTCTGTTGACAAGTCGTGACTGTAAACTCATGACACACCCTGATTCACTATCACCCAGCAAAGTCCCTCCTCAGTTTCTGGCCTACAAAAACCATGAGACAATAATTGGCATGCTGTGTTGATCTGTTAAGTTTTGAGGGTCATATTTTATAAAGCAGGCGATAAGTAATACAATGCCCAACAAAGATTGTCCACACAGTGCAGATCAGACACTTGTTTCACAACTTCCATGAATTCTAAATTGGTACAATCAATTTTCAGTCCTGGGCTTTTTAAGCATCTTCTCTCTATGGCAAGGGAAATCAGGCTAAAAAAAAATCTAATCAAATAACCAATGATCAGTGTACACACTCATCTGAATTGCAGGATAATCCTTAACATCATGATGGTGTTTTTATAAAATTCATTTTAGGAAACTCAAGGGAGCAAAGTATTTGTTGAAGGTATTAATAGAGTATTAGCTGGCAATTTCAGGGATCTGGTCATAGCCTTTTGGGACAATGCCTGCCATCAAAATGTTTTGGTACTAATTTTTGCTAAACACAAACGCACACATGCAGACTACACTGTAAATCCTTCAATATGCGTTTGTCAAATCAGGAGACCTATTTTATTTTTCATTCAATTCATTTTCTGTAGACAGGTTATCTATATTTTGGCTTGCTTCCCATTTTGATGCATCCTCTGCTCCTATTATTTCTGGAAAATATCCCTGCTTTAGGGATTTACCAATCTTTACAATGTAGAAATCTGATGTAACCTGAGTCTCAATCTTCACTTACCCCAAGCTTTGCTGTCAAAATTTGTAGCCAACTAATTTCCATTCATCCACTTATTCATATATCCATTCTTGGATTTATCCTAGTGGTATATATCATGCAATTTATTGGTGAGTAAAATGTTTCTAGAAAAGTACTACTTCCTAGAATATTGAACTTTTCTTATATATTTATATTTTCAA
The DNA here is from genome assembly GCF_964656455.1 of Halichoerus grypus. NCBI lineage: Eukaryota > Metazoa > Chordata > Mammalia > Carnivora > Phocidae > Halichoerus > Halichoerus grypus. The sequence goes on from NC_135714.1 coordinate 26,094,782, forward strand.
AGATCTTCTAGTAGAGACAGTTCTATAATCCAGAGCAATTATTTTCCACAGAAGCAAAACCAGGATTTCTTTTCGAGGGATAAAGAAAGGCAGGATATATTTCACAACCACCAGGTACTTCACATCCCTGAAAGAACAAGGCTCATACCCTCTCAGAGTAAGAAGCCCTGAAAGAACAAGGCTCATACCCTCTCAGAGTAAGAAGATGCGCTGGACAAATAAGACACTTTGAAGCAGACTCCCACTCCCTGTAGGAGTCTGTCGACAAGCTGATAAAGCCATTATTCCAGGAATTCCAGTTCGTAAAATTAAAAAAAAAAAAATTAAAATGTCTCCTATTAATGTAAATGCCAAAGTTTAGTGACATTTTTGCAATGGTGGCACCAAATTCTGAAGGATGTAAAAATGCATGATCCATGCTGAGTGAACCGCTGAGCTGTTTGCGGCATTCCACAGACAAGCAGGTTGATGTATTCAGCTCACACAGAGAGAGCTCACAAAAATATCTACGACACCTTAAAATATCAAATGGAAAGCTTAAAATGTAAACTTTTGAATACTTTTCCATTTATGTCTACCTTTGCCTTGTCTTCCTCTCATCCCAAGAATGTACCCCAGGCAGATTAAATCTTGAAGATAAAGAATTCATTTCCAGAGTACGTTTCCTTGGTACATGAAAAACAGCTTTTAAAATTCTATTTTCTGGTTACATGTTATTTTCCCCTTATCATCCAACAACTGTAATATTAAGGAAATTTATTGTGTAGCCCAGGGCTTTGGGAGGATAGGACCAAAATGCTATATGACTGTAGATTTGGGGACGCTCTTTGAGGCTAGCCAAATTATGTTCATTGAGGTACAATTTACTACTTCAACACTGCAAAGTACAAATTAACTGTGCATGTTTGACTGAAAATACAGTGGGAGATCCACACCCTGAACAAGTAGAGAAATTATGTTTCATGCTTAAATGGTATTTCAAACACTGTGTGCATCTCTTTTTTTGCAGCTTCTTTTGACTATTGCAGGCAGAATTAGTCTCTCATCTGCATTTTTATAATTCTTTACACAAAACTCCATGAGAATACTTATTCTAATGATTAGTTAGCTTTTTTATGGCTTCTTCCCCTATACAGCGATCATCTTGAAGGCAAAGTTAGTGTCTTTGTTTTTTCGTGCCCAAAATACATATCACTGCCCAAGAGTTTATTAGACACTCCAAAATATTTGCAAAAGGTTAACTGCTACTTAAAATGAAATATTTTTAATTTCAGACTGTAAAATAAAGTGTCTAAACATTGGATTTGTTCAAGGTTGGTTAACTATTTCTGCTGATTTTTTGAGTGGTCTCAATGGTAGAATACTGGAGGAGAATCAGCTAATGAGTGGATGAAATGAGAACACATGAGAAGGATGTGTGTGTGCCAGTAGGATGGAGGCCTGGGGGTCTAGGTAAAAGGTTGGAGCACAAGAGATGCTTTGTAGCAGGATGTGCAGACATATCCATAGAGCCTGGCCATTGATAACTATGTGCTTGGCTTTTGACAGTGGCCCTATAAGTTTCAGGATACAGACATGAAACAAACTATTTTCACCAAACCCCTTCCCATTTGGTTTTTGCTCTGGCCACATAGGCTCCCTTATTTCTGCTCATGTTGTGACCTTGACTTTGCAGCATTCCCAGAGTGATGGCAGTTCCTATCTTTCCTTTTAAAAAATGTGTTATAAAAAAAAATGTATTTTCTACCTAAGTCAACTACATTTGGTTATGGTGCTTGTGGCTAAAAGTCTTACTTGGGGTAGGCACGATGGCAGGTTTTTAGGCACAACCACACTGTTTCAATTACTAAACCTAAGTTTCAATAGAGATTTTTTTAAATAAGAAATGAGATATAAAATGTATTGATTCATTGTTGTTTAATATGTAATACCTAGTAAAATGCGTTACAACAAACTTGTTGATAAAGAAGAATTGGTTGTATAATTAAATGTGTGAGTGAAGGAATGAATAAATCAACTGCCAGAGGGAAAATTTGAAGAGTATTCTGTGTCATTCAGCTAACTCAAATTACAGTTAAATCATCCTCAAATTCTGATATAACTCCACAGAGTATATAAAGCAATGAAGAAATATTCAGGGACTTTTTAGACAGGGAAGATTTAGTTTACTAATTAACTGAATCCAGTGCACTTACATGCTCTGGGCCAACAAGAGACCAAGCACCATACTTGCCAGACTGCATGAAAGGTAATTTTATTTTATTTTTTTCAGATTGAAACTAAAGTTCAGGTCTGTGAAATATAGAAACTTATTAACATTTAGAATAAAAAGTTCTTTTATGCCAGGAAGTGACCTCAATTTGTACAGAATATTCTTTTTCTTAGCATTACTTAGGCAATCTGTACCCCTCCCCATCCACAATGGACAAGATTGTCAGGAACTGAGAAGGTTCTGAGATTTTATTTTGCTTCCAAGCTCACAAATGAGTCTGCCAGTTTCACATCCATCAAATGCTTGATTTCAACACATCTTCTAATCTCAAATCCCCCACATCCTATTGGATATTTTCCACTTTGAGATATTTTCAGACTAGATCAAATTAAACATAATTCAAATCAGCCTGATTCTCCCAGCTGTAAAACTACTTCTTTTTCTGACTTGACTTATTTGTTTCTCCGTGTATGTCATACTTCTCATGATGATTCAGGCTCAAAACACTGGAAATGTGTTAGATATATTCCTTCACTTTGTCCTTATATCTGATCAGGGGATTCTCCCCCTGCCTGTGTCTCTCACCAGGATTCATGGTAATGATCCCACTCCAGCAAGTCTATAAAATCTTCCCCAAATTTTTATCTCACCACCATTTTTCTTGTTTAACTGACTCTCTGTATTCCCCAGGATAACGTCTGATTTCTCTAATGCACTTAATAATATCCTTATTTTACTTTCATCTTCACCAGCACTTGTAATCTATCATAAAAAATCTCTGCTTTATGTATCTGGACTGAAGTAGTGATCTTTTGTTTGGGTTATTTAAATACCTGCACTTCTCATTTTGTGGAAACCCATCTCAGTGATTAACCTTGTGTCTTACATATTTGGTGAGAAACAATTCTCCATGATGTCTCTGAACATTTTGGATCAGTTCTTGCTCTGGATTACCTTTTAATGGATGTTTGTATAGCAACTTGCCTTGCAAGAAGGAGATCGTGTTTCTCTTCAGAGCAGAGGGAAAATTTGTTTCCTAACCTGTGTAATAAACATAATGTCTCATTTCAAGGAAAGGTTGACCTGATTTGCTAGCAGGCCCTTTTTAAAAAATCAGGGCTTGCTAAACTCCAGGTTATTCATTGTGACACAGACCTAGTGTATATGCAGCCTTGACCTGGGCCAGTCAACATCACCCCCATGGGACTTGGAAAGCTAGGGGAATTAATATGAAGATACATCTCATGCTGTGTGTTGTGCTCTGAACAGTAGCGTTCTTTGTCTCTGACACAGGAATCTTATGTCTTCAACCAGCATCTATGAAATCATAGCAGGATAACTTACTAGGTTGCAGATAAGGTAAAACTCATTGGTTTGCAAATAGGGTAAAACTCATTGGTTTACAAATAGGGTAAAACTCCAGACCCTTCATAGTTCTTGATGTTATTCACAATGAATATCCCTTATGTCATTAGTAAGAACATAAGATTATACTTATAATTCTATGGGTATATTTATTTATCACATGATATTTTAAAAATTTACTAAAAAGTAGAAAATGTAACTCATATATCAATTATCCAGTAAATAATATAGGAATTTATATTATCTTACTGTTTTATTTATTTCTCCTCACTTGAGTGTAACATCTATGAAAATATGGACTTATTTATTTCTTCAAGCCTAGTGCTAAAAAAATACCTGGAAAATACTATATGGTTTAAGTATATATAATTAATAAATGATCAGAAATTCCAAATTTCTCAACTTGTCTATAAAAGACTAACTTTTCCATATTACGTTAAAAAAATATATGAGATCACCAGTAGCAAAGACTTTGAAGGAGACTTGATTTGAGGGTTAACCTGTCTTGTATGGAATACACAATGGCTTCACCTTCTGGGGATGACTGAGATCTCAGATTTACTGTTAGTAGAAAGATACTACAGGGAGGAAAAAAAAAAAAAACACAATAGATTTGAATAAAGTATGTCTTTGTTCAAAAGCTATAGCTCTAAACCATGAGGACAAAATTCAACAGAATTGCATGCATCCTTGTTAGAGAAACAGGCTGGTGTCCTTCAATTAATTTTCTCTAACAGGTGAACTTCCAAGTATTTAAGGAGGCACATTGTCTCTAAAAATAAGGACTACCTTTCCCAGCATTCCTTGCAAGTAGTTATTAATTTGTTACAGAGTTGAGGCCAATGAAATAAAGGTGGAATTGCATGTGTAAAATTCAAGAAATTTCCTGAAAACCATGCCTTTCTTTGTTTCCTCTTCCTTCTTGTTTGCTTGAATGCAGATGTGGAGCTTTAGTCATGACAAGTGTCGGAATTGTGTGATCTTGGACAATGTATGTATTATCTCTGTGCCTCGGTAACTTCACGTATAACATTGGGATAATGTTATGATTGTCATGGGTATTAAATGAGATGCAAGTAAAACTGTTTGCTATGTTCCTGTTGGTTAGGAAGCATTAAAAACATGTTCACTATTACTATTATTGAAGTTATATTTTTAAGGTGGTAGAGTAAGCTGTCACATTAGCCCTATATTTTCTTCTTCTGTACTTCTTTCTATGAATGAGAGAAAAAAAAATACTTCAATTTTTTTAAAAGTATTATGACTAGCCACTCATAGTTTATTTTTTCTTGGTCATTCTCCATATAACTAAATCTTGACTGATAAACTTAACAAACCTAAACTTGAAAGAGTGACCAATAAATTCCCAACAAATAAGATTCAAGAAAACAAGAACAATGATTCAGAATTTGGAACTCACTTTGTAATAATAGTTATAAATTATTTAGCATTTTCTACATGGAGACATTATTTTAAATCACTAGACTATGCCAGTTGTATAGGTAAATCCATTTTTTTAAGTTAGAAATGTGAAAATTGAGACTTAGATAAGATAACTAGCCCAAGGAAGCAAGCTAATCCAACCCAGGTACATCAAACATCACAGTAAGAACTTGGCTTCTCATTGACAGGTGTTCTACCATATTTCTGATAGGCAGAGTGCGATCAAAAAGTCTTTGTGAATATAGCCTTAAGGATGCATCTTGCAAAAAACACAAACATAACTGGCAATATCTCTCTAGAGTTGATTGCCCAGAGTAGCTAACAGTGCTCTTGTCTGGGCATCTTTAGTGAGGTATACAATCACATTGCAAGTTACTGTATGGGGAATCTTAACTGCTGAAGTTTCTTTGTAGATGGTTATGCTGGTGTTCTATGGCAACACACTGGAGCAAATCTTTCCCATGGCTCTTTTCTCATTTACACAAATGATGCCCAGAATTGTTTTCCTATAGCTAGGTCACTTTCAGACATCAGGAATTGAACAGTGAGAGGATTTTGTAGCTGCTTTTTTGTATTTTTAAGATCTTTAGTTTAAAAAAATATTTCTGTGTTGTTTATTTTAAAATTTTAAAAAAGCACATCCACCAATTCCTTAAGAGCTTTCATTTATAGTGTATAAGTTAAACAACTAGAAGCTAGCACTATTCCAGTTTAATCTTAAGAGTACAAGAGAAGTCCAAAAAAATGGTGAAAAACTTAGAAAAATTCTTCAAAAACTGGTCAATGAATGTAGGTAAAAAACATGGTCTCATGCAACGAAACAAGGTAACAAGATGTGAGTAGTTTTCTTTTGGATCACTCTGCCCGCATGCCGTGGGAAGTGTTGAGAGAGTCATGCAGCCCTCACCCTTCAGATGAATGTGAGAGGCAGACTACTCTGTTCCCATAGATAACTATTTGGAAAATAAATTATTAATCTTTGATAATTCAAGATTCCTTTTGCTGCTGATCCCCTTTCTGAGGTGAGAGGCAGAAAAAGCTGAAGCAGTTCAGTCCTAAGAAGAAACTGTGCACAGTGAGGTCCAAGATCCTAGAGAACAGAGACTTCAGGACAAGACATGAGTCATCTCCACACCAGTGTGTGAGAGCAAAAACCAAGAAAGGATGGATATTATTAAATCTTAAATGATTTAAATGAAACAGAACCACTCTTGCATTGCCAAGGGAGGGCATACTAACATAGAGAAAAATCTTGACTTTGTTTTTTCAGGGATCAAATTTCCATTTTTCTCCAATGTCTAGTGTGCCTTGGGTGTATGATTTATGACATATGCTGATTGTTTTTTTTTTAAGATTTTATTTATTCATTTGACAGAGAGAGAGAGAGTACAAGTAGGCAGAGCGGCAGGCAGGGGGAAAGGGAGAAGGCGGCTCTCCGCTGAGCAGGGCGCCCAATGCGGGGTTCAATCCAAGGACCCTGGTACCATGACCTGAGCCGAAGGCAGATGCTTAACCGACTGAGCCACCCAGGCGCCCTGATTGTTCTTCTGAAATAGTAGATTTTAATTACCAATATGAACTTACGGGTTTTTCAATTGAGAGTATGTCAGAGCAGCACAGGAATAGGAATAGTTTGATGCCCTCAAAACTTCACATTCTTTCCTACCAACTACTTTTGCCTTTGAGTGAGATAGAAAGAAAGAGAAGTAGTTGTAGAAAGATACATAGAGAGGGCAGCATAGAATGTTTTAAATTGTGCTACAGAATACATTTTCTGAAGTGGGAGTGGAATACTCAAATCTCTGACCCTCCCATCTTTGGAATTAAACACCAATTTAAATGTTTAAAAGAGAATAAATATAATAAGACATGTATTCTTTCACACAATCCCCTGATTTCTTCCTATATTAAAAACTTTTGTCCAATAATTAGTAAGATTATATTACTGGGGCCTTTTTAGGGAAAAGAAAGAGAGAGCAATGATTTAACTTGTCTAAGTTTGTTAAAGCTTATGCTGGCATTAGCCCTTTAGACTTTTCTTCCTTCTCATATTTTCTTCCCTTCCTTTCTCACTTTTTCTTATCTTTACCCTTTCTTGTTTAACTATCAACACACCAACAGTTTCAAATAAGAGAAACAATAATTTAAAGATTTATTTTCTGGTGCCGGTTGCCAGGTTATCTGAAATGAAAGGAATCTCAAGGTAGGTTATTAACTAAGAACAAGATAATTCAAGTAAATTGAAAATAAATGGGCTTTGCTGCCCACAACCTGTGTGACGGTAGGGAATTTACATTTCTTAGCTACAATTTTCTCATCTGTGGGATAGAGATCACGATTTCTAACTTGCTTAGTTTTTGGTAGGTTTAAGCAAGTCAACATGAATAGTGCCAAAGTTTAGCAGAGAACCCCTGGGTAGTCATCCAGTAACATGCTAAAATTCATTGAATCCTTGCTATTTGGCAGACCCTCTGCTATGTATTATTTACAAATATATCTTTGTTCCTCACAACAATTCTAAGATATTGGAGCTGATACTATGTCCATTATTGTAGATGAAGAAAATGAAGTCTGAAGAGTGTTCATCACTTGTCTGAGGTCATTAAACATGCACAAATTCTGATCTAGGGGTCATTAGAAAAACCTATACTATAGTATTCCATAAAACAATATAATAAAATTCTACTAAATCATGCTGTTTATCATGTAGTCTAAAGAGTAATTACTGATGTTAGAGTAATTTAAGCCCCATCTTTATGGAAATTTGCTCTTAAAACTCCTTTACACAAACATAAAGATAAAATCAAAGAACTAATATAAAACAACACAGATTTGCATAAAGCAGGGGCTACAAAGGCATATGTTCTATTCTGCGTATGGAGCAGAATGTGAAATAGTGTTGGTTTAGTCATCAACAATCCATTTTTGGCTGGATTTCATAATGCCTCGAGGGTAACAACATGGTATTTTATAGCCATACATTATCAGCACTTGTTATGAAAAACTTGCTTGAGATTTCTGTAAACAAGTTTTTCTTAGCCCATCCTTTGAGAAATAGTAAGATTTAGCTCACAGTACACATACACGCACACATGTACACACACAGCTATTTATATTTGTTTCTCAAAGTGTTTATCTTCACCATTCACTCAAGCAACAAACGTTTTTAAACCTCATTTTGTGTCAGTTACTGCAATAGGCAGAGAAGATAGTGGGGTGACAGACGTGGAAGACTTATGGGACTTACCTTTGTGTATGGGAGACAAACAATGCACTATTGAATAAATCAGTCAATAAGATAATTACAGATTGTGAAAATTTCAGTGAAGGAAATGAATACCCAGGTTGATGTAACTGAGAAATAGGCTTTAGACAGAATGGTCATGGAAGATGCAACTCTTTCTAGAGAAGCTATAGAGTTTTCTGAAGGAGAAGGAGGAGCCAGGCAGGTGAAGAACTAGAGATATGATTAAGCTACAGAACATAAAGAGTGCAGAACATCTGAGGAAGAAAAGAGATTAGTGTGTTCTAGGAATAGAATGAGCCTGGACCACAGTGAACAATTTGGAGAGCGATTGAGATGATGTTGGAGAAAGGTACAGACCCATAATCATTCAGGATTCTCAGACTATGTTATGGAAATGGTATTAAACTCACAAAAGAAGTATTATTCACCAAGAATCTCAATTAATTTAAACACATAAGTCAACAGAATATTACATAATATGCCTACACATTTGCATTATTCCAATTAAATCAGCAAATAAAATTTATATATTTGTTAATTTGCGTAGTTAATCCTATCTACTGTGTTATCCCCATCTTGCTGGACAGCAACGAATTGTAGGCATACATAATTAGTGGTGGGGTGTTGGAAGTTAATTTCTTTCAAACTCAGTGTCTTTTTGAAAAATATTAAGTGTGGCAGATGAGCAAATTCTCTTCATTTTTTTCTTTTTCCATGTAGTAGGGTTTTAGTAAGGACATGGGAACTGAGGTTAGGATAATATTCCACAGCCTCCTGCAATTTGGGTTTCCCAATGTGGTGTGCATAAACTGATGTGTACCACTTTCTGAATCACTTTCTGTAAAGAAATTGTTTGACCTCAAAATCCTCATTTCCCCTTCCTTTGAGCTAAAAAAACCCAAAAACCAAAAAAAAACATAATAGTGTGGATCTAGTTTCAAATATATAGATGATGGGCACACCTTAGTGCTTAAGGGAAAGAAGAACCACAAGAAAGAAGAACAGGGCTCTTGAATAACCTTATAGAACAAATCTTCCACATTAGTCAACATAACTCACTTCTGCAGCGTTACATGAACACAGATGGATGAGAGATAGATACATGGGAGTATATATGAGATTTCATGTCCAAGGAGAGATGAGCTTTCAGGTTTGCAGGCATGGAGAGATGGGTCATCCTTCTGTCATCAAGGATGAGAGTGGCTATGTATTGTTTTCTAAGTCTTCTCTCTGGGAGATGTCTCCGATCTAACTGGTCACTGACTGCTCTGCTTCAGTTCACTTTTGAAGTGTGGAGGCACAATTCTTAGCTAAAGCAGAGTGGATTTGTTGGCTCAGTCATTCTTTAGCTCTGCATGGTACTGCACATTCTTCTGAATCACACCTTCATTCTCTTAACTGGTCCCTCACTTAAGCTGTTCAAGTTACTGGTAAGCCTTTTGGCTCTTGCCCAAGTCAGCCCCCCAGGCCCTGACTCTCATGTGAGCACCTTCTGCATCTGCCACAAAACATTTGTAATTTCTAGACTTTAACTAACAGTGATAGCCGAAGGAGGATGGTAAGCAATAGTTGTGTCTCATTATATGCCTAATTGCTTCATGCTTATTTTAGTAAGGGATGGTCTGTGGCAATAGGCTTTTTCAAAAGTACCAAAATGGAACTGGGTCTACCTCAAACTTCTTTCACTTCTGTTTCTTTTATAATCTCCCAATCTTGTATGTGTGTACATGGATGTGTGTGTGTACACAGAGAACCAGAATACTCATGTCTGACTACTTTATTCCTTGACCTCCTCTTTCTGTGTTCCAGAGCCTCCTGTATACGGTGTTTTCTTTTAATTTTCTTTCCAAGGAGGCAGGACTTTCCTTGCATTATTTCCTCGTTCCTCATGAAGTAGTTCTTGCCCTTGTTACTGTCACTATAATATTTGAATGGCTTTAGATGGAACTGATTTATCTTCTGTAGGAGTGAAAAAATATCAGCTTAATAGCTCATGATATTATCTCCATGATATATGCTTATATACATGCACATATAAAATGTTTGAGGTTAATTTGCTTTGCCAACTTTTATCAGAAAATCTTAACAAGAAAAGCAGTAGGTAGAGATATTTTTTTCAATCAACTTCTAAGATTGTCATCCTCATTTTTTATTCTTACCTCCTGCCAGAGTTAATGTAAAACTTTATTTACCAACCTAAAGATAATTGTGTGCTCTATGGCTATCATATTGAGAACATAGATAAAATCTTGCATGCTTAAATAATTCTAATTTTTATAGAGTGATTATTCAGTTTAGAGATTCCTAATTATGTAATCTTGCCAATAAAACTTTGAATGTTTTGTATTTCACAAACTGGAGTACTCAAGTGAAGTTTCTTGTTAATTCTGTACATTTTGTGTTTAAGCAGTAATTAGGCTTATTTTTATAAGTGAGCAAATTTAACCTCTGAAAAACTGTTTAGTGAAATCACTTCCTTTCCTTCAAACTCTCAGAGGAAAAATGGAAATGCTTCATGCAAAACATAAGATGAGTCTTCAAAAGAACATTTGGTACATCAAAAATTCATTATAGGTGCCAGGATAAATTTGGTAATACACAACTTCTCTGAACCAATAAGGTTTAAAAGATATTTCTGATACATTATCTACAACACATTTGAAAACACAGTTGGAAAACTATAGAAATCATCATTCATTTTTATAAGAAAAACAATTGTTTTCTTCCTCACCCCAAGTTGAATAAATAAATAGAAAAAGATAACTAGAGGTAGATGAGGCCTAGGAAAGATTTGAGTGTATAAATATTAGCTGCTTTACAAAATAAGCATTTTCTTAAATGCCCATCAGTCTAGGCTGTCTTTTCCATAAAATAATTATAAATCAAATTATTATAAGATATAAAGTATAAAAAATATATGAACATTGTATTTTGTTCCTATCTACAAATTAAAATATCTTTATTGAAAAATTAATTATTGTAAAAATTATACTTAATTATTATTTTTATAATTATCCTATTCTCAAGAAAGCTAATAATATTTTAGGAGGATCAGAAGAAGACATGACAATTACCTGTTTTTTCATATTTGTTTTCTTAGAATATGTCTCATAATAGAGCGAACCTTTTTTCTGAAAGGAAAAGTATGCTTTTGGAACTCATATTTTTGACCTGAGAACTTAAAATTAAGTTCATAACAGAATAATAAAAATAAAGCATTATCACAAATAAATAATTCTAATCATGGAGAATTGTAGAACATTTCATAGATTATACAAATAGATAAATGCATATACTAAAATATGCAGCTATTGCTTAAAATGCTCTATATATCATGCCCAATATTTTTATGCATAAGGCAACTTTCAAAATGTTTGACTTAAAGCTATATACTTCCTATAAAGAGTAATTTAATTCAACAAATATCTAATGTTTATAATTTATACTGCCCTATCTTTACATCCTACACATTCTACACACTGTAGAGGGAATGAAGATAAGTAAATCATAATCCCTGTTTTTAAAGAACTTAAGTGCCCAAAGGGAGCCATAAAATATTTTTAGAAAATTGTTCTATATGGACAAAGTAATCAACAATCTGATTCTCTGGGGCATTCAAGAACAGCATTTTGCAGATGATAGATATCGAAATGCTTAATGAAGGGTGGACACTCTTTTCAGTAGTAGCGACAAGTTTGATAGTGGTGTTCTCAGGGAGGAGACTACCTGGGGAAGAGGCATAGAAGCCATGAAATGAAGGACCTGTTTCAATAGGACGTAGCAACCATTGGCTACAAGTTACCTGGGAAGAGGGGCTAAGTGTGAAAATGTGAAACAATTATTTTAGGACCTAGTATCCAACAATTTTTCTCATTCATGAGCAGTCCTATTTCTAACGATAATACACAAAAACACATTGAATGTTTGAATTTAAAACTTAGTCCTAATTTGATAACAACAGGGAGTCATAGATCTTAACAAATGTATTTTTAATCCAAAGATAGTTTGATTTCTTTACAAGAATTTAGAAGGGCATTTTGTGGTACACTCTCTCATCTGTTTAGGTAAAAACTTAAGAAATGCATTCCTCTTCTATCAATAATTAATTTCCCTATAGAAAGAAGCTGTTCAAAATCATCCTATTGTTCTTCAATTACTCTTTTCAAAAAAACAGTCTTTAAATGAAAAAAGGTAAGAAGTACTTACAGAATGTAAAATACAAGAGAAGAAAGGAGATAAGCACCATGGACCTTATTATTTTGTACTTCCTCTTTCCTCTGTTGACATTTGTGCCAAGCAGAAAGACTTTATTAGTGTGTTCTTCCCAAACATTCCCAGGCTAGAAAATAAATTGGGAATTTTATTTCTATGGAGAATTTGACAGTTATAGAAACGGAAGCCACAGATATGTGAGAGGACCAAGGTCCCTAGCCCTAGACTGAGGTTTAGGACAGGGCATTCTTATTAATAAGGAGCTTGGGCAAATAAAGATTATAGAATGTGTCAATCCTCATTCCCTGCATCAAGATGGAGAAGCGAAGTAACCCTGGAGCTCAGGGGTGATGTGCACTCCTTGATGGAGCCTTGCTTAGAAGAAAGGATATTTCTTAGGGAAACATAAGCGTATTACTAGTGCCAGGATTTTAAATTCCAATGGCTAGAGTAGCCATGCAATTTTTCTTTCAAATCGGAGCACTCTTGAGTGAAAAAGCCTTCAAAATATAATACAAAGCATATTTTGATCTATGACACGCTGAAACAGGCAAACGGAGATATAGGGTGACTCTACCAACAGGGCTCGATCACAAGCCGAAATGGTCAGAGGTGCTGAAGCACCTCCCGACATTTGGATATTTGATTTAAAAATCGAAAGTATCAAATAGGGCTGCTGAGAATTTAAGGGAAAAATACAAAGGACGTGAAGCTGAACTAAAGTCTCTGGAAAGCTTCAGCGCTTCCTCGGAGCACAAGAACCACAGGTAAGAAATAAGGGAGAAGGCATCATCTATCCCAGCCCCCGCAGACTTTTCGGTGTTGACTCTGGAGCCCAAGACCGCTCTCGCCGGCCTGTGTCGCCCTCTGCTGGCCGGGGGGCACTGGATCAGATACCCTCCCATAGCCCCAGACCAAGTCGTGCATTTCAATAATATTACTATTTTACTACTAACAATGAATAAATTATGACCATCATCCTCTTCTCGCGTTTCAAACTCTAAGTCCCATCATATCTAAACCAATTAGATATGGATGACCAATAGAACCCATTTGAACACTGGGTATAATTTTCTTCAATGTGAGTGTGTTCTTTATGTCATTAGTTTTCAGAAAAATATTTCTTAACGTAAAATTTTGTTATGGCTATTTCTTGATAACTAATTATTCTATAGTCTGTCAAATTTTGGTATAACAAAGGAATTCAATAAACAAAGGAATTCAATAAATAAATAAAGTTTAATAGGAATTGATAATGGTTTTGGAAAAAAGGTGAGGTTCAGTGGGGTGAAGTGTGGAGCCACAAAGAAAGAATTCTTGAGGCATCTTTGGTGCAAAATGGTGGTTTATTAAAGCATGGGGATAGGACCCATGGACAGGAAGAGCTGCTGTCCTGGGGTTGGGAGGGGTGGCTGATTAGATACTATGGGTTTGGGGGAGGTAAAGAAAAAGGGAAGTTTCCAAAGAACTTTCATATGCTAAAAAATACCTACAAGACACCAGAGGCCTTGCCATTGTCACGTTAAGGTTGTTTACCCCTCTAGTAAGGCATTAACAGTAAGATGGTTGGGAGATTCCTGGAGGGACATTACACTCTGCCTGCTTCAAGTATCTGTCAATGAGCTGCAGATTATAAGGACATTTAATTGTATCTACATTCCCTTCTGGAAGCTAGGCCATTGATAAAAATGCTTTGTTCTTGTAGATTGCTAAGACATTTGTAAAGTGAGGGAGATTCAGGTCTTGCAGGATTGTGATCTCTATTAGTTAACTACTTGTTTTTCCTTTGGGCAGTCAGGAGTGCCGGAGGAATGTCACATATAACCCATGGGGGGATGTTGTCCTCAGCTTGCCTTCAGTTCCCTCATCAGGAGTTACTAAAATTTTGCTTAAATCACTAAAATCTAACAACTTTCTGAGAAACTGGCCTTTTTTAGTAATCCTATCGTGTCTAAGTAGTCTAAGGGATCAAACAATGAAAAAAATCTAAGAAACCTGTTGGAATAGCTCAAAGCCATGAACGGTGTTTTTTTTTTTTTAATTCTATATGTGGGCCCTGAAGTAATTCTTAACCACTTATATCTATATGACACTTTTTTTTTTCTTTTTGAAATCAATGACAAACTAGTACTTAGCCTTTGAAAACTGTTAAGATATTCTTCTGTATTACACTGTTTTTTTTTAATACTCAATCACTAATACGTCACTTATGGATGTTGAATTAAAAAGAAAAGAAATAAAGCCTATTTCATGTCAATGCTTACATATGTGAAACATCCAGAAAACAACATTAATGCTTTGGGGAAGATGTCAGTGTGTTCCCGTTTTAAAAGTCCCATTTATTTGAACAACAGCAACATTTTATTTTTTTTTAATTTTTTAAAAATATTTTATTTATTTGACAGAGAGAGACACAGTGAGAGAGGGAACACAAGCAGGGGGAGTGGGAGAGGGAGAAGCAGGTTCCCCGCTGAGCAGGGAGCTCGATGTGGAGCTCGATCCCAGGACCCTGGGATCATGACCTGAGCTGAAGGCAGACACTTAACGACTGAGCCACCCAGACGCCCAAAATAGACTTTATTTTTTTAAAAGATTTTATTTATTTATTTGACAGAGAGAGAGAACACAAGCGGGGGAAATGGGAGAGGGAGAAACAGGCTCCCTGTTGAGCAGGGAGCCCGATGCGGGGCTTGATCCCATGACCCTGGGATCATGACCTGAGCCGAAGGCAGACGCTTAACGACTGAGCCACCCAGGCGCCCCCAACAGCAACATTTTAGAGGGAAACTGTAAGATGTGAATGTACTTCCCTAGTTTGCAGCTCATTTGCTGATGCTTTCATCTAAATATACGATTGATTTCATAAATGATAGAAGTTATTAGAAAAAAGAGAGGGATAAGAATAAGAAGCACTTACATGTCTTTATTATTTCACACTATTTTAAGATCTTTATTATATGTTCCCTCATTACTCCTTATGGTAACTGTAGAGATGGGTGCTATAATCATTGTCACTTGCAGGTGAGGGAACTGAGGCACAGGGAAAGCTAGTAAGGCGCCCAGTGGAAGTTCCAGCACAGGCTGGAAAATCAGCCTCACAGGTGAAGGTTGACATACACTATAATACACACACGTTGGGCAGAGCCAATGTAAGTAAGGCATGCTAATATAGGAGTAGGCAAAGGTGTTTGCAAATTAAGATTTCTTAATTTATTCACATATTGCTATATTTTTCATATTTATTTTTTATTTTTATTTATTCATATATTGCTATATTGCTGATCCAGTGTTGGTTTGATTATCCACAAATCACCATTGTCAGTGATTACTTCAGTGAGCAGCCGTGGTATTCCCTTTAATCAGTTTTCTGAAACACACTCAGCACTTTCACTGCATTTTTGACTGTTCTGTAGCATCTTATTTTCCCGGTCTACTGTGTGTGCACACGTGTGTGTGTGTGTGAGAGAGAGAGAGAGAGAGAGAGAGAGAAGGGGACAGGGGCAGAGAGAGGGAGGGAGCAAGTTGTAACTCTCTTTCAGGTGTGATTCCCTTCGGAAAGTTTGAAAAATGATGGTTTAATGCAATCTTTTTCTTCGGTGCGAGGTCTGGGGTAGATCTGGGGATTTTAGGGTTTAGACTGCCGCCGAGAAGGCTGCTACTGTTATCATACTGAACAGATGCTGACAGCTCTTAAGCCCCCGACATTTCCGTAGACGCTCTTCTAACTCTTTTGAGAGTTTGTTCAGAGAAGCAAAAGGTAAGCTCAGGCTACTGTAGAGATAGATGCCTGTGGTGTTAGATCCTTCAAGGTGACAGGTTTCCTCAAGATGAAACTTGCCAAGTCATAAGCCAGTTCAGGAAGGTTTCTTAATTGTTTCTCTCTAAACTTTGTTTACACCGACTTTTAATTCATTTTGCTTAAATGGAATTTTATTGAGGCTGTCAGGAGCAGACTGCATGCTGGGAGTTGTATGAAACAAAAAACATTATCTCAGGCTAAGGAACAGCCGGAAAGAAATGGTGGGACCTCCCACATATCCCCCACTGAGATCTAGACAATGGGTGAGTTATTTGACAGAGTGACAGCGACAGATGTCAAGTAGGTCTTTTTTTTTTTTTTAAACTCAACTTTGATATGTTCTGAATTGAAATGAGCAGGCTTTGGGAAGCATATTGGTGGTAAAAAAAAAAAAAAAAAATTCTTAAGAATATTCCTTTGCCAAGTGAAACCTAGTATAACTAGAAATTTGATGGGTCATCATTCATATCATCATAATTTAATAAGTTTGGAAACATTTCAATTGAGATGAATATGACCTTAGCCTGTAGGCTTGATAGCAGTTCCTAAGAGCACAAATTAACAATTGGCAATTATCTGATAAATCAAATAGTATGTATCACCAATATGTGTCTTCAGGATAATCTTTTGGTCTTTTCCAAATAACTTATCATAAACAACAATTATACATATATCTGATAACATGTGCTATTAAGTGAAATAACCTAGATTTTTAAGTTGACTCATCTTATTTCCAAATTAAAGTGACCATTTTTGTCTAAATTGGGATACATTTTCAAAAATAAGATAGAGATATGGTAAATAATACAGAGTGAACTTTTCTCTTTAATCTTCAACTACTACGATGTCATGTCATTTATCAAATTATTGGTATTACTTGCCCTCAGGTATTTGTTAACTGAAAGGATGTCCTCATTATCACCACTAATGTTGCTCAAATCCCTAAAATATGCTAAATGCCAGAAATGAAACATAGAAATAAAATACTTAGGTAATTTATAATCTAAGGTAATGCAATCAGAACTAAAAATCCATGGGATCCCTGGGTGTCTGCCTTCGGCTCAGGTCATGATCCCAGGGTCCTGGGATCGAGCCCTGCATTGGGCTCCCCCTGCTTCTGCTTCTCCTCCCCACTTAGGCTCTCTCTTGCTGCTATCTCTGTCTGTCTCTCTCAAATAAATAAATAAAATATTAAAAAAAAAAGAAAGAAAGAAAGGAAAAACATCCACTAATTCATATTATTTTTTCTTGTTCAACAGGATTTTGCTCTTATCTCCCTACTTAGTAGGCATATTGTTGGTGAAGCAAATTAAAATCATATTATTTGTAACATGCCCAGCAATCATGTTTGCCTGGAGTTAATTCTTAACTGTGGAGTGAATACATTTTTCAGGGGCATAGCAAATTATAAAATCTGAATCTGTTTCTTTGCCTAGGAAATTGCCAACCTCACAGTTAAAAAGGGAGAGCATAATATATGGAGAGCACATAATATACATGTGAGATTTTGCATGGATTAATGTTTTCTAGAATAACTTAACAGGAATAATTTCATTTTATTTTTTTCTACTTCATGTCAATAGTGAAAATAGTGGCTGTAAATCCTCAGAAGGATTTGAATTATGGTCCTGATCATTTAGTTTGGCTGTGTAAAAACTACATGGAAGAGGGAAGATGATTTCCATATTGTCTTTCTGTTTTATTATTTAGTTGTAATTTGGAGAGTTTCTTTACTTTTAAAGGTATGCATAACAGTGTTTTGAGATCATGCTTTGTGAAAGCAAGGCCTATCTTATAAATTCCTATTCTGTTGAAATAGATGATTTAAAAAGATGAAGAAAATTGGTGCTTCGAAAGTTATATGATCCTTCCCTTTGCCCACGCAGACAAGAAAGCCTCCCTGGGAGAGAACTTTGAGATAACAGAATATGACTTAATGGATGAAAGTACAAGGGCATTTGAAGTGGACGTTCAGTCTTTGATATAGGCAGCGGAGCCTGGAATGACTGAGTTTTTGTTGTACAGGTTTTGCAAGACCAGGAATGAGCTGTACTTAGCCGTGTATTTATAAAAGCCAGTTATTTTATGAGCAGTCCATACAAGTTAAAACTTGAAACAAATGTGAAATAAGAGTGGAAATAATGCCAAGAAATAAACCATTTTAAACTTCTTATGTTATCTTGATTTTCACAAAAGTGCATTCTGAGGAATCTACTGAAACCTGAACTTGTTGGAGAGTACAGACACAAAAGTGACAGGTCTTAAATGAAAGTTTTACTATTCAAATCACCAGGAGCTCAGATTTCAATATTTTAAAAAAAGATCTTCTAAGAGCCGACTCTTTGAAAACATCTTTCACAGGACAGCTCGTAGTTAGCTCCAAAGGGATTAACTGCTTAAGAGTAACCAGCTCTTCCTATCCCTCATTCACACACTTTTATTAGTACCCTGAAGACAGGTGTTGATTTGGGTTGGGTCGGTCCTTAGAATGGGCATTTTGCCCTTGAGAGATTTTACAGACGGCCCTGGAAGTGCATGGCTAGAAATCTGTCATGAATCAGTACAAAGTTTTTTCGGTTTCCAGCCCACGTACCTGCAGAGCTCCCCCTTCCACAAATCCAACTGCGGACTCCATATCCTCAGGTTCCTGCTCTCTTACTCTGGATAAGCACATTTTAATACTAAAACTACACTTGCCCTTACCCCCCACCCCCAATATTTACCTGGTTCCTTCTATCTACCATGTTTTAATTCAAAACCATAACCATCTAGCAGGTGCTCCATGTTGAAACCGGAAACCTAGAATTCATCCCCCAACCCCTTGTTATCTCAGAAATTCCATTAACTCTGTGAACAAGTTGTCAAAAATCTCTCTCCAGTCCATGTACTTCCTTCCATTTCTACACCACTACACAAGTCCAGGGCATTCCCATTTCTAGCTTGTATGAAATATCTTATTGGCAGCTTGCAGGAATCCACTGGACCCCCAGGCCCTGCCCCCCTATACTCACACAATCTTCTCCATTTTAGTTCAACCTTCAGAATAGGACTACTGTGATGTTTTAAATATAAATGGAAATTGTTCATGTACCTTTTTTTTTTTTAAGATTTCACCTATTCGACAGGGAGAGAGACAGTGAGAGAGGGAACACAAGCAGGGGGAGTGGGAGAGGGAGAAGCAGGCTCCCCACTGAGCAAGAAGCCCAATGTGGGGCTTGATCCCAGGATCCTGGGATCATAACCTGAACAGAAGGCAGACACTTAACAACTGAGCCACCCAGGTGTTCCTGTTCATGTATCTTTTAAAATTATCTTTATATCTTTTACTTACATTTAGAAATAAGTAAACTTCATGAAGACAGGAATCATATCTCTGTATACAAAGTAACTATCACAATGCTTCTCACACAGTAAGCATTCTATAACTATTTCTTTTTTTCATGAATGAATAACTCCACTGCTTTGGTATTATATCTCCCATACATAGTTAATTCCACTCAGCCAGGGACAGCCCCTCCCAAGTATTCTATTGTACAATTTCCTGTGCATTCTCCTAGTCCTCTTCATTTTATTTTGCCCAGAGCAAAGTGCATTCAGACATTTTGGCCACAAGTTTAATGGAAAAGGGCAAGGTTTTTGATTATATGCAGAACAATATTTTTGAAAATGTGTGTGATAAGCTTTTAAAATTTATTTATTCTTTCTTTTTTCTTTTTAACTTTATTTAATAATCCCAAATACAGATGCCATTTCTGGAGATTAAGAATTATCTAATATTTGGGGCACCTGGGTAGCTTAGCCAGTTAAGCACCCGACTCTTGATTTAAGCTCAGGTCATGATCTCAAGGTCCTGAGATCAAGACCCATGTGGGGCTCCCATGCTCATCGGGGAAGTCTGTTTGAGATTCTCTCTCTCCCTCTCTTTTTGCCCCCCCCATCATGCTTGTACTCTCTCTCTCTCAAATAAATAAATAAATCTTTTTTTAATTTTTTTAATTTTATTTTATTATGTTATGTTAGTCACCATACATTACATCATTAGTTTTTGATGTAGTGTTCCATGATTCCTTGTTTGTGTATAACACCCAGTGCTCCATGCAGTACGTGCCCTCTTTAATACCCATCACCAGGCTAACCCATCCCCCCACCCCCCTCCCCTCTAGAACCCTCAGTTTGTTTCTCAGAGTCCATAGTCTCTCATGGTTCATGTCCCCCCTCTGATCCCCTCCTTCAAAATAAATAAATAAATCTTAAAAAAAAAAGAATTATCTAATAGTCATTTTTTTTTTTTTTTTCCAGAGAGGATTGCTCTCACTTCTCATGATCAAATAGAACTCTCAGGACAAATGATAGTTAAGAATGTACTCTTCTATAAGGAGAATTCATCATGGCACCACCTGTTAGCACCATCATCAGATTATCATTCTTTCTCTAATGGGTATCACTGTTCAGACACTTTTACTAGGGGCTAAAAATTAAGTATGGCTTTTAGAATTTCCAAAGAAAAGTTTTCAGGGCAAAAAAGAAAAATCAGAAAGCACACACACAGTCTTTCTGATTTCTATTATTATGAGAAAGAAATTACACACAATTAGAAAAATGAGTGTTTTATCAAATTTATGCCATCCAGTCACATTTAAAGTATCTATTTAAATACATTTATTTTAAATTTCTTCCATTAGCATATAGTAATCTAAATTTCAAAACCAAAGAACAATTAAATGAAAACTGCCGTGTCTCTGTTTACTATTAATGAAGTTGTAGTACTTTTCTTTAATATTAAAGAAGACACTGTCAAATTGTGGCTCCAGATAATCACAGAAACTTTTCAGTTTTATAGATAAAAGCTATAAAGGACTATCATGTGAAAACACCAAGACTGGCACACAGTTCACCCCAAGTAAATGTCAGTATCATGACCATCATCATCCTCATCAAGATCTCATCAAGATCAACATCATACAGACATAATAATAGCAAACCCTCCAACTAGATAGCTTAAATGTATATTTAACTCAACATATTTAAAATAAAATTCATCATCTCTTCTGCATTTTTCTCAAGCATCCTCCTCCTCACATGGGTTTAGATCAGGCTCCATTTTCACCCTCACTCCTCACAGTTAGCCACTCACAGGATATTATTGTTTCTATGTTTCTTTCTTTCTTTTTTAAAAGATTTTATTTATTTATTTGAGAGAGAAAGAGAGAGTGAGAGAGCATGAGCAGGGGCGGAGGGGTAGAGGGGCAAGCAGACTCCCTGCCGAGCGGGAATCAAAGCCCTACACCAGGCTCAATCCCAGGACCCTGAGATCATGACCTGAGCCAAAGTCAGAGGCTTAACCAACTGAGCCACTCAGGCGCCCTCTGTGTTTCTCTTTTGAATTTTAATAGTCACCAGCTCTATAACTGTTGCCATAGTCTTATCTGTCTTTGTAGGTGGTATCTGATCTTATCTCACCTTCAATTCTCTGTTGTCTACCTCCTTTCTAATCCATGTGATCTTCTGAAACCACAAATCTATCATTCTTCTACTTTAAATTCTTTGTCCTTCCATATTCCTGACATTAGAATTCGAACTTCTTAACCTAGATCAGAAGGTACCCCTCAACGGATCCCTCCCTTATCCACCACACATTGTTCCCTCTGCCTGGGAATTTGCTGAGAGGCAGAAGATTCCTGAACTTCTGACTAGCATAGAAACTGGAAAGTGGGAAGAATTCAAAAACTTTATTTTTATAGTAATGTTATTGCTAATAATCTTGCTGACGTGGTAAACTCAATCGAGTTCAGCTTAATCTTTATTCCTGGGATTGTTTTTCTTATCCTTTAGACTTGGTTACGTACTCCTACTGACTGTTCCTTTTCTCTTTTAATTCCCCATTTATATTATAGATTTAATGCCTGCCTTCTTCCCTATCCTTTCTTAATTCTAAGCTGATATCATGTCCATTTTATTTACCATGTATTCCCAGGACCTATCAAAGTGCCCAGAACAAAGTATTATTTAGATATATTTTTGAACAAATGAGTGAACAAATAAATGGATGAATAAAGTAATGATAATCAGAAAATTTTCTTAAATATTCCAATCTGTACTCTGGGATTCAGTTACAGAAATTTATATTAAAAAAAATTATCTTGAGCAAACCATTTACTTCCTTTTTTATGCATAAAAATAGGAAATACTTCTATTTATTTAAAAGTCATTTATTGGGGGGCGCCTGGGTGGCTCAGTCGTTAAGCGTCTGCCTTCGGCTCAGGTCATGATCCCAGGGTCCTGGGATCGAGCCCCGCATCGGGCTCCCTGCTCGGCGGGAAGCCTGCTTCCTACTCCCCCTGCTGTGTTCCCTCTCTCGCTGTGTCTCTCTCTGTCAAATAAATAAATAAAATCTTAAAAAAAATAAATAAATAAAAGTCATTTATTAGGAAAATAATATAAGAATGAGAGTATTCTGAATATTGTGGTTAATAATAATAACTAATATTTATTGAATAATTACCATGTTCGAAGCCCTGTGTTTAACACTTACGGATTATATAGTTTAATTCTTACAATAATCCCATGGGGATAGTATTATCAATATTACATTGTTTAAGAGGGAAAAAAATGAAGCACAGAGAATTTATGTAAGAGGCTCAAGATTATACAACTAATATGTGATAGATTCAGGATTTGAAGCAACCAATAGGGCTCCAGATACCTGATTTTTGTCACAGTACTTCTGCATGTATATCTAGCTTTTACATTTTGAGTTTCTTTTGTGATTTTTTTTCTAAGAAAACATGAAATACTATATTAAAGTAAAAAAACATTTTTGTATTTTTGTTTAGACTTTATAGGTGAGAGAACAAAATTATTATAATAATGAATAGTCAGAACATTAATGTGCAAAAGTTCATATATTCAAAGACATCACTATTAATTATAATTTTTTTCTGAAAATTATATCCTAAAGTCTACCAAATATCTAAACACTTAAGCTTTTTCAATATAAATTCATTAGGATTAATTGTTCAAATAGAGGATATTTTGTATTAAAAATCATCTTTAGATAGTCAAAAACAAATTTAAGACAAAATTATTTGTATACCTTTAAGGAAGATAATAATATTGACTAAATATTTTCATGGTAATTTGAGTAATTTGAGAAGTTTGCATATCTAACTTTTTATACATGAAATAGTTTGATAGTTTTAGGTTACTTTATAGAATAAATATACAACTGTGTTATAAATGCCCAAATACCTTTATATTATCTCTGACATATATTGCATACAAAATTTTGTATTTTTATGATATACATATTTATAAAACACTTAATGTAGTAATTAGGATTATGAAACAAACACATACATTTTTCAGTTTATCCATATATGCATCATTTAGAGAAACATGCTTACACATGGAAAACTTTATCATTTTTTAAACCATACTAATTTAATTGAAACTAGTATTTTGGATTTGTGTTTTTTTAGCTCACTTTAACTTACCACATTTGTTTGAATTCCTTCCTTCTACTAAGCACGTTAAAAGAAATGGAATCAGGAATACTTAGTCGCTTTCCAAAGACACAAGATCAATTAATAAATACAGAGGTAATTCCTCACGGGCATTATAATTCTAGCCCACCGCTTGATTCACTCATCTAGTCTCCTTTTTTCACCTTTTTAAATATGTAGAAGTAAGTCCTTTAGCATGATAGTAGGTTTTATTTTGATAGATCTAATGAATTAGACTCATGCTATGAAAAAAAATCCAATAATGTGCATAATGAATTCTTCTCATTCTCTGTGCACCTGTTCTCTCTCATTATATCTGAATATTTGGGATTATTCCAAAGTGCTCCATAATGACTTTTTGTAAGCAAGACAAGTAGAAGAAATTCTTCAAGGACAGCATGAATTGGTATTTGAAACTGTGCTAAAGGGGCGCCTGGGTGGCTCAGTTGTTAAGCGTTTGCCTTTGGCTCAGGTCATGGTCCCAGGGTCTTGGGATCGAGCCCCACATCGGGCTCTCTGCTTGGCGGGAAGCCTCTCCCTCTCCCACTCTCCCTGCTTGTGTTCCCTCTCTCACTGTCTCTCTCTCTCTGTCAAATAAATAAAATCTTAAAAAAAAGAAAAAAAAAGAAACTGTGCTAAATAACTAGGTAGGAGAGGAGTAATAGCAACAGACAGACCATGAGGCAAGTGTCATTTGGAAACAGGAAGATTCATGGGATAAAGAATCATGCCAGTAATGAAAGGTAAAAAAAGCACAAAACAGTCTCAGTTATCTGTATTTCCAACTAACAGATTTTCCTGTATTAATTTTTGGGAAATATTTAAGCAACATAATTTTTTACGGTTTTGAAGCTATCTACAAGAGTAATTATCTCATATATTTGTACCTTCTAAGTATCTATAAATAAATACTATATAGATTTACTTTACTTGCAGTCCTTGTCTGTATTTCAAATTTTCTCAGACTGTGGAGTTTGACATAGGTGAACCATAGCTAATTTCTCCTTTACAAAATTAAATCATAAAAGGAGACTAAGGCTATAGTGAACAATTCTAACTAAGCACTTCTATTTAAAATAGTAGGGAACCAACGGAGTTTTAAATAGCCATCATGACTGTTTCCATTAGTTTTTGAAATATGTAGATTAGTCGTTTAGTATGTTGCCTTTTTTTGATGGAACAAAGACTCTAACACACATCATCCAAATTATTCTATATTAAAAATTATAAAATTTCAATAGTTCATATTTCTGTCAGGAGTTCTGGGTGAATTGAGGTAGAGAAAGGGCACATACAGAATATAAGTTTAATGCTACTCATCTGAATCTTCCTCAGAAGACTATAAGACAAAAAATTAAGACAAACATATAGCAAAGTACAGCTAGGAAAACAGGAGTTCTAAAAGGTACATTTTGGAGTAAAAAGATTTCTTTTCCTTCCTTCCTTCTTTCCTTTCCTCACTCTATCCTTCCTTCCTTCTTTCCTTCCTCCTTTCCAGAAAGCATTATGAATGTACTCTAGGACAATGCCATTCCAAAATTATCATTGTCAGTTTTTTGGATTATTGAACCAAATAGCAGGACATTATTATTAGTCAATTAATTAATTAATATTAGTATTAATATCCAGCCTGACCCACAAATGGTAGTGATTTTAGTTTATAATGGCCTACAATATTGGTTACATAAAGAGTTTCGGAATATCTTTGGTTTAATTCAAGTTTCATTTTCTCCTGTTATGTTCTCTTCTGTTTACTTATTATGGTACCACTGTTATTATACTAATATTATGCTATTAATCATAAAACTCGAAGGGAGTTGGCTTTCAACATAACTAATATATGCTTCTGTCAGAGCTAATAAAATAATAATAGCTAATATTTATTGAGCATTTACTTTATGTTAGACACTGTATCATGCATGTTAAATGTAGTATTTCTTCAACTACTTAAACCAAAGTGTTTAAAAGGAAAATAAAAAAAAAAAATGAAAGCAGAAACAATAATTTTTATGTTAATAAAAGAAAATATAGTAAAAGGTTCAATTTTTCTTATTCATAATTTTTCTGAGGTGATATTTTCAGTTGCTCCTACCCTTAGTATCAACTACTGAACACTTATTTCCTTCTAACCAAACACTACAGATTGAAAATAATTTCTTACACTTTAAATGATAGAAAAATCTCTCTTTGAAAACTGGCCCCTTTGTTTAATGTCAGCATTTTGTGAAGCCATTCAGTTTCAAAAATGACAAGAATTTTAAGAAGAAAATAGCCTCAAGAAATAATAAGCTGTTGAATTCACACTCAACAAGCCTACGTCTGAGTCTGTTTCAATTTTTTAAAATGAGAAAAAAAAAAAAACTTCCTATGATATTTTCAAATTTATATATGCCAAGATTTGAAGATTTAATTCAGATACTTTTTCAGACGTTCATGCTGTTTAGTAGAGGGTTGGAGATTGTTGTGGAGTGGAGATGACAGAATCCGCTTCCTTGAGGAGAAGGAAGAGTGTGGGAGTCTGGGTCAGAAAGAACTGTGATCTAATTAAGGTTTCACAATTTACACTCTCTGTAAGCTCAGGCAACTTCCCTCAAAGCCCTTGAACCTCAGCTTCTATAATTATAACTGAAATGAAAATAGTATCTCCCTTACACAGTAGGAAAGCACTTTGCACATTTATGTCCTGGGTAAGTATCAGGACTCTTTCTATCAGCTGTGTAACTTAAAAGTCATTTAATTGTTTAATAAATAAAGACAATATATTTGTGTAAAAACAGGATCATGGACTAGATATTTATTTTGAGAATTATTTCATTTTTGTCAAACCATAGGGAGAATTTATATCAACTCAAATGGCGATCCTCACCTCATAGGTTTGAATTGGGGCCTGGACACATTTAGCTTCAGAAGCCTTACATGTGGTATTGATGTCTAGACTTCAGAGAAAATAAACCCTACTAAAAACTTCTAACACAAAATGTGGTTTCGTTCACTCCCTGCTTTATGATATTTTATATCTTGTGATTTGTAAAAACTTGGAGAGCAAAAAAGCTCTGTTACCATGGGGACATTCTGGGCATCATTGCATGGTTTCCTTTGTTTTCTAGATCAAGTGTGTTCACTTCCTGTAGTAAGAACCTAGGACTTGCTCCAAGTCACCAACTTCATAACCTTATTTGTTCATTCTAAATTTCATTACCTTACCCTTCAAAATAGAGGGTAATAGTACAATATTATCTAGTCACTTCAACTGAGGTATTACATGAAAAGCTTTTAACAGACTCTAATAGAGAATAAACAATAAATGATAGTTTTAATTATTTGAGATATGCACTAGCCTAGTTGTTTGATAAACATGGAAATTTTTTGAGACTCAAACTTGAAGTAATTATTATATAAAAGAATATAAAAATTCTTTGAATGATACTTTCTTTTTTACAAATTTACTGAGCTATTTTTAAGGTTTACAATTATATATATATATATATATATATATATATATATATATATATAAAGCATGTATTCATGCTTTGTAAAAAGAAAAGATCACCACAGTCAAGCTAAATAACTTATCCATCTGCTCTATATAGTGTGTATGTTTGTGCATGTGTGTGTGTTGAGAAGATGTAACATCTATCTTAGAAAATTTCAAATATACTATACAGTATTGTTAACTATTGTCACCGTGCTATAGCTTAGATCTCCAGCACTTATTCGTCTTGCATAACTGAACCTTTCTATCCTTTGGACCACATTTCTCCATTTTCCCCACACCCCAGCCCCTGGCAAACACCACTCCACTCTACTTTTATAAGTCTGACTTTTTTAGATTCCACATATAAGTGAAATCACTCAGTATTTGTCTTTCTGTGTTTGGCTTATTTCACTTAGCATAATTTCTTCCAGATCCATCCATGTTGTGGCAAATGCATAATTTTTTTTAAGATTTACTTATTTATTTGAGAGAGAGAAAGAAACAGAGACAGAGAGCCTAGGTGAGTGGGGGAAGGGGTAGAGGAGAGAATCCTCAAGCAGACTCCCTCCTGAGCACAGAGCCTGACATGGGCTGCATCCCACAACCCATGGGATCATGACCTGAGCTGAACCAAGAGTTGGGCGCTTAACCAACTAAGCACCCAGGTGTCCCAGAATTTTCTTTTTTCAAGGCTAAATGATATTCTATAGTGTGTATGTGTGTGTATGTATGTGTATGGTGTGTGTGTATTTATGTTTCTTTATCCATTCATTTGTCAACAGACACTTAGGTAATTTCCATAGCTTGGTAATTGTGAATAGTGCTGCAAATAAGTATTTCTCAAAAGAGAACATATAAATGGCCAACAGGTACATGAAAAAGTGCTTAACATCAGTAATCATCAGCCAATCTCAACCACAATGAGATATCTTCTCACACGTGTTAGAAAAGCTATTACCAAAATAAACCATAGAATATTCTTACAAAAAGATAACAAGTATTTGGGGCGCCTGGGTGGCTCAGTGGTTAAGCGTCTGCCTTCGGCTCAGGTCATGATCCCATGGTCCTGGGATTGAGCCCCGCATCGGGCTCCCTGCTCCATGGGAAGCCTGCTTCTCCCTCTCCCACTCCCCTTGCTTGTGTTCCCTCTCTAGCTGTGTCTCTCTCTGTCAAATAAATAAATAAAATCTTTAAAAAAAAAAGATAACAAGTATTGGTGAGTATGTGGATAAAAAAGAACTCTTGTGCACTGTTGGTGGGAATGTAAAGTGGTACAACATTTATGGAAAAGAATATGGAGGTTCCTCAAAAAATTAAAAATGGAACTACCATGTCATCCAGCAATTCCTCTTCTGAGTAGATATCAAAAGGAAGTGAAATCAGCATCATGTTTTCTAATTGCTGCAGCCCCAACATTTCTAAGGACCATGTATAACAACCAGGTTTCTTTGTTCTAAGTGACAGGTAAATTCAAAGAAAATAAGCAGTAGTCTATAAAAGGATAAAGAATCAGGTGCAGAAAATGCACCAGAAGCAAATGAAGTCTAGGTAGCAGGACAAAATCTGTTCAGTATGTAGCCATGACTTATATCAATTTATCACTGATAACTCTGACAAATTTTTAGTACCAGTAACATAATTGTGGACAATTAGTAATTTCTCTGAAGAATCAATGATTTCTCAAATACACAATGATTGTTTATTATTTCCTTTTATTTCAAAGTCCTGGGTGAAGAAAGTGATTGAGCATCTAGATCCATGGACTGAGAAGACCAATCTGGATGTAAATAGACAAGTGATGAAGTGGTTCATAGTTTGAGTCCTTGAGCATCTTAATATACAGAAGAAAAGAAAGAGGAAAAATCAAAGAAGACTGAAGAAGATTCTGAAATACTGAAAATTTGCAGAGTGTGGTTTCTTGTAAGCTAAGAGAAAGAGTGCTTCAGGAGAGGGAACTGAACCACTGTTGCTGATCAAAAGTGCTGAAATCAAGGAAGACTCAGAATTGGTTTTTAATTTATTTAAAACATATTCTATGTTTTAGAATAGTTTAAGTGGAAACATGGGCACAAAAACCTGATTGCTGTGGATTCAAGAAAGGATAGTATGTGAGGACAGCAAGGAATAAATGCAAACAAGTCTTTCAAGGAATTTTTCAACAATTTTTCAATAACGGGAAATAGAGAAATTTGGTAGCATCTGGAAGAGTTACAAAACAGAATAACTGAGTAATTTAAGTAATGTTCTTAAAGTCTTAATGATTATATAAACCTAATGCCAAAAGTTAATATAATGAGGAGTAAAATACAAAGATATTTCTTTCTTTATAAAGGATTTTATTTATTTGTCAGAGAGTGAGAGAGAGATAGCACACACAAGCAGGGCGGGAACGGTAGGCAGAGAGAGAAGGAGGCTCCCCTCTGAGCAAGGAACCTGATGCAGGACTCGATCCCAGCACCCTAGGATCATGACCTAAGCCGAAGGCAGATGTTTAACTGACTGAGCCACCCAGGCATCCCCAAAATACGAAGATATTAAACGTAATTTGCATTGGCTTGAACCCTCATTGAGACAGGTTCATGAAGTATACTTTCCTAGTTTCCATAGGATCATTTCACTTTCTAGTTTATCTCCAATCTGTATTGTCTGGAAAAAGATTATACATTTTAGATGTTTTTATATCATGTTTTAATGATTACTATGCAAGACAACCAAATAAAGCTTTCACAACCCATTGCAGTAACTAAATATAAGACAAGATAGAAAATGTTAGCAGGACATCATTGCTCTGTGAGGATTAGAGTCTTTACTGATTCATTGATCTGTTCTGCAACTCATGTGCCAGGGAGCTTACAAGGCATTAACACAGTGGCTGTTAAACACAGGGATGCTCAGACTCTACTGACCTATTTCAGCCTCTCCTGGAAGTCAGAGAGACATTCATTCAGGCTTGTATGAAAGCCATTGCTTCCTCCCCCAAAAGGACAAGGTATTCTGTTTGTTTGTTTGGCTAGTTTGTTGTTTGGTTGGCTGATTTTGCTTCCTCTACAACATTAGAGATTGATTAGGTTAGTTATTTTCCTATTACTAGTTATATCTATTTATTATACACATAATATATTCCTACAATGTGGGCCAGATGCCACAAAAAAATTATCAATCCTGTCACATGGTCAATCAACATCTCAGTTGTAGAGATTTATTACTATAGGAATGAAATCTTAAAATATCCTTATTGTTTTCTAAGCAATAAAAATGACCACTTTTCTTTAACTATCTCTGTGTTCACACAACTTGACATTTTAATCATTAGCAAAGAGAATTAATCTCAATTTCACATCCAAAACCAATGTTTGCTTCTGAGTTAATATACAAGAGTCAACCTAACAGAGACCACAGAAGCTAATGTTTATGGTGTCTTAATGGAAGGCAAACAATGTTTGATTTGGCATGCAACTGACAACATCTTCTTGCAATTTAAGCATTTTTTATTTCCACTTTTTTCCATAGATGAAATAATTCCAATCCCTTTTTACCTCACTGGGTTTGGAGAAGATAATAGTTTCTCTCATTTATGGACAAGCTTGATTTTTTTTGATTCTCTGTGGGATTTCATAGAACTAGAGTATCTTTTGGTAGAACACGGGTAGATCATGCGACTCTGAAAAAAAAATGTGCTCCCACTGCATTCCAGTACCCTACTCAACTCTTTCTTGGATTCATCTCCTGCTTACCCTTCTGAATCCGTTCATTCTCGTATCCTCAATTGTAGAGATTTTATTTCAGATTCAATCCATACCATTGGCTGTCCCCACTCACAAACCATCATTTGACTCTATGCACTATTATCTCTTGGTTCTTAATTTTGCCTTTCTGAGGGATGCTGTTCACCATGACGCAGAAAAAGCCCACCCTGGCACAATTCAGCAATCACTCACAGCTTCTCAGATCCCATTTCAGGTCTGGGTTTTTCCTTTCTCTACAAGAACAATTTATATATATATATATATATTTATCACTGATATATCACTCATATATATATATATCACTCATATATATATATATCAGTAAAAATCATCCCAATTGTGAACTTTTTATTTTATTCCTTACATAGAAAATTAGAAATATGCAACAAGATAGGAAAATTAGTTAATATCTGCAAACATTTTTGCTTGAAACTTTTTGTGTACATGTCTCAAATGGTATAAGAAAGAAAAATATTGCCCCAATTTTTATGACTTTCTTCCATTTTCTCGTGTGTTTTGGAACACTTCTAACAAATTCATAGGAATTTTCTCAGACTATATTCTTCTTATCAGCATTTTGATCCGCTAATAAACACAACAAGAAAATAAAAATATTCAGGCCATAGGCTGGAAATATGTGTTCACTGAGTCTGTAATTCTATAGTGCAATGATTGTAATCAAAAGTTCTGCAAGGGTCAGAAGATAGCAGTGTAAAATAAAATCTGTGCAGCTTAGATACTCATCAAAGGAATACCACTTAAGGTAGAATATTGCCACTGAATCAACAGTTCATTTCTCAAATCGGACTAGGGTATTGTACAATGCAGAACTCCACATATATTTATTATTCTGTCATTTGGTCACAGTACTTCCTTTGACCTGCAAGACTCAATTCATCCCTTCTTTCTCAGATTTACTGCAACTTACAAGAGCAAATGTTACATTCAAATATTTTAAAAATATACATTGGATCCTGTGGGTTCAAAAATAACTTACGGTTAGCACCTAAAATTGATATTTTGTGGAATGCATATAAATTTAATGTAGAAAGGTTTATCTTCTGCTAATTTCCCAAATGCAGCAAGAAGTTAAGCTGAACATAGGACATCATTTGCATATTAATTCTGCATTGATAAGAATGTGATTGTCATCCTGGATCAGAATCATGGTGAATTAAGGGACAGATCCTCTTTACATAATCGAGTTGTTCATTCAGCAAATATTTCTTGGCACTTACCAAAATCCAGAATCTGATTTAAACAGTAAGAGAAAAGCAGTGAACAAAGTAAAGAGGATCTGAATTCAGGATACTTATACTCTATACCAGTTTTGAAGTTAAATAAATATCAGGTTATTTTTATAGTGACATATGATTGTCATTCACACACATACACATGTGTAGACATATGTAATTAAATATCATTAAATAAGTTAATTACGTAGTAATCTCATAGGAAACAGTGGTTATTATTGTAATGATTGTTAGCTTAGTGTAATAGATGCTATAAATTAATTGTTCATTGTATGGCTAAATCCTTGAATTGATTTGTTTTAAACTTGCATTGTTGAAGTTATACTGATTGTCCTAATCCTAAAATGTAATTATTTAATGACCACATATCACTATACACAGTATTCATACCAAGCACCATTTCATGTTTAAGGGCTCCTGAAGACACCAAGCATCTCATGGTTATCCCTTTACAACTGTTGCTTTTCAAATTGAACATACCATTGATATTTTGAGTTAAGACATACATTAAACATATTAAGAGAAAACTCTTGTATGTTCCCATGTAACCTGCCTGAATTGTGGCCCATAGTTGTGAAAACTTCATTTTATATACGTATACTGTTACAAAATACTACATCTAAGTTAGATGTATGGACGCTCTTTCCTATGGTTTTCTTTTTTTTTTTTTAAGATAAATACAAAATTGAGAATTTATTTTTATTCAAGTTTGAGCTTGCACATTTTGATTACCTTTCTCATATGCTTAATAAATAGGATGATTCATACTTTCCTTATTGATTATATCAAGTTCAGTTGGTATGGGGGGAGATTAGGAAAAGAACTTCTAAATTTTCACCTAATGTTCTCTTTTACTTTTTTTTCTCTATTTATTTATTTATTTATTTATTTATTTTTGATGTAGTGTTCTATGATTCATTGTTTGCGGATAACATCCAGTGCTCCATTCAATACGTGCCCTTTATAGTTTTCTGATAAATTAATATGTTCTATTTCACCATGAGGTATGAGCCCAACTCCTCTATGACTTTGCCCATGGTACTTCCTTCCTCAAGTTATTTTTGAACCCACAGGATCCAGTGTATATTAATAAAATAAAATAAGTTCTTTTTACCTTTTGCTAATTTTCTTCATCTTTCAAGATTCAGTTCAGTGATTCTCTCTTAAAACAGGTAACAATTTTTGCTTTCTGTATCTCCATCACTGTGCAAAGAACATTAAACTTTCATCACTTTATTTTATAATGAACTTTGCTATTCCAGTGATACAGATGAGACATAAAATCTCATAGGAAATTTTTAACTTCCCCAAAGGCAAACAGGTGGTTAAGCTGGAAATTGACAACAGGCCATCTGGCCACAAAGTGAGTATGCATACTTTCCTGCATGTATATTTAATTCTAATTTTTGAATTATCTTTTTTTTAATGTGGTCATATCCCCCATTAAACTATAAGCTTCTGGAGGGTCAGAACTATTCATTTTTCTCATCATTTTTCTTATGATGCCTGTTTAACAGTTGATACTCCATAAATGTGAATTGATAAATAAATGGATATGTTAATGACTCAATTCGTTTTGCATTCCATGGCAGTACATATTATTTCAAACAACTTTTCTATTGAGAACTTGTTACTTATATAAAACTAAAATTGACTTCCTCTTAGTGCTCCACTTTCCCTTAGTTAAATCTCTTAGTAGTCCTTAGTATATTCCCTTCCAATGTTTAAAACCAACTCTTATACAAAGCAAATCTTCCCATTTCCTTTGTTACTATTCATATGCAATAATTTCTTTGTATGGTCCTTGCCATACTCCTTTATTAAAATTGGATTCAATTCAGTGTAATCCAAAAACTAATGATCAAAAACTCATTTTTTCTTTACCTGATTGTGAATAATAGATTCCCATATAACAAGACAAAACTGGTCTGATTTGGAAGAAGCAGTGATATCACACTCATTCTAGAGGCTCTGATTTCACTATGCCATCCAAATGTTAGATTTTCTTTTCTCTCATCTTCTCTCAGTTTTCTTTTCCTCCTTTTTAGTCTCATTGTCTTCTTCCTCCTCCTCTGCTCCTCTTCCTCCTCCTTCTCTTTTTCTTTTTTAAGTCTGGTCTCATTTCTTTGAGAATTAACTAATTAACATTCACTTTAAAAAATTAAATTTAAAATGTTGAAAATTAAGAAATCTATATTGATCATATACTAAATAAAATGTACTTATGCAGGTTTGATTGAGATACCAAAAAGATATCACAAAAGTATACCTATGTAATAGGTATTAAATACAAAAATATATACAAAAGTATACCTATTTAATAGGGTATTAAATACGTATTTAATACGTCCCATTGTTTTGCGTCAAAGTGGTTGCAGTTTATATGAAGACATTCTGCACATCCACCTGTAATATAACATAAGTAAAATTCAATATTGAAACTACTATCTGAATAACATTACAGATCATCATATTATTGTGATAAACAACACAATTCCAGCAAAAGATAATATGATTTTGAGTCCCAATATTGATATGATTTCTGAGGTCTAAAGAAGTAACAATAAATGATAACGGTAAATCTTTTTCTGCAGTCCATATATTGCATTAAGGTCAGACAGAAGAGTTTGACTCATGTAAAAAGCTTCAGCAGAAAATTAGTTGGTAGGACACCAAGCTGGAAAATCTCTGTCACTGAATATAGTTTGAAGCATGAATTTAGCATGTATGTGTAATGCAATAGTGAGATAAAAACATTAATCAGCACCTTCAATTATTTTACCTGTAATGAATAAGAGCAAAAAAATTACAAACTAAGTGTACTGACATATGGTTGGGTACTGAATGAATCAGTACATTTCTAGGAGGATGTGAAGAAAAATCCATTGCTAACTTGTGAATTGAAGGACGAGTATTACTTAGCATGTTGTGATGGTTGAGAGATGTAGAAGACACTGCTCCTGGCAGTGTGAACAGTAGGTATGAAGACCTAAGAGCACAGTCAGCTATAGAACTCCAGTGTGACTGCAATATAAGGTTTAACCAAAAGTAGAACTCGGGGTTAGAGTCAGCAAGATGCTAACTGGCTGACCACTTTATAGAGGCCAAAATAAACTTTTTGTTTTTGTTGTTGTTGTTTTAAGTTGCTTTGTTTTCTTTCTTGTTTCTTTTGTTTGATTGCTTTGTTCTTTTTGTTTTATTTTGTTTTCTGTTTGTTGTTGTTTTTGGTAAGATGAACATATCCCTAGTGGTGAAGAATGTGGTTTAGAAAGGAGAGGAGGATTTTACTTGAGTAGTTGGGGTATGATCTAAATTAGACTGAAGCAAGTGTGACATGGATGAAAGTGATGGATTTGAGCTCCTATGAAGGATTAATCAAGAAAGCCCTTATTAAAAAGTTCTATTCCTGTTATTAAGATATAACAATGAATTTTGCTTTTACTTATTGGTAAATTTACTTGCTTTTTTACTTATTTGTAATTTGCCCTGCTTCAAAGGGTGTTTAATACAGAGGACATCTAATGTTACACATTTATCAGCCATGGAGGTAAAGTTAGTGAAAAAGAGAAGTTATAACAAGTAATATTTTGACCTCAGTGACTATTACATTAATAGAAATAGAAAAGGCCAAATGAGGGGAAGATAATGAATAAGATATGCTGCCCCTGAGATGGCAGCAAAGAATTCCCGTGAGAATCATCTGCTGGCACTTGGAAATAATGATCAGGGAAGAGATATATATTTTAATGCCTGAAATATCTATATTTAATATATAATGTACATAAAGAAGTAAATTTGAAGCCACCAAAGTGGGTAAGTTTCTCAAGTATTTAGAGAAGGCAGAACTGGCTAAAAGCTAAATATTGGTGAATATAAACATTTCTGATTTAAAAATTTTCCCAAGAAGTCTGAGTTTTATCAAATATAAGAATTACAATGCTTTTTGGTTCTTTCTATTTTATTTTTCACTGTCCATTTTATCCCGGGTAGGTTAAAACATATTCATATCTTTCAAAAATCATGTATCTTTATAGAAATACAAATTTTGTCAAAGCAGTAAGGAATCTCTACATTTCAAATAAAATCATATTTTATATCTTTTAGAATTATATATTTTTAAAAATACTGTAATTTAAAGAAACTACAACAGACTTTTATTTACCTCATTGTGTATGTGCATGTGTGTGTATGTGTGTGTGTATATGTGTGTAGCTTCACAAGCTCATTTCTTCTAACCACAAATACTTAATTTGGTTACCTTATAAGTTGGTTTATACTTCTAGGTGACTGAAGTGAACTGTAGACCTGAAATGTTGAGAGTACATTTTTTTTTAAAGCAACTGAAATTGTGTATCAAAAGTGTTAGATACAATAATGTTTACTTTGAAGAGCTGATCATAATGGTTTGTTACATATAAGTAAAACTGCTTTATATTTAGGTTATCTATTTCTGAAATGTAAACACTTTTAATAATTTAACAGCTCATTTTAAAGAGATATCATACTACATCCATATGTGTTATATCTTGTCTTCAAGCCCACATGGAGAGATGTTACTTCTTCAATTTCACCCATTACTAGGTGGAAAATTACTTTATTGATTCAAACATACACAAACACATTTGCAGAAAGTAAGTTATCAATGTATGCCAACTGAAGACAAACGAATTATCAACTTTGGCTAAGATTAGAGAAACAGGGTAGGCATAAATTTTTTAGTAAGAACATGTGTCTCCTTGATTTTGATTGCTCTCCAAAGCACCACAAGTTAGAGGGAACTTCACCTCCATTCAATAATGGCTTTTCTCAATTTTTTGCAGACAATGATGTCTGTTGGTAGAATTAGTTTCCCTTATCTGATGGGTATCTCATTCTTCAACTTCTATTTACCTGAAAAGTTCCTCGGCACCATTTTGTTGAACCTCAACTCTGGCTCTATTGAGCTTTCTCTTGCAAATTGCATCAGCAAAACTTGCCTATTTTACACCAGTGTGTCATACTTAGAGAGCTCCCTGGTAAATCATTCCATCATTTTGTTTTCCTAGATGGAAAAATAGGATCACCAATTTTCCTCACTCAGAATAAAACTCGCATTTTCCAATTTTAGACACTGAGTGTCTCATTCTCTCCTTGAATCTATCTTCATTCTTTCTTTCAGCAAATATTCACTGAGAGCCTTCCACTTGTCAGAATTATCAGACTGTCGGAGAAACTGTAATGAAAAAGAAAGATTATAATCCCTATCCTCAAGGAGTTCGCATTCTATTAAGGAAGATAAATATTAAATAAGACAGACCTAGTTCTGATCTCATGGAGTTTATATTCTGCCAGAGAAAAACTCATTAAAAGGCAATTTATGTGATTTAGTATTTAAACATAAGTTTCACACTGAGAACTATGGGAACTCATGTCAGAGGTATCTGATTTAGTCCAGGGCCAGATTTCATCTTATATGGGGTTATCTTATATAGGGAGTATGTGGCAAGTCAAAGAAGTTGCTGTATTTTGCTTTATTTAAAATATCATTATTGATTTAATATTTAAAAGCTAAGTAGTTTCAAATTTCACAAATATGAGCCATCAGAAGCAGGTATCAGAAGACACAATATAGAAGATAAAACATATCCAAACATTCTGAAAAAGAAAGGAACATGTGATGCATTTCTGAGAGTGAAAGGAGTAACTATTAATAATTACATCAGGACCATAGCAAAATTGTCCAGAAAAGGATTTGGATCATTATCTTAAGAGCAATGAGAGGCCTTGAAGAGTTTTAAGTAAGGGAGAGATTTGTGCTTTCAAAAAAATAACTTGTAGGTTAGAAGAGAAAGTGTTTGTGAGAAGCATAAGTAGATAGTGGAGACTGGCTAGAAAATAATTTCAGTATTCTAGACAGCTGATGATGCCCAGGCTTAGGAAGCAACCAGGAAAAAAAAAAAAAAAAAGAGGACTGTTAAATTACTTTAAGGGCTCAAAGGTTCTGAGACATTCCACTGGTTTACTCGAAATGGTCTGCTAAAATCATTGTCAGATTTCCACATTTCCACTCTTGGAAGACATATATGTTAAATGTCTGGAGCTGAGATCCCTTTATACAAATATACAAGGTAGCATTGGTGGGAGTTGACTATTTTATCCACAGTCTTTTAGCATCTTACCCTCAAAATCCAGATGCAGCTACATATTATTAACATTTTAAATTTAGGACTACTATTTCTAGATTCTAAACTTGTGTAATTGCTGCTTCTTCTTCTTCTTCTTCTTCTTCTTCTTCTTCTTCACCTTCCTCCCTCCCTCCCTCCCTCCCTCTCTCCCTTACTCCCTTCCATCCTAAGATTTTATTTATTTATTTGAGAGAGAGAGAGCAAGCATGCACCAGTTGGGGAAGGGAGAGGGAGAAGCCGACTCCCCGCTGAGCAGGGAACCTGATGCGGGTCTCAATCCCAGGACCCTGGGATCATGGCCTAAGTTGAAGACAGATGCTTAACTGGCTGAGCTACCCAGGCACCACACCATTATTTATTTTTTTTATTAAAAATATAGATAATAACATGTTTCATATCAGATATATGTTAAAGAAGTTTAGGGAGTGCTACATAGTATCACTTTATTAACATCACATTTTCCTAGGAATCCTTTTGTTTTCCTGTTGTCCTTTCTCTGCCTCTTGCCACAGCCCAATATTCTAGCACAGTTTTTTCCCCCAGAATCTTTAATATTAATTGACTAACATGGAGGTACAACCATTTTCACAAATCAGAAACTTAGAAACCATGTTTTTCTGTCACAGCTACTTGTAATCTGTCATCAAATTCTGTCCATTTTATATCCCAAATAAGTTTTCAGAACTAATTCCCTGATCTCATCTCCCCCCATCTTGTACAATAAAAATTTACTTTTTGTCTTGGCTATAGAATTAATCTCCTAACACCCTCCTCCATAAAATTAAATTGTTATTTGTATAGCCAAAGTAATCGTTCCAAATACAATGCTATTCGTCTCAATCCCCATCTCCTGCTCTATTAGACTCATCCATATTTACAACACTCAGTGTTTTTTTATTGCTTTCGGTGTGAAGAAGAAGATGTAAACATTGCCCGAAGAATGTGCAGGTGTGTCTCCTACTTACTTCTCAATCCTTGTCTTGCAGTACCTTCACTCCTTGTTTAACAGTGATGCTAGCCTTCTTGGATGCGCCTTGTCCTCTCTTATTACATTCTGTCCCCTCTGCTTGGTAGGTGCTCTTTTCCTCTATACCTAATGCATCCTTTGAATTTTTATTTGTGCTTTATATTTCCACTCAAATGTCACTTTCTCTACCAAATTGCCTTATTCATCAATTAGGTGAAACTTGGTGAGTCTCATGTCACAGGTAACTTTCTTTTATAGAACTCATCATAGTTTTTATTTTGCTCATTTGATTAATATTTTATTTGCTGAACGGCATAAGCTTCCTGAAACAGAAACAATAAACTGCTTTTGTTCCTATTTAAATCCCTTGTTCTTAGCAAATAGGTGTTCAATAAATATATACTGAATGAATAAATCAACCTCAGGTAGACTTGGAATTAAATTTTCCATAGAACAAAAGCTAAAATTCTTTAATTTCTGTGCTCAGATAACAGTCATTTACTTAAGCAGTTGTAAGAATCTCTTCTTCAAGGTTCTTGCCCCTATTTATTTGTATAGATTCTCTTGCATATTTGATTTCCCCAAAATATTGTTGACTCACTGAATTTTTAATCCCACAAAATATTTTGACTCTTTGAATCCTAAAGGATTTCTGAAAGAAAAAAAAAAAAAGAAATTCTGATTTTTTTTCAAAGTAAAACAAACTGGAATGGGACAAGCCTGCTGAGATCTAAGATAATGATGGATATAGAGTTAATTATAGATCTGTAATTAATCTACTTCTTTCCTTTTCATCAGCCTGCAAAATCCCTTCTGGATATGGGATGCCTGTTTAGATGGGCTTACAGACCTCAGAGCTGGGTTTCTACAACTCATGTTGTGTAGTCAGTCAACTGACTTTGTCACGGAAATGACAGTTCAAAACAGTTAAAGAGTTGATGCCTTGGGGCAACGCTATTTAATAAGACCATTGCTAGAATTTGTTTTTATTTTGCACTTGAAAAGCCTTATAACTCTTAACTGTATTACCAGATTTTAAAAACGGTCAGATTTTTCAAGTAAATATGGTATGTATTCTACTTTTTGCTGTAATTCTAATACATAAGGTGATAAAAGAAAAAAAAAAGAGAGAGAGATTGTATTGTGCTAACCTCCCATCCCAGGATGGGGCACATTTATCAATTCTCTTATACCCATCATAAAACATAGATGATATAAAAGAAAAAAAAAAGGTTCTGAACTTGAGTTCCTATGGGATATGACCCAATTTAAGTTTGCCAACACTATACATTTATACCAGTTAAGTGAGTAGAGAAGTAAGGGCAAAAAGGAGAACTATGAAAGAGACTGGTTATTTTAAGCCTATTAGAAAGAACAGGAATACAAATTTGTAATAAACTTTTTAAAATCCCTTAGCTATGCAACCAAGACTTTCTCTTTGATTTAGTAAGAGAAATGGTCATCTTATTCTGTGTAGGGTCACACGAGTCTCCTCATAATATACAAAACATTGTAAATAAAAAAAGAAGAAAGCACAGTGTGTGCTGGGCATGTGATGAACCAGTTTTTGACCCTCTCTCTGCCAGCCAAGGAGTGACATGAAACTTAATCAACTGCTGAAATGGCAGACAATGCAAAATGTAATTTGAAAAAGAAGGGATGTGTTTTCCGAGGGTGAAAAAGCTCTGAAGGAGAAAGAATATCAAAATACATTTTTAGGAGACATCAAAATCCATCTTATCTCTGCATTTTTATTTTTGTGAGATGATTTTTTGATTACCATTTTTCCTATTTCTGACACAATGCAATCAGAGATATTCTCCAAATTCAGCATATTATCTGTCATGAGGCTCAGCTAATGGGCATTGGTCAGATTGCTCACATGGTTCAGTTAAAGTTACCTTCTGGGTCAGGGGTGCCTGGGTGGCTTAGTCGGCATCTGACTCTTGATGCCGGCTCAGGTCAGGATCTCAGGGTTTCGAGACTGAGCCCTGCCTCAGGCTCCCCACTCAACAAGGAGTCTGCTTGTTCCTCTCCCTCTGCTCTGCTCTTATCACTCCCCCAACCCCACAAACCCTCCCTCACCGCCCCTACCCCTGCTACCTCTTTCTTATAAATAAATTAAAAAAATCTTAAAAAAATAAGTTTCCTACTGGGTCTAATTAAAGTTCTAGATGAGGGACCCCAAGGTAATCTAGATTCTAACTCAGTTTTAGGGGGGAGAATTAAAACACACACACAATGCATAAGACTATTTTCATGCCTTTTGTATTTAATTTCAAATATATTAAACTATTTTTTAATTGCCAAATCACACTGGCAAACTCTTCTTACTCTCTAGAATCTAGAATCTAGTGATTCTAATATCTAATTTTAGCATGGCTATGAAAATCATTGAGCAGATGTACTGAAGAGAAGAATTATGTTTCCTTATTAGAGCCGATTAGTATAATAAGGTACATCCCAGTTATAGTATGGACATTTTCTTCTGATTATTTTCCCTCAGATTTTGCTGTACTGTTTAGAATATAAAGTAGTTCCCAGTGGCATAACTTTAACAACGTATTTGTTAACTATAGCAAATGAGATTTAATTTTTATGCTTATTCAAACTATAAAGATTTACTGAGGACCCTTGTTTTTGGAAACTTTTACCTAGTTACAATGTTCATCTTGAGTTACTATAGGTAATGCAGAACTCATTATGTCAGACTCCAAAATTTCTCATAGCTTTCATATTTTTGAGTATTTTTTTTTTTTATGTCCTTACCAGCCAAGTGACTAAAAGAATGCATTGGTCTTAAGTATGCACTGATGCCACTTTGGGATGGAGAATAGAGGATAAGTGAAGTGTATTGAAAATAAAATTTAATATATTTCAATTTGTCATTTTTTACATTGTACTATATGAGGCTTCAGAGGAGGTGTTTTTCTTTTATTTCATATAGTTTATTTATTTATTTATTTTGTTTGTTTTTTTTATTATGTTATGTTAGTCACCATACCTTATATCATTAGTTTTTGATGTCGTGTTCCATGATTCATTGTTTGTGTATAACACCCAGTGCTCCATGCAGAACGTGCCCTCTTTAATACCCATCACCAGGCTGACCCATCCCCCCACCCCCCTCCCCTCTAGAACCCTCAGTTTGTTTCTCAGAGTCCATAGTCTCTCATGGTTCGTCTCCCCCTCCGATTTCCCCCCCGTCATTTTTCCCTTCCTACTATCTTCTTCTTCTTCTTCTTTTTTTTAACATATAATGTATTATTTGTTTCAGATGTTTAAAAATATTTGACACTTACCATAAACATACATAAATGGTTTTACATGAATATTTTGATCATCATATGAAACCTATGGTTCCTGGTTCTTGATCTCAGATGCTGATAGGAAATAAGTCATCTGATAATCCATCCCCCTAATTAGTTCTGGAAATTCCACATAGGTGATAACATACAACTAATATATATAATTAATGTCCAATGCTTTACATTATCTACCATTTCTTTCATCTTATTTTCTCTCCCCTTATGTGGTGAACTGAGAAGCTATTTTCTACCTTCGCTGTCTTTGTATGACACTATCTCCTATAGCTACTAATGATGGACACCAGACCCTTTTATTCATCTTGTGTTCTCATTGCACGGGAGAAAGCAGTTCACAAATTCTTTGTAAGAGACAAACATACGTGGCAGTGTGTCAGTCCTGACACACTGGGGTAGACCAAATGTAGGTTTAGGTTTGAACCCACAGTTTAAGTACGCAAAAAAAAAATATTGTGGAAAGCATCTCAACTCTGTCTGCCTGGAGTCCTGATTATAATTCCTAACTCTGTGCTTGTTTATTTTACCCAAAACTGTTGCCATGATTTCCCCTAATCCACTCCTTCTTGAAATCCACATTCTCTCCTCTTCTTTCTATTATTTTTTTTTTTCCTGAAGCCCAAATTCTAAATTGTCTCCCCCTCCTTCTCCAATATTCTCCGAGAGAAAGAAACCTCTAATCTTGGGTACTTCCTTTTTGTGAGTAGTTCTATTGAAATACAACTACACTCATTCCTGTATTTAGGAAAGGGATTAGGATGAGGCAAGTAAGGCCCCCAAGGCACAAAACTTAAATACTCACTTGCAGGGTCTTGTATTCAAATAACCATGGAAATGAGTGTCTCCTTAAATTGCGTCCCAGGTATCTCACACTTCACTCATCCTCATGCGAGGCCAAGCCTTGCTTTTACATCCTATCCGTACTACACCTGTAGAGTTGAGTAATTTCCACAGACACTGTA
Organism: Halichoerus grypus; assembly: GCF_964656455.1. Lineage (NCBI taxonomy): Eukaryota > Metazoa > Chordata > Mammalia > Carnivora > Phocidae > Halichoerus > Halichoerus grypus. Next base: position 26,138,452 of record NC_135714.1, read on the forward strand.
TGGCCTGCAAATCTTAAAATATTTCTGATTTCATCATTTATAAAATTCTTGGCCTACCTCTAATTTAGACGGGTGCTTGTTGGAGACCAAAGGAGCCATAAATTTTTGGAGGTGTGGACAAAAGATGGACTATCATTAGCGATATCTCTATTTGCAGTTTCTGAATACTTTAGATGATATCCAATGGAATAAAAACTGACCATGAAGAGACCTAGTAACATAAGCTTAGATAGCAGAGGGAGAAAAGATTCTGAGTATAGAGGCTGATACTCAATCTGCTCCCAGATCAGTTCCTACTTCCCTCCTACTCGCCTTCCTTCCTTCCTTCTTCCCTCCCTTTCTTCCTCCCTCCCTTCCCTCCTTTCTTCCTTCTTTCCTTCCTCCCTTCCTTTCTCCCTTCCTTGCAGTAGTAAAGACTGCAGGCTCACGAGTCACACCACCTGGGTTCAAATTCTGTCACTGCTGCTTTGGAAGGATATGACCTGAGGTAAATTGCTTCACCTTTCTGAGGCTCAGTTTCTCCATCTCTAAAAGAGGGCAGGAAATGAAAATAATAGTTCTTACCTCAAGGGTGTGGAGTTGGAGTAACCAGATAATCCATGAAAAGAACATAGAACTGTGTCTGTCACATGATAGGATACCAAGTTTTTAATATGTATTAGCAATTACTACGGTTTCTGAGGCTATGAGGGCAGACTGACTACCAGTAAACACTGAAGCAACAATTTTTACTACATTTTGTAATACACTAGGGAAATATATGACTGTATCAAGACTGTGCTTTCTGTAGTGTTAAAAACATGTGATAAAAAGAAGAGTACCACCTGTTTTCCATAGTTAGTAGTGCTTCTTTGGTACCACAGTGACTCAGGACTGAGGGATTCAAGATACTTTGAGGTTTTTCCGGGAGTAAGTTGAGGCTCAACAGTGTTTGGGGTGGGATGACATGCTAATGTGACGTGAGTTAACTTAGTTCATCATGCCTCATTCCTCTCAAATGTTATGGGGACCAGTGGCTTTCTGGTTTCAAATAGTGATACATCATTCTCTAGAGGATGATAATAAAAGGCATTGAGAGATTCATGGATATAATGTTACAAGAATTTAGATAAGGAAAGGTTGCCACCAGCTGGATATTAGGACATCGGGAAAGACAGAATGACTAGATCTTTAAATCGGGGCTTAGAAGGATCTATAACTTATACATCAAACTGATCCAAACACTGAAAGGGGACCAGAGAAATCTTGTGAATTCCATGAGGGACGTGATTTAGGACATCAAATGGGATGACATGACTCTGTTACCTGGAGTAACTAATGCCCACCATTTTATCGCTAAGACCACACAATAAAACAAATGACTCAATAAATGTCCCCATGCAATGTCCTGGCTAGTTCTGTTTGCCCTGATTGACATTAAAATAACATCATCTGCTCACTGGATTCTGGCTTTATCCTCATTGCTTTATGCTGTCCTATTAATCTCCTAAACCTATTTCATTATTCATATCACTAAAGAGTCGAGAATATGTGCTACTCTTAGAGTCTAATTACATTTTAATACTTTTGTTGGGGTTTTTCCATTTCTCTTTTGTCACAATTAACTGATATTTTTTTGAAGCAGGGTTCAGAAAGATGTTTCTAGTTTAGGGCATGAAGGCAGTTTATAAAGCATACCATGAATTTCAAGTGGTTATTCGAGTGAACATGGTACAATAGTTAAATGTTATAAGCATGATTTTATATTTTTCATAAACATCTCAGTTTTGTTCTTAAAGTAATGGGTTGTATAATTTTGTGCTCTACCTATTTGGAGGAAGGTGTTAAAGTCAACTGAAAACATCTCCAATTTGAATTAGCAAGATATTCTCATTATCACTGAAAGTATTTAAATCAATAACAACAGTAATATCTTACATAAACTTGATGGCTTACAATACGGCAGGTAGTATTCAAAATGATTTGCACATGTTGAGTTAATCAACCAAACAACTCTTGTGCTTGGTGCTCTATCATTCTTCAGTGTGCAGTGCCTTAAACATGGATAGTTCCAGAACATTTTCCACAGTTCTGAAGCTGGTACTTTATACTGTTGGAATTAAACTACCTTGTAGGCCCAGGACCTGTGGCTTTATTCACTGCTAACCTCACAATAAAATATATTTAAAAAGTTATAAAATATTGCCCTGGCCTGTATTCGGAAAGATATATACTGGTTTCCTTCAATAATATACTCTTCATTTTTATTCCGGAACAACTGGTTTAAAAACAAAACAACCACAACAAAAAGAATCCATCTTGGCCACCTGGGCCAATAGGCTAAAGGAATTTCTGCCCTCCGTTTTATTCCTGTCCACATCAGCACTTACTATCTCCAGGGCATGCTGTTGGTCTTAATCATAAATTGAAAATGAGAAGCAGAATAATTAAAGACCAAACTGTAATTACAGGCAATATCTAAAGGGAGCAAAACTAACATTGAGTATAGGCCTTCAGTTTCCTATTACTGCATTTAGGATTAGCTATAAACAGCCTTGTTAAACCCAATTAAATTGTTCATCAGAAGGGTTTTTCTTATTAGCACAGACTGAGTGACTTGACTTTTAGAACAATGTTTCTTGTTATGCACAAGCATTTTCCAACATTGACTTTGTCTTCTAAAATTTTCTTTTTCTTTTTCTTTTGTTTTAAATATCACAGTACCATATAAGACTCTTTCTTGAAAGATGCTGTTTGGCATATAAAAGTTTTTGATGATATTCTTAGAAAAGTCCTCTGTCCCAAAGAGAGGTAGAGGTATTTCAAAACATTTAAAAATACATAAAAGTGAAGTTTCCAAGATAATATCACACAGTTTAGTTTGAGGTGTAATAAAATACAAACACATAGATGCTCAACAAAAATATAATTCCCAGCCAGATGGGACTGCTATGTTTAGAATATCTATTGCTTTGTACTAACCGCAACACTGGCAAATTTTGTGAAGTTCAATGGATATTTGAGAGTAACATAGTGCCAAATCAATACTGTCTCTGTTATATATATATTTTTTCTCTTTTTCTTAGGCTATGATCATAAAATTATTTGAACTGTTTTTCCCTCCACATATTTTGGTGGCTATAAAACTAGAATGGCTCTTTTACAACATCTGTTGAAACAGATTGAGAAGAATTTTGTCAAATGTATTATTACATGTTACTAAGAAATAGCATTTCAAATCACTTTGAATGGAAATCTGGAGTTTCTAGACTGCTGTATGCTACCCCTGTATAAAGACTCAGTGGGTCCTGTGCTGAGGCACCAGTGAAAAATTATAGAAAATATTTTTTTCTGATACTGGCAATAGTTTCTTTTTTTTTTATTTTTACAATTAAAAGATATTATTTTACCTCAATTGTTGTTTCTAGTTCGTTTAAAATATCTCCCAAAATTATATTTCCAGTGCAATTTATAATGTAATAGTTTTCCTTACATGGTGTAGATATATTGAATTTTAGTACATAGAGATATTCATTACATACTTGATGCTAAAGTACAAAGTTATGTTTCCATATTTGCACGGGACATAGAGGATTGCAACTGCTGATGAGACAAATTTTAGACTTCCTTCCAACTTCACACCTTCAAACTTAGTAAAGTCCAATTACTATGTTGTCTGTATCACTGATAATTTCCAATTATCTACCCCTCTATATATGTTTAAAAAAATAAGACTAAATAAACAATAATTTTCTGTGTATCAGCTACCATCTAGTAAAATATTTAAATTAACAAGCAAAAGATACTGCTTGATACACACACACACATAAAGAGCTATAGTAAGTAATGGATTCTAGTTTGTTCAATATTTGTAATCATTTAGTTTATTTGTCCAATAATATGGAAATCCTACCATTCTAAATTTCCAATCTTATCCCTAAAAAATAATCTTAATAAAATGTAATATAAAAAAAAAGTCTCAAATTTGATAAAATGATCTGAACTGTTTTGGAGTGGGGGCACTGTTAAACTCAGATTTTGTTAATTTACATATTTATACTTTATGTGTGCATGCTAGATTTCCCCTATTTTAAAAAGCCCAATTTAGGGCGCCTGGGTGGCTCAGTTGGTTGAGCGGCTGTCTTCAGCTCGGGTCATGATCCTGGAGTCCCTGGATCCAGTCCCGCATCGGGCTCCCTGCTCGGGAGTTAAGTATAGGGGCTGAGTGTTCTTAAGTGATTGTTTGCCTGTGGCTAATACAGCCTTATCTAAACTCCGGCTACCTCAGAGCACAGGTGATAGAAATTCAAGCATAAAGCAAAAGTGAGGGAATAAAATAATTGGGAAAATATCATTCTTGATCTTTCTTGGTAGTTCTTTTTGTGTATCTGAATATTGGGTTTGATAGCATTTTCTTGAATTTTGTAAGATGTTTGAGTTTAATGGATATAGCTTTCCCAGAAAATTCCCCTTTGAAGTAATATTACATAATAATATTTTTATACTGTGTAACAATAGACAAGCTACTATATTTTACTTACTAGCTCCACATTGATCATCTTAAAAATCATAAATTATTACTAACAGTAACAATCTAGTTATTACCAAAACTTGGGAATTATTTTTCATATTTCTGAACTTACAGAGTCAGTACCTAAAACTAACTTTTGAATGAATCTTTGCAACAAATTGGTTATAAAGCACAGTGTGGGAGTTCTTCAGAGGAAAAATTTATATCAGCGTTATTTTAAATTGCTTGATTTTTTTTTTTTTCTTAAAATTTATGTTACAGTTAATATTTTCCACTCCTAGTTCCAGGCCAGAGGTGATTAGCTTCGCAAACCATAAATTAATGCCACTCAGAATTTCCAGTTAGGAAACTGGAGGGAGTATATGTTTTCATTTTTGTCCATGGGCCACAAAAATTCTAATGTGGGTGAATTTCAAAATTTAAACTCTGCCTATGGCTACTTTTTAGTAAAGAGTAGTTGTTAATAAATGTTTTAATGTGAGGATAAATGCTTCTAAAAAATATCAATTTTATATTCATACTATGAACACTAAGCTATGTTTATTGTTATAAAATAAAGGAGTGTAAGACAGCATCCACCACACTTGTACCTCTTACATTCAGTTAATTGACTTAAAAATATTTGCTTTCCATTTGCATTAAACAGACTTGCCTTAATTATACATACTCTTCTATGTGATTTGGTAGAGATGACCTGAGTGTTTTGAAAATGCAAAATAATGAAGTTGATGATGTATAATGTATAAACATTTCTGTTTCATGTTGAATTGTCATTAGATAAATACCTATTCTAAACATTTTATTCCAATTAAAACAGGTTAAAACTATTTTAGAAAAGTGATTCTCTATTTCCTCAGTTCTAGTTTTTTGCTGAGTAGTTTAATTTAATGTCAATGTCCCAAATGGGATTGAAGTTCCATAAACTAAATCATAGACACGTTTCCTATTTAAGGTTTTTGGTTATAAAATATGAAGCTGAAAGTTCACTCTTGGACTGGATGAGCAAACCTGATGGACTTTAGATGAGACGATCTCAAAATGAAAAAGCCTACCTTATACAGAAGGGAGCAGCAATACACTTTCAGATGTAGCTATTCAGAAATTATTTCTATAGGGGGTCTTATATGCCAGAAAATTGGGAGGAAATCAACTTTTGTGACTCATGCTACATTTGGTTTTTAGCTAGAATTTCTAGTTTATAAAACATTTTAAAAATCAATGTAGTGATCATTATTTCATTCACTTAGGGAAACTAAGAGTGGTATGAGAATGCATGAAGGCATAAATGCCACACACATTGTAAATTAAAGTGTAAAGTCTCACAAGTTTAATTAAAAATGACATGAGAGCTGAAATTCCAATAGTACTCTTTATCAATGGTCAAATTTCAATGGCTGTATTGTCTTGAATCAAGAGCAGTAACTAACCTGCAAGAATCATGGTTCATGAAACAATGCAAAATTTATATACTGGCCAAGAAAGCTATTATTTAATAATATATATATTATATATATAATTATATAGTAATATGCTATTATTATATATAACATATATTGTATGTATTATATTATATATTATATATCATATATTTTATATATAATATATATTATATAATTATATATTATATAATAATATCTATAATATTATTATATAATAATATTATATAATATATAATAATTATATATAATAATAATATAATGATATATATTATATATATACACATATATATAATATATATATATATATAGCAAATGAGAAATTCAAATCTTTCCCTCACTGAAAACTCTTTATTTTGGTATTTATAATTAAGTTAGCACTTTCCTCCAGCACTATCTCTAACCTCTCTTACATGATATTCATTATTCATAGTTTTGGTCTTGACTTGTGGACAATTATGGTCCAAGTCCTAATTCTGAAGTATTCCTTAATCACTTCATTTTCCCTCTTATTAGCTGTGCTTTACATAAGAGGCCACTGAGTGCCAATTCATTTTGTATTGAAAGGTCAATTTTATCTAAAAATAACAAACTTGGGCACCTGGGTGGCTCAGATGGTTAAGCGTCTGCCTTCGGCTCAGGTCATGATCCCGGGGTCCTGGGATCGAGTCCCACATCGGGCTCCCTGCTCCTTGGGAGCCTGCTTCTCCCTCTGCCTCTCTCTCTGTGTCTCTCATGAATAAATAAATAAAATCTTTAAAAAAATAAATAAATAAAAAAAAATAAAAAATAAAAATAACAAACTTTGTCTTGTTTGATTTTCTGGTAGGAAGAATGTAAGATCTTCTAAAATTATTATTGTGAGATAATACATATGTTTCCTAGGAATTCTTCTGGCTCCCTGACAGAACCCTTCTAGAGATTATATGGTGATAACAAAAGCCAGTAGAGTAGCCCTCCACTTTTGTCTAAAGGCAATACATTCCAAGACCCCCAGTGGATGTCTATATACCCTATATATACTGTTTTTTTTTTCTTATACATACATGCCTAAGACAAAGTTTAATTTACAAATTAGGCAGAGTAAGAGACTAACAACAATAACAAAACAGAATAATTATAACAATATACTGTACTAAAAGTTATGTGAAGGTGGTCTCTCTCTCTCAAAATATCATATTGTATTATAATTACCCTTTTTCTTCTTGTGATGATGATATGAGATGATAAAATGTTTACATGATGAGAAATCAGGTGAATGATGTAGGGCTTGTGACATGGTGTTAGACTGCTACTGTCCTTTTGATGCTAAGTCGAAGGAGAATCATCTGTCTAGACCACAGTCAGCCATGGGTAACTGAAACTTTGGAAAGTTAAACCACAAATAGGGCAAGTGGCAGGTGAAGACTATGGTATGTGCTTTACTACAGGCAGACTGATGTCTTCCTAAAATGTCTATATTGAACCTTTAATAACCCTCAATGTCATTGTATTTGAAGATAGTGCTTTTAGGAGGTAATTAAGATTAAATAAGGTCACAAGATGGGGTTCCAATCTAACAGGATTGGTGGTCTTCTAAGAGGATAAAGAGATCTCTTTTTCCACATGTACATATGCACTGAGGAAAGGCCGTGTGAGCAAACAGCAAGAAAGCAGCTGTCTGCAAGACAAGGAGAGAGCTCTCACCAGAGACCAAATTAGCTGGCACCTTAACCTTGGATTTTCCAGCCTCTAGAACTGTGAAAAATAAATTTCTCTTGTTTAAGCCACCCAGTATAGTATTTTGTTATGGCAGCCCAAGCTGACTAAGACATGCTTATACTTCAAATCATTAAAGCAAATGAGACTAAGTATATATATATTTAAAAACCCAATATTTAGATTTCTCCCTTCTTTCAAATGGAAACCAAAATACTTCCTCACACCAGCACTCAGACCCTGTAGCTACAAACCAGTTCTGGAATCCTCACTTTGATACTTACTAGTTCTGTGTTTTTAGGTAATGTAGTTAATTTATATAAATTTACAAGAGTTGTTATTAATAATAATAAAAATATGCTTCAGGTTATGTATACAATATTTATGACTCTTGTTTATAATCTTTGATTGTTTAGTATGACATAGCTATCAGATGTAGTATAATACATAACTTGGTTCCATCACATAGAAATCACAATTTTTAATACTGATGTTTGTTTTAAGTGGGCATTAGAACCACTAGTATGTTTCAAATAATGTTTACTTTATCAATTGTGGTTATGAATATGAGTTGTGTGCTAAAATTTTTTAGTTATTTACTTGAATTCCATAAATATATATAAATATGTAAATTTATACATGTTTTGTGTACCTTTTAATAAGATTTATAACTTTATAAGGGGAATATGCACTCCCATATTCATAGCAGCACCCCAATGTCCACAACAGCCAAACTGTGGAAGGAGCTGAGATGTTCTCGAACAGATGAATGGATCAAGAAGATGTGGCTCATATATACAATGGAATATTGCCCAACCATCAGAAAGGATGACTACCTACAATTTGCATCAACATGGATGGAACTGGAGGGTATTATGCTAAGTGAAATAAGTCAAGCAAAGAAAGACAATAATATATTTTCACTCATAAGTGGAATATAAGGAATAGCATAGAGGACCATAGGAGAAGAGAGAGAAAACTGAATGGGAAGAATTCAGAGAGGGAGACAAACCATGAGAGACTCTGGACTCTGGACAACAAACTGAGGGTTACAGAAGGGAGGGGGAGGATAGGGTAACACGGTGATGGGTATTAAGGAGGGCACATGATGTGATGAGCACTGGGTATTATATGCAGCTAATGAATCATTGAACACTACATCAAAAACTAATGATGTATTAATGTTGGCTAATTGAACATAATAAAAAATAAAATTAAAAAATGTTTACAAAGTAAAAAAAAGATTTATAAACTTTCAGAACTAGTTTGTAAAAGTTTTGCCTTAGGAACATTTTCATATTGAAAGTATATTATTCCATTCAAATGTATCTTTTTTGTATATTCATGATACAAAAGCAAACTACCTAAATTCAACTATAATTTATAGGAAAATCTGCCTATAGATATGAGATAGTTTGCACAATTTAAGGAGTTTGAGTAAGTTTCAAACATCTATCATAACTATTAAAATATTTTACTCATTTCTTAACTGGATTATTTGTTTTTTGAGTGTTGAGTTTGATAAGTTCTTTAAAAAAAAAAAAAAGATTGTATTTATTTATTTGACACAGAGAGAGAGAGAGCACAAGCAGGGAGGGTGGCAGAGGGAGAGGGAGAAGTAGAATCCATGCTAAGCAGGGAGCCTGATTTGGTGCTCAATCCCAGGACCCTGAGATCATAACCTGAGCTGAAGGCAGACGCCTAACTGACTTAGCCACCCAGGTGCCCCTAGTTCGATAAGTTCTTTTTAGATTTTGGATACTAACCCTTTATCAGGTATGTCACTTGCAAATACCTTCTTCCATTCCATAGGTTGCCTTTTAGTTCTGTTGGTTGTTTCCTTCACTGTGCAGAAGCCTTTTATTTTGATTAAGTCCCAATAGTTCATCTTTGCTCTTGTTTCCCTTGCCTCCAGAGACATGTCTAGTAAGATGACATACAGATGGCTAACAGACGCATGAAAAGATCATCAGGGAAATACAAATCAAAAGTATAATGAGATACCACTCTCACCTGTCAGAATGGCTAAAATTAACAACACAAGAAATAACAAGTGTTAGCGAGGATGCAGAAAAAGGGGAAGACTCTTACACTTTTGGTGGGAATGCAAACTGGTACAGCCACTCTGGAAAACAGTATGGAGTTTCCTCAAAAAGTTAAAAATAGAACTACCCTATAATCCAGTAACCGCACTACTAGATATTTACCCAAAGGATACAAAAATACTGATTCGAAGGGGTACATGACCCCCAATGTTTATAGAGCATTACCTACAATAGCCAAATTATGGAAAGACCCCAAATATCCATCAACTGATGAATGGATAAAGAGGTAGTATATATATATAATGGAATATTACTCAGCCATAAAAAAAGAATGAAATCTTGCCATTTGCAATGATGTGGATGGAGTGGAGTGTATTATGCTAAGCAAAATAAGTCAGTTAGAGAGAGATAAATATTGTATGATCTCACTCATATGTGGAATTTAAGAAATGAAACAGATGAACACAAGGGGAAAAAAAGAGAGAGGTAAACCATAAAACAGACTCTAAACTATGGAATACAAATTGAGGTTTGCCAGAGGGGAGGTGGGTGGGAGGATGAGTTAAATGGGTAATGGGTATTAAGGAGGGCACTTGCTGTGATGAGCACTGGATGTTGTTGTAAGTAATGAATCAATAAATTCTACTCCTGAAACTAATATTATAGTGTATGCTAACTAACTGGAATTTAAATAAAAACTTGAAACTACAAAAAAATTATTAAAATATTTTAATTTTCTAATATAACAACCTGAAATCTGATCTTGTTGGGGAGGGTCATTTCTTATCACTGCTTTGGTTAAAACTTCTAATATGAAGTTTTTCTATTTTCTTTAGGAATATTTATAGTAAATTATAAAAATGCTTCCATATTATTATGGACCCAACTGAATCAACTGTATTCTTCATTACTGCATTTTGTGCTGGTTCATAAATCATAAATACTAGAACATTTGCAAGGTTAAACTTTCAGTCTGATCTAATATTCTTAAACTTTAGCACACAAATCTAGGATTAGTTAAAATCATGAATATTCACTTGTTTTAGGTCCTTTTCTTTCTCTTTGCATATCATCTTTCTAATAATCTATTGACCTCAAGTTCCCAACCCTATTTTATGGAGCTTTTAAAAAATGATTACAAACCTATGTGATAATTGGGGATTCTTACATAAATTATGTAATCTGAGCATAATAACAACACTTTCATGAGGAATTTGAGATTTTAATACATATCTCACCTCAGAAGTGTTCAGGGATACTCTTAGAATAGTAATTGATTTTCAAGTGTGAATTCAGGTCAAGGTTTTATATTCTTGAATTAGGAGAGAGGTGATAGTGGAAGAATGTCACACAAGACTACAACATGCTAAAAATATATTAATATATATTAACTAGAGAAATATGGGCAATATCTTTATCATGTAAAGTAATAATTCATTCTATCCACTTTCTAATGATGTTTGAGAAATGCACAAGGTATGTAATTATGACTTGGTCTCACTGAACTACGAAATGATTATGAATCTATCTGATCATATTGACAGCCTACTATGAAAAAGAGAGTTTAATTAGGTCTGAAGAAGGGTGACTGATATGTAAAAATAAATTTAAAAAATGTTTTCTGCTCCTAAACAGTGTCAAGGTTAGAAAAAAAAACACACACACACACAAAAATTAGTCAAATAGAGGGGCACTGGGCGGCTCAGTCAGTTAAGCGACTGACTCTTAATTTCAGCTCAGGTCATGATCTCAGGATTGTGAGAATGAGCCCTGTGTCAGGCTTTGCCCTCAGCGTGGAGTCTGCTTGAGATTCTCTCTCCCACCTCCTCTTACCCCCACCCAAATAAAAAAATAAAATCTTAAAAAAATTAGTCAAATAGAGGTGGAGGGCTTTAATCAGCTAATGCACATCAGAGAACACCTTAAGCCAGGAAATTCACTGAGCTAAGAAAGATTGGAGTTTTATAGTTTCATAGGCAGTTTTATGCTGTTTTATGGGGTATCTTATAGGGAAGGGAAGGCTGTGTGACTTGGGGTCTTTCTCAGCTTGCTATTTTCTTTATTTTTAACTGCTACAAAAGCTGTGGTTGGTACAGTTGGAAGATTATTTGTTTTTCTCGTCCCTGGTTCAGAATCTTTGGTACAATCTTATTTTGGCAGCTGTCAGGATAGTTATTTTGGGAACTATCTTTGTAAGATTTGTGAGTTGTTTGTAAACTGTCTCATGCCACTTAAGTTTCAGGGGAGTGGGATAAGAAAGGAAAAGGGTGGGGAGAGAGAAGAGAGACAAAAAAACAAAAAAGGACAGGAGGCAAAAGGATGAACCAGGAAAACTGGGGTTTGCTTTAATTCTTTAATAGGAGTTTATGAGATAATAAATTTTCAGTTTAAATCCTATGCACTCTACTTACTTTGTCAACTCAAGCAAAATATTAAAGTTCTTGATTGTCAATGTTATGATCTGTAAAGGAAGAATAAAAGTTATTGTTACAATCATATATCATAATATATTTCAAACTGTTCTGTAAACCACCCTTTATAAAACTATAAATAGTGAGAAAGTGTATATCATTGTCATTGCCATTCAGACATTTTAAATTATAGGTTTAAAGAAAAACAGAAGTCTTTATAAAAATTGTGAAAGAAAACTGAATGGTCAAAACAATTGTTAAAGTCAAATTGTTCTATACTCATGAATTTTCCAAAAAACCTAACCCAGTTCTGATGGTGAATAGATAGGTGGAGAGACATAATAATCTATTGGAAAGTTAATAGTGTTCTTAAAAGAAAATCAATGGCACAGCAAATGCTAACCTTAGTTTTGAAGTAGAGTAATAGAGAAAAGATCCAGATTGTTATCTATGACTAAGAAATTCCTGATAGAGGAAAGAAATCCATTGATAGCAACGGAGGAATTATTAAAATTGTTTTGTAGTGCCTCAGTCTATTGTTGCAAGATCATTCTTATTTGAGCATCATTTTATGATTTATAAAAGCCTGACTTTTTTTTATCTTGTTTGAAATTATTGTCTGTCTTATATTGTAGGTGGACTAGGCATCAGGGTCATTATTTTGGAGTGGAGAAAAATGAGGATGTGGGACTTCAAAAACCTCTTTCAAAGTTATTTATCTAGTCACTGCTGACAGCGGAATTACTATTCATTCTGACATTTAGCCTCGCATTTTTTTTTTTTTTTCACTATTAGATTTTAGGTGCTAGGTAGGCACAGGGAATGCAGTAAATGTTGTTTTCTTTTTATTTATTTAACAATTAATAATTGAGCCTATTTCATGTCAAGTATAATACTAGACACTGGCTACAGAGGTGAATGAAGATCGCATGGTCATTGTGTTCCTAAAGCCCCTGTTCTAGTGGAAGGAAACTGACAATAAACAGATTAAAAAAATAGACAATCCTCTGAAGTATAATGAAGACAACGTTGTGATAGCTAAGGTCAGAATGAACTGATTATGATGCCGTGGGGTTAGCAAACCTGTCTGAGTTGATAAATTCATGCTGTGATTTGAACGATGCTAAAGAAACAGTGATCTAATGAGTCAAGATATTTTAGAACAGAGAACATAGACTGTGTAGTGGTATTCAGATAGCAAAAATAAACACACAAATGTTGGTAGATTTTCAGAGATGAACGGAAACCAGTGTGGCTAGAGAAAATGAGTGATGGACAGTTAACTAGAGATGAGAAAGGAGAAGTAAACAGGGACAGATCCTAAAGGATCTGTACTGTTAAGCAATTAATTTTTTTTATAATTATTTTTAAAAACAACTTAATTGTGATACAATTCACATAACACAAAATCTGCTTAAAGAGTAAAATCTGACTTTTTTTTTTTTTACTTTCTTCATGAGTTGTGAAACTATCAAAATAATCTAATTTTAAAATACATTCATTACCCCCTGATCTCCCCTCAAAAAAACAAAAACAAACCCAGTATCGACTAGCCGTCACTCTCCCCCCTAACACTCCTCTGAGTCCTAAACAACCAGGAGTCTACTAGTCTGCTTTTCGTCTCTATATTTTCCTATTTTGGACATTTCCTATTATTGGACTACATTTAAATGCAGTCATACAATATATGGTATTTTATGACTGGTTGATTTCACTTAGCATAGTGTTTACCAAGGTTCCCATATTGTATCATACATTATTATGTACTTCATTCCTTTTTATTGCTGAATAATATTGGATTGTATGGCTATTCTGAATTTTGTTATCCATTCATCAGTTGATAGACATTTGGGTTTGTCTGCTTTTTGGCTATTATGAATAACACTGTATCCTCATCAGGATTGAATTTTATTTTTAGAGACAGAAGTAAATTTATGTAGATATCGAGGGTTGTCTTAATAATGATGTGATCTAATGGAATGAATAAAGGGGACAAATAGGTTTCAATAATTTATATCAAGAAGTCAGATAGGGATATATTACACGAGAAACTTCTGAGATAAAACTCTTGGGGAGGTACACTGATAGGATTGCAGTTCAGAGGTTAAGATGGGATTTATCTATAAAAAATAGTATGTAAATCAATAGGCAGACACATTCTAATAGAAAGAGTGAAAACAAACAAAAAACATGATTAGAGAGCCCCAGAAGTTTCTCTATAGAAATGACAATGTTCAAATTTGAATAGTAAAGATGATCAAGGAATGGCCTTTGAAACAAGAACTAAGAAAATTTGTCAAGAATGAGAGAATGGCAAGTGTGTTCATCATATTTGAGAACATTGAGGCTTTTTGTAATTTTAGAACTAAATGGGGCTTGTGGGTGAGGAAGAAATATTATGCATGGAAGAGTTAACTAAGGTATTAGAAAAGTAGAAGCAGGGGCGCCTGGGTGGCTCAGTGGTTAAGCATTTGCCTTCGGCTCAGGTCATGATCCCAGGGTCCTGGGATCGAGCCCCGCATCGGGCTCCCTGCTTGGCGGGAAGCCTGCTTCTCCCTCTCCCATTCCCCCTGCTTGTGTTCCCTCTCTCGCTGTGTTTCTCTCTGTAAAATAAAAAAATCTTAAAAAAAAAAAAAGTAGAAACAAATAACTGCTTAAACAAATTTGTCCACAAACATGAAGCAGAAAAATAGAGCAATAACTGGAAGGAAATGAATTATCTATGTTATGGTTGTTTTGTGTATTATGTACTGTTTAATATGTCCATATATATGATTCATAAAGCAATAAAAATACAAGAATATTTTTGTCTACTCTTCTTTACTTAAATGTTATTCAGGGAATTAGCTTCCCTTGTTCCTGCATGACAACTTTCGCTGGACCCAAGGCTTTACTCTTTGCTCTTAGGAAATATACAGTCCTAAAGATACTTTAGAAATAAGCACAGCGATATTGGTTCAAAAATAGGATCTCTAGTTCCATGTCATAAACAAAACTCTGAGTCCCACACACCTACAGCTGAGCAAAGAGGAATGGTGGTGGAACTGTTCTTTCTTAAATAGGAAATTTACAAATCTGTCTTTGTTTCTTTGTTGTGTCGGAGTCTAACAGTTGCTTAAATATTACCCTTATTTCTCAAGAAGCTTCTACAAGCTTCTGCCTTCCCTTGATTCTGCCTGACTTCCCTACTACAATTGACCTGGGGAGAAGAAGCAACTCTATTCTGAGTGATGGTTCATGAATCCTTCTTTAGCCGTGGGCATTGAGGGGTGCAACTCTGACACTTTTTTTTCATGCTTTTTTGTCCTTTCAGATCCCAAGATGACTACATACACTATTTTTGCAAGGCAGAAGGCCTGCATGTGGCCAATGGGAACACCCATGCATGTTTAGTTTACTCAAATTCTAGCAGAACGCTCTGCTCCCAACACCCACCACCCTCTCTTTACAGTTACTAATGCACTTAGGCATCATTTCCCACTCTCTGTATCTTATCCACAGTCTACTTTACACAAATGCAATTAAGATTGCAGCTCTCTGTGTCTCTCATTTAAAGGGAAACCCTTTAAAATGTTCTAAGTGCTCTTTGTGAAACCTCTTTCAATAGGTTTGAGCTCAGACTGTAGCACATTCCTCCCTCTTCCCCAAAGAGTGGATGAAGATTCAGAGCACAGCACCCGCTCTCTCTCTTCTTTCCTTTCTGACCCCATTGTAGATTTTCTATATGAGTTGTCAACACATTGTGAAAGAAATTCTTTAAGTTGTTGTTTCAAATTCTTACAAAGGAGATGTTTTATCCCAAATAATTTGGGATCTTATAAGAGGTTGGCACTTTAGTTGACGGAGGCCAGGGGAATCCCACTCCAGCAGTGTCCATTTGTTTCCAAGTTTTTAAAGCACTAGATGAATCATTTATCCCAGAAAAATTGTTAGAACTATGACTTTGCAATTGGGATATTAAAATTATATATGGGGAATCATTTCTGATCTAAATATTGATGAAAGAATAAAAATAGGCCAAAATAAATATGCAAAGAGGAATGTTCCAGACAGATGATAAAGAATAGTGTTGTAGAAGGAGATTGTAAGAGGAAGAGTTTTATATCTGCATCAGTGAGAACTCAGCGTAGAAAATAAAAGCCACTCTAAGTATCTTAAACAAGAAGAACTTTAATACAGGAATTTATCTGAGATAATAGAATGGGCTGAATAACAAGTTCTAGATTGATATCTTAGAATTATTTCCAGAACATTATCAAATTAATGTGTTATGAGTGCTGCTCCATTTGAAGCCAATTCTAGAGTTAGACCAGAAAGAAGTCATTGCTACTACAATAGTCAGGAGATTGGAGTATGAATGTTCAGGCTCTTAACACCCAAGAATATATAGAGTAAATACTAGAAGAATAAACACCCCAAGAAGACGCACCACATATATGAACTTTCTTACAAGAAGAGAATAACCAAAGCATGCAAGAAGAGGGCCGTCACCACAGTTCTACCTTCAACATTTCACATGATGACATCTAACTGGTAGCATGTATCTAATATCTAGAAACCTAGCTGCAAGGAGTACTGGGAAGCATAGTTTTCTAGATAAGATTAAAGAAATTATACAATAAATTTAGGGATTTATTTGAGGAGCCAATGTGTTTTCTTTTGTCTTGTTTTGTTTTGTTATGGGCTGAGGTGTGTCCCCCTAAAATTCATATGTTGAAGTCCTAACCCGCAGATGGTCTTTAAAGGGGTAATAAAATTAAATGAGGTCTTTAGGGTGACACCCTAATCCCATATGACTGATGTCTTTGTCAGAAGAGAAACAGGCACACGCCATAGGAAGAGAGAGAACAAGACGGCAGCCATTGGCAAGGCAGAGAGACCTCAGAGGAAACCAACCCTGCTGACACCTTGAACTTTCAGCTTCCAGAACTGTAGGGTGTAGTTTAAGCCACAAAGTCTATGGTATTTTTTTTATGGCATCCCTAACAAACTAATACAGTATGTTCATTTGTTTTGGTTGGGTGTTTCACTGTGTAAGACATTCATCAAAATTTTAAATATACGTGAAATGAGCAGACTTGGTATTTGAAGTAAATCCTTTATCAGACTGTGTAGCAACAATAAATATATACCTTCCCAAAATGTGTGTCTCTGAGCCTTCAGGTTGAAGCAACTGTACCAAAATATTAGCTATACTTGACAAATCCTTGCACAAGTAATACTCCATGGCTATGTCGAACACATATTTTGCAGTGGGTTTAGATGCTAAAACTGCTTCAGTTTCAGTGATTTGATTATAATGCAGGGTTTCACATTCGCTTTTGAGTTTTCTGAAATGGCAAAGTATGAAAAGTAGAGACACTAATACATAATAGAGGAACTTGCAATATATTTAGGTATTTGTGCAACTATGTAGCTAAACTTGACTTTCAGTCTTATTATGTATAGTTCTACATTAAAAAGTAGTAGCCTCAACCAGTAGGTATTGCTATATGGGGCAGAATCAGTTACGATAATGGAATATTCCTTGTAAGTAATTTACTTATCTGATTGTCATTTGCTTGGATGTGCTGAATTTCACTTTCTTTTATCGGAGTCATAGTCAGAGTGGTTAATTATTTATAATTTTCCCCTGAAAAATTGTGATTAAGTCATTTTATCTAACTCCATTCCTAAAGAGGCCAATATACAATTAATTGTGTTCAGTGATGGATAAATCCATTTTGTTTTCCTCTGAGCCCTATCAACTCAGTGGCTGAAATTAAAAAGAACCAGAACAGCACTTAGAGAATGTGAAACATAGATTTAAATATTCCCTTCATATGAAAATGTGAGTCCAAAGGTGATTATTATGGTATAAATCAAATAATATGTTTTATAATGATGAGACTTGATTGTGGGTGGTTTGCAAGTGTTTCCCCAACTCAAAAAGATTATTGAGTTCCCTGGGAAACTTGTTCTAATATGAGATAAATAGGTTTAAGCCTCAGAGCAGGTTCAAAATGGAATGTCAGTCTAGGTGGGAAAGACATGGCGCTATAGTGAGAACATGGTAGTCATTCACCACATAAAAATCAGTACTTAATTAGCCAAAGGCCCTAAGCCAAGTACAAGATGAAGAATTTAATGCAAGAAGACAGAGAATAAGCGATTTGTGGAAGAACTATTATTAGTATTCAATTTTCACAGCACAGCTTTATTCATAGGACACTCAGACTCTCAGATAAGTTATTCATGCAACAAAGATCAGTTATACAATAAGAACCCAATACTTTGAAACTATGCTATAAGCCAGACATTCAGAAATTGAGGTACTAGGATATCAAAATCAGAAGAGTATCAGGGCATTATCTAACCTTTAAGACTGACTAAATAAGTACATCAAAATGCCCTTACCTAGACTGAAAATTGGTTTCAAAATTTAAAGCTATAAATAAGCACACATTTAATGGAGTAGAAATGTTTCCATTACTTGTGGATTAGTTCTAGGGATAGAATGATGGATTTACTTGATATAGGTTATTTTAATTAACTCTAAATAAGATTTATGATGAAAAAAGAGTTCATAGAATTTTTTTTCTCCTATAAGATGGACGTGCTATACATCCATTCTCTGGATAACTCATTTGATTCAAGAAAATACTCAATAGGCTTCCATCTGGATTTTGATTATTTACTCAATGCAGAAGAAAACTGTTTCTTCAGAACGCATAATATGTGGCCTCTTTTTTCTCACTTTCTTAAATCATACTAATCAAAATAAAACCATTGGTATATGATGGATGCTGGTATTAGGTTTTACAGATCATTTCATATAATGATCAAAAAGACTACAATATACATATTATTATTATCATAATTTTAATGATGAGAATATAAAGGTTTAAATATTTTGAACAACTTACTCATAGCATGGGGGACTCTGTGGAAAAGAATGTAACAACTGTAGGAAGCCAACTGTCAACCTGAAATTCCTAGCCACTATGCCTCTTCTTTTTGATGGTAGGCAATAAATATAAGTCAAATGTTCAATAAATGTTTTATACATATTAACAGAGTGAAGAGCTTTTCTAACCACTGAACTTTAGTAGCCACTCAGCAACTCTTACAGCTTTCTAATATTTTCTTATCTATTTACTCTTAACTTATTTCTTTTATTACTGTTTATTTCTGATTACCTTCACTAGAATGAAATCTTCATGATTAAAGGCCATTTCTATTGTCTAGCTCAATAGTTAAAATGGTGCCTATCACACTGTAGATACTTAATAAGTATCTATAAAGAGAATTAATTAATAGATAGAGGGTTTCCTTAATTATGTGTTGCTGAAGAGAGATGAAATGGAAAGCCAGGTGTTATTAGTATTATTATTATTGACATTCATTAATTTATGATAAAAACATATTATTATACAATTACATTTAAGATATTAATAACATTAATAATCATCATTTATTGAATGCCAATTCTATATAAGCTTTATTGTAGATCTGGATTTTTTGTAGATGGATATTATGTCTATAACTATATAATACTTTTATAAACATTATTTTCCACATTTTAGAAATAAAGAAACCGGGGCACCTAGGTGGCTCAGTTGTTAAGCGTCTGCCTTTAGCTCAGGTCATGATCCCAGGGTCCTGGGATCGAGGCCCGCATCGGGCTCCCTGCTCAGCGGGAAGCCTGCTTCTCCCTCTCCCACTCCCCCTGCTTGTGTTCCTGCTCTCGCTATCTCTCTCTGTCAAATAAATAAAAAAACTCTTTGAAAAAAAAAAAAAAAAAAGAAGAAGAAATAAAGAAACCAATTTTCAAAGAATATAATTGACTAGTACAGGAGCACAGAACCAATTAAGAGGATATTCATGATTTATACACTATCCACCTTGCTACCTTCCTACAACATTTTCACTTACCAAACAAATTTATGTGGAATCTTTATTTTCTTTATATATGTTACATTTACTTAAGTCCTAATCAGGTTCTTGGCCATGATTTTATTGCCTAACTCCATTGCTTAACTTTATTCCGGATAAAGTGTTATTTTTGAGTAGAGAGAATGGCTTTATATGTTCATTTGAGTAAAATGTAAGAACCATAGACAGGAATTAATGTAGGGATTTTATAGTGATTTTTTTTTTGTAGTTATATAAGTTGCATTTTTTTTCCAACATGTCACCTAGCCATGGGTAGGAATCCCTTTAATGAGTATTTGTATAAAATTTATTGATATCATGAATAAAATCCCCATTAGTCATAAGGGGATTAGAAGGCCAGGTGGAAGTGCAGTTTAGACAACAGAACAGAATTTGAAAAACAACCTATTTGGTGCTTGTTCAGATTGCCTATTTACATAAGGACAGAACTGACTTGAAATTCTGCATTTGAATTAGGTGTATAGGCACTGTGTGGTGAATCCACACTGGGAGTGTCACCGAGATTTGGGAACATGAACCATTCAAGAGCTCACAAAAATTATTCCTATAGGGGCACCTGGGTGGCTCAGTCGTTAAGCATCTGCCTTCGGCTCAGGTCATGATCCCAGGGTCCTGCGATCGAACCCCACATCGGGCTCCCTGCTCCGCGGGAAGCCTGCTTCTCCCTCTCCCACTCCCCCTGCTTGTGTTCCCTCTCTCACTTTGTCTCTCTCTGTCAAATAAATAAATCTTAAAAAAAAAGAATTTATTCCTATATGCATATATAACAATTTTGGACACAATAATAAAAAGTCCTCTCTATATATTTTTCAAGGATGAAAAAATTTTGTTACTATTCATTGATAATCTTGTCTCCAAATGGAAATCATTTCAGCCTATCATAATTACACTTATCTTCTCCATGTAATTGAAAGGACTGTGTTCACTCTACTTAGTAGTTATTACCTGCCTGGTACTTATAGTGGTGAACATTTCCTAATGTATATAATTGTTGAATCACTATATAGTACACCTGAAACTAATATAATATTGTATGTCAGTGATACTTCAATAAAAAAAAAAACAAAACGTTACCTTCCCCCAAGAGGCAATAGTATTAAGATATGCCGATTTAATCCTTACTCTTTTCAATAAAAGTCAAACTAGTCTGTCACTATTTAAGTAATACAGTTCATGACAAAAGTTCAAACAGTATAGAAACATAAAACAGAAAAGTCCTTTCTCTTCTCTCCCCCAAAAAACCATTTTTATAAACTATTAATGCACACAAGTTTGTTTTATATGGAACATTTCTTTTTTTTATTTTTTTCTTTTTTTTATTTTTTTAAAGATTTTATTTATTTATTTGACAGAGAGAAACACAGCAAGAGAGGGAACACAAGCAGGGGGAGCGGGAAAGGGAGGAGCAGGCTCCCCGCTGAGCAGGGAGCCCGACGTGGGACTCGATCCCAGGACCCTGGGATCATGACCCGAGCCAAAGGCAGACGCTCAACGACTGAGCCACCCAGGTGCCCCAGAACATCAACATTTCTAATGTGTTGGAATTAGAATATTGTCTTCCTATCTGCTTGAAAGTAACAAATGATACTGACCAGCATTTACAGATCATATAAAACTATACCTATCCCCGGATTTCACGAACATATTCACATTAGAAAACTAAGACCAGTTGTTATATGACTCAATTAATTTTAGAAAGACAAATAGGACATTTAATTTTTTATACCACTGTGAGATTTTGCATTGAATTTTTATTTAATTAGCCATGCACAGGAAAATTAGTTCCTAAATAACTCAATATATTGTTCTTTAATGGGAATATGGGAAGCTATAATATGGTCTGTAGACTTTTAAACAGGAGCATTGCTTCTCTTCATTATTTCTTCCCCCGGTAAACACATATCTTTTCTTGGTTTGAATCTCTACTGGAAGATTGTGTTTATTGATCATGATCACCTTGAGTTCAACTTGTTATCTAAATCACATCAAAGAGGTGTGAACTGGTTTAATCTTCTTGCCAGAGTTACAAACAAGTTTGTATATACCAACTGCAAGTTGGCTAACATGTTTGTGGAAAAATCTGACACTCGAGCTATGTCTTTCTAAACTGTGTAAGTAAGCATGCTCCAGGTGGAATAGAAGAAATAATGTAGAAAACCAAAACGTAGGGAAGGGAGGAATACCACAGAGCTTCTTTGGTAGTTTGTTGTGTAGTTAACTCAAGGATAACATTTAAAAGAAAATAGATATATACCTCACACTTCAAAGTGTGACCACATAGATATTGGAACCTTATGGAAAAAATAATATGTTGTTCTCTCCTATTGGCTCTCTAGCCAATTAACATATGCAGAATTTTTTTTTTTTTTTAAGATTTATTTATTTATTTTGTGTGTGAAAGAGAGCAAGCAAACACAGGGGTAGGGGCAGAGGAAGAGAGAGTCTTAAACAGACTCCTTGCTGAGCACAGAGCCTGAGGTGGGGCTCCATGGGGGGCTCGATCTCAGGACCCTGAGATCATGACCTGAGCTGAAACCAAGGGTCTGATACTTAACCAACTGCACCACCCAGGCACCCCAATTAACATATGTAGAAATTTACAATTTCTCTGTGACTTAGTGATCTTATCAGTAAAATGGAGATAATAATAATATCACTCATACAATTGCTATAAAGATGAAATGAGTTAATGTGGTTAAACTCTTAGAAAAATGCCTGGTGCCTAGTAAGTACTATACAAATTTTAGTAATTATTAACCGTATTCTCCCAAGCTGGGTATTTATTTATCATGTTAAAGGTGCTGTTGTACTAAGAATCAAAATAACAGTTAAGAAAACTGTATTTTTATTAAAATGTGATGCATGGTACTGATGGCCAATAGTGAGTCAGTAAAATCTATGAATCCTATGTATATGTTTTAGAATAGTGTCTTGGATAGTGATATACATAAATGGGGCATATTATTCCTTGGTAAAGTAGCTTGCATTGATTAAAGAGTAAAAAGATAAACAAATTGTTTTTCATGAATATAGTAGTTACCCTTTATTTTTTAGTAATCATTGAGTGCATAAATGCACTTAGTTTAATTGCTATTCTATTATTAGAGTTTAAAGTCATGTTTAACTTATTTTGACTACTCTTTGATGAACACCCCTGTGTAAGGATTTCTCTATCTTGATGCCTACTATATTTCAGAGAGACATTTTCCATAGTGTGTAGCAAAATCAAGAATCCAACAAAAAGTAATCTCCCACGCCAGAAATTGACAATACAACTGGGGAGAAAAGATTGATTAAAATGTTACAATGTAAGCTATGGATATAAAGGCTATAAGGATGGTCACAAGAAGTGATTTAGAGGTTTAGAAGCTTCATAGATTACTACTGCATGGGAGTTCAAGAGCAGCTAGAATATGGGCTCACCTGAGAAGGGCATACACAATGCATGTCCTTCAGATCTGAGGGTGGTAAGGTGCCCCACTCTTGCCAGCTGTTGCAACTATCTGTGTATGAATAACAAGCTGACCTAAAACTTCATAACACAACAAAAACCATTTATTGTGTCACGATCCTTCAGCTATGTCAGGGATTTGGGGACAAGTCTTCTTAATTCTGTGTGGTGTTGGTTGGAGTGGCATGTGCAGCAAAATTCAGCTGGATTTTTAACTAGGGTGCTAGGAAAGGCTAAGACCTAGATGGGCCTCCCTCTCCAGGAGGGTAGCCAGGCTTCTTACATGGTGGCTTAGCGCTCCAAAAGAGCAAAAGCAGAACCTGCCAGACCTCTTCAGAGCTAGTCTTAAAGATGACACAGCATTACTTTAACAACATTCTCTTGGTTAAGGCAAGTTATAAGCCAGTCCAAAATCAAGAGGAGAAAAAAAATATTCTATTCTCAATGGGAGATGTAGTTGGTATACAAAGAACTTTGGGGATTGAGGATGGTCATCTTTTCAATGAAAGCTACCAAATTAGTCCAAGAGCACTGATTTTTTTTTTTTTTTTTTTTGATTTTCATAGACTCTATGCATCACTTTGTAGTATTTTCTTTATCTAGAACTCATCTAGAACTCCCCAGGCTAAGTGCTTCCTGCTAAGATATTGATTGATACAACAATCTGTACCTAGAAGTAGCCCCAGGAAACAAACCTTCACAAGGGGATTCTGGGATTGGATTGCTTATATATTTGAGGGATGCACTATAGCTTCCTGGTCTGGGAAGACAGATATCTGTAGCATGCAATTAAAATTACAAGGCTTGTATTTGGAGGCCATGGACCAGCAAATTGTAAATGCTTAACAATTTCTATCAGTTAGGCTTGGAGGAATATGCATAGAAATGGATTCTAGGATATTGAGTCAAGAAGGATAAAACATAATGCTGTATTGGGTTGAATTTACTGACATTGTTTCACAAAGCTAAAATTCAATATTTAATGTACCAGCTTTGGTGTGGCATATGTACTAAATGAAGTCTAGACTCTTTAATGACTTAGAGTCAATGAGGTGGAAATCCCAGAACTTCCTGGCATGCTGTAAGAAAAGAATTCAAAGCATGGGGAGAAGAAAATGTTACATGCAATTTGTTAAGGCACTCCTTTTCCATACCAACAAAAGGAATCAAAGGCTACTACCTAGAAAATATTAAGAAATGCTTTGGTGAGAGAGCTATAATATCCCTGAAATATTCAGCAGTGGCAGTCTTCCGTGGGCCAAGGATCACTATGAGGTGCTTTATTGAAATTGATCTCACTAGGAGTAAGGAGATAATAAAGCAATAAAAGCAGGTGATATCTATTAACCATCAGAAACGAGGTAGAGGGAATTATCACAGTAAGTCATAAACAGGAAATGATGGTCAGTATTTGTGCCTACAAGTATATATGATGTTGCCTAATTTATCAGAGTACTGCTAGAAATGAAACAGATCATCAGCCTACTAATATGCTGCTTGACATATAACAGCAAAAATATATTAACATCAAGTGGGTGAAAACTTAACTCACTGTAGTGAGGGTTCATAGTCTCGTACTCAGTTCCTAGGTATAAACCAATTCACAGAATTGGAGTGCCTTGACCTGGGGGAAGCTGGGTCCTCCTGAGAAAAAATATTGCAACATGGGCACCTGAGTGGCTCAGTCGTTAAGCATCTGCCTTCGGCTCAGGTCGTGATCCCAGGCTACTGGGATCGAGGCCCACATCAAGCTCCCTGCTCGGCGGGAAGCGGGCTTCTCCCTCTCCCGCTTCCCCTGCTTGTGTTCCCTCTCTCGCTGTGTCTCTCTCTGTCAAATAAATAAAATCTAAAAAAAAAAAAGAAAGAAAAGAAAAGAAAAAACATTGCAACATGGCCTCAAATACACATTGTGAATTGCCTCCAAGTTTTCCCAGGAGTAATGCTGATATTACTAATATTATTAATACTGATATTTGCAAGGGCAATCATATCATGGAAAAATCAATAGACATTCCTACTGTGGTTTACAAGATTTTGGTTCTTTACCCAAGGTAACTTCCAGATATTCAAATTTCCATGCTTTGTAGATTGCTGCAACTACACATGTCCCTCTCCAAAAGCTTTTTTTTTTTTTTTTTCCTCTTTTCCCACCTAGGTGGGTAATATCTCTCCTCTTCAACCAGCCCTGGTGTACTGAACTATCACCTGTTGGTTTTCTTAAATCCTGCCCACATTAAAAAATATTCCCTTTACTAAAATCTCCTCAAATTACTCACTCTGAGTTTGACATTTAGTTCCTTAAGGAACCCTGACTAAATCAATTTATTATCATAATAAACCTTATTGTCACCAGCAAGGGCTAAGCAAGCAAATAGGTGAGAAGGCACTCTGAACATGAATGTGATAGTAAGTTGGGTTAATTCTTACAGTTGTTATTATTCTATATAAACATCTTTGGTGTCTTTGACAGTTGAGTATATCCTTTGATGTAAGTATTGCTTCAAAGAGTTGCCATTTAGCCAGTATTTCTTTGAATAGCTAATGTTTTCTTTCCTTTATATTTTTCTTTCAAATTTTGGAACATGTAGCACAGAATTTTTTTTTTTTTTTTCAATGTGCAAAATTGGCTTCTTGCATGAAGACCAGTTACTTATAATGCTTTCTGGGTATTTTGCTGATTTGGTTTCTAACAAAATACAACAGAAGAATGTTCCTTACTACAGCTCTGCTTTCTCTTCAGCACTTTTCCCCTAAGGCCAAGATGGAGGCTTGATTCAAAGAACAATCTGCGTTTTCATTTTGCATAAGGGCTGCCCCTAGAACCTTAATTTGTTCTGACTCATAACTATTTGGGGTAAAAATAGGAACATGCCAAGATATATTGAAAGGAATCTGCCATTTACACTGATGTAGTTGTCATATATTTTTGTAACTACTAGCTTGGAGAACTATATTCTAGTTTCTGTGTATGTGTTCTGTAAGCCAAACATTTTAGCAGGTTAAAACCACTCCTGATGAACCAGGTATGTATTTCCAAAATTTAAAATATGTTCTCAAAAATATTACAAATTTTAAATATAAAAATATGACCCTAGTCTTTTAATGCTGAGTCATTCCATTTTTAACAGTGTTCCTATTGCTCGTAGATATTAGGGTACAAAAATGGTTAGATTAGAGCATATTCTCTCTCTTTGTGAATTAACAAGATAGGGGCTCAAGGTTTTGTATTTTACCAAACTGTAACTTTCCATTTATCCAACACATACACATACATATATCCTAACAGAAAAATTATAGACATAAACTTAAATATAATTTTTGAATCCTGGTCAGAATTTTTACCTGTAGTTTTTTTGGGGGGGGGCATATTTCTTAACTGTTCTGAGTTTCAAACTGTTCATCTGTATGATGAAGATAATAAAACTCATTCATTAGTTTGCTCTAAGACTTCATGAAGAGAGGAGATGAGGATAAAGCATCTAAAACCATGCCAAACATAATAGGGGCAAAAATTAAATGTTTCCTTCTCAAAGTCAACTGAATTCAAATTAAATATAATATATGCTTACCTAATAGTATCTCTTAATTGTTTTAGTGTTTTTTTCTGATTGTTAAGAGAGATCAAAATTTTACCTTTTTATTGATTTGTAGGAATTCCTTATAAACTTTGGACACTTGATTTCATTTTTTTAAAGATTTTTTAAAGAGTGGCTTTAGGTTCACAGCAAAATTAAGAGGGAAGGTATAGAGATTTCCTATAAATTTCCCCTCCCTACACATGCATAGTCTCCCCCATTACCAAATACACCCCCACCAGAGTAGTATATTTGTTACAATTGATGAGCCTACACTAATACATCATAATCACCCCAAATCCATATTTTACATTATGGTTCACTCTTGGTCTTATACATTCCATAAGTTTGTCAAATGTATAAAGACACAATTTATTATTATGGTATCATACTAGGTACTTTCATTGCCCTAAAAACCCACCTATTATGCTCCATCTATTTATCCCCAGCAGCAATGAATGAATTCCTGTCGCTCCGCATCTTCACCAGCATTTAGTATTGTCAGTGTTCTGGATTTTGGCCTTTCTAATAGGTGTACAGTGGTACCTTTTTGTTTTGATTTGTTTTTTACATTTCTTGAATTCTTAAATTTGTATCTTCAGAGATGAAAAAAATACTCGTAAGAGAGTGTTGATTTTTCAGGAATTTATAATTTTTCTGTTGCAAAATTATTATTTGGACTGGGCTTTATTTTCTTCATATATAAAATGCAGAATTTGGGCCCGATGATTTCCAGAATCCTAAATTATGCAAAGAGAAGACACTATTTTCTGAAATATTAGAGAAATTCTAATTTTTATATAGTCTTTTTAGTTCCAATAGAAATTGCCACCTCCTTTACCAGAGTTATACCTAAGTACATTTGTTTTTACACAGTATATTGTAACTGTCCCTTTTTCGTACTGGTAGAATGGTCACGGAGATAGAGAAAGAAATTAGTATGGGACACACTTAATGTATTTTTCATTTTTCCAAATCTGTGGCTAGGTAGTATATAGCCTGTTTTCTACAGAAAAAAACACATTTCTTAAACTGTAACGTAGTGACTAATGATTACTGAAATTAGAATTATTAAAACATATTTGTAATAGAAACCTTTAAAAGTAATGAGGTTATTACTGATATTTTTCTAAAATTAAAGTTTTTCAGAGAAAATTTCAAAATAAATCACAGATTTTAATTCTAGTACAAAGATTAGTTGAATGGAAATTTCTACAATATGCATTGTAGTTTTCTTTGGAGTGGGGATTTAATTCATAATTCCAAAAATAGGCAGTGTGTCAGAGCTTGGGCTCTTCAGAAAACAGATCCTGAGACAAAGATTTTTGTCAGGATGGTTTATGGGGTAAAGCTGGAGGGATCGTAATTGTAAAGGGGGAGGAAAGCAGGATTGGACAGAACAAGAAGTTGAACTGCAATTCGGTTCCAACAGAGGCCCCAGCAAATCATATAGGAACTCCGGGCCTGGGATGGCCCTTCTGAGATGACCTAAAGTAGAACAAGAGGAGTCAGATTTATATATCACCGTGTTGACCACGTATTGAATGAGCACTACTGCCCCCTGGGAAGTTCTCAACCTTAAGAAAAGCAGCTCCTCTCTGCTGAGGGAAATCCCTGGAGGGGGACTCAGCTGTTAGCCCTCAGCGGTGACATTTCACAGTCACTGGAAAAAAGCTTCAGTCCTGAAGGGCAGTCTGGGTGGCACATCTCTCATCCTATATAAATGCATTAGGTGAGTCTATGTACAGATAGGCAGCTTTTTCTTGGTTTTTGTTTCCACTATCATTCTTCCATATGAGATCTGTAGATCAGTGGACAGACAAGTAGACAGAAATACCTGAATCTTACTCATAGTTTTAGAGGTACAAACTTAAGCAAATGGTTTGGTTTTTCTAAGCCTCATTTGTAAAAATAAATTTTTATAACATCCACCTTACAATATTTTTCAGAAGTTGAAATAAGATGGTGCATGGAAAATTCAACCCAGTGAGTAGAAGTTCATATGTACTCAATAAATGGTCTCCATAATAGAATTTTCTTTTTCTTTTTTTTAAAATATTTAAATTGAAGGAAATTCATTGTATCTGATGAAAATAACATATATTAATATAACATATATATAACATATAGTTAGGGAGCCTGGGTGGCTTGGTTGGTTAAGCGTCTGCCTTCAGCTCAGATTATGATGCCAGGGTCCTGGGATCAAGTCCCACACCGGGCTCCTTGCTCAGCAGGGATCTTGCTTCCCCCTCTGCCTGTTGCTCCCCCTGCTTGTGCTCTCTCTCTCTGTGTCAAATAAATAAATAAAATCTTTAAAAAAAATAACATATAGTTAAATGATAGTAATAATTCTTAACTTTTTACTAAGTATTCCTATGTGCCTGGCACTATTCTAATTGTTTTATACATGATAATCGATGTTATCCTCAAATCAACTCTAAAATGTAGATACTGCTCTTTATTCCATTATTCAAATGAGTAAAACTAGGCACAGAGGAGTGACAGGATCTCACAGCTAGCGGGTGGTGAAGACAGAGTAAGAACAAAGGCTGTCTAGTTCTAAGCTGATAAACTAGTGTTAAGAGTAGGCATATCCTATCTGATACTGTATATCGAATTTGGTAGAGAAGCCTTAAAATGGGAGGAGATGGGGTGCCTGGGTGGCTCAGTAGGTTAAGCATCTGACTGTTGGTTTTAGTTCAGGTCATGGTCTCAGGGTCCTCAGATGGAGCCCTGAGTCAGGCTCCCTGCTCAGTGGGGAGTCTGCTCACGGATCCTCTCTCTGCCCTGACCCCCACTCACATGCTCACTCTCTCTCTCAAATCTTTAAAAAATAAATAAATGAATAAACAAATAAATAAACAAATAAAATGGGAGGAGGTGATCTTGTGAACATAAACTCTTGAAAAAAATTAAGTACAGTGATGACTTTGATCTGGTTAGCAAGAAAAGAAAGACTAGAGTGCAGATTATTTATACCACCACATTATACATGCTATAAACCAAAGATACACATAGATGGCACACGGGGGAAAAATTACACCAAAAATTAATTTACACTTGGATCTCTTCTGGTTATCAGGATTACAGATTTCTCTTATGCATATTTGAAAATAGAAGTTCTATTAAATAATTTTCATATTGGACTACTTGTTTGTACTTACCCCCACCTCCCAGGGTTTTATACACTTTCCAAAGTGTAAACAGAGACATATAAATAGCTTTAACAGAATAAATTTCCAGATCCTTAACTTCCCCAAGTATTATTTCTTAAATTTGATCTGCTCAGGTACATACACATCATTGGCAGCTGCTTTTCCCACTTCCTCTTCCTCAATTACCCCATTCCTAACCGTACAATGGAGCATAGTTTTTAAGCAAAAAATGACCTGTGGTACAAAACCGATGCAGGGTTCTAAATGTTGGTAGTGGTCTTATGAAGTGAATGAGATTAATGACGGGGTAGCAAATGCTTTAGTAACTCAGATGTTGCGATTCTTTATTTTTGCCAAAATTAAAGGAAAATCTAATCAACTTGCCAGCTGACAGATCATAAAATAATTTCTAATGATAGATCACTATGTGATTTTTGTTTATAATTCAAAAGGAATTCAAAGTCTTTGACATTTAGCAAGATCCAAATTATTTTATTTTGTTTCATTTTATTTATTTATTTTTTCGCCCAGGGTTCTTTTCTAACAAATTATGATTGATTCAACATTTTAAATCTTATTCGGCAGCCAGACTGTTTGTATTTTAATTCTAGCTTTACCAATTACTAGATGTATGTCTCTGTGTAAGGAATTTCACCTCTCTGTGCCTTACTTTTCTCTTCTATAAAATGGAGATAATAATAGTACCCATCTAGGAGATTTGTCATGAAAAATAAGTTTATATATCTAAAGCATGCAAATCACTCTTTAAGCCATCCTAAGAGCTACATAAGAGTTAGCTACTCTTACTACCATTGTAATTATTACTATAATTATTTGTATGTCAGGCTCATAAAGCTCTTTGCAGAATTGTCAGGAAAAACCTTTATGCTGTTTTTTGTATCCATCTCATTCTCTTGGGGAATATAACTTAAAGCATGATACTCTAAAAAATTAGAGGCCTGGAAATATTTAAATAAGAAAACAATTATACACAATAACTATTAAGCCAAGTATAAAAGCCAATGAATATTCAAATACTTCCTAATACAATTTTCTTTACAATCCTATTCTTTATTCTCTTTAACCTTCTCTAGGTGAAAAAAAAAAAAAAGTTTTGTCAAAAATTCTTTTTTGGACTGAATTAAGCAACGCAAAGGATGATTCTTTAGGAAAGAACTGTATTTTAACAGTTTAACCAATTAACTACACATTGAAGGGTATGGATGTATGCAAAGGCTTAGAGATGATATAATAAGAAGAGAATAATTAAAGAAGAATTTGAAATTAATAAATAATTAGCTATTCACCAAGTCAGCCATGG
Source organism: Halichoerus grypus (assembly GCF_964656455.1). Classification (NCBI taxonomy): domain Eukaryota; kingdom Metazoa; phylum Chordata; class Mammalia; order Carnivora; family Phocidae; genus Halichoerus; species Halichoerus grypus. Next base: position 26,169,989 of record NC_135714.1, read on the forward strand.
ATGTGGGCAATTAACGAGTTATATTATAGAACAAAACACAGGCTATTTTTGTGTTAGTGTTTCACTCAGCAGTTACAATCCAAGAATCCACATTTATGTGACCATGAAGTCTCTGAAGGTATTAGTGATTGATTATAAGGGGCATCCTGAGCTCTCTAAATGGTACTTAGAAGGCCTTTATGAGTTGTTTCCCTCTTCTTGCCTTTCATGCTGTATGAATGAAGTGTCTAATAAATCACCTTTGAATAACTGTAATTAAATTACACAACAGATTTAAAACACATTTAATTTTCAATAGAAATAAATGTGTGTATTTCCATCTTTATTTTGAACTTCCTACATGTAAAGAAATATGCCTCAAAATGTCACACTTCTAATATCATATCTTGGTTCTTTTTTTTTCTTGGTTCTTAAGATCAAGTAAAATATGTTGCATTTTCAAATTGTTTGCAGTGTTCAAGAAGTATATCATACACACACACACACGCACACACAGGCATGTGTACACACCTTACTCCCTGGCTATACTTTTCTTATGAACCACAATTTTAATTAAAAATGAAATGGTTCCCGGGTGCCTGGGTGGCTCAGTTGTTAAGCGTCTGCCTTCGGCTCAGGTCATGGTCCCGGGGTCCTGGGATCGAGCCCCACATCGGGCTCCCTGCTCCGCGGGAAGCCTGCTTCTCCCTCTCCCACTCCCCCTGCTTGTGTTCCCTCTCTCTGTGTCTCTCTCTGTCAAATAAATAAAAATCTTAAAAAAAAAAAAAAATGAAATGGTTTCCTTTAAGCTGGTCAATTGCTTAGAAAATGTTAATTGTCTGGTGAGTTCTCACTGGGCACATTGTTAACTTTATATGGTGAGGACATTTTATTATGAACACTTGCATCCTGTTCCTTTAAAATATCATTTTATCTCACTGAGAAACATTAGAACTCATAAAACTTTCAGCTTCCTCTGGGACTATAAAAGAGTATCTTGTATGGATTAATATCAATTTCATTGAAATATTTAGTAGGTGTCAATTGATGAGATTTTTATTTATTTTTATTTTTTATTTTATTTTTTTAAAGATTATATTTATTTATTTGACAGAGAGAGACACAGAGAGAAAGGGAACACAAGCAGGGGGAGTGGGAGAGGGAGAAGCAGGCTTCCAGCAGAGCAGGGAGCTCGATGTGGGCCTCGATTCCAGGAGCCTGGGATCACGACCTGAGCCGAAGGCAGATGTTAACGACTGAGCCACCCAGGCGCCCCGATGAGATTTTTTAATTGTTAAGAGTTATGAAAACAAAATCTGATGAAATACTTAACCATTACTCCAACTGACTATAAGGTTTTGTAATGAACTATAATTGATCAATCTAGGTCTGGTTATTAGCAGTAAAGTAATTCATCTGTAGACGTCATAGCCATTAATAGTTGCAGAAGAAACTTGAGTGAAATCCAGAGCCCTTTTACAAGAAATAGTATACAAGGAAGAAAATATGATCAAATGCTAGAGCTGGCATTTTGTTTTTGGAGCCTGAGACAGAAATATTTTAAAAAGACTTTAAACACAGCCAGGAGCTGGCCATTCATTCTATTTCTTGTATTGGTCAAGAGCCCACATTTATTTTAATATAGAATCTGGCATTAGGCTGATATGATCCTACTTTTCAAAACTATATAAACTTAGAACCAAAACAAAAAGATGTCCTATGCCACGAAGCACCTGGAGACTTGCTAGAATGCATATTCTTAGGAACCATGGGTAAATAATATGATTCATTTGATCTCAGATGGGACCCAGAAATCATCATTTTTAAGTTGTCCCATCAGGAGATTCTAAAATAGGGGCGCCTGGTGGCTCAGTCGTTAAGTGTCTGCCTTCGGCTCAGGTCATGATCCCAGGGTCCTGGGATCGAGCCCCGCATTGGGCTCCCTGCTCAGCGAGAGGCCTGCTTCTCCCTCTCCCACTCCCCCTGCTTATGTTCCCTCTCTCGCTGTGTCTCTTTGTCAAATAAATTAAATCTTAAAAAAAAAAAAAGGAGATTCTAAAATAAATGTTCCATGGATTATTTTGGATCAAATATCCCTCTAAACTAATAATGTGTTTAAAATACCTATAATACTAAGGCTGTTTATCTTTAGAACTTAGAAAAGTGCCTAGTATATAACAGTTTCTCAATAAATATTTATTGAATGAATAAATTAATGCACATCTAACTTTTAAAAATGCTGTTGTTCCTAAGCTAACTAGAAAATGTAAACTTTTTATTTTAGAAAATGTAAACTCTAATAATTTCATAAAAACTTTAAAGTCAGTCTTGAAAAAACTGTAAACAATTTATTCTCTTTAAAAACAAACATCCTTGGGCGCCTGGGTGGCTCAGTCGTTAAGCGTCTACCTTCGGCTCAGGTCATGATCTCAGGGTCCTGGGATCGAGCCCCACATTGGGCTTCCTGCTCAGCGGGAAGCCTGCTTCTCCCTCTCCCACTCCCCCTGCTTGTGTTCCTGCTCTCACTATGTCTCTCTCTGTCAAATAAATAAATAAAATCTTTAAAAAAAAAAAAAAAAAAAAAAAACATCCTTTTGTGATTCTTAACGTGGCATTAAGCTTGGTTGAGCTTATAACTTAACAAAGCTTAACAATAGGTACCCAGGCTTCAAATGATAGGGGAGTTGTTAAGATTCTGCTGTACAATCTCAAGAATAGAGATAAGATCAATAAAGTAAACCTTTGGAAAACTAGGAGGCTGATATTTATATAAACTGGGGAAATTTATGTCAACATTTTTGCAGCCAGAGATTTTTAAATGTCAAATAGCTATTCAAATATGTGATGAGACAACCTAGACCACAAATTTTTGATATTTGCTATCCTCCAAGTGTGCAATTTTCCAGCTTAATTATTTTTCTACCACTATCAGTCTGGAAGGTTTTAGCAATGAATCCATAACCAGAAAAAATACTTTTGTATTTGAGAGATTGAATTGTTATAATAATAATAATAATAATAATAATAATAAAGATATAAAAGGTGTTGGGGAAAATAGATGCTCTGCTCTCCAGGTTCATCCATCGGAATGCATTTCACATTCTAGTGGCTGAATAAAATTGGATTTCTTCAGTCACATGTACATAACCCAAACTTAAGAAGAACCCCCTGCCTGTATTGTTGTGACCTAAATACCCACTCAACAAGTCATTGTGGCCTTAAAGGAAAGCCATACATCCCATCTTCAACCCGATGGGCTTTAATCATAAGGTGAAAAGCATTGAGGTTATAGCTTCATAACAGTAATTCCATGAATCATATTAACTTGTTGGAAAAAAGAATTTGGAGCCAAATTAACACATTTGGTATTTATTCATTGAAAAATACAACAATAATATGCTTGTTTTTGTTTTTGTTTTTGTCCAGGTGATGGGGTAGGATAATATGAGGCCAATAAGTTAAAACACTAAAAAACATCTGCCCAAATTTCTCAGATTATAATTGAAATGTGAGATATTTTACTTGAATAAAACTTAAATTTCTACCACAAAATGGACAATTAATAGTACAAACAACTTCATGCATTGTAGCCAGTTTCTAAGATCTCCCTATAGTTCTTGCACTTATTTTTGTAATCTACCTACATCTACTCCATAACAAAGGTCAGTGCTGAAAAAAAAAATATCAATTACTACAATTGGAAAAAATTGGAATAAAAGTTATCAATCAGCATGGCTGTCCCATTCTTTGCCTTTTGCCAGTCCTTAGCTAGACAAATAAGTGCAAATATCTACATAGAAACTTACTGAAACCCAATCATGGCTACACACATATTTAAGCTTAAAAAGAAATATACTCCAAATAGCAATAAACATTCTATCTCTCTAGCATCAGTTAATGTTACGCTATATATTTGCTCAGTCCATTTATTTATCTTTCTGAGCCAACTAGAGTATAAAAAGTCTTAGGATAATGATTATTTTTTATTTATCCCATTAGGTACCAGAAATTATTATGAAATAGCATTCACTTTATATCTTTGGATGTATGAATTCATTTTCTTATTCTTTTTAAAAGTCATATGTTTTATACTTCAACTGTGTTTGCTTCTCTTTCCAATTAGCAGCTTTAAAAAAATACTCTTTTATCCCAATTATGGAATATGTCCAGGCAAACATGGATTAACTATATTATTTGTGTTAAAGAAACTTTCAAAATAAATCAATTTCTATTTAAAGCAATTCTCAACTTACTAAATTTTGCATTATGCCTAATTAAAAACAAGAAGAAGAATCGGCACCAGGAATATACCAAACATTGTGCACCTACTTCCAAACCATGGTGAAAAGCACAAAGCAGAAATATTTTACAATATCCCTGTTCTCAAAATGAAAGTTTTACATTGCTCTATTTTATCTTTTTTGTTGTAATTCCAGCAGAAACTGTGGCCTCTGCTGAATGTGGCCTTTGAATTCACCCGGGCCCAGCTGGATTCGCTCCCAGTAACCCAGGAGAAACTAACACTTCAAATAAATAAAAGAAACTAAATTTTCACTTAAACTCACCTGTGTGCACAGAAGCAGCTTTTCCCTCTATTAAGCAGAAATTTCTAAGAGTTGACAGGTACATTAGCCAGAGCCTCAGATACTTCAAAGACTTCTCACAATTTAAGGAATATGTGAAAAATTTTAATATAAAAGAATATCTGATTTTATCAATGACTGGTCATATAATCTAAATAATCATCTCGGAGTGTTTGTTCCACTGTTAAAAACAACAAAATGTGTAAATTTAAGTATTAGAGCTGAACAATGAAATGTATATGATGTGTCATTCATTTTTAAAATAAACAGCAAAAGAAATTTTGAACAAAAGAACAACAAAGAAAATATAAAAAAAGCCATATTTAAATAATTGATTTCACATTATTTTAAGTTTATATGTAATTTGTTAACATAGGGATGATAGGATATTTAAAGGATGAAGAGCCTATACAGAAAATTTCCTGATAGCTGGGTGCTCATTAGAATCATCTGGTAGGGGCGCCTGGGTGGCTCAGTCGTTAAGCGTCTGCCTTCGGCTCAGGTCATGATCCCAGGGTCCTGGGATCGAGGCCCGCATCGGGCTCCCTGCTCCGCGGGAAGCCTGCTTCTCCCTCTCCCACTCCCCCGGCTTGTGTTCCCGCTCTCGCTCTCTCTCTCTCTGTCAAATAAATAAATTTAAAAAAAAAAAAAAAGAATCATCTGGTAGGTTTCCAAAAATAATTGATGTCTGGATTTCACCTTCAGATTCCAATTTGATTGGTCTGAATAGACTAGGTCAAAGGATGGAAAATTTCAGCTATGCAAAATGAGTAAGTTCTGAGGATCCAATGTACAGCATGGTGACTATAGTAACAATACTGTACTGAATATCTGAAATTTGTTAAGAGGGTAGATCTCAAGTGTTCTCACCACAAGGGGAAAAAAAAAGAATAAAAAAGGTATGTGAGACAATGCTTATGTTAATTAGACTGATTGTTGTGATTGTGTCACTATATATACATATATTAAAATATCAGACTGTACACCTAAAATGTATACAATTCCTATTTGTCAATTATAACTCAATAAAGCTAAAAAGTAGGGAGAAAAAACCGTCCAGGTGATTCTAATTCACAGTTCCTCTTGGGAACTGTGCTTCAGAATGAAGACCAAATAAAACAAAACAGATTATCTTCATATTAGTTGTTTTGTAAAATGTGTCACACTTCTGTTCAATAAAATTAATTGTGTTTTGTGTTTTGACTGGAAGCTTCCATACAATATATCCTGGTAGCTTTTTTTTAATTTCAGTATTGTTGCTGTTATGCTGATTATAAATTTATTTCAATTTACGAAGAAGGACCAAAAAAAAAAAAAAAAATTGATGAATTCCTAATATATTTAGGTTATACATGGAGCAAAATATTCCATCCAGTTTTTATAGTCAGTTATTTATTAAGCTTCTAAACTTTGTGTGTGCTGCATCAACATTCTTTACCAATAAATAAATAAATCAAAAAGGGAAATTTCTAAATTTATATTTATATAAATATATTCTTTATAGAATAAATAATAGTCAATTAAAACTGCATTAACTGTTAAAGCACAATTTTAATGAAAAATGACAGTTTTTCTCCTTGAATTGAGTAGTTTAACTGTTCATATAACCTATATTCACTAGATAACTACAAATTTCCTACTTACTCTGTACTCTGAAATGTTATCAAAAGAAATTATAGTTTCAGGTAACAGTTCTTGAAGCCAACAGGCAAAATGTACTTTTGTAACTTCTGTATTTTTTTCACCAATTACATTTTCAGTTCATTTACATTTTCATTCCTAATAGTTGTGGTATTCTGAATATGAAGACTGAATGCCTGTTACTTGAATATATTTAGCTTAGTATCTTATCATGGTGCACTTTACACTGAAATATCTTGATAATTAAAGTTTCAATGGGTGATTTCTTAAATTTATTACCTACATTATCATTTTATGTGCATTTTAATTTACAACCTGAATTAGTAGCTTGCTTATTGTCATTAAGAAAAATAGAAAAAAATACTAGCAATTATAAGCAGTATGAGTTGATGTAAGCATTTTTGTTAGCCCTGAAGCAGTTCTGATAGTTTTATTGTCTTAATCAACTTAGTCAACTCTCTTTATTGCTCTTTGGAGGTGGTAGTTTTGAACACATGCTGGGGTGTTAGTTCACTGCTGCCAAATTAAAAATGATAATTCTCATGCGTGAAATAACTGTATGGACTAATGACCAAATATCTTTATAATGTGAGACACTGTTGCAGCAGGTGGCCAAACAATTATACACCATAACATAATATATCCCTAAAGTAAAGAAAAAATAAAGACACTTTGATACAATCAAAGCAAAGGCATTAGGAAGAAAATATATATATAGACAGATAAGATCATCAATAATTAATAGAAACTGAAGATTTACTATTTTATTTTAAATAGTCAAAATAAAACCTCTATCCTAAATGTTTGATTCCACAGTATTTATAGAATATATATTCATTATTTTTTTTAAAGACTTCATTTATTTAATTGACAGAGAGAGACACAGCGAGAGAGGGAACACATTGTGCATGCATGAGAAAAGTGAAAACGTGACTAAAGAACCAAAATTATCAGAGCTCTTGACCTTGTGGAATTGACAGTCATTTTTCAGGGGATTTACCTCTGGTAAGTGTACCATTGGGTAGAAAAATTCTGAAAATTAAGACTGACTATGGCAAATAAATTTCTGGAAAGAGTGACTTGGAAGGTAGGCAAAGTATAGATCATGAAATGTGTTATATTTAAAGCTTAACTTTGAAATTTATCTTGAAGGCCAAGAATAGTCATATAATAAACTTAAATTATTCTTGCAGCAAGATGGAGGATGTATTTGAAGAAAGCAGATAGATTGATTAGGAGTTTTCTGTAATAATCCAGATTAAGTTTTAGTGTAGGCTATGAATGGCGATCAGAGGCCAGATTCAAATAATTTATAGAAATTAGATGTACAGGGGTGCCTCGGTGGTTAGGTTGGTTAAGCATCTGTCTTTGGCTCAGGTCATGATCCCAGAGTCTTGGGATCAAGCCCCTCATTGGGCTCCCTGCTCAGCAGGGAGTCTGCTTCTCCCTCTCCCTCTGCCCCTCCCCACTGCTCACTCTCTCTCTCTCAAATAAATAAAATTTAAAAAAAAAAAAAAAAAGAAATTAGATGTACATAATTTTATGACAAGTTAGAGAAGATATTAGAATAAAATAAATAAGCAAACAAACAAACAGAAAAGGAACTAAACTCAGGGCATCTGGATGGCTCAGTTGGTTAAGCATCTGCCTTCAGTTCAGGTCATGATCCCAGGGTCCTGGGATTGCATCCCTCATTGGCCTCCTTCCTCAGTGGGGAGTCTTCTCCCTCTCCCTCTGCCTCTCCCCCCTGCTTGTGCTCTCTCTTTCTTTTTCTCTCACTCACTGTCTTTCTCATAAGATACATAAAATCTAAACAAAACAAAATAAAACAATAATAATAAAAAAAAAAAAAAGCTGGTGTAATCACCAGATATTAGTTTGGAGGTATATATATATAATGATGCTTTCACTAAATGATCAAATACTTCCAAAAGGAAAACTGTTATTGAGGATAAGAAATAAGTGTAATTTAGGATCTTGTTGCTCAGAGAGAGTTCTAAGGACCAATAGCCTTGGCATCACCTGGGAGTTTGTGAGAAGTGCCCAGTTTCAAACTCCCTAAAGACCTGTTGAATCAAAATCCATATTTAACACACTATCTAGGTAGTCCAAAATCACATATACATTTTGGGGCACTGGGTGGCTCAATCAGTTAAGCCTCTGATTCTTGATTTCAGCTCAGGTCATGATCTCAGAGTCATGAGATGGAGCTCTGCATATGGCTCTGCACTCAGCAGGGACTCTGCGTGAGATTCTCTCTCTCCTTCTGCCCCTCCCCCTGCTCTCTCTCTCTCTCATTCTCAAGTAAATAAATAAATAAGTGAAACCTTTAGAACATGTTAAATTTGAGCTGCTTATATCACACCAGGGTAGAGAGATCACAAGGTAGGTGTTGAAATCAGAAATACAAATATAAATATCAATAGAGAGCACAGAATGGGAGTAGAAATTTGAGGAACATCAAGAGAGATAGCCATAGAAAGAACTAAAATTTTCTGAAGAAAATATATAGAAAAAGGAAATAGATTGGGTACTTTAACATTCAAAGAGAAGTTACATGAAGGGGCAATGCAAGAAGTTAAGAAGAAAGTCTCTAAAAGGAAATTGAGATTACAGTAATGTCATATAATTCATTCTAAGGGGAAGAAAAGAGAATCTTAGTAAGATTAATATTTTCACTAAGAAAGAATCTAATAAAGACCCCCTGGATATGACAATCAGAGAGTTATTGGTCCACAATATACAATGTACTTTGAGTAAAATAATAAAGTCAGAGAAGACATCACAACAGGTTGAGTGATTGGCAGGTGAGGAAGAGAATAAAAAAACTTCTTTGTGTCTTAGAGAGATAAGATGGTGGTTAGGTGTGGTAAGAAATCTGTAAAATGGGCCCCAAGGATTTCTACCCTGTCATAGTGCTCTCCTCTTGAGTATGAGCTGGCTCTATTGAATGACTTTTAATGAATAAAATTTGGCTGAAGGCATGAGATGTCAATTATGAGATTATATATTACAAAAAGACTGTGATTTCCATCTTAGGCAACCCATCTGCCATTTTGTAAGTTGCTAGTCAAGTGATTCAGCTTGGAAGCAGAATCTAGCCCAGAGAACCCTTTAGATGCCTACAGTCCTAACCAATAGCTTAACTGCAGACTCTTTTTTTTTCTTTTTTAAGATTTTTATTTATTTATTTGACAGAGAGAGAGAGAGACAGCGAAAGAGGGAATACAAGCAAGGGGAGTGAGAGAGGGAGAAGCAGGCTTCCTGCAGAGCAGGGAGCCCGATGTGGGGCTCGATCCCAGGACCCTGGGATCATGACCTGAGCTGAAGGCAGATGCTTAACGACTGAGCCACCTGGGCGCCCCTTAACTGCAGACTCTTGAGAGACCAGACACAGAACCATTCAGGCTGCACCCAAATTCCTGACCAACAGAAACTATCAGGTAACCAATGATTTTTTTTTTCTTTCTTTTAAGCCAGTAAGATTGGGGGTAATTTTTATGCAGCAATAAATAATTATTTAAGGATAATAGTTATAATAGATATAGATAATACAGATTTTGGTACCCAGAATTGGGATGTTCCCCTAACATTTATGCAGAAGAGGCATTGGAACCAGAGAGAGGACGTTAAGGAGAGTGATCGTAAAGGCTTAAAAGTGCACTGAACACACCTCATAGGATGTAGGACTTTGAGGAGCCTGTGGATGAGTGAGGAAACTACTACTGAAAACTGAAGGAAAGTCAATCATTATTATGTAGTAGGAGAAATTTAAGAAACATTGTCTTCTGCAGTTATGCAGAAAGCTGAACATATGACTAGTTGTCTACATGATCTACCTAAGAAGATTTCAAAGCAGTGTTGAAGGTTCTGGCTGGTTTATTCTTGCTATTTAGAGTAAAGTGTGAGATGAAAGAAATAATTTGAGAACAGAACTCATAAAAGAAAGATGCCAGGTTTGATGATTTAAAAAAAAAAAAAAATCAAGTGCTAAAATTAAGAAAAGACTTCAGCAAAGATTAAATCCAGGGCACTACCAGGAAAATATGGTATGAAGCTGAAGCTGAAGGTGTGACTGTGAAATCTTTTATTAAGACCTCAGAAAGATCAAAGGTGTACCTCAGAGTACTGTTCAGTCACATAAAACCTTTAAAAAGGTTAAGAGTGTGCTACCCAGGCCCTCTCAATCAAAGAACAGGGTCTCTATGAAGTGTAAGGGGCTGCTCCTATGGCTTCTCAACAGAAGCCATAGGTAGAGATGGACGTGTATCTAAGAGATTTGTTGGTATGTCTTCTATCTAATGGAAAGAACCCCAAAAAGATGTATGGAAGACCCACAAAGTCCTTTTAACATATATATGCAGAAACATTACCAGATTGAACTGAAAAAGAGTTATTTAGGCCCCCCAAACATCTATAGTCAGAAAGCAGCTCTGAGAGCAGACTAAGTGCTCAGAAGGCAAAGGATCTGGGAAGACCATCCTCCCTTAGTCTGTACTGACACAACCAGGGCCTTCCTCAAGTTGTACTGTAACCTTTTGTGAGAATCTGAGCAAGAGGCATGTAGTCAAGTCACACTGGATTTCTGAGTCACAAAAACTGAGATAATAATAAATAATAATGTGTATTGTTTTAAGTGGTTAAATTTTAGCATAATAGATAAATTACTGGTAGAGAGAGATGGACATTATATAGCATATTTGTATAGATGGAAGTTTGTAGGAAAGACAAGAGTATGGGTGTTTGGATTAATCTTGGTTACAAGATGTGGTATTTTTTTCCTGAGATAAAGAAGATGCAATTATTAATTTGGGGATAGATTTTGAGAATATACTTTGTGATGATCTCTATTTTCTTGAGAAAATAAGATATAGAGGACTTCTGCTTAAAATAACCGATTTGAGTTTGAATAAAAGAAATCTGGAGAGAATCTGGGAATGACCAAACCAGAGACAATACAAAAAATGGTCACAAAGTGCTGAAGACAAAACATAAATTAGGGCTAATACATTTATACTGCAGGATGGGTAGAATTGGAGGCCTTTGGGATGGATGGCTTACATGTAGCTTCAGAGAAAAAAGATGCTTTTCTTGACTCAAGAATAGGGACAAGATATTTCTGGATATTGCCAAACAAATATTGAAGTAATGAATTATCGGACCTATTGCAAATAAGAAAATGCATAAAACCTCAAGCAGGGAGGAGATGGTGGGGTCTAATACCTGATCTATTTGGATCTGGAGTGTAAGAAAAAGAAAAAATGTGATTGGAGACTGTGATTTTGAAGTTCAAGTGCTCAGAGTTTAAGGTGCATGGTCTAGCCATTACAGTGCAGAATAAAGAAAAAAGAAAGTATACTTCAATGATACGATATAACATGAGGCATGAATTTTATGGGTATGGCAGGGGTGATTATAGATTAAAAAGATGCATCAAAATGCTATGGACGATGACCAATCCCAGAGATTAGAAAATATGTAGATCATAGATCTGAAATATTTTATCTGCTCTATGACTATACAGAGAAGAAGCAAATTCCTAGGACAATAGTTCTAAGTATTAACAAATTAATGAGGCTGCCTAGATGCTAAAATATCCACATTTCTGGGTCCTAAGAGAAATAATAAAAAATAATTTGTGTCATAAATGATATTTATTGTAAAAAGATAAAAAATATCTCTATGTGTATCTTTCTAATCTTAGTAATGTATATTTTTTGAAATATAAATGTTTTATCATTATGAAAGCAACAGAGACAGAGAATTTGGAAAATGAATTTAAATGCAACAATATCATTTATCTCTGCATTCAGAAATGAAATTCTCTTGACATTATGAAATATTTTCTTTTAGCCTTTCATTCACTCACAAACTTAAATCCAGAAATGCACAAATATACATACATAAATTATTATTGTATATTTGATTTCATATCACTTTAAATGATTAATTATAACAGTGATATTTAAAATATTAAATTATATCATTGATATTTTCCTACATTGATATTTTCTTGCAGCTGAGCTACTTCTTTTAATAATTTATAAGTTTTTCATCACATAGATTTATCCTAATTTACTTAACTATTCTATTTTATCAGAAATATGGATGTTTCTATCATTTTTTTAATTTGAAAGTAATATAAGTATCCTAATTTACACATCTTTAGGTGCAATACTATTTTTTAGGCTAAATAGTAGAAATGTGTTTGTGAGGTTATAGGGTATGATTGTTTTTTTCCTTTGAAGATAAGATGTAGGCTGCCGAAATGGTATTATAAAAGTTTTCCCTCGTACACTCTTCATCTTTGTAATAGTGATTTTTCTCAATTTGTCATGACCATTATTGAGTATATAGAGTATATATAGTCCTGTTATCTGGCACCATAATTACCAGTGGCTTTTAGTTAAATTGAAAAAAAGAAAGTAGCTGTAGTAAGAACCACAGGCAAATGAATTGAGTTGAACTCAGCATTATTAAATTACATGTTAAATTTTGAAACAATATATGTGTCACCTTCATGCCTAATGTCGGGGCTTGATTTCTGCAGGATGGGCTGTTGGAAAGGGAAGATGAATGTGAAGTGGGGGAGAACAGGAACTACTGGAACCCCACAAGCAAATGTAGGAACCCCCGTAAGGACTGGACCTTGTATCAGTTCTTGCTAACTTGATGTGGATGTTCTACAGGAGAAGCTGACATCCTTCTCAGAGCTAAACACACACTTGACCCAGGAATCAGTCTGAAGGATTGGAGAAGGTTGAACAGTCACAGTCTGAGCTCCATGCCAACAAGGTAAGTCATCAAGTTACTGACAACGTGAGTCAGCTACAAAAGTGCCCAGCGACCCTGACCTGACCTTCGGAGCATAAAAAAGCAACATGGCTGCTGCTTTCCGGCAACCCTCTAAACCTAGCTCAAGAATCTTTCTTGGCCTACCTTAACCAGAAATATATGGGAAGGAGAATTCTGGGAAGCCGAGTTCAGCCGGGCAAAGCTGACATGTATATAGCCAACACATACAGTCAAGGTATTTTTTCCAGATTATTACTATGTTCTTTTTTGTTTTCTTTCTTTTAAAGATTTTATTTATTTATTTATTTGAGAGAGAGAAAGAGAGAGAGCACGCACAAGAGGGGGGAGCGGGAGAGGGAGAAGCAGACTTCCCGCTGAGCAGGGAGCCTGATGCGGGACTCCATCCCAGGACTCCAGGATCATGACCTGAGCCAAAGGCAGTCGCTTAACCAACTGAGCCACCCAGGCGCCCTACTATGTTCTTAACATTATTATTTTCTTACATAAATCATACTTTCTTTGATTTCAAATTTTGATTTAAAGGGTGTACCTAATAACACTTAAATAATAATTTGAATGCAGAATGTTCCTAAACTTTTAAAATACACATTGCCCAATATTTTATAATCTTCTTGTCCTCCTCTCAAAATGACATCAATGATTTTTTTTTAATTTGACATTATTAGGTTATATAAAATAATTTGTTTTCACAGAAACAACAATGCTCTTTCTTTTTCATTTACATTTTGTGTTTGTGATTGTTAAATAAATGAAGTATTTGTAAGAAAATGTGCCACCAGTCTAAACAGACTTGGGAACAATACAACGGAATGTTGTTAAGCACACAACTCTTGGTGGGAGGAGAAGTTGCTGTGTATCCGCTTCACTGAAGGCCGCCTCCTCTAGGGGACTTCCTATGCCTGGGAGTGGGGTGGAGTCAGTACTGTACAGGTTCCTCCGTGGGTAGCACAGGTTCCTTTCCAGCTGCTGGCTTTGGGAGGGCAGAAATTGTCGCAGGATGAGAACCTGGCCTTTAACGAATGTGAGCTGGTGCCTTCAGTCCTACTGACTTTCTCCTGGGACACAACTGGGCTAAAGGACATGAACGTCATGGGTGCCAAGCCACACTCATCTATTTTGAAGCTCGAACTTCTGTAGGCTATCAAGAAACTCTTCTGAAATAAAAGCAGGGTTGGCCTCACAATAAATGCATAAATACTAAAATAAAATAAAATAAAAATATCACTAATAATATATTCATTATGAGGCTATAACTTGTCAACGTCTAGTGCGTTGGGGTCCCTGGGTAAGGGTCGCGAAATCACCGGGACACAGGGGATGCAGAGCAAAGGCAGCACTTGCAACTGCATACTGCCGTTTATTTCTTGACATCTTTTATGCTCTTTACAATCAAAATATATTGTTACTGATTAACAATGTAAGCATTAAGATATCCCGATACTTCTTTACGCAAAAGAGGACAAAATCAAATTCGGTTGCACCGGAATAATTACATATCTTAAGTAAATCTCATTCTCTGGTCAGTTCTTATGCAAAGGTACCTTATGACCCATTCCCCGAAACTACATAAAATCAAACCCTATGCAGGAATGCTGAGATCAGACAACACCCCGCATATACATTTGAAGCAGGATGTTATCTGATCATCACATCCCCGCACACGAAGCCACTCTCCTCGGTGGGCGTCACAAGGAACAATGTGCCCAAGATTACTCAAAACATCATGAGCCATTTCTCAGCTGACCGGATGCCTGAGGCATAGGCACACAACAAGGCGAGGGAGACTTTTCCCCCTCTCAGGCCTGGGCGTTCCCGACCTTACCCTGCGTGCGCCACAGCACACAAACAATTCCGGCCACAGAGGGCTCACATGCCTATGTTGGCCTCAATAACTGACGGTTAGATTTAAACAAGTAGACAAAAAGAAATGGAATTAGTAGTTCAAAGGCATTTTCATCCTAAATCTCTAACACCAATTTTTCAGTCTGAAAAAATATTTTCAGATATGACTGCAACAATGGATATTAACATCATATTTAGTTTTTATACAAAATTTGTTTTAGTGAATATTTATTTCTTACTATAGAAAGCACTGAAAAAGATTGTTGAATAAAATAGAGTGGAGTTTACACTATTTTAGGGAGTGAAGAGCAATGTATAAGAATAAGAAACATGTATCATGTATATATAAGAATATAAGAGTATAAGAATATAATATTCATAAGAGAATAAGAAATATATATATCATATCACAAATAAGAATATATGTCATGTAAAAAGGAAGATAATTAAAGTGTTACAATTTAGAGTGAGATAGTGGCTAATTTAAATTGGCGGGCTTTTAAGATGAATAAGACGGAGCCAATGAAGCAAAGAATAGAGAAAGAATATTTTCTATCTGGAGTTCCTAATATTGAAATAGTATTCATGTTAAAGATATGATAAGAAGGTAGGTATGGCTGGAGTATAGTAGAAGAGTAGGAGAATAATATAACATGAGATCAGACAGGATAATATAAACGAGATCAGGATAAGGAGTTGGGATTTTATTCTAAGAGTAGGAAAGCCATTGGAAGGTTTTATACAGAGCAAATATTTAGGCATTTAAATTATCACCCTGGCTGCTAAACAAAGAACAGGTAGTAGGGAATCAAAAGTGGAAAAAGGGAAGCCGTTAGTCTTGAGCTGCCGTAACAAAATACCATAGACTGGATGGCTTACACAACAGAAGTTGGTTTCTTATAGTTTTCAGGGCTGCGAAGCCCAAGATCTGGGTGCCCGCAGGGTCAGGTTCTGGTGAGAGGTCTCTATCTAGCTTGCAGATGGTGCCCTTCTGGCTGTGTCCCCACATGGCTGAGAGAGGAGAAAGTAAGCTGATTGCTATCTCTTCTTATAAGGTACTAATCCCATCATGAGGGCTCCACCCTCATGACCTCATCTAAACCAAATTACCTCCCAAAGGCCTATGTCTAAATATCATCACGTTGAGGTTAGAGCTTGAACATACGGCTGGGGCAGCATGGCGGTAGGAGAGAACAGGGGAAAATTCAGTCCATACCACTAAAAACAATTGCAATAGTGTGGGTGAGAACATGATGCTGAATATGAACAACTATTCAAATAATTTTAGTTGGGAAGGGGAATGGAAAAAAAAATGGGGATATAGCTAAGGGGAGAGTGAGGCCAGAAGATATTTATATCTTAATTGGAGATAATAGTGCATATTTATATACTGATGGAAATTATGGCATGGAGGAGAAGAAATCAAAGATGCATGAAAGAGAATAATCAAAGGGCATAAGTGGAGAAGACAAAAATAGATAGGATCCAGAGCAAAGCAGATGCCATCGACAGGAGCAGGGCAGGGATCTGTAGAAATAGGGCTGAAAGCAAAGGATATACATGTAGATGGACAGAAATTGGAGATTTGGTGTGAGGGTGAGAGATTTCCCAAAGGATAGTCATATAGTACCTTTCCACAATTGCAGGAAGTTTCATCGTACAGCACTAATCTAAAAGATATTTATCATCCTAAGATTATAGAAATATTCTCTTTCATTTTCTCTTAAAATTTATCTTTTACATATTATTTTTTATTTTAAATCTGAAAAGTACTTTTATACTTCATATACATTAGTAACTAATTTGATTTTCCCAATAATTAGCCAATTATCTTTAATCCATGTATTAAAACCCTCATCCTTTCACCACTTCATTAAAATTTAAGCTTAGTCATATACAATGCCACTCTTTTGCCTATGTGCATAGGTTGCATTTATAGCGTATATGAAATATATAAATATATATTAACATCTGCCATTAGGTTTTTTGTTTTTGTTTTTGCTGTTACGTTTCAAGTCATTTGTATTTGATAATCCATTTGTCCTTAATCCGTGATACATTTTTTATTGCTATAGATTATACTTTAGCATGACAATTAACCTGTCTTTATTTCCCCTATTCAAAAAGTTATCAGCTTTTCTGCTATATTTTCCTCTACTGATGAACACTTGAATAAGTTTGCTATGTTCCAATGTATGGTCCATATATTTTAGAAAAGTTGTGTTTGATTGGGATTTTATTATATTATAAGTTACTTAGGAAATATCACCATTATATTATAAGTTACTTAGGAAATATCATCATTTTAATGCTGTGATAAGTCTCTTAATTTATCAGGAACTCTTATTTGATTAAAATTTATAATAATTCTCTATTCATAAATCCAACATGTTTCATTCCTAAGTTTTTAATAGTTGTCCTCCCCATAATAAACATCATATATTATGTTATTAATTTTTTATTATTGTATGTTGATTTTCTATGCAAATAACATACTACATGTATCATCTTTTTAATTTTCATGATGTAACATCATCTTGGGTTTTCTTTTTTTTAAGATTTTATTTATTTATTTGACAGAGAGAGAGACAGCGAGAGAGGGAACACAAGCAGGGGGAGTGGGAGAGGGAGAAGCAGGCTTCCCGCTGAGCAGGGAGCTTGATGTGGAGCTCGATCCCAGGACCCTGGGATCATGACCTGAGCCGAAGGCAGACACTTAATGACTGAGCCACCCAGGCACCCCTACATTGGGTTTTCAAGGTGAATAACTGTACTATCTCCCCCCCAAAAAACCCTACAAATGATTAAAACAACTTCTGATAATTATATAATATATATAGTTTTTCCTTTTCCTTGGCTAAGATTTTAATTTCCTGTTGAATGTAGTAGAGGGATTTCTATTCTTTTATTTCCAACTAGAATTTTTTTCTTTAAAACTATTAAATATTATTAATCAGACTAGAGACCTTCTTTTAATACTTATTAAGAGTGAAATTGGAAATGAATATTATTATATTTAATATAATATTTTGAGGGTACCTAGCAAAAATATATTATTAGTAAATTTTATGCTATATAATGTAAAATTTTAATATCATAAATTAGATAAAAGTATTTCACGATGTGAGAATATCATTTGAAAAATATTCCACATCTTTCTCTTTCTTGAACCATTTTTAAATTTTTGTTACAGAACAATGGTGGATAATTCTTTCAGTTACATGGTAAACATCCGAATTCTTGCCTGTATAAAAATATATTTTGCCTTTGGACTTGAATACTTGGTTTCCCTGATGTAGAATTCTTTGTAAAAGAAAGTCTCCTAGAGAAGGTCGACTTACTAAGTTTTATCATCTGGTCAAAAAAAAAACAAAAAATGCTGGTGCTGACCTAATTATCCATACGTTTCAGACAAGTTTCCTTTTCTTTCTGAAAATTTTTTTGACTTTTAATTTTTTATTTGTTAATTTCTATTTTATTATTTGATTTTATTTTTGCATTTAATGTCTGAAATTTCATCCCTCTAGCCATAGGTTGCTCTGAGGATTTATTATTATTATTACTATTATAATTTATTATTACAATGGATTCCTTCACATCATTTTTCCTTTCTCTCACTATGAATTTTCTTTTATATAGTTATGAGCAAAATTAGTCTGTTCTCTTTTTCATAACCTTTCTGTCACCCTTCACATCACTTTTGCCTTTTCCATCTGCTTCTTAGAGAATGCCGTGACTCAGGCTCTCAGCACACAGTACACTCATCAGTTTTGTCCATCATTGTTTTTAATTCTTCTAGTGGGACTTTGATATTTTTTTAAATTTTCACATCTTCTGTTTCCTTTAAGGCAGTTCAGCTTTATTATTTATTTGGATTTTGATTTTTTATATTGTAATATTTTATACATGTAATATAATATATGTAACACAGCAATAAGCCATAAATCACAACATATAATGAACAAAAACAAAACAATAATCAAAAGCCAAAGCTGCTTGTGTCCCTTTCTCAAATTCCATTCCACTGCCCTTATGCTTTGAATTTTTATTATTTATTCTTTTGCAATTTTTTTAACTGAATTGTCAACTGTTTATGTAATTCTAAATATATTGTTAAAAATTAAAAAAACATAGTGTTATATACCCTCTGTTTTTCATTCAGCTTTATGTTTCTAAGATCCATGGGTGTCGTATTTACCTTTTTCTCAAGAGTGTGTAAAACTCCACTGTAAAAACAGTCCCCAATTTTTTACCCATATCCAGTTTATGAACAAGTGGTTTGTGTGTCTGTTTTATTTTGTTTTTGTTTACTCTTTCAATCAATGATGTTCATGTCTCTTCATGCACATATTTAAGAGTTTTGTAGATAATAGACCTTGGAATAGAATTTTCAGGGTACACATATTTTCAGTTTCACAAGATAATACTGGTTGTTTTCCAAGTGTTACACTAACTTGAATCTAATGCTTGAATTATTATAACTCCATAATCTTGTACATTTTAAAACCAGTAAAAACCATACTATTCTTAATTTATTTTTCAAAAGCATCATAGCTAGGTTTTTTTGCATTCATTCTCCTGTTTACATTTCAATATTCCATGTCAAGTTATTGTGATTTTTGAGCAGAATGCCATTAAACTTTGCAATTTATCTTCCCATTTGTTTCATGAAATGCCTCATCATTTATCTCGATATTCTTTTATGACTATCAAGGACATATTATAGTTCTTAGTAGCTCATTTCTACTGTATTTGATTCATTGTTATTACATATCCAGATTTCTTTCTCCCTTCGCACTTTATAAGAATATTTATTGGGGTGAATCACTTAAATCATATCACAGAATGCTACATGTTTGTTGTTTGCTCATCTGTTTGTTCGAATAATCCAATCTCAACATAACCCCTGAAAGGCCAGCACTTGATCTTTGAGCATTTTCCACATGATCCTGACTTTGTGGTAATATCCCAAAAGCAGACCCCACCCAGGACACCCAGGATTCCCTTGAATCATCCCTTGTTCATTTGGCAGCTCAGGTAAGAGTCCAAATCTGACTCAGTAGGGGTATGGATTTAATCTGAATATAATATATATAAATTCTCTTATATTGATGTAATCATGGGATAGCACTTCCTTCTCAAGCCTGGTCTCTATGGGTCAAAAAGAGATTGTTTGGCTGGGGCACCTGGGTGGCTCAGTCAGTTAAGCGGCTGCCTTCAGCTCAGGTCATGGTCCCAGGGTCCTCGGATCGAGCCCCGCATCAGGCTCCCTGCTCGGCAGGAACCCTGCTTCTCCCTCTCCCACCCCCCTGCTTGTGTTCCCTCTCTTGCTGTGTCTCTCTCTGTCAGATAAATAAATAAAATATTAAAAAAATAAATAAAAAAAAAAAAAGAGATTGTTTGGGTAGGAAGGAGGAGGCACAGTATTTTGCATCTCAGCCAAATTCATCTCAGCCAAATTCAGTATTTTACAATATAAAGATCTTTCTATCACATCAGAGTTTTGTTTGGATATACAGTCTTTCACATTTCCTTACAAGCCTGCCCACTTCTCAGAAAGAAAACCAAAAAACATAGGCTCTCTCAATTTTGTATGCAGAGAAACTTTCTTGCTCTTTTGAATGGGGCTTTTTTTCCTATATATTACAGAGTAATTTTATTTTTTCTTCCATATCATGTTGAATCCATTGCTGCTTTTAACAGGCTTAACCAAAGGTAAAGAATGGGTAATGAGGTAGGTGTGGCAGACACTCT
Source organism: Halichoerus grypus (assembly GCF_964656455.1). Lineage (NCBI taxonomy): Eukaryota > Metazoa > Chordata > Mammalia > Carnivora > Phocidae > Halichoerus > Halichoerus grypus. Next base: position 26,190,604 of record NC_135714.1, read on the forward strand.
TCAATTTGGTGGCATAAGAGATCAATCATGAAAGACCAGAATAAAAAGACCATCAACAGGAAAGAACAAAATGTGGAGAGAAGAAATGCTGTCTACATTCTCAGAAAACAGTCATGTGGAATGATACAAATTACTACTTTTTTTCTAAGTATGCTGCATTTATTTACAACAAAATATTGAACACAAAACAAAAAATGACTTCAAAAATCAAAGCAGGTGAACATTGCAATTGCTGGGTTTGGAGAGGAAGATTCCCCTTTATTAGATCATCCTTTCCTAAAAGCAGCATGGATGGAGGACTTGAATCATGATTACTGTCAGTAATGTCAAAAGGAGCAGAGATGAGGGACAGCAAGAAAAATTCAAAGCAGGATAAGGGTGCCTTTTATGAGTGTCTGCTCTGTTGATTCCTTAACGTTAAAAGCAGCAACTTAATGCAATATCCAATTGAAATATAATCTGGAAGAGAGAAAACATGTCCTACATATCTCTAAATCAAAGACTTCAACTATAACTTTAGAAAATCCTACTCAGGGAAAAGGCTAACCAAAACAACTCTCTAATTCTCTCCTGCCAAACAAGAATAACCCAGGCTCTTGGAAGGTGAAAACACAAGGTTCAAACAAGAGCTTCTGAATCTGTAAGTTTTGAAGTACAACACCGAATTTCAGAGTCAATAAGCCTTGCTTCACTAATTTATATACATGTTAATTATTTATTCTTCCCAATTTATCTTTTAGTTGGAAATGCAAAGAAACAATTTAGAATTTGGTATCAGTGGTGAGAAAAGTCTCTAATGACTGGTAAGTTTCTTGTCATTCTGTATTAAAATTTGTTTTCAAATTTCAGGTGTTCCTATCACATCTGAAATTCATCACTTATTTAGAACAATCAAGAAGGACATCTCTCTGATGATTTCCTTCTCATGTGTTTCCTAGTCTAAATTTCCTCTGTTGAATTATTTTAAAATGGATTTTGAAAATATAATAACCATTATTATTGTTAATACCATTTATAATATGCCCTAGATGGGATTTACCTATTTTCAGCTCCATCTTCCACAAATACAGGGTGAAGGTGGTATACATATCGTTTTGCATTTAAACACCTGAGCAAATGTATTCATGATTTTTTTTTTTTTTGCTGTAGACAAAACCATGAAATTGAATGCTTTGAGAAATTATTATTCCTTTTACAAAAGATCAGTGTTATTCAGTGTACTTTTGCATATATCAAATGTGCAAAGTTACAGGGTACAATTAAAGATTTTATTCTCCAATGTGGGAGAAGATTTACAATTCTTTAAACCCACCCCCAACTCACACACACACATAAAATATTCAATGTGTGTATTGTGTCTAGTTTAACATTTTAAGCACCGATATTCTTTCATAAACTGTATTTTTAATGCCATTTTAAATGCATGTAGCAAAACAGCATCTGTTTACTATCCTTATTTTAAACTTTATACAGATAGTTAAAAAAATCTTAAACCTGCACAAGGTATTTTCAGTTATAGTAACATTAGGCATGTATGACAGAGGTGTTCAACTGCTTACATTTTCACACAAACGTGGAAATGGAAGCCTGAGGCAATGTGAATAGCAGCTCTTCAAACTTCAAAGGATCTGTGAAGGATTCTTGCTCTGCTCTCACCATCATGAATTGGCCTATGCTTGGGGGGCAATTAAAATTAAATAGCCTCTGAACAGAAAAAAGTGAAAAGTTCTAGTTCTGAGTATGAGCATACTCTGTCACAGTAGTGGCAAAGGAAATGTGTTAAGAAAAAGCAAAATAACAGAACAGAGAGGGACATGACATTTTGTGTTTAGACTGTATACTTTCCAGGCAGCATTTAACTGTAAGCATATATCTTCATGTTTCCTATTCTTTTAGAATAAATACATATATGTGGTATATTTATATGTATATAGGCACACACACATATGTATATAAATAATCCTTAGTGCACTATTACAAGATCAGTGCATCCTTGGAAATTAATCCTTCAAGCACGTTAAGCAGATACAGTTCCTCACTTTGGCACTGTAAAGAAATCCGTTACATTAGGGCACCTGGGTGGCTCAGTTGGCTAAGTGTTGGACTCTTGATTTTGGCTCAGATCATGATCTCAGGGTCGTGAGATGGAGCCCTGTGTCAGGCTCTGCACTGGGCAAGGAGCCTGATTAAGATTCTCTCTCTCCCTATCCCTTTGCTCCTCTCCAAAGCTAAAAAAAAAAAAAAAAAAAAAAAAAAAAGAAATAAAAATATCGCTTAGATTAGTCACAAAATTATAAGATGCCTGTTAAAAGTATAATAAATTCTCACTTTTTTTTGAGGTTACATACATTAGAATGGATAGTGTGTTCCCTTTCACCACAGTAAGAAATAAAGTTAGCTCTGCCCTATCAAGAGTTTGAAATGGTGTTATATTCATAATGCCAGCATTCAGTAGTTGATGTATATTTAGTCAACTGAAAGGCAAAAGCAATTGAGAGGCCTGGAGCAGGAGATATGAGCCTAGGCCCATGAGAGAGTTATTCTTCAACAATAAGAAAAAAAAAAAATGACACGATGGTCAACCCAACAAACATATATGGGATCTAATCTCAGAACTTTCACACACCAATGAAATATTTATATGACTTCACCTACAGTGCTGTAGTCCAATTTTTTCTAAGATGCCATCAATTTTACAATTTTGTCAGATTGTATCCAAAATTTCCCTGTATTCCTCTTAACTCCAACCCATCTCAAACACACACATTCAAAAACAGAAAGGAGGTTGAAGAAGAGGAGAAGGAAGAGGAAGAAGAGAAATTAAAAATGATGAAGAAAAAACTTATACTTGATTGTCTAGGAAAATGGAAAGTGTTAAAATAAGGGAGTGCAGAAATCTAAGCTTTGCACAGCAAGTTAGCACAAATTTATAACCAGAGAATCTCTCTGGGAAACATATTTTTTTTGAACAGTGCTGGAAATCATGGTTACCAGAAGAAGCTAAAACTGATTAAGAACATTATAAAATAAAGTATTAAACTGTTTTCATATATTGATTACATAATATTGTAATTTATATGTATTACATACATATTGATTATATTGATAGTATTTTTTATCTGAATCCCATTATTACAGTATTGCCTTTATGTAAGATTTTTGCCTCTGTACCCCCGTGTATGTTTCTCTTTCCTCAACCTTACCTTTCCTCAGAGAAGATTCTGGGTTTTTTTGTTGTTGTTGTTTGTTTGTTTTTTTATTAACATATAATGTATTATTTTTTTCAGGGGTACAGATCTGTGATTCATCAGTCTTATACAATTCACAGCTCTCACCATAGCACATACCCTTTCCAATGTCCATCACGCAGCCACCCCATCCCTCCCACCCCCCTCCCCTTCAGCAAGCCTCAGTTTGTTTCCTGAGATTAAGAGTCTCTTATGGTTTGTCTCCCTCTCTGGTTTTGTCTTGTTTCATTTTTCCCTAAGATCCTCTGCCTTGTTTCTCAAATTCCACATATCAGTGAGATCATATGATAATTGTCTTTCTCTGATTGACTTATTTCGCCTAGCATTATACCCTCTGGTTCCATCCATGTTGTTGCAAATGGCAAGATTTCATTTTTTTGATGGCTGCATAATCTATTGTGTATACACACACACATCTTCTTTATCCATTCATCTGTTGATGGACATCTAGGCTCTTTCCATAGTTTGGCTATTGTAGACGTTGCTGCTATAAACATTGGGGTGCACGTACCCCTTCGGATCACTACATTTGTATCTTCGGGGTAAATAGCCAGTAGTGCAATTGCTGGGTCGTAGGGTAGCTCTATTTTCAACTTTTTGAGGAACCTCCATACTGTTTTCCAGGGTGGCTGCACCAGTTTGCATTCCCACCAACAGTGTAGGAGAGTTCCCCTTTCTCCGCAGAGAGGATTTTGTTTGATAAAATCAAAATTAAATTTTGAAAATTCAATGAGTTTGTGTAAATGCTTAGTAAAGCATTACTTACTGGCACAAAGTATCATTCATTAAATGGAGGTTGACATTACCCATTGTTTTATATTTATTTGTAAACAGGATTTTAAAAAATATTTTAAGAACCTCTATGTTCAATGTAAAAAAAATTGGAAAACACAAAAATATATAATAAAAAAACAATAATTATTGCACATCCCAGGATAAACACTGTTAACAATTGTTATATTTCTTTTTTTTAATTTATTTTTCCAAATGTCTATTTGCATGTAAATACATGATTCTAAAGTTTAAATATATTGAATATACATTTAGTATTCTGTCATAGTTCATAAAATATTTATTAAAATTTTTCTTGGTCTTGATACTTTTTCAAAAGTTTTCTCTTATTGTTTAAAATGAAGTTTATTAGAAACTACTTGTGCTTGTATATATCTATATGTCATATTCATCTTGAAACATGGAATATTTTTTACTGTATTGAAGGTGATAGAATTATGTACTAAATGGCTCTTTTTATTCCAAAATTCTTACATAGTACAATATTTTTTAGTAAATCTTTAACCTTATGAGTTCTGAATTCAGACTGTCAGGGCTTGATTATATCAATTATTAGCTGTTTCACTTTGAATTCTGAACATCCCTTTTGCACAGGTATTATCTGGAAAAAAGAAAAAACACAGCTCATAGAAATATTGTATAATTAAATAATGTAATCATTCATAGTATTTATTAAGTTACATAATAAATGCTCAATAAAAGTCATCAATATGCCTAAGGTCATTTCCTCATATATACTTTCAAAAACAAATTAATCAATCAATTAATTAATTAATAAGAGAAATTATAATAATATTTTAAAATGTATGCTTTGGTTAATCACGTCCCTTGTTTTGGAGTAAACTATAATTTAAACTTTTCTTTGTATTTATTTATTGGCAATCTTTCTGAAACTCTATATACATCCTCTGCTAAACTTCCTCCCTTTGCTATAACTGCTCTCTAAATTTTTTGGTAGTTCACCTATGATGCCTTCTTTGAAAAGTGTCATTTTCTCTTTCTGACCATTACTGTACAACTTTTCTGTGGGTAACATGGTATCAGTAAACATTCTCAATATTACCAAGAACATACTTAAAATTCAACTTGGTTTCCTATTTCACAAGTTTAGTTGGTAGTCACTGTAAATAGAAAGGTCTATAAAATAGTTTCATTCATTTTGTTTCTCTAGAGTTAAACAGAGAAAAGTATTCATATACACACACACACATACACACGCAGAGCTATTGAAATTCTCATAGGGTAGATAGATGCAGACAAACATGAATAATGCAAAGACACCATCTCTGAAGCAAAATGAGCATCAAAAGATGTGAAATCAGTTAACTCTAAGGAACAATGAAACGGTAGGTAGCCTGAAATATTTAAATTAAATCATATTCTAATATGCAATATACTCCCTGAGAGAAATAACTGAAGAGGAATTAGCTTTTTCTGCCCTCTGGGATACCATTCATTATGTACTTGAATTAAACAAAAAACATATTTATGGGATTATATATCTGTTTATTCATATGTATGCATATAAGGTAGATGCTTTCATTTGCTATTACTGTTGTAACAAGTTACCAGAAATGTGGTGATTTCAGAAAAATGTAAATTTATTATTTCACGGTTTTTAGGTCAGAAGTACAGTGGCAACCTTAATTTCATCTACAAAGTCTCTTTTGCTATGGAAAATAACATATTCACATGCATAACATCTGGCAGTGAAGGTCAAGGAAGCCAAAATCTTACCCATCATAGCAAAAGAATCTTAATCTTTCCTACATACATTTAAAACATATTTTATGAAGTGTAAATTGTATGACAGGAAACATGTTAAAGATTTTACCCAGATTGTTTGATTTAATGCTTACAAGGTATCTACTAAGTATTATTACAGATATTTTATAGATGACAACGCATCTTTTCAAAATGATTACCAACTTGTCCAAAAACACAAAAGGAGTTTAGGATCAGCCTGAATTTGAACCGAAGTGCAGACATCTAACTACTCTGCTTTTTTAATTTATGTAACAACAAACAAATATTCACATGCAGAGTCTTATAAGTGAGCTCAGTTTTAATATGAATTAATGAATCAATTGTGTAATTAATTTTTGAATATGTGGATAGATTTAATAATAATATTACATGTAGACCCGTCATGACCACAATTACACTCAGACACACACATGTACATACACATACATACACATATGATGTTGTTGCCAAAAGCTATTATTTTAGAAAAAAAGTTTATTATTTTTGAAACAGCTATATAAATCCCCCAACAAATCGTTGTAGTTAGATCTAATTTTTTAAAAGTTTTTACAAAGCATTGGAACATTCTCCTTGAATTTTATTTCCAGTGAAGTGTAAGAGTAAAATTCAAAGACTCTTTACAGTGTTCTACTTTTTCAAACGTATGTTCTGATTATCTTTACCTCTATTTTTGTAGCTCCCTTGTATCAGCACATTAAAACTGCAAATTTATTAGAGAAAATGGTAAACATATAGAACTTAGAGTCTACTAAGTCTTGGTTAGTGCAATTACATATCTTCCTTATGTCACCAGGAGCAAATGATTTTTAATCGCCTAGTATTGCCTATGCATTTCAGATAGTACTCATTCATGATCATGGGTCTTGTGCATGGACACAAGAAAAAAGAGAGTTTTAAATAATTTATTTTCTGGTAAATAATCATGCTGTTTGTCTCATCTGATTTTACTCACTTTTATCCTTGAAAGTAGCTAGGCAAATAGATTCTCAAGCTTGTTTACCTTTGCCCTACACTTGAAATATATAGTGCTCTTATGCTGTCAGTTACACCTCTGTGTCCTTTCAAAATACATAGCAGAACCTACGGCCTCACATATCTATGAACACAGTCAGTGTCTGTCATGCTTGTTACCCACAAGACAATGATACTGCTCAAGGGAGGCGGTAACATTGCTGCTCCTTGGTTTTTATCTGTCTGGAAGTAAGAGTTGCTTGCAGAGAAGAGTTATGTTGGATTCCATTTGCTTGTCAGCTTTGTCACATCTTTTTCTTCTGGCTATATATTTTGTGATTATGTTTTCATCATTTTCTGCTGATTATATTACTGAGAGTCATTTCTACAGTGACAGTTTCTGTTTGACATTAATTTTAACTCTGAATCTGAGTTTGGGGACAAGTAATGAAAATTTGGAGAAGGGAACTGTTCTTTTTATGATACACAATTTTCTTATAAATTAGAAGTCCACTGCATAGTTCAAAATGACCCCAAATTATATGCAGCATTTATTCTGGGGGTTATAAAATTGTGCACACAATTTTCAGTGAATTAGTGTTATATTTTATGAATGTATTTCCCAATCATTTGGTATCATACAACTAACTTTTTGTTGACTTGTTCTAGTTGTAAAATAAAGTACAATAAAACACAGGTATAAGACAGGTCAGACTACTGAATCTGTCATTCCTGTCTTAAATGGTAATAATATTAAATACTACAGATATTCAAATTCTTAAAAATTCCATCAAAATTTTAAAAGAAGATGTCAGGAAGCACTAAAAGCTACATCATTTTAGTTGATTAGGGATTGACTTTAAATAAAATGGAAATTATTTTATTCTGTTTTTATCATCACATATGATCAAGTATGCACTGAGTATTTGTACTGTTATTTTAGAGGCATTCAATATGAAAAGTTGTTTTTATCATCTACATAAATCTTAAAAATACCCTGTTCAAAAATAATAATAAAAGAATAGCAGAAGTCAAAGTCATTTCATGTGTCAAATAGCACCTATATTTCTTTCCCAGACACAGTATTCATGTCTGCCATTTTAATTTACTTATTTTGCTTCTTCTCTTCATGATCCTCTTTCTTAAATTGTAGACATATTAAGCAGTAGGTGTTTGTAGAAATATTACACCCCAACATGATCTTTGCCTCAATGCTGGATCTCTTTCCTTATTTGATACATTTTATTGGATCTTATGGATTAAAACTATTTCAATATTATTTCCTACTGTGATCTACAAAGAAGCCCTCATGGTTGGAAAACCTGAGACCTTAAAATTCTGCTGCACTCTATTTCCTTTCCGTCTTTCCTAGTAAAGTGAATAGTTGCCATCAGAGTTATCTGTTCCATGTAATAATGCTATTCTGGCCACTACCTAAGAGATGCAGACTCAATGTACTGGTTCTTTCTGCTTCCAAGATAATGAAGGCAACAGGTCTATATCATTCTAGCTAGGGATAGCTATTTTCCTGTTGCCTGCATCCCAACTACCTGGCCAATGCCACTTTGTTATTTTTTGAGGGGGGGGGGGGGCTCTCCTTCAAATGACCAATTTCTACATTAATAAGTGTAGGTCTAGCTACTCCAAAGAAGAAAATATCAATAAAAGTTTATTTCTTTTTGACGATCCTAGCCAGAGTTGCTTTTCCTCCACAAGATGATTGGGGGAAACGGGCTCTTTAAATGTCATGACTCATCCAGCACTGTCATCACAAGCAATCTGCAGAGAAGAGGGAAAGGGAGCAAGGTGAAAGCACACACACATCTCAAGTGCCTTAGCCTAGAAATGTTTCATTTCACATCATCTCACATCTATCTCACTGGTAATAACTCAGCATCTGACCCACCCATATTCAGAGGATGAGAAATATAGAATCTGGTTGGGCAGCTGTTTCATGGTAATAAAGCTACAGTATGGATAGAGGAGCAAAATGTTAATACACATGTAATTCTGTCTAGGAGATAAGTATGAGGGGGGCAGGTAAGGTGAGAAGAAAGTGTATATTGTGTTGGTTGGGAAGATTTGAGAGCATATTACATACACTACTGGAAAAATATTTTTTTAATGAAAATGTATTTTTTCACAGAAACAAAAATATTTAAGCAAGAGAAACATAGTACCAACTTCATAAGGTTGTTGTGATAATTAAATGGGTTTATAAAGCAAATTTCCATGTATGAACTCTTCTTTGCTATTATTCTTTTTGTTCTTATTACTATCAATAAAGCTGAAACTCTAGCATATATACATATATGGAAAGAGAGAGAGAATCCTAACTATATTTTGAATATTGTTGTAAAATGATATCAGGTCAAACCATATGAAATTGTTATTTTTATAGACGAAAAAGTTCAAATATCAGCTAATACTTGTCAGACCAAATGTGATAAGGAGGACACGTTGTTTCCATGGTCTTCACACATTGGTGTAACTACTGTAAATGTGTTACTTTATATAGCAAAAGGGACTTTGCAGATTGAATTAAAATTGCTAACTAGCGACCTTCAAATGAGAAGACTATTTTGGATTATGCATGGCCCAATATAAAACATGGGCCCTTAAAATCAGAAGACAAAGGCACAGCGTCAGCGAGAGAGATTTGGCAAAAGAGAAAGCATAACACAAAGGCATGAGAAGAACTCAAGTCATCTTTTCTGGCTTTGAAGACAAAGGGATTTGAGTACAAAAGCATGCAGGTGGCCTCTGAGAGCTAAGAACAAAACCTGGCAGACAGACAGCAAGAAAATTGGGACATCAGGTCTACAACCACAATGAATTGAATTCTGCAAACAACTGACATGAGTGTATAAGTAGATTTTAGAGCTTCCAGTAAAGAACTCACCTCTGCTGACTTGTAGCCCAATGAGACCCAGGTAATTTCTGACCCACAGAACCATGAACCTATAGATTTATGTTGTTTTAAGTCACTAAGTTTGTGGCAACTTTTTAAAGCAGTAATAGAAAACTAATGCATTATTTTTAAAAAAATATATTCTGAGACTAATCACTTATCCCATCTTTTCCCTCTATAGTAGTCACATAACTGATCTCCTTGATTGTACTGACACTGGTCTAAACTATTTTCCATAAGGTAGGCTGGGTAATTCTTTAAATATATGAATCAAATACTGTCATTGTCCTGCCTCAACCTCTCCAATGGCTTCCCATCAGAGTTCTACTTAAATCCAAAATTTCCTTTGTTATCTCTAAAGCTTTACCTTTTCCACCAACTAAACTCTTTCTGCAAGGTGATTCAAACACAATGGCCTTCCTCTTGCTTCTCAAGCATGCCAAGTATATTTCCACCTTAAAAAATTTTGCATGTGTTCTTTCCTTTATCTGGAGAGTTCTCTCCAATACTGGCATGTTTTCTTTCTACATATTTATTCAGATCTCTGTCTATTCAGATATCACCTGTTTGAAGGTTTCTTTTACATGATTGGCATGAAATAGCACCTCTTTCCCATATTCTATACCTTCCTATCCTACTTTATTTTCCTGCATAGTACTTGTCACCACCTGATATTATTTCACATGTTTATTTGTTTATTATTTATGTTTATTTATTTGCCTACGTATTATTTTGGCATGAGAGCAAAACGTCTTATTTCATGCAGTGTTGTATCCAGAGAGCCAAAAAAGTTCTAAAAATATAGTAGATGTTCAATAAATACATAGCAAACCAATGTTGGCTTATGAAAGTATAATTTGGGTAAAGGATTTTCTATCACATTCACCTTAGAGTACAGAAGAATCAGTGTGGCTAAATACTGATCAGAATGTAAGATATTATTGAGAAAGCTGGAAAACAACAGTAGAACTGTCAGAAACTTCTGTTCACAGATATCTCTGGTTAAATCTTCAATTACTGTTGTAAGTCTCTAGATTTACATTTGGTGTTTTTGAGTCTTTTCATCTACTCCTGCTATGCTTTCCCTTTGGAGTAACTATAACTCATTTGTAGTTGCTTCCCAAAGCCATATTTCTTCTTCCTGATCCAGATCATTGTACCCAACTTTTCATTATCATTCTGACTATATCATAGAAAACAATATTGCCTCTTATTTCATAATGGAAAGTAGTCTAAAAGAAAGTCATTACTAAGTCAATATTCTTCACAACACTCCCTCTACAACAATGGCTACTTATGAACCCTTCCTCAGTGATTACCCAAGAATCCATTCAGATTCCCAACTATAAACTGACTACCATCCTTCATTACTCCATTATGCACCCTCTCCCTCAACAGCACCCCATCAATCATTAGGATCTATCCAATCTATTTATTACCTCTCAAATTTGTCCACTTATTTCCACTCCTACCACTTCAGTTCAAACTTTCATCATCTTTCACTGTCTTCATTCACAACCTAACTCTAAACCATTCTCTCCATGTAGCTAGCTATAGTGAAGTTGGTCATCTCCTTGTTCTTCTCTTTCTTTAAAGCCTTTCAATATTTTAATATTTTACCATATATATGTCATAAACTGTCCCAAAGTTTTTGGCTTGAAATAAGAACCATATTATTTCTTCATATATCTGTGGGTCAACTTGGGCTGGGCTTCCCTGAGTTGGTCTTTTTTTTTTTTAATTTTTATTGTTATGTTAATCCCCATACATTACATCATTAGTTTTAGATGTAGTGTTCCATGATTCATTGTTTGTGCATAACACCCAGTGCTCCATGCAGAACGTGCCTCTTTAATACCCGTCACCAGGCTAACCCCTCCTCCCACCCCCCTCCCCTCTAGAAACTTCAGTTTGTTTTTCAGAGTCCATCGTCTCTCATGTTTCATCTACCCCTCCGATTCCCCCCCTTCATTCTTCCCCTCCTGCTATCTTCTTCTCTTTTTTTTTTTTTCTTAACATATATTGCATTATTTGTTTCAGAGGTACCTGAGTCGGTCTTTTGTTGGTGTCTCCCAACCATGTATCTGGCTGCACTTCTCAATGGCTTCAGTGGAACTGAATGATCTAAGATGGTCTCACTCACATATCTGGCAGTTGGTTCTGACTATTGGCCAGATTTTCTTGTTCAGAAGCCATTTAGCTTCCAATTAGAAAGATAGGGCCTTTTCACATGGCAATCCCAGGACAGCAAGAGAGGGAGAGCAAAACTTCAAACTTCTTGATGTTTAGATTTGGCAGTAACACTAAATAAACTCATGTTTATTGATCAGAACAAGTCACAAGGCCAGCCTAGATTCAAAGATGGGTAAAATAAATGTCACCTTTTAATGGGATTTATAGAAAAATCAAATTTCAATGATCCATGCAAACAGAAATGGGAAGAATATTTTCTGGTCATCTTTGCAACAATTACCATAATCTCCTACAAAATAAAATTAAAAATTACACTGAAGACACTCAACACCTTGGCTTTAGGATTCCTTTCTTACCAAACCCCACTTCAGAATCTGCCCTCCACTCATTTGCTAGTAACAACAAAACTGCTAGCACTCTGATCAAAACACCCTCTTAAAATTTTGAGTTTGAATCTCAGCACCTTATTTCTAGATTTTTCTCCTTGCAAGATCCCTTCTTTAACAAAGTTAATTTGTTTGATTTTTACAACATATAACTTGCTAATTCACACCTGCATAATTGAACCAACAGCTAGTCTTTGAAAGACTCATGGCTAAACAGTCACTTTCATGATTCTTCAACTGGCTTAGCCCTCATCTCCCTCTAGAGCTCTAATAAGGAATTACTTCTTCCAGAAAACATCCTTTAACCTGCTGACTTTCCATCTAATATTTGGTTAAGTGCTTTTCATGGTTCTCCCAACATCATGTCTCACAATGAACTCTATTTATCTACATGTCTATCCCTTCTTGTAGATTTTAAATTCTTTGAGGGAAGCCATTGTGTCTTACTCACCGTTCAATCTATGGAAATCTAGCATCATACCAGGGATGTAGAATAACTTTGATCAATATTTGTCAAATGTTGCCTCAAATCATATCCTAATTGAAAAACCATTACTTAGCTCTGGCCATTGCTACTGCTGAATTTGTTTCACAAATATACACTGAGATATAAAATGTCCTTGAAAAACTTACTATGCTATTAGCTTAAGGAATGGCTCTGACATACAGAGAGTTAACAGAGTCCTGCTCTGTCTTTGTTAAAGACATACTATAGCAATTATTTGATCACTGATTCTAGTATACAAATAAAAATCTTGAGTTGTGATTTCTAGACAATCAAGTGCTCTCCAAAATACATATATTTTATTAAACATTTCTTTTAATTTTGCATCATTACATCAACAAAAAATGTCATTATTTAATACATTAAAAATTGCTGCCGGTCACATTTTTTTATGATACTTGTGACTCCTTCTTCATCACTCTCTTTGTTATCACTATAGTTTCAGTGTCTATAAACTCTAACTTAGATTGATATTTTTTAATAAAATATTTTTAGAAGGACAGATTTGATTGTATCTTTAAAATTTTAAAGGCTATAGTTTTTTAAACAACTAATTACATCTTAAATACTTATCAGAATTTACATTTATCTATTTTTTTAAGATGCTAGTTTTTGTTTGTTTCATACTGCAACAGTTTCATCTAACAGCTATTCTGATCTGTTTGTTCCTGCACTGCTTGTTAAAAGTTTTTATTATCATATAATCTCTGCAACATTGCTCATGATAGAAAGAAATCAAAACATCCTAAATACTAACAGGAAATTGATAAAATAAGCTATGGTACATGAACATTATGAACTACTATGTAGAAATGTTAAGCTATTTTAAGCTTTATTGCTGACATGGAATGTTTAGGCACACCACGAGGTAAGAAGACATCACTACACATACAGTATGACTTCAATTTACACTAAAAGGCTAACCATGCATAAACACATAATTCGTGAATAAATTTATGATAAAGGGAAGGAACTAAACCAAACTCTTATTTCTCCACTCTCAAAAAGGAGAATGAGGCGATTTTCTGTGGGTAAAGAGTAAATTTTGTGCTTTACTTATTTTCATGAATCAGTTAATGACTATCAATAGCATAATAGCTAATATTTGTTGGTAGCTTACTACATGACAAACTATTCCAAATTCTAAATAGTGACTTCCTTAATTTTCATAAAAACTCAATAAGACATTTACTAGTATTTCCATTTAACAGATTTTAAAAAGTGAAGCACAGAGGTTGAATAACTCATCTGAGGTCTAAGTGCTGGAAAGCTAGTGTTTCTAAAAGGATATGAACCCAGGAGGTATGGGCCTGAGTTTGTTTTATCAGTGCAGTTTATGTAGTACTTGTGTAATTATTTTGACACCATACATTACAGAAACACCAGGAAGCTGGCATTAATATCAAACAATATTGTAATTTTTAAATTAATACCAAATACATGGAGTTGCACTCGTTGTCTATTCTGCTTTGTTTTAAACATAACGTTGTGCCTATTCTTGATAATGATAGTGTTCAATTGGAATTTTTAAAGATTTTTTTTTTCAGCAATCTCTACATCCAACATGGGGCTCAAACTCACAACCCCAAGATAAAGAGTCACATGCTCTACCACCAGCCAGGTGCCCCTGGCATTATTTTTAAATTCAGTCCCTTTTGTTCCTGTAGGTTAACCTACTACGTACACAAATACTTCTCTAAAGCAAGTATAAAATCAAGATATTAGCTGTCTAGTTTCACAGAACTTTTCTATCAGAACTATAACACATTAGATACAGATTACCACAAGAATATTTGTTACTTTTTGAAACATCTACTTCAAATACAAATTTTATTGTATTCTAAATTGGATCCTTTAATAATACAAAATCCACATAGATCTTTCTAAGTTTTCGCAATTTTCTCCAAATTCTGTCAACCTTACCTCTTAATTTTTGTTTTTCCATTGTAGATTCCTGTTCCAGACAGACTCACTTGAATGATTTTGCCTGCATATCCCTTGCTCATTGTCACCAGTGACTGATTTAACACAGATGGCATTTGTGAGACAGTGCTAGATACTATTGTCCATGTGATTCTGCCCACTTGATATTCTTCTTTCTCTTTCTTTAAAATCCAACTCCCTTTCAAATTTCTCCAAGATTTTTTTTTAACCAGATGTATCTAACTGTTCACACTCTCCTCTGGATGCCTCTGGCATTCATGAGTATGGTTTTCACCTTGTACATTTGCACTTGTTTGCACTCTGCTTTGTGAGCATGTGAAGAAAGCTAAGGAGCTCATGATCTTTATGTACAACTAGTTTGTATGTTTGTTAAAAACAAAGAATTTTCCTTATATCTTTCAACCATGACTCCTACACATGGTTTCAGATGGTGGACACTGAGTAATTGGTAGATGACTATTTCTTGAAGTGAGATAAAATGGGATGGAAAAAAAAAAAAGACATAATAAATAATATAGGAAAATAAGCAGAAAGTCAAGAGGGAAAAAAAAAAAAGAAAAAACTCAAAGCAGAAAAGAATAATAAATGGGGCGCCTGGGTGGCTCAGTTGGTTGAGCGACTGCCTTCGGCTCAGGTCATGATCCTGGAGTCCCTGGATCGAGTCCCGCATCAGGCTCCCTGCTCAGCAGGGAGTCTGCTTCTCCCTCTGACCCTCCCCCCTCTCATGTGCTCTCTCTGTCTCATTCTCTCTCTCTCTGAAATAAATAAATAAAATCTTAAAAAAAAAAAAAAAAAGAAAAGAATAATAAATGGAAGGGAATGGATAATACAATCATGACAAAGAAACTACCCATACTCTTAGCTAAATATAATTAAATATGAATTTTAAAGAGATTTTTACTCTGCAATATGATTAGTTGTACACTTTTCAGATATTCGGCTTCTTATTTTACATAGATAACAAGTCAAACTTCATAAATAGACACTGATTTCCAAGCTTTAAAACAAAAAAAAAGGTAGAATCCTGTATTTTCTTACCTTTTTTTTTTACTATTCCCAAAGAAATATTATACCATTTTAAATACACTTGAATGTACTTCTGAGCTTAATAAACTTATGTAGTGCCAAAGTCAAGCTAAGATATACTCAAAATTTAATTTAGAGGCTAATTTAATAACTCAGCATGTCATCCTTAGTCTTACAGATTTACTTCATTATCAAAACCCCATAGGACACTTTATAATCAAGTAAACAAAATTTAGGAGTTACTTAAAACCTCTAAGAAGACTAAGAATTTGCCATATCTAATTCAGTTCATTTTTGCTGTAGTATATATAAACTTTGCTATTGCATACTTTATTAAAAAGCAACAGATATCAAGCAAGTTGAAAATAGATTTATTGTACAATGATTCAAATTTACATGGAACTATTGATAATAGCTACATAACATATGAGAAGATTATTTATTGAAAATCTCAGTACAGAAAACTTCTTGTTGGCTAAAATAAGCAATGTACACTTAAATATATTTTATTTTATTCCTGGTAGTCAAGCCTACACTTGGAAGTCATCAAGACCTTTACCATTATCATTTATTATAATTATTTTTCTTGCTTTTCTTTAGCTTTTTTCTTTAGATTTTTTTAAAGATATCTTTTGATTCAGTCTATATCAAATCAGAAATCACAACTTGCAAAATGGACTGTATTTTGAGTTTCAAAACTACTCTCAAAAAAGTCTCAGAACTATACCAAACAAAACCATGATGTTCATCGCAGATTATCTGAGTTCAAATTCCTTTTACACCAGTTTGTTCAGAAACATATTTATGAGAATAGGCCACAAACAACTCAAATCAACAGTAACTCAGTATGAGTTTACATATATTAATGTAACCACTGAATAGTCGAACAACTTATCTTTCTTATAAATTTTGACTAATCTTAGCTAAAACAATAAAAACCCGAAATCTAAAAACCCTCATGTATTTTTCCCAACTCTCCTCTTTTGAGAAGCTTTACAGTTCTTTTCGATTATAGTATCATTTGCTACAGCAAATGGCAAGGTTTTGTATTTTTAGTTACACATATATTCATTGTAGTCTTTGGTACTGTTTCTTTTCTTCTTCTTTTTTTTTAAGGTTTTATTTATTTATTTGAGAGAGAGACAGAGAGAGTTAGAGAGAGACACGAGTAGGGTGAGGGGCAGAGGGAGAAGCACACTCCCTGCTGAGCAAGGAGCTTGATGAGGGGACTGATGCTGGACTCCAACATCATGACCTGAGCCAAAGGCAGATGCTTAACCGACAGAGCCACCCAGCCGCCCCGGTACTATTTCAATTCTAGAATTTCATTTTAATTCTTCTCATAATTCTAGTTCTTTTATAAAATTCTTTATATTATCATATATTTTCTTGAGCCTGTTAGTCACAGATATTTTAAACTTAAACTCTGTGTCTGATACTTCCAAAACCTTATTTATCTGTGAATATTTGTAGATATATTTTTGCTTTTTGTATTTAATGTTTATATCTTGTTTCTTTGAGTGCTTTGTAATTTTTAATCAGGTATAACAGATTTTGCAGAAAAATTTTAGAATTTGGGATCATGTTCTTTTTCTTCAGAGTTCAACCAGAAAGATATAGTGAGAAGATAATTTCAATCTAATGAACTACTTGGATCTTGGCTTGCAGTTTTTGAAAGCCTCTGTGTAATTCTGTTTTATTAATATTCTTAGAATATAACCTTCCAGGCTTTCAACTGAGAACCTGGGGTGTGTAATAGTACCTCTCCCTTTATCGGGTCCATGCCTCCAATATTTGTCTCCTTGTCACTCTGAAACTACCCAGAGTCCTGTTCTGTGTTTCAAAGACATTCTTCTGAACACCTTTCTCTGAAGAGTTTCAGAAATCCACGAATACATAAGAAAGTCACTAGAAACAGCACTGATATTTTCAGCAAGTAGCGCTGGACCAGGTTGTTCTCAAAGGCTCTCCAGGGAGTTACAGTAATTCTCTCTAAAGTTAATACATTGAGTAGGAAAACACATGCTTGAAGAAGAGGGAGGAGTGAAAAAATGAGAACAATGAAGTGAGAGAAAGACATGAGTATGTAACTACTTTTAATAATGTCATTCAAGATTACAAAAATATTATTAGAGAAAACATACTATCTCCTCATGTACCTATAGAGAACGTGACTTTTGTTTCTGTGCTCTCTATTCTAAATTCAATTCTTTAAATTGGTTCTCTAGAGATGAGAAATATGTACTTCGATTGATAAACACCTGAAATTAACCTGGTTCTGTATTCACTCTTTGGTGGAGTAGTTGTGTTAAATGCCAATACACATAAGAGATCCAGCTTCATATTGTCTTGGATGTTTATTTTTACACTAAACTTATGATCAAACTCAAGTTTTTATCTGGGTTTACATGGTCCAAGGAGGTATTCTAGCAAGAACATAAGAATCTTTTCCCAGATAATTCATTCAATTGGAAACACATCAATAGTCTTCCCATAACTTTTTCTTCTTTCATATTTTCTGCTTCACTAGTGAGAAAAACAGGTTAGGTTTGCATTGTGAGTCCAGCTGTCTTCTATTCAAAGGATAACCTCCATAAGTTCCTACTCTGACTGGTAGACAATGTGATGTTTTGGGTCTCCTGGAATTACTGTCAATTCAGAGCCAGTGTCAAGTAATTACTGAAGTGTGATTATTTTCTTTCCCTAATGCACAATCACCCTGGTAAATGTCTATATGTCCCTTTTCAAAAGGCTGAAAGAAAGATTAACAGTGTAAATTTAGGGTAGTGTACTGAAGCCTTTGCTTAAGGAGACTTGGCCTCCCCTTTTATCAAGGGGATTCTATAAATTGGCTCAAGTCTGGGAATTGATTGAAGGGCCATGACTCTGTTTTTATGATTCAAGTTAGATTTTTGTTCACTTGTCCTAGAACTTTTCTGCTTATACAGATCAAGCAAGAATTTAAAAGAATTTCCATCTATTTCACTTCTAGAAACACCATGATCAACTAGCCAACACCACAGGTCTCCGTGAGTCAGACTATTCTGATGCTGGTTTTATCCTGCTGTCCATTATGGTGCCCATGCCTACCTTGCCTCTGGGGACTAAGTGCTGCCAGTTGGCCCCTGACATTCAGGGATCCAAGTATTCCCATTGCATTCAGGTTTACCAGTTCAGTGGCAGGAGTTCCCACTGAAATTTCTAACATTCACATAAAAGTGATCACAGAGCTCTTCAAGGATTCTGGGGTTCCCCTCACAAATTTATTCCTCACAGTCATGGTAAAAAGTATGTTCTCCAGGCCCTTAAATAATTAATAAATTCACCTTAACATTGCAATCTCCCTAAGCTTTTGTATCTCATCCACTATAGTATACCAAGGCAGTTTTGACAATTTTACTTGATTTCATTTGGCCACCTTTGGTCCATTTCAAGTCAACCAAACAAACCAATCATTAGAGTATTTTAGCCACTCAAATTGCAACATTAAATCAAGAATCTCTGCTCAGTGGACCCATATCAAAAAATTCAGCCTGATCCAACTTTATGTTCCACTGTTATCCCACATCTTCAATATCTATTTGTACACTTATTCCCAAGGCTTTTATCTGTATAATTTGGGAAAAAAAATCATGTAGTTTCTTGGAGTGTAACACACTTTCTCATGGGTAACATGTTGTACTTCACCTTCAGGGACCTACTTGTACTTGTGTTTAGTTATAGGTCTAGAAGGAAAGAGAGGTGTTCGTGGATCCTGAAGAGAATCAGCAGTATCTTGTAAGGTAACAACCTCTTGAGAGACCATTTCAATTTACTTGGGGAAAGCAGAATTGATCATTCAGAGGTGGGACAGCTATTCTATTTGCAAAGATTCATCAGAGTTTGGGGTTTATTTTATCCCCCGTTTCATCAGGATCTTTTCATTTGTCCCCATTCCAATTTTTAGAATCACATTTCTTTCCAATAAATGCCATCAGTTTAGCAACAGATACCTTGTGAGGTTAAATATTCAATTTGCATTGTAATTAAGCCACTTGCTGAATGTGATTTTGGATTTGTTTTTCAGCAATCTTAGTTCTGAACCTATAGAAGGCGATTATTTATTTTAAGGAAGAAACAGTAAAATGTTAGAAGAGAGAGATCAATTGAGAAAATAATTTGTAAACCAAAGGGTTTGAGAACTTGATGATTTTGAAAAATCAACTTCTCCAAATGGCAAAAGATACAAAATTAAGAGATTTATTGTCAAGATACCCTGCTGTAGAGAAAAGGCCAAAAGGGTGATTATACCACCTCTTGCAGAAACCTCATAAAATCAAAAGTTCAAGGTCAGAATATTTAGAGACGCAAAGGGCCCTTTTAATAGACTAAGGGTATGCCTCTTTGAACCTATCAGTCAAACCTTGGGGCTCTAGAATACTTGAGAGTACTCTCCCTGAACCATCTCAGTAGAAGGCCCAGGTGGGAAAAAAAAAAAAAAAAAATTATATTGAAGAAAGGATATGTGAAGGCTGCATTTATCTAATGGAATAAAAGCTAATAAAATCCATGTAAGATCCAAAATACACTTGTGAACATTGTTTCAGCAGAAACACTGCCAATTTGGACTAAAAAGGACAGAAAGATACAAATTAAAAGGAATCCCAAAATTCTACTGACATGAAGAATGTTTATAAAATTATTCAGTGGCAACCATGCGTTACTTTCCATGAAAAAGAAAGAATGAGTAAGAAGGGAAGATCAAATTCCCATAAGGTGGAACCTAGAACCATTGAGAACTACTCTGAGGCCTTGCAACTTAAGAAACTCCCCCACCTTTGCCAGACTAGGGTTTCAGAACATCAATGAAGACTGACTCTCTTTCATTCTTCTACCTGGAATATAGAATGCTTTTATCCTAAACCCGTTCTACCATTGCATGTCAGGTTTGTTGGGGACAATCATCTTGTTTCTTTAGTTTCCAAGTCACAGATGGAGGGAATTTTGCTGCAGATGTACTTAATGGATTACATTCAGAAGCCTCATCTCCACCTGTATTGGATCTATGTGATGAGATCCTACACAATAAATAGATGCTGATATGGTATGAAACTTTTGAGAAATTTGGAAAGGAGTGAATATATTTTGCATGTATGAGGGATGTAAATCACCATGGATCTGAGGGAAGACTACAAAAGACATGTCCTAAGGTTACACCCAATGGGTCATGATCTGCTCTACTTGAGTATGAGTGACTCTGTGTCTTGCTTCTTAACCTATCAAATATGACAAAGGTGATAGGATGAATCTCACATGATTATGTTACATTATATAAGACTCCAATTTAACTACCTGAAGGCCTTGAAGAAGCAAAGTGCCATGAAGTAGAGAGTACCACATATTAGGGAACTGTGGATCACCTCTATAACCTGAGGGCCCCAGCTCTGTAACTACAAGGAACTGAACTTTGGCAACAACCACGTAAACTTGGAAGAGAACCCTGAGCCACAGACAAAATTGCAGCCCCAGCTGACATCTTAGTTGCAGCCCGATGCAATCTTTATCAAATGACCCAGCTAACCCATGCCCAGACTGCTGATCCACAGAAACTGTGAGATAATAAATATGTGTTTTCTAAAGTCACTAATTTTGTGGCAGTTTTTACACAGTGATAGAAAACTAATGCAATACTTACTCTGATCTGGGCAATCAACAGGGGATTTAGATCAAGTAAATGGCTACCAAAGTAAAATTTGGTTTCAAAATTTATGATTTTGATGATGTGACAATAAACTATAGTGCCCAGTACCAGATAAAGTAATAGGTTATCCTTTAAATACATTGGATCTCAGGATATCTTTTCAGTCTGTTTAGCACAAGGAAATTCAGCAATAACGAGATATAGATATGCCAGTTGAGTCCCATATCAATTCTAGATTCATACAAAATACATTTATATCTTTAATTTGCATTTGGTACATGGACACTAAAAGGATCATAAGCTAATCAAATCACAGCCTGAAGACATTTTCATGAGAACAGGTTAAGTGTGTATCACTCCCTGAGCTCAATGCAGGCATTTTCACAAAAATAGGGTATTTTTATGCTATTCCAATGATTGGCAATGAGTGTAAAATCAAGATAGAAATACCCTAATTTAAAAAGTATGCTTGTAAATTATTGTACTGTCATTTTTTAAAACATTTTACTTGATTTTCTAGATATCACCATGATTCTTTCTTCGTGGTAAGCAATTGCTTCTGTAAAGTAACCCTGATAACCAGTCAGAATTCTACATATTGACAAATTAAAACCAACTCTTGTAGAAAGAAAATTATGTAAGAAAGGTGAGGATAGGTAACTTTCTTTATGAAATTTCAAAAAAAATTAGTATTATCCTTGCAAATTATCTGAAAAACTGTACTTGTATGATTTTATTATATATAGTAAACTTTATGTAAATAATTGTATTAATATGGAATATAATAATTTATATGGTATATACATACATATAGGCATTTCTGTATAAAATATATTGAATATCCAAAGAGATTATAGTGTCATAAAATAACACAGAAAAAATATTCAATGTGATG
Source organism: Halichoerus grypus (assembly GCF_964656455.1). Classification (NCBI taxonomy): domain Eukaryota; kingdom Metazoa; phylum Chordata; class Mammalia; order Carnivora; family Phocidae; genus Halichoerus; species Halichoerus grypus. The sequence goes on from NC_135714.1 coordinate 26,212,902, forward strand.
TTAAGTGACTTAAGAACATCTTGCGCCAGTAATATTCAGATATATTTAGACTTATTCTTCCTCCAAAGATTAATGGAAGCAGAAGACATGAAATGATACTATTAAAAACTGTGGTGTCTTTGAGCACGCCATCTCCTTAATTCTAATATTGAGTAATAATAGAATGCATGTGTAATTTTAGAAGTATTTTGGATCATATGCTGAACACATCTGAAGAATCCCTGGAACCAAGAGTTAGAAACTTAAGTCTCCATGGACTCTAATCAAGTTCCTATGTTCTAAGTAGATAGCTCTATGCTATCTTCCATGGGAATAAGAACCCCATGTCTGAAGGACAGATACTGTACCGGGAGTTTTAAGGATACAGTGGATATTATTTTTTTGGATAAAAAATTTAAAAATCAAAAGAGATAATTATACTGACTTCACCTACCATAACATCAAGAAATTTCTGGGTTTCTTAATTACGTTAAAAAACAAACAAACAAAAAAAAAAACAACAACCTCAAAATAAAATGATAAGTATGTTAGAAAAGAAAATTAGTAAGAATAGAAAATTTCAATGAAATATAATTATAAATAACTTGAAAATTACTATTAATATATTCAATTTTGGAGGGAATCTTGTCTACTACTAAGATAAAAAATTATCTGCAGTCTAAATCTTATGCATCTTAGTATCTTTCTCAATGGTTACCATACAATGGATATTCATTCAAAATATGCTGAATGCTCAATCTTTTTTGTTTTATTTTCTTTATACCATATTCTATTATATTTCTTTGTAATACAACCAGTGGTGATTTTGTTCTGTAGGGAACATTTGGCAATGTCTGGAGACAGTTTTGAATGCTATAACTGGGCAGGAGCTATTGTCACCTAGTGGAGGCCAGGAATACTGCTAAGCATTCTACAATGCACAAAACCGTCCTTTACTATAAAACGTATCTGGCCCAAAACATAGTAGTACCATGGTTAGAAAACTCTGCTTTAAAGAAAGCAACGTAGGAAATTATTTAATTGTTTGCAAGAGATAGGCAGAATTGGTGCAAAACACTTATTAGAAGGTTGTAAAGGAGCATTTGGTTCACCAAAAATTCTTTCCTTGAATTAGACCTACAATTTCATATCAACACTGTTTGATTTCCTCAACTGTTCCTGAACCTGTTCTGCTATAGATATAACATTTCAAAGGAAGGTTAAATGTAAGGATGATGAAAATGTAGTAGAAATGGAGAACACATTGGCAAATCTTCTAATTCTAGAATGACAAAACAGTTCTGATTGCCCTGATGAGAGATTAATTGAAATTGATTTGGGTAGAAAAATAAGATAATTTATTGATATGAATATGGTAATATGAATAATTTGGTATTCACAGTGATAATTTGAGTGCTGTGGCTTTTATGCTGAAAATTTCCCATTAGAAGGTGAATCTAAAATTTTAAATGACTTATAATGTAGTAGGAACTCATGACTACATGACACAGATAAACTATTCTAAGGAGTCTTTTTAGGGATTCCAAATAAAATTAGACTCAGCAGGATCAAAGCTAGAGATTTGATTAGAAATATAAATAGCCCAACACAAACTCCTTTGATTTAAATAGTTGCATAGTATTACACATCCGTGAAACACTTCTACTTAGTTATACTCAAGGTACATAAAAGAAATCCCAATATTAGTATGCTTCAGTCATCCAAGGACAGAATTCAAAACACAGATTTGAGCAGTCATTTCTTGTCTCTGTCATCTCTTATTTTAAAGGGGGAACATTAAACTGATATTTAATATTTTATTTGAAACATACATTGCTGCAATTTGAATATTAAGATGACTTTTGCCTCCTGTTACTTTATCCCCAGTTCTTAGCACAGTGCCTGGCACATAGTGGGTGCTCCATAAATGTATAAATAAATGAAGATAATTGTAGTCATTCTGTATGAGGATTGTAAAGACTTTTTATCTGCAAATGATTACCTATTTTCCACTTAATATATTTAGACATAGTTTCTTTAATTTTTAAAAATTTATTCATTATAACATTAGCAGTGATTAATGGTGTGTGTGCTTTCTTCTTGCTTTAGTGTAGGCCAAAGTGAGCATCTTATTGCCTCTCTGGCTCATTTATTTCATATTGTTCTTGCTAGATGTACAAAGCATGCCGAACTATAATAAACAGATACCAAACTTTCTGTTTCAGAGTTAAATGCACATTGTGAAGTCATTTATTTTATATAATTTTTACAATGCTTGGTGTGTTTCTCATACTCATGAGTATGAATACCAGTAGAACAATTCCAGATCAAATTGGGGCTCATTGTTATAGAAAATGTCAGAGTGTTTCAAGTATTATTTCAACCATAATACTTCACTATATGGTTCTTGGGACCAAATAGCCAAATCAAAATTTAATCTACCCTAGAACCTTGTGAAGACAACATGAATGACTACACTTTGGCCTGACTAGCTGCTCTAGAAAGGAAGACAGGAGAAAAAAATATTATGATTGCCATCATATCTTTTACTACAGACACACACACATATATGATAAATGAGGAAGAGATAAAGTGGCTGACATAGTGTCATAGGCAGAAGGTTTATAATTTTTCTTGCTATTATCTCCTCAAGTTTGAGAGAGAAAATATAGAAAATGCACTGAAACACTGCTCCTTTCCTTACTTCCCAAATTTAAGAAGGAACTGAAATCATTAGGACTTCATTTGAAGAATATAATAATGTTCTCTCTCCAGATTCAGAGAACTCACCGATATGTGTTTCTAACAGCCTAACTAAGAAGGAAAAAATTGTCAGCAACGGATCATTACATTTGGGAGATTGGAACATTCCAATGACATGGCACCCACTAGATACTTTGCAACTCACAAGGACTCAGTGAAAAGACAAGAGATTAACTTTGAATGTCATGATATATCAAAGGAGAGATGGTCCATGGTATTACAGCATCAAAGCTGAGAATGAGTTGGCACAATTTAGCCATTAACCAAGAGTGATAGAAGAGATCTACATCAAAAACGTTGTGTCATTGGTAGGGCTGGGGTCTCTGAAATTTTTTGGAAGCACAGACACCAGTTGAGATGGAGTGGTTAATTTTAAAAGCATTGGACATAGTTCCCCTTTTGATCTTGTCCTCTCATATAGAGTCCATTGTATATTTGGAGTGAAAGGAGGCGATGGAGAGAGGAATTTCTTTGTAACCCAGTGCCTAAGAGGAAACTGAAATCAATGAAATCAGTGCTAATAGGAAAGAATATTGGGTAATTATATTTATATTTGCACCATCCCCACACCCCAATGCTAAGCAAGCTATCTCCCATACCCCTTATTTATGTTATGAAAGCTCTTGGATGTGTTTTGACACTTCGAAACTATGGGACAAAACTACATTAATATAAACTTATAACATATAAACATGATATTAAAATAAGCTAAAATCCATAGATGCCCTAACAGTCCTACAATCTACTGGAATATGGATGTGTAAATGAAAATGGATTCAAAGATCACAATAAAAACGATAATTGAAAAGTTGAAAAGGTAGCTGCTCTCTCTTTAAGTCAGCCACATTGACTTGAAATATGCAAGCAGCTACTTGGAAGAAATATTTTCTATACCAAAAAAAATGAAACTAAAGAAGAGATATGAAAGGAGAGAAACCTCTTTTGAACTGGACTGGGCTTTGGGCCAGTAAGAAGGCAGTTTAAGGGAGTTTCTAGGTGAGAGACCCAAGCAAAGAGAAACAACCCTTATTGAGCGTCAGGTGGTTTAAGGAGTGCAGTTTTGACCTTGAACTATAGCAGACGCACCTGGGAAGAATGCCGAAATGGACTTTGTTTCATCAGTAGCCAAAGCAGCAAAAGGATGATATTAACTTCAGCTGGGGTTGGATACAAAGGTGAACTCAGTAAGTAAAACTTGAAACCTCTGATCAGCTTGTGTAGTAGAGTCAAGTTGAAAAATGTAACATGATCATGCATTTTTAAGTGTTTTGTACCTCCCAAGGTAGCAGAAGAGTTTTGCTCTCTAACCTAAGTGTTTTGCCAGAAACACTGCCAACAGAAGATTAAATAAAATAGAGAAAAACCCTTGTCCATTGTAAGATCCCTATTTTTGGATGAGAGACAGAAGCTCCTGGTTAGTGGACAAGTACTAGGGCTGGAACAACAGCAACCTTACTTGATTGATTGTTCCTAATGTTTCAGGTAGTGTGTGAAGTGAATTACATGGATTATCTTATTTAATCATAACTCTAGAAAAAGTTGTATTTCTATGTGATATATGAAGGAAATAAGACTAAAAACAATGAAGTATTAGACCAAAATCTCAATTTTTTTTAATAACAGAGATAAGATTAAAAACAAGGCGCATCGGTTTCCAGACTCCATGTTCTTAAATTCTACACTACATTGTACACTGGTGAACCATGCAGTTTGTGTCAGTCAGCTTTGCTTTGGTACAAAAACTACCAAGAGGCTAGATGTACACAACTGTGAAAACATTTAGTCTATTTGTGTAGTTAGACTCTCCACTTGACCCATAAGCTCTAAACATAGAGAATTTATGTAATAAAAATAAACCTGAAGTAAATATAGCATTAGACTTAAGAGAAAAAGAATCAAACTAAAATCACTAACAAAGCAATACAAGCATTGTATTTATAATTAGATTTTTAAAATACATATTAGTACTATGCACGTAAAAATATATGAAGTGTAGAACACTATACTGGAAAGGAAATGTTTAGCAACAGACTTCAAACCATTCCATCCCTTTACTGGGTGACATTCCTTGGAAAGAAGGAAGGCAGGTAACCCCACCAAATCTCCTTGTAAACATGCTGAAGTCAGACCTCTTAGTGTGTTGTACCCAGGTCTTGATTTATAAAGATGACTGAGTGACCACACACAGAGTTTGATGTTATTGAAAGAAAAGTTTAATGATACTTACAGTTCACAAAGAAATGAGAGGCATGGCTCAGCACACAAAGTCAAAGGAGAAACACCAGGTTTTGATCAGGAAGCAGAAGCAGGAGTGAGGGGAGCACAAAGACCTTGACCTTCGTTGGGGTTTCTACAAGAAAGACAAAGCAAGGCAAGGTAAATAGTTTAGGATTGAGTACTTGGAATAATTTCAGCTGGTTTTAGGCTATGGGGGTGGTACCCCTCTCTAGGTATCTGACCCTGGGATGATTAAAGCAGAAGGATTTTGCCTACTGGGGTATATAAACCAGACAGAGGAGGTATGAATCTGGATTGGTTAGTTTGCATATCAAAGGTATTCTCCAGGTTGAGTTCCTTGCCATCTCTAAGAATAGGCTACTCAGAAGGGGCAGTCTCTCCCAGCCAGAATGTTTTTTAAGATGTCAAAACATCATAATATACAGAAAATAAAAAAAAATATATACAATATACTGGGCAAATGAACTAATGGTATTTTCCTACAGAGGAATCCTTATCTATGACATGCTTTTAGCAGGATCTATCTGATCTGTCTACAATTGCCTATGTAAGGGCCAGCAAACTATAACCTATGAGTTAAGAAAGTTTTTTATCTTTTTTAAGTGTTGTAAAAATAGAATACAAAGTTTAACAGAGACTATATGTGGCCCACAAAGTCCAAAATATTTACCACCTGACTCTTTACAGAAAAAAAATTGCCAACCCCTGATTTACTGTAACCAAACAACAAATCTGCGGATTTATGGGAAAAAGTAAATTTGCTAGAAACACCGATGTTAGAAAGCAAAACTTCTGTTACATTGAGAGGTACAAAACACTTGAAAATGCATGATCATGTCATATTTTTCAACTTGACTCAGTTAACTACACACAATGATCAAAGGTTTCAAGTTTCACTTGTTGAATTTACCTATGGCTTTATGTGGAAAATGTCATCTAAGCAATGTACCTATCAGAATATAAATAAAGATAATTCATGACCCAAACAACTCCCTTCTGTACAACTGCTGTGATCAGAGCTGGAGCTTAGCTATCTTTTATGTTGACTGGAGTCCAGAGAATGCACTAATGTGGCAAGAAAGGATCTGGATTTCTGCATTCGTGGTCTTATACCTCCCTCTGCTTTATCAGTATTCACAATTTGTTGTATTCTTGATATTGCTGGGTAAGAACCTTGACTTTCTAAATCTCTAATGACCTCTTTGGTCATACACAGTTCATGTTCAATAATTTTCATGTATGAAAATGTAATGGTGTGATTTTTTTTTTATAGAAATAGTAAAGAGTGAGAAAGGAAAACAGCAAACCTGAACATTTAGGATTATGTTATGGACTGAATGTGAAAACCTCAAATTAGTTTGAAGCCTTAATTCCAATTATGATAGTTATTGGAGGTAGGGCCTTTGGGCGGTATTTGGTTTGAGAGGAGGTCATGAGAATGAGGCCCTCATGATGGGACTAATATCCTTACAAAAAAAGAGACACCAGAGAGTGTGTTCTTTTCTTTTTTTAATAAATGTACTTTATTTTTTTTTAAGATTTTATTTATTTATTTGACAGAGAGAGAGATAGCGAGAGAGGGAACACAAGCAGGGGGAGTGGGAGAGGGAGAAGCAGGCTTCCTGCTGAGCAGGGAGCCCAATGCGGGCCTTGATCCCAAAGGCAAACGCTTAACAAATAAGCCACACAAGGGCCCCGAGAGTGTGTTCTTTATCTCTCTCTAACCTGTGAGGACACAGAGTAAAGGTGGCCTTCTGGGAGCCAGAAAGAGTGTTCTCACCAGAACCCAACACTCTTGCACTCTGATCTTAGCCTTCTAGACTCTAGAACTGTGAGAAAATAAATTTCTGGTGTTTAAGCCACCCAGTGTATAGGAAATGGTGATTCTGCTAAGATGGGTATGCTGGTGCTGAGGCAGGGATAATGCGTGATGATAATGTTGACTGCAACTGCCAAGTGAACACTGAACAATCTTGTCCGCATTGTAATAATTGGTATTATTTTTTCTCTGACTTCACCTGGTAGGTGGAAGGTAGAACCTCAGTGTGGATGTCAGTATAAGAGGCTGTGAGCCATCAGCCTTAGGCGTCAGAGAATGAGATGTGATAGTTCTTTTGCATAGTCCCTGATGCTGATGATTGTTAATTCTTGAAAAAAAATGGTGTCATGTAACCATCACGTATGTTAATCTGCTTATAATTTTCCTGAAATAATACTAAAGGATTCTTAATATTGATTGGCATATCCTGTATTATGTTTCATCATTTTCTATAGATGTAATCTCAAAAGTTTATTTGCCTCATTGTTAATTAATGTTTTACTTCAGTCTTCAAGTCATCAGTTTCTTTTTTGAAGATGTTGATGAAGCTATCAAAATACATTATTCTATCCACTTACTTGAAACTGCTTTTCAACTTTATGAATGACTGGATTCATTCAAAGATTATTTGGCTTTCACCAAAATTCTTTAAATTGTTCATATTTTTTTTTCATTTTTTTTAAAATATAACGATGCAAAGATTACTATTTAAAGCCTGGTAGTATTCTATCTCTTTCAGATCCATACCATAGTAATTCAGAATCTGAACAATGTAATCCATAAATATGTGACTTTGAAACCTGATATTAGATGTTGGAGAATGCTCAAGGTAGAGGTGGTAATTTCCAACCAAGTGTGCAAATCGTCCCTCAGGGGGCCAGATGCATTATATATGACCAGTGACATTGCAATCTGCAATCATTTCTTTCTTAGGGTGCCAACTGCCCTCCAGAATGAAACACTGTGGTATAGATGCATACCTGCTGTCATAGTGTTTTGTTTTGTTTTGTTTTGACCATCAAAACAGAAATATGCATTTTTGGAATAGCAGCATCATTTTTTTCTTTCCTTTTATTTATTTATGTATTTAATCTTGTTGCACATGTAGTAATATTTGAGTAGGAGGGTAATTTCTTAAATTCATTTTGCACATTGTTTTCTTTTTCTTTGGGTAAAATTTTTGGTGTTTTTTAAAGCTATACTACATAATTGTTTGTTTGTATCACAATGAAGTTTCAAGTGTTGCGATGATTAAATGAATTGTCCCTTGAGGAACAGAAAAACTGAAACACTGTTGTGCTGCTTCATTAGACTCCTAACCAAATAGTGAAGGAAAAGTAATTTGAAAGAAACCATAAAAGGTTACCTTATTAAAACTACCCAAGTCAACTTAAGACAAATGAATGCAATATAAAAAATTAATTATCTGTAGCATTTTTCATCATTGGATATGGTTAGAATTGTAAAGCCAGTTTATTAAAATAATATTGGTTCTCATTGGATACTTGTTTATATTTCGGTAGGTAGTCCTAGACATAATTTTAGTTTCTAGTTCTTGTTTTGTTTTTTTTTTTCATCTATTTAAAGTTCAGTAGACAGAGTCATATTTTCACATTTTCAATATACATTTACTGAGAACTACTGTCAGCCAGGAAATTAGGCCTGATAATAATATCAAAAGCTGATAATAAAGCATTTAATATTTTCTAAGCTCTGTTGAAATATGTTACAGGTACTAACTTATTCCCTTGTTCCAACATGTAGATGCAAATGCTATTATAACCACATTTTAACCTTAAAGAAACTGATTATCAGAGAAGTTAAATTATTTATTCAAGGGCACCGTGAAAAACTAGCACAGACAAGACTCAACCCCATGCATGTTAGAACTTTGCTCTTAAGCAGTGAAGAGAACACACTTGTTAAAAGCTGGTTCCAAAATAACACAATACCCAAGATATGTAGTGCTCTGAGGCCTCAGAACAAACACTCTGCTCAGACAGAGACGCTTCCAGAAAGGTAATAATTGAATAGTATGAATGAGAAGGAGTTTCCCAGAGAAAGAAGGGAACTAAGATATTCAAGAAGGAAAAACACAACACACCAAATGCAAGATCATATGACACAAATGGGCAAGAATGGCAAAGGTGGAGGACTGTGTGGGAAGAGTGGTATGGCTGGTGCTGAGGGTGTGCGTAGGAGAAAGCTGGACACCAGCTAATCGTTTGCGTGATGACATAGTTGTGATCTGCATAAGGTCTTTCTCATTTACTAAGTTTTTTTTTTTTTTTTTTTTTTTTTTCTTTTTCTTTTTTTCAAGATTTTGTTTGTTTATTTATTTATTTGACAGAGAGAGAGAAACAGCATGAGAGGGGATAGGGTCAGAGGGAGAAGCAGGCTCCCCGCTGAGCCGGGAGCCCGATGTGGGACTCGATCCCAGGACTCCGGGATCATGACCTGAGCCGAAGGCAGTCGCTTAACCAACTGAGCCACCCAGGCGCCCCTCTCATTTACTAAGTTTTAACTGCCCTGAAGGCAGGGAATGTTTCTGTATCATTTACTCTATTCCTGACAGCCATCTCAATTCTTCCTGCTTCTCAATAAATGTGTATTAAATGAATGAATAAATGCATGAATACATGAATGAATGAATGATGTAGATACAGTTTGGTGGATGAACTGAAGTTAGACACTGTAAGTCCAAGAAGATTTTTTGAGTATTTATGAACAAAACTGACAAGATTGCATTTTTTATTGTTTCTTAAAAACATAACTCGGGGTAGTTTTGAAAGAGTCTTTAAAGTAGCCCCTCATGGAGATAAATGATAATTTATGTACGTATATGTTTCCACAGTATTTTGTTGCTGAGTAATTCATGAAAACTCTCTTTCTTCCTCCTGTCAAATGAGGGGATGAAATTATCAGGTCGTCGTACCCAACACGTGTGTAGCACATACTAGAGCCTGAGAACATGGTCTTACTCTGTTGATATTTTTACATAATGGACAAAACTTGCAACACAAAGCATCCAAGGCTATAGTCTGGTCATTTATGATTAAAAAACCACAAAAGCAACTTCAGAGTGGTTATATCTGGCTTATTCCCAGGTTGGGATAAAGGAGAAGATGACTTTTGAACTTTGGGTAAGTCTTAGAAAAGAAGTGATGCTTATTTTGAGGAAAGTATCACTAAATTATTTGAAAATGGAATGAACATTCTGGAGAGTAAGGCCTCCTTAATACAGCAATTTACTGATATATTGCATAAAAATCCTATTTTGTTAAACTGGTGAATTTATTCCATCCCCAATCCCCCCCCCCTTTTTTTTAACAATAGCCAAGGAAACAAGCTTCCAGAAAGTAAGAGAGAAACTGTGGTGGGCGATGAATTCCAAATGACTCCAACTATGTGAGTTCTAAGATCATGATTTTTATGATTCAAAACATGAATTGTTTTCCAAAAAGAAATCCTTCTTTATTGAAATAACAATTGAAAATAGTTAATTCTTCTCTTCTAAATATATATATATAATAACAATGAGCATAACTAATAATATTAATTCTAGAAGAGTAATTTATATTGTATAGAATACATGCTCTTATACTCACAACCTGTAAATAGGCAGGTGCTATATTCCTTTTCTCATTGTATAAAAGATTCAACTGAAGGGAGCAGTAATTTTTAAGTAATTTGCCCCAAGTTACAAAATCACAACAAATATTAGAACTAAATACCAAATTAAATGTAAATGTCTCTCAGCAGACTAGAATATCATTTTCTTTCTGTTAACTCTGACCTCAGCTTCTCATCATTACATATTTTAAATGTTGGTATACTCCTGGAGTTATGATACATACTGGAGTGTGAAACCTTTGGCACTGCTCACAGAACCAGCAGCTGGAGTTCTTCTGGCTTGATTTATCTCAACAGCTGCTTGCAGAATTATTGAAGCCAGATTCCTTTCTCTCTCTACTTTGCTCTTCTTGGGAACTGTTGATGTCATGTTATCTTTTCTGTAAAAGCTGTTATGCATCTTTCCATAAATAATGCACTTATGGTAAGGCTTCAACTTAACTTTTCGTTAAACTTCTTTGTTTTTTCTCCTTCCCCAGTGACACCTAGTGGTGTTTTATTATTTACCTCTGTTTTGTTTTCCAAGAAGGTATCTTCACCTTGGTGATAGAGACCGTTACTACTTCCCAGTATCCATTCATTTCTCATTAGTGTATTTAGCACACCATTATTTTGTTACTTGAAGTGAATAAAATGATTTCTTTTGCTCTTATTTTCTTCCTCTTATAACTTGTACTAGTAAAGTGCCGAGGCCATATTTTCTCCACAATCTTTCATCATATATTTTGAAAAGTGGACTAAACACTTTTTTTAGAAACCATTGCACATATAGCAAATGAGACGTGTTATGATGGTGGCAAAGATAAGCTGCTATGAGAGAGTTCAGATGAGTGGGGATAATGTGGGCCTGGAGTGGGCAAGGAAGACATGGAAAAGTAACATCTTAGATCAGTCTTGAATAAAATTATGGTTGTGCTGCTCATCTACAGCATAATGGGGTGGATAAAAATTAAAGAGTCTGAAAAATTAATATGCTTTTGATCCCCAGGACCTTAGTAATCTCTGATAGAGTGCTATGATGCATTAAATGCACAATAAGTATTTGCTGATTAAATGAATCTAGTAACACAGTTTGATTTAGTTCTCTTTTGATAGAGTAGAAAATATAATTTTTGTATAGGAAACAATGGTTCAGAGAAGACTGCTGCTGACTGGTAGAGATGAATATAAGAAAAAGTTATTTTTTAAAACAAAAGAGTATATGGGGTGACTGGGTGACTCAGTCAGTTAAGCATCTGACTCTTGGTTTCGGCTCAGGTCATGATCTCAGGGTAGTGAAATCAAGCCCCATGCTGGGTTCTGCACTTGGCTCAGAGTCTGCTTGGAATTATCTCTCCCTCTCCCTCAGCCTCTCCCTCTCGTGCTCTTTCTCGCTCTCTAAAATAAATAAATAAATCTTAAGAAAAATAAATAAAAGATTATAAAAAAAATCTTTCTTTTGTTTATGTTATCCCCAATAAACACTCTGCATAATAGGTTGGTCACTTTTGTAAATTTATTTTTAAATTCTACTCATAGATGCTGTCAATTATATTTTCATGCCATATGTTAAATTTTGGTTTTAATGGCAAATACACTGGTATTTCTACCTGCCTATTTTTTGGCATCTAATTTACTTTCTTGAGACCGTGAAGTTTAGACAGAACTATGAAGACACCATTTGGGTTTTGTTTTGTTTTGTTTTTTTGTGTTTTTGTGTTTTTTTGTACCTTTGACTACTTTTGACCACAAAGACACCATTTCTTAAACTCCTTTTAGCTCTTTGAGATGTTAAATATTTCATATATATAATAATTATGTATCCCAGCAATGAATTCCAAAAGTGTCATTACTACTGCTCAGGACTTTTGGTTTTAAGTTAAACTACAATAGAAGATCTCTATAAATATTCTTAACTGTTAACTACAGATATCACAACATTTTTAACTTAACCTGAGTTAAGTTGAACATTTCTTCATCTTACTTTTTTAAAAATAAGCATTTTCATGAATTATTTTATTTCTGCAGTTCTTATTGGTTGTAATTATATCAACGTAATTATTAAAATTAAGGAGAGATTTTTTTTGTTGCTTATCAAACATATGCTTTGAAAATCTATAACATGTTATTATAATGGACTCTGTATGGTTATTTATTGATACAATAATGTTTTGTAAACAACAACCACAAAACCCTATGTTTAAAACAATAAGCTCTTTTAAGCTTTTTCTTTTAAGCTCACACAGGTATGGGTTGACTAGGAGACCATGTGGTCTCAGAAGGCCGAGAGTCACCTATGTGTACCTCTGTGATTAGCAGTCATTCGCCTCAGGAAACCACTAAATGTTTTGTTTTGTTTTGTTTTCTTAGCCATACTCTCTCACTTGTCTGGGGCCTCAGTGAAGATGCCTCAGTTCTCCCTCCAGTTGGTCCCCCATTCTCTACCAGGCTAGCTCTCATTGACTTGTTCTCAAAGTGAAGTCAGAGAAGCAAGAAAAAGCACAAAAGCACTCAAGATCTCTGGAGGCCTAGTTTGGAAATGGAATATTGTCATTTTTTTCCATATTCTCTTGACCATAGCAAATCACAAAGCCAGCCCAACTTCAGAGATTCAGAAAAGAAGATCTAACTCTTTCAAAATTACAATGTTTTATTATCAAAGGAATAGCTACAGGGAAGGATGTAGAATAGGGGACAGTTTTGTAATCAAATTTTTTTTTCATTAATTTTGGTAGATATTCTCTAAATACTAATCTTTGACGAAAAAAACTTGTTTCTGACAATCTTCACAATTATAAGTCTGTTTATCTATTTTATTTCTAGTCTAATTTTTATTTCCTTTCTATGTTTTTTCGGAGTTATTTTATTAATATTTTACTAAGTACCAAGTTAGATGCTTAGCTACTTAATTTGCTATTTTTATTTTCTTATATTTAAGCACATTTAAATTCCCATATAATAACAATTTAGCATCATTCTCATAAGGAGCAATAATTTAAAAATATTTAATTATAAATATTTTCCAATTTCAAGTGTGGGTTCTTATTTGATATAAATTATTTATTAGCATATTTTAAATTTCAAATATGCATTTGTAAAAAATTTAACTTTTAGATAGTGTTTTCTGATATAATGGCATTGAATCCAGAAAATGTAGATTGAATCACAACATAGATGATTCTCACAAACATAATTTGGAACAAAGTCATAAAGCACAAAATAAAACATAGTTATGGTTCTATTTATATAAAGTTCAAAAGCAAGCAAAATTATTCTTTATCCTTTGGGAGTATGTAGTGACTAGGTGGTGGCATAAGGGGGGTTTTGAGAATGCTGGTAATATGTTTTTCTTGATCTAGGGTCTAGCGACAAGGTTGTTGATAATTTGTGAAAATTCATCAAGCTGTATGTATTTGTGAATTATGCACATTTTTGTATGTTTGCCACACTTCAGTAAAAAGCTGAAAAATCTCAATGAATTTGCTCATAGCAGAGTTTATAGACAGCTGAAGAGAATTAGCAGAATAAAATATACATTTAAGTAACTATGAGTTTGTAGCACAGATTCAAAGAGAGAAAATTATGAACAAGAGGTTATACATGTGGTGAATACCTTTTCTGATGTGTGTCACTCCTCCCATCAAGACATAGAGTCTAATTCCTCACTGCTTGAATCTGGTATGGCCCTAGGACATGCTTTGATCAATAGAATGTAGCAAAAGTGACATTGTTTTACTTTCAAGTCTGCTCTTTGGGAAGCCTTGCAATCAAGCAGTCCGTAAGCTGCTAGCAGGTGCCAGGTGGACTTATCACACTTACACAGATCTAGTCATTGGGAATACAACCAGATCAAATGATTTTACACAGTTTGTAACTTCTGGTAGAGCAGGCAACTTGAACTTCATACTCTCATTGATCTCTCTTGCCCCCAAGTTCTGTAGGGATGATTCAAAATGGGCCCTGGTGAATTCTGAGCACACAGCTACTTCGTGTCCACTTTTGGAACCCCAAGTTTAGGAAACCCTAAATTTCATAATGTGCTGCGAAAAAACTTGCCCAAACTTTATTCCAAAGAAGACATGGTATTTATTACTCTGGAATGTAAGAAAATCTTCTCTGATAACAAAATATTGTCTTGCTATATCTCCTTATACAAACATTTTTAAACTGGCCATAAATGCCAAGCCACATAGAAATGTAAGGGATTCATGGAGAATTGTTTCTCATCAGCAACTTCTGAATGCTTCTATAATGTAAAGAGGACTAATCTAGCATCTAGAGGAGGGCATGTGAAATATCAGGAGCATTCCCTCTGAGAACTCTTTTATAAATAAAGAAAGAAACTCAGTTGAATTCAGCCCAAATTGCTGATTCACATATTGTGAACAAATAGTACACTGAGTTTTTTGTATGATTTGTTACCCAATATTAGATAACTGAAACAAAGATGTTAAGATTCATAATAGGAGCGGCGCCTGGGTGGCTCAGTTCATTGAGCAATTGCCTTCTGCTCAGGTCATGACCCCAGAGTCCCTGCTCAGCAGGGAGTCCGCTTCTCCCTCTGACCTCCCCCTTCTCATGCTCTTTCTCTCTCTTTCTCTCTCATTCTCTCTCTCTCTCAAATAAATAAATAAATTCTTTAAAAAAAAAAAAAGATTCATAAAAGGAAATATCTCAAAGCACAGCTGGCTACTTTTCAGAATAGTCATGGATTATTTGTACAAAATGATTATCAATAATCTCATTTTTCTAGGACCATTTTTGTAAAAATACTTTCCGGAAGCTATTTGGAAATATGTATATATTCCCGCAAATAAAACATTCTACACAATAGTGCTTTATTATCAGTGCTTAAGTTATAATTAAAGAAAAACCTTTTTATAGATACCACTATTTTTTTTCACTAAGATTTTGAGCCACTGAGAATATAACTACCAAGCCTATGCAAATACATATTCATAACATCTGTATTCATTTGATATAGACCTGGTGAGTCCAACTGTGAGTTTTTCTTTTGGTTCCTGGCAGAAGCGGAACACTTGAAGTCTGTTATTATGGAGATTGTTCTTTTATTTGTTCAACAATCATGAATTGTTCACAGTTATGTCTCTCCTCTGCTCTCCTGTGATTCTATGGTTCTTCCTTCATTGCACTTCCCCTTTCTCTCTGCCCCCACTACCTTAAGCCTACTTACTGCTCCATAGTGACATAAGGTGGTTACTTTTCCCCAAAATGTTCTTTTTGAAATAACTGTACTGTTTCCTTTTATCTTTCAGCTCTTTGGTCAAATATCATTGTGTCAGACCCTCACTCCTTGACTACCCAGTTTAATGCCCATCACTCCCTATTATAATTTCATGCTTCTTTCCATACCACTTTATCACCATTAACAATTTTTAAAAAAATCTTTTTGTTTGTTTTTCTTTATTAGCTGTCTCTTTCCTGAAAATAAACTTCAAAAAACATGGGTCTTTGTTTGTTCACTGTAATGTTCCTAGTGCTTGAAACAGTTCCTAGTACAAAGTAAGTGATCAAATATGTTTGCTGAATGAATGAATACATGAATTAATGGAGTACAACCAGCCTCTGTTATTTTAAAAAGAATCCCCAACATCACAGTAGTATAATAAAATTTTATTTGTCACATGTGTTAGGGGTTCTGATTTATGACTTCTCACTTCAGGAGCTGATTGATACTGAACCATCTACACATTGCTGCCAATGTAGCAAGGAAATGAGGGTTAAACCACACACTAGTTCTTAAACTCTCCTACTCAGGAATTATAAAGAGAAAATTCAGTCATATTTCATTGGCCAAGGTAGCTAAATTGTATCTACCATGTGCCAAAAGAAAAGAGGCTGTGATAAGGGCAGAGATGGTATTTGTATATGGTGGTTGGGGAACACCTCTCTAAGAGAGTAACCTTTGAGTTGAACTCTAATTTATTACTGGAGGTTGACAGCTCTCATGTTCTAAAACATGATTGAGATCCCAGTTCTATGTGATCTGTCAAAAATGAATAGAGTTATCCTTACCTCTTGTGTTGCTGCATTAAATAAGATGAATTCATACAAAGCACTTAGCAATTGGAAATTAGTAATGGAAATTAGTCTGAAAATTAGTAAATGCTAAAAAATGGTATCCGTTATTAATATTATTATCACTACCATTTGAAATCATTTTGAATTAAATATGAAGTCTTTCTTAAAACAGTAAAATGTGAAAGTATATCTGAAAGGAGTTAGAGCACTGCTAAGTGGATTTTGTCATAAAAATGGCCATCCATGGTTGTAGGATAATCACTCAGAGGTAAGTTTTGAATCATGTTTGGTTGAAAAAGTGGCTACACACTGATTAACATGTAAGGTAAGTAGCTCTTGAAACCAGAGCAATGATGGGATATATTGAAGAAAGCAATTTTCTGAAGACCAGGCAAATAAAACTTGCCAGAAATATAGGGTCAAATTTTACTCAGGATTTATGTTTTATAACCCACCTACTACTACCAGTTGCCTTAAGTATTAGTAAGAATATGTTGCTCAGGGGGCGCCTGGGTGGCTCAATCAGTTAAGTGTCTGACTCTTTATTTCAGCTCAGGTCATGATCTCAGAGTCGTGAGATTGAGCCCCACCTCGGGCTCTGTGCTGAGCATGGAGCCTGCTCAAGATTCTCTCTCTCCCTCTCTCTCTGCCCTTCCTTCCTGCTCCTGCACTCTCTCTCTCTCTCAAAATAAATAAATAAATAAATAAATAAATAAATAAATATAAATAAAATAAAAGAATATGTTGTTCAGTAATAAAAGTTCATTCTGGAGACAGAAAACTTTAAGAAAGTGTTATATTTGATTATTTTTAGGTAGATTACAAATTTTACAATGTTGATCATGTGTGGGCATGTGCTATAAAATTGAATGCTTTAAAAAGATTAATATGATAATATAAATAATTGTATAATGCCAAGGTCTTAACTTTAACAACAGGGATGAAAAACATTGGTATTGGATTACAGGAGGAAATTTAAGAAGACAACCTTGAAATGATAGTTTGGAGGAAATTTTGACAGGATGCCTTTAGAGTGGAGACAGGTGATGATGAATTTGCATGCAAAAATAAATAAAAGAAAGTAAACCATAACATTCTATTTCTCCTATCTTGTTCTAAACTCAGTAAACAAAGTTGAAAGTAATTAGGCATGTTGGTTAAACACATGGTACTTATTAATAGAGTAATTAACATAGATTTCCGCAGTAAGGTAAGAATGTATATATTAATACTTGATTTATTATGCAAGGACATTATGTTGTTTAACTCATTGGTGGAAATAATGAACATTACTACAATTTAAGTCATATATTTACTGGAAACCCTACTTGAAGTTATGTTGTACAAAGAAGAGTTAAAAAGACAGGAATAAGATCCAAAATGGTTGCTTATAATCATATGGTACTAATTAGTGTATCGCTAACACTGGTTGTTAAGGAGCACAGTGTGACTTACATTTCCATTTTGATTTAACACGTTTTATCTGGGTGTTTAGTTGTTCATGGGTATGCGAATTTATTTTACCATTCACTGAGATCTCAGTGGTAGCTATGATATTTCTGACTTAACTGAGCTTTTCCTACCTCGAGTTTTAGAAAAAAAAAAAAAATTCCTCAAAGCACTAAATTACTTTTAGTATTATAATTTCTAGTCCTTTGTCTCTCCTTGATCCTCTGACATTTTTTTCATGTCTCCTCTTGTAGAGCACTTAAGCAGAGCTATTTTGATTAAATAACTCCCCAGAGAACTGAGATTATAATACAATAGTCTTCCAAACAGGTTATTCTTGAGTACATATTGCCATTATGCAGTGCAGATATAAAATCAGTATTTCATAAATGCATGTTTCTATGAAATCTGCCAAGTAGATGAATATCTCTTTCATTGTTCCTGACATCATTGAATTATAAACAATAAAGTGAAGCTCAAATTGTTTATTTGCAATGGAACAGCTCTGAGAAAAATTTCAGTTATCAATGATATAGTAACCTCTAGGAAAGACAGTAACTTCAAAATTACAGTGAACATGATCTGAAATAATTTCCCTTAAATTGGGCAATTGCTCAGAATTGCCATAAATCAATTCTCCAGATCCAATAGAGTTAAAATGAGTGGTGAGTACATTCTTATTCAATTCATTTTCCTTTTTTTTTTTGATTCAATCTGCTTCAGTATTTTGGAGTTAAGATGGCATAAGATTGGTAAAAGTAATTACTCATTAGCACAATTTCACCATAGCAGAGCACTTCACTATTAGTCAAATAATTTACTCTTCTGAGAAATTAGTTTGCACCTTTTAAAAACAGCTCCCAGAAAAAGTACTCTTCCTTCTTTATGTCATCATGCACTTGGAAAATTTCAAATTTTAAAGTAAAACATGAGACGATTTAATTGAATCTTCAGAACTCTACTTTTCAAGTAAAATAAAGCCAAAGATAGAATTTTTATCATGGTGATTAACTATTAACCTCTTCTCACTTTTCATGTAATTTGACTTTTAATAAAGACCACTGTACGTTAAATCTTTAGCATATAAGAGGCCTATGAAGCCTGATATCAGTTTTAAAATTCCCATTTCATATAGCTATCTTAATCCACTGACTTCAGAAACAATGAAAAATTCTTGACAGATTTTTTTTTAAGATTTTATTTATTTGGGGCACCTGGGTGGCTCAGTCGGTTAAGCATCTGCCTTTGGCTCAGGTCATGATCCTGGGGTCCTGGGATCAAGTCCCGCATCAGGCTCCTTGCTCAGTGAGGAGCTTGCTTCTCCCTCTCCCTCTGCTCGATCTGATGCTCCTCCTGCTTGTGCTCTCTCTCTGTCAGGAAAGATTTTATTTATTTATTTGAGAGGGAGTGTGAGCGAGCAAGAGAGAGAGAGCATGAGCAGGGTGAGAGGGAAAGGAGGTTTATTTTGCTTGCTATTTTTTTACTTAAAATTAACAGGTTAATCCTGGTTGGGTATTTATCTAATTTTTTGCATGAAAAGATGTACTTACTAAATAATGCATTTCCAAATTTTTATTAATTTTGGGACGGTGAAGGGTGCAAGAATTTTCCCACCACAATAATATGTCAGGTATACTTAACAAAACGTTTGAAATGTACACTTAATTTCTAGAATTTCCTGAGCTATGATTATACATTAATAATGAATAAGATCAGGGGCGCCTGGGTGGCTCAGTTGTTAAGCATCTGCCTTTGGCTCAGGTCATGATCCCAGGGTCCTGGGACTGAGTCCCACATTAGGCTCCCCTCTCAGCAGGAAGCCTGCTTCTCTCTCTCCCACTCCCTCTGCTTGTGTTCCTGCTCTTGCTATCTCTTCCTCTGTCAAATAAATAAATAAAATCTTTAAAAAAAAATGAATAAGATCAATAGTAAGGAGGAGAAAGTAGTTGTTTCAAGGATACAATTCCTTTTTTTTTTTTTTTTTTAATTAAAGCAAAAGGCAACTGTATCCTGATTCATCTCCACTGACAGACCAATACTGACACCAATGTACCTGACTTTCACCAATCCTTCATCATTTTCTCTGTGATCCTACGGCTATTACCGTCTCTTCTGACTTGACCAAACAAAACATTGAAAAAGAACACTTACTGTATATCTAAATTAATGAAACCAGGGGTGGAAAAAGAAGCACTGTGCCACTTGAGATATTTTTGCTCTCATAAAAGATAGAGGTGCTCATGAGGTCAAGAGCTCTTTGGTTATAACTTCCAAGCATTCTAGCAATAAGAAAAAAAATTCTGTATTTTACTGTATTTCTTAAAATTCTTTTTTTCTTTTTTCTTTCATTTTCTCTCTCTCTTTTTTTTCCTATTCTATATGTAGCACTCTTGAAAATATAATAGACACAAAAAATCTACTTTCACTTTTCTCTTGGCTGAATATAAAAGTTCTGAATATTGTCACATCTATCTCTTATCATTGATCATTTTGCTCTCAGTCTTGGCAAAATGAATATTGAAAATTTTGTACATGATAGCATGTTTTAAGTATATTTTACTCTTTTCATTTTACATTAAAATGCTCTTTCTCTTTCTCACCAGTTTATTTTATACTAACATTGAAATATGTAAAGAAAAACAAAAAAATGTACAGAATGACATTAAAATTCATATAAATTTGAGATATTTATCATTTAATATTCTCACTGTCATTGTTAAGTTCATATTACTTTTAATCTTAGCTAAAATAATATCTAAAAAATTGTGATTTTCCTTATAAAATATATCATTAATTTTATGTTAGAATTACTTTAATATACTAATAGCAAATCTAGTGTGTTTAAAATTGCAGAATATTTATTCCAAAGCTGTGACTCAAGATTTTTATTTATTTGGGTTTAAAAAATTGGACCTTCAAATATTATTTTGAATAAATGAAGATAAAAGTGAAAATCAAGGTCAGAAATGGAATCTAAAGTTAATAAAATTTACCCAGGTATCCATTGCTCTAAATAAATTTGGGATGGGAAATCATCTTTTAGGGAAAAGAATTTGAGGATATTTGATATAGTTAAGAATATCATTTTGATATTTATACTGTTAATAGCTTGTTTTTCCCCCCTCTCTAAAAATGGACCTTAATTTTTTTATTCTAAATACATGATATGTATCTAATTAAAGTAGAGTTATGTAAAATAATCCACTTCTCAGAAGAATTATTGTTTCACAAATGACATTTTTTAGTTACTGACATAGACATAATCAGAATTTTTCCTTATTTGTGAATACTTCTAGCATGAAAAAATATTTAGTAAAACAATCAACTTTTACAATATTATCATTATTTTTGTCCTTATAATAAAACTATTATAATAAAATTCATTACACTTAAAAATCAAGAACAATAATCACATCACATATGTCCACATTCTAAGTAAAATAACTTCCATTTTTCCACAAATTTCCTTTCAGACTCTGCCTACATGCATGCATTTTTTACATCATTACTTCTGTACTCAATACTTTTGTTTTCATTTTAGATTTGACCACAGTCATATCTTCCCTATTTTCCAATTCCTATTCCTGGCATACTCATCTTTCAGTACTATGGCTACTATTGACCTGTTTGGTTTTGCCCAATGTGAGAACTCATGACTGCGTGGCCACCCCCAGAACAGTAGAATTTTCTACCCCATGAAACTGACTATTCACATGCCTGACTGCTTTCCAGTACACTGAAGTTGAAGGGTTACAAAATATGCCACTTTGGTTTAGTGATTATTTTGAAATATAGGCAGTTCAAAAACAACAAATGCAGGAAAAAACTTTCCTGAACTCCCCTTATCTGCCTTAAGACAGATCCCCATAAGGAATTCAGTTGTCATAAACCCCTTGGAGTTTCACCAATTCTTATCCCAGGACAGGAGACTAGTAGTGACACCACATGCACTCAACTTTTGTCACAACTATCATATTTTTCATCCAGTCTTCTAAGGACCCATTCATCTTTCCTAAAAAACCTTCACTCTCCCCTAAGAGGCCTATGCAACCCCTCCCCTTTCCTCTTTAAGATGGTATTTAATTCTGAATTCTAAACCAATTCAGAGACTTACTCACTTTTTCTGGGTCACTCCCATGTATACATGAGGTACACTTGTTAAACTTCTGTTTGGTTTTCTCTTGTTAATCTGTCTTACATTAGAAGGCTCAGCTCAGAACTCAGATGGTAGAGGAAAAATATCTGTGTGAAAAATTATTTTATCTCTTGTTCTAATATCCTATATAACCACATTCTGGCATTATCTTCCAGGAAATACATAAAATCAAACCTATTTTCCTATTTTTATAATAATGAAATTCTTAAAATTGAATTAAAAAATACGATTTACAATAGCATCAAAACTATGAAGTATTTAGGGATAAATCTGGCAAAACATGACCTACACACTGAAAATTATAAAACATTGAAGAAAGAAATTAAAATAAGTGGGGAAATGCTTTTTCATAGATTAGAAGACTAAATATTGTTATGATGTCAATACTCTCCAGATTTATCTATAGGTAGATTTCCCAATCAAAATCCCAAAAGATATTTTTGTAGAAATTGAAAGGCTGATTCTAAAATTTAGAATCAGCCAACACAGAGAAATTAAAATCTCCAAAATAACCAAATAATTTTGAATCAGAAAAATGTTAAAGGAGTAACACAACCTAAATTGTAGACATATTATAAAGCTACAATAATCAAAACAGTGTGATATTGACATCAAGATAAACAAATAGATCAGGGGCACCTGGGTGTCTCAGTCATTAAGCATCTGCCTTCAGCTCAGGTCATGACCTTGTGGTCCTGGGATTGAGCCCTGCATCAGGTTCGCTGCTCCGCAGGAAGCCTCCTCTCCCTCTCTCAATCCCCCTGCTTGTGTTACTATTCTCACTATCTCTTTCTCTGTCAAATAAATGAAATCTTAAAAAAAAAAATGATAAACAAATAGATCAGTGGAATAGAGTGCTCAGAAACAGACCCACAGAAGTCTCTTTCAGACTTCCTTTAAACCTTTGACATTGGTTTTTGTCAAAGGTAAAACAGCAATTCAATGAGCAATGCTAGTCTTTTCAACAAAAAATGCTCAAACAATTGGATAATTATTGCAAAAATAGGATTTTTAATCCATACTTCACACTATATACAAATTAACTCAAGATGAATCAAAGACCTAAATGTAAGACCTAAAGCTATAAAACTTCTAGAAAATACACAGAGGAAAATCTTCATGATCTTGAATTATGGGGAGATTTCTTAGCTATGACACCAAAGGCACAATCTGTTTTTCAATAATTAAAAAAAAAATTAAGATGGTTTGAAAGACAGTGTTAAAAGAATGAAAATGCAACCATTGGGGCATGAGGAGTTAAGATGGCAGAGCAGTAGGGGGACCCTAGGCTTGTCTTGTCTCTCAAAAACAGCTAGATAAATATCAAATCATTCAAATACCCAAGAAATCAATCTGAATGCTGAGAGAACATACTGCAGAACCAGCGGGAGAGAAGAAGCAACATTGTGGAAGATAGGAGGTACAGATACATGATTCCAGTGAAAAGAGAATCACAGGTGCTGTAGAAGGAAATGGGCCTTGATCTCCAAGAGAGGAGAAAGAGAGATAGAGAAACAGAAGGAAAGTGGTGTGCAAGGGATTGCACAAAAGAAACACTTCCCCAAAACCATTGACTGGGAAAACGAGAGAGGCCAATTATCACAAGTTTTTACAAGTAGGGAGCTGTAAGTTTGAAGTTTTAGAAGATTGCACCACCACTGGCTGGAGCCTGGTGGGTATAGTTCTTGTGTGGTGGGGAGGGCAGAGGCCCTGCAGGGGACAGCATGCTCTGAGGATCCCCTGGGTCACCCTGGAAGAGACAGTTCTCCTTCTTGGAGGTCATTTGGGAGAGGTGGCACAGCTTGTCTGGAGACAAAAGAGCTGGCAGGCACCAATGTGCTGCCCTGTTTATCAGCATAGATACAGAGACACTTGCTGATGGCAGCAAACCTTGGTGCTGGCTTTTTGCTGTGCTTTAACATAAACTGTGAACCACTGTGTGATTGTGTAACTATTTTTCTGGGACTAACTGGCACCACCCACAGCATGGCAAGACCCTCCCCTAGAGAATCAGAACAGGTCTGTGCTGCATTGGATCCCTAAAATTTGGAATTCTGAAACCCAATCACATGCCTGAGATAAAACACAGGAATACTGTGCCACCTGCCATGCAAACAGCTCAGACACAGAGTGAAGGCAGGACTCTGACAGAAGCCAGGGACATAAGAGATTATTCAGTCTTCTGTGATGGTTTCTTGAAGAGTAGCAGGTGTGAATTCCCTGCCCTGGGGAGGAAAGAAAAGGCAATGCCATTTCGCCTCCACCCATCAGAATTGACCATCTTCAATGAGCATCACAGCACCCCCAGTAGAGGCTGGAGCTGCCAACACCAATCCCACCCCCTCTGCACCCTCTAGGTGCATCTTTACTAGGGCAAGTAGGCCTGAGGTGAAATAGGCCCTTCCCCCAGAAGACCAGCACAAACCCCTCAAGCACACCAAGTCTACTGATCATAGAGTGCTGCAAAGCTTCAGCTCTAGGGGAAATAAGATCTAGCCTCCTTTAACCGGCAGACCAAAACACACCTAGATAAAACTTGCCAGACTGTGGACAAGGTCTGAACACTCCCCACTGAAGGCAAGGAGAAACTCTGCAGAGGACTGACCTGAAGAAAAGAGCAGCCAAAACACAACAGAAGAGTGCACACTCTGAAACACGTCCTGAAGCACCAGACCCAAGACAGTATGGGACCTCTTCTTAGTATAGCCATTACTCTCAGGAGCAGGAATATAATAGACTTTTCTAACACACACACACACATACACACACACACACACACACACACAAACACACACAAAACAAAACAAAACAAAACAAAACAAAACAAAAACCAATGATCTAGACAAAATGACAAGACAGAGAAATTCACTCCAAAAGAAAGAATGGGAAGACATAATGAACAGGGATTTAGTCAAAACAGATATAAGAAAGATGTCTGAACCAGATTTTAAAACAACAATCATAAGGATACTAGCTGGACTTGAGAAAAGCATAGAAGACACTAGAGAATCCCTAACTGCAGAGATATAAGAACTAAAAACTAGTCAGGGCCGGAATAAAAAGTGCTATAACTGAGATACAAAATTGTTGGATGCCATAACAATGAGGATGGATGAAGCAAAGGAATGAATCAATGATATAGAAGATACAATTATGGAAAATAATGAAGCTGAAAAGAAGTGGAAAAGAAAAGTATTAGATCACAAATGCAGACTTAGGGAACTCAGTGACTCCATAAAGTGTGTTAACATTGATATCATTGGAGTCCCAGAAGAAGAGAGGGAAAAGGGGTCAGAAAGTTTATTTTAGCAAATCACAGCTGAAAATTTTCCTAATCTGGGGAAGGAAATAATCATCCAAATCCAGGAAGCACAGAGAACGCCCATCAAATTTAACAAAAGCCAGCAATCAGCAAGACATATCAGAGTAAAATTTGCAAAACATAGAGGTAAGGAAAGAATCCCGAAAGCTGCAAGGGAAAAGAAACCCTAACCTACAAGGGACAACAAAATATGTTTACACGATCTATCCACAGAAACCTGGCAGGCCAGAAGAGAATGGCATGATATATTCAACATGGTGAAGGGGAAAAATATGCAGCCAAGAATATTTTATCTAGCAAGACTGTCATTCAGAATAAAAAGAGAGATAAAGAGTTTCCCAGACAAATAAAACATAAATGACTTTATGACCACTAAACCAGCCCTACTAGAAATATTAAAGGGGACCTTTTTTTTTTTTTTAAGATTTTATTAATTTGTTTATTTGACAGAGAGACACAAAGCCAGATAGGGAACACAAGCAGGGGGAGTAGGAGAGGGAGAAGCAGACTTCCCACTGAGCAGGGAGCCCTATGTGGGACTCAATCCCAGGACCCCAGGATCATGACCTGAGCCAAAGGCAGATGCTTAACGATTGAGCTATCCAGGCTCCCTTAAAGGGGACCCTTTGAGTGGGAAAGAAAGACCAAAAGCAACAAAGACTAGAAAGTAAAAGAGAAAATCTCCAGAAACAGCGACTTTAAAGATAATACAATGGCACTAAATTCTAATCTATCAATAATTACTCTGAATGTAAATGGGCTAAATGCTCCCTCTCCTTCTGCCTCTCCCCCAGCTTGTACTCTCACTCACTCACTCTCTCTCTCTCTCAAATACACAAATAAAATCTTAAAAAAAAAAGAATGAATGGGTTAACCAGGAAATTAAAGAAGAAATAATTTAAAAAAATACATGAAAACAAATGTAAACAAAAACATGGCAGTCCCAATCCTTTGGGATGAAGCGAAGGTGGTTCTATGGGAGAAGTATATAGAAAGGGGCCTACCTCAGGAAGCAAGAAAAGTCTCGAATAGACAACCTAACCCTACACCTAAAGGAGCTAGAAAAGAACAGCAAATAAAGCTTAAAGCCAGCAGAAGAGGGGAAATAATAGAGATTAGAGCAGAAATAAGTGATATAGGAACAATAACAACAACAACAACAACAAAAAACACACAGTAGAACAGAACAATAAAACTAAGAGCTGGTTCTTTGAAAGAATTAACAAAATTGATAAACCCCTAGGGAGACTTATCAAAAAGAGAAGAGAAAGGACACAAATAAATAAAATCATGAATAAAAGAGGAGAGATTGTAACCAACATCACAGAAATACAAACAATTATAAGAGAAGATTATGAAAAATTATATGTCAACAAACTGGGCAATTTGGAAGAAATGGATAAATTCCTAAAAACATACCAATTACCAAAACTGAAACAGGAAGAAATGGAAAATTTGAACAGACACATAACCAGCAAAGAAATTGAATCATTAATCAAAAATCTCCCAACAAACAAAAGTCCAGGCCCAGATGGCTTCCCAGGGGAATTATAATAGACATTTAAAGAAGAGTTAATTCCTATTACTCTCAAGCTGTTCCAAAAAATAGAAATGGAAAGAAAACTCTCAAACTCCTTCTATGAGGCCAGCATTACCTTAATTTCAAAATCAAAGATCCCACTATAAAGGATAATTACAGACCAATATCCCTGATGAACATTGATGCAAAAATTCTGAAAAAGTTACTAGCAAATTGAATCCAACAATACATTAATAGAATTATTCACCATGATCAAGTGAGATTTATTCTTGGGCTACAGTTTTGGTTCAATATTCATAAATCGATCAACATGACATGCCACATTAATAAAAGAGGATAAGAACCATATGATTCTCTCAATAGATGCAGAAAAAGCATTTGACAAAGTACATCTATTCTTGATAAAAACCCTCAACAAAGTAGGGATAGAGGGAATATACCTCAACATCATAAAGCCATATAAAAAAGACCTACAGTTGGGGCGCCTGGGTGGCTCAGTTGGTTAAGCGACTGCCTTCGGCTCAGGTCATGATCCTGGAGTCCCTGGATCGAGTCCCGCATCGGGCTCCCTGCTTGGCAGGGAGTCTGCTTCGCCCTCTGACCCTATCCCTTCTCATGTGTTCTTTCTCTCTCATTCTCTCTCTCTCAAATAAATAAAATCTTTAAAAAAAAAAAAAGCACTTTAAAAAAAAAAAAAAAAAGACCTACAGTTAATATCATCCTCAATGGGGAGGGGCGCCTGGGTGGCTCAGCTGGTTAAACGTCTGCCATCAGCTTGGGTCATGATCTCGAGGTCATGGGATCAAACCCCACATTGGACTACCTGCTCAGTGGGGTGTCTCCTTCTCCCTCTCCTTCTGCCCCTCCCCCCGCTCATGCTCAAACTCTCTCTATCACGCTGTCTCTCTCTGTCACATAAATAAATAACATCTTCAAAAAAAAAAAAAAAACACATCATCCTCAATAGGGAAAAACAGAGAGCTTTTCCTTGACAGTCAGGAACAAGACAGGAAGTCCTAGTCTATTTAACATAGTACTGGAAGTCCTAGTCTCAACAATCAGACAACAAAATCAAGAAATCAAAGGCATCCAAATCATCAAGGAAGAAGTCAAACTTTCACTATTTGCACACAATATGATGCTCTGTGCAGAAAATCTGAAAGACTCCAGCAAAAAATTACTAGAACTGATACAAAAATTCAGCAAAGTCGCAGGATACAAAATCAATGTACAGACATCTGTGGCATTTCCATACACCAATAATGAAACAGCAGAGAGAGAAATCAAGGAATCAATCTCACTTACAACTGCACCAAAAACCATAAGATACCTAGGAGTAAACCTAACAAAAGAGGTAAAAGATGTGTATTGTGAAAACTGTAGAACACTTATGAATGAAATTGAAGATGACACAAAGAAATGGAAAAACATCCCATGATCACAGATTGAAAGAACAAATATTGTTAAAATGTCTATATTACCCAAAGCAATCTACATATTTATTGAAATCCCTTTCAGAATACCACCAGCATTTTTCACAAAGCAAGAACAAAATTTGTATGGAAACACAAAAGATCCCAAATAGCCAAAGCAACCTTAAAAAAGGAAAGCAAAGCTGGAGGCACCACAATTCTGGACTTCAAGCTATATTACAAAGGTGTAGTCATCATGACAGTATGGTACTGGCACAAAAATAGACACAAAGATCGATGGAACAGAATAGAAAGCCCAAAAATGGACCCACAACTGTACGGTCAACTATTCTTTGATGAAGCAGGAAAGAATATCCAATGGAAAAAAGACAGTCTGTTCAACAAATGGTGTTGGGAAAACTGGACAGCAACTTGCAGAAGAATAAAACTGGAACATTTTCTTACACCATCCACAAAAATAAATTAAAAATGGATGAAAGACCTAAATGTAAGAAAGGAAACCATCAAAATCCTAGAGGAGAACACAGGCAGAAACTTTGAAATTGGCCATAGCAACTTCTACTAGCCATGTCTCCTGAGGCGAGGGAAACAAAAGCAAAAATGAACTATTGGAACTTCATCAAGATAAAAAGCTTCTGCACAATGAAGGAAACAATCAAGAAAACTAAAAGGCAACCTTGAGAATGGGAGAAGATATTAGCAAATGACACATCTGCTAAGGGGTTAGTATCCAAAATCTATAAATAATTTACCAAACTCAACACCCAAGAAAGAAATAATCCAGTTAAGAAATGGGCAGAAAACATGAACAGACATTTGTCCAAAGAAGACATACAGATGGTTAATAGACACATGAAAAAAATGCTCAACATCACACTTCATCAGGGAAATATAAGTCAAAACCACAATGAAATACCATCTCACACCTGTCAGAATGGCTAAAATTAAGAACACAAGAAACAACAGATGTTGGTGAGGTTGTGGAGAAAGGAGAACCCTCTTACACTGCTGATGGGAATACAAATTGGTGCAGCCACTCTGGAAAACAAGGAGGTTCCTTAAAAAGTTAAAAATAGAACTACCCTTCTACCTGGCAATTGCATTTAGGTATTTACCCAAAGGATAGAAAATACTGATTCCAAGGGACACATGCACCCTGATGTTTATAGCAGCATTATCAACAATAGGCAAATTATGGAAATATCCCAACTGCCCATCACCTGATGAATGGATAAAGAAGAGCTGATTTTACACACACACACACACACACACACACACACACACACACACACACTGGAATATTACTCAGCCATTAAAAAGATGTGCAGCAAAGTAGATGGAGTTAGTGTATTACTCTAAGTTAAATAAGTCAGTCAGAGAAAAACAAATACCATAGGATTTCACTCATATGTGGAATTTAAGAAACAAAACAGAGGAACTTAGGGGAAGGGGAAAAAAGAGAGAAGGAGGCAAATCACAACAGACTCTTAACTATAAAGAAGAAACTGAGGGTTGATGGAGGGAGGTAGGCAGGGAGATGGGTTAAATAGATGTTGGATATTAAGGAGGGCACTTGTGATATACACTGGGTGTTAAATGTACATGATGAATCATTAAATTCTACACTTGAAACCAATTTTACCATATATGTTAACTAGAATTTAAATAAAAACTTGAAATAAAAAATCCAACAATTGGCAGAAGGAAAATATTTGTAAAGCATATATTGGATAAACATATTTTATCTAAAATGTGTAATAAATTTTTAAGACTCAACAATAAGAACAATAAAAACAAAAAAAAAATGAAAAAATGGCAAAATATTTAATTTAATATTTAAACAGAAACTTTACCAAAGAAAATCTCTTATATAGTGATAAGAGTTTAATCAATGAAGCAGAACACTATGTCCAGGAGATTTCGTTGGTTTTAATTACTTTTCTAGCATTAGTATCTAAAATTTAGTATATGTGCTGCTGAAGCGAGCACTAGTATCTAAAATTTAAACATAATTTTACTTATGTTTTTGCTGGACTTCATAAAAGAAAGATGAGACAAAGGCACTCCTCTTCAAATAGATAACTTGTTCTAAAAATAAAAGAGCTATATCATTAGTTAATTGGAGCTTACTAAATTTTTAATTTATATAAAACATTAGTAACTAGTAAGCATTTTTAGAGACCATGGTAGTTGAGGAAAATAAAACAAAATTTTATTTTTTTGGACAATACAATATTTATATTAGTTAATACAACTTAATTAATCTTCTTTAGTTTTATTACCAGCATAAGTACTTTCGTGTTCCAGTGGCCAAACACAAAGCAAGATATTTGACAAACTCACCAAGTAAGGAATATTTGTTGCTCAAAGCAGGATATTTGATCAAAAGCCTTTTAAATTGAATCTGATTTAAAAAATAGCCATTATCCCCTTTTTTCATCAATTTTGCTTGAATAAATTTTGGTCATTAAGGAACACAAAATGCTGAATGACTTCCAGTGTTTTATTTAGGATAGACCTTAAGCTTTGGGGAGGAATTTTATTTTCTTATTCAAGATATAATAATGTTGATGCTATTTGTCATGGACCAAAACTAGACAGCTTAGTAATTTAGAGCCAGCCCTTTCCGTGAATCATTTTTGAAATAGCAGTGGCACTAGCACTACAGGCTTCCTATTACTGATTATTTTTAAAGTTATAAGTCCAAAAGTTCAATCTGATAACATGACCTTATTTCACCAATCAAAAGGTTGAAGGAGAAAGGTTAACACTTTTATCAAGTCACCAGAGGAATCTTTGGCATAGCCAAACTGCACATGCCAATTCAATACATTGCTTCCAAATTTTTTACAAATGAATTTTGGGATTTAAAAAATATTGGAATATAAATTTCATTTAATTTTATTTTTTTTAATAAGTTTCTCTCTGTAATGCAGTGATAAGAAAGAACATCAGAGTGCTACCTTATTTTGGTCAGTATAAGATATTCAAAATTAATCCCAAAAAGTTAAATTTAGGACTTCTAAGATATGATCTCCAAAAATATTTGAATTAGTGGTATGTTAAATGAATTTTGTTGTCCTTTCTCTCTACCACAGTCCACTTACACATGTGATGCAAAATCCATAGATCCAATGCTCATGTATTTTTCATTTTTATTAATAAAATTTTAATGTTCTCTAACCATGATAGTGTTATATTGTCCACTAACAATACAAGAATTATGAAACACAATCCTTGAACACATATATGCAAGTTCAAGGTCATTATTCAGACATTTGGATATGAAAAAAGCATGAAAAATGAAAAAGACCAGCATAAGTTGCCATTTTATCTTTTAAATTTTGGAAAGGACATTAGAACATACATACAACATATTACTGTTTATTTTATTACTATTGTGTGATTTAAAATGACATGGAAAGGCTGGCCAAAGGAAACAAACTTCCAGTTATAAGACAAATAAGTTCTGGAGATCTAATGTACAGCATAGTGACTATAGTTACCAATACTGTTTTATATACTTGAAAGTTGCTAAGAAAGAAGACCTTAAATGTTTTCATCACAAAATAAAAGGTATTGGATTTGTTAACTGTCATTATTTTGTTAGCCATTTTACTACATATATATATATATATATATCAACTCATCACTTAGCACACCTTGAACTTACACAATGTTATATGTAAATTACATTTCAGTAAAACTGGAAAAAAAAAGAAAGGGAATTTAAACCAAAAAAGTGGGAAGATTATAATATTAGAAAAAAAAGTAATTTAAGTTTTGTTTAAAATTCTCCTCATTGTCTGTTTTTTGTTTGTTTGTTTGTTTTTATCTTTTCTATTAATTTTTTTTTCTTTTTTCTCTCTTTCCCTTTCTTTTCCCCAAGTTTCAGGTCTCTTCTGATTTGTTTAGTGTATATTTTTCTGGGGTCGTTGTTACCCTGTTAGCATTTTGTTCTCTCATTCATCTACTCTCCTCTGAACAAAATCACAAGGCAAAAAAAGAAATCACCTCAAAAAAAAAGAACAAGAGGCAGTACTGACTGCCAGGGACATAATCAATACGGACATTAGTAAGATGTCAGAACTAGAGTTCAGAATGATGATTTTAAAGATACTAGCTGGGGGCTCCTGGGTGGCTCAGTCGTTAAGCATCTGCCTTCGGCTCAGGTCATGATCCCAGGGTCCTGGGATTAAGTCCCACATTGGGCTCCCTGCTCGGCAGGAAGCCTGCTTCTCCCTCTCCCACTCCCCCTGCTTGTGTTCCTGCTCTCGCTATCTCTCTCTCGTCAAATAAATAAATAAAATCTTAAAAAAATTTAAAAAAATAAATAAAGATACTAGCTGGGCTTGAAAAAAGCATGAAAGATATTAGAGAACCCCTTTCTGGAGAAATAAAAGAACTAAAATCTAACGAAGTCAAAATCAAAAAGGTTATTAATGAGGTGCAATCAAAAATGGAGGCTCTAACTGCTATGATAAATGAGGCAGAAGAGAGAATCAGTGAGATAGAAGACCAAATGATGGAAAATAAAGAAGCTGTGAAAAAGAGAGATAAACAACTACTGGATCACGAGCGCAGAATTCGAGAGATAAGTGATACCATAAGATGAAACAACATTAGAATAATTGGGATCCCAGAAGAAGAAGAAAGAGAGAGAGGAGCAGAACGTATATTGGAACAAATTATAGCAGAGAACTTCCCTAATTTGGGGAAGGAAACAGGCATCAAAATCCAGGAGGCACAGAGAACCCCTCTCAAAATCAATAAAAATAGGACAACACCCCCACATCTAATAGTAAAACTTATGAGTCTCAGAGACAAAGAGAAAATCCTGAAAGCAGCTCGGGACAAGAGATCTGTAACCTACAATGATAGAAACATTAGATTGGCAGCAGACCTATCCACAGAGACCTGGCAGGCCAGAAAGGACTGGCATGATATATTCAGAGCACTAAATGAGAAAAATATACAACCAAGAATACTATATCCAGCTAGGCTGTCATTGAAAATAGAAGGAGAGATAAAAAGCTTCCAGGACAAACAAAAACTAAGATAATCTGCAAACAACAAACCAGCCTTACAAGAAATATTGAAAGGGGTCCTCTAAGCAAAGAGAGAGCGTAAAAGTAACATAGACCAGAAAGGAATAGAAACAATATAGAATAACAGTCACCTTACAGGCAATACAATGGCACTAAATTCATATCTTTCAATAGTTACCCTAAATGTAAAGGGGCTAAATGCCCCAATCAAAAGACACAGGGTATCAGATTGGATAAAAAAACAAGAACCATCAATATGCTGTCTGCAAGAGACTCATTTTAGACCTAAAGACACCCCAAGATTGAAAGTGAGGGGGTGGAAAACCATTTACCATGCTAATGGACACCAAGAGAAAGCTGGGGTGGCAATCCTTATATCAGACAAATTAGATTTTAAACCAAAGACTGTAATAAGAGATGAGGAAGGACACTATATCCTACTTAAAGGGTCTATCCAACAAGATCTAACAATTGTTAATATCTACCCCCCTAACATGGGAGCAGCCAATTATATAAGCCAATTAATAACAAAAGCAAAGAAACACATTGACAACAATACAATAATAGTGGGGGACTTTAACACCCCCTCACTGAAATGGACAGATCATCTAAGCAAAAGACCAACAAGGAAATAAAGACTTTAAATGACACACTGGACCAAATGGACTTCACAGATATATTCAGAACATTCCATTCCAAAGCAACAGAATACACATTCTCCTCTAGTGCCCATGGAACATTCTCCAGAATAGATCACATCCTAGGTCACAAATCAGGTCTCAACTGGTACCAAAAGATTGGGATCATTCCCTGCATATTTTCAGACCACAATGCTTTGAAATTAGAACTCAATCACAAGAGGAAAGTTGGAAATCACTCAAATACATGGAAGCTAAAGAGCATCCTACTAAAGAATGAATGAGTCAACCAGGAAATTAAAGAATAATTAAAAAATTTCATGGAAACAAATGAAAATGAAAACACAACTGTTCAAAATCTTTGGGATGCAGCAAAGGCAGTCCTAAGAGGAAAGTATATAGCAATACAAGCCTTTCTCAAGAAACAAGAAAGTCTCAAATACACAACCTAACCCTACACCTAAAGGAGCTGGAGAAAGAACAACAAATAAAGCCTAAACCCAGCAGAAGAAGAGAAATAATAAAGATCAGAGCAGAAATCAATGAAATAGAAACCAAAAGAACAGTAGAACAGATCAAAGAAACTAGGAGCTGGTTCTTTGAAAGAATTAACAAGATTGATAAACCCCTGGCCAGACTTATCAAAAAGAAAAGATAAAATGACCCAAATAAATAAAATCATGAATGAAAGAGGCAAGATCACAACCAACACCAAAGAAATACAAACAATTATAAGAACATATTATGAGCAACTATATGCCAACAAATTAGATAACCTGGAAGAAATGGATGCATTCCTAGAGACATATAAACTACCAAAACTGAACGAGGAAGAAATAGAAAACCTGAACAGACCTATAACCACTAAGGAAATTGAAGCAGTCATCAAAAATCTCCCAACAAACAAAAGCCCAAGACAAGATGGCTTTCCAGGGGAATTCTACCAAACATTTAAAGAAGAATTAATACCTATTCTTCTGAAACTGTTCCAAAAAATAGAAATGAAAAGAAAATTTCCAAACTCGTTTTATGAGGCCACCATTACCTTGATCTCCTAACCAAAGACCCCATCAAAAATGAGAATTACAGACCAATATCCTTGATGAACATGGATGCAAAAATTCTCACCAAAATACCAGCCAATAGGACAAAGGATTATTTACCACGACCAAGTGGGATTTATCCCTGGGCTGCAAGGTTGGTTCAACATGCGCAAATCAATCAATGTAATACACTACATTAATAAAAGAAAGAGCAAGAACCATAAATCCTCTCAATAGATGCAGAAAAAGCATTTGACAAAGTACAGCATCCTTTCTTGATCAAAACTCTTCAGAGTATAGGGATAGAAGGTACATACCTCAATATCATAAAAGCCATCTATGAAAAACCCACAACGAATATCATTCTCAATGGGGAAAAACTGAGAGCTTTCCCCCTAAGGTCAGGAACACAGCAGGGATGTCCACTTTCACCACTGATATTCAACATAGTATTAGAAGTTCTAGCCACAGCTATCAGACAACAAAAAGAAATAAAAGGCCCAAATTGGCACAGAAAAATTCAAACTCTCACTCTTTGCAGATGATATGATACTTTATGTGGAAAACCCAAAAGACTCCACCCCAAAACTGATAGAATTCATACAGGAATTCAGTAAAGTGGCAGGATATAAAATCAATGCACAGGGGCGCCTGGGTGGCTCAGTCGTTAAGCGTCTGCCTTCGGCTCAGGTCATGATCCCAGGGTCCTGGGATCGAGCCCCGCATCGGGCTCCCTGCTCCGCGGGAAGCCTGCTTCTCCCTTTCCCACTCCCCCTGCTTGTGTTCCCTCTCTCGCTGTGTCTCTCTCTGTCAAATAAGTAAACAAAATCTTAAAAAAAAAAAATAAAATAAAATCAATGCACAGAAATCAGTGGCATTCCTATATACGAACAAGACAAAAGAAAGAGAAATTAAAGAGTGGATCCCATTTACAATTGCACTCAAAACCATTAGATACCTAGGAATCAATCTAACCAAAGAGGCAAAGAATCTGTACTCAGAAAACTATAAAATACTCATGAAAGAAATTGAGGAAGATACAAAGAAATGGAAAAACGTTCCATGCTCATGGATTGGAAGAACAAATATTGGGAAGATGTCAATGCTACCTAGAGCAATCTACACATTCAATGCAATCCCTATCAAAATACCATCAACTTTTTTCAAAGAAATGGAGCAAATAATCCTAAAATATGTATGGAACCAGAAAAGACCCCGAATAGCCAGAGGAATGTTGAAAAAGAAAAACAAAGCTGGTGGAATCACAATTCCAGACTTCAAGCTCTATTACAAAGCTGTCATCATCAAGACAGTATGGTACTGGCACAAAAACAGGCACATAGATCAATGGAACAGAATAGAGAGCCCAGAAATGGACCCTCAACTCTATGGTCAACTAATCTTCCACAAAGCAGGAAAGAACGTCCAATGGAAAAAAGACAGTCTCTTCAACAAATGGTGTTGGGAAAATTGGACAGCCACATGCAGAAGATTGAAACTGGACCATTTCCTTACACCACGCACAAAAATAGACTCACAATGGTTGAAAAACCTAAATGTGAGACAGGAGTCCATCCAAATCCTAAAGGAGAACACAGGCAGCAACCTCTTTGACCTCAGCCGCAGCAACTTCATCCTAGAAACATTGCCAAAGGCAAGGGAAGGAAGGGCAAAAAATGAACTATTGGGACTTCATCAAGATAAAGAGCTTTTTCACAGCAAAAGAAACTGTCAACAAAACCAAAAGACAACTGACAGATGGGAGGAGATATTTGCAAATGACATATCAGATAAAGGGCTAGTATCCAAAATCTATAAAGAACTTATTAAACTCAACACCCAAAGAACAAATGATCCAACCAAGAAATGAGCAGAAGACATGAACAGGCATTTCTGCAAAGAAGACTTCCAAATGGCCAACAGGCACATGAAAACTGCTCAACATTGCTTGGCATCAGGGAAATCCAAATCAAAACCTCAATGAGATACCACCTCACACCAGTCAGAATGGCTAAAATTAACAAGTCACGAAATGACAGATGTTGGCGGGGATGCGGAGAAAGGGGAACCCTCCTACACTGTTGGTGGGAATGCAAGCTGGTGCAGCCACTCTGGAAAACAGTATGGAGATTCCTCAAAAAGTTGAAAATAGAGCTACCCTATGACCCAGGAATTGCACTACTGGGTATTTACCCCAAAGATACAAATGTAGGGATCTGAAGGGATACATGCACCTCAATGTTTATAGCAGCAATGTCCACAATAGCCAAACTATGGAAAGAGCCAAGATGTCCATCGACAGATGAATGGATAAAGAAGAAGCGGTATATATATATATTATCAATGGAATATTATGCAGCCATCAAAAGGAATGAAATCTTGCCATTTGCAATGATGTGGATGGAACCAGAGGGTATTATGCTGAACGAAATAAGTCAATCAGGGAAAGACATGTATCATATGACCTCACTGATATGAGGAATTCTTAATCTCAGGAAACAAACTGAGGGTGGCTGGAGTGGTGGGGGGTGGGAGGGATGAGGTGGCTGGGTGATAGACATTGGTGAAGGTATGTGCTATGGTGAGCACTGTGAATTGTGTAAGACTGTTGAATCACAGACCTGTACCTCTGAGACAAATAATACATTATATGTTAAAAAAAAAAAAAAAAGAAGAAGAAGATATCAGGAAGGGAAAAATGAAGGGGGGAAAATCGGAGGGGGAGGCAAACCATGAGAGACTATGGACTCTGAGAAACAAACTGAGGGTTCTAGAGGGGAGGGGGTGAGGGAATGGGTTAGCCTGGTGATGGCTATTAAAGAGGGTACGTACTGGATGGAGCACTGGGTGTTATATGCAAACAATGAATCATGGAACACTACATCAAAAACTAATGATGTAATGTATGGTGATTAACATAACATAATAAAAAAAAAAATTCTTCTCATTGTCCTTATCCCTCTTCTTTCTCCACTTACTAAATCAACAAAAACAAAGAAGTAAAGTAACAAATACATTGCCATTGATTAGCAATAGATTTAGACCAACAAATGAACCATCAATAGCTATAAATGTACCTTCTGATGATGGTTTGCAGAATATAGTTGAAGCCTGTTTCAGGGAAGCCTTCTCCCCATTGTCCACCTTTTACAGATTCCAACTTGCACAGGTATCATTGTGAAGTTATATTATCTGACCCTATTGATTTAAAATTTTATTTTCATTGAATGGCTTTGGGTTCACAGAAGTAAGTGCTCATCTTTTCCATATTTGACCATCTTGACCTATACCTCAACTTTGTGTTATTTGGCATAGCTAGAGAAAAAAAAAAATATATATATATAGAACGTGGCAACTCACTCTTCTAACACACAATTAAACTTTACATTGTGTATTATATTATATCACCTTTATCTTTGACCCCATTTCTAATTCTGACTTTTGAATTTTGATTATGGTTAATAATAACAATTCCACCATAATTTGCATTTATGAGACTACCCATTGTGAGTATAAGAAATGCTTCTGTGACTTTTTTACTTTAGAGCTGGAAAGAACTTTATAAACATTAAATAATTAATTCTCACAACACTCAAGGCAAAGTTTAATATTCTCACTTCATAACCAGGGAAATGAGAACAGAATGCTAAAATTACTTGCCAAATGCATTAAATAAAATGCTTGTCAGGTCTAGGATGAGAATTTGTAGTGCAAACCCAGGTTTGCAGATGCTGACAGTAACTAGTCTTTAGAAGGATCATATTTTTTTTTTTTTTAAGATTTTATTTATTTATTTGAGAGAGAGAGAGAGCGAGAGAGAGCACATGAGAGGGGGGAGGGTCAGAGGGAGAAGCAGACTCCCTGCTGAGCAGGGAGCCCGATGCGGGACTCGATCCGGGGACTCCAGGATCATGACCTGAGCCGAAGGCAGTCGCTTAACCAACTGAGCCACCCAGGCGCCCTAGAAGGATCATATTTTATTATTTGCAATTAATATGTTCAGAGTTCTTGAAAGGATAATATCTTGTAATTTGTTATAAGTTGATGAGCAAAATTATCCAACTTTTTGAAGAAATTGGAACATTGGTAAATTGCATTAGTAGATTATATAAACCATAAAATTTTTTCACTACCTTCTACTCTATCCATGTGTTTTTCACATAAATATGTGATTTTTGAGGTGGAGTTTCACATTTCACTGAGTTTCACATTCCATAATTCATATTTTACTTTTTGCATTCACAGTTATAATTTGAGTCACTTGAGTAAAGCTCATACAAGTGATAGAATAAAAAATATACTATGACATAGCAATTTTTCTGGTTAAAAGGGACAATTTTTCTTATAAAAATGATTTTCTTTCTACTTAATATAGCTATAGTTATAGGAAGAAAAATACTTTTAATAATATAAAACTCATTTCAAAAACAGCTTACTTCATGCTGACTTAAGCAGATGAAAAAGGTACTTTAAATGAAAAGCTAATATAAAAACCAGAAGTATAGAAAGCATTTCTTATCTTTTTTAATACCTCATATAGCTGATGGGGATAGAGATTCCACTACGGAGAACAAAAAAGAGGTAATAAAAGGAGCTGGATTTCAAATTTCAGGTGGTCTGAAAATGCGTGAGTTGTCTCATACAAAATCATGCATTCCCCCTACCCCCCATGCATTCCATAAGTGAGGAGGCATGGGATGAAGATCTCTTGGATGTAAGACAATATAAAATATCATTGTACACCAGAAACTAATATAGCATTGTATGTTAATGAACCAGAATTAAAATAAAAACTTAAAAAAAATAAAGACAGAGAATATAAAATGTAAGTAGAGATTTTGGATTCCAAATTTTGGAAAAAAGTCATCTATTTTTCTTCCATTTTTAAATTTCCTATTTTTCTGAGACATAAACGTTTGCCTTTCCACTAATGACTCTGGAAATATTTAGATTATGATTATGTATTAATCTAATATATGTGCAAGGTTTTAATAGCAGGCATTGCTGGCATTGTCTGAGCTTTTAAAGCTAAATGAGGACTTTTTTCTTCTTAGTTATAGAAAACGTGTTGAAACTAGTGAGAGCCAGGGTGCTTGGGTGGCTCAGTCGGTTGGGTGTCTGCCTTTGGCTTAGGCTCTGATCCCAGGGTCCTGGGATCCAGCCCCGTATCAGGCTCCCTGCCCAGGAGAAGAGCCTGCTTCTCCCTCTCCCTCTGCCGCTCTCTCTGGAGGGGCTTCTGCTCCTCTCTCTGACAGGCTTTCTCTCTGTCTCTCTCAAATAAATAAATAAAATCTTAAAAAAAAAAAAAAAAAGAAAAGAAAAGAAACTAGTGAGAGCCTTATTTGCTTTATTGCTTTTGCCTCAGATTCAGATTGATGCCATTTCACCTTAAAGAGTATTTGACCAGGACCAAAACTTACATATGCAAATAAATGGATCTTTTTTTTTTTTTTTAAGATTTTATTTTTATTATTTATTTGACAGAGAGAGAGATAGCGAGAGCAGTAACACAAGCAGGGGGAGTGGGAGAGGGAGAAGCAGGCTTCCTGCTGAGCAGGGAGCCCGTAAATGGATCTTTTTAAGTAATAAATAAATAAATAGGGCGCCTGGGTGGCTCAGTTGGTTGAGCAACTGCCTTCAGCTCAGGTCATGATCCTGGAGTCCCGGGATCGAGTCCCGCATCGGGCTCCCTGCTCAGCAGGGAGTCTGCTTCTCCCTCTGACCCTCCCCCCTCTCATGTGCTCTCTCTCTCCTCTCATCCTCTCTCTCAAATAAATAAATAAAATCTTTAAAAAAAAATAAATAAATATAAATAAAGAGTATTTGAGTTTTATTTTTTTCTAGCTAGAATGTTATTCTTGTACCAATGCTTTTTTTTTTTTTTTTTTTTAATCTCTAGGCTTCTACTGGTTTGTTACATGAAGATGAATCTTACAAGAGTACAGAAATAAAATTTCAAATTGAAAGAGGAAAAGTTTGAAAAAAAAATATTTGCCTAAAGGAAGTTTGTTATGATTTGCAAAGAAAAACAGCTCAATTCTATCCTGACCTTTGGTTGGACCTCTAGATGACTTTACAGGCACCTTCAAGTTCAGGTATGTGAAGAACCGTATAATATTTACTTTATGACTTTACTGGTTTACTTTATAACCAGTAAAGTTGGTTTAAACCAGTAAATATGGTTTACTTTATAACCATATAATATTTACTTTATCATGATCATTTTTAAATAACAAAAGTCTTTTTAAAATTACTGATATTTACATTAAAAGCTGATATTCTGAAACTTTATTCCAATTAGAAATGTGAGGACAGTAAGAGAACATAGATTATTTTACAATCATATGGTATGAAGCCTGTTTTCTATCTCTACCTTTTGGAATGTTCAGTATATGTATGTCTACAATATATATGATTTTAGATTAAAAAAGTGGCCAAGTGTGGGCTGTTTTGACTCTAAAAAGAGTCAAACTCTCTGTTTTTTTTTTTTTTTTATGTAAGCTTTTATTTTTCATTTATTTTTTTTAAGATTTTTATTTATTTATTTGACAGAGAGAGAGAGAGCACAAGTAGGCAGAGTGGCAGGCAGAGGGAGAGGGAGAAGCAGGATCCTCACTGAGCAAGGAGCCTGATGCAGGACTTGGTCCCAGGACCCCAAGATCATGATCTGAGCCAAAGGCAGACATTTAACTGACTGAGCCACCCAGGTGTCCCTCAAACTCTCTGTTGGAAATGCATTTACACTGAAATGACTACATAACAAAGGATTCCATTCTGAAATGTTTTCCAAGGGCATAACAATAATTTAATTTATTTTCACAGTCACTTCTGATTTCAGAATTCAGGGACATATTAATCAATCATATAGGACACAATTGAGTACTTCTCATAAATAAATGCATTTATCCAGTTTGTGTAAAACAGCACTTGAATTTTTATCTAATAAATTTAATCTCAATTAATACTCAAATATTGTTTTCCAAATCTACCTTTAAAATATTAAAGTGACCTATATTTCCTGAAGCAAATTAAAGATTCACATAGTATGAGTAATTTTATTTTATTTATTTATTTTTTAAAGTTACTTTTTTTTTTTTAAGGATTTTATTTATTTATTTGACAGAGAGACATAGCAAGAGAGGTAACACAAGCAGGGGGAGCGGGAGAGGGAGAAGCAGGCTTCCCTCCAAGCAGGGAGCCCAATATGAGGCTCGATCCCAGGACCCTGGCATCATGACCTGAGCCGAAGGCAGATGCTTAACGACTGAGCCACCTAGGCACCCCAGTATGAATAATTTTAGAGGCCACACAATTTTCCATGGTGGAGGAAGATGAAGAAATTAACTAATCAGCAATTTAAATACTTTTCCTCTCTAGTCTACACTACCTCCTGATAATTAACAGGATTTCCCTTACAGGATACATAGTAATAATGTTCAGGAACACACAATATCCAATTTAAAAACTGTTAATTCTAGTTTTTTAGTAAAAGCATTTGTTTTCCCCCTTGAAATAGATGATCTATTTTAAATTGTTCTAGATAAATTATATTTCATATTCCAATCCTAATGCATTGGCAAAATTTTCTGGAAGCATTATTTTGAGAAGACTGTGAAAGCTACCTTGACTTAATATGACAGAATAACATGATAGAAGTGATATATTTCCAAAGTAAAAGAAGGAAATTTATGACATATGAATCATAGCTATACTATATCAAACTTAAGAGTCAATCTAACTAGTATATAAATATCAAGTTAATGATTTAAAAATGAAGCTAAAATACTCCTCCAAACAGCAACTTACTCTTTGACTGTATATTATTTGCTATATTGCTTATGTATTGACCTTTGACTGTATATTATTTGCTATATTGCTTATGTATAAATAAATATTTGCTATATTGCTTATGTATTGAATCGTGCCAATGAGACATTGATATTTAATAAATAATTCAATGTTCTCTGTAAAGTTGCCTGTCCAATA
The DNA here is from genome assembly GCF_964656455.1 of Halichoerus grypus. Lineage (NCBI taxonomy): Eukaryota > Metazoa > Chordata > Mammalia > Carnivora > Phocidae > Halichoerus > Halichoerus grypus. The sequence continues at coordinate 26,255,970 of NC_135714.1, forward strand.
GTATATCTTTAAATTCTGGTTTCACGTCAATATTTAATTGCTCAACCATCTTGCTTCTGCCTCTAAAAATAACTAGTTTATAAGCTGAGGGTGGGAGGGATGAAGTTGCAAATGGAGAGGGCCTTTTTATAATTTTTTCCTCATAAAATAAAAGTACAGGATTCTGGGACATATCGATTTTATATTTATGTATAGATAATTTTAAATGAGAGTAAGTTTAACCTGTTTTTTTTTTCTTTCAATTTAATTTAGTTGTATTTGCTATACATGATTAATCATAGAGAAAAGTATCTCTTTTGGGGGTTGATCTATATGAAATGTAAAAGAAAAAAAAAATTTCCTAAGACTTACATTAAGTAGACTCCATTAGTGACCTGTCATGAGCTCATGCCCATTAAACCTTTGTAAAATATTTCCAATGTTCTAGGATCTGACAAGGCCATTATAAGTTAATTTAGTATGCAATATTTTTGCAAATACATACAACTTTTATTATTTTCAGGAATTAAAAGTCATTAATAAAGTGGTTTACATAAAACAACTTTAATTAAGTAATTTGTTCATTCCCCCGTGACAGTCTTCACACATGATTGAAGACACAGGCTGAATAAGCATCATTTTAAATAATTTCAACGTGTTCTGATAAATGCAAAAAGACACAGTTGTAGTTAGGAAAGAAATATAATAAAAGTGTCTGCCACGTGTTACTGACATATGATATTAAAAATGAAGTACATACATGATGAGTGCTACAAGCTAGCCACACTTCATACTTAAAAACCAAGGTCGATAAAAAAGCAAAATACTAAAGGTACATAAGCCTCAATTACTTTGGGTTTCTCATAAAAGGCACCTGATTTCATAAAGATAATAATTACCATTGCATGGGAAAGTTAAATGAATATTGGAGAAAAACTGTCAAAGACAACTTTTTTATCCAATAATATCTTTGAATATTAAACACTTGCAATTCAAAACTGTTAAGGAGAATATTAGCTCTATAGTCTCCAGCCAATCTAAGGGAAGAATTAAGATAGACTCATGTTATGGCTAAAGTGGGTTAATAAATAGTTATACAATTAGGCAAATAATTTAGATATTAATGCAAAAGCTCTTCCTAAAGTTCTTATTCTAATATAATTTATCCAATATTTAAAATAATAATTATATATAAATCCCCCCCAAAATATATTAAGCATGAATGAGTTTGTCAGTTTGATGGAGAGAGAGTGGAAAAGAAACACAAGGGCACTGGGTCAGTGAAAACAAGGTTAATCAACTTGATATACCTTGATAGGGCAAAGCTGGTTACTTGTAGCCTACATTTCCAAATGCTTAAACTTTCACTGCAGTTAGCAACTTTGCTTCCAGAAAATTGACGATTATACTCTATTTCTCTGAAATTTATGGCTTTCAGTAATCAAAATGCTTTTTAATATAATAATATTTATAATCTTGCTCTAAAGCACATTGTTCAAATTTCCCCCCAGATGATGGAAGATTTTAGATGAGTAAAATAACTTCAACAAAAGTAATACTAATTGAGGTGATTTTTATGAATATTAATAAAGACCATTCCCTAAGGCCCTCCATATAACGGGCACTGGGCAAAGCTTTTTGCATATATTATAACTTTTAATTCTCCTCATACTTCCAGGCTGTGAAGAGTTATATCACCATTTTCCATATTTGGAGCCTGAGACAGAAAGACTATTGGCCAAAGTCAGACAATTAGTAAGTTGAAAAGCAGAGTTTTGTAGCTAGATCTATTTACTTGAAGATCAATATTTTAAAAGATCTTTTAAGAAAAAACTCTTTTTTTTCTGCTTCACCAGGCCCAAATTTGTGCCTTTGCATGACTTAATATGTTATTTTATTTCTGAAAAACTAGGTTAGAAAATTAAGTATTACAATCTCATCTAAGTTTATTGAGGTTCTATACTTTATGAAATACTCTTTTCTTTTTTTTTTAATATTTTATTTATTTATTTGACAGAAAGAGAGATAGAGAACACAAATCGGGAGTGTGGCAGGCAAAGGAAGAAACAGACTCCCTGCGAAGCAGGGGAGCCCAGTGTGCGGCTCAATCTCAGGACCCTGAGATCATGCATGACCTGAGCACAAGGCAGACACTTAATAGACTGAGCCAACCAGGTGCCCCAAAATGCTCTTTTCTTTAAAATATTAAACTTGAATTAATATTACTTTCAATATTTAATTAATATTAATGTAAAATATTTATTTAATCTTAGATTAAAGTTAAAACAAGGAAGTATATATTAAAATAAGGATCAATATTCTAAGGATATGCATATCTATACCTATATAATTTATTAATTTAATGGACTGATGTTATTATATAAATACCATGTTTATATAAAGATAACTCTACATACCCTGCACCATAATCTGAACCTCATTTTGATATGAAAACATGCTGTCAGGGATGCAAGGGGAACTAAGAATAGCATCTCACAGCATAACTGAAAATGTAAATGTCAGATTCTATGTGTGTACATTACATCATATGGGATACTGAAGTCAGGAAAATTTTTCCAACCCAGAGCAGACTTCTATCAATTAATTTACCTTATACACAAGGCTGATACAGGATGAATGAGGAAAAAAGTGGCTCCTATTTTGATCATGTAATAGATATGATATAATTATCTGTAACCAAATGCTAAAGGGCTAACCCATATTCATTTTTATTTATATTTTTTAAAATATTTTATCTATTTATTTTAGAGACAGAGAGAAAGAGATAAAGAGAGAGATAGCATGAGTGGAAAGAGGAGCAGGGGACAAGCAGACTCCACGCTGAGTGCAGAGCCCCACACAGGGTTCGATATCAGGACCCTGAGGTCAAACCTGAGCTGAAACCAAGAGTCGGGCACTCAACGAACTGTGCCATCCAGGCACTCCAACATAAATGCCTTTTTAGAATAAGATGAGTAATTATATAAGTTTTCATTCAGCATAACATTATATATTCATAAGGTTTTTAAAATCTGATTATCTCCAACTGATTATTATTTTTTTTATGTCTTTTGGACATGCTTCCCATATGCTATAATTGCTATGAGTTATCCCTATATTTTCTTTAAAATTAGAATACATGTGTTCTTCATACTTAAAATTCCTTTTCTCTATTTTATCAATTAAGCTTTACCCTTCCATTAAGATATAATATAAGTCTATTTTTTAAGACTATTGCAGTGATCACCTGAATTCTTGCATAATATAATAAGGATTTTTAAAAGTGTATGTATTAGCTTAAAGATTATTTATGGTACAACTACAATATGTGAGACATTGCTTGAAGCATGGGAGCTACCAAGATGGAAGTGACAAAGATAGTCCCAAATTCATGGATATAGAAGAGAAAATAATCAAGAAAATAAGTAAATATTTAACATACATGCTACATGGTATTGAGAACAGAAAGTACAGAGAAAAACACTCTTAGGAGGTGGAAAGTTAAGATGGCAAACCTCCTTAAGATAAGAGTACAAGGAAAGCTCTTTTAAAGAAATGATTTTTACCTGAGATCTGAGGGATGAGCATCAGCAAATGAAGTGCCAGTATTTTTTTCCTGTGATAATATTGAATTTGCATATGAAAATATCATGATTGTGTATGAATATTTAAATTTATTGTAGGATTTTTTATCCTAGAGAAGGACAGTGATTAGTAGATTGCAAATACAACTTTAAACTCCCTACAGTAGAAAACATTTTTCACATGTATGTTGCTAATGGGAAAAAAACACCATTTTTATTTATTACTTATTTTTTACAGTGTCTTTATGTGATACAAAACTTTTCCTTATCGCCAGGTGGGTTTAAGTTTACTTAATTCAATTTCAAACTGGGAATGGATTTCATACAAATGTTTAGGCTCACTATCAAATATAATCATGCAAGAGCAGCATAGTGGACAATATGAGCAAAGCCAAGGTTATAATGCATTTTTAATGTTCCAGAAATTCAAATAAATACGACAAATATGAGCACAGTAAAAGTATGTTAGATCTAGTCCTACATACAGCCAGATGTATTTTAATAAGTAGTAAATATAGCTTGACATCCAAAATTCCAATGGAATTCCTGGATCACATTATATTGATTTTTAAAACATTTTGTTTCAATCAATGTATCTGATTTCATTTTCTTCTGTACTGATTTGTAAGATTGTGCATTAGATTAGTTTTCCAGAGAAAAATGGTAACATGTAAGATTAAGTTACAGCAACAATATTCTACATTTTATATGTTTTTTTTTTTTTTTTTTTTATATTGATTTCTTGGATAGGGTTGTCTTGATCTTAGGTCAAGTTATTCCTGGGTCCTTGACACAGCCCTATCAAATAAAACCTTAATTTTACCTTAATTTTAATCTTTGGATTTATTTTAGTCCTTTATTGTTACTTTTATTTCTTTTCATGTCATATGTTTTTACAATCTTTTCCTATTTATATACATTTTGTCAGGTATTTCAAATCACATTTGGAATTTGACAAAAAAAAAGGTAGAAAGGAAAGAGTATATGAAGGAAGTTAGAGAGGAAGAAAATAAGGAATATAGTTACTTATTTCACAGCAAACCAAGAACAAATTTTATACAAATGCTTAGACTTTCTCTCAAATACAACCATGCAGAGGCAGGAAACTAGACAATGTATACACAAGTTAAGTGATGATAGAAATAGTGGATAGAAACTCTCTTACAACAATCTAGCTGAGTTTTCAGATAAGCTTTTTTTTGTTTTTAAGATTTTATTTATTTATTTGAGAGAGAGAGAGAGTGTGGATGTGCATGAGAGGGAGCAAACAGTGGGGATGTGTGGGGGGTAAGCCAATTCCCCGGTGAGGGGAGAGCCGGTCAGCAGCAAATCCCAGGACCCATGAGATCATGACCTGAACCAAAGGCAGACACTTAACAGAGCCAACCAGGCGCCCCTCAGATAAGCTCTTTAAAACTGACATATATTAAGGTAAATTTATCCTATGTGAAATTAAGTACCAATAAAAAGTGCAAATGACGACTATATACAAAACATGAATAACCTTCAGACATGATATTGAGTAAAAAAAAATTAAGGAAAGAGTAAAAGACCCAAAGGGGCACATGTGGTATGAGTTCATTATTTGAAGTTTAAAACCATGAAAAATAAACCTGTTTTGCTAGATATCAAAAGACTCTTTCCTGAGAATGGCCATGAATGAGCTTTACTTAAAAGAAATTATATATTTTGATCTATTGATGGTACAAGTTTTTATACATAATTTTTAATATTATCAACCTATATATTTAAATTTGTCCATTTTACTGTACTAACCATTACTTCAATGATACAATAAAATACAAAAGTGGATATTGTAAGCAATTATATTCCAAATAATATTAAATATATGTGATATATATAATTTGAAATATTCAACTTTGTAGAACAATGAAACTTGCCAACATGACACAAGAAGAAATAGAAAAGACAGAACACATGAATATTCTAAAGTACCAAAGATTTATAGCAACAACCAAATGATTTCTCAAACATAAAACTGATACAGATGGATTTACTGGTCAGTACACACAAACTTTAATTAATACCTCCAAACATATAAATTTTTTTCCCAACATTTATCCCAAAATTATTTAAATTTAGCATATTGTATTACTTGAACAGGACAAGAAATGAAAATTACACAGCAGTTACCTTCATGAGCATGGAATACAAAAATAATGAATTTATTATTAATTGTCCAAGAAAGCAATAACAAGGAAATTATGATATGCATATCTTGTATATATTACAATAATCAAGTTAAATTTATATAAAATATTTAACACAATCTTAACTTTGGAAAATCAATGTATGCAATCCATCAAATTAAAAATTAAAAGAGAAATTTCATATGATAATCTCAATAGATGCTGAATAGGCATTTGATGAAATTCAACATTCATTCTTGATAAGATCAGTTATCAAGTCAGTAAGAGAAGGGAACTTTTTTTTACACTAATAAAGATGTATTAGTAAGAGTAAGTTAATTGCTTTAGCAAACGCCTCCCCAATTTAAGTAATCACAAAATACATTTTTTCCTCCAAACGATGGTTCAAAATATAGGCTCCTTGTTAAGGAACTGTTTTGGGAAGCTCTTCTCAAAGTATTAATTCAAAAACCAAGGGTCTTGTGATATTTCTCAAATATACTCTATGGCCTTTACTTTCAGCTGCCAGAAGTAGAAAAAAAAATTGATTATGCATTTCTTAAGTGCTAAGCCACAGAGTAGAGCACGTTACTTATTTCTGTAACCATCTGAACCAAAATCAGTCACTTCTAATTTCAAGTGAAATGTAAATGTACAACAGGTTCATTCCCAATTAGAAAAGAAAATATAATTTTGTGACTGCCTAACAATTTCAGCTACAAACTTCATCTGCAACATAACTCAAGAAAATATTATACTTCTTTATAAAATCTTTAAACTTTCTTTTTGAGGTAAGAACAAGATATGGACATCTTCCATCAACATTTCTTTCAACATTGGATAGGAGGTCTTAACTAAAATTAACTTACAAGTTACTAATTAAGGGGGTGCCTGGGTGGCTCAGTTGGTTAAGCATCCAACCATCTGACTCTTGATTTTGGCTCAGATCGTAATCTCAGAGTCCTGAGATCCAGCCCCCTGAGTAGGACTCTGATCAGTGAGGAGTCTGTTTCTCTTCCTCTCCTCTCTCTCTCTCTCCCCCTCTGCCCATCCCCCCTGCTCCTGTGTGCTCTCTTTATCTAAAATAAATAAGTAAATCTTTTTAAAAAGAAAGTTATTAATTAAAAGTAACTTAAAATTAATGTTAACTAAAATTAACAGTTTTATTAACTTAAATACATACAACATGGGCTTATATTAAAAATAATTGAAATTAGGGGTGCCTGGGTGGCTCAGTCAGTTAAGCATCTGCCTTCAGCTCAGGTCATGATCCCAGAGTCCTGAGATGGAGCCCCACATCAGGCTACCTGCTCAGTGGGGAGACTTCTTCTCCCCCTGCCCGCCCGCCCCCCTCTCATGCGTTCTTTCTCTTTCTCTCTCTCTCTCAAATAATTAAATAAAATCTTTAAAAAAAATAAAAATAAAAATAAAAATAATTGAAATTAATTGTCTATCACCATCTCTTATTTCCAGCTGTATTTTTATCATGCAGTGTTATTCAGAAATACTAAAAGGGAAAGATAGCACATAAAAATTTCAATACACCTTAATTAAGGAATTTGTCTCATTTGTCTAAGAACAGAAATTAAAATTGGAAAATAGGTTTGTTTTGATTATACTTGACTGAAAATTTGGGTGAACAGGGCCTTTAATTGGGGGGGGGATGAACCTAGAGTTTATCCAAGTAATTTTATCAATTTTGGAGGAAAGAGAGCTATGACAGTAGATCCAATTCCTGTGCCTTACCAGTTCCAAACTAATTTCTGTTAATTTTATTATGCACTTAAAGTAAAAACTGAATATTCTATAGCTCTTCCTAAACTCACCCATCTTTTCAGTGTTTTTGTTGTTGCTGTTGTTGTGGTGGTTGTTGTTATTGTCAATTAATAGGTTTTGTTTCTTAGAGCTTTAAGTTTACAAAATAAACACAAAATATGAATATTTCCCATATACTCTATATCTTCTCACCCATAGTTGCCCCTATTGTTAACATATTGCATTGATGTAGTACACTTGTTACAATTGGTAAAACAATACTGATACAGTATTATTAACTAAAATCCAAAATTTATATTAGAGTTCACTTTTTATACTGAGCAATTCTATGAATTTTACCAAATGCTTAACATGGTGATTCCACCATGAGAAGAAGTATCATACAGAGAAGTTTACAGCCCTAACAATCCCCTATGCTGTATTTATCAATCCTTTTCTCCCTCCTCTCAATCCCTGGCAACCACTAATCTTTTCATTGTCTTTATAGTTTCACCTTTTCTAGAATGTCATAAAATTGAAATCATACAGATTGGCTTCTTTCTCTTAACATTAGTGTTTAGTTTCTACCATGTTTTTTTCTGGTTTAATAGCTCTTTTCTTATTGTTGCTGAATATTATTGCTTTGTATGAATGTCCCACAGCTGGTTCATCCATTTGCCCATTGAAGGATACCTTGGTTGCTTACAACTTTGGGCAATTATCAATAAAGTTTCTATAAAAATTCAAAAACAGGTTTTTGTGAGAACACAAATTTTTAATTTATTTGGGGGAATACTGAGGAGTGTGACAGCTACATTATATGGTTAGTCTATGCTTAACTTTATAAGAACCTGCTAAATTGTCTTCCAAAGTGACTACCAATTTGCATTCCCACCAACAATGGATAATTATTCTTATTGCTCTGCAAATTCACCAACAATTGATAGTTTGTGTTTTTTTATGGTAGGTAGGCTAATGGATATGTAGCAGTATCACATTGTTATTTTAATTTGCAATTCCTAATCATATATGATGTTGAACATCTTTTCATTTACTTATTTTCCATCTCTATCTTCTTGGATGATATGTCTGTTCATGTATTTTGTCCCCTTTTTATTTGGGTTGTTGTTTTGTTATTGTTGAGTTTTGAGAGTTCTTTGTATATTTTAGATACAAGTCCTTTATCAGATATGTTACCTTTTGTAATGGTGTCAAGGTTCTTGGATATTCAATTCCATATTTTCATTCTGTTGTTGTTTTTGCATTTCAATTTTGGAAACCTCTATTGATATATCTTCAAGTCCACTGATTATTTCTTTGGCTGTGTCCAGCCTATTGATAAACCTATCAAAGGCATTCTTCATTTCTGTTACAGACTATTTTATTTCCAGTATATCTTTTTTATTCTTAGTTTTCATCTCCCTGTTTACATTATGCATCTGTTCTTACTTAGTGTCCACATTTTCATTAGGGGCCTCAGGATGTTAATCATATTAAATTCCTATTCTGATAATTCCAAAAATTCTTGTCATACCTGAGTCTGGTTCTGATGCTTGCTCTGCTTCTTCAGACTATATTTTTGCCTTTTAACATGACTTGTTACTCTTTTACTGAAAGCCAGAAATAAAGTATCCAGTAAAAGAATTGAGGTAGATAGGTCTTTTGTGTGAGATTTTATGCATACCTGTGTTTACTATTTGCTTTATCAGTAGGAGTCAGAATCTAAAATTTCCTCTAATATCTTTATTTTTATCTCACATGTTTTCTTTGGATTTTCCTAGAGACTCGTAAATTGGATGTGAAGCTTGCAGTTTTTCATCTCCAATCCTTGTTATTGTATAGGATTCCTACTAATATGGTGGTAAGCTGTCAGGAGATGGGAAGTGTTCTATAGTTCTATGATTAGGTCTCAGTCTTTTATTGAGCCTGAATTGGGTATTTCTCTTTCTCCACATCAATAGCTATGGTTGGATTTTTCTCTTTCCAAAGGTTGGTTAGGCTTTGTTAAAATCCCAGTTGGTTAGGCTCTTGTAAAATAGTTTTTTTCAGGCCTTGTTAAGGAGAACAGAGAGCATTATACTATTTCAAAATGGCTCCTTTTCCTCACTCTCTACGGGAAAAAAGAGTTATAAAGTCTCCAATGTGAGAATCTGGCAGCCCTTCTGTTGTTAAACTCATGAGAGTGTGGGGGCCTCCCTATGACTGGGCCCCTTGAATTTTTTAAGTCACAAGTGAGTCTACACTAAGTCTCCAGTAATTTCCCACTTACAATTTAAAGTGTCCCTACTTGGCTCCAGCCACAGCCTTCAGCTCCTGGGTTTCTCCTCTCATAAGTTTGATTCTCTGTATGTGCCTGCCTGTCTCTCCAGGTTTCATGGGAGTAATCTGTCCGGGGACCTCAATTCCCAGAGGGATCTAAAAAGAGTTGTTGATTTTCAGTTTGTTCAACTTTTTTCTTGTTGTAAGGATGGGAGTGACAACTTTTTATATGACAGACTGGAATTTGGTAGTTTTTTTGTTTTTTTTGTTTTTTTTGTAAGTAAAGAGATAGAAGTTTATTAAGTGAAGATACAGATAAAGCTCTCAAGAGTGAGAGGGGTCCCAACAGGGTTGACCCTGAGGGCCTTTAGGGTTGGTCTTTTATAGAAAGCTAACCAGGGAACTTAAATCCTTTTAACATTTCTATTGATATCATCATTGAGCAAGGACTAGTGATAACACCTTCAATGGCTTACTTCCTTTTTAGGGTCTGGTTATTCTTTTTTGGTCATAGGTGATTATCATAAAAAAGGCAACCACCCCACATACCTAGGGCAGGGTCATCCTGTTTGTTCCCTTATCTCTGGTTTTCCCACACCTACACATTTTTGGGATTTCTGTGAGCCTGATCACAAAGCTCCTATCTCTCCCTATCTAGCCACCCGCCCCCCGTCCCTTACTCATTTCTCCCCCTGACACAGTCTCTTTTGCTATAGATCCGTCATTTACAATAATAATTTTGTGTTACTTTCCATCTTTCATAGGACATGTAACTTTGGGATAATAGAACATGTTCCTCATTTTATTATCTGCTAAATATAATGACTCTATTTTGAACAACCTCAGACTAGTTTGAATTAACTCAGTGAACATTGCTTGATAGAACCAGAGAAGTGTCTGGGGGAAATACATAAAATGTGTGTGTGAGTATGACAGTGTGTTTGTGCTTCATTTTGAATAACATGATTATAAAGTTAACCATTTATTCTTTTAAGATTTTATTTATTTATTTCACAGAGAAAGAGAGAGAAAGCACAAGCATGAGCTGAGGGGAGGGGCAGAGGGAGAAGGAGAAGCAGACTCACTACTGAGCAGAGAGCCCAACATGGGGCTCGATCCCAGGATCTTGGGATCATGACTGGAGCCAAAGGCAGATGCTTAACCAACTGAGCCACCCAGGCACCCCTAAAGTTAACAATTTAGAAAAACTACATCTATGATAAGACATTTCACAAAGCTTTTAATGTGTGTGTATTTTAATGTATGGCAAAAAATTCATAAATACATTCCCAAAATAAATGATTTTCCCCAATTTTCATTTATTATACTAATATTCAGAAATAAATTATTAACCTCTTCTGTTATGTGTTTTTATGTTTCTAGACTATTTGTTGAAATCACACATCTTCTTATACCATATTTTCAATTAAAAGGAATACCTCTAAAATAATTTATGCAAATGGAGTTAGATTTTTTAACAAAATGATTTTTTAACAAACATGAAAATGGAATGCTACTTTGGTAGCAAAGTTTGGGAACAAAGTGCAAAAAAATCTCACATGATTCTGAAACACACTATAGAGGTAATAGAGATATTATTTTTTTTAAAGATTTTTATTTATTTGACAGAGAGAGACACAGTGAGAGAGGAAACACAAGCAGGGGGAATGGGAGAGGGAGAAGCAGGCTCCCTGCTGAGCAGGGACCTCGATGCGGGGCTCAATCCCAGGACCCTGGGATTATGGCCTGAGCCAAAGGCAGATGCCCAACTGACGGCGCCACCCAGATGCCCTGAGATTTTATTTATTTATTTATTTATTTATTTTTAATTTATTTTTTAAAGATTTTATGTATTTATTTGACAGAGAGAGACACAGCGAGAGAGAGACACAGCGAGAGAGAGAGCACAAGCAGGGGGAGTGGGAGAGGGACAAGCAGGCTTCCCCCCGAGCAGGGAGCCCGATGCGGGGCTCGATCCCACGACCCTGGGATCATGACCTGAGCTGAAGGCAGACACTTAACAACTGAGCCAACCAGGCGCCCCGAGATATTATTTTTTTAAATAAATAATGAGAAATATCAATTATTAAAAGAGGGCAAAATGGTGGTGGTGGAGGTTTCAGGGAATGTTGTTGGGGATTGGAGCATGACAAAGAAAAAAAATTTAGAGCAAATGATTAAGATCGGATTCACTGGTCCTTTTCTATGACTGCATAATATTCCTGTGTGTGTGTGTGTGTGTGTGTGTGTGTGTGTGTGTGTGTGTCTACTACCTCTTCTTTATCCATTCAGCTATTGATGGATATTAGATTGCTTGTCATTTGCAACAATATGGATGGACCTAGAGGATATTACGATAAGTGAAATAAGTCAGACTGAGAAAAACAAATACCATATGATTTCACTCATATTTGGAATCTAAACACACACACACACACACACAAGTGAATAAATAAGGAAAAGCAGAATCAGACCTATAAATACAGATAATAAACTGGTAGTTGCGAGAGGGAAAAGGATAGGGAGGTGGGCAAAATGGGTGAAGGGGAGTAGGAGATACAGGCTTCCAGTTATGGAATGAAAAGTCATGGGGATGAAAGGTACAGCATAGGGAATTTAGTTAATGATATTATAATAGCATCATATGGTGACAGATGGTAGCTACACTGTGGTGAAGACAGTGTAAAGTATAGAGATGTAGAGTGTAGTACTACTCTGTACACCTGAAACTAATTAACATTGTGTGGCAACTATACTCAAATTCTTTTAAAATTTAAAAAATAAAGATAAAAAAAATGACTGGTTTCACTGAAGAGGAGATTAAGAACAGTCCAGGCAAAAGGAATAGAATCTCTGCAGTTGAGAGAGGGAAAGAACTGGCACTGTCTCAACTTTGAAAATGCAACGATTTCCTACCTCTGTGAACCCCAAACATTGTGATCAAAGGCAATATCGCCTTGAGTCTTGATTATTCCCATGGCCTTCTAATGACTTTCTCTGCTTCCAGCATTTCCCCTTCTGTCTGTTGTCAGTACAGTAGCCAGGATAATCACATTAATATATCACTCCTCTGTTCTAAATTCTCTAATGCCATTGCAGAGCTGACAATACCTTAATTACCTAAAATGCTCTTTCCATCTGATATTTTTTTCACTCTGAACATTTCTTCTACTACACCAAGTTTCACTGTCTCCCTTGCTTTCCCTTAGGCAGTACTTGGAGTAGTTTTCTCCCTTCCCTCCTTCAAGACTTTGATCAAATGTCTCCATCTCAGTGATGAGTCCCAATAACATATTTACAATTTCATGTCCTATATGAGTGGCGGGGGGGGGGGGGCTGGTGTGTTCCATCTCCTTTCTCTGTTTTATTTTCCTCCACAGCATTCATCACTTTTTAACATAATGCATATTTTATTTTATTATCTCAATCTTCCCAGTAAAATATAAGCTTGATGAAGGCAAGTATCTTTGTTCTATCTTTAGCGTATAGAATCATGCCTCATACATAATAAATTTTGAGTCAATAAGTCAATTTTGGAAAATTGCTGGTAGTCTTTTGGTACATCTAAGATTGACTTTTAGATCTATCCTTGCAATTTAAAGTTATATTCCTGTTTTCTGAATTCTATTAAACCTACAACAAAACAGAATATGTTTACACATGATTTAACATTTCCAGTGAAAACTCTAAACTTAAAAATAGTTCAAGAACATTATCATCAAAGAATATTTACAACTGCCTGCTGATATATGCATAATTATACATATACATTATCCATATAACATGCATATATGATAATTTTATCATATATATTTCAATCACCTCATTAAAGTTGGTGGTAATGGCATTGGGAAAATTCCTTTTTTTTTTTCCATCTCCAACTCCCTATAATGAAATATGAAGTAATTTTTTATTGCAAATTGAATAATATTTCAAGGAATGAAATCAGTCCCCCATCAGAGAAAAATTGGCAGAAAAGCTGAAATATTTATGATCTCTTTTACAGCCAGGCATCTCAGCAGCATAAGCAGAATATGTAGCTATGCTAAAGGCAAAAAAATACTCCATCTGAGTGTCTGAGAGGTAAACACTGGGAATTTCCTCTTTTCCCTGAAAAGTTTGAAAAATAATACAAAATAAAATCAAAGTTGGTATGATATTGTCTTCCGGCCCAATTATGACTTTGGCCTTTTTAATCTTAATGCTATGCTTCCAATATGTTGAGTCATGCTTGTGGAATAACTGTTCATTTGAAGGAAATGTATAGTGCAATTGTGCTTTTAGATAGGCTGGTTGGTTTTGTTTTGTTTTGTTTTATCCCTGCCACATTTTTTTTTTTTTTTTCTACATGCTTAAATTACCAGGTAAATGGCTTATAGAGGTAAGCATCAAATTTCTTTGATTACAGGTCAAAAAATTAAGAACCAGGGTGCCGGGGTGGCATAGTCGGTTAAGCATCTAAATCTTGATTTCAGCTCAGGTCATGATCTCAGGGTCGTGTGATCGAGCCCTGTGTCAGGTTCCACACTGTGTGGAGTCTGCTTAAGATTCTCTCTTTCTCCCTCTCTCTTTCCCTCTCTCTCTGCCCCTCCTACTCATGCTGTCTCTCTCTCTCTCTCTCAAATAAATTAAAAAAAAATCTTAAAAAAAAATTAGGAACCCACAACAAATTGAAATACTGAAGAGAGAATTCAAATTATTGCCTGAAGGTGCAAAGATATTTGTAATCTCTGTTACTCAATGCAAGAAAGGACAACAATGTAAGTCATTTATGCTATAATATTTTGTATAATTTATGCTATAAATTTTTGTATTATTTATTTGGATTTTCTGAAGAATAGCTAGGTTAACACTTCCAAATTTTTTTGAATTTTCTTAAGGCAATCATTTACTACTATAATATTCTTAAATCCTTCTTTCTGGGCTTATTTCTACCATTTAAATTTTTATTTATGAAGTAATTTTATCATCAGACATGAAGCTGTCTATAATCCATTATGGAGTACATTCTACTCTTGATCCTGAGGGTAATTATGGTGCATATCATATACTTTGCTTTAGGAAACTTACAACATAAAATTGCCATCTGACTAGCAAATTGTTGAAATGCTGAGAACTCTTACTTATTCCAGGTGTCATGAGAAGTAAGGAACAAAGTTTTCTGATTTCTCAGTTTTGTATATTTTATGAGTCTTGTGACTACTTGTAAATTTTAAGAATTGTTTTTTCATAAAGATTATTTTTTCCCTAAGTTAAGATGGACAGCTAAACAATCACAAATTGCAATGGTGGGTTTAGGTCTATGCCAACCTATGACATGAGGAAGACGTACAAGATAAATCAACTGATTACCACATATATTCATCCTTTTTCACTATGATGGTTAATTTTATGTCTCAACTTGGCTGTGCAATGGTGCTCAAATATTTGATTAGACTTCATTCTGGAAGTTTCTGGGAAGATTTTTTTTAGATAAGATTAACATTTGAACCAGTGGATTTTGAGTAAAGTAGATTATCTTCCAAAATGTAGGTGGCAATTGTTTGAGGGCCTTAGCAGAATAAAGATTCACCTCATTTGAGCAGGAAGGAATTGTGCCAGCACCTGGCTTTGGACTCAAAAGGCAATTCTCCTGGGTCTCTAGCAGTTGGCCTACCTTCTCTCTCTCTTCCTTTTCCTCTCTCTTCTTTCTCTGCGTCTATCTATCTTTCTCTATGTCTGTCTCTCTCTCTCCATATATACATATCTATAGATACAGACACACACACACACACATACATATCCAGTGAGTTACATATTCATGTCAACTGCTAAACTTTCTGTTTCATAGAGTGTGGCCTTGGTTCCAAGGTATGTTATGAGGAATCCCATGTTAATCAAAGGTTCTATGAACTTTTGATTAGTATTGAAGTTCAAAGTACTGTAGGAAAGGAAGGAAAACTTATACTTATGAGATTATGTGCTTATCTGGTCAAAATGAGTCACTGTCCTGTCCCTACTAAAAGGGTGAAATGAATTTGACATAATTAGTTTGTCTCTGTGTATCTGATTAGTCTCCTCAAGAAATCAAGTATCCTCAAAAAATCAAGAGCTCAATATCCATCTCTGTTGCTAATGAGTCAAATATCAATCAGCAGCAATAGCTAGGTTAGCTTTAGTAAATGGAAGCCCATGTTGTTGGGCCCAGCACATATAGACTCCATCTCTGTCACCATGACTACCCTGTTAAACAGTGCATTATGCATATATTGTGGTGATAAAGGACAGAGGCTGGTTGACACTGACTAGAATTCATCTTGTACTTGATTGTTTAGTGCCTCTTCTGTATATAAATTCTCTGTAATGGGCATTAATGTCCAATACAGAGATTTTTATTTATTTATACATAATCTCAAATGTCTATTTGCATGCCTTTTCCTTTCCTTAATCTTCAAATTTTCTTTCAGACCATTAACTAACCAACTAAGCCATTTTTAATGCCCATAAACTCATGTATATCCTTAGCTCAAGCCAATTATCTCTCCATAAAATGGGGATGAGCAGGTACAGCACCCAAAAATGCCAACCAGTAGGAGGAACTTCCTTTACCACTGTGTTTTAGGGTCCCTCTTGAGTGTAGCTATATGCAGCAGCAGTTTATATTTAGTGTGGTGCCTTCCATACCAGGCTTGGCATCTGTGAATTAAGCATGACTTTCTTCTTCCTTTGGCAGCTCGTCATAAGGACCTCCCATTAGCAACGGGTGTGAATTGGAGGAGAAATATCAGCAGAGGTATGGTAGAAGACATGGAGTTCATCTGTTCTGTTTCTTTGTGACTTCTGGACCTGGTAAAGGCACTTACTGTATTTACCGTTTCAATATTAATGATGAATTGCTTCTGGGCCTGCCCAATCTTACCATCAGGTAGGACTGACATTACCAGCTCATGACAAATGGTTCTGGATACATGGTTAAGTATGGTCTTATTCCAGTACATTAGAGATTTGTGCTTTGAATTTCCTACTTGGGCTTGACAGAAACTCCACATAGTATCCTTTTTAAAATTCAGATACTACTTATTGAATGCCCAGTTATATGGGTCAAGTGGCAGGGCTGCCTGTACTGTAGCCTTGACCTGCTTTTGAAAGTTTCTTGCTCTGGGCACCACTCAAAATAGTCATCCTTCCACGTCTCATGATTGAGCTGTAGTCTAAAGCATGACATAAACATGTTTCTCATACATGAAGAGTCCTACCCAAGCACTTTTATCATTTCTTAATGGTAAAAAGCAAGATGCTATAATTTATACTTTACTTTGTATAGATCCCATCATGACTCAAATTGCTAGATCCTGAAATGTTACCCATGTAGCTGGCTTCTGAGTCTTATGGCTTATCTCCCACTTGCTTGAACACATTATCTCATTAAGGTTTCCAAAGTATTTTCCATTTGTCAGTCACAACATTTGATTAACATGATTTCATTATTGTAGTGGACCCATTCAATGTGTGCAATGCCCAGATGGCCCAGTAAACTTTAGAATATATTATGACATAGAACAAGAATATTAATATGACATGATTGTGAATGACATTAACATACCAATAATAATGCTATTAATATTAACATGGCATTATTATGAATGCTTATGGAAATATTGTGAATTAATATGGCTCCATGTGAATGAAATTGGCTTCTTACTCACCTTTATGATGCATATGGAAAGTAATACATTCATAAGATTAATACCTGCTTATTACATACACAAATTAACACTAAACTTCCCTAGTGAAGTTATCACATTAGGTACAATAGGTAGAATGTGGGCTACTATTTGGGTACTTTATCAGTAAGTCATTGCTTCTTTTTATGGTCCACCTAGTTTTTGCAAGGACTAACAGACAAATTAAATGGTGATAAAATAGAGAACACCATTTCTATATCCTTTAATGTCCTTGAAGGTGGAGTGATAACTACCATTGCACTGGTTTCTTTGTGACTTCTGGACCTGCTCAGGTCACTACCCGTATGTACCATTTCAATATGATAAATTGTTTCTGGTCATGTCCAATCTTACCATTAGTTGGGACTGACATTACCAGCTTATGAGAAGTGGTTCATATAAAGTATACATGTAAATATTTATACATGTAAATAAGTATACATGTAAAAAATACGTGTGAAGTATTTTTTAAAAATTTTATTTATTTATTTGATAGAGAAAGAGAGGGAGGGAGAGAGAGCACATAAGTAGTGAGAGCAATAGAGGGAGAGGGAGAAGGAGGCTCCCCACTGAGCAGGCAGCATGACATTGGGCTTGATCCCAGGACCATGGAACCATGACCTGAACTAGAAGGGAGACACTTAACTGAATGAGCCATCCAGGCACCCCTGGAATATAAAGTATTTTTTAAGACTTTATATTTTAAAGGTATTTTATTTAGACTTACAACAAAATTGAGAAGCAGGTACAGAGATCTCCCATATACTTCCTTCCTCCACGTATGTATAACTTTCCCCATTGTCAAAAATACTTAACAGAATGGTACATTTTTTACCAAGATGAACCTCTACTGACACATCATAATCACTGAAAGTCCATAGTTTACCTTCGGGCTCACTCTTGGTGTTGTGTATTCTATGGGTTTGGAAAACATATAATACATATATCCATTATTATAATATCACACAAAGTATATTCACTGCCTCAAAAATCTGTGTTCTGCCTAGTCACCTTTTCAACCACCCCCCCCAAACCCTGGAAATCACTGATATTTTTACAATATCCATATTCTTCTCTTTTCTAGGATGTCATATAGTTGGAATTATACAAGGTGTAGGCTTTTCATATTGGCTTATTTACATAAGTAATGTGCATTTACTGTTCCTCCATGTCTTTTCATAGCTTAATAGCTCATTTCCTTTTAGTGCTGAATATTCCACTCTCTGGATGTACCACAGTTTATTTATCCATTCACCTACTGAAAGGCATCTTGGTTGCTTTCAAATTTGAGAAATTATGAATAAAGCTGTTATAAATACCTTGTGCAGGCTTTTGTGTGGACATAAATTTTAAATTATTTTGGTTGAATACCAAGGAGAATAATAGCTGGATTGTATGGTAAGAGTATGTTTCATTTTGTAAGATATTACCAAACAGTCTTCCAAAGTGACTGTATCGTTTTGCATTGATTGAGAGTTCCTGTTGCTCCATATCCTCACCAACTTTTGCTGTTGTCAGAGTTCTAGATTTTAGCTATTTTAATAGGTTATTTTAATTTGAATTTCCCTGATGATATATGATGTGGAACATTTTTGCATATGCTTATTTGCCATCTTTGATGAGGTGTCTGCTAAGGTCTTGGGTCCATTTTTTAATCAGATTTTTTTGTTTGAATAAAAAGTCATCATCATACCTAAAGTCATCAAGGATTTCACCTATGTTATCTTCTCTTTTTTTTTTTTAAAGATTTTATTTATTCATTTGAGACGCACAGAGAGAGAGAGAGAGCATGAGCAAGGGGAGAGGCAGAGGCAGAGGGAGAAGCAGGCTCCCCACTGAGCCAGGAGCCCGATGCGGGGCTTGATCCCAGGGCCCTGGGGTCATGACCTGAGCTGAAGGCAGATGCTTAACCATCTAAGCCACCCAGGCACCCCCCCCCCCATATTATCTTCTAGGAGTTTATAGTTTTGTGCTTTATATTTAGGTTTATGATCCATTTTGAGTTAATTTTTGTGAACAGTGTAAGTTCCAGGCATATTTTTACATTTGTATGCACATTCTAGTGCCATTTGTTAAAGATATTATCATTGCTCTATTCCATTACCTTTTATCTTTTGTCAGAGATGAGTTGACTATATTTATGGGGGTCCATTTCTGGGCTCCTTATTCTATTCTGTTGATCTATTTGTCTATCTTTCACCAATACCACACGGTGTTGATTAGTGTAGCTTTATAATAAGTCTTAATGGCAGGTAGTGTCAGTCCTCCAACTTTGTCTTTCCCCTTCAATATCGTGTTAGCTATTCTGGGTCTTTTCTGTCTCTGTAAAACTTTAGAATCTGTTTGTTGATATTCATAAAATACCTGCTGCAAAACTAAATATACTCTTATCATACAATCTAACAATTGTACTCCTTGGTATTTACCCTGGGAAGTTAAAAACTTATGTTCACACAAAAACCTGCACACAGATGTTTATAGTAGCTTTACTCATTCATACTTGCCAAAACTAGGAAGCAACCAAGATCTTTCAATAAGTGAGCAGATAAAGTATGATACAACCAGACAACAAAATGCTACTCAGCACTAAAAGGAAATGAGTTATCAAGCCATGAAAGACATGGAGGAAACAAATGCATATTATTGAGTTAAAGAAGCCAATATGAAAAGTCCACATACTGTATGATTCCAAATACATGACATTCTGGAAAAGAAAAAATATGGATATAGTAAAATGATCAATGATTGCTAAGGATGGGGGAGGAGAGGGAAAAATAGGTGGAACACAGAGGACTTTCACAGCAGTGAAAATACTCTGTATGCCATAATGATGGAAATATGTCATTAGACCTTCATCTATGAACACATAGAATGCACAAAACCAAGAGTGAATAGTCAACTATGGACTTTGGGTGATTATGATGTGCCAGTGTAGGTTAATTAATTGTAACAAATGTACCACTCTGGTAAGGGATGTTGCTAATGAGAGAGGTTATGCATGTGTTGGGGCAGGGAGCATGAGGGAACTCCCTGTACTTTCTCCTACTGTGAACCTAAAACTTCTCTTAAAAAATAATCTTAATAAAATAAACAATCCATTGGTCTATCTTGGACTTTTATTTGATTATTTATCTACACTAATTTCTTGACATCCGGAATTGGTTATTTGGAAAGTATTGCCTCACTGAAAGTATGCAGATCTTCCAAACGTAGACCTTTTATAGAATAATATAAAAAATCATATTAAAGTCTTCAAGGAGTTAAAAAATATAAAGATTTTGGTGGGAGATTATGAGTTTCTCAAAATTCCAATATTTACTTGAAAACTTTAAAATTATCATTAACTTCAAACACTGTTACTTCCTTTCCTCAAAGTGACAGGAGAAGCGCTTTGATTTTTAAAAAATAAACTGAAGTTTAAAGTCTTATGTTTATTATTTTCAGAATTGAATTTTAACAATAATTCTTGTATAAGTAAATGACAGAACATAAACAAACATATTGTTCCTTTGGCAACAAGATTATAAAACACATGTTAAAAGATTGCAAGGACCCTTCAGGCCCCTCTCATGCTTATTTTTTTAAAACAATTTCCCAAAGATAACAAGCTTTCATTCTAGTGACTCTTTTGTTTTATTGACAGGTCACAGGAATAGAAATGCAAATTGCTTTGTGAATATGAGTTTCTGGAGACTTGGACTTATCAACAATCTGACTCCTCAGATGCTTTACAAACTCTTAAATCCTTGGAGTTACCTGAAGCAGAATTATGAGTTATTGTTGTCCTTCACACAGAATTCTAAGTTAGCAAGTGCCTAAGGCAGGGAGGAGTTAGAGTGAATAGCAGGAGTTTTGCTGGCCTATGATACAGCATGTGTTCCTGGCTGTTTCTTTGTTGTAGGCTACAGAAAATGGGATGCATCTGTTATGTATCGATGCTGATGCTCTCTCGAGATGCTGACGGAGGTGAAGAAATAAATGGTTTGAGGTGGGTACATAAAAGTGGCTCTCATGTTGGCATAACTGTTTTATGGTTTTAACAAAGAACTATCTATATCCAGTTAATAATCTCATTTCATCTTGAGTTTCCTGCATTGTTAAACTAAACATAAAGAGCCTTTTGGAACAAAGCTGTGCATAGGTTTTGACTGTGCTTTTTATGTGAGTAGAGCTCACTCTGGTAGGTTGGGAATTCATTAGGTAAATTGGAACCACAATTGGTTTTGTTTCTATTGAAGAAGAAGAAAACACTGGCATGAAAATTCTGTGAAATATTGATTTTTTTTTGAAAATTTTTCAAGTAAAGCTGTGAAACAGCATAAATTAAATGTGAATTGTTTCCTCCAAATATTGAATCCCTTGAATTTGGGGTTTGCTTTCAGGCAATTGAAATTTTCCTAGCACATTTAAACCAAAAGGGATCTATTACCAAATATTAGGAAGATATAAAAGTATTGGAAGTAGATTATAAAAGATTCTGGCCACACTTTCAGGAATAATTTCATCTTCCAAATTAACTGCCTCTGCCATGATCACAGGCTCCATTGCAAAAACAAACAAATAACAACTTAGAATCAGAGAGCAGAGATGACATAACTGCATTCTCTCGGTCCTGATCTCAGTCAGCACAAGGGATCCCTCAAGTTCCATATCCCTTTGTCCTTAATTCAGTTCTGAATCTATTTCATGTAAGTTTATCTGGTTGAGCAAACCTAACGTGCATCCAGAAAACCAGATCCAAGGACATCTGAGAAACAGAGTTTTTGAGCCTCTCTAAATATGAATGCACACTAGAAGGAAACACAATGGCTGCTAAGCATCAATCATATCCCATATCCATCACATCTTTAAAAATACTTTTGTAAAGTTTACTATAAATTGAAATTATGTATATAAGACACTAGTTGTCATTTACATTATATAATTAAAGATATGTTCCCACGGGAAATAGAAAAAATCGATATCAAATTTTATACTATATGGGGCAGAAAGTCCCTGGTGCCCTAATTTCCCTAATGGTTTTATTTCTGAGTGAATATGATTACCTTGCTTTTTATATATAGCATACAGAACTAGGGAAAAAAATCACTGCTCTAAATTTTTGGTTAACTTAACTTTAATTGACTGACTGGTGTTAAAGTTTTCACGGAAACAGTAATCAGAGTCTAGGAATTTCATTAAGCAAGATACATTTTATTTGTAAGTAAGAGAAAAATAGATGTCATTATACTAGAATATTCTTTCCCTCACCTATGGTGAGGACTCGAGACTTACCTCTGTCTCCATAATTTGCTAGGACTCACCAGTCTTAAAAAAAACTCATACCCATGGTTATAGTTTATCATACAGAAGGACACAGTTTAAAATCAGCAAAGTAAAAAGCTGCATGGGGTGAAGTTCAGATAAATTGGTGCAAGCTTTCAGGTGACACCAACCAGGGGACTCATACAGAAAAGTACTTAATCCTCCTAGCAACACTGCATAATGATATATGGGAAATATTGCCATGTGACTGACTTCGACTTCTCAGACTCCAGCCATCTTTTATCCCAAACCCAAAACAGGCATTCATCATAAATCACATCGTTAGGACAAACATCTGGTCAAATTGGTAGAGCATGACCCAAGGTTACAGGCATACAAAAAATACTATTTTTAAACAAAGTATTGTAAGCGCTCTGAGGTTAATTCCCAGGAGCCAGCCAAAGGCCAGTTCCGAAGATGGGCTTTTCTTTGGAATATATAGGGTTTTAGCAACTCAGATCTACTAAGTTCACTCTTTCTTGCCCACCATCTTTGATGTGTGTATGTGTGTGTGTGTGCACCCAATAAATTTGATGAGATGTTCCTGGTTCAGAAGCTACACAATGCCTTTGGAGACATGGAACTCATCAACACTTATTTTCTTTATTCAAAGAAATAGTCCGGGGATGCCTGAGTGGCTCAGTCCTTTAAGTGTCTGCCTTCAGCTCAGGTCATGATCCCAGGGTCCTGAGATTGAGCCCTGAGTGGGGCTCCCTGCTCAGTGGGGAGCCTGCTTCTCCTTCTCCCTCTGCCCCTCCCACCCCGCTGGTACTCTCTCTCTCTCAAATAAGTAAATAAAATCTTAAAAAAAAAAAAAGAAATAGTCCATTTACCCTTATTCTAGAATTTCAGTTGTTTCCTTTAAACTTACATTTTCCCATGATTGCACGAACACACACACACACACATATGTAATTGTTTTTGTTGTTGTTGTTGTTGGAGGGTGACTTATTGTTTATTTTCCTTAGAAAGATTCTTTTGCTCACATTTCCTAGTCTTAGAGACACATCCATTGGAACTCTGTGCTGTGTTATAGGAGGAGCATTGAGACTCTGCAACAGACTGGCTTGATTGTGCCAAGATCTTCAAATCAAAACAAGGAGACAACACTTCTCTCTCTAGGAATGAACTGTTCATACAGAAACTAGTGATGGCTTACAAAAATGCATTATTTTAAATTCTGGGTATCAGAAGTTCATAATGCATCTCATTGGACTAAAATTGAGGTGTGAACAGGTATACATTCCTTCTGAGGGTCTAGGAGGAAATTCATTTTCCGGTATTGAGGCTGCCCACACTCCTTAGCTCATGGCTCATCTTTTTTCTCTATTTTCAAAGCCAACAACTTTGGGCCAAGTCCTGCTTATGTGACAGTCTCTCTGATTATTTTCTGCCTGCCTCTTTCACTTTTTTTTTCTTTTTAAAGATTTTAATTTTAAGTAATTTCTACACCCAACATGGGGCTCGAACTCACAACCCAGAGAAAGATCAGGAGTCACATGCTCTACCAACTGAGCCAGCCAGGTACCCCCTACCTCTTTTACTTTTAAAGATTATTGGTCTAACTCAAGTAATATAGGATAATCTCCCCATTTTAAGGTCAACTGATTAGCAACATTAATTTCACCCACAACCTTAAGTCATTTCCTTTTGTCATTGAAACTAGCACATTCACGGATTAGAAATAGCTAAGCCTCTTTGGGGATCATTATTTGTAGACATTTTGGGGGACTGTTATTCTGTCTACCACTGGGTAAGATTCACATGCTATAAGTTGTGTTTGAAATCTACCCAGTAACATTTTAAGAACCTAAAATACATTTTCTAATGCTGAGATATAAAGAAAAGACATTTTAAATTCATGATCAGCCAAATTTTTTCAAGAAGTCAAGATTTTTAATTCCTTAGAAGAGTTTAATTCAGTGGAAGTTAGAGAAATATGACTGATCCTTTCTCTGTATGAATATAGGACAGACATATTGACATAAATAAAAGGCGGGTGTCATTGTTATTTGTAATTCTTTGATTAGTGTACAATAGCCCTCTGATAATTGACTAAATAATAAAAGCATGAGAAAATCAAACTAGTAGTAGTCTTGAAAACAAAACAAATGCAAAAATAAATAAAAATATCTAATCACCATGATTCAATATTATTTTTTTGTAATCATTATTATTGACACTTTATTTCTACCTGTGCCTATTAATAATTGAAGGTGGAAAATCTTCTTGAGGAGGTATGGGACTAAGTTTCAATTTCTTTACCTCTATGCATTTATGAGTTCTGACAATTTGTCAACTCCATTTATGGTGAAGGTACACAATGCTAATATTTGTCATGACATGTACAGAAGAAAAGTGCTTAGTGCTATATTTTCCATATAATTTTAATATCATTTTTCAAAAGGAAGAAAATTTTTGAAAGTTAAATGTCTAAAAGTATAATCTCAATCTTTTAAAAAGACATACTAATTTTCCAAAATTGGGTCTATTTAATTAATTATGTCCAATGGGGTTAAGGCAGAGGAAATATTTTTAAATGTAAATGCAATCACAAATGTGTAGAAAATAGTGAAAATCTATACTGAGAAATGTTTCTCTAGCCATTAGCAATTTTACAAGTTTAAGATTTCTGTTCAGACCTGATTAACATTCTTTTGAAAATTTAGGTAATTTAATATTCAAAGACACATAAAATGAAACTAATGAATGCAAATGTAATCATTGTCAGTATGTTTTAGATTTGACCAAATTAACAATATTAGTGGATCAGCAAGTAAACTGATGATGCAAGCAAATGTTACTTGATTTTAATCAGAAATTATGCTTTGTGAATGTTGGTGAACAATTATTTTGAAAGATAAATGCATTTGAAGGCAGCATGTTGTAGGAAGTTTATTTACCTCCTGTTTCAGTATAGATTTACATGTCTGTTTCCAGAAATAATGCTTTCATCTATGCCCACAATATATAATAGAATATCCATCAACTCTAAAACCCTTTCTTTTTTTTTTTTTTTTAAAGATTTTATTTATTTATTTGAGAAAGAGAGAATGAGAGAGAGCACATGAGAGGGGGGAGGGTCAGAGGGAGAAGCAGACTCCCTGCTGAGCAGGGAGCCCGATGCGGGACTCGATCCCGGGACTCTAGGATCATGACCTGAGCCGAAGGCAGTCACTTAACCAACTGAGCCACCCAGGCGCCCTCTAAAACCCTTTCTATAGTATCCACCAGAATGCTGATAGAGTATATTCCTAAAACACTCTTTAAAGGTAAAGATGTACATTTTCTATAAACTAGTAATAGGTAATATAATTATGTGATCTCAGGGAAACATGAAAGCCTATAACAGAAAGATAAAAGATTTAAAAAGTGAGTAAAAGGGAACTAAACTCACACCAGTAAAATAGGTAAATACACTGTAGAATATTCGTACAATACAAGAGTAGACTGAGGTCAAATGAAATAAACAAACAATAGCTGTGTAGATCACTATAAATAAGTATTAACAAATTTGGAGTGAAGAAAGCAACGTTAAAATAAAGATGCTATGGACTTAGATTATAAAAATGCAAACAGTGTATATTAATCAAAAATATGTTAAAACAAATGTGCTAGGCATGCAAAATATAGTAAAATATAAAGATACACATTAAAAGGCATGGAGGAGGGTACCTGGGTGGCTCAGTTGTTAAGAGTCTGTCTTCGGTTCGGGTCATGATCCCAGGGTCCTGGGATCGAGCCCTGCATCAGGCTCCCTTCTCGGCAAGAAGCCTGCTTCTCCCTCTCCCACTCCCCCTGCTTGTATTCCCTCTCTTGCTGTCTCTTTGTCAAATAAATAAATAAATAAATAGGCATGGGAATGAGGGTAGTGGTTAGTTCTCGGTAGACAGGTGAATTTGTTCAGGAAAGGGACATACAGGACTTCAGTAATCTATTTATTCTAATGTGAGTGTTGGCTATATCAGGTTTTTTTTTCATTTTTCATTATTTTTGACTGTGTAAATTATTTCATAAAACACTCTTCTGTTCCAAAAGTAGGGTCTGCTAGTTTATGCTTTCTGTGGTGTCATTTTTTCCACGTATGTATAACAAAACTCTGGAAAATAGAGTTAACAGAGATAATCCTATCCAAAGCTTTTTGCCTCAAGCAGAATCTCCAAAATGCCAGTCCTGATACAGCTTGTAGAGTGATTTCCTTTAGAAAAGACCAACTTCCACTTTTATTTCCCTAAGATATTGATGAGGGAATGTGGCCAGCAGTTCTTTCACAAAATGGAAAAAGATCTTGGGTGTTAGCTGTCCCTTAACAATTGGCAGTCTGCCCTCTCTGAGATAGACACTAGCCTCTCACTGCATGAAATCCTTTTCCTAACTCATCTGCAATCAAGTAATTTGAAAACAAAACTGTCACTCAAAAAATGTGACATTGGAAAAAAAAAAAATTTAAGGAGGTCATGGACCTAAAAGATTCTTACCAGAAAGTTTGATCGAGGTCACGGTGGACTCCTTCCCTAAAGAGCAGCCTCTGTTATTTCTGTGAGCAGTTACACTGTCATTATATTAGTCATTTTTTTTTTTTATGTGTGTCGCACTATTACCTTATATGCATGTGAAAGATCTTTTATTTGCAAAACGATTTTTGTTTGCAAGCATACTTAGTAAATACAGGTTAAGTAAAGAAGTAAGAACTATAGGGAAGAAGCTTGTCTACCTGGAGAATGCCAGGTACCTAACATTGATTTAGTCACTAGATTCTGTCTTAGGTAAACTTCCAATGCAGGAACACACTTGTCTTAGCTATTCTGGGCTACAATAGCAGAGTACCACAGACTGGATAGTTTACAAATAACAGATATTTATTTCTCACAGTTCTGGAGGCTGGAGTCCAAGATCAGGGTGCCAATATGGCTGGGTTCTGGTGAAGGGTTGTAGACTGCCAACTTCTCCCTCTGTCCTCCATTGATGGAAGGGGCAAGGGACCTCTGTGGGGTCTCTTATAAAAGTACTGATCCCACTTATGAGGGCTCCACCCTCATAACTTAAGAATTTCTCCAAAGCCCCACTTTCTAATATCATCATAAGGGGCATTAAGATTTCAACATATGAATTTTGGGAAGGCACAAACATTTAAACATAGCATCAGTCATGTGAAGATGCCAGAAATGATGAACCTCATTACAGAATCATGTGATTTATATTTCTGAAATTGTTAGCTCAAACCCACTGTCAATGTAACAAATGTTGTCTTATAATCATCATAAAGTTATATGCATTATAGTATACTTTTAATTTTGTATTGTATCTTAAAAACTATGTAAGTGAGGTATGGTAGACCCTAATGATAAGGCTATTGCTATAAATAATTTGACAGCCTAAAATATTTTATGTGGTGACCACTGTTTAAAACACTATCTATTCTAGAACATAACTCTACTAAGGCAGAATTGATGTCATTACTCAAAGACACAAAGCAGTTTGCACTAATGATAATAGTAATAATCTTTCATTTATTTGGGCTTTAAGGCAGCAGTTCAGTTGAGCAAAACAAAATATTTTCAAAGATTCATTTCATGTTTTATTGTGTTTGATTATAAACATTTGAAAAAAATAAAAATTTAGTATGAAGTATGGTAATATAGTATGGAAATAGCCATATATTTTATATAAAGAGGCATTCAGAAAAAGAATTTTTTTTCTTGAATCAATCAAGTTATAACAGAATTAATTTAAAATCACTTTTCGCTATAGCATTGCTTTCTCAATACAATTGAAATTCCTAGCTATATTATATATAATACTACATTTTCCTAAATTCTACCGGACAGATAGAAAGTTTAATACATTGGA
Source organism: Halichoerus grypus (assembly GCF_964656455.1). Lineage (NCBI taxonomy): Eukaryota > Metazoa > Chordata > Mammalia > Carnivora > Phocidae > Halichoerus > Halichoerus grypus. The sequence goes on from NC_135714.1 coordinate 26,284,554, forward strand.
TAGGAAAGTCTTTCAATTACATCGCTATCCAAAAGAACAATCCAATTTCATATCCTAACAGCTTTTGTTGGAAAACACAGCAATGATTTCTTAAAAACTCTTCCTGGGATGACTACAGACACCCAAATTCCATTCTGAAAAGGCTATAGTACTTGTTCCTTGACATTTTCAAAGTTCATGTGATCCTGAGAAATGATTAAAGGTTATCTCTAGAGCATATTGCTGATGACAGTTTCCCCAGTTTGCTATAGTTTATAGGTAGCAAAGAATGTATTGTTTTAAGAATTTTTATTTTCTTTTTCACTCCATCCCTCAAGTCACAATATAAGTCATTGGTTTTGTTCCCTAAGCTGGAGTAGAGTTCTATGTACACCTGGATAGTATATTGCTAATAATAATACAAGTACACAGTTTGAGCTTTAAGAATCATTTCATTTTTATCATTTCCTTTGATTTTGTTCTATATGAACAGTATATTATTCCTTTATCACATATCAAGAAAAATAGAAACTAAGAATCATCTTGTAACCTGTTACTGATAGCTTTATTTCTATAAATAGAAATCTTAAATAGATTTAAGATACAACTAATGTAATATCTCTACTCTTAAGATGCTTGCATTCTTGGGGTGGCTGGGTGGCTCAGTCGTTAAGCGTCTGCCTTCGGCTCAGGTCATGATCCCAGGGTCCTGGGATCGAGCCCCGCATCAGGCTCCTTGCTCAGCAGAGAGCCTGTTTCTCCCTCTCCCTCTCTCTCTGCCTGCCTGCCACTCCCCCTGTTTGTGCTCTCTCTCTCACTATCTCTCTCTGTGTCAAATAAATAAATAAAATCTTAAAAAAAAAACAAAAGATGCTTGCATTCTTAATATGTATTTTTATTCTGATCTAAAATTGTTTGATGTATTATAAGCTCATTTTAAAAAATCAGATAATAAATGTTGGCAAAGCTTATTTACTATTCTAAGTTTTAAACTAAAGTTTATGTGCATTATATAAGTAACTATAACTATAAATGTAAATGTGAATAGAATTTCTAAAATTGTCTTCTGCACCCCAAGGAACAAAATAGTCTCTAGTTTAGAGACCGCTAATCAAAATCTTGTTAATATGCAACCATTAACTGATTATTGTTTGATCTATCCCAGGATCTCATTCTCACCTTGATTAATAATTAATATATGCCAGGGGCACCTGGGTGGCTCAGTCATTAAGCGTCTCCCTTCGGCTCAGGTCATGATCCCAGTGTCCTGGGATCGAGTCCCACATCGGGCTTCCTGCTCGGGAGGAAGCCTGCTTCTCCCTCTCCCACTCCCCCTGCTTGTGTTCCTGCTCTTGCTATCTCTCTCTCTGTCAAATAAATAAATAAAATATTTTTAAAAAATTAATATATGTCAGTTCTCTCTCTTCCTCTTTCATACTTTCATATGTGAATTTGTAGTAGAAAGTCTTGCTCTACAGCCCATGGAGAGATTGTGGCAATATTTTGTTATATAGCAGATCCAGCAGGATGATTTTCCAAGATTCCACACTGAGATAACTGCTGATATTTTTTTCCCATTTTTGTTCTTTTCTCTTACACTTCCCTTTGCTCTGTGAGGCATAGATTTTAATTATTTTACAGATTGAGGCAGAATGAAATAAATTCTTGCCCAATTTTTCACAGCCAGCAAGTGGCAGGACTACTATGGTTGAGCACCTGTGATGGAGAAGGGGCATGTAAAGGTGGGTAAATTGTGGTTTCTTCCATTAAAGAGCTTTTTTTTTTAAGATTTATTTATTAATTGAAGAGAAAGAGAGAGTGTAAGCACAAATACAAGTGAGCAGGGGAAGGGGCAGAGGCAGAGGGAGACAAGCAGACTCTGACCTGAGCATGGAGCCCTGCACAGGGCTCAATCCCAGGACCCTGAGATCATGACCTGAGCCGAAATCAAGAATCAGACACTTATCAACTGAGCCATCCAGGTGCCCCTTCCATTAAAGAGCTTTAAATCTACTTTGGGTTATTAGTATCCACACATGAACTGGACCACAGTGAATAAATTTGAGTGCAGGTTTGTAACAGTGATTAAGAATACGAGTTTTTGAATCCAATCTGAGAGTGAATCCCAGCTCTAACATGAAGTAGCTGGATGACCTTGGACAGGATACTTAGCTTTCCTTGTTTCAATTCATTTACCTATAAAGTGAGATAATTATATCAATAATGCAAATGTATTGTGGAAATTAATTGAGTTGAAGCAGATAAATTATCAAATATAGCTTCTCACATACAGTTAACATTCAATAAAATATTACTATTATAAAGTGTTTTGGCATCAGTGCAACAGCCCATCATAAGAGAGACTGTAAGATCATTGTTGAAGGCAATTAAGTGACATGTAAGAGATATAGTGTATTCTATCTAGTCTATTATTTATTTAACTGTCACATATTGTCTATTTTCAACTTATTTCATTTTGCATTCATGCATTGGGCGAACAGGTGCACTAGATAATTTGTAAGGTTCTCTTAAACTACAATGTAACATAAAATAAATAGAAGTTGATAGAAGACCAAGTATTTGGGTCAACTTCACTACCTATGGTCAGACCATTTCTACAATATTTCATAATAATGGAACACTTTCACCTTTTTTTTTTTTTTAAGATTTTATTTATTTATTTGACAGACAAGAGACACAGCGAGAGAGGGAACATAAGCAGGGGGGAGTGGGAGAGGGAGAATCAGGCTTCCCGTGGAGCAGGGAGCCCGATGCGGGACTCGATCCCAGGACCCTGGGATCATGACCTGAGCCGAAGGCAGACGCTCAACGACTGAGCCACCCAGGCGCCCAACTTTCACCTTTTTTTAAAAAACATAACTGGAGGCTTAAAAAAACCTAAGCAGGGCTTCCTTTAAATTATAATTTTTAATTATACTCTGAAAGTTTCCTAAAATTGATCACAATTTATATCAGGATTATACCATCTCTTGTTGCTCCCAGGAAAAGAAAATTGTATGAGATTTTCAAAGTGTTCAGAAGACTTACAATGGGAGGTAGAGGCAAAAACCAGAGAAAAGTGATTATAAATGAAATTGTAGAACATTTTATACCCTCAAGTTTCTGTGATCTGAAACATAAATGAAGGCCACAGGCTGCCTGAGGGCCTACATTGTGCTAAGTGTTGGTATAGACACCATGTCTTTCCAAATACATTTGCAAACTATTTTCTGCACAAAGCCACAGATGATGTTTTTGCAATAGCAAAACAAGAGATCTTACTAAATCACAGAAGCTAAAATATGATTTTTTTACAAGAACCAATTAAAGAAAAGGAGACCTTCGCTTGCCCCTGTAGATAAATGGTTAATGCACTAAAGTGTGGTATTTAATTACCTCTTTTTATTTTACCTTTCATTATTTTAACTTTCATAGCTACACATGTTACACTGGCCATAAAATTATATAGCCCATTTTAAGGTACAGCCACAGTATTTTTCTGGCTGATTTCCTGATGCAGTGTTTTGCCGGTGGTCACCACACCATGGGAAGGTTTTCCTCCAATTGATTCCAAATTTATAGCCCTAAAACTTTACCAGTGTCATGTCATTAAACAGGGGAGTCTATGTTCTTGCAATCAATTAGAAATCTCTAAGATCCAGCCTCCTCTATTTGATCAATCTACTTGCCAAGATGAAGATGTTAATCCCAATTGCCAATGTCTCATCATGTAAAGTACTCTGACCACTATACAAAATCCTACTATATTAAATCCTTTCAGAAAGAGAAACAATATCAATTTGTAGGGAAATAAAAAAGAGGCTGCCTTGCAGAATGGTTGTAAGCGCTGAAACTGCAAACTGCATCCCTAGTGAGAAATGTTTGACAAAGGGCTATTACTTAGTTTTCTTAGTTTCAATAGAACAGAAAATAATACCTTACTGGAAATATAGGGATATTCTGGCCACCTTTTGATGTTTGAAAATATTATTTGATTTAATATAATCTTTTTAAAATCAGGATTCTTGCTAATCATTAGTGACACTATTCTGACATCTCCCTATATATAGAAAGCCAGACAAATTAGCCAAATTCTAACATTTCATATTTTATTGCTTTATGCAAAGCTAAAAGAATATGAACATATTGTTTCTATTTAAATCATACCAATGCATGACAGTGGTACTCTTCTAAACGTGGCACATATATAATTACACACACACATATATATTATATACATACAGATATAATACTGATTTGTGTGTGTTTATATATTTACACATTTTGAAGAAATGAATTTATCAAAGTACAAAATCCAGGAAAAATCTTGACGAATTCTCAACTTCTACCTAATTACAATACACTAATCATGACACACTAATATAGATGCTGAAAAATCCTTCTTTTATATTAACATGACAATAAGTAAAAGAGAGGATATAATGGTATTTTTTTCATACTTAATCTTTAGGCATAAAACAATGCCCAGGAAGTGATTACTAATATTTGTTGAATGAAAATATAGACTGATAAATATTTATTCATTTACTTTATTCAATAAAGGTTTACTTAGAACCTACAATTTGGTAAGCACTAAACAAGGTGTTAGTGATTCTGAGATAAAAAATTGCTCTGCCCCCAATAAGATCTCAACTTAATGGAATATAAACATATTAATATATAATAAAATGCAATGTCATTATTGTCAGATATAGTGAACATTTTCCTAACAGTGCTCTACTTGAAAACCTATGTGAAGACTTCAGTTGCTAACTGGAAATAACAAAATATTTCCTGGATTCTCTACTATTCAAGAACAGTCAATTCATAATATTTCTCATTTCTATTAGCTAGGAATGCTATATAAAATGCAATTCAGTAATCATGTTTCCCATTCCAAGCTTTCTTTCTTTCTTTTTTTTTTTTTTTTTCTTTTTTTGAGGTGGAGAAGTTCTTTTATCAATTTCAGGTGCACAGCATAGTGATTTCACAAGTTTATACATTATTCTATGCTCACCACTCATAACTTCCGTCTTTTCTCCTCTTAAAAGTTTGCCTCTCTACTGACCCACTTCACTGTGCCTTAAAAACTCTCTTTTTGAAGAAGTAAATAAAAAGAGTCATAATTTCTTCACAGAATGTCCATTCCATCTTCTTCCTTAAGTGCAATCTGACTGCTCTTTCAGCTGACCCTCTCTCCTTCACTTTGCCGAGTTTGGAGCTCACTACTCAATTATGTTTCTTGGCAGCTGGAGAGTGGTTTAGCTATACTCCTATTGCATTTGTTTCATTGCAACTTTGACCAAAACCTAGCAAAAATCCTTCGTTTATGATGTTAATGCCACCTGTTGCTTAATACAATTTCAAGACATTAACTGAGTTTATACACTCCCCATGTTAACTGAAGAATATCCCCTTACTCATGGAAGGCAGGCTTTGATTTAGGAAAAAAAAAAAAAAAAAAAAAAATTACACTAAACAGAGAAAAAACAGAGTACAATTCCTGTATTTAGAGTTATAAATATACTCTTCATATCACCAGCCATAAAAAATAGCTTTCATATCTCTTTCAAAGTGTTGAGTTCCTGAGAGGAAAGTGGGAACAAAGGTCTCAATATGCTAAGTCTTATATAATTTAGCATACAATTTTGTTGTAGAAGACAGATGGAGGCAGAGAGTTACTTAAATGTTGACTCAGGTGATGAATGCAGTGTCCACATATGTAGTACTGGGAAATTAAAAAGAAAAAAAAATTAACTGGGGTTTCTAGAATTTTCTGGGCTGTGGACATTAAAAACGATTCCTATGGTAAGCATGCCTTGAAAAGACACACTTGTGACTATTACAATCCACACTTCTATGGCAGTCAAGAATGTTTAACATGATGTGAAATAGAACTAATAGAAATAGCACAACAGTGCTGCTTCATGTGGAACTAATCTCTTGTTGACTTAGCATCCTACCATGAACAGGTGAAAACTCTGTCCAGGTGAGCAAAACTTTGGTGACAGATACTTGTAGAGTGGAGATCTCATAGATTATGGCCTGCTCGTTTCACAAAACAGGTTTTCCTCCATCCACCTGGACAATTTCATTCTCTTCTCTCAGTTACTGCTACAAACTCTGAACTTGTCATTAATCATTCATAATTCCACCCCAACCTCCATTTAATTTTCCAGTAATTACTAGAACAGTCTTCTTAAATATAGGTCTGATTAATTTTCTATCAAAAGCTTTCAGAGTTGAAGATAATCTCTTCTTAAAGAAAGATTCCTCCTCATTTTTTTTACTTAATTCCCATGTTTACCACTGACTATACTGATTATCATCTATTTCCCACATGCTAATATATAGACATTGTGTATTTTATTTCCTAGAATTTCCCCTTTTTGCCATTCTACCTCAGGATAATTGCATAATTTTTTTCCATTTACCTGAATCTACAGTAGTCACACGAGACTGTGATAATTGATGTCACCCGGAAAGGAGCTCAGACCCTTGTATTTTGCCCTGTGACCAGGGAACACCTCTACATCACCTGGCTCTGGTAGCTAGTGGGGCTTACGCCCTGGATCCCACAGGACTATAACCAACAGAGGAAGAGTTCTTAAACAGCTACAACCCCCAGGGCCTGGCAAGAGGCAACAGAATTAAGAAGCTCAGTCTTTCTGTGAAGGAGGTTTATTAGTAATTTTAATGATTGTGGCCTGAGGGGCAGGCTTCTAATTAAACATGAAACTAGGGACAAGCTATAATCTTTCCAGAGAACTTGGAGGGTGGGCACTATCTTCATGCTCACCCTCTGCCTTGCTCCAGAGTATCAGTGTCTCCTGGAGGGAGATTTACAAGCAGCCAGTGTCCTGGTTTTTATGTCTGGTGCCCCAGTTTTTTGTAGCTGCCAACCCAGGGGATACCTCTTGATTGCCTGGCTCTGATGGTGGGGTAGGACTGCATACTTGGGCCCCATGACACTGTAGCAATCAGAGGAATGGTTCTTGGCAGGCTACCTCCAGGACACTGCATACACAGTGGACTGTGAAATACTCCCAAGTCTTTGTGTGAAGGAGGTTTCTTTGCTTACCTTAGAGCTTCAACATGAGGGGTAGGCTTCAGGTTTGGCACACTTTAGTGCCCTACAGAGCTGCTCTCAGAAAACCTAGGCTGGAAATGCCATCTTGGTGCTGTTCCTCTGCCTTGCCCCAGCTTGCCACTATAACCCAGGAAAGAGCTTATACACTCATCTGGAAGCCAGATTTTTGTGACTGCTGCCCAGATGTATACCTCTAGATCACCTGGCTCTGGTAGCCAACAGGGCTTATGCTTGCAGTCCCACAAGACTATATATAGTCATACCTCATTTTATTGCACATTGAAGATATTATTTTGTTTTGCTTTACAAATTGAAGATTTGTGGCAACCCTGGATTAAGCAAGTTTATGTGTGTCATTTTTCTGACAGCATTGGCTCACTTCATGTCTCTCTGTCACATTTTGGTAATTCTCGCAATATTTCCAACTTTTTCATTATTATTATATTTGTTATGATGATATGTGATTGGTGATTCATGATTTACTATTGTAATTGTTTTGGAGCCCACAAACTATGCCCATATAAGACGGTGAACTTAATTGACAATGTTGTGTATTTCTGACTATACCACAGACCAGTCATTCCCCCAACTCTCTCCCTCTCCTCAGGTGTCCCTATTCCCTGAGACACAACAATATTGAAATTAGGTCAATTAATAACCCTACAACAGGCCCAAGTATTCAAGTGAAAAGCAGAGTCAAACGTCTCTCACTTTAGATCAAAAGCTAGAAACAATTAAGCTTAGTGAAAAAGGCATGCTAAAAGCCAAGACAGGTCAAAAGGTAGGCCTCTTGTGCCAAATAGTCATTTGAATGACTGTTGTGAATGAAAATGAAAAGTTTTTGAAGGAAATTATTACAGTAAACACTTAAGTGAAAAGTAAGTGAAATGCCTTATTGCTGATATGAAGAAAGTTTTAGTGGTTTGGACAGAAGATCAACAAGCCACAACAATCCCAAGCCAAAGCCCAATCCAGAGGAAGGCCCTGATTTTCTTCAATTCTATGAAGGATGAGAGAGATAAGGAAGCTGTAGAAGAAAAGTCTGAAGCCAGCAGAGGTTGGCTAATGAGGTTTAAGGAAAGGAGCTACCTCTGTAACATAAAAGTGCAAGGTGAAGCAACAGGTTATCCGGAAGATCTAGCTAAGATAATTAATGAAGGTGGCTACACTAAACAACAGATTTTCAATGCAGATAAAACAGCCTTGTACTGGAAGAAGATGCCATCTAAGATTTTCATAGCTACAGAAAAAAGTTAATGCTAGGCTTCGAAGCTTCAAAAAATAGGCTGACTCTTGCTAGGGGCTAATGCAGCTGGTGACTTTCAGTTGAAGTCAATGTTCATTTACCATTCCAAAAATCCCAGGGTCCTTAAGAATGATGCTAAATCTACTCTGCCTGTGATGTTTAAGTAGAACAACAAAGCCTGGATGACAGCACATCTGTTTACAATGTAATTTACTGAATATTTTAAGCCAACTGTTGGGACCTACTGCTCAGAAAAAAAATTAAAAAAAAATAAAAAAAAAATAAAAGATTCCTTTCAAAATATGACTGCTCATTGACAATGCACCTGATCACCTAAGAGCTCTGATAGAGTTGGACAATAGGATTAATAACAGGAATTTGGAAGAAGTTGATTCCAACCCACATGGATGACTTTAAGGGATTCAAGATTTTGGTAACTGCATATGTGGTGGAAACAGCAAGAGAACTAGAGCCTGAAAATGGGACTGAATTGTTGCAATTTCATGATAAAACTTGAATGGATGAGGGTTGCTTTTTATGGATGAGCAAAGAAAGTGGTTTCTTGAGATGGTATCTACTCCTGGTGAAGATGCTGTGCAGACTGTTGAGATATCAACAAAGCATTTAGAATATTACATAAACTTAGGTGATAAAGCAGTGGCAGAGTTTGAGAAAATTAACTCCAGTTTCAAAAGATGTTCTACTGTGGGTAAAATGCTATCAAACACATCACATACTACAGAAAAATCATTTGCAAAAGGAAGACTCAATCAATGAGGCAAACTTCATTGTTTTCTTCTTTTGAGAAATAGCCCTAGCCACCCCAGCCTTTAGCAACCACCACCCTAATCAGTTAGCAGACATCAGTGCAGAGGCAAGACCCTTCACCAACAAAAGGATTGGGTCACTGAAAGCTCAGATGACAGCAGTTTTTAGCAAAAAAAAAAAAAAAAAAAAAGTATTTTTTAATTAACATAGCTACATTTTTTAGACATAATGTTATTTCACACTTAATGGACCACAGTATAGTGTAAATATAACTTTTATATGCACTGGAAAATTAAAAAAAAAAAAATTGACTCACTTTATTGTGGTGGTTTGAAACCAAACCTGCAATATCTCTGAGTGATGCTTGTAGGTGGAATCAGGAAGGAGGGAAGGAAGGAAGGAAGGAAGGAAGGAAGGAAGGAAGGAAGGAAGGAAGGAAGGAAAGAAAGAAGGAAGGAAGAAAGAAAAAGAAAGAAAGAAAGAAAGAAAGAGAAAGAAAGAAGGAGGAAGGAAGGAAGGAAGGGAGGAAGGAAAGAAGAAAGAAAGAATGAATGAAAGAAAGAAAGAAAGAAAAAGAACAAAGCTCAAGCTGTAGATAGAACAGATTGGTGGTTGTCAAAGGGGGAATTAGAGGAAGGGAGAAATAGAGGAAAGATGAATTTTTGTTGTTGTTGTTAAGTTTAAATAAAGTGAAAAAAAGGAAAATAAATAGAATAGAATAAAATAAAATAAAACCCAACTATAAGTGAAAAGAAAAAAGAAAAGGGGAATTAAGGTCACCATTTGAATCAAGATTACTAAACAATTTTAAAATAAAGAGATCATTTGGATTATCTGAATGGGCTTAAACCTGGGAAGAGAGGATCGGAAGAGTGGGTAACAGAGCTGACATCGTAAGACCCCCACTGACCTTTGCTGGCTTCAGGTTTCAGGGAAGAGGCCACAAGCCCAGGAATGCTTTCTAGAGCTGGAAAAGACAAGAAAATGGATTCTCCCTTACAGGTTTCAAAACTAAATGTAGCTGGTGCGATGCACTGTGGCTTCTGATCTACAGAATTGTAAGATAATAAATGTATGTTGTTTCAAGCCTTTAAGTTTGTGTTAACTTGCTACAGAGCCAATATGAAACCTTTAAAATATTTTATTGTCCTCAGCAAAATGATCTAAAATTAGTCTAAAAATCAACCACACAAATGATTCAATTGTACTTTAATCTTCCAAATGCAATTTGATATATATTTTGTCAGTATATTATACATTTAGAAAGAATCTAATATTTTAAAATTCAAAAAGAAGCTACATAAACAACACTTCAGAAAGGTCAATGGTTAAATGTGTGAGGAGAAAGATACTTTATTAGTTAATTAATTATTCATTTTTTACTGAATGTGAATTTATTATATTTGATGCTCAACCACAGACTACTAGCGTTCTGATTTAGTTTATTATGACATCTAAGTTAAAGGATTTATATGTAAAATATGTACTAAATTTTGATATCATATAGCTTCCTAGCAACTTCTATTTTCCTGTTAAGATATATGTGATTTTATTCTCTTTGATGTTGAAGAAAATCTATAGTGAGAGCCAGTTTTCTTTAAAAATTTTTTTTTTAGAGATATAGCTTATTATTCATGGACTCTGGACTTGAAACAAATTCAAATATATTCAGCATTCAGATCAATTGCAGCATATTTATTTTTAGGTGATAACATTTTATTAAAAATTTCTGAAAGAGCCTTGAAAAGAATAACACTTGAAGGATAAAACCAATCCATATGAATTAATAAAAAGAAAACCTAAAGTTGATAGGATATTTTTGTGACATGTAAATGGTTTATTTTTGTAATATGCTTCTGAATTAATTCACTGTTCTTATGCTTGTTATTTGATCTTAATATATATATTTATCAATATTTTTTGCTGATGTCAGCATAAATTAAACAAATTATGTATTAATCACTGGGAGAAGTTGCATGTTTTTTCCAACTTATAAAACACGTTATTCTTCTGTCTTATTAAATACATACATTTACTTGATAATAAATCATTTTAGTCATTGACATAACTTCCCTTGAAAGAACTAAAACGATGGTGCAGTAATGTCTAACAGGGCCTAAATTTGATCTTCTGGCTTCAATAATATTTTCAGCAATTTTTACACTTAACCCCCCATCAATTTCACTTTTTAAAAATTCTGTTAGGAGAGAAAATGTAGTTTTGTTTTTTTTTTGTTTGTTTCTTTGTTTATTACAGTTATAGCTTTGCTACCAGTAAGTTGAAATCTTTAAACACTGACTGAACAGAATGAAAAATCCAGGAACGAGGACATCATGTACAGAGGCTTAGTGAAGACACTCTTGAAGTTGACCTTTGGACAACTTGGATATGAACTGCGTGTGTCCTCTTTTAGGTGGATTTTTTTTTTAATAAATATAGTACTGCAAATGTATTTTTTCTTACGATTTATTAATAATATTTTTCTAGCTTATTTTATTATAAGAATACCATATATAACACATATAGAAAATATGCATTAATCCACTATGTTCTTGGTAAAGCTTCTGGTCAGCAGTAGACTATCAGTAGTTAAGATTTGGTGGGAGTTAAAGCTGTACTCAAATTTTCAACTGTATGGTGTATGGGCTCCCTTAATCCCCACATTGTTCAAGCATCAACTGGATTTATATCTGGAAATTTATTTTTAATTTTTTTTTTAATTTTTGTATTGTTATGTTAATCCCCATACATTACATCATTAGTTTTAGATATAGTGTTCCATGATTCATTGTTTGTGCATAACACCCAGTGCTCCATGCAGAACGTGCCCTCCTCAATACCCATCACCAGGCTAACCCATCCTCCCACCCCCCTCCCCTCTAGAACCCTCAGTTTGTTTTTCAGAGTCCATCATCTCTCATGGTTCTTCTCCCCCTCCGATTTCCCCCCCTTCATTCTTCCCCTCCTGCTACATTCTTCTTCTTTTTTTCTTTCTTAACATCTATTGCATTATTTGTTTCAGAGGTACAGATCTGAGATTCAACAGTCTTGCACAATTCACAGCGCTTACCAGAACACATACCCTCCCCAGTGTCCATCACCCAGTCACCCCATCCCTCCCACCCCACCCCCCACTCCAGCAACCCTCAGTTTGTTTCCTGAGATTAAAAATTCCTCATATCAGTGAGGTCATATGCTACATGTCTTTCTCTGTTTGACTTATTTCGCTCAGCATAATACCCTCCAGTTCCATCCACGTCGTTGAAAATGGCAAGATCTCATTCCTTTTGATGGCTGTATAATATTCCATTGTATATATATACCACGTCTTCTTTATCCATTCATCTGTTGATGGACATCTTGGCTCTTTCCACAGTTTGGCTACTGTGGACATTGCTGCTATAAACATCGGGGTGCACATACCCTTTCGGGTCCCTACTTTTGTATCTTTGGGGTAAATACCCAGGAGTGCAATTGCTGGATCATATGGTAGCTCTATTTTCAACTTTTTGAGGAACCTCCATACTGTTTTCCAGAGTGGCTGCACCAGCTTGCATTCCCACCAACAGTGTAGGAGGGTTCCCCTTTCTCCGCATCCCCGCCAACATCTGTCATTTCCTGATTTGTTAATTTTAGCCATTCTGACTGGTGTGAGGTGGTATCTCATTGAGGTTTTGATTTGGATTTCCCTGATGCCGAGCGATGTTGAACACTTTTTCATGTGTCTGTTGGCCGTTTGGATGTCTTCTTTGGAAAAATGTCTGTTCATGTCTTCTGCCCATTTCTTGATTGGATTCTTTGTTCTTTTGGTGTTGAGTTTGATGAGTTCTTTATAGATTTTGGATACTAGCCCTTTATCTGATATGTCATTTGCAAATATCTTCTCCCATTCTGTCAGTTGTCTTTTGGTTTTGTTGACTGTTTCCTTTGCTTTGCAAAAGCTTTTTATCTTGATGAAGTCCCAATAGTTCATTTTTGCCCTTGCTTCCCTTGCCTTTGGTGATGTTTCTAGGAAGAAGTTGCTGCGGCTGAGGTCGAAGAGGTTGCTGCCTGTGTTCTCCTTTAGGATTTTGATGGACTCCTGTCTCACATTGAGGTCTTTCAACCATTTGGAGTCTATTTTTGTGTGTGGTGTAAGGAAATGGTCCAGTTTCAATCTTCTGCATGTGGCTGTCCAATTTTCCCAACACCATTTGTTGAAGAGACTGTCTTTTTTCCATTGGACATTCTTTCCTGCTTTGTCAAAGATTAGTTGACCATAGAGTTGAGGATCCATTTCTGGGCTCTCTATTCTGTTCCATTGATCTATGTGTCTGTTTTTGTGCCAGTACCATACTGTCTTGATGATGACAGCTTTGTAGTAGAGCTGGAAGTCCGGAATTGTGATGCCGCCAGCTTTGCTTTTCTTTTTCAACATTCCTCTGGCTATGCGGGGTCTTTTCTGGTTCCATACAAATTTTAGGATTATTTGTTCCATTTCTTGGAAAAAAGTGGATGGTATTTTGATGGGGATTGCATTGAATGTGTAGATTGCTCTAGGTAGCATTGACATCTTCACAATATTTGTTCTTCCAATCCATGAGCATGGAACGTTTTTCCATTTCTTTATGTCTTCCTCAATTTCTTTCATGAGTATTTTATAGTTTTCTGAGTACAGATCCTTTGCCTCTTTGGTTAGATTTATTCCTAGGTATCTTGTGGTTTTGGGTGCAATTGTAAATGGGATCGACTCCTTAATTTCTCTTTCTTCTGACTTGTTGTTGCTGTATAGGAATGCCACTGACTTCTGTGCATTGATTTTATATCCTGCCACTTTACTGAATTCCTGTATGAGTTCTAGCAGTTTTGGGGTGGAGTCTTTGGGATTTTCCACATAAAGTATCATATCATCTGCAAAGAGTGAGAGTTTGACTTCTTCTTTGCCGATTTGGATGCCTTTGATTTCTTTTTGTTGTCTGATTGCTGTGGCTAGGACTTCCAATACTATGTTGAATAGCAGTGGTGATAGTGGACATCCCTGCCGCGTTCCTGACCTTAGGGGGAAAGCTCTCAGTTTTTCCCCATTGAGAATGATATTCGATGTAGGTTTTTCATAGATTGCTTTTATGATATTGAGGTATGTACCCTCTATGCCTATACTCTGAAGAGTTTTGATCAAGAAAGGATGCTGTACTTTGTCAAATGCTTTTTCTGCATCTATTGAGAGGATCATATGATTCTTGTTCTTTCTTTTGTTAATGTATTGTATCACGTTGATTGATTTGCAGATGTTGAACCAACCTTGCAGCCCAGGGATAAATCCCACTTGGTCGTGGTGAATAATCCTTTTAATGTACTGTTGGATCCTATTGGCTAGTATTTTGGTGAGAATTTTTGCATCCATGTTCATCAGGGATATTGGTCTGTAATTCTCCTTTTTGAGGGGGTCTTTGTCTGGTTTTGGGATCAAGGTAATGCTGGCCTCATAAAATGAGTTTGGAAGTTTTCCTTCCATTTCTATATTTTGGAACAGTTTCAGAAGGATAGGTATTAATTCTTCTTGAAATGTTTGGTAGAATTCCCCTGGGAAGCCATCTGGCCCTGGGCTTTTGTGTTTTGGGAGATTTTTGATGACTGCTTCTATTTCCTTAGTGGTTATAGGTCTGTTCAGGTTTTCTATTTCTTCCTGGTTCAGTTTTGGTAGTTGATACATCTCTAGGAATGCCTCCATTTCTTCCAGGTTATCTAATTTGCTGGCATAGAGTTGCTCATAATATGTTCTTATAATTGTTTTTATTTCTTTGGTGTTGGTTGTGATTTCTCCTCTTTCATTCATGATTTTGTTGATTTGGGTCATTTCTCTTTTCTTTTTGATAAGTCTGGCCAGGGGTTTATCAATCTTGTTAATTCTTTCAAAGAACCAGCTCCTAGTTTCGTTGATCTGTTCTACTGTTCTTTTGGTTTCTATTTCATTGATTTCTGCTCTGATCTTTATTATTTCTCTTCTCCTGCTGGGTTTAGGCTTTATTTGCTGTTCTTTCTCCAGCTCCTTTAGGTGTAGGGTTAGGTTGTGTACTTGAGACCTTTCTTGTTTCTTGAGAAAGGTTTGTATTGCTATATAGTTTCCTCTTAGGACTGCCTTTGCTGTATCCCAAAGATTTTGAATAGTTGTGTTTTCATTTTCATTGGTTTCCATGAATTTTTTTAATTCTTCTTTAATTTCCTGGTTGACCCATTCATTCTTCAGTAGGATGCTCTTTAGCCTCCATGTATTTGAGTTCTTTCCGACTTTCCTCTTGTGATTGAGTTCTAGTTTCAAAGCATTGTGGTCTGAAAATATGCAGGGGATGATCCCAATCTTCTGGTACCGGTTGAGACCTGATTTATGACCTAGGATGTGATCTATTCTGGAGAATGTTCCATGGGCACTAGAGAAGAATGTGTATTCCGTTGCTTTGGGATGGAATGTTCTGAATATGTCTGTGAAGTCCATTTGGTCCAGTGTGTCATTTAAAGTCTTTATTTCCTTGTTGATCTTTTGCTTAGACGATCTGTCCATTTCAGTGAGGGGGTGTTAAAGTCCCCCACTATTATTGTATTGTTGTCAATGTGTTTCTTTGCTTTTGTTATTAATTGCCTTATATAATTGGCTGCTCCCATGTTAGGGGCATAAATATTTACAATTGTTAGATCTTCTTGTTGGATAGACCCTTTAAGTATGATATAGTGTCCTTCCTCATCTCTTATTACAGTCTTTGGCTTAAAATCTAATTTGTGTGATATAAGGATTGCCACCCCAGCTTTCTTTTGGTGTCCATTAGCATGGGAAATGGTTTTCCACCCCCTCACTTTAAATCTGGGAGTGTCTTTGGGTCTAAAATGAGTCTCTTGCAGACAGCATATCGATGGGTCTTGTTTTTTAATCCAATCTGATAGCCTGTGTCTTTTGATTGGGGCATTTAGCCCATTTACATTCAGGGTAACTATTGAAAGATAGGAATTTAGTGCCATTGTATTGCCTATAAAGTGACTGTTACTGTATATTGTTTGTGTTCCTTTCTGGTCTATGTTGCTTTTAGGCTCTCTCTTTGCTTAGAGGACCCCTTTCAATATTTCTTGTAGGGCTGGTTTCATGTTTGCAAATTCCTTTAGTTTTTGTTTGTCCTGGAAGCTTTTTCTCTCTCCTTCAATTTTCAATGACAGCCTAGCTGGATATAGTATTCTTGGCTGCATATTTTTCTCATTTAGTGCTCTGAATATGTCCTGCCAGTCTTTTCTGGCCTGCCAGGTCTCTGTGGATAAGTCTGTTGCCAATCTAATGTTTCTACCATTGTAGGTTACATATCTCTTCTCCCGAGCTGCTTTCAGGATTTTCTCTTTGTCTCTGAGACTCGTAAGTTTTACTATTAGATGTCGGGGTGTTGACCTATTTTTATTGATTTTGAGAGGGGTTCTCTGTGCTTCCTGGATTTTGATGCCTGTTTCCTTCCCCAAATTAGGGAAGTTCTCTGCTATAATTTGCTCCAGTATACCTTCTGCCCCTCTCTCTCTTTCTTCTTCTTCTGGGATCCCAATTATTCTAATGTTGTTTCATCTTATGGTATCGTTTATCTCTCGAATTCTGCCCTCGTGATCCAGTAGTTGTTTATCTCTCTTTTTCTCAGCTTCTTTATTTTCCATCATTTGGTCTTCTATCTCACTGATTCTTTCTTCTGCCTCATTTATCCTAGCAGTTAGCGCCCCCATATTTGATTGCACCTCATTAATAGCCTTTTTGATTTCTACTTGGTTCGATTTTAGTTCTTTTACTTCTCCAGAAAGGGTTTCTCTAATAACTTCCATGCTTTTTTCAAGCCCAGCTAGTATATTTAAAGTGATGATTCTGAACTCTAGATCTGACATCGTACTAATGTCCGTATTGAGTAGGTCCCTGGCAGTCGGTACTACCTCTTGTTCTTTTTGTTGAGGTGATTTTTTCCGTCTTGTCATTTTGTGCAGAGGAGAATAGATTAATGAGAGAACAAAATGCTAGCAGGGTAACAACGTCCCCAGAAAATATACTCTAAACAAATCAGAAAAGACCTGAAGCAGTGGGAAAAGAAAGGGAAAGAGAGAAAAAATAAAAAGAAAGAAAAAAAGAAAAAAGAAAAAGATAAAGATAAAAACAAACAAAAGCAGAACAAAACAAAACAAAACAAAAACAGAATGTGATCAAATATGATCAGGCTGGTTTATAGATCAGTGCCACACACTAGATTTTGGGTGTATTTTGGTCTGTTAAAAGAAAGTCCCTCCCAAAATTTTAAAGAAAAAAAACTTATATATGTACAAATATAAGGGTTGATATGATGAAGGGATGGAATATGAGTGTAAAGATGGAAATTATAAAAAATTTTATAAAAGGCTTTGATAAGTTGTTTGAATAAAGAAAGAAGAGGATTAAAAAAAAAGAAAAAAGGGAGAGAATGTGATCAGGCAGGGGAGTAGAAAAAAACCATACACTAGAGATTTAGAGTATATTTTGATCTGTTAGAAGAAACTATCTCAAGATTTTAAAGAGAGAACAACTTATATATATATGCCAAAAATACGGGTAACTACTATGAAGGGATAGAATATGACTTTAAAAATGAAAAATAAAAATGTTTTTTTTTTTAAAAGGGATTGATAAGATGTTGGTTGAAAAAGGGAAAAAGAAAAATTCAAAAAAAAAGAAAAAAAGACAGTTAAAAAAAATAATTAACTTTGAAAGACTAAAGAATCATGGTAAAAAAGCCATGAATTCTATGTGCAGTATTCCCCTAGCGCTGGAGTTCTGCCGTTCTCATTGATCGGTAAACTTGGTCTTGGCTGGCTGTTCTCGCTGATCTTCTGGGGGAGGGGCCTGTTGCCGTGGTTCCCAAATGTCTTTGCCGGAGGCAAAATTGCCCCGCCCTTGCTGGTCCGGGCTAAGTAATCTGCTCGGGTTTGCTCTCCGGAGCTTTTGTTCCCTGCAAGCTTTCCGTACAGCCTTGGAGGCGGAGAGTGAAAATGGCGGCCTCCCAGTCTCCGCCCCGGGGGAGCCGAGAACTTGGGGTCCCGCTCCTCAGCGAGCCCCCAGAGAAAAGCAGTCAGTCACTCCCGTCTCCCCGGTCTCCGGCCACACTCCGCGCTCACCCGGCCTGTGACTGCGCCTTTCTATCTGGCGCCCGATCCCGGGTGGAGTCTCCAAACCCAGCAGATCCCCGCGGTGCGCTCCCGCACCTCTTCTCCCGGGGAAGAAGGTGAGTCTCCCCCGATCTGCCGCTTGTTGGGTCCCTGCTGGAGGAGCAGTGGCCTGACTGTGCCGCGGATCACAGTCTATGACAACCCCGAGCTGAGAGCCCGCGCCTGGGCTCCGTCTCTGCAGCCGGCTTCCCTGCTCCGATACCTGGGAGCTCTGCCGCACTCAGGCACCCCCGGTCTTTCTGTGACCCCGAGGGTCCTGAGACCACACTGTCCCGCGAGGGTTCCACCCCCCACTTCGCCACCAGAGTGACGTCCCTCAGCGGAGCCGACTTCTAAAAGTTCCGATTTTGTGCTCCGTGGCTCTATCACTTGCCAGAAGCGGCCGACGGAGGCCCCTCCCCCGCCATCTATCCTCCCGAATAACACGTCGGATTCACTTCTCCGCTTGTCCTACCTTCCAGAAAGTGGTCGCTTTTCTGTTCAGAGAGTTGTTGCTATTCTTTTCTTCGATCTCCTGTTGAGTTTGTAGGTGTTCAGAATGGTTTGATCCCTATCCAGCTGAATTCCTGAGAGGAGACGAAATCCAGGTCTCCTACTCCTCCGCCATCTTGCTCTCTATCCTATATCTGGAAATTTAAATAACTTAGAAGTTTTAAGACGTGATGTATGTGTCAGCACCAAAAGCACTGTGTCTTGGCTCTTGGTACCCGCACAATAAAGAATTACAGATCAGTGCTCAAAGTGAAAGCAGAAGACAACAGCATACTCTCTAAGGGAGAGCAAGAAGGTGTTCCATGAGTTGGAGCTGGCCCTTAGTTTGTTTTGGGATTGGATATTTCTTTGGTCTTTCTGAGCTGGGAGGAGCTTTGACATGCAGTGGGGTGGTCTCTAAAGGAGGCTGCTTCCAATCATTTGAGGGACTCCTCCCACAGTTTGGGAGGAGGAGTGTTTGACCTTAAAAGGTTTGCACTGGAACCATCATGGCAGCCTTCCCCCATGGGGTTGGGGCTATAGCAGCAATGAAAAAGCATTAATGATGAATCTAGGAGTTACCCTGGGGCAGAGGTGGAAGAGGAGAGCACTTGCTCAGTACCTGTGTCTCTTGGTTTGTTAGACCCAGGGTCTTGGAAGCCACAAAGTCAGGATGTTGTGCCCTCAGGCTTCTAATGTGTAATCTATTTTTCACCATCCTTGCCTCTAGCTCATGTCTAACTAACTGCCCACTCATTCATTTGTAGGAGAATATTTATCGAAAAATATTAATTTCCAAATAATAGTAGTTGGAAAATAAGAAAAATGCAGGCACCTGATATATAATATTATATAAATAAAATATGGTTTTATAAGTGCTATTGGAAGTAAATTCCTCTAATACTTTGATCACACACAATGATGGAATCTTAGATATGTTTTTCTTATATTTACTTAGAAAATGATCGTAGTTCAAGTATATTAAAATGGAATAGGGAAAATTAAAAATTGCCTTAAGTTGATTTGCACACATGTGTGTGTGTGTGTGTGTATGTGTGCGTGTGAGAGAGATTGAGAGGGAGGGAAGGCGAGAGAGGTGGCAGCAGTGAATTGATGAGTTGCAGGACAGATTTTAAAGTTTTGTCTCTTGCTTTTTACATTTCTTTTTCCTTAGGTTCAAGAGAACAATCAGATACTATCTGATCAGAACAATCTCAGATGCCTGCTGGTAACATAAGCAGAAAGATTTAGAGGTCCCCGGAAAAGTAAAGATGAGACATAGCTTTCATGACACAAGAAAAGTCATTTTTTGCCCCCAGCTATTTTCCATGATCTATGCCCCAGTGTACTTGCCCAAGCACACTTCTTGCAGAACTTCCTAGGAGGTTCTTACAAAGAAATGCAAAAACCTCAGTAGTTAAGGATTTTGAGGGAACAAGGGAATGCAAAAACTAACAGTCACTACCAGGCCCCAAAATAGCCTAACATATCAGAGACAATAAATCAGTGGTAAAACTCCTAGTGCTATTTCAAAAGTAAGCAAGGCCTTGCATTCCTTATCCCAGAAAATGAGCCCAAGTCCCCATCCAGTTTATACTGGCTCTGGAAGTGTGCAGAGTCCCTTTCCTTTGTCCAACAGTTACCTTTGCTTCTTTCTAATGTTAAAGTTTCTGCCCTAGGCGGAGCACAAGCTTCATTCACAAAACATACAATACATATATGGGCATGTATACCTGAACAACCTTACACCCACCTTCACATGTGATGATAAAATGCTCCCCTCTGAGTATTCATCTTAAACCCTAAATAAACAGCTCACCCCTGTTCAGAGAGTCAGGGCTTTGGAAGTTATTCCCTGTGATCTCCTTATATGCCGCAAATAAAGATTCTTTTGTGGGACAACTCCACCTGTTTCTATCTGTGACTCATCAAGAAGCAGCCTCACATTAGTTCAGTTACAGTAATGGCCTTCCCTACTCTATTCTGCTTCTGCAAGTCTCCAGGTTTGACTTATTTTTTTCTCCCAATTCCACATCTCCCAAGCTTTAAAGTACAACTCTGAAGAAAGAGTTTGCCTGATTTAAAAAAAAAAAAAAAAAAAAAAAATCAAGAAAAAGGGAGTAGTAGTCGATCTTGTTACTTGGAGCTTCCTGCCCTCGGGGGCTCTCCCCTGCTGTTTTTCTCTGAACTCACTGGACTAATAAGGACTGAAATCTGGCAATACATCACTCCCCAATCCAGATTACTGACAGAGTAGTTTATACCCTTAGAAAAATATTAGCTTAAAAGATCAAACGATTAAATACTTAAACATGTAGTGTGATATTGTGGTTTGTAAGAAATATATCTTGGTCATTGGAATATTTGGTTGTCATCATCCATGGTTCCTGGCTCACAGCTCCTAAGACTCTTGGAATTTCCTATGAGAAGGGTGATAGAGGAATCTTTTGTTATGTTAATGAGGGGACTTTGGGATTCCACTCTTGGGCAATGGCTGCTTGCCTGAAGGACTAGTCAGAAGTTTTTGGCCCACCTCCCTACCCGCCTATCCAGGCATATCTGGGGAGGGAAGAAGAGCTGGCGGTTTAATCATCGAGTGACAATGACTTAGTCAATCATGACTATATAATGAAGCCTCAATAGAAAACCCAAAATGACTGGGTTCAGAGAGCTTCTAGGTTGGTGAATGTGTGTGGTAGTCTTAGAGAAGGCATAGACGCTCTGGGCCCCTTCTCCATACCTTGCCCTATGTATCTTTTTATCTAGCTGTTGATTCAAATCCTCTATCATTTAATAAATTGGTAAATGTAAGTTAAGTATTTCTCTGAGTTTTGTGAGTCCCTATAGCAAATTAAAAGTAATGAGGGAACAGAAGGCAAACTGAGGATAAAGCAGAAGCTGACAACCCACAACCCCCCAGCCCCCATGGGATATATGTGACATTTCTCAGGCACTCCTGGCTGCCCTTAAGCAAAGGAAAGGAAAAAAAAAAAATAGTTAACTTACAGAGGTCACAATCCTGCAAGACATGAGTCTCCCTCAGTTTACAAATGTCTTAGCAATCTAAAAGAACAAAGCATTTCTATCAATAACCTAGCTTCCAAAAGGAAATGTAGATATATTTATAACCTTATAACCTGAAGCCCATTGACAGATACTTGAAGTGGGCAGAGTATGATGTTCCTCCAGGAGGCCTCCAACTATCTTATTGTTAATGCCTTGCTAGAGGGAAAAACAACCTTACCTTGACAATGGCAAGTCCTCCAGTATTCTGTGAGTCTTCTTTAACATGTGAAAATCCTTTTGAAACCTCCCTTTTCCTTATCTTCCCCCAACTCCCAAGTATATAATCAGCCACCCCTCACAACCCCGGTGCAGCAGCTCTTTCTGCCCATGAGTCCTGTCCCAGTGCTTTAATAAACCATCACTTTGCACCAAGGACATCTCAAGAATTCTTTCTTGGTCATCAGCTCCACACCTCACCCACTGAACCTCACCTATATTCCAAAACCACATCAAAAAGAACATAAGGACTGATCCCTTAACCTTTAAAATCTGATGCTATGTCCAGGTAGATAGTGTCAGAATTGAGTTGAATTGTTGGACACCCTGCTGATGTCTGAAAATTATTTGCCATTGTATATGTGATGTCCTGAAACCCAAAAAGATATAACTACCTCAAAGTATGAGTAAGGTTGACTGTTTATATAATAAGTACCAGGGATTTAAAATATACCCAATAAATATTCTAAGGAGATAAAGAAAGATATTGAAATAAAAACAAGAATAAGAACCTAGTGGTATTAATAGATTAAATATATGTAATCTAGCTGAATTAAGAGTACAGTGGATAGAATAAGTAATGAGGTCAATATAGGTAAGGAGTACCTTAAGGATATAGCCATCTGGATGACAGCAAAGCATTAAAGTTATCAATATAAAAGAGGCATAAGATATATGCGATGTGGGAAGCAAAGGCAAATATAAAAATTATATTTCCTTAGTACTTACAGCCCGTTGACAAGTCCTTGAAGTTCCTCTAGGAATTCAGCTGCTTTGATGTGGACATTTTGCTAAGGGCCAAAGGCAACCTTAGCCCAACCCCCCAGGATCCTGTAAAGTTTACTTTAACATATAAAAATTCCTTTGTAAACTTCCTTTATCTCTATCCCCCAAGATATATGTTGGCCATCATCTCCCAAGCATGTGACCCACTGATATACATCTGGAGAGTCTCATGACTGAGTTTTTACTAACGAGTAATAAATGACCTTTTCCTAACAATACCTAGCCCCCTCAAGGTCCTGGAAACCTTGTTTACAAAATACCTTGGAGGCTTGTGCTGTCCCTAATCCCCTCTCAACTTGAAAGTATATAGTCATCCACCCTCCATGACCCCAGTGCAGCTCTTCCTGCCCATTGGTCCCGTCCCCATGCACTTGCTCAGGTGGGAGTCTTCTTCTCCCTCTCCCTCTGCCCCTCCCCCCATTCATGTTCTCTCTCTTCTCTAACAAATAAACAAAAACTAAAAAAAAATAAAAAACAAAATCAAAAATAAAAATTAAAGAAGAATAAAGGGAAGAGATGTTTGAAAATTAATGTGCATCTATTTCTCAAATGTAAAATAAATTGCCAAGAGGTTGGACTTAAAATTGCATAGAAGAAAGAAAACATTCATGACTATAGTGGACTCAATGAATACCAAACTAGGGCATACCAAAGGAAAAAAAAAAAAAAAGATTATGATGGTAGAGAGAAAAAATAATTCATTTACCCCAGAGGATAAAAGTATTTATTAAACTTGATTAATTAGTTTATATTAAAATTAAAGATTTCCTTGCAATTAAGTACAGTGTGGAAAAAAGTTAATAGACGACTGACATAGGAATGAATAATACTTAAAATATCTAAAACTGATGAGAGATTATTAGATTTAGACTCCAGGATGATTCCAGGTATATGTATATTAAACACCTTAAAATACTCCTTGGGAATGTGCTGCAGGAAATTAAAGAGACAGGGAGATAAAAGGGAAAAAAAAAAAGTCAACTTTATATGACTAGTTAGTTGCCAGGCCCTGTTCAAGTGTGTTTAACTTACATTTTCCACCAACTTTTTGGTCAATGAAATTCTTTTACACATATCTATTAATATCTTGTAGGACATGTTGTATTATAGTCATTATTAATAAAGTTGAGAATAAGAATATGATGCCCGGTTTCATCATTATTGCTCAAAGGGATCCCTGAAGCTGGTAAATGCAGTAAGCAAGAAACAGAAATAGTGATTAGCACCTGTGCAAAAGCTTGTCCACCTGGAACACCTAAGAAAATCCATTTAGAACCT
Organism: Halichoerus grypus; assembly: GCF_964656455.1. NCBI lineage: Eukaryota > Metazoa > Chordata > Mammalia > Carnivora > Phocidae > Halichoerus > Halichoerus grypus. The sequence continues at coordinate 26,308,640 of NC_135714.1, forward strand.
GAAACTATTAGTGAGTTGAGGAAGCTGGACAGGTATATAGATTTCCAGTTGCTTTTTCCTTATAATGACAATAGCAAGCTAGACAATGTAATGGAAGAAATACATTAATCAACAGTAGAAAAATTATTATTTTTTTAAAGATTTTATTTATTTATCTGACAGAGAGAGAGAGCACAAGCAGGCAAAGTGGCAGGCAGAGGCAGAGGGAGAAGCAGACTCTCTGATGAGCAGGGAGCCCGATGCAGGGCTCAATCCCAGGACCCTGGGATCATGACCCAAGCCAAAGGCAACTGCTTAACCAACTGAGCCACCCAGGCGCCCCAACGTAGCAAAATTATTAAAAAATTATAAACCATAAGCCAATGAACTTGAAGAACATTATGAAGAATCTTAATAAACATAAAAAGAAATAATTTGTATTTGCCAAGGCACATTCACACTTTTTTTAAAGATTTTATTTATTTATTTGACAGAGAGAGACACAGCGAGAGAGGGAACACAAGCAGGGGGAGTGGGAGAGGGAGAAGCAGGCTTCCTGCTGAGCAGGGAGCCCGATGCGGGACTCGATCCCAGGACCCTGGGATCATGACCTGAGCCGAAGGCAGACGCTTAACGACTGAGCCACCCAGGCACCCCGACATATTCACATTTCTAAAAGTAAGTTAAAAGGTGACTGCTATGCCATAAAACAAATATCAATGTTTTGCATAGTTAGAAGTTTAGTGTAAAAAATAAACATTTCAAATATCTTATTTGGAAATTGAAATCATATATCTGAAAAACTTGGAAGAAGAAATGTGTAACCATGAGTAAACAAATGTAGGAGAAAAATGATTTACAGTAATAGATACAGTACAAGTTACCATTCAAAAATGCAGTGAATATTGGCCAAGGTTTAGAAAAATTGATGAAAGATAAATGTAAAATGAATTCATAAAGGAGAAATAGAATCCCATTAAATCTAATTTAGAAAGAACTAGCAATTTTTTTTTGCCTGAATCTGCTCTGCTCTCATTGGGTCAGATACTGACCAAGCCCACTCATCAACTCTGCCATATCCAGTAATGATGAAGTCAGGGACATTAATTACTTCTGGGATGAATTTTAAACACTGTGGATAGGATGCAGGAGTCAGTGGGTTAAACAGATTCTTCCTGTTTCAGGAAAAAACTTTCTGAGATGTATTCTGTACAGTAGGCTTGATGCTCAGTTGTCCCTGGTGATAATCAGTTCAATCTGAACTCGTAGATGTGCTTCTCCTGAACCACTTAACTCTTCTCATTCTCTCCTCTTCCATGTGGTCAAATCCCAAAATAATTATTCAGGTTGTGTATGCAAGTGCTGATTTTGAAGGGAAACTCAGTTACAGAAAGAGATGAAAATAAAGCTTCAGAAAAAATGGGGCACCTGGGTGACTCTCAATTGGTTAAGCATTTGACTATTAATTTCGGCTCAGGTCATTATCTCAGGGTGGTGAGATTGAGCCCCTCTAAAGGCTCTGGGTTGGGCATGGAGGCTGCTTAAGATTCTCTCTCTCTTCCTGTCCCTCTGCTCCTGCCCCTCACCTCCTGCACTCTCTCTTTCTCTTAAATAATAAGCACTGCTAAACTATCTTAGGTTCTGCACCTTCTCTCCAGCCATGAACTTATCACTGACTGTCTTTAACTCTTGTAACCTCATTAGACAAATTAATGTGGCGAAGAAGGCAATATGAGAAAACCTATTACTCTGATGAGCAAGGTACTGAACAGATCCTATTGATACTTTCCCTTTGGCCTTAGCCTATCAAGATGTACAGTGAGTCATATACAATTGAGATTATTGGGGTTTTTTTGTATACTTCATATATTCATTGATTTTTGACTCTTATCACTTTGTCAAAGTGCTAAAACTATGGTTATAAGCAAAATTTAATTAACTTTTCCTCCACTGCCACAAATATATCTTGCTCTTGAACATTAGCTAATTTTATGTTCTAAAATTGCCAAAACAAAATGATCAAGATTTCAGAATTTTTACTATATTTTCTACTATATAATATTGTTCTATCTCTTCTGTAAAGAAAATGAATGCTTGATAGCTGAATGAAGAGATGCTTCACTGAACAAATAAATTAAATATGGCAATAGCATTTTATTTTATCATGTTTTATATATTAAACTATAATATTACATCACTGGTCTGCAAATTACCTATTCTGAAACCATCATACTCACATAGTCATTTGGAAGCTTTCAGCAAAACGATTCTTCCTCCTGATTTTAGCATGTAAGCCACAGAAATGTACAAAAGACTCCTAGGAAAGAAAGTCAGATCCAATAATCCACAATGCCTTGAGTAGGGCATGTCCTATATATGTCCTGGGATGCACTAATAACTGTTATATATGATGGACTTATATTTAATACATATATAGTGTCATTTACTTCACAAATGAGATATGAATTTGAGAATAAAGGATTTGATGAGTCTATAAAGTCTGTATCTATTTGTAACCAATATGGTAGATTTAAGATGTCAATGTGAAAAGACTTTTCATTGAACATATGCACATATTCATATTGTTTATATATGTATATATAACAGCATTATTTATTTAAATAAATACATTAAGTCAGTTAGTAAAATCCCTTTACCTATCAATCATAGGGGTAATTTTAAGTACTAAGAATAGGAAATATGTGAAAAGAACATACGTGTTTAAGAGAGCAGTTTGTAGTAATTAATACAATATGATGGGCATATAAAAAGATGTATTACTTGAACTTAAAAGCTCCCATAATTAAGTGATGACCACTTGAAATTTGTAATTAGCCTTGCTGCAGTTTTTCTTGCACTCACTGCCCTTCCTTAGAAGATCATTAAGAATTTTTGTGAATGTCTTTATGTTTAATCTCATTCATGGATTCCACTGCTGCTCTCAAAATAAAGCCAAAAAGAGAAGTGCAACTGTATGTGGAACTCCTTCCACAAGCAGTACATTCATAAATAATTAAAAAGTCCTCTACTTCACGTGTTACCCTTTCAGCTGATAATTTAAATGAGTAACTGAGGTCATTTTATCTGCACTTTTAACAGAATGCAACTCAGAAACTCCACAGTGTTGATATTTAGGATGAAATGTTCCTGTGTTACTGTTTTTATTTTTTAAACCAACAAAATAAATTTCAAATCCTAAAAGCAAATGTTTCATTTGCCTCCAAGTTTCCTTGCTATGTTAAAATTATTTAAAAAAAATACATTACAACCATATTTTGAGTACTGGATAAAAATAAATGTTTTGAAAATGTCTGTAGGTTGAGTGTCTGGGTTAACTTGTATAAATATCTGAACTCAATGTATTTATACTTCATTCAATTATTTTAAAATTCATGTTTAAATAAAGGCTTTACATTCTTTTTTTATTTTATTTTATTCATTTATTGGAGAGAGAGAGAGCACGAGCAGGGGGAGCGGCACAACCAGGTAAGGTCACTGCCACCAAGTTTCCTCTAACAGCATTTACAAATTAGACAATCAAATAATGTAGTTCGTTACATGTTGCTACTGTATTTTAAAGTTTAAACACTTTCTGTGACACATTTTCTAACAATTAAAAAAATAATATTGAAACCTTATCCCTAAATGGAAATGTTTCCATTCTCTCTTTATTAGCTTAAATAAGTAAAATAACAACAAAAGAAAGTAGCTATTATAATAGCGGCAGCAACAATTTTCCTTCTCTTCATTTGTTACTATTCTAAAAATACCTATTCTATTTTTTTTCTCTAGTCTCCCATGATAATTTCCTAAATCTCCTACCTTATTCTTCAATTTTTCCTTTTAGTGGAAATCTCTATTTCATATTTATTTTCTCTTCCTCCACTCTTTCTCTTATCATTCAATGTATTCTTAGATTTTCTGTTTTTCTTTTCAGCCAGATATATCATTTTTTTTTTTTTTTTTAAGAATAATTTGATTTGCTGGTATTTTACATCAGTAGGTGCTTTCTTAGGGATGTTAGAAATGTCTGTGGAACTACTGGAGGTATAAACATTTTTACCTTTAAGAAGTTTACAGTCTAGGGCGCCTGGGTGGCTCAGTCAGTTAAGTGTCTGCCTTCAGCTCAGATCATGATCCCAGGGTCCTGGGATGGAATTCTGCATTAGCTCCCTGCTCAGCCAGGAGTCTGCTTCTCCCTCTTCCTCTGCCCTTCCCCCACTCTCTCTCAAAAAAATAAATAAAATCTTAAAAAAAAAAAAAACTTACTTAAATCTGAGACTGAATTACCAGATTCTAACAAAATGACTTAACTCAGTCTTAATACATGACAACTGAACAAAGCAATGATCACAACTGGAAAATTTAGTCAGCCTAAGGTATAACCTTTTTGGTTGACACAGGACATCTTTCAGTAACAATTTTCCCTAAATGTCAATTTCTATTTAAGGCAAAAATCTTTGACGAGAAATTCAGATCCTTCCCATCATTTTCACATCAATTTAATGTGACATCCTCAGAGTATGTAATCAAGGATGTGATTATTTCATTTGTATTATTTGTTGCCTTGTATATTGCCTGGATTTTTTAAGTATCTGATATATACAGGATGCTTAATAAGTGTTTGCAGAACATATGTATTTCAGAAGCCTTAAACAGGCTTTGGTGATACTAGTAGTCATATCAAACATTTTGTAGGTTTCAGTCATATAGATAACTACATTTCTCAGAGACAGAGAAACTGTATAAATGATCTGGGTCCAGTAGGATAATGCTAGCATGTGTTATAAATTCTCTTATATGACCTCATTCTTGCAAGAATTGGTTATGTGGCAGAAAAAGAGATCACTGTCTTATACTTTATTATTTAAAGAGATTTATGGAAGTTGTTAATTTCTTCTACTACTCCTTCGTCTCGGTGGACCCAATTTCCGTGGTAATAGTGAGAGGAGAGTAGGCAATTTAGGCAGCAGCCAAAATCTCCTACAAGGCACTAGAAAATAAGGCTTGTTCCAGATCATGGGTCTGTCCAAAGGGGAATGTTAAGGGACAGGATGGATGATGGACATGTTGTGGATTTATAACTACAAGATTCATACACCAAGTCAGTAGGGAAAGTCCCAGTCTGGTGATAAACAGAAGTGATGTAACTTGTACTGCACTTTTTTTTTTTTCAAACATATAAGTTGTATTTTTCCCTGCCATGACATCATGCTTTATCTTCAGCTCTGTCTACTGTCTCTTAAAACTAATTAAACAAACTCAACAATTTTTTTAAAGATTTTATTTATTTATTTGAGAGCAAGAGCCAGAGAGAGAAAGAGAGAGAGAGAGAGCATGAGCAGGGGGGGGAGCAGAGGGAGAAGCAGACTGCCCGCTGAGCAGAAAGCCCGATGTGGGGCTCAATCCCAGAACCCCGAAATCATGATCTGAGCCGAAGGCAGACACTGAACTGACTGAGCCACCCAGGCACCCCCAAACTCAACAATTTTATAAAAGTTTTATTTGTTGGGGTGCCTGGTTGGCTCAGTCGTAGAACATGTGCCTCTTGATCTTGGGTTGTCAGTTCAAGCCCCACGTTGGATGTAGAGGTTACTTAAAAATAAAATCTTTGGGCGCTTGGGTGGCTCATTTGGTTAAGCGACTGCCTTCGGCTCAGGTCATAATCCTGGAGTCCCTGGATCGAGTCCCGCATCGGGCTCCCTGCTCGGCAGGGAGTCTGCTTCTCCCTCTGACCCTCCCCCTTCTCATGTGCTCTCTCTCTCATTCTCTCTGTCTCAAATAAATAAATAAAATCTTAAAAAATAATAATAATAAAATAAAATCTTTAAAAAATATTTTTTTATTTGTTGATTTAAGCCATTGTATGGAAGTGTTGAATCACTATATTGTACACCTGAAACTAATATTACATGTATTTTAACTAACTGGAATTTAAATAAAAACTTAAAAAGTATAAAAAAAAATAATAAAAATAAAAAGAGGAAAAAATTTATTTGGCAGGCAATTTTCCTCATTACATTATTATTATCATACTGTGTGTGTGGGGGGGGGGTGGCTGGTGTTCCAGTGAGATCCATATCAGTATTGAGTCTTATAAAGACCTTTATTTCTTTTCCTATTCTGCTTTGGATACTCTTACACTAGAGATTAAAATTTTGTAAAACTCTCCTGTCTGGTCTGTTTTCTCTCTCTGCTTTCAGGATTTCTCGTGCTCTCCCTGCCAACCCCACATGCCTTACAATCTCTGGATAATGACTAACTTCTCCTGAACTTGCTACCTGAGCTCCTTTATTCTACTCTGTCTGGCTGCCCTTCCCTCCTTCTGCACCATAACTTCTATCCTCTGCATCCATGCTTTAACAATACCTAACGCTCAATCTTTGCTATTATTTTAGTATGTGTTACCCAGTTTTTTGTTGTTGTTTACCTCCTTTTAAGAGGGAGTTCATTAGTGATTTTTTTTTCAACTAAAATAGACAAATAACACCCATTATTTTGAAAAGTTTTGATCACCTTTAAGTCAGTGTATGAACCTTTTAGTTAGGCCCACAATGCCTAATCTGTTCTTCCCCTTAACACGGCCAAATAGAAAAGCCCATTATCTGGGAAAGGATCATTCTCCTGGTGCCTTGTATGAGATTTTGGCTACACCCTAGATTATCCTCTCTGTCCCTATTTTGAAAATTAGTTGTAAAATACCAGTAGCCCCAGTTTCTTCTTCTAAATGATGACTGTTTCTTTACCAGGTCCAAAAACAACCCCTTTTGACCATAGTAAACAGCTTGGACCTACTTTTTTGTCTCGCTGTTCAAGTGTTGTCATGTTCACTCCATTTCCAAATTTATTTGTAATTGGTAGGCCATCTCTTCTAAATTGAAGTATTGTCACCATTAAACTACCACCGAACTGCCTACAGTAAGAGAGGTAAATTCTTTATATTTACTATATTTGAAGTCATCATATAATAGCAAAATAAAATTATGATTATGTGAAGAGTCTGTAATGTTTGCAAGAGCATTTTGAAATTATCTCTTGTCTAAACAAAATTTCCCATTTTATAATCTTATGTAAGCTTCCCTTTGCCACATTTCCTATTTAAAATCTCTTAGGAGGCACTCTTATTTTCCCTCAAGTGGGAAGTCAAATGTGGGACAAATTCATCCCAAAGGAACTAATTCTATATTCCACTGAAGACCAGGTGGCTTCGATGTGGCATTTTGCCTCTTGCATATTGTTCCTCTCCTACAATAAATGGGGGTATGCTATTTAGTAGACTACTCCAACTCAATTAGAGACATACCCTTCAGGGGATAACCCCACATAGACTAGAATCAGAATCATACATCTTGGATAATTGGGCTCAGGTTTGATGGCTTCTTTCCTCAATCTTATAAAACCTACCTGAACTTTACCGGATCCCAGAACTGCTTAAAAATATTTGGTCCCTTATAATCCTTAACCGGCCAGTATTCAACGCACCTGATCCATGTGATATCCTACAATGTTTTTGTCAAATGAGGAGTCTCAAAGTGTGTTTGTCGGGAGACACTTTTCAATTTGTCTCCTATATTTCTGTACTTATTATTTGTTTTAGACTTTAAACAACCTTTGAAGGATGGTTGTATATCGAATAGACTTGGAAGACATAGTATCTTCCTACGGTGCAAAGTGCAAGCATGCCTCCTTTTTTTTAATGTAACCTGTGTATTTGCAAATATTATCTGCCTCTCTTGCATCTTCATGTGGGAATTGAGGCCCAGAACTGATATATAACCCCCCCCCACACACACACACAAATACTGTTAATATTCTGGCTATTGCTATCACTGTGAATAATAAGCTATCTTATTTCTGATCCAGGAATCTGTGTCTTCTATTAGCACCCCTGAAACCATGGCAGACTCATGTGTCAGCTTTCACGTAAGGGAAAAAAATCTCAAATGCTTCACAGTTTTTGATAGTGTTACCTACCTCTGAACATATGACAAACACAAGTAAAGCTGGAGCTCTGATGATAGGGAGCTTCTGTGGAAGGACTGTGTATTCACTAGTAAACAAAAGTAGTTTCATCTATTTTTTTTTTTTCCCCCTCCTGGACTCCATTTCCTATCTCACACTGTTGCTCATATTGGATGGAGGCTAAGGTCCTTATCATTCAGGAAACTTTGGTTAATGACTCAAAATAAAATAGGGAGCGTCTAAAGGGATAAAGACAATTCTAGACAAAAGGTATAAGATCATGCCAGAAAGGATGAAAATTTTATTCAGTATCTATCCATTCACTCATTTATTTGTTCATTAATTAATCCCAAAATTCCTGACTGAATCCCTTTTATGAGCCAGAATCTGGGCTAAAAACTGGATATTTTTAAAAAGTTTTCATTTGAAATCCAGTTAGTTATCATTCACTGTTATATCAGTTTCATGTGTACAATATAGTGATTCAACACTTCCATAAAACACCCAGGGCTCATCATGACAAGTGCCCTCCTTAATCCCCATCATCTATTTAATCCATCACTCCTCTCAACTCCCCTCTGGTAACCATCAGTTTGTTCTCCATAATGAAATGTCTGTTTCTTGTTTTGTCTCTCTTTCTCTGTCTTATATTTTCCCCTCTGCTTGTTTGTTTCCCTTCTTATATTCCACACATGAGTGAAGTCGTATGGTATCTGTCTTTCTCTGACTGACTTATTTCACTTAACATTATACCGTCTAGTTCCATCCATGTCATTGCAAATGGCAAGATTTCAGTCTCTTTTATGGCTGAATAATATTCCATCATATATATATATACCACTTCTTCTTTATTCATTCATCAATTGATGGACAGTTGGGCTGCTTCCATATCTGGGCTATTGTAAATAATGCTGTTATAAACATAGGGGTGCAGGTATCCCTTTGAATTAGTGTTCTTATATTCGTTGGGTAAATACCCAGTAATGGGATTGCTGTGTCGTAAGGTACTTCTATTTTTAACTTTTTGTGGAAACTCCATACTGTTTGCCAGTGTGGCTATATCAGTTTGCATTACCACCAACAGTTCACAAGTGTTCGTTTTTCTCCACAACCTCTCCAATGCCTGTTGTTTCTTGTATTGTTGATTTTAGCCATTCTGACAGGTGTGAGGTGGTATCTCATTGTAGTTTTGCTTTGCAATTCCCTGATGATAAGTGATGATGAGCATCTTTTCATGTGTCTGTTGGACATCTGTATGTCTTCTTTGGAGAAATCTCTTTTCATGTCTTCTACCCATGTTTTAATTGGATTATTTGTTTTTTGGGTGTTGAGTAAAAACTGGATATTAAGTAACAAACGAGACAGGTTTCCTTGAGCTTAAATTGTATTTGCATGGGTATCATTAACAGGAAAAAATATGCATATGTGTACATACAAGTGTGTATATGCATACATCTACCTATCTATCTATCATCTATCATCTATCTACTAATTGTGATAAGTCTTGTGGGGGGGGAATGGTACATTCTGAAGAAATATGTTGCTGGATATATTGGGTAAGCAAATTTAACTGGGCTCAGATGCATTGGATATAAATGAATCACTCAAATGAATTATTTAAGATTATATAGAAGCAAATTAAATTGTAATCTTTATATAGTTGAAAATAATAAGAAGTTAAAGGAATTTTGGTTGTTGTTGCTTTTGTGTCTTGTTCTGTTTATATATGCTATGGTGTGAATGTTTGTGTCTCCCCAAATTCATATTATGAAATCTAACTCTGGAAGTGATGGTATTAGAACATAAGGGTCTTTGGGAGGTGATGAGGTCACGAGTGGGATTAGAGTCCTTTTAAAAGAGACCCCAGAGGGTTCTCTTTCTTCTTTCCCCATGTGAGGTTACAGTGAGGAGACAGCCATCTATGAGGAAGTGGGCTCTCACTGGATCTGCCCATCACTTGATCTTGGACTTCTCAGCTCCAGAACTGTGAGCAATAAATTTCTGTTTTTTACAAACCACTCAGTCTATATAGCATGTCTGTTATAGCACCTGCATGTAGTAGGATAGTATGATTGAAAATGAAAACAATAAGTTTAAAGTTTCAGTAAAGTCAGTTGGCACAATGTTTTTTCTTAGAGAGGACATGCTGATTCATCTCTGAAACTTTGTTGTTTATATGTTTCTTGAATGACCACATCTTACTCCTCCTATGTTTTCCACAAAGTCCAGGATGATGCCTTACATAGAGATGGTACTTTATAAATACTGTAGGAAATATATACTTCTCTTGAATCTTATTTTACCTAAAGATTACTTGGATCCACTTTGCTTTGTGTAGAATATTTGAAATATATTAAGAATAGAATGTTCTCTCTAAATAACGTTTAGAATCATCATTAGTCTATGACTCCTGACTCATTTGTTTATGAAGTGGGACTTACTGTGAGAACACTAAAGCTAGTAATATAAATTTTGAATTAATCACCAAACTAATTTATTATAACTTATGAAAAAATAATTTCTCATGTTGGTTTAATGCTGCTCTTAGGTTATGGCCATGACATTTTCATTAAATAAAACAAAGTAGAAAATAAAAGTAAAACTCTAATGAAATGTTAAACTTTTCTTCCTTATTTTGTCTTGGTCTTCCTCTACCGTGCTGGCAAAGCTGTATTTTATAGGAAAATACAATTTTATAGTTGCTAGGCTTGTTACTTTTGCTAAAATTTTCAAAATATAAGAAGTTGAATAGTAGTTGACTGTTTACTAAACTCCCAATCTACACATATAAAGATAAAATAATTAATGACTGTGACCTTTGTATTTCTAAAATTGTATTCTGTTTTGCCATATTATGTTTGCAATGTAATTAGTAAAGATTCTGCATATATTAACACCCAACCACTTCTACCTCATCTGTATGTCCATCACAGACCCTGTATGATTTCTATTCATTGCTATATTGTGACCAAAAGATTGTCTGATATAGTCCTATATTTATTCAGGTAGATGCTTAAACTACAGTTTATTTGCTTGCTCATGATCAGTATGTCTGAAAGATGGTAACTATTGCATCAGATATGACTATTAAAAAATATTATTAGTGCCTGATACACTGTGATGAAATAGCTAAGTCAATTCATCATGTGTTAATTAAGTTAGAGAAGAAGAAATTCCTTTGGATTTGTCCTTTGTTAGGAGTTTTTAAAAAAATAATTCCTTGGGATTGTTTTTGTGTAATATCTATCACATGCCTCAAATTTTAAATTTGGATGTAGAAAAGAATTACCAGAATGGGGTTAGAAAATATTGTTATGAAATGTTTTTAGTCCTGTTATATTATGTTAACTTAAGAAATATGGCTTATTTTTATTAGCATTTCCCACTTTCTACATGCCCTTACTGATGTCATGTTTTTCCCACTCTTTTTATAGTGGTTGTTATTTGCTTCATGATCAATAACAATCAATGAAAATTCATAACATTAATTTTCTTTGGGAAAACAATATTTTAGAAAGAATCCATGATCAAAAATTTTAGCCATTGTTCATCCAGTAGGTGAGAATATCAATGTTCCTGAAATTTCAAGAAATAGAGCTTATTAATTGTGTTGGAAAATGTTGATTGTCTCTGAACTTAGAGGTGTATGTTTCAATTTAAAATGTATTTTGAATTGAAAACAAGATTTTACTGAAGTCTCATCATCCCACTTTATATCAGGCCTCCAGTGCATTCTAATTTATTTATTTATTTATTTATTTATTTATTTATTTATTTTTTAAAGATTTTTATTTTATTTATTTGACAGAGAGAGAGAGAGAGACAGCTAGAGAGGGAACACAAGCAGGGGGAGTGGAAGAGGGAGAAGCAGGCTCCTGGCCGAGCAGGAAGCCCGATGCGGGGCTCGATTCCAGGACCCTGTGATCATGACCTGAGCCGAAGGCAGACGCCTAATGACTGAGCCACCCAGGCACCCCAGTGCATTCTGATTTATTTATAGAAAGTATCATAAACTTGAATGTCACTTTTCCTATTGCATTTATACTGAAACCTCAACTATTCAAAGATGTCAGATCTGAAAAGCACTACCATTCTATAATTTCTGTTTCCTAGGAGGAATGGATATACCATTTTAGCATAATTATCCAACAGTATTCAAAACCATCGTGAATTTTAAAACACAGTTATTACACCCTAAAAATCAAGTATTAAAATGTACAAACAACAAAATCTCTGTCAAGTTGTAAAGGAAATGCACCCACACAGACAGGTTTTAAAACTTTCTAACTTAAGGAATTTGATAGCACAACCTCAGGGTAGTAGATTCAGGGCCTACAATATACTTCGCAGGAGACAGTAAGGAGGGCTCTGTGTCACTTTTTGCCAAAGGCTGACCTAATAGTGCTTTGGGCATTGTTTGTTTGTTTTTGAAAATACTTCACTGGGCGTATTAGGAAAGTGCAGTTTGGAAATCTGTATAAATTAAGAATGATCTTTTTCTATGTTTGTCTTTTACTACATCAAATTAACATAGTTGGACAGAATTAAGCATTGTTAGGAAACATGTAAATTAGTGCTACTCAAAGTAGTTGCTCTTTGTACTATGTGCTATTGGTCCAGGATTAGATAAGGAGTTTGAAAGAAAACGTAAATCATTACTTCCTTCTTTGAGAGAGTCTTGGCATTTTTTTTTTTTTTTTTTTTGGTTAGCTGAAATAAACAATGTATTTAGTCACAAAGTGATTTGCCTTTTTGCACAAACTCCCTATCTCCTTGTGAATTATAACAAATATTTCATGAACCTTCATTGATCTTCACTTTCTGTTACACTGCTATAATGTACATTCAGAGCTGCCAGTTAAAAGTGCTACAGTTGAGATGAAATGTCATGTGTTTACTTTGCACCCAGTTAGGATGAACATAGTAATTTATTAAGACACAATGAAGAAAAACATTTGTGACAATGAGTCCCAGTTTTTAAAAATCACATGCCATTCAATCCAAATTGTAGACTTTGATTGGTGACTGAACACTTCTTACGTGGGTAACTTGATGTAATGCACCCAGGGTAATTTTACAGAGATTATTTTTTTTTTATCAATGCTCGATTATTCTGCCTAGCAATGCAGAGAAAGCTAACTAATTTAAAATAAACTCATGTTAATTTTGGTCGTTACAAACTTAAAATTGATTAATTTCCATAGTTATATACGTATATTTATATTTGGATTGTTTAAAACGTTCACAATTTACATTAAGTATATTCACATTAAATATATATTCTGTGTATACCTTGGAAAAATTATACTGAAAATTAAAATGAAAATGACATTGTATATATCTGTTGGAAGCAGCCTGTCCCATTTCCCCTTACTATACAAGTTGTGTCAAGTAATTTATAAAGTCCCTACTGCATAACAAATCGATTCTTTGTTAGAATAGGTAGTAATGTTCTTATTTCTAAATAAGAGCTGGTCTATGAGTGTCTTTGCAGCTGTATTTTTTTCTAAGTGGCTTCATCGTCTTGAACTGAAGAAGCTCAGAACACTACACATCAAAATAATATATTTTGACATAATTAGCCATCAGGGAAATGCAATGGAAACTACAATGAGATATCACTACACACTTATCAGAATGGCTAAAATAAAATATAATGGCAAGACCAAAATGTTGTGAGTACAGAGAAAAAAATATTCTGTTTGATGATACACTGTAACAAGTTGTACCATAACTTAACCAAGGGGTATTTGCAAACCCGTCTCAGATGGGTGTAATGTCAAATTTGTTTTTCTTTTTTTTGTTGTTTTTTTAAGATTTTATTTATTTATTTGACAGAGAGAAAGAGCGAGAGCAGGAACACAAGCAGGGGGAGTGGGAGAGGGAGAAACAGGCTTCCCGCCGAGCAGGGAGCCCAATGCGGGGTCAGTCCCAGGACCCTGGGATCATGACCTGAGCTGAAGGCAGATGCTTAATGACTGAGCCACCCAGGCGCCCCTCAAATTTGTTTTTCTAAGCAATGTTTTGGGTCACTTATCACTTTTCAAGGATATAAAATGCTGCCATCTTACTTAAAACTGTGAAATTTGGTCAGATTTTAATTTCAATTTGTGTTAAAACACATTCTGCAAACTGTGTTAAACTTTGACATTTGTTCCCTCTGTTCAGTGAATAAAACTATATTTTATTCTGAAAAATACAATTATTTTCATTCTGAAAAAATATCCCTTTTTCCTCTTATGATAGTTATTAATGTGAGCTAAGAGTAGAATTTGATATGGTTTCACATGACCATATTTACTGTATATAATTAAATTAAATAATAAATATAATGTATTTCTTTGGACAATTTTTAAAGACCTGTCTATTCTTAAAAAAAAAAAAAACAGAGATACACTGCTTTTGTATATTGTATATAACCTCAGATAAATTTTGACAAATCATAATTTATCAAAATTACATCTACTTAAAAAGCACATTTTTGATGTAAAAGCATCAAAAATAAAAATAAACACAAACACACATATACAAACAAAACCCATGTGTTAACAAATTACAATAGCTATACCAATAGGTTAGGCATTCCACAGTTAAGTGCTATCAAAATTTCCATTAGTGACAAAAAGATTAACATCAAAATGGCCTGATTTTCCAGAATCCAAGAAAAAGCCACTTAGGATTTATTTAAAGATAAAGATTTGAACAAATACTCCTTAAATTTAGGAAATTCAGAACATAAGGATTAAAGAAATATTTGCAGTGCTTACTATATTCAATCCTTCCTCCAAAATATGCCTTTGAAGACATAATTCTGTTTTCTCTATTTAAATTGAGTTGTCCTCCAAAAATGTTTTCTTAAATGTGTTGCTCTGTGTGATAAATGTTCCAAGACCTAACATGCTTCATTGGATTTTTATCGTGCTCTCAAATTTAATCAATAGTTTGGCTTGATGTATAATATCTAGTTTCAAATATCTTTTCCATCTATACATAAAAAAGCACACACACAGCTGTCTTTTTTATATGCTGTTACTATTGAGAATTCTGCTGTCAGTATTATTCTTGTACACTTTAGGTGATCTGTTCTTTCTCCTGCTCATCATTTATGCTCTTCTCTGTCTTTGATATTCTTAAAACTCACCATAATATATACGAGTGTTTTTTCTGATCTCTCATGTTTGACGTTCTTTCAGTCTGTTACCTTTCATCTTTTTTTAATTCTCCAAAATTTATGTCTGGACTTATTTAGATATTTTCTTCTTTATTTTGTTTTTCCTCTTCTGTTGCATTTTGGCAGAGGTCATTAATCTGTTTTTTTTTTTTTTTTAACTCATTTATTCATTTTACAGTTATATTCATCTTACTCTCCATTTATTGCATCCTTTATTTCAACAATTTTCACTTAATTTATATTCACAGCATAGTATCTTTCTTTTCTCCCTGTATGTATATCCTTATTTTATCATATTACTTATAAGCTATTTTTCTGTCTGTTCCAGTAACACTTCAATTGGCATATAGAGTCCACCATATCATCTTTTTTAGGTAAGTGATTATACTTTTCATGTGCATAGATATTTTGGCCCATGAGTTCAACTTCTCTTAGGATCATCAGACCTCTGTAAAGTCAGAATATGCTAGGATTTTCTAAGCAACAACAAAAAGCAATGAAACCTGGTAGCTTAATTATGTTTTCTTTCTCATTCACTCAAAATATTACATACTGAGCAGCTCCCTTCTATCTTGTAGCTATAGTGTTTGGAAAAACTTGACTTCTGATATCACTGTGATATGGTGAATTAGTCAGGGCTTTTCAGAGAATCAGGAAGAGAAAAAATGGAAGATATTCTCCAGGGCCAACTCTGGAAGTGGCTATTAAAACATCTGTCCAAATCCCATTGAACAAAACTCAACAATGTACCCTCAATGAAATACAAAGAAGACTGTATATTTCCAGGCACACACATCTCACTTGACCTAATGATGTGCACCAATGAAAGACTGAAGGCCAATCACCACTCCATGGAAGAACTGGAGAATTTAACAATAAATTTACTAATGAAGCCAAGAATTCAGAATCACAAATACTTCGGAATTAATAATGACCACCTTCACTTGATGCTACTCTATAAGGCAAATCCTATGATTGGGTTTCAATTTTAAATTCTTTCAATTTTAAATCCTTAAATCCTTATGAAGAAGCATCATTTGGAGAAGCAGTTTTCATAATTATCATCCATCAGCCCTAAGTGTTTAGAGGAAAAAGTATGGAGGAATAATGCCTTAGGGAGCTAGTCTCTCTAAAGAATTTTCAAGTCTTTACCCCTTCAAGGCTTTTGCACAGTTCTGATAGCCTCTTTACATTCCAGCTGATTTCTGCAGTGAAGGGTCTGTTAAAAACTGTCCCAAAACCAGGAAGAGAACTTGAAACATATCAGTCAAGAACAACTTTGTGTCTGTTCAGGAATTTATCATGATTTCTTTGTTTTTTGTTAATATCTGAAGTAGTTCTATGTTGCACTTTCATGGTTTCTCCAGAACTGACTTTGGAAGAGGCATCCAGTTCTAGCCAGTTCCATATTTTGGCGAGAACTGTAGTTCCAAAAAAAACGTATTGTTATACCAGTTATCCATGTCTATTAACTGACATATCACAATAGAAATAATACAAACAGTTGCTCTTTATTAATACCTTTATTAATACAAAAAGATATGTCATATTTTCTCTTATTTTTTTTCCAAATATTTTATATTATGTGAATGGGTCAGATATGTATGAAATTACATTTAAAGTTTTTTAAATATCAGCAAATACTTTCATTTAAATGCAATTTTGAAAGAAATCTACTTTTCCAAACACCACTTTTTATCCTGTTTTTTTTTTTTTTTAATTTTTAGCTAGATTATAAATGTTAGATAGAAAAATGATTAATAGATGTAGGTTCAAATTATTATGTTCCATTAAAAATGATTCAGTCTTTGATGAACATCTGTTTGGTAATATGTTGTATCCAGATATAGTAAATTAATGACATATACAAAATTATAGGGAAATGACACCTTCCGTTCCATTATGAGTAGAGCTTTTAAAATACTATTTGTCACAACCTGTCATCTTGTCATTATGTAGCATTATGTAGCATTTAAAAGACGTATACCTTTCACTTTGAAGTCCTTTAAAAATCTAAATATGACTTTCTATGGTTTGTGGTTCCATATTCCTTTATTGCCAATATGAACAAATCCATATGCTTTGATTCAAAGGTAATAAATTCCTCTTATTTGGAAAAATGATGTTTATTTTCATTCTCTCACCCTTAGCAGGTGGTTTCATTTTAGTACACTTCAGAGTTATAATTTCATGCTTATTAAAAACATTATGATCTACATAGTTGAATGAAACTTTTATTAAATTATTTACCAAAAAAATCTGTTATTTTTAAAAATGTATTTCCTTTGAGAGGTTATTTTAGAGTGTTCAGAGAAGATCTAGGAGTGTGGTATTATGCAGTTTTTAAATAGGTATGAATTGGTTGCTTATATGATTGTTTCTTTAAGCCTCATGTATATTGTCCATTATATGCTATAAAATATTTTGAAAGTAAATTTAAGGTATGTTTTACATAGTTTATTTTTTGGAGAAAAATTTTTGTCAAAATGATTTATGAAATTCAGTGTTCTTTCAACATTAATTTATTCCAAAATTTACCAAATGTCTATTGAACCTATTATATGGCAGATATTACTTTAGGCTACACTGGTAAATGAAACACTTGGCTTTGTAGAACTTTTATTTTAATGGGGGAGACAAACAAAAGCTACAAACCTTAATAAAAAAAAATTGCAGTGTATTCAAAATGGGGAAAAATTAGATCAGGGTGAGAAAAATCAAGATTGCGAGGGAGGGATGGGGTGTTAAAATTTTTAATAGGAAGATCAAGGTAGTTACAATGAAGATGACAATTGAGCAAAGGTATGAAAAGGTGACGGATTTGCCCAGAACTATCAGCAATAAGGTCACTCCAGACAAAGGGATTGGCTATCTTAAAGGCCATAAGGTTGTATCATGCTTGGTATATCTGAGGAATAGCAAGGAGAGCACTGTGAGTGACTGAAGAGTAGCAGGGAAAGAGGTCACAGAGGTTAAATGAGTGGCTAGATCATGTAAAAGCTTAGATGTCATTGTAAAACTCTGGCTTTTATATTTGAAAACTTACAGTGTGATAGAATTTCTGCTAATAACTGAGAGTTCAAATGTCCATAAAACTTCAAGGATACTTATTCTAGTAAGATAGAATAAGAAAAAGAGTTCATATTTCCACATGGTGTAACAAATGCTAGGAGATCCAAGTGTAAGAAGTTCTGGGAGCACAAAAGAAAGCACCAAAATCAGACTCATATATTTGGTGGCTTTCTGTGACTGTACATCGTTTGTATTTTCTAGATTTTTATAGTAATGGAATCACATAGTATATACTATTTATTGCCTGGCTTTTCTTTTCTCAGCATAATTTCTTTGAGAATCTCCAAATTGTAAATATCAATAGTTCATTTTTATGCTGAGTAGTATTCTCTTGTATGGATATATCATAATTTGTCTTTGCTCTGTTGATGGACATTTGCATTGTTTCCAATTCTTAACAGTAAAGCTGCTATGAAATTGATATACAAGTTCTTGTATGAACATAGGGTTTGTTTCTCTTGGGTAAATGCCTAGGAGTAAAATGGCTATTCATGACATATACAAATGGTTTACATTTTAAAAAGTTTCAGGGGCGCCTGGGTGGCTCAGTTGGTTAAGCGACTGCCTTCGGCTCAGGTCATGATCCTGGAGTCCCGGGATTGAGTCCCGCATCGGGCTCCCTGCTCGGCAGGGAGTCTGCTTCTCCCTCTGACCCTCCTCCCTCTCATGCTCTCTGTCTCTCATTCTCTCTCTCTCAAATAAATAAATAAAAAAAAAAAATCTTAAAAAAAAATAAAAAGTTTCAAACTATTTTCCAAAGTGGTTGTATCATGATATAGGCCATCAACAGTTTAGATTTCCCGTTGTTTCACAACCTAGCTCAGACGAGGTATAATTAGCTTTTATAATTTCAGGTATTCTAATAGATATGTAAGCATATCTTGTTATGATTTTAATTTGTATTTCTTTAATGTATAAATGTTGAGGAATTTTTCATGTGCTTATAAGCCATCCATATACCTTTGGTGAGATGTCTCTTTAATTATTTCCTTCACATAAAAAAAATGGATACTCTGTTTAGTTATTAGTAAGGTTTTTTTATTTTTATTTATTTTTTAATAATCTGAGTAGATGTCCATTAATAGATATATGATTTGCAAATCCCTTCTCCAACCTTATGGCTTCTTGATGGAGCTTCAGTAGCTGTTTTTCAAGAAATATGCTGCTTCTCTCAATCCTGATACAGGGAGGTATGACTAGAACATTACCAATGTTGACCTTCCCAAAGTAAGTCATGGATTAATATATATGTAGTCTGTGGTTATCGGGAGTGTTCTATAATATCAATCATTTCTAGTTAGTTGATAATTTTGTTCAAGTCTCATATATCTTACTAATTTGATGACCATTTGTCTATATAATATTAAAATAAAGGTGTTGAAATTTTCTGACATAATTGACATTTTTTTCCACTTCTCTTCTAAGGTATGTTTTTTTTTTTTTTTTCCATGTATCCCCAAATCTGTTATTAAGTATATAAAAGTCAAGAATTATTATACTCTCCTGATGAATTGACTCTTTTACTCTTTTATAATTTTGAATTGATCTTCTTTATGTCTGATAATGAGAGAGGTGAACTCCAAGGGGTGAAGGCCTCAGGTAGGCAGCTGGCTCCTGCCAGCAGGAAAGGGGCAAAGCGGAAGGCAGTGAATCCCACAGGGAGGGCTGGGGGTGAGGGTTACAGTTGATTACGGAGTCTGGGCAGGGGGAACGGGGGTGCTAGTCGTTTGAGTCCGCCATTGGCAAGCTAGGCTGGGTGTCAGTGCAGACAAGTCTCCTCCCACAATGGCTCATGAGAGTAGACAGAATTCTCCCCTGAGGAGCAGGTAGAGCTTCAGGTGTTGGGAAAGTTCAGAGAGTATTGGTCCAGGGGCATGGACAGGTCCAGGTACTCCTGGTTGGAGGTCAAGGTCACAATATGTTCCAGGTCTTCCACCATCAACTTGAAGGTAGGTCTCTGAGAGGGTACCGCAGGCCAGCAATCCTGCATCATCATGTATAGCTCATTGATACAGTTACTGAGCTTGTCCATCCTATGACCTTCCTTCAGCAGCTTGAAGAGCTCCTCCACAGGCATGCCAGGATACGGGGAGCCTCCCAGAGTGAAGATTTCCCATAGGAGACCCCAAAAGACCAGACATCATTCTGGTGGGTGCAGATCTGGTTAAACAAGACCTCGAGGGCCATCCACTTCACAGGCAGCCGGCTGTTGGTTGTCTTTTTATAGCAGTCGATGTGGTGAATGTCCTGTGCAAGGCCTAAGTCTGAGAGCTTCATCACGTTGTCCTCCATCACCAGCACGTTCCTGGTGGCCAGGTCTTGGTGTATGCACTCCTTGGAGGCAAATACTTCATGCCTCGGGCCACCTGACAGGCACAGGATTCCAGGTCCTTGGAGGAGAGCTGCTCCTCTGGTTTGTGTCTGGGGTTGTAACAGTAATCCAGTCCAGGAGGCCTCTGGGCCTGCAGGTACTCCCGTAGGTTGCCTTTGGAGGCATACTCCAGGGCGACGTACAAACAACCGTCCTGTATGCAGGCCCCCAGCAGGTTGATGATGTTCTTGTGCTTCCCGATCATCATCATCTCCATATCTGAGATCAGGTCTGACAGGTCTTTCTCTGTTGCATCCGACTTCAACATTTTCACAGCCACTTTGGTCACACAGTTGGGTTTGTCTTTGTCCAGCCCAATGGCCTCTGCCAACACCACCTGCACAAAGCAGCCCTCTCTCAGGGGTTTACCTAAAACCAGCCTGTCTCGAGGCAGCTCCCAGCCCTAGATTATCCTTAAAAACATTAAATCACAAGATAAAAATTCTCTTCACTAGGTCTCTGTCACAGGTGTAATTTTCTTTATTTTTTTATCATTTATCTTTTTCTTAATTCTTACTTTCAGTATAATCTATTTTGCTTCCAGGACTTTCCCCTGTTTTCTGTATGCTCTGTTTCATAGGAAAGAATTATCCTGTCAGATAATTATTTCTTGAAAATTCATTACATCTCTTTGCCTTAGTTAAAGCTGGTTCTTTTATATTGATTCATCTGAGTCTTCTCAAAGTGGGGAAGAATCTTCCAAATGCTGTTGTCCTCAAGCTCAAGAGTATGTCTTAGCTTCATCTTCACTCTTTTTGAAATTCACTTTTCAAATTCTTGCCCCTCTTTTTATTTTTTAAATTAAAATGTTTTATTTATTTATTTATTTTTTGAATAAAGTTGACACTCAATGTTACATTAGTTTCAGGGTTTCAACATCTCCATACATTATTCTATGGTCACCACAAGTGTAGCCACCATCTGTCACCATACAACACTATTATAATATCATTGACTATCTTTTCTATGTTGCCCTGCATCTCTTTTTAAAAGCTCTGCTTTTTTATGTTTTCTGTTATTCCAATTTTCTACCATCATTGTACTTGGTTACTTTAATAAAATATGTCTGATTGCACACTCTTCACTGAAAACCATAGCATTGGATTTATAGTAGTCTTCTTTACCCCTATCAGAACCCCAGGAGGCTTCATTCATTTATTTACCTACATAAACAGAAGATCCAACACAATGCTCTTTGATGAAATCAATTTCAAATGTATTATAATCTCTTACCTCTTAAGCACTATGCTTACTGTTCCCTTTCACTGTCTGACTAAATCCTAATCATCACTATGCTATTTAATCAGAAAGAACATCTCAACCCAGAGTTCTCTCTATATCAGGGAATGAAGATTCCACCCTCCTGTCTGTGCAGGTAAAATAAATGTGAATACTGTCTGTCCTGCACATACCCCATCTCATTCATCGGAATATTCACCATCAAAATGTATACAAAACAAAAACCATAGCTCACCACTTCCATTACCACCCAGCTTGGTAAAAACACCATCATATATTCTGGGATTATTGACCTGATTATTGATTACCCCACTTCCACACTTGCTCCACTCCTCCCTCCCCCCCAAATCTATTTTGGTATAGCAACTTAACCTAAAAATCAAGTCAGATGATTTTATTCTGCTGTTGAAAATCTTTTGGTATCTTTCCCTTTCATACTAAATAAAAATTTGAAGCATTTCAATGTACTAGAAGGTCATACATCAATACTCTCTTCTCTCCACCACTATGAACTCTTCACTGGTCTCCTTGCTTTTCCTCAAATATAACAGAAAAAGCTGCTCACATAAGGTCAATGTACTTATTTGCTCTGCATAGAGCATCCTTTTTCTTTACATTTGCACAACAACCCCCTTCACTTCCTGCGGTTTTTGTGCAATTAACATCTCATAAATGAGATATAACCACCCAATATAAAATAAAATTAACCACCATCCCAGCATTCCCCAATGGCTTTTACCTCTCTTGTATTTCTTTGTGACACCTATCACCATCAACCATACATTCATTATTCTATTACCTGTTTTTTAAAGATTTTTTTTTATTTGAGAGATAGAGAGAGAGAATGAGCGGGGGGAGGGGCAGAGGGAGAAGAAGACTCCCCACTGAATATAGAGAGCCTGATGGGCGGCTAGATCCCAGGACCCTGAGATCATGACCCCAGCCAAAGGCAGCCACTCAATGGACTGAGCCACCCAAGTGCCCCTCTATTATTGGTTTATTTCACTATTATATTTCAAAAGAATGTAAGCTCTTTGTGGTCAGGTATTTTATATGTTTTATTAATTGTGGTATTCTCAGAAAGGTAGCTGGCAGATTGTAAGGGCTCACTAAACATTTTTAAACTTTATTTTGTTGTTATTATTGGGCTCCTTTATGGGCTCTACCTCTTACCTAGAAGTCTACCCTTCAGATGTAAGCAATAGGAATAGAGTCCTGCTGTCTGTTCAAATGAGTAAAAAGCCTCTATTAAGTGGATATTTTAAAAGTTAAATGAATGGCCTAATACTTGTACATAGGGGGAAAGGGAGCATATTTTCTACTGTTTGGAAGTGGAGTTCTTTTATACAGTTCTTTTACAAGCCTACACTATTGTACTATAATGGGCAGTTGTACATTACAATTATACAAACACTTTGGTAATTTATATCGTTTTTTTTGTGATTCATGACTGGATCATTTTATTCCTTAGGAGCATTGTAGTATTTCAGATTTTCATGTTCAATAAGCCTATTGGGGTTGCTACCTTTTTTATTCAAATGGAGAAATAGTTGTGATTTCATCTAAATAAAGTGTTGTTGGTGGTGTTGTTTTCTAGGAATAAGTTACATTATGCTAGTTTCAAAGTTTTGTTAAATTTCCAAGTCTGTCACTGATAAACGCCTTTTTATAAAGTAGTAATTTTATACAAAGCAAAAAAGTTATGTAACACTCAATTATTATACTATCTATGTTTCCATCTTGCATTGTGATAACACCCATCTTAACTCTATTTAAGACAAATCATTGCCAGATGACTTCTTAGCACTGATTGTATGATATGAAATCTAGCATAACTAAAAGTTTTTGGTTTTACTAGTGTATAAATCAATTTAGAAAAAAATATATATATGTGAATAAAAGATAATGATTTAATTTATTTGGCAATTGTAAACTGTATGGGTTTTTTTTTTTTTTTGGTAAATTTATATATTCTAAAATTTCATTGAGCCCTTTTATGATAAGTAACAAGTTACAAAAAATTAAGATTTATTTACCTCAAATCAAAATTATTACAGGTTAGGAAGACAATCGCAGAGGTTGAAGTATTTAAAATATTGAACCCAAAATATTTTATTAGGTAAACTCATGAATGCTGAGCATTCACTGTTGAAATAATACTAATACTATTGATAGATTGGTATAAACCTAAAATTAATTATTTATATGCACTTTTCATTGCAGGTATCTGACTGATAGATTACATATACCAAGATTTTGAATGATGAGGGCCATCTGGCCATATTTGATCTTTACACTACTTTCTGCTTAAAATTCTTGAGTAAAAATCTTTTCCTTCATATGTTAAAGCTTCCTTGGAGACTCTGCCTGGGAATAAGGACACAACACTAATTGTTGTCAATACTATTCTAAAATACTATTTTAAATGTTTCTATTTACATCTGAATGTCATGATTGGCTATTGTAGTTTTTATTCAGAACCTAAAATGTCTCATAGACTCCTTGTTTTTTCCAGTCTTTTTTCTTCTCTTTTTTCTTTCTAAACATTCCATTCTCAATTGTCTGTACTAGAACTCCTCTCCATTCCTCTAGAGATTTTAGGTTTTGAACCACGGACATAAAGAGATTCTCCATTTACTTTTCTGCTTAAACATTGTCTTCCTTGTCTTAGCCCAGGCTCCTTAGGCAGTGAAGCCTGAGGCTAAAGCGTGTGTGCTAATATTTTATTGAAATGCATAATCCTAGGAAAGTAAAAAATGAGCAAATTGAGGTTTGAGTCAGGGAAAGAGAGGAACAAATATATGAGATCAGACCTTTCTTTATTTTAAAGAACTTTATTTTTTATTTTTTAAAAATTTTAAAAAGGTTTTATTTATTTGAGAAAAAATGAGAGAGCACGCACAGGGTGAAGGGCAGAGGGAGAAGTAGACTCCCAGTTGAGCAGGGAGACAAATGTAGGGCTCAATCCCAGGACTTTGGGATCATGACCTGAGCTGAAGGCAGATGCTTAACTGACTGAGCCACCGAGACACCCAGTGAGCTTTATTTTTGAGAGCGGTTTTAAGCTAATAGCTAATCAAGAGGGAGATTTCCCATACACCACTTGCCCTCACACATGCATTACCTCCCTGATTATAAACATCCCCCATTACAGTGAGCATTTATTACAATTGATGAACCTACACTGATACATCATAATTACTAAAAGATCATAGTTTACATTATGGTTCCTTCTAGGTGTTGTTTATTCTATTGGTTTGAACAAATGTATAATGACATGTATTCACCACTAGAGTATCATACAAAGTGGCTTCACTGCCTTAAAAATCTGTGCTCTTCCTATCCATCCCTCCCCTCTCACCCCCATCCACTTGGGGTCTTTTTCTGTCTTCACAGTTTTATCTTTTCCAGAATGTCATATAGATGGAATCATACAGTATGTAGACTCTTCAGATTGAATTCTTTCACTTAGAACTTTGCAATTCGAGCTCTTCCATATCTTTTCATGGCTTGGTAATTCATTTCTTTAGCACTAAATAATATTCCATTGTTTGTATGTGCTACATTTTATTTGACCTTTCACCTATTGAAGGATATCTTGGTTGTTTCCAAGTTTTTGTCATTTATGAATAAAACTGCTGTAGACATCTGTATGGACATAAGTTTTCATCTTCTTTGGATAAATACGAAGAAGTGCAACTGCTGGATCATCTGGTAAGAATTTGTTTAGTTTTGTAAGAAACTGCCAAATTGTTTTCCATTTTGTATTCTCAACAGAAATGGAAGAGCATACCTGTTGCTCCACATCCCCACCAGCATTTAGTGTTCTGTAGTCAGTGTTTTGGGCTTTGGGTATGTAATGGTGTCTCCTTTTTGTTTTAATTTGCATGTTCCTGATGACATATGATGTGAAGCATCTTTTAATATGCTTATTTGATCTGCATATTTTCTTTAGTGAGGTATCTGCTAAGGTCTTTGGCCCATTTTTAACTAGGTTTTTTCCCATTGTTGAGTTTTAAGGGGTCTTTGTGTATTTTTGATAGCAATCCTTTGTTAGACGTGTCTTTTGCTAATATTTTCTCATAGTCTATGGTTTATCTTTTCATTCTCTTGGCACTGTGTTTCACAGAGTAGGCATTTTTAAATTCAATGAAATCTAGCTTAACAATCTTTCTTTCATGGATAGTACCTGTGCTATTGTACCTAAAGAGTTATTTCCAAACCTAAGGTCATCTAAGTTTTCTTCTATATTATCTTCTACATGTTTTATGTTTAGGTTTATAATCCAATTTGAGTTAATTTTTGTGAAGAGCATATGATATCTGCCTGGATTCATTTTATTTTATTTTATTTTTACATAGAGATTCCCCATTACTCCAGAGCCATTTGTTGAAAAGATTATAATTGCTCGTATATTGCCTTTGCCACTTTATCAAGGATCTTTTGAAATATATATATGTGTGTATATATATATACACACACATACATATATCTTCACTATGTTCATCAGTTAAAGGGAAAATGCCATATAATACTGAAATTCAGACTACTTCACATTCATTGATTAACCAGTAAGAAAGTACTGGAAACAAGCCAAAAATGTCTTCAATGAATTAAAGAAATAGATTGATCCAATATACTTAATGTTTCTTAAAGGAATTGCAACATTTTTATAATAGGTATCAGTTTAAATATTCATTATATAAGCATATTCTAAAAATAAATCTGAGAAAAATACTTGACATATATCATGACAAAAACAAGTTTGACAAAAGTCAGTTTTGGTAAAATTTACAATAGTTACCACTTAAATTCTTGTTCTGCAATTCAGTCATTTTAATTTACAAAAGTACAAAAATAAGAGGTGGAACAATAGGAGATGTAAATTTCATCTGGTCCCAGGAATTCAACTAGATAGGTATCAAACCATTCTGAACACATACAAACTCAACAGGAGATTGAAGAAAAGAATAGCAGCAATTCTATGAACAGAAAAGCAACCACTTTCTGGAAGGTAGGGCATGCGGAGAAGTGAGTCCCAGGCGATATTTGGGAAGATGGGCCACGGGGGAGGGAGCCTCCATCAGCTGGCTACTGGCAAGTGATAGAGCAGCGGAGCACAATATTGAACTTTTAGATGTCTGCTCCATTGAGGGATGTTGTCCCCCAGTGGCTAAGTGGGGGGTGGAACCCTCGCTGGGACTGTGTGGTTCAGGACCCTCAGGGTCACAGAAAGACTGGGGTTGTCTGAGTGTGGCAGAGCTCCCAGGTATTAGAGCAGGGAAGCAGCTGCAAAGACGGAGCCAAGAAGTGGGCTCTCAGCTTTGGGTGCCCATAAACTGTGATCCACAGCATAATCGGACCACTAATCTTACAGCAGGGACACAACAAGGGGCAGATCCAGGGATACTCCCCCACCTCCCCCAGGAGGAGTGGCATAGGAGCACACCACAGGAATCTGCTGGGTTTGGAGACTCCAAACAGGGTCATGTGCTAGAGATAGAAATGCTCAGTCATAGGCTGGGTGAGCATGGAGTGCAGCCGGAGACCAGGGAGACAGGTGTGATTGACTGTTTTTCTCTGCGAGCTCACTGAGGAGTGAGGCCCTGAGTTCTCGGCTCCTCCGGGGCAGAGACTGGGAGGCCACCATTTTCATTCTCATCCTCCAAAGCTGTACGGAAAGCTTTCAGGGAACAAAAGCTATCGAGAGCAAACCCAAGCAGATTACTTAGCCTGGTCCCTGACAAGGGCTGTGCAATTCTGCCTTAGGCAAAGACACTTGAGAATCACTACAACAGGCACCTCCCCCAGAAGATCAGCAAGAACATCCAGCGAAGACCAAGTTTACCAATCAATGAGAACTACAGAACTCCAGCGCTTGGGGAATACAGCACATAGATCTCATGGCTTTGTTTCCCATGATTCTTTAGTCTTTCAAAGTTAATTTTTTTAAAATTCTCTTTATTTTTTCTTTTTCTATTTTTTTTTAATTTTTTTTTTCCCTATTTCAACCAACATCCTACCTTATCAATTCCTTTTTTTAAAATCTTTTTTTAATTTTCATTTTTAGAGTCATATTCTATCCCTTCATTGTAGGAACCTTATTTTTTCTATATATATAAATTTTTCTCTCTTTAAAATTTTGGAATACAGTTTCTTCTTACAGACCAAAATATGCCTTAAATCTCTAGTATATGGCTTTGTTCTAGTCTCCTCCCTGATCACATTCTCTCCCTTTTTTGTTGTTGTTCTTGTTGTTGTTGTTTATTCATTTTTCTTCTTTCTTTTTTCAATCAACTTCTTATCTTATCAATTCCTTTTTTAAAATCTATTATAATTTTCATCTTTACAGTCATATTCCATCCCTTCATTGTATTTATCCTTATTTTTGTACATATATGTTATTCTTTCTTTAAAATTTTAGGAGGCAGTTTCTTCTAACACACCAAAATACACCCAAAATCTAGTGTGTGGCTCTGCTCTATTCACCAGCCTGATCATATTCTTTTTTTTTTTTTTTTTTTCTTTCCCTTTCTTTCTCCCCTGGTTTCGAGTCTCTTCTGATTTGTTTAGTGTATATTTTTCTGGGGTCGTTGCTACCCTTTTAGTATTTTATTCTCTCATTCATCTATTCTTCTCTGGACAAAATGACAAAATGGAAAAACTCAACTCAAAAAAAAGAACAAGAGGTAATACCGACTGCCAGGGACCTAATCAACAGACATTAGTAAGATGTCAGAACTAGAGCTAAGAATGATGATTATAAAGATAATAGATGGCCTTGAAAAAAGCATGGAAGATACTAGAAAATCCTTTCCTGAAGAAATAAAAGAACTATAATCTAACCAAGTTGAAATAAAAAAAAACAATTAATGAGGTGCAATAAAAAATGGAGGCTCTAACTCCTACAATAAATTAGGCAGAAGAGAGAATTAGTGATATAGAAGACCAAATGATGGAGAAAAAGAAGCTGAGAAAAAGAGTGATAAACCACTACTGCATCATGAGGGCAGAATTTGAGAGATAAGTGATATCATAAGATGAAACAATACTAGAATAATCGGGATTCCAGAAGAAGAAGAAAGAGAGAGAGGGACAGAAGGTATATTGGAGCAAATTATAGTGGAGAACTTCCCTAATTTGGGGAAGGACACAGGCATCACAATCCAGGAGGCTCAGAGAACCCCCCTCAAAATCAATAAAAATAGGTCAACACCATGACATCTAGAAGTAAAACTTACAAGTCTCAGAGACAAAAAGAAAATCCTGAAAGCAGCTCGGACAAAAGGTCTGTAACTACAATGGTAGAAACATTAGATTGGCAGCAGACCTATCCACAGAGACCTGGCAGGCCAGAAAGGACTGGCATGATATATTCAGAGCACTAAATTAGAAAAATATGCAGCCAAGAATACTATATACAGCTAGGCTGTCGTTGAAAATACAAGGAGAGATAAAAAGCTTCCAGGACAAACAAAAACTAAGAGAATTTGCAAACAAAAAACCAGCCTTACAAAAAATGTTGAAAGGGGTCCTCTAAGCAAAGAGAGAGCCTAAAAGTAACATAGGAAAGGAATAGAGACAATATAGAGTAACAGTTCTTACAGGCAATACAATGGCACTAAATTTATATCTTTCAATAGTTACCCTGAATGTAAAGGGGCTAAATGCCCCAATCAAAAGACACAGGGTATCAGATTGGATAAAAAAACAAGACCAATCAATACGCTGTCTGCAAGAGACTCATTTTAGATCTAAAGACACCCCAAGATTGAAAGTGAGGGGGTGGAAAACCATTTACCATGCTAATGGACATCAAAAGAAAGCTGGGGTGGCAATCCTTATATCAGACATTTTAGATTTTAAACCAACGACTATAATAAGAGGTGAGGAAGGACACTATATTCTACTTAAAGCATTTATCCAACAAGAAGATCTAACAATTTTAAATATCTATGCCCCTTAGATGAGAGCAGCCAATTATATAAGCCAATTAATAACAAAATCAAAGAAACACATCAATAAAAATACAATAATAGTAGGGGACTTTAACACCTCCCACACTGAAATGGACAGATCATCTAAGCAAAACATCAACAAGGAAATAAAGGCTTCAAATGACACATTGGAACAAATGGACTTCACAGATATATTCAGAACATTGCATCCCAAAGCAACAGAATACACATTCTTCTCTAGCTCACATGGAACATTCTCCAGAATAGATCACATCCTGGGTCACAAATCAGGTCTCAACTGGTACCAAAAGATTGGGATCATTCCCTGCATATTTTCCGACCATAATGCTTTGAAACTAGAACTCAATCACAAGAGGAAAGTGAGAAATAACTCAAATACATGGAGGCTAAAGAACATCCTATTAAAGAATGAATGGGTCAACCAGGAAATTAAAGAAGAATTTAAAAAATTCATGGAAACAAATGAAAATGAAAACATAATTGTTCATAACCAGGAAATTAAAGAAGAATTTAAAAAATTCATGGAAACAAGTGAAAATGAAAACATAAAATAACAAAATCTTTGGGATGAAGCAAAGGCAGTCCTAACAAGAAAGTATATAGCAATACAAGCCTTTCTCAAGAAACAAGAAAGTTCTCAAATACACAACCTAATGCTTCACCTAAGGAGTTGGAAAAAGAACAGCAAATAAAGCCAAAACCCAGCAGGAGAAGAGAAATAATAAAGATCAGAGCAGAAATCAATGAAATAGAAACCAAAAGAACAGTAGAACAGATCAACAAAACTAGGAGCTGGTTCTTTGAAAGAATAGTAAGATTGATAAACCCCTAGACAGTCTTATCAAAAAAAAAAAAAAAGAGAGAGAGAGAGAGAAAGAGAGAAACGACCCAAATAAATAAAATTATGAATGAAAGAGGAGAGATCACAACCAACACCAAAGAAATACAAACAGGTATAACAACATATTATGACCAATTATATGACAGCAAATTAGATAATCTGGAAGAAATGGATGCATTCCTAGAGATGTATAAACTACCAAAACTGAACCAGGAAGAAATAGAAAACCTGAACAGACCCATAACCAGTACAGAAATTAAAGCAATAATCAAAAATCTCCCAACAAACAAGAGCCCAGGGCTAGATGGCTTCCCAAGGGAATTCTATCAAACATTTAAAGAAGGATTAATACCTCTATTCTTCTGAAACTGTTCAAAAAAAAAAAAAAAAATAGAAATGGAAGGAAAACTTCCAAACTCATTTTGAGGCCAGAATTACCTTGATCCTCAAACCAGACAAAGACCCCATCAAAAAGGAGAATTACAGACCAATATCCCTGATGAACATGGCTGCAAAGATTCTCACCAAAATACTAGCCAATAAGATCCAACAGTACATTAAAGGGATTATTCACCACGACCAGGGGGTATTTATTCCTGGGCTGCAAGGTTGGTTCAACATCAGCAAATCAATCAATGTGATATAATACATTAATAAAAGAAAGATCAAGAACCATATGATCCTCTCAATAGAGGCAGAAAAAGCATTTGACAAAGTACAGCATCCTTTCATGATGAAACTTTTCACAGTGTAGGGATGGAGGGTACACACCTCAATATCATAAAAGCCATCTATGAAAAACCCACAGCAAATATCATTCTCAATGGGGAAAAACTGAGAACTTTCCTCGAAAGGTCAGGAACACAGCAGGGATGTCCACTATCACCACTGCTGTTCAACATAGTACTATAGGTCCTAGCTGCAGCAATGAGACAACAAAGAGAAATAAAAGGCATCCAAATTGGCAAAGAAGATGTGAAACTCTCACTTTTTTGCAGATCATATGATACTTTATGTGGAAAACCCAAAAGATTCCAACTCAAAACTGCTAGAACTCATATAGGAATTCAGTAAAATGGCAGGATATAAAATCAATCCACAGAAATCAGTGGCATTTCTATACACCAACAACAAGACAGAAGAAAGAAAAATTAAGGAGTCGATCCCATTTACAACTGCACCCAAAACCATAAGGTACCTAGGAATAAATCTAACCAAAGAGGCAAAGGGTCTGTACTCAGAAAATTATAGAATACTCATGAAAGAAATTGAGGAAGACACAAAGAAATGGAAAAACGTTCCATGCTCATGGATTGGAAGAACAAATATTATGAAAATGTCTATGCTACCTAGAGCAATCTACACATTTAAAGCAATCCCTATCAAAATACCCTCCACTTTTTTCAAAGAAATGGAACAAATAATCCTAAAATTTGTATGGAACCAGAAAAGACCTCGAATAGCCAGAGGAATGTTGAAAAAGAAAAGCAAAGCTGGTGGCATCACAATTCCAGACTTCAAGCTCTATTACAAATCTGTAATCATCAAGACAGTATGGTACTGGCACAAAAACAGACACATAGATCAATGGAACAGAATAGAGAGACCAGAAATGGACCCTCAACTCTATGGTCAACTCAAAATGGATGAAAGACTTAAAAGTGAGACAGGAATCCATCAAAATCCTTGAGGAGAACACAAGCAGCAACCTCTTCGACCTTAGCCATAGTAACTTCTTCCTAGATACATCACTAAAGGCAAGGCAAGCAAAGGGAAAAATGAACTCTTGGGACTTTCTCAAGATAAAAAGCTTTTGCACAGCAAAGGAAACAGTCAACAAAACCAAAAGACAACTGACAGAATGGGAGAAGATATTCACAAATGACATATCAGATAAAGGGCTAGTATCCAAAATCTATAAAGAATTTATTAAACTCAACATCCAAGGAGCAGATAATCCAGTCAAGAAATGGGCAGAAGACATGAACAGAGATTTCTGCAAGGAAGACATTCAAATGGCCAACAGACACATGAAAAAGTGCTCAACATCACTCAGCATCAGGGAAATCCAAATTAAAACCTCAATGAGATACCACCTCACACCAGTCAGAATGGCTAAAATTAACAAGTCAGGAAACAACAGATGTTGGCGAAGATGCAGGGAAAGGGGAACCATCCTACAGTGTTGGTGGGAATGCAAGCTGGTGCAGCCACTCTGGAAAACAGTATGGAAGTTCCTCAAAAAATTGAAAATAGAGCTACCCTATGACCCAGGAATTGCACTACTGGGTATTTACCCCAAAGATACAAATGTAGGGATCTGAAGGGGTACATGCACCCCTATGTTTATAGCAGCAATGTCCACAATAGCCAAACTATGGAAAGAGCCAAGATGTCCATCGACAGATGAATGGATAAAGAAGAAGTGGTATATATATACAATGGAATATTATGCAGCCATCAAAAGAACATGGAATCTTGCCATTTGCAATGGCGTGGATGGAACTAGAGGTTACTATGCTAAGTGAAATAAGTCAGTCAGAGAAATACAAGTATCATATGATCTCACTGATATGAAGAATTTGAGAAACAAGACAGAGGATCATAGAGGAAGGGAGGGAGAAATGAAACAAGATGAAACCAGAGAGGAAGACAAACCATAAGAGTCTCTTAATCTCAGGAAACAAACTGAGGGTGGCTGGAGTGGAGGGGGCTGGGAGGGATTGTTTGGCTGTGTGTTGGACATTCGGAGGGTATGTGCTGTGCTGAGCGCTGTGAATTGTGTAAGACTGATGAATCACAGACCTGTACCTCTGAAACAAATAATTTATTATATGTTTAAAAAAAAATAAATTAGGAAGGGAA
Source organism: Halichoerus grypus (assembly GCF_964656455.1). Lineage (NCBI taxonomy): Eukaryota > Metazoa > Chordata > Mammalia > Carnivora > Phocidae > Halichoerus > Halichoerus grypus. Next base: position 26,342,119 of record NC_135714.1, read on the forward strand.
AAACAAAGGGGGGAAATCGGAGGGGGAGACGAACCATGAGAGACTATGGACTCTGAGAAACAAACTGAGGGTTTTAGAGGGCAGGCGGTGGGGGGATGGGTTACCTCGGTAATGGGTATTAAGGAGGGCACGTATTGCATGGAACACTGGGTATTATATGCAAACAATGAATCATGGAACACTACATCAAAAACTAATGATGTAATGTATGGTGATTAACATAACATAATAAAATATAATTAAAAAATTAAAAAATAATATATAAGAATACACAAAGTACAGTACTACACATTAGTCAGTATTATAGTAAATAAATGTTTTGGTCAGATGTAAATATGTTGTAATACAAAACATTTTCTTCTTTTCTTTTAGTCCTTTTAATTTGTAAAACTAGCCACCAACACCACCACCATCCCCCCAAAAGAAGATGATTTGCAATCCAAATTTATGTCTAAATGAATTTGTTGCACAGGAAAAAAAAAAAAAAAAAATATATATATATATATATCACACACACACACACATTTACAATAGTCATGTTCAAAATAGCAACAAAACAGCAGGGTCCTAAATGTAAGCAGTATAATTTTTTTTTTCTATCAAAAAAGCAAGGTTATGTGAAATATTGGAATTTTATTTCCAGGGTCTAGTGTTTCAAGATAGTTAACTACACTTATGGTGTCAACTGCCCCTTGTTGGCAGTATGATTTTATTGGCTCCGTGGAATAACAGCAAGAATTTACTATTGCTTCTTTTTTTTACGACACACACAGGGACCAAAAAAAAAAAAAAATTGACATATTTACTCAAGACCAACCAGAATCATTTTAACCTATCAAAATTGATGGGAGGAGTTCACTGCCAAAGTCACTGCTGGGTTCTCACAATTCATTGCAGACAATCTGCTACTCCCATTATGATAAAGCAGAGAAGATTCATAATCAGGGAAGAAAGCTAGATTAATACTTGTAATTATCATTGAATTATTTACCCTGCTATAGGATTATTATTATTATTAGTGTCATTTGACAATTTTCTCTCATTTTATTAAATACAACTGTGAGTAATTATCCTACCTAATATCTCTCTGTACTGGCTGCCTAGCTAGAAAACATTCATGAAAATATCCATTAGCCACACATATAAAGTGCTGTATTATGGTGCTGTTGATTCAGTACATGCCACTACCTGATCCTTTAGCTCTTTGAGGATTTGCAAATCAATTAATTATATGTTTTTTGGATTCTCTCCATACAATTTGAAAATTTATTATAGAGTCCATAAGCATTATTAGTTTTACCATGTTAAACCAGCAATCACACTTTGATTTTCACAACAAAAGATATATAAACTCATTAATTTGGATCATTTTTGTGTTAGTCTGTCCAACCTCTAAAATACTATTCCTTAGGATAATATACACCAAAGTTTGGTTTAAACAAGAAATTAGATGGCACCTGAAAACTTGGTTTAATATTCTCAAAAGTACTATACAACTCATTTCTTACATTGTGACATTATCTTACACAGATCCACACTTTTATAATCTTAACATTTTTTAAGATAATCAATAAATTAAATTAATCATGATAAAAATCAAACATAAAAATTTCTACTTTTTGCTTTTGCCCCCTCCATTTGGAGCTTATTCATAGCCTTCTGATAATTAAAAGGTCCCTTTTAATTATCTGGACAGAAATAGCTCTAAGAGCCCATTCAAAGCTTGATATTAATCTACATCTTTTGGCTCCATTTCTCCTGACAACAAAGAGTAAGACAAGGATTTGAGTGGGGTTAGTTTATTTGGGAGATTATCCAAGGTAGAAAAAGTGGGAGAGGGGCTCCTGGGTGGCTCAGTCGTTAAGCATCTGCCTTTGGCTCAGGTCATGATCCCAGGGTCTTGGGATCAAGCCCTGTATTGTGCTCCCTGCTCAGCGGGGAGCCTGCTTCTCCCTCTCCCACTCCCCCTGCTTGTGTCCCCTCTCTCGCTGTGTCTCTCTCTGTCTAATAAATAAATAAAATCTTTATAAAAAAAGTGGGAGAATGGGAGAGTGAGATGGAGAAGAAGCAAATTTGTCATAAATGTACATTGTTGATATAATTGCTGTGGCTAGACAGTGAAGTTTGCTTTTATTGGAAGCTCCTGAGAAACTTCTCAAAGTTGTCCTAATGAAGACCTGAAGACTGGCAATTTTATCTATGGTTCTTATTTCCCTTTCACTGAGGGCCGTCCTCAGAGGACATTAACTCTCCTACACTTTTGGGCATTGCTTAGGTTCAACCTGAGGAAACTTTTGCAGGTTGCGTTGGAGAAATTATGAGATGAGAGATAGAACACGAGATGCTATCAATGTTAAGTGAGTGTAATTTCCCATGGAACTATCCACCACAGGTGTGGCTAAAGTCAGGGGTTTGGGCTTGATATCAGAGGTATTTGAGGCAGTATCTTTTTAGGTTAATCACTGCATCTGAAATTTCCAAAAACTTCAACAGATGAAATTTTGATTATAAATCTATAAAAATAATAATAAATCTACTGTATTCAAATATTTTTTATAGAAATGTACAAAGCTTCAATTGATTTAATATTTAAATGTTAGAAAATAAACTGAAAGAATTTGGTCATTTAACAAAGTGTAAGAAATAGAACTTGGGTTTATGTAGGAACAGAGTAGAACTCAAGGTACATTTAAGACTCAGTTAAGAAATTGAATATATGCTTAAATATCTTACAGGTTTGCTAAAGAATCAGTGACTTTGTGTTCACTTGTGGTTATGCAGGAATTTTAAACTTTCTGTAAGAAGCTATTAGATCTGATTATATAATGGCAGTAAAGAAAACAAAGTACAAACCCATAAAGACAAAGACACGGAGTATGAAAGAAAATAATAATAGATAAGAGGAACCAATGCATTTGAGGAAAATGGGAATTGAACTACACAATGATTTTTGATTTTTTAGATAGAGAAAAAACAAAACTTTAGCTTGCAAGAAGGAAATAAGCCGAAGACAAATCGTGATGTGATACAGAATCCTGGAAAAGGCAGTAATTTGGAATGGAGGAGTAGGGATAGTGTGTCAGGTAATTTGGATAGGAAGGGGTCAGGAGATGATTGCTTGATAAATTTTATATGGTGCACTTAAATGCACAGATTTCTCTTCCTTAACTTATATGGAGAATAGAGTGTCCTTTCTCTTCCCTTTCAAAGGACCAGAGGTATACTCTTTCAGACTGAAAACCTGAAAATCTCAGAACTCAGTTGCTCAAGCACAGTTGAGAGGACATATTTCAATTAAGATTTACATTTTGCTGCATGTGGTAGGCTGCCCACAGTGGTCTAACTGTATTTTTTCACTTAACAAGAAGACTACAGAGAGTGTTTTCTGGCATTGGTTCAGAGTCTTAAGAAAGTCAAGTAAAATGTCTTAGAGGTTTTCATGGCCTTTTATTCATGGTTGCAAAAATGGCTGCTGGAGTTCTCACTATTAAGCCCACATTTCTGGCAGAAAGACAGAGCTAAAAGAGAATGATATCTTTTATGACTGCTACTTTGTCATATGGCTACAACATAACCAGAAAAGAGAAAGGAAAATATTTGATGTTGTTTTAAGTTGCCTATTGCCAATCCCCCAATGCATTCTGATATTAAAGAAAAAAGGAGATGGATATCTCAATAAATGATTATACCACCATTTTAAATCATAAGAGACTCTTAACAATAGGAAACAAACTGAGGGTTGCTAGAGGGGAAACGGGTGGGAGGATGGAGTAATTGGGTGATGGGCATTAAGAAGGGCATGTGGGGGGGGCACCTGGGTGGCTCAGTCGTTAAGCGTCTGCCTTCGGCTCAGGTCATGGTCCCAGGATCCTGGGATCAAGTCCCGCATCGGGCTCCCTGCTCAGCGGGAAGCCTGCTTCTCCCTCTCCCACTCCCCCTGCTTGTGTCCCCTCTCTCACTGTGTCTCTCTCTGTCAAATAAATAAATAAATAAATAAATAAATAAATAAATAAATAAAAAAGAAGGGCATGTGATGTACTGAGCACTGTGTGTTATATGCAACAGGTGAATAACTGAAATCTACATCCGAAACTAATGGTACACTATATGTTAACTAATTGAATTAAAAAAAAAGTTAATACAAAACACCACCATTTTATAAAACAATATTCCCAGCAGGCTCTGTTGCTTTAAAATATTCACTTTATAACAAGAGTTGTTACTTTCGCCTAGCCAATACTTACATCAATGTTTATCCCTTTTCTGCTTTATCCCTTCCTGTTATCAGTAAAAGTTCACTTGGGCTCCCTAGAAGCCATGAGAATAAGCTTGCAATAAATCTGGTTGGTTTTCACCAGCAATTTGACCACCCTGAGCACAGGGAAGTCCACTGATAGAGGCTTTATCTCCATAAATTGCAAATACATGGATGATTTTGAATGATCTTCCTTGAGGTCTTGTTTCATGATAATAAATTTAGGGTGACTTATTGGAATGAATGTTACTATCATATTTTCATAGTTCCAAGTACATGGAATTGTAAAATAGATTACTGAATGTGGTATTGCTGACAACTATCCTCATTTTGGAATTAAATTATAGTGTACTGAGCTGAGGAGATTATGAGAGAAATAATTTAAAAAGTCTTAGGGGTATGATCAGGCTGTTGGGTAATTCCAGGCCTAAGAAAGGAAAATGTCAACTGATTGAGATTCCTGGTACCCTGATTTCAGAGAGAAGTTAAGATAAATAAGTAACATGAGGAGACGTAGGAAGCCAAACTTGTGATAATTTTGAGTGCCAGAGGGTATATGCATCTCAGTTTATCTTCTTGCTTTACCATTATGTTGCTCCTGGTCCCATAGGAGGGGAAAATGAGGAAACAATTATGAAAGCCCTAGAGGAGAGTTTAGGTATGTGTTGGACCTAATCTCTGTGGATGACACAAGAACCCACATCCTATAGCTCTCCCTGAAACACTCCTTACGATTTCAATGTAATTTGGTGTATGCATCTTTAGAAATGACAAAACACTTTGCAAGGTCATCTACTTTATTTTCTTCTTTCTACAAGTTCCCAGCACAAGTGGGTCAACTGTCTCCACATTTTAACACGGTGACAGTTGCAGAGGAATGGAGGAGTATGAGTAGAGTCATGAATATGTGTGATGTTAAGAAGTATCTATAGCACCCAGTGCCCACTTGATCCAAAGGTGAGGATTTACAGTTAAGGTCCCATTTATGATTTGACTGGTAGAGTCTGAATCATGCATTTACTATTGTTTTGACTATTACTCGGAGCCTATAGTTGTACTTGGGATATGTGTACTCTGTGAACATGTGCTATTTTTAGATTATATATTTCCCCTCTATAACCCCGTTTGTTTGTTTGCTTTTATTCGTTAGTGATTTCAGTAAATGGATATATCTGAAAAACTAAGGCATTATTATAAGTCATTATTGTACGGTATTGTAAAATAGATTACTGAATGTGGCATTATTGACAACTGTCCTCATTTTGGAATGAGTCATCATTATTATATATAGCATTAAAATAAGTCATTATTATGTATAGCATGTCCTTGTGCATTCTTCCTTTGAATCCAGCTTAGTTTCACCATGTCCTTATCAATTTGGGAAAAATATGCTTTATAAAATTTCTCCTGTTAGTCTGTGATGGTTGTCATCAGCCGTAACTCCTCTGAAGGCTTTGTCAAAACAGTTGAAAAATTGGAAAGGTGTGAACGAAGCTGTTTGCTGAATATAAAGAAAAGAGCATTGAAGTACAATTCACACTCTTACTTCCACTTCTAAGCCTTTAGATGTTTGACCTTTGAAAATTTTGCTTCTAGCAGAGATGCCCTATATAACTCACTTTAAGGAACAAGTTGCTTTTATAATTTTTTTTATTACTTTACCATTCAGGTATTTCCATTTAAATTAAATTTGATATCATTTTAAAAAAATAATAAAAAGTGCAGCCAATGTTCAATTCCTGAGCAACAATAATTTTAGAAAGTTTTGTATTATTGAACCAAAGGGTTTTTCTGTAGTTTTAACTCTTTGTTTCTATGATTTTTCTCATTAGTCACATGAGTGACTGTGGTATAACAGGCATTGAGGATAAAGAAGGACTGAAAAGAAACAATCCTTGTCCTCATGAAGTTGAGAATCTAGCCAAGGGAGGCAAACAATTCAATCATTTGGAGACAATTTATTGAGCGCCTGGTCTAAGGTGAGCACAAACAAAAGCCCAGCCCAAAGAAATCATTTTAATGGGAGAGATAGATAATAGGGAAGCTAACTAAAGAAAAAAAAAAAAAAAAGTACTGGTTTTTCTTTAATAGTGATGCATATTTGATATAAAAAAGGCACATTTTAAAAAAGAGCAGGGATCGAGAAGAGGTTTTGTAACTGAGTGGTCCAAAAAGGCCGCTCTGAGAAAGTCTGTTTTGAACAGATTTCTGAATAATATCAGCTATGAAGCTGCATAAAGATCTCAGGGATGGGTGATTATTCTGATCAAAAAATTGTAAAGACTCTAAAGTCACAATACAAGCTGTAAGTTTCTGTAATAAGGTAAGTTCTAACAAAGAATTAGAAGAAATAACTAACCCAGGTTTGAAAGAAAAGGGACCTATGGAATTAATATTTAATTTAAGCTCTAAAAGATAAGTAGGACTTAGTTACAGTCCCCAAATTCAAGAAACTCACATGCCACAAGACAAACACGTAAACAAATACATATGCCAAAAACATTAACAAAAATACAATAGAACAAAATTCTGATGACGCTGATATACATAGGGAATGAAAGATCATAAACAAAATGCAGGTAACTGAGAGTGTGTGGGAATGTTGGTAAGAATAGTGGGGAAGAGTAATCCCTGAACATGTCCTAAATGAAGCAATTCTTGTGTTGTGTTTTAAAGGGTAAATAGGAGTTTGCCTAACTAATTAGAGAAGGATGCCTCAGCTTTAGGAGGTACAAAGCCATAGAGGTGTGAAAAAATACCACAAATATTTTCATGTTTGTTGCTGCTTCCAGTAATGGTGATCTAAAAACTCCTACTAAGGACAACTAAAAATCCAGACAAAATATCTTTTAATGTTAAAAATATCAGAATGTTTATAAAAATAAGTGAGGAATTACTGGGCCAAGATATAGAATATAATGAGAACCTAGAGATATATGCCTTGAAGCCATTTTTGCTATGAGAGCCTTTGAAACTGCTAAAACACACTGAGTTGTGCTTTTAATAGACTCTTGATACTAAAGAGGCAAAATTCAAAACCCAGCAGCAATCAAATTTGAGGACTTTGGTACAACCCAAATTTAAGTTGGGATCCCCAAAGCACAAGGAGAAGCAGAAATAAAAGAGTATAGCCTACCTTGCTTTCTGTGTAAACTGAGAAAGTCAAACACTGAATTTGGAGTATGCTTGTCCTGTAGGGCCTCAGGTGCAAGAGAAAACCCTGTCAAGGAGGACAATACCATTATTATATCTCATAATTATTCCCACCCAAAAAGAGTTTCGAATATAATGTCTTGGACACAGCAAAATGTAACAAAGCACACAAACAAAGAGGGCATTAGCAAGATCTGATAGACACAAGGAATTAAGATATTAAAATGATCAATAAAGATTGTAAAATAGGCTTGCTTACTCTGCTCAAAGAAATGAGAAGGCAGTAAATTGAACAAAAAAAAACTGAAACTAAAAATGAGGATGAGAAAAATTTTATAAATGAACCAAATGGATAGATACTCTAGAACTTTAAAGATATGGCAGCTAATTTAAGACACAACAGGTTTGCCTGGGTGGCTTGCTTGGTTAAACCTCCGATTCTTCATTTTGGCTCAAGTCATGATCTCAGGGTTGTGAAATGGAGCCCCACTTTGGGCTCTATGAGGAGCCTAGAGCCTGCTTAAAATTCTCTTTGCCTCTTCTCTCTACCCCTCCCTGCTCTCTCCCTTAAATAAATAAATAAATAAGACAAAACAAAAGCAAACTATGAAAATAAATATAAACATTTTGAAACGAAAACAAATTTGAAAATAGAGAAGACCTACAAAGCTAAAAGTTCATTCAGAAAATAGAAGGATCTACTACAGTTAAAAAAATGCATATGACACAGTGTTAAGATATCAAAAGATTTAAACATGTACTTTACAGAAAGGATAATCCAAATGGCCCCTCACATATAAAAATTGTTCATCTTTATTATGAATCTGGAATACAAATTAAAACCTAGGATGACATACTGTTACACATTCACCATATTGGGCAACAGTAAAAATGTCTTGCAAGAATGTGAAATAATGACAGTGTCCATATTTTGCTGGTAGAGTATATATAATAAAAACATTTTAGGTAAGTTGGACAATACTTAGAGAACTTAGGGATAAATAAATCTTTGGTCCATCCCTAGAAATATAGCGTGAAATATATTAAATGAATTTTTGCACCAGGATATGCATACAAATGATCTAGTCATTCTGTTCATAACAGCAAATAAATAGTGGCATATTTGTACAATGGTATATTAAATAGCAGAGAATATTAACAAACTGGGAGGAGGGGGTAGGTTGTTAACAAAAAGAGGTCTTCTATGGTTCTGGCTATGTTCTATTTCTCAAAAAGTTCCAGTTAAAAGAGTTTTCAATTCAATATATATATCCTATATATATATATATATATATATATATATATATATATATATATATATATATACAGCCCAGAAGCTATAAAGCTAGGCTAAGGAGACTTTATAGGGCTTTCTGTAGTCTGCCAAGTACTTTAAGCGATCTATTATATCATACCTCAGTGTTCAAATCTCCATTTGTTTCCTCAGTTTCCTAATATTTATCTTAAGGTGACCTGACCTAGACTTTTGGTTACCCTTGTCTAAATATTTCTATTTTAACAAAGCCCTTTTAACACTCAGAGCCTAAAACTTAGAAAAATACTCTGTCATCTCACTAGAGTAGAAAATATATAGTTACCCATTAACTAATGATATTCATGTCTACATTAGATGCATGACATTTTTAATTCTTGGGAGCTTTTGCTTAAATGAATTTTCTAAGCTTCCTTTAAATGAAGCTTTAAGCCATCACCACATGAGTAAAATTAAAGAACTAAATGAAAACAAGCCAAGTATTTACAGAGTAATAGAATGTGCAGTGGAAAGAGTACAATTCTGAAATCATAAAGCCTAAATTAGTGTGATGCATCTTTACTAGCCATGTAATCATAAACCAGTTATCTAAATGTGTTAGCCTCAGTTTTTTCACCCATGAAATGGTGATGATAATACTTATTATGCAGAGTTGTTGTGTGGATTTAATGAAGCATGGAGCATGAGAGTTTCATATTCCATGCTAAAATGATAGCTATTTTTATACTTATAATAATTCTAATAGTAGTAATTAAATTGTTCAAAATGATGATATTCATTTATATTATGAGGCACTATATTGACTATTCATAGACACATTTACCAAAATATATTTCATTTTACTTTACCCCCTCTAAAAATGTGCATTCCATAATTCAATATGAATCTCATTATGAATAATAATTGGTTTCCCAGTGCATATAAAAATTATGTTTACACTATAGTGTTCAAAAGCATTACGTCTTAAAAAATGTATATACCTTAACTAAAAAAGTACTTTATTGTTAAAAAATGATAACCATTATCTGAGTTTTCAGTGAGTCATAATTACTGATCACAGATCACCATAACAAATACAGTAATAATGAAAAAATTTGAAATATTGCAAGAATTACCAACATGTGACACAGAGACACAAAATGAGCAAATGCTGTTGGAAAAATTGTGGCAGCAGACCTATTTGATGCAAGATTGCCACAAACTTTCAATTTGTAAAAATGTGATATGTGCAGAGTGCAATAAAGTGAAGCACAGTAAAACAAGGTATGCATGTATTGTTAACTATGATCATCATGCTGTGCATCAGATCTCTAGAACTTACTCATATTATAGTTGCAAGTTTGTACCCTTTGACCACCTTACTCCACCCTATCCCCACACCCTGTCAATCACTAATCTACTCTCAAGTTTCTATTAGTTTGCCTTTTTTCAGATTCCATATATAAGTGAAATCATTCAATAATATATCTTTCTTTGTATGACTTATTTCACTTAGCATAATGCCCTCAAGGTCCATCCATGTTGTTGCAAATGGCAGGATTTCTTAGTTTTTCATGGTTGAGTAGTATTACATAGTATATATATCCCATAGTTATTTTATTCATTCATCCATTGATGGACACTGAAGTTATTTCCATGTCTTGGCTAGAGTTAATAATTTTATAATGAACATAGGAGTGCAGATATGTGTTCGAGATAGTGACTTCATTTTCTTCAGGTATATACCTAGAAGTGGGATTACTGAATCATATGGTAATTTTACTTTTAATAATTTGAATAATCTCCATACTGTTTTCCATACAAATTTATATTTCTACCACAGTGCATGAGTTCCCCATTTCCCCAATATTTCCCAAAATTTGTTATTTTCAGTTTTTTTGATAGTATCTAACAGACAGTGGGTAATATCTTGCTGTTTTTTAAAGGTTAAAAAAAAAAAAATGACCTTGACCTGATTGTTTATGTTGAGCACCTTTTCCTGTACCTGTTGGTCATTTATATATCTTCTTTGAAAAAAAAAAAAATGTCTATTCATGTCCTTTTGCTATTTTTTAAATTAGATTTTTTTATTTTTTACGATTGAATTGTAGGAGTTCTTTATATATGTTGGTTAACCTCTTTTCAGATGTAAGATTTGCAAATATTTTCTCCCATTCTGTGGATTGCATTTTCATTATCTTTTTTTTTTTTTTTTGTTATGCAGAAACTTTAGTTTGATGTAATCCTATTTATTTATTTATTTATTTATTTATTTATTTATTTATTTTGCTTTTGGTCTTATATCCACAAAATTATTGGCAAGACCAATGTCAAGGAGATTTTTCCCTATGTTTTCCTTTAGGAATTTTAAAGTTTCATGTGTTACATTTAAGTCTTTAATCTATTTCAAGTTAAGTTTTATGACTGATGTAAGATAGGGGTCCAGTTTCATACTGTCATATGTGACTATTCAGGTTTTTTTTTTAATGATTTTATTTATTAGAAAGAGAGAGAGACACAGCAAGAGAGGGAACACAAGCAGGGGAGTGGGAGAGGGAGAAGCAGTTTCCTGCCAAGCAGGGAACGAGATGCAGGGCTCGATCCCAGGACCCTGGGATTGCGACCTGAGCCAAAGGCAGACGCTTAATGACTGAACCACCCAGGTGCCCCTGTGACTAGTTTTAAAGATCATTTATTGAACAGATTATCTTTTCCCCATTACATATGCTGGCAAATAATTAGGTCAAATATTAGGTGACTGTATGAAAGGATTTAATTCTGGGCTATCAATTCTGTTCCACTTGTTTATTGGTCTCTTTTTATGCTAGTACTTTATTGTTTTGAGTATGAGGGCTTAGTAGTATAGTTTCAAAACAGGAAGTGTAATGCCTCTACTTCATTCTTTCTCAAAACCGCTTTGTTTATTTGGGGTCTTTTATGGCCCCATATGAATTTTAGGATTTTTTGTTTATCTCTGTAAAAAATAACATAGGAATTTTGCTGGGGATTGAATTTACAGATTGCTTTGTGTAGTATGGACATTTTAACAATGTTAATTTTTACCACTCATAAATATGGAGTATCTTTCATTTGTGTCTCCTTCAATTTCTTTATCAATGTCATAGTTTATAGTGTACAAATCTTTCATCTCCTTAGTTAAATTTATTCCTAAGTATTTTATGATTTTGATGCTATTGTGAATTAGATTTTCTTTTTCAGATAGTTCATCGTTAGAGTGTTAAAATACTCATGTCTTGTGCTTACTTTGGCAGCACATATACTAAAATTGGAATGATATAGAAAAGATTAGCATGATCACTGCACAAGGATGGCACGCAAATTTGTGAAGCGTTCCATATAGAAAAAAGCTCATGCCTTTTGTATATTGATTTTGTATTTTGCAACTTTACTAAATTTGCTTATTCTATTTTTTTTTTTAGTAGAGTCTTTAGGATTTTTTACATGTAAATTCATGTCATCTATAAACAGAAAATTTTACTCCTTTTTTTATTTGGAAGCCTTTTATTTCTTTTGCTTGCCTGGTTTCTCTGGCTAGGAGATCCAGTACTATGTCAAATGAGAGTGGTGAAAGTGGACACACTTGTCTTGTTTCTGATCTTCAAGGGGAAAACTTTCAACCTTTTTCCATTGAGTTTGTTGTTAACTATGGGCTTGCAATATATGGTTTTTATTACGTTGACGTGCATTCCTTCTGTACCCAGTTTGTTGAGTGTTTTTATCATGAAAAGATGTTGAATTTTGTCAAATGCCTTTTTGGCATATATTGAGATGATCATATGATTTTTATCAGTCATTTTATTAATATGATGTATCATATTTACTGATTTGCATATTTTCAACCATCCTTAAATCCCAGGAATGAATCCCACTTGATCATTGTTTATGATATTTTAATGTGCTGGTGAATTCAGTTTTGCAGTATTTTGCCGAGAATTTTTGCATTTTTATATATGAGGGATATTATCCAATAGTTCTTTTTATTGCTGTTTTGTTTTTTCTTGTAGTGCCCTTATCTGGTTTTGGTATCAAGATAATGGTGGCCTTGTAAAATGAGCTTGGGGGTGTTCCATCCTCTTCAACTTTTTGGAAAGAGTTTAAAAAGGATTGGTATTATTTCTTCTTTAAATGTTTGGTAGAATTCACTGTAGAAACCATCTGATTCTGGACTTTTATTTGTTGGAAGGTTTTTATTACTGATTCAATCTCCTTACTCATTATTGACCTTTTTTTTAATATTTCATATTTTATATATAAAGATTTTATATTTCTTTATGATTCAGTCTTGATAGGTTGTATATGCCTAGGGATTTGTCCATTTCCTCTAGGCTTTTTGATTTGTTGGCATATATCTGTTAATAATAGTCTTTTTTGATCCTTTGTATTTCTGTGGTTTCTGTTATAATGTCTCCTCTCTCATTTCTGATTTTGAGTCCTCTCTCTTTTTCTGAGTTAGTCTAGCTAAAATCTTGCCAATTTTATTTACCATTTAAAAAAACAATTCCTAGTTTTTTTTTTTTTTATTCTGTATTTCATTTATTATGACTCTAATTTTTATTTTTTCCTTCCTTTTGCTAATTTTGGGTTTACTTTGTTCTTTTTCTAGTTTTTTTGAGGTGTAATATTAGGTTGTATATTTGAAATCTTTCTTTTTGGTATATACATTTATGGCTATAAACTTTCCTTTTATAACTGCTTTGCTGCCTCCTATAAGATTTGGTATAATTTTTATTTTTATTTGTCTCAAGATATATTTTTTCCCCATTTTGTCTTTTTTTTTTTTATTTCTTGGTTGTTTAAAAATGTGTATGTCTATGTATTTGTGAATTTTCCAGATTTCCTTCTGTTATTGATTTCTAGTTTAATATGATTTTGCCTGGAAAAGATACTTGATATGCTTTCTATATTCTTGATTTGTTTGAGACTCTTGTTTTGTGGTCTAAAATGTGATCTATCCTAGAAAATGTTCCATGTGTGCTTGAGAAGAATATTTATTGTGATCCTGTTGGATGGTATGTCCTGTATATATCTGTTAGGTTCATTTGACATAGTGTTTTTTTTTTTTTTTTTTTAAAGATTTTGTTTATTTATTTGACAGAGACACAGCACGAGAGAGAACACAAGCAGGGGGAGTGGGAGAGGGAGAAGCAGGCTTCCCGTGGAGCAGAGAGCTGGATGCAGGGTTCCATCCCAGGACCCTGGGATCATGACCTGAGCCGAAGGCAGACGCTTAACGACTGAGCCACCCAGGCGCCACCGACATAGTGTTTTTTTTGTTTTGTTTTGTTTTGTTTTTAAGATTTATTTATGGGAGAGGGGGAGGAGCAGGGACAGAGGGACAATCAGAGTCCGTGCTGAGCAGGGAGCCCTATGTGGGACTCAATCCCAGGACCCTGCAATCAAGACCTGAACTGAAGGCAGAGGCTTAACCGACTGAGCCACCCAGGCGCCCTGGTATAGTGTTTATTTTTATTTTTTTTTAAATTTTTTAAATTCTTTTTAAATATTTTATTTATTTATTTGAGAGAGACAGAGATAGTGAGAGAGAGCACAGGAGCAGGAAGGAGGAGGAGAAGCATATTCCCCACTGAGCAGGGAGCCTGATGCGGGGCTCGATCCCAGGACCCTGGGATTATGACCTGAGCCAAAGGCAGATGCTTAACCGACTGAGACACCCAGGTGCCCCTGACATAGTGTTTAAATTCACTATTTCCTTATTGATTTTCTGTCTGGGTGATCTATCCATATGTAAGAGTGGGGTATTAACGTCCCCAACTATTACTGTATTGTTGTTTATTTTTCCTTTTTGTTTTGTTAGTATTTGTTTTATATTTATGTGCTTCAGTGTTAAGTACAATTATTATATTGATGAATTGGTGACACTTTTCTTTTTATATAATGACGTTCTTTGTCTCTTGTAATGATTTTTAGCTAAAAAACCTATTTTGTCTGATATAGTTATTGCTACCCTTGTTTTCTTTTGTTATCATTAGCTTGGAATATCTTTTCCCATCACTTTACTCTCTGCCATGTGTGTTCTTAAAGCTAAAGTGATCCTTTTATATGTAACATATTTTGGTCTTGTTTTTTTTGTTTGTTTTGTTTGTTTTTTAATTTGTTCTAGCCTTTCTATGTCTTACAACTGAATGATTCAGTTCACTTACATTTAAAGTAATTATTGATAGGTAAGGACTCAACTATTGCCCTTCATTCTTTTTATATTGCAAGATTTTATTTAAATTTTAGTTAGCATATAGTGTAATATTAGTGTCAGGAATAGAGTTTAGTAATTCATCACTTACATATAACATCCAGTGCTCATCACAGTGTCCTCCTAATACCCGTCACCCATTTAGCCCACCCCTCTGCCCACCTCCCCTCCAGCAACATTCAGTTTTTTTTTTTTAGTATTTTATTTATTTTTTTGACAGAGACACAGTGAGAGAGGGAACACAAGCAGGGGAGTGGGAGAGGGAGAAGTAGGATCCCCACTGAGTGGGGAACCTGATGCAGGGCTCAATCCCAGGACCCTGGGATCATGACCTGAGCTGAAGGCAGACACCTAACAACAGCCACCCAGGCGCCCCGACACTCAGTTTGTTATCTATAGTTAAGAGTCTTTTATGATTTGCCTCCCTCTTTTTTTTTCTTTCCCCCATGTTTAACTGTTTTGATTCTCTATTGTTTTCTGTTTTGTAGGTACTTTGTTCCTTATTTCCTGTCTTGTTCTCTTCATTTGTAATTTGATGACTTTTTGTGGCAGTATGCTTTAACTCCTTTATCAAAATCTTTTGTGTATCTACTACATATTTTTCTTTTGTATTTACCATGAAGCTTATATAAAATATGTTAGTTATAACATTCTATTTTAAGTTGATAACAACTTAAGATCAATACTGTATGGGAAATTTATACGTCTATAACAATAGGTTATTGATGTTTTTATATTTTATATCTTTTTTATATGGCACATTCAATAAAAAAATTATTGTAGTTATTTTTAATAGGCTTGTTTTTTAACTTTTAAACTAGAGTTGTAAGTAATTTATGTACCTCCATTACACTATTAGAGAATCTGGTTTTAACTATGCATTTACCTTTAACAATCAATGAGGAACCATCCATTTTGCCATCTTGATGACATCACTGCCCCCAAATATTTATTAAATTTTACTTTAGTTAATAGATGACTATATTTTATTTCTAATAATAGACATGTCAATTTTACCGTTTTTAATATTAAGATTTTCTCTTTAGCATCATTATCATCTATTTCCTTTTCAATTTTATAAATTTTTACATTTCTGGTGTTAAGTACAAATATGAATTTTAAACTCTAGATCATATGCTCCATGGTGGCAGAAATTTGTCTTTTCATCACACACACACACACACACACACAAAATTGGTACTAAATGGATCTTTGTTGATTGGTGTTCTGACACTAGCAGAGCTGACAGAAGCATAGATAAAGCAGAAAACATAATTACTATCAAAAAGGTGAACCTGAAGATAAAAAGCTACTTTTAGCTTAGTTACTATGATATACACTCTGGATAGCATTCCAATTTTCATGGATTTTTGGAAAGCAAACAGCTCCCCTCCTAAATAATAAATTTATTAATTGCATTCCTTATGAGTCCTGACAGCAGTCAGCTTTGTGGGTTTCTGATTCCATTCCAAGGGGTTGAATGTCTGTTTGATTTATGTAATAGGCAGGAATGTCATGAAGAAACACTTGTAGGATAAAATTTCTTAAAGACAGGAACACAGATGGCTGCCTATGGACTGTGTGGTGGGTGTAATTGAAAATGCATTGAGCAGTGAGGGAAGGGCAGCAAACAACCATAGGAAAGGTGCCCTGAGTTTGTTTTTGTTTGGTTTTGTTTTGTTTTAAAGATAGATAACACTTCCCCCTCATGGAAATTTTCAAATTTATTTTGCTCTAACAACCACAAATACTTAGGACATTATGAACACAATATGGGCATTAAAGGATAAAAACAAACAAAAAGTTGTGTAAATTCTAAGTGTTCATCATTATTTCAGCCATGTTTTTCTATGTTTAATTGCTCATAGAAATTACACAGTCCAGTTTCTAAATATTATACCAGACTGTTAAACCAGTGCAAAGGGTTTTATGCAATTTTCCATAACACCATCTAGATTTTCTACATTGGCTGTCACTCCTGAAAATTCTCAGTTTATAAATGTTCACGCACTGAAACACCATATATTTAATATAATAATATTCACTGGATATTTACTTAGTTTACTACTCTATTCTGACCCTGTCTAACTGTTCAATTTCTTCTGTTTTTCCCCCTTATTTTCTACAAATGTCAATTCATCACATGTTAGATAAAGTGAAACAAAGAGGAAGCTATTAGTAGAAAGTATTAATAGGTGATTTGATGTTACTTTGTGAGATATTATTAAGTAATAGGCAAGATATTTCCATATCATCATTCTAACACCTTTAAGTAATACAGCATAGTTGTTAAGCTTTAATTAAACCTTCATAAAATCTTTATATGTATTTTTTTTCTAATTCACAAGTCATCCCTTCATGTCCCATTCAAAGCCCACTCATTTTATATAATAATTATTTTATTTGCCCAGTACAATCTTCATTTAACTTATTACTCTGGGAATACAAAAGGATGGGAAAGGAATATTTTATAATATGATATTTTGTCATTTATACACTACAGAATCTGTGTAGGCATTCTTTGATCAGAGATCTATGCAGGAGGTCCAAATTGAAGAAAAACAAACAAAAAAATATTTCTTATCAGCCCTGTCTTGTAGTTTCATTTGGAGGAACCACAAAAGGAAAGCCATTAAAATATTTGTTTTTCTTTAATTTTTAAAATTAATTTTAATGTTTTTATTGGATTATGCTCCTTTAAACTCACTGGCACCATGAATAGAAAACCAAAGCAATCTATCTGACAGTAATTCAAGATGTTGCCTTTTAAAAACTTCACTGGAAGTAGTCTCATCTATAGGGTAGATGAGCCTTGGACTCAAAAGTGTCATCATAGACTTTGCTGTCAAGGGAATCATCTCAAATAGATCTATTTCTATGTGGTATGTGGCTTGTCAGGTCCATCTAGCTCATGCAACTGGTTTTCTGTGTCCATAGCTTATATTCCACAAGGTCTGTAGTATAGTTATCCAGCTAATCTGCCTCTGGGCAGATTTTTAACTACCTATGTAGCCCCCAAAATCTTAGGGTCTAGAAATACAGCGATTCCCACAGCTCCTGCTGCTATACTGTAATACATCTATTTCTTTGTCCTTATCTAATAACTGTGTGGCTATTGCTGATGAGTCAGTGCATTCTTTTTCAGACAATTCTTGTGGCAGATCCTTAGCCACAGCAGCCAGCGAGTTGTTTTACCATTGAAAAGATGTCAGGCAACAGCTTTCCAAAATTATTGTTTTCAGCTACTTTAGCATTTTTATCTATTAATCACAGTCTCTTCTTCTTTTATCTACCTTATGCTATGTTGATTATACCTGTTTCATTATGTCAGGGGCAAAGTGTCAGAAAAAGATAGGAATGACCCTCAGAAGCTATAACCACCTAAAGTATTTTGTGGATGTTTTCTTTTTTATTCCATTTAGTATGCTCCTAGGTATGCAACCTCCACTTGATCAGAGTTTCCTTGGCGGATTCTATAGTTAAAACTGTATCATCAAACTTTTTTTAAAGCAAAAAAAAAATATATATATATATATATGGAAGTGTTTTATATGCAGTGTAATTCAAAATACTAGGGTTTACTACTCTACTGTGCAGTGAATTTTGATCAAGAAAACAATGATTTGGTAGTTAGAACAAATTAATCTCTCTAAATATTGGATGTGGTCTCTTCAATATTCAAAAAAGGCCACCAAATATTGAGCTTTTTACTCAATTTCCGGTGAGCCCAAGGCAAGTAATACATTATTCACTGGAAGAAGTGATTTCATGGTGGGTGCAAGCCAAGAAATAGCCTGAATTCACTTTTGGCATTGCACCTTGCACTTTGAAACAACTATATTCTCTTTTATATTAAATGTTATAAATAGATTTATACTGTTTTTTAGAAAGGAAACCAGTTAATTTCCTTATCAATCCCAATACACTAGTTTTTTACAACAAACTACCTTTCTCTAATGGGTTGAACTGTACTGACATTGCAAAACCAATAGACAGAATCATTATTTTCAAATCTTAATAAGCTTCTGTCAGTCTCAATGAGCCATCTGCTTTTTGAACCTGCCAAATGAGGACCTTTTAGAAAAAAAAATTAATTATTAATTCAATTTTCTCTTTTCTAAAACCACTTCTGGTGTTCACCAAAATATCCTGTTTTGCCTTCAGATGTACTTTATACTGATGGATCCTTAAGTGGTTGATCCTAGCTCTGTCATCATCTAGAATTCTAGAAAATAAAATTATTTTATAATATAATTACCATATAACAGTATTACATTTTCCATTTTCTTAATCTATCTTATGCTCATTCATTAAAAAATGTGTTTTAAGAGTGAAATTTGTATACACATATATACATTATAATTCTGCAAACAGGTTAAAGTTTTGTTTTGATAATTTAAGAAAGCAATTGAGATACACATTGGAATGTTGAAGTAGATACAGTTTCTAAGAACTGGGCTAGGAATCAATATCATACAATTTGTCCTGAATATCATAAAGGCTGATAAAATTGATAAATTCTGTTCGTGGAGATAACTCACTTTAAAAAGAAAAAAAATAGGCCGTTTAACCTTTTCATAATTTAAATTACAATTGATGGTGAAATAATATCTATAACTACTTTAAGTAATAAAAAGATGTGAATTCAGGGCTAATCAAGGCACCACACCTTTATCTTTAAAATTCTCATAATTTAGTGAGGTAGCTTTAGTAGTATGTCAATTTTACAGATAAGGAGTTGAAGCTCACAGATTGGTTTTCTAGTATATGCAAATACTTCATTATCTATAGCACTTTATTTTCCAAATTATGTGGTAAAACTTTCAAATAGGTAATCACATTTTATAGAAACACTTTTACCTGGTCTTCTAGAGTAGGATAATGAAAGAATTCAAAAACAAGACTTTTTCTCACCCTCAAGGACACAAGCAGTGGAAGCTACTCAAAAGACTCCAAAAGAGCAAGACAGCAAGGACCAGAGGTTTTACTATGCACTGAATCACCATGTGACTTGAGCCTGCTAATAATGAGTTATTATTTATGTGATTAAATTGTGGGGCACCTGGGTGGCTCAGTTGGTTAAGCATCTGACTCCTGATTTCAGCTCAGAGCATGGACTCAGGTCATGCTTTTAGGTCATGTTCTCTCAGGGTCATGAGATCGAGCTTGTGTTAGGCTCTGCGCCTAATGGGGAGTCTCTTTGAGATTCTTTCCCTCCCCCTCTCCCTCTGCCTATCCCCCTGCTTACACACACACTCTCTCTCTAAACTATATACATCTTTTTAAAAAATGTGATTGTATTGTGAGCAGAGTCTCACCCATCTGTTGTCCTCTTAATACCTGCAGATTTGTGTAGTATTTTCATAAACACTAGAATCAAAATATTATGGAAAGAGAAATTTAGTAAAAAGAGTTCTCTTTATCCCCCAGATTTTAAGCAAAAGCTGCATGTATTCACTGACACGTGGATTATCTCAACATGTAAGTTACATCGAGGTAAACAATTTTCATATTCTTTGTTCACTACTGTACCTTCAGTATTAGGCTTTTAACAGAAAGTTATAAAACACTTGTTAGTTGAACAAATAATTTTACACTTAATCAAAATATTATTATTATTATTATTATTATTATTATTTTTAATTCCTACTTACATGGCCAACACCACCAGACACTCTGTGGAGTTACCATAAAGCATAATATTTAGACCTCAACATCATAGAAATTAAGTTTTCATGATCATTTTGGAAAAATAATTCTAAAAAAAGAGTGGAAGAATGTTTATAACCTATGTGATACTTACTGACAATGCTGTGGAAATTCAACAATCAAACTGATTGTTTTAAAGGCAAGTGA
Organism: Halichoerus grypus; assembly: GCF_964656455.1. Taxonomy (NCBI): domain Eukaryota; kingdom Metazoa; phylum Chordata; class Mammalia; order Carnivora; family Phocidae; genus Halichoerus; species Halichoerus grypus. The sequence goes on from NC_135714.1 coordinate 26,362,864, forward strand.
AATCATGCTGCTCTGCAAAACCTTGGTATGTCTGTTTCATTCAGTATAAGAACCAAAGTCCTTTAGTGGTATCAAGTGCCTACAGGATTTGAATTTCTTATTAAATTTTCAATGTCATCCACACCCTCCCCCACTCCCCAAACTCCCATTCAAACTGACTGGCCTATTTTTTATTCCTTGAACATGAGAGATGTTCTCGAGTCTCAGAGCCTTTGCATCCATTCTTCTCCCTTTCTAGAACACTGTTCTCCTAGATATCCACATGGCTAACTGCTTCACTTCATGCAAACATTTGCCCAAATATTAAGTTCTCAATGAGACATATCCCAATTACTCAGTATTAAATTTCTTATCACTCTCCCATAGACCAACTCTCACATGGTCATGTTCTTTCCTTTTCTGGTTTCTCTGTTTTTCTTTTTTTTTTTTTTAATTTTTTATTGTTATGTTAATCCCCATACATTACATCATTAGTTTTAGATATAGTGTTCCATGATTCATTGTTTGTGCATAACACCCAGTGCTCCATGCAGAACGTGCCCTCCTCAATACCCATCACCAGGCTAACCCATCCTCCCACCCCCCTCCCCTCTAGAACCCTCAGTTTATTTTTCAGAGTCCATCGTCTCTCATGGTTCTTCTCCCCCTCCGATTTCCCCCCCTTCATTCTTCCCCTCCTGCTACATTCTTCTTCTTCTTTTTTTCTTTCTTAACATATATTGCATTATTTGTTTCAGAGGTACAGATCTGAGATTCAACAGTCTTGCACAATTCACAGCGCTTACCAGAGCACATACCCTCCCCAGTGTCCATCACCCAGTCACCCCATCCCTCCCACCCCACCCCCCACTCCAGCAACTCTCAGTTTGTTCCCTGAGATTAAGAATTCCTCATATCAGTGAGGTTATATGATACGTGTCTTTCTCTGTTTGACTTACTTCGCTCAGCATAATACCCTCCAGTTCCATCCACGTCGTTGCAAATGGCAAGATCTCATTCCTTTTGATGGCTGCATAATATTCCATTGTATATATATACCACTTCTTCTTTATCCATTCATCTGTCGATGGACATCTTGGCTCTTTCCACAGTTTGGCTATTGTGGACATTGCTGCTATAAACATCGGGGTGCATGTACCCTTTCGGATCCCTACTTTTGTATCTTTGGGGTAAATACCCAGTAGTGCAATTCCTGGGTCATAGGGTAGCTCTATTTTCAACTTTTTGAGGAATCTCCATACTGTTTTCCAGAGTGGCTGCACCAGCTTGCATTCCCACTAACAGTGTAGGAGGGTTCCCCTTTCTCCGCATCCCCACCAACATCTGTCATTTCCTGATTTGTTAATTTTAGCCATTCTGACTGGTGTGAGGTGTTATCTCATTGAGGTTTTGATTTGGATTTCCCTGATGCCGAGTGATATTGAACACTTTTTCATGTGTCTGTTGGCCATTTGGATGTCTTCTTTGGAAAAATGTCTGTTTATGTCTTCTGCCCATTTCTTGATTGGATTCTTTGTTCTTTTGGTGTTGAGTTTGATGAGTTCTTTATAGATTTTGGATACTAGCCCTTTATCTGATATGTCATTTGCAAATATCTTCTCCCATTCTGTCAGTTGTCTTTTGGTTTTGTTGACTGTTTCCTTTGCTTTGCAAAAGCTTTTTATCTTGATGAAGTCCCAATAGTTCATTTTGGCCCTTGCTTCCCTTGCCTTTGGCGATGTTTCTAGGAAGAAGTTGCTGCGGCTGAGGTCGAAGAGGTTGCTGCCTGTGTTCTCCTTTAGGATTTTGATGGACTCCTGTCTCACATTGAGGTCTTTCAACCATTTGGAGTCTATTTTTGTGTGTGGTGTAAGGAAATGGTCCAGTTTCATTCTTCTGCATGTGGCTGTCCAATTTTCCCAACACCATTTGTTGAAGAGACTGTCTTTTTTCCATTGGACATTCTTTCCTGCTTTGTCAAAGATTAGTTGACCATAGAGTTGAGGGTCAATTTCTGGGCTCTCTATTCTGTTCCATTGATCTATGTGCCTGTTTTTGTGCCAGTACCATACTGTCTTGATGATGACAGCTTTGTAGTAGAGCTGGAAGTCTGGAATTGTGATGCCGCCAGCTTTGCTTTTCTTTTTCAACATTCCTCTGGCTATGCGGGGTCTTTTCTGGTTCCATACAAATTTTAGGATTATTTGTTCCATTTCTTGGAAAAAAGTGGATGGTATTTTGATGGGGATTGCATTGAATGTGTAGATTGCTCTAGGTAGCATTGACATCTTCCCAATATTTGTTCTTCCAATCCACGAGCATGGAACGTTTTTCCATTTCTTTGTGTCTTCCTCAATTTCTTTCATGAGTATTCTATAGTTTTCTGAGTACAGACCCTTTGCCTCTTTGGTTAGATTTATTCCTAGGTATCTTATGGTTTTGGGTGCAATTGTAAATGGGATCGACTCCTTAATTTCTCTTTCTTCTGACTTGTTGTTGGTGTATAGGAATGCCACTGACTTCTGTGCATTGATTTTATATCCTGCCACTTGACTGAATTCCTGTATGAGTTCTAGCAGTTTTGGGGTGGAGTCTTTGGGATTTTCCACATAAAGTATCATATCATCTGCAAAGAGTGAGAGTTTGACTTCTTCTTTGCCGATTTGGATGCCTTTGATTTCTTTTCGTTGTCTGATTGCTGTGGCTAGGACTTCCAATACTATGTTGAATAGCAGTGGTGATAGTGGACATCCCTGCCGCGTTCCTGAACTTAGGGGGAAAGCTCTCAGTTTTTCCCCATTGAGAATGATATTTGCTGTAGGTTTTTCATAGATGGCTTTTATGATATTGAGGTATGTACCTCTATGCCTATACTCTGAAGAGTTTTGATCAAGAAAGGATGCTGTACTTTGTCAAATGCTTTTTCTGCATCTATTGAGAGGATCATATGGTTCTTGTTCTTCTTTTGTTAATGTATTGTATCACGTTGATTGATTTGCGGATGTTGAACCAACCTTGCAGCCCAGGGATAAATCCCACTTGGTCGTGGTGAATAATCCTTTTAATGTACTGTTGGATTCTATTGGCTAGTATTTTGGTGAGGATTTTTGCATCCATGTTCATCAGGGATATTGGTCTGTAATTCTCCTTTTTGATGGGGTCTTTGTCTGGTTTTGGGATCAAGGCAATGGTGGCCTCATAAAACGAGTTTGGAAGTTTTCCTTCCATTTCTATTTTTTGGAACAGTTTCAGAAGAATAGGTATTAATTCTTCTTTAAATGTTTGGTAGAATTCCCCTGGGAAGCCATCTGGCCCTGGGCTTTTGTGTTTTGGGAGATTTTTGATGACTGCTTCAATTTCCTTAGTGGTTATAGGTCTGTTCAGGTTTTCTATTTCTTCCTGGTTCAGTTTTGGTAGTTGATACATCTCTAGGAATGCCTCCATTTCTTCCAGGTTATCTAATTTGCTGGCATAGAGTTGCTCATAATATGTTCTTATAATGGTTTGTATTTCTTTGGTGTTGGTTGTGATTTCTCCTCTTTCATTCATGATTTTGTTGATTTGGGTCATTTCTCTTCTCTTTTTGATAAGTCTGGCCAGGGGTTTATCAATCTTGTTAATTCTTTCAAAGAACGAGCTCCTAGTTTCGTTGATCTGTTCTACTGTTCTTTTGGTTTCTATTTCATTGATTTCTGCTCTGATCTTTATTATTTCTCTTCTCCTGCTGGGTTTAGGCTTTATTTGCTGTTCTTTCTCCAGCTCCTTTAGGTGTAGGGTTAGGTTGTGTACTTGAGACCTTTCTTGTTTCTTGAGAAAGGCTTATATTGCTATATAATTTCCTCTTAGGACTGCCTTTGCTGTATCCCAAAGATTTTGAATAGTTGTGTTTTCATTTTCATTGGTTTCCATGAATTTTTTTAATTCTTCTTTAATTTCCTGGTTGACCCATTCATTCTTCAGTAGGATGCTCTTTAGCCTCCATGTATTTGAGTTCTTTCCGACTTTCCTCTAGTGATTGAGTTCTAGTTTCAAAGCATTGTGGTCTGAAAATATGCAGGGAATGATCCCAATCTTTTGGTACCAGTTGAGACCTGATTTATGACCTAGGATGTGATCTATTCTGGAGAATGTTCCATGGGCACTAGAGAAGAATGTGTATTCCGTTGCTTTGGGATGGAATGTTCTGAATATGTCTGTGAAGTCCATTTGGTCCAGTGTGTCATTTAAAGTCTTTATTTCCTTGTTGATGTTTTGCTTAGACGATCTGTCCATTTCAGTGAGGGGGGTGTTAAAGTCCCCCACTATTATTGTATTGTTGTCAATGTGTTTCTTTGCTTTTGTTATTAATTGCCTTATATAATTGGCTGCTCCCATGTTAGAGGCATAGATATTTACAATTGTTAGATCTTCTTGTTGGATAGACCCTTTAAGTAGGATATAGTGTCTTTCCTCATCTCTTATTACAGTCTTTGGTTTAAAATCTAATTTGTCTGATATAAGGATTGCCACCCCAGCTTTCTTTTGGTGTCCATTAGCATGGGAAATTGTTTTCCACCCCCTCACTTTAAATCTGGGGCTGTCTTTGGTTCTAAAATGAGTCTCTTGCAGACAGCATATCAATGGGTCTTGTTTTTTAATCCAATCTGATAGCCTGTGTCTTTTGATTGGGGCATTTAGCCCATTTACATTCAGGGTAACTATTGAAAGATAGGAATTTAGTGCCACTGTATTGCCTATAAAGTGACTGTTACTGTATATTGTTTGTGTTCCTTTCTGGTCTATGTTGCTTTTAGGCTCTCTCTTTGTTTAGAGGACCCCTTTCAATAGTTCTTGTAGGGCTGGTTTCGTGTTTGCAAATTCCTTTAGTTTTTGTTTGTCCTGGAAGCTTTTTATCTCTCCTTCAATTTTCAATGACAGCCTAGCTGGATATAGTATTCTTGGCTGCATATTTTTCTCATTTAGTGCTCTGAATATGTCCTGCCAGTCCTTTCTGGCCTGCCAGGTCTCTGTGGATAAGTCTGTTGCCAATCTAATGTTTCTACCATTGTAGGTTACATATCTCTTCTCCCGAGCTGCTTTCAGGATTTTCTCTTTGTCTCTGAGACTCGTAAGTTTTACTATTAGATGTTGGGGTGTTGACCTATTTTTATTGATTTTGAGAGGGGTTCTCTGTGTCTCCTGGATTTTGATGCCTGTTTCCTTCCCCAAATTAGGGAAGTTCTCTGCTATAATTTGCTCCATTATACCTTCTGCCCCTCTCTCTCTTTCTTCTTCTTCTGGGATCCCAATTATTCTAATGTTGTTTCATCTTATGGTATCGTTTATCTCTCGAATTCTGCCCTCGTGATCCAGTAGTTGTTTATCTCTCTTTTTCTCAGCTTCTTTATTTTCCATCATTTATTCTTCTATCTCACTGATTCTCTCTTCTGCCTCATTTATCCTAGCAGTTAGCGCCCCCATGTTTGATTGCACCTCATTAATAGCCTTTTTGATTTGTACTTGGTTAGATTTTAGTTCTTTTACTTCTCCAGAAAGGGTTTTCTAATAACTTCCATGCTTTTTTCAAGCCCAGCTAGTATCTTTAAAGTGATGATTCTGAACTCTAGATCTGACATCGTACTAATGTCCGTATTGAGTAGGTCCCTGGCAGTCGGTACTACCTCTTGTTCTTTTTGTTGAGGTGATTTTTTCCGTCTTGTCATTTTGTGCAGAGGAGAATAGATTAATGAGAGAACAAAATGCTAGCAGGGTAACAACGTCCCCAGAAAATATACTCTAAACAAATCAGAAAAGACCTGAAGCAGTGGGAAAAGAAAGGGAAAGAGAGAAAAAAGAAAAAGAAAGAAAAAAAGAAAAAAGAAAAAGATAAAGATAAAGATAAAAACAAACAAAAACAGAACAAAACAAAACAAAACAAAAACAGAATGTGATCAAATATGATCAGGCTGGTTTATAGATCAGTGCCACACACTAGATTTTGGGTGTATTTTGGTCTGTTAAAAGAAAGTGCCTCCCAAAATTTTAAAGAAAGAAAACCTTATATATGTACAAAAATAAGGGTTGATATGATGAAGGGATGGAATATGACTGTAAAGATGGAAATTATAAAAAAAATTTTATTTATTTTTTTTTTTTTAAAGATTTTTTTATTTATTTGACAGGGAGAAAGACAGCCAGAGAGGGAACACAAGCAGGGGGAGTGGGAGAGGGAGAAGCAGGCTTCCCGAGGAGCAGGGAGCCCAATGCGGGACTCGATCCCAGGACCCTGGGATCATGACCTGAGCCGAAGGCAGACGCTTAACGACTGAGCCACCCAGGCGCCCCTATAAAAAAATTTTATAAAAGGAATTGATAAGTTGTTTGAAAAAAGAAAGAAGAGGATTTAAAAAAAAAAAAAAGAAAAAAGGGAGAGAATGTGATCAGGCAGGGGAGTAGAAAAAAACCATACACTAGAGATTTAGAGTATATTTTGATCTGTTAGAAGAAACTATCTCAAAATTTTAAAGAGAGAACTTATATATATATGCCAAAAATACGGGTAACTACTATGAAGGGATAGAATATGACTCTAAAAATGAAAAATAAAATTTTTTTTTTTTAAAAAAGGGATTGATAAGATGTTGGTTGAAAAAGGGAAAAAGAAAAATTCAAAAAAAAAAAAGAAAAAAGAAAAAAAGACAGTTAAAAAAAATAATTAACTTTGAAAGACTAAAGAATCATGGTAAAAAATCCATGAATTCTATGTGCAGTATTCCCCTAGCGCTGGAGTTCTGCCGTTCTCACTGATCGGTAAACCTGGTCTTGGCTGGCTGTTCTCGCTGATCTTCTGGGGGAGGGGCCTGTTGCCGTGGTTCCCAAATGTCTTTGCCGGAGGCGGAATTGCCCCGCCCTTGCCCGGTCCGGGCTAAGTAATCTGCTCGGGTTTGCTCTTGGGAGGTTTTGTTCCCTGTAAGCTTTCCGTACAGCTTTGGAGGCGGAGAGTGAAAATGGCGGCCTCCCAGTCTCCGCCCCGGAGGAGCCGAGAACTCGGGGTCCCGCTCCTCAGTGAGCCCCCAGAGAAAAGCAGTCAGTCACTCCCGTCTCCCCGGTCTCCTGCCGCACTCCTCACTCACCCGGCCTGTGACCGCACGTTTCTCTCTCTGGCACCTGACCCCGTGTGGAGTCTCCAAACCCAGCAGATCCCTGCAGTGCTCTCCCGCACCTCTCCTCCCGGGGTAAGAAGGTGAGTCTCCCCGGATCTGCCGCTTGTTGGGTCCCTGCTGGAGGAGCAGTGGCCCGACTGTGCCGTGGATCACGGTTTATGGCAACCCCGAGCTGAGAGCCCGGGCCTCGGCTCCATCTCTGCAGCCGGCTTCCCTGCTCCGATACCTGGGAGCTCTGCCGCACTCAGGCACCCCCGGTCTTTCTGTGACCCCGAGGGTCCTGAGACCACACTGTCCCGCGAGGGTTCCACCCCCCACTTAGCCACCAGAGTGACGTCCCTCAGCGGAGCAGACTTCTAAAAGTTCCGATTTTGTGCTCCGTGGCTCTATCACTTGCCAGAAGCGGCCGATGGAGGCCCCTCCCCCGCCGTCTATCCTCCCGAATATCGCCTCAGATTCACTTCTCCGCACGTCCTACCTTCCAGAAAGTGGTCGCTTTTCTGTTCAGAGAGTTGTTGCTATTCTTTTCTTCGATCTCCTGTTGAGTTTGTAGGTGTTCAGAATGGTTTGATCCCTATCCAGCTGAATTCCTGAGAGGAGACAAAATCCAAATCTCCTACTCTTCCGCCATCTTGCTCCGCCCCCTCTCTGTTTTTCTAATAATAAAATAACCATTTTCAAATGTACTGTGAAATTTAATTACTAAGTAATTAAATTGCTTATTCTTTGTCTCTTCCACCAGAATGTAAGCTCCACAATTTTAGGGATATTTCTTCTGTTCATATTCTAAGGATTCTAGTATCTAGTATCTAAGTATTCTAAGTATCTAGAACAGAGTTTGACTTTTAGATAGTACTTAAAGATATAAAATATAATATAAAATAAAAAATATAAAATTATTTTTAATTTGGTTATTATTTGGCAAAAAATTATGGCAAATGACAACAAATATTTGAAAGTACACTGCTTCTGAAGTTTGAAAATGTATGTTAATATACTCAAAATATTCAGAATATGTAATTCAGCTATAAGTACTTGCTTATTAGTGACCTTATATTTCTTTGGGAATATTTTACTATGTACATTACTAGCTGCCCAATAACTACTCACAAAATACATGTCAGATTCACTGAATAAATATGAGTGTTATGTTTCTAACAACTCCAATAAAACAAGCATATTCTAAAATGTCTGATCAGATTGAGCCAGTCTTTCCTTATGCCCCCATCAAGTATACTGATACTGCATCAAAGCACTGGGTAATAGATGGTTTAAGTTTCTTAGATCTTGGCAATATTGCTAATTATGCTTACTCAAATCTTCGCACATTTTCAAATAATATTACAACTCAGTGATCTTGACCTTAGGCATCAGACCCAACTCACAAAAATCTGGATGGAATTTTATTGTTTATGAGAGTTTTTCTGGGGACATCCTACTTTAAGAACATATTTGCTTATCATAAGCCACAGAGAGTGAGAAAAGAATCTTCAATGACGGAGATAGCTGTGGGGTTTCCCGGTTCATCTTAATAGAGGGATAGTCTTTGACTTCAAACTACTGTGACTGAAGCAATCCTCAAAAAGGCACACACAATCGGGGTTCCTGGGTGGCTCAGTCAGTTAAGCGGTGGACTCTTAGTTTCAGCTCAGGTTCATAAGATCAAGCCCTATGTCTGGCTTCACGCTCAGTGGGGAATCTCCTTGTAGATTCTCTCTTCCTCTCCCTTTGCCCCTCCCCCCACTCATGCTTGCTCTCTCTCTCAAATCAATCTAAAAAAAAAAAAATGGCACACACATTAACAGTGGACACATAGACCATGAATTTAGACTTAGGGTTTGTATGAGGTCAAAGGTAGTATGAAAACTGAACAAGTAAATAAAATAAGAGCACCATTCATATTAGGCAAGTAATTATAGACTTATATGCATTATTTACCAGGTACTATTCTCAGTAGCGGGCATACAGCAGTAACAAAATAGACAAAATCCCTGATCTAATGGGATATTTTTTCTAAGAATTTTCTATTCCTAAAAATTTTGACTTATACTTAATAATGAGTCCTTGAAAGTAGGAAACTAAAGGAATTCTAGGTGCAAATGATATGGCCAAAGGCAGCATGATATGGGAATTTCAAATCTTCAATTGTAGCAACCAATCTACACAGGAAAAGACAGAATGTTTGTTCTGTGTTTTTATAATCTATAACATGAAGGACAATTTCCCCTATCTGCTGCAATTACATATAAAATTGTTATAAACACAAATACATTCCTATTATGATATATTGTATTTACATATATTTTCAAACTAGTGCCACACACACCATAGGCAATTTTATTTAAATAGAATGAACTTTAGTTTCTGTCAATTTTATTTATATGAAGATTAAAAAAAGACTTGATTTTTCTATTTGGACAAAATAATAGACATTTGTCTTCTTAAAAGATTACTTAGAAAGCACCAAAACTTTTTAAAATTTTTTTATTTAAAAAAGACATTTTTTGAAGTAAAATTTCCAGTAGTTGAATACTATCTTTATCAGAAATAATCATTATCATCACCAACATTAGATCACATTAGGCATTTATTATTCCTTCACTCCCCCTCCTGCTGCTACTAATGATGTGTCAGGTGACAATAATTAACAAGGATGAAGCACAATGGAGCACTAACTGTGCTGAGAACTCTACTTAGAATATCCCAGTTAATGAGCACCGGTCATATACATCAGTGTGATCATAGAATAGATCAGAATTTTAAAAATCCCAATTGCATAGAGGTGGAAACTGAGTGCTAGAGTGATTAGCCTAGCTGTAGTCATGTAAGTAAGTAGTCAGGTATGTAACGTGGATTTGTACCCCATCTTTCTGATTCCAGAACCCATGATTTTCAGTGGTCCACTAGACTGCTACACTTTGTGCCCCACACCATGCTAAGCCTTTACAAAATGCTATTTACTAAAAACCTCGCAACAACTCTATCAGGGAGTAAGTACAATTTGCCTTTTCGAATAGGGAAATTAAGATGAACTGAGGTTAAATATATTCTCTGAGGACCATGGCTTTTGGTCTGGCTCCAAAGTCTATGCTATGAGCCATCAAACTACAGCTTTTCTCATGGAATAATGTTAGTTGTCCAAATCTCTTACATTTGTATTTTTGTAGTTCAAAGATGATGGTGGAATGGAAAAATCATTTTCTGAAAAGCAACTTTTTTCACCAGCCAACAGCCAAAAAAATAAATCTTAAGACTAAAAATATATTTATTTTGTTTTTCTAGATACAGAAAAACTGACATACATGTTTGAGTATTATGTTTATTATACAATATTTTCCTTTTTATTTCAGGGATTTGTTGCATAACTAGTAAAATATAATAAAAAAAATAAAAACATTATTTTTTTCAAGCTAATAGATTTCTATAAGAAAGCTATCAAGATTTTATACTGCTTGTTATATGTAGTTTATCTCCTGGAAAGAAAGCTTAACTTTGTTCCTTTGTCCCTTCCAAATGATAACTAAATCTGGTCTTGGAAACAACAGAATCATATATTACAGGTTTGTTACAAATTACTGCACCAAATCCAAAGATACCTATTAATAAAAAATTTAAACATTTTTCAGTGTTTTTATACATTTGAATAGATAGTACAATATATTTAAGTGGACAATATCCTAGAAATATTATCACATTATTTTTCCTTAAAAAGGTATTTCTTTTCGTAAATTGCTTCTTATTTTACCACATCTACATTTTTTTTTTTAATTTAATTGATAAAGATCTTTCCTGGGGTGCCTGGGTGGCTCAGTTAGGTGTCTTCCTTCGGCTCAGGTCATGATCCCAGGGTCCTGGGATGGAGCCCTGCATCAGGCTCCCTGCTTGGAAGGGATCCTGCTTCTCCATCTCCCTCTACTCTTCCCCCTGCTTGTGTTTTCTTGCTCTCTCTGTCAAATAAATAAATAACATCTTTAAAATGTTATACGCAAACAATGAATCATGGAACACTACATCAAAAACTAATGATGTAATGTATGGTAATTAACATAACATAATAAAATAAAACAAATAAAACATTTGCCTAAAAAACAAAAAAAAACAGAACAAAAAATCTTTCCTGTGGTAAGACAGTAAAGGAAGGAGTGTGGCTACTTTGATCAGATCACTGTCAAATCATGTATTAGAAATGGAACAAATATATGAATATTTTAAATTGTATGAGCCATTTAGTCTTCAAAAATTAAGGAAAAGTTTAGGAACAGAAAATTGTCTCTAATTTTTTCCTTACCCCCTTTATATTTGTATGTATATTAAGACTTCCAGGATTTAGGATATGAACATGATATAGTTCATATTAGATTCTTCTCAAATCTCATCTTATAACAGGTTTTTTTTTTTTTCTTTTCTGAACATCATATGTAAAATAGAATTCCTCATTGTCGTCTTTCCTCCTTACCATGCAACATTCTTTTTCAAGGCACATATAAGCACATGAAATATTGTTTTGTCTATTTTTCAGTCATCTGTACTTTTCTCTCTCCCCACTCTGGCCCCAAATGTGTACCCCATGAGAATGGAAATTTTGTTTTGTTCAAGACTATATACTTGAGGGGCACCTGGGTGGCTCAGTCAGTTAAGTGGCCAACTCTTGATTTCAGCTTTGGTCATGATCTCAGGGTTGTGAGATAGAGCCTTGAGTTGGGCTCTGCACTGGGTGTGGAGCCTGCTTAAGATTCTCTCTCTCCCTCTGCCCCTCCTCCTGCTCAAGAACATTATCTCTCTCTCTAAAAAAAAAAAAAAGACTATCTACTTGTCAAGTAGAATTTTGTGAGACATGTAGAAGATATATATCTGCTGAATAAAACAATTGTGTGAATAATTATACCAAATAATGTGGGATTAGTATTAACTTGTTGCTCATTTTTCTACAAGATTATTGAAGTATCTTTTTATAGTGGTATTATAATATAGTGAATGCACATTACAGGAAAAAATAGTAGTAGATATACCAGTGTTGTTTAGAATTTTGTTGTAACAAATTTAAATAAACACTAAGTGAGAATGTAAGCAAATATATGATACTATATGAAAACATTTTTTTTGCACTTGAGTCTTATGTATAAAATACAGGTTTAAGAAATTTCAGTAGAAAGAAATTGCTTTCATTAATGAAAAAATTTATTTCAAATATATGGATGTTTTTATTTTATAATATGTATATATTCTAAAGAGAATAATATTTTTCACAGCAATTTTCTACTGTACTATAACAAATTTTAAGAGGATGGAATTTCCTTCGTATACTCAACACTTATGTAAGCTTGCATCTGATCTCAGCCTATACTTTGAATTCTATATTGCACAGAAGTGTTCAAAAGTATTGGTTGAATAGTCAGACAACTTGAAATGATTCCTTGCTTTGACATATGTTAGCTGGTCAGTTTGGGTAAATTACTTAAACTACCTAAATCATGGGCTCTCAATTTATAAGATTAAGCTGGTCTTTATTTATGGGATTGCAATAAGAATTAAAAATTATACATGCACATAAATTAGCTTATGTGTATATGGAAATCTGTGTAGATAAATAAGCTTTTTTCTATAAGCCCTTTTTATGTTTGCACATGTAAAGTACACATAAAAGTATATGTGTGTATGTGCATGTGTGTATGTGAAATCATGACCTAATTAATGCGTGTTTTATCTGTGTGTTATTATTTTCCTTAAATCTATTACATGGACATGGCCATTACATTTCTTTGTTTTTTTGTTGTTGTTTTTTTGTCTCAAAGAAGTTAAGAGCAATTTGTATTCTTGACAAAAGATTCTTATTTTTCTACTTTTACTGCAATACAGCTTAACCTGTTTCCAGCTCTTCATTCAAATAAGGAATCTTTTCTTCTATTTCAAAGACATTTGGGATAAATGTGTTAGTTGTGCATGATTCATGTTGGATCAAGGCAGAGTCTTAATCTACATAGTTTATTTTATTCTTTGTTGGACAATGATAACCATTTCCTGATGGTAAAAGCACACCATTTTGCTTTTCTTCCTTAATGCAATTATCTTACATTCATTGGAGACAAGAAGCATAACTATTTGAAAGCTCCATTATTTTCTCTTGCTTTGTGCCTAAAGCATATTATGTAGTGCATACAATGAAAAGGAATTTCAGCAGTGACTATTACATATGCTTAACTGCAGATCAAGGAATGAGTAAAAATGAGGAGAAATTACATATCCGTATAAACAATAAAAACATTAAATGACTATATTCCTATAAACAACTGATTAAACATCAAAAATTAAAATGACTATTACCATACCATGAACTGCTATTTAGATTGTGCACACCAAATTATGCAGTTATTATTGTGATGATTGGATACATATAAAATAGATATGATTAGCAGCCCTGTCACTCTTAAGTCATTATCCAAATGTGCCTTGATTGTACTTTTTAAGAGCCTTGAAAAAAAGGGGTTTTTCCATCTGCTAAAAAATACGGTATTTTGTAACAACATCTATGCTGTATTGCTTTTGATTTAATTAGTGGAAAAAAAAAATATAAGCTAAAGAAAGAACTTAAGTATTTTCTTTTAATACAGCAATTGGATTTATTCTGTAGTGGTACTGGGTTTCATGATTGCTTTTAATTATGATATTTAATACTAGAAAGAAAGATGAGTCATGTAAATGCTTAATTATAATAAAGATGTTTTATTTATGATCCAGATGGTATGAGAAATTATGACTTGTGCATCTATCACCTCTGTTGTACCCCCTATGACAAAACTTTAGCAATGATAGATAAAAAACTCTTAAAGTTAGTATTAAAACATTGTTCCACACAAAACCATTTCCTAGAACAAACTATACATAGCAGTAAGTGGTGTTGAGGCTATGGTTTTTGATAAAATTAGATACGACCTAAAGATCCACTACAGCTGGACAATGAGACTAAACATGTCTTAAGTTAATTAAAACAATGAAGCCTGAATCACCACACAATAAAAGACATTTGGAATGGAGTTGGCGACCCACTGCCTAAAATACTTTATACATACCCACACACTTGTAAAATATTATATATATACAAAATATTTGTGTTTATAAATATAAGGTCCCTGTACTACATATAATATGGACACATATTATATATACATATTGCCGAGGCCTTAGGATATGGTTTAAATAGATCCGCATACCCTTCACAATCAGATCCTGTACTAGGCCTTCTGACTTCTAAGTGATTATATTTGCCATATCCCGAATGTTTCTGAAGGACATTTTTCATGGCACATAGAGGTAAACACTCCTCAAATCTTTCATAAAGAATGATTGAAAATTTGTGTGTGTGAGTGGTGTGTCGTATTGCTAAATACCTCTCACCAAGAACCTTCAAATTAAGTTACAGAACACATGTACTAATTAGTTATCTTTTCTGCAATACAAAACTTTTGAAGTTTACGTGGGATTATTCTGGTAGTCCTTACAATTTCAGCCATTGACAAGTGGGGAAAAAAAAAAAAAAAAAGCATGGTGGAACGGGTATAGAAAGTTTTTATGGAAATAGTGTCAATTACTTCCACTCATAATCCATTGCCTAGAATTTAGCAAAAATGGCATAAGGACAGAGAAAGGTAATCTATCTGCATAAAGAAAAGAATGTAAGAAAAAACAACAAAGAAAAGGAATGTAGACTTCAGAGAGTTTCTGTAGAAGTCTCTGAAATAACTAGCTAAAAAGTTAACATTAATAAAAGCTGCCTAGAAAATCAGTTATCAACACATTAATTGAATTCAGATGAAATTAAAATGATAGGGTGTCCTGAAAAATGACCCTAAAATGACAGGCATCTCAAATCCTATCTTGAAAATCAGATGTTCCACACAAAAATATGCACATAGAAGGGTTTTTAATCTTAAATGAGAAAAAAATGTAATACATTATATGTCAACCTAAACAATTTTCTAAAACTTGACTGGAGCACGGTAAAATACTTTATGTAAGTGATGAACTATAATGATAGGAAGTTATCTTTAAATTGTTGTTCTTGACTACCAGATAATGAATAGAATTGTACTTTGCACACTTCTCAAAATATCTACCCAACATTACGTTATTTGAGTAGTTGTTATTTAAATAGTAACTTGATACTATTTTTGTACAGTGGTTTGATAAAATTGTCTACATAATGAATGTTATTACTATTTCTTATGACATAAATTATCTTCTATGTAAAACTGATTATTAAGGTATTAAAGAAAAATATTAGGTCCTTAAATTTAAAGATAAATAATCCTAGAATCACAGATTAGAATATTATGCTTTAACTATAGAATGTGACTAGTTAATATTAAAATTTGTTTCGAATGTATATGCTCCAATTGCATATATTACACCTAAAGTCTTAATCTTTCACCTGAGAAATGTCCCCTAAAAAACAACAAAATGAGGATTATTGAATTGCAGTCATATTTAAAAAGGATGGACAAAAAGCCAAACAAATACTTTATAAAAGACTCACAATGAAGATTTGCATTATTTTTCACAAGGATGCTTTAGGCCTAAATATACTTAAAGAGTCTAAGAGAAGTTTACAGTTCAGGACTATCATCTTTTAAAAGTAACTAAATCTTTGATATCAGTACAAGAAACAGCTTTCAAAACTCATCAAAGAGCTTTGAACCACAAGGTAACAAAATTGCAGGGTACCATAAAATATTGAAAATTCATTTCATTTGTCAGTTTTTTTGTTTTGTTTTGTTTTGTTAATAAACAGAGATTCACCCTTTAGGTTTTGTGGGATCTGCACTATAAAGACAAATCCATAAAGTACTTTAAAACTCTGTAATCTTTCCAGAAATGCATTTTAGATTTCAGAGGTTTTTTTTTTTTAATTTATTTTTATTTTTTATTACAATTTTTAAAATAGGATAAAGTTAGGTGCCAAACATACATGTGCAATCAAATACTAAAATTTTAATATGTTGCCATGCTGCCTTAATTTTCAAAAAGAAATTAAAGATAGACTTTCATCCTCATTATATCCCTATCAGACTCCATTACCTAATTGCTCTACTTCCATCACTAGAACTTAGCAGTTATTTTTGCTACCCAGGGTTTTAAAGAGTTATTATAGTTCCATATCTATAAATAATTTTTGTTTTCATTTTTTAATTTAAGTGAATGTGTTATTATCCCTGTATCATTTATCTCCCTTTTTTATACAATATCATATCTTAAGGTACTTTTGTGTAAAAACACATAGGTGTGTTTAGTTTATTTTAATGCATCCTGTATAGGATCCTAATATTCTAATACTTTAAATTTATATATCCGTGTCTTCATGGCTAGGTCTAAGTTTTTGCTACTTTTATATTCTTAATAAATCATTTTACAATGTATGACCTAATGTTTTAATACCCAAAAGCTACCTTGGTGTGCACCCTAAAATTTACTAAAGACTTCCCAATTTCTCTCTAAAAATTTTCCCTATTTCACATACCCACCATTATTATAGAAGCTTTCTTGCTGTGGGTACTTTATGTTTTAGAACTTTAGGTTTTTGCAAATATGATGACTGATAAATCATGTTTTTAATAATTTGTTATTTTTGACTAAATCAATTTTTTTTTCCCATATATATATGCTTGTCATTCAGAGTTGCTCTTCTGCATACAGCTTTTCTGGCTATTTTTACATAAGGTTGATTTTGGCCATCAATATCTTGAGTATTGTTTCCTGGGCTGTCTTAACTTTTTACCTTATTGATGTTTTATTTATTACACAAGTTCTTTTTAATGTATTTTATTTTTTTTAAGATTTTATTTATTTATTTGAGAGAGAGCATGAGAGAGAGAGAGCTCTAGCAGGGGTTGGGGGGGCAGAGGGAGAAGCAGACTCCCTGCTGAGCAGGGACCTCAATGTGGGACTCAATCCCAGGACCCTGGGATCATGACCTGAGCCGAAGGCAGATGCTTAACTGACTGAGCCACCCAGGAACTCTATACAGGTTATTTTTAACAAGTCAAATTAATAGGGGTACCTGGGTGACTCAGTTGGTTAAGGCTCCAACTCTTAATTTCAGCTCAGGTCATGATCTCAGGGTCACTGGATTAAGCCCCACATCAGGTCCTGCGCTCAGCCCAGAGTCTGCTTGTTCCTCCCCGCCCACTTCTCGCTCTCCCACTCTCTCCCTCTCTCAAATAAATAAATAAATAAAATCTTAGAAAAAATAAGTCAATTTAATTAAAAAAATACTTCCATTAATGCTTTTTATGTAGTTAGCTCTAATTTTAATACATAATTAGGTTGACTATTTCAGTTTAATTTCAATTTTTGAATGAGATTTTTATTTATTTTTATTTGGTTTTAATATGTAGAATTTTAAAATTGGCAAATTTTTCATTTTAATTAATTTAAAAATTGAATCTCAGTGTAGCAAATTTTACAATCCTTTTATGAACACAATTGAATATTTTTAGCTGATAGCTATCTTTTTAATAAACTATTTAATTTCATGCCATTTTTTGTTTGATGGTTTATTTTGAATAATTCTTTCTTTTTTATTTTAATTTGAAAAGTTCTTCATATTTTAAGATTAGTGTTATTTCTTTGATATACATTAAAACTACTAAACTCAGTATCTAAATTTATTTTCTATTTTGTCAATGAAGATTTTATGATAAAAATATTTTATTTTTTATTTTTAAAATTTTACTCTTGTCATGTGATAGGATAATTTATTAGAGTAAATTCCATGACAACTCACATAAAATGACCATTTTCTGAAAGACATCCATAAGACCACCTCTATTTCTTTAAATGTGGTTAAAATTATCAATTTTTTATTTCCTTTCCATAGTGAGTTATACCTCTATTTTTTTCAGATATTTTTGTTATTTGTTTTTTGTTTTTTGTTTTTATTTTATTGTCTATTTCTTTCCTATGTGTTGATTTTTTTCCTTCTTTCATCATTAATGGCTCACCCCTCATCTTTGCATTTCTGTTTAAATTTCACTTCCTGAGAATGACATATTTACTGCCTTATCTAAAGTAGCTACTGACAAAACTGCCAATCAGTATTCTCTCTCAAAAAACTCATTATTCTTTAATATTTTTTTCACATTCTATATTTTAAACATGTTTGTTGCCCCCCCCCCTTTTTTTTGAAAAAAATGTAAGCTCCAGTAAGTGTTCTGTATCCATCTTTATTTCATTTGTACACTCAGAAACTAGAAAACCTGCTTTGGCAATGTGAGTACAGTGTATATTTGTTAAATAAAGAAATAAATAGATAAGGAAATGATATTGCACAGTGTGTGCATGTGAGCATATCAAGTTATAGACATGGAATTGGCTCAATATGGACCTTTATCATTGGTTTTGTTATGATTTTTTTTGTTTTGTTATGATTAAACATGATTGAAAAGAAAATGATGAGGCATAGGACATCTCTGAATGTGTTAACTAACTGGATTATGTTACTGGTTCTGCCACTGACTGAACATCCAATATTGTATAAGTTAGCATCCTTGGAACTATGAAACACTGATTTCAAATATAGGTGATGCTTGAACAACACAGAATTTGGGGGCACCAACCACTTGAACAATCAAAAATCCATGTATAACTTTTGACTCCCCATTTTGACTCCCTCTACTAATAGCCTACTGCTGACTGGAAACCTTACAGATAACGTAAGTCAATTAACAATAATTTTGTATATGTATTATATACTGTATTCTTACCATAAATTAACCTAGTGAAAAGAAAATGTGATTAAGAAAAGCATAAGGAAGATAAAATAACATTTATAGTACTGTATTGTATTTATCAAAAAATTCTGCATATAAGTGAACTCACACAGTTTAAACACATGTTACTCAAGGGTTAACTGTAAATATAACATGTGTGTGTATAAATACAGAACAGAATATATATAAATATATAATAGAATACATAGAGAAATCATTTATATAAATTCTTTGAGGATGTAAGGACAAGCCATTTCTTTCTCAGCTTGGGAAAAGAAAGGAGAAGAACATGGAATTATAACAAAAGGGGGTAGAGTCAGTAAGTCAATCTGTCCACAAATTCTGAATGCATTCTATGTTATAGGCATTGCAATAAGAAGGGGATATAATAATCAAAGTAGAAAAGTCCTCATGGTGATTGCATAAACTGAAAATATCAAAAGCAGGATATAACTTGCAAGTAAAACTATGAGGTTTTTACAAGATATCATTAAAATAAAACTCTTCACCATCAGGATGTGAGAGAAAGAGATAATGTTTTCTCAATACAGGATTTGCACTAGGAGATAAGGAGGACAAGGTGCTCAAGAGATTTTAAGTTCTTTATTGGAACTCATAGTGCATCTCTAGATGGAAATTAAAATTTACCATGTTATATAGATTATAGAATAAACAGGTCGATGTCTATTTACTAATCTGTATACTCAGCAATTCACTACAAAATTTTTTATGAAAACAAATTCAATTTATCAACTTATCAATGCATAGTTGTATGCAATCATGATTATATTTGTTCTGCCCCAAACTTCAAGGTAAGAAAGAACTTGTATATATGTATATATTTATGTATATATTAAATATGTATATATTTATACTTACAAATTATTTCTTATATATAATTATAATAATGATTAATATCAATAAAGGACTTAGAAGACTGGATTTCAATGAAGGATATTAACAGAGTTGATCTATAATTTAGCCTAATTTAACAGCATATATCTGCAATCAGTTTACTTACCTACTTTAGGACAGAATTTCCTCATCTACAAAATGGTAAATACTTCATGATTTTGTTGTGAAGTTTAAATAGATAATGTTAGTGATAAAAGCATTGTCATAGTGCCTACTCTGTATAAAAATCACTAACATTTCATTGGTATTAGATTTTGTGCTTATGTTAGTATAATCACAGAAGGGGAGCATACAATTTGTAAAACACATTAACAAATATATTCATAGAATTCTAGAAATAATAGAGACAAACCATGAGACTGCACACGGATGTCAGTGATCTGAAAAATCCAGAGTTTGGATGAAGCTAAATTATGGACAGGTGCAATGATTCAAGTCAAAACAATTTCCAGAAAAGTTGTTTTAAGTTTTCCATTTTATGAATAGTTCAGGTTGTTGTGGATTAATCTGATTAAAGATGCCGTGAAAACACTTACAAAAAGGTCCCTTATTGATTTATGCAAAGGGGAGAAAAAAGACTCACCAGGAATTATTCTTCTCTCAAGTAGACATAAGAGCACCGACTCAAAAGAAAAAGTTGAAGCTAAGAGCATACTAGTGTTGAAGCATTTAACACAATTTTATTCTGGTTTTGAATATACTAAGGTGGACATGTTTTCAAATATTTATAATCTCTTATTTTTGATTAAATATCCTTAAGGTTTAATGTTCAGATCATTAAATCAAAATAATTGGTTAGAGGATCTTAATTTACTTTGTATAGAACTTTTTTCGCCTCTATGCTTTATCTTTAAGACTTTAAAGAATAAAAAAGCAAAGACAACCCAAAACTTGAAATTGAGAGGATTGGCAGTGAGCATCTGGGGTAAAATGGAAGGAAGAGTTCTCTTCTCTCCTCAAGACCAGCAGCAATTCCCCATTTCAATCTCTTGAGTAATTCATTCTTTGAAACTTGTGTCCTTTTTGAATAAAGAATGCACTAACCTTTAAAAATCCCCACCTTGTTACTTATGATACGTGGTCTGGTTTTGTTTACTTATCATACACAAACTCAGTTTTTTATTTAAAAGGATTTAGATTCTAAATTCATTTTTCAAATCGAAAACTGTGTGATTATAAATAATTGACATTAAAAAATACTGTATATTTGCAACCAATGTGTTATGTTGATATACAGAATCCCTCCCTCCTTCCTTCTCTCTCTTACTCTCTCTCTGTCACACACACACACACACACACACACACACACACACACACACACACACTGCCCTACTTTAGAAATTTGTCCATTTTAGGAAAAGCAAATAATTTAGGCTATGTGATTGTTTTTAAAATTAGTAACATAATTCTCTTCTTCATTTAGAAAGGAAAATTGTTCCCACTTTTGGACGATCCCCCTATTTTGTAGAGTAGATACATTTGAAGAGTGCCCATTTCACTTTAAATTGTTCCATAGAAAATATGATTTCCAAACTAAAAGCAATAGACCATTTATCAATGAATTTTACTCTATTATTTCATGTTTTGTAAGAAAAAAATGAATTAGGATATTGCCAGAAGTAGAAAAATGATTTATTCTCCCAGAGAAAAATACCTCTGTGGAAGTTGAACATGCATTTTATAGTCATATCCTTGAAACTAAAGAGTTTTAAAATTCATGAACTACTGAAATCAATTCATTAAATGCAATTATTCACTGCCTTCCTCTGTTTTATCTCTAATATTGATCAGACATTAGCAATATTATGGTATTTTATAATAAAAAGACATTATTGTCTAACTTCATGTCAGCTTACTACAGAACAGCGATATGGGAATGCATTCATCCAACAATGAACTGAATTTTGTTTGATTGAATAGATGTATAAATTATGTCACTAAAAAGAATTTTATTTTTTTATTTTTTTATTTTTTTTTAAAGATTTTTTATTTATTTATTTGAGAGAGAGAGAATGAGAGAGAGCAAGCACATGAGAGGGGGAGGGTCAGAGGGAGAAGCAGACTCCCCACTGAGCAGGGAGCCCGATGCGGGACTCGATCCAGGGACTCCAGGATCATGACCTGAGCCAAAGGCAGTCGCCCAACCAACTGAGCCACCCAGGCGCCCTAAAAAGAATTTTAAAGGACATTTGGTACAATCATCTATTTTATATTTTAATATCATCAAGAATAATATATTAAAAACTCTCATAAGCAATCATCAATTACATAAATAGTAAACAAATCTCAACCATTTTCTTAGGAAAATATTCTGAAAAAGACTGTGGCTTGCTGAATACTTAGAGCTAGTACTGGTTAATCTTCCATTTACTTAAGATATGTCTGCTATCAACAGTTGTAAACTCATCAATATTGATCAGTATTTATCCCAAGAATATTTATAACAGTTGTAGCTCTTACTCTACTATTGGTTTTATTTACCATCATCTAAATTGTTAAATGCTAATGTAAAATGGATGAGTTGCCTATGGAAACTAAGTTGAATATTTGCAAAGAGCAATTAAAGATAAATTATTTACAATATCCTCTTAAATTACTTAGAGCAGAAATGTAACTATTGGGGAAAACTTTAAAAACTAGAAGTATTTTGCGTCAGAATCCTTTGCAAATGTATTTCAAACAAAAGGAAACAAACTGAAATCCATGTACGTATTATGGGTGTGGTTTTTGCAAGAAAGATGAATTAGAACTCAATCAGAAAGAAAGGAAAGAATCATATATATGATTATATTATTGTGATATATATTCATTGTAATCATATTATATTTTATTCATTATGTATTGTTATTATTTAATAAAAGTATATTTTAAATATATTAACTATTATATATTAATAGTTAATATAAATATTATATAATATATTTTATATGTATTCAAATTATCTACATGTACTAGTGCATCACTCTATTGTGTGTATCAAAGTACATACATAAAAATAGAAGCTAAATGTGAATAAAATAAAAAAAATTCAAAGTAGAAGTTGTAATGTTTCTTTCCTGGTTTCCCAATTAATCATCATAAGCTTATTTGACTCATGATTTCTATTAGAGTGCACTTTCAGTGAGATGCTCACACTCAGCTCCAGCACTTCTGTCTTTGGCTTTAGGGTAAACCACAGTATATCTTCTATTTACCTGGCACTCATTTAAACTCAGGCATAGGGTTTACAGTTTCTCTCTATGTTGAAGGAATTCACCTTATGAAATGTCCTCTTGAATTTCATTCTTCCATTTCTTATTTTGAGATTCATCCACGTCTTTCCTTTTCATAGTTGCATAGCATTCCATTGTATGGGTATACCATCAATTGTTAATCTATTTACCCATTGGTGAATATTTGAGATTTTATTATTTTATTGCTCCCTGCCAGGCTTAGGTTGCAAGCTTAATTTCTCCCCTATCCTTTTGTGATCAAATGCCAGCACAATTTATCCATAATTCAGCTTTCAAATCTATGAATGAGATCATGACAGTGATAGGCAGCTCTTCCAACTTAATCGAAGCTAAGCCAGTACTTCAAAACAATCACCTTTTGTTGTATTTACAGTCCCTGTGACAGTCAGGAACTCAAAAAGAACAGAGCAGAATGGTTTGTCTCTGTTCTCCAATATCTTGTGTTTAAGCTGCAAAGACTTGAATGGCTGCTGGGCACTCAAATGGCTGGTGCTGGGATCATCCGGAGGCTCCTTTGCTTATATCATGCCAGAGATGGGAGGGCTTGGAGACTTAGCTTAGCTGAGACTGTGGATCTTTCTGTAGGCACCCCATGTTCCTCGGACTTTTCACAGAATGGCAACTGGCTTCTGAATGTGAACACCTCAAGAACAATCATTTATTCCAAGAGAACCAGGTAGAAGCTGCGTGGCTTTTTATGACCCATTTTGGAAGCCACAAAAAATTACTTGTGCTGTACTCTTGGTTGAAGTAGCCATAAATGTGTTTAGAGCCAAGAGAAAAGGATATAGACAACTCCTCTTGAAGGATGAAATGCCATACAAATTGTGATTTTTTTTAAAAAAACTGCTACACCAACTACAGGATATATACAATGTATGGTTTGTTTTAATTTTTAAGACTTTTTGTAGTATAATTAAGGTACAATAAACTGCATATTTTCAACATATACAATTTGATAAGTTTTAACTAATATACATATCCATGAAACCAACAAAACAATCAAAATAATGAATACATCTAACACAATCAATAGTTTCTCTAAGGCACTTCTAGCTTGTCAATCACATCTACTTTCATTAAAAATTATATATCATTTTCTAAAATTTAATAGTTTTTTGAATTTTTCATTCAGTATAATTATTTTGAGATTCATTCATGCCTTTCCTTTTCAGAGCTGAGTAGCATTCCATTGTGTGGGTGTACTGTCCTTAATTAATCTACTCACCAGTTGATGAATATTTGAGTTTTTATCATTTGAGATATAACAAATAAGACTTTCATATACACATTTTACTATGTCATATGCATTATTCTCTCCATTAAATCTAAGAAACATTGGCTGAGTCTTATAATAGGTGTATGTTTAACCCTTTAAGAAATGGCCAAATTGTTTTCTAAAGTGGTTGTACCATTCAGAATTTTTACCAGCAGCATTTATTTTTTTATCTTGTTTTTTTTAAGATTTTATTTATTTATTTATTTATTTGAGAGAGACAGAGTGAGAGAGATCATGAGCAGGGGGAAGGGTAGAGGGAGAAGCAAACTCCCTGCTGAGCAGCGAGTCTGATATGGGACTCAATCCAGGACTCTGAGATCATGACCTGAGCTAAAGGCAGACGCTTAACTGACTGAGCCACCCAGGCACCCCACCAGCAGCATTTAAGTGTCCAAGTTCCTCAATGTGTTCTCCATAACTCATTCAGTCGTTTTAATATTAGTCCTTCTCAATTTGCATTTCTCTGATGACTTACAATGTTGAACATCTTTTCATGTGTTCTTTTTTTTACCATCTCTATATCTTTTTTGATAAAATATTAAAAACTTTTGCCTTTTTTACTTGGAATTTTTGTTTTGTTTTCTTATTATTAGATTGTGACATTTTATATATTCTAGATACACATCCCTTACGAGATGTATGGTTTGCAAAGATTTTCTCCCAGTCTGTGTGTTATCTTCCTATTCTCTAAACAGTGACTGTTTAGAGCACAGGAATATTGTTTTGCTCTCAATTTTCATGAACTCTATAATTTGTTTTAGAAACAGATCATGGCTTTGAGACTATATCTACAAAATATTTTCCTATTTCAAGATCACAATGTTTTCTTCTTCAGTAAGTTTTTCCTAGGTTACTATTAGCAGATTGAAGAAGCTTTCTTTTTATCCTATTTTGCTGAGAGTTTTTATAGAGGACATTGAATTGTGTTAAAAGCATTTCTGAGTATATTGAAATGAATATATCAGGTTTTTTTGTTTGTTTGTTTATTTGTTAATATTGTGAATTAAATTGATTTGTTTTCAAATGTAAATCCCAATTTGCATTTCTGGATTAAAGCCTGCCTGGCCTTCATGTGTCATCCTTTTCATACATTGTTGGATTCAATTTCTTTTGTTGTAATGTCATTATTTGGTTTTGGTATCAGGGTAATGCTGACTACATTAATAGAGAAGTAGTAATTCCTTTTCTATTCATTAGAAGAATTTATGTTGAATTGATATTATATCATTCTTAAATATTTTGTAGCATTCACAATTTTAGTCATCTGGGTCTAGAGTTTTCTTTGTGAGATTTCTAAGTACAATTTTTATTTTTATAATACATGAGGATTATTGGATTTATTCTTGGGTGACTTTTGATAATTTATAGCTTTTAGATAATTTGTTCATTTTATCTAAGTTGTTAAATTTATTGGCCTAAAGTTTTCTATAATATCCCCTTATTATCCCTTTTATGTATTGCAATTTTGAGTGATATAACTCTTCTCATTCCTAATTGATAGTTTGTGCCTCCTCATTTTTTCCCTGATTTATCTGGATAGAGGTTAATCAATTTTATATATCCTCTCAAAGAACCATATTTTGTTTTCATTGATTTTCTCTATTCTTTTTTTAAATTTGATTGATTTTTTTTCTCTGACCTTTATTATTTTTCCTAGCCTACTTCGTTTTTTTTATTTTCTCCTCTTTTTCTAGTTTCTTAAGGTGGAAACTAAGAAAATTGATTTGTAAACTTTCCTCTTTTATAACATGTGCTTAATATAAGTGCCCAAAATTTCCATCTAAATATTGCATTAGCTGCATTTCACAAATTTTGAAACACTGGGTTTTCATTTTCATTCACATCAAAATACTTACTTACCAGATTTTCTTTTGAACTGTGCTGTCATCTGTGTGTGATTTAGAAGTGTGTTACTTGGCTTTCAAATATTTGGGGATTTTCAAAATACATATCAGATATTGATTTTAAATTTAATTCCACTTTGTTCAGAGAAAATAGATTGCATGGTTTAAATAATTTTGAAATGATTTGTAATTATTATATTGGACAGACTACTCTATAAATGTCAATCAGATATATCTGCCTGATAGTATTGTTCAAAGCATCTATATTCTTACTAATTTTCTTTCTACTTGTCCTATCAATTATTGAGAGGTTAGTTTTGAAATCTCAGACTGTTAGTTTGGATTTGTCTATTTCCCATTTAATTTCTGTTGGGTTTTGCTTCACATATTTAAAGTGTTGGGATATAAAGACATAAATATTGTGTATTTGTATCCTCTTCATCAATTTAAATTTTCATCAATATAAATGACTTTCTTTTTCTCTAGTAATATTATTTGTTCTCAAATCTACTTTGAGATTAATACAGCTCCTTTAGTTTTCTTTGATTAGTTTTACCATAAAACATATTTATTCACCTATGTACTGTTAATCTATATGTGTATTTATGTTAAAATGAGTTTCCCATAGGCAGTATATAGTTATATCTTGATTTTCTTGTCAAATGTTACAACTCTTAATTATGATGTTTAGACAACTTATATTAACATGATTATTTATGTGGTTAGTTTTAAGTTTACCGTCTTACTGCTTGTTTTCTATTTTGCACTTCGTTCTTTTTCCCTTCATTTGTGTTGACTTTTGGTTGAGTATTTTTTAGGACTTAATTTTACCTCCTTTCTTGGCTTATTATGTATAACTTTTTAAAAAGCACTTGCTTAAGTTTAGAATTTTAACTAATCACAATTTACATTTAAATAACAATATACTGCGTTGTGTAAACTATAATCACTTTACAAAGCAATTCCATTTGGCCTCCTGTCCTTTGTGTTAATGTCATATATGCTACCACTAATATGTTAAAACCACACAATACATTGTTTTGTTTTATGTGTTTTTTTTTTTTTGCCTCAATAAACCATCTTTTTTCAAAAATTGAAGTGTTATATTAGTTTCAGGCATACAATATAATGATTCAGTGATGCTATACATTACTCAGTGCTCATCAAGATAAATATACATTTGATCCCCTTTATCTATTTCTCCCATCCCCCACCTACCTCTCCTCTGGAACCACCAGTTTGTTCTCTGTATTTAAGAATCTGGGTTTGTCTTTTTGTTTTGTATGTGTGTGGGGTGTTTTTTTTTTTTTTTTTTTGTCTCTGTCTTTTGTTCCTGTTTGTTCATTTGTTTTATTTCTTAAATATCACATATAAGTGAAATCATCTGGTATTTGTCTTTCTCTGATTGATTTATTTCACTTAGCATTATAACCCCTAATCCATCCATGTTATTGCAAATGGCAAGATCTCATTCTTTTTATGGCTGAGTAATATTCCATAATACACACATATTATGTATTACATATATAATATATATGTATGTACATATATTACATATTGCATATTATATATGTAATTACATATTACATATATAGGACATATTACACATTACATATATATGTAATATATTTATATTACATATGTATATTCTGTTATATATATATGTATATTACATCTTCTTCATCCATTCATTTATGGGTGGACACTTGGGTTGCTTCCCAATCTTGGCTATTGTAAATAATGCTGCAGTTAAACATATAAGCCCATATATATTTTTGAATTAGTGTTTTCATTTTCTTTGGGTAAATACCCAGTAGTGGAATTAATGGATCACATGGTAATTCTATTTTTAACTTTTTGAGAAACCTCCATACTGTTTTCCATAGTGGCTGCACCAATTTGCATTCCTACCAACCATGTCCTCCCAAACACTCACTGTTCCCTATGTTTTTTATTTTAGCCATTCTGACAGATATAGTAAAGTGATATCTCATTGTGGTTTTGATTTGCATTTCCCTGATGATTAGTG
Source organism: Halichoerus grypus (assembly GCF_964656455.1). Taxonomy (NCBI): domain Eukaryota; kingdom Metazoa; phylum Chordata; class Mammalia; order Carnivora; family Phocidae; genus Halichoerus; species Halichoerus grypus. The sequence continues at coordinate 26,391,047 of NC_135714.1, forward strand.
ATGTTGATCTTTTCTTATGTCTGTTGCCCTCTGTATGTCTTCTTTGAAAAGCTTGTATTCAGGGGTGCCTGGGTGGCTCAGTTGGTTAAGCATCTGCCTTTGGTTCAGGTCATGATCCCGGGGTCCTGTGTTGGAGCCCTGCAGCAGGGCTCCCTGCTCAGAGTGGAGTCAGCTTCTTCCGCTCCCTCTGTTCCTCCCCACCTCACTCACGCTTTCTCTCTCTCTCTCAAATAAATAAATCTTAAACAAAACAAAACAAAACAAAACTGTATTCAGGTACTCTGCCCATTTTTCAATCTAATTATTTGTGTTTTTTGGTGTTAAGTTGTAATAAACTACCTTATAAAAAAAAGTATTTATTTACCTAGTTTCATGCTTTTCATTTTCTGTAGGTCCAGATTTTTATCTGATACCATTTTTCCATTCCCTAAAACACTTATTTTAATATCTCTGTATTACATGGTTTATCAGTGATGATTCTTTTTATCTCTTTATGTTTGAAAAAGTTTACTTCACAATAATTTGGAAGAATTTTCCATGGGTATAGAATTCTAGGTTAACAGTTTTGGTTTCTTTTTGTTGTTGTTTTCAATTTTCCTTGAAAGCTGTGCCCCTCCATCTTCTACCTCACACTGTTTCCAATGAGAAATCTGATACCAACCTTATCTTTTTTCCTCTGTTTTTAATATATCATTTTTTGAAGAATTTTAAAACTTCTCTTTATCCCTTATTTTAAGAAATATCATTTTGATATGACTGCTGCACTTTTCTTCAGTTTATTATGTTTGGATCTTGAGCTTTTTGAAGTTCTGGGTTTATACCATTTATTTGGACAAATGTTAGCCATTATTTCTTCCAATATGTTTTTATTGTTCCCTCTCTTCTCCTTCAGCTACTCCAATTATACAAATATTAAGTTTCCTAAAATTGTCCTACATCTCATTGGTGCTATGTTCATTTTTTATCAGTCTCTTTCTCATTTCACTTTGAATAATTTTTATTGCTATGTGTTAGGTTCACTAAACTTTTTGTCTACAAGATCTAATCTGTTTTTGATTCTATTCTGTGCATTTTCATTTCTGTCATTATAGTTTCTATTTGTAGAAGTTTAATGGGGGTCTTCTTTGTATCTTCTATGTGTATACTTGCCAAGCTGTCCTTCCTCTTCCCTCTTGCACTTAACATGGCTTTTGATGCCCCTGTCTTCTGATTTTATCATCTGTGTAATTTCCATGTCCATTTCTGTTGATTTTTTTCCTTTTATTATGTGTCATATTTTCCTGTTCCTTTGCATGCCTGCAATTGTTTACTGGATCCCAGACATTGTAGATTATCCCAAGTTAGCGGCTGGATGTTTTGTATTTTTTTAAAAATACACTTGACTTTCTAAGTTACTTGGAAATAGTTTGATCCCTCAAAACTAACTTTTCAGTTTTATTAGGCAAGAGCAGAACAGCCTTTAATTTAACATTTTACCACTAAAAAGATACACATCTGATTTTCTAACTCGCATACTTCAAGTTATGGGAATTTTTTTTCCACTGTTCATCAGCTGTCCTAATTTTCTGGAAAGGATGGTTCTCCATGGAGATTTCACTTCAGAAACCAGAACAATCCCAGGCAAAGTAATATTATTGGTCATACCATGGGGAACGCAGATTATTGTTGTCCTGTATAAACTCAGATAATGATTTCATGTAATCTGCCCCCCCCCCCCCACTCTCAGGTAGTTTCCTCTTACTAATGTGCCAACCAGTCCTGAACTAAAGACTCTAGGGGAACCTCCTAAAGATCTCTGAGCTCTGTATGTGCAGTTCTTCTCTAGTAGTCTTCTCTCCAATCTCTAGCCTCTTTGGTTTTGCCAGACTCCCATACCATCTCTTCAACTTAGGCAGATTGGCAACGTCTCTATAAGCTCCCCTCTTGCCATTCAGCCTGTAAATTGGGGCAATCTTAGGGTTCACCTTATTGGATTCCCCTGTCTTGTGTTTTCTGATATCCAATGACTGAATGCCATTGTTTAATATATTTTACTCAGATGTTTAAAAGTTTCAGAGAGTAGGGTAATTCTGGTCCCTGTTACTCCATCTTGCTTGCAATCAGAAGTCTTCAAGTGTTCTATACAACTGTCTAAATATTTGTGGTGTATTTGTTGAGGGTCAGCTAATAAATAATGTCATTTGAATACATGTAAAATTATTTTTTTAAAGTAGAAAATAAAACTGACTTATTTAAATAGCTATGTACCTTATTTTAAAGAAGTAAATATAAAATAACAAATTTAAAAATAGATTATAAAATAAGTAACATAGGCTCATAAAAAGAAAATTCAATCATAAAGTTGTATATATATATTTTTTAAATAATGAGATATGTGGATGATATAGAATATAACAAATATAAATTGGTGTGTTTTACAAAATAAAACCTCTTTATTTGATGCTTACTGATGTAACAATATGTGTAATGATGTGGTGTCTTAGATTTTTATTAAAATATTTAAGAAAATAAAAAACACAAAAAAACAAACCAAAAACCCACAGTCAGAAAATGAGTCGTATATATGAAATAAGTAGACAAAATGTTACTTGTTGAAGACTGTTGATGGACATAGAGTAACATATTCTACTATTCTGTTTTTATGTATTTTCTAATACTCATTTATAATTGATTTTTTAAAAACTGAAATAGGAAGTAAGAATTAAATCTATGAATTGAAATGGAGAATGATCAGGATATTGAATCTGACTGGCACTGTGTTAAAGATTAGGAGTAAGTTTGTGGCAACATTTGATCAGAAAGATAATGTTGTCAAGTATAACTGTTAATTTCATCTTAGTACCCAAGAGATTCATGGTGAAATGAAAACTAATGATACAGACACAGGAAGATAAGTGGAGGTTAAGATAAAAACCCCATATGATAGTATGCAAGAGACATTTAAAAGCCTTCAACTAGAAAATGAGAAGGAGATGTACAATGAGATTACCAAGGTCTTCTTAACTTCTCAGATAGAGAGTAGGAGAAGAGGTTCAGCAATTGAACAACATAAATAATGCTTGCGGTATAAAAGCTGTTTTATGATTGGGGAATAAAATAAATTGAATTATTTCAAAACTATAGTCAATACCTAAGTTGAGAGAGAATTTTAAAGACTGAATCATACAGTGGAAATTTGATTGGTGTGAAAAAAAAAAATTAGGGAAATCCCATGAAGCAGAAGCCAAATATGGAAGTGAATGGGAAAGAGATATAAACTAAATGAAGTGCAATTAATATGAATAATAAACACTTAGATGATGCCAGTGAACTTGGAAATTAAAAAATGATTCCTTGCTGTAAGCATTTAATTTTATTGGTTTTCAAACCATCACATAGAGGAATTAAAAGGGAATAATTGTGGGGAAATGGGAATAGCATTTGTAATTTATTATTTTGAGACATTTAGCTATGACAAGAAGGAATAAACATGATGGCTTAAAGAAGGATAAGATTTGATTGATTTCTGCCCCCTCTCCACTTGACAAAGGGATTCTGCAACAGATTTGCAAAAAAAATTTGAAATGTTTAATGAAATAGTTGCTGAGATTCTTGAAAAAAGAACAATGTGATATAATTAATGATGAAACATAAAGAGAGTTTAATTTGGAAGATGAATAAATAGGAGAGAGAAAAAAAAAAGGAAGAATTCCATTAGAAAAATTCTTAAGCCTATATAGTTCAGAGTTTTCACATAAGATACATTTTCTATAAGTAAAGATGTTAGAATTCAGCAATGGGAAGTGAAAGTGTTATACTTACTTTTAATGTTGGAGGTAGTGGATTTGCATTAAGATAGAAAATGACCATATTAGGGGGAGCCTAAAAGATGAAGATAGATAGATAGATGATAGATAGATAGATGATAGATAGATAGATAGACAGATAGATAGATAGATGATAGATCAATGATAGGTAGATAGACAGCAGAGGGATCTGCTGAGACTTGTCACGTAGAGCTGCCTGAAAGAATTGTACCTGGTGTGGAGATAGGGGACTATTTCTATTGGCTAGTGTATTTAATTTGTAGAGAATATTGTTGCCCACACAATTTGTCATTTTTATTTAACACTTATATGTGAGCATATCATCAAACTGATGGCTTAATCAAACTGATAGAAGAATACAAACAATTTAATAATTTGATGTAGTACAGCTACATGTCACATAATCATAGCCTTTACAAAGATCCATGTTTTCAAAATATCCCTGGAGGTCTTGATGGAATTTAAATTACTGACTAAATATTGTGAGCCAGAAGATATAAACTGCAGTTTGATAGCAAGACTCAGTGGCATTGGGAGGCCTAAAGGAGAAGAATTGGTATTGTTTAAATTTAGTACATGCCCACGAGTGCTATTATCGATTTTATGATATGAGTTTTGTAACTAAGATAAAAGCAATGGTAAAGCCTTTAGGTTTTTCTCATTTTTCCCTCTCATTACATAATACAAGAAAATAAGCCATTTAAATATATATATTTTTTAAAATAATATATGCATATTTAATAATAATCAAGTAATTTGCTAATGGTGGAGTGGGTAGTTGGCTTTATAATTGGCTTTGAACAAATGTACAAAAAGAAGCATCCAGATTATCACTTTTCAGAAAGTCAGAAATAGGAAAGAGTACATGTATAATGTCATACTTAATAACACTGAATAAGTATTTATATGTCTAGGGTAGCTATATGATCATGTTATACTTTAGATTTTTTAAATTGTATATGTAATAAGTATCATATATTATATATATAAATTATATATATCTCCTTTTCCTACATTAGAATAATGCTAAATTTTATTTTTATTTTATTTATTTATTTTATTTTTGTTTGTTTGTTTATTAGACAGAGAGAGAGCATGAGCAGGGGGAGCAGCAGGCAGAGGGAGAGGGAGAAGCAAGTTCCCTGCTGAGCAAGGAGCCCAAAGCAGGGCTGGATCCCAGGACCCCAGGATCATGACCTGAGCTAAAGGCAGCCGGTTAACCAACTGAGCCACCCAGGAGCCCCAAATAATGCTAAATTTTCATTGTTGATTGAGATCAATTAGTTAAATACAATTCATTAAATGAAGGTGCTAAGCTAGTACACAACCTGAACTATCTTGAAAAACCTTCCTCAAATTTTTTGAAACTGCGTTCTAAAATACTTTGAAAAACTAGTTTAAACTGCTATTTTAAAACTAGTTTGAAACCCAACCACCTTGATTGAGCAATTACAAAAAGAAACAAAACAACACTTGGTTTTTCCTTAAGAGAGCAAGAATAGTTATGTATAATCAATAATTTACAACAACAGAGAAATGTTCAGGAAATCTTGCAGGAAAGAAAAATCCTGTAATTCAATTTTTTGGTGTTTTTTTTTTGTGTGTGTGTGCAAAATGGTGGTTTATTAAAGCACGGGGATGGGACCCATGGGCAGAAAGAGCTGCTGCCCTGGGGTTGTGAGGGGGGTGCTGATTATATACTATGGGGGTGGGGGAGGTAATGAAAAAGGGAGGTTTCAAAAGACCTTTCAGATGCTAAGGAGGACCTACAAGATACCAGAGGCCTTGCCATTGTCAAGTTAAGGTTGGTTTTCCCCTCTAGCAAGGTATTAACATTAAGATAGTTGGAAAATTCCTGGAAGAATGTCACACATGTCCCACCCAGGAGTGGGGGACGGGGGAAGGTTGCAGAGTGTCAGCTTATGCTTTGTCTTCAGCCAGAGCTCTGCTCCCTCATCATTTCCCCCCTGAACAATTTTGACCCTTAAATCTTTAAGGTTGTTGTAGGTGGAAGTTCTCATCTTCTGTAATGTCTTCCTGCTGAACAGGGGCATAGAGATGTCCCTACCTATGGGTCAATATTGGTCAGTTGGGGCTTATATAGATACAGGAGTTACAAAAGGCAGAGGCTGCTGAATCCAAGGGAGACTGCATGTGTAGATCTTCCCAAGTGGAAAGGATCATCTGTTGGCTTGAAGTCATGGCAATGAAGGTGTTGACACCAGGTGGAGACACATCGGAGAAAACAGCAAATCATGATTAGTGTAAGGAAATCATTAAAGGAAATGATTTAATCAATCATTAAAGAAGGGGCGCCTGGGTGGGTCAGTCGTTAAGCGTCTGCCTTCAGCTCAGGTCATGATCCCAGGGTCCTGGGATCGAGCCCCGCATCGGGCTCCCTGCTCAGCGGGGAGCCTGCTTCTCCCTCTGCCTCTCTCTGTCTCTTACGAATAAATAAATAAAATCCTTAAAAAAAAAAAATCATTAAAGAAAAGAGAGGGATGTTTAAAGTCCCAATTTGAGGGGTGCCTGGGTGGCTCAGTCGGTTAAGTGGCTGCCTTAGGCTCAGGTCATGATCCTGGGGTCCTGGGATTGAGCCCCACGTCTGGCTCCCTGCTTGGAGGAGAGCCTGCTTCTCCTTCTCCCTCTGCCTGCCACTCTGCCTACTTGTGCTCTCTATCTCTCTATCAAATAAATAAATAAAATCTTTAAAAAAATAAAAAAATAAAGTGCCAATTTGAGTATTTGTCACAAACCCAGAAATATTTTGTGGTCATCTGGAACATATGCGTAGCATTTTGATTTTATGACAGCACACATTCCACCTTGTGCAGCAGTTAAACAATCTAATGTCGTTCTATTTTGTAAAACTGCTTTAGGTATTTGTGTTACTTCAGTATTTAGTAGAGAAATGCTATTTTGAGTATCACTTAGGGCCTTGACCGTGTGCTTATTAAGAGCTTCCATGTGCCAAACAACACCCTCTAGTCCCCGAGAGGGAACAAAAAAGGATGTTAGTTGGTCATACCAATAAGACACAGAACATGTTCACCATTGTTTTAAATTTGGAAGGTTGGCTGGGTCGGTAATGATTTTAACAATGTGTCCATGCATCCAGGCAAAACCCAGAGTACAGTGGCCTATCTAGCCTGGGGGAAGCCATGAACACAAGTTAGAGCCATATAGCCATTGGGTCCTGTTAGGAGACAGTCATCTGATTCTGGGCCTCCTTTAACTGCAGCAAGATATCAAGGGCTATTCAGTTTTGGAGAGCCATCTTTTGAATGTGTAATAAAAGACAGTCTGTTGTTACTTTGTAGGGACCAAGGGAATCCAAATCTAAGGATAATTTTTCTTAGCAAAGTTTTTGTCACCTCCATGGCCTTTTTACCCAAATCAGTAGCCTGGTGTAAACTCTGTATTACTTTCATTGGTTCCTAAGGTCATATCCTTTGATGTCCTTTGAGGTGAATTACAGCTACCTCCTTCAGTAGGTGTACAGCCTTAAGAAGAGTAATAATTTCAGGCCCATATTTGATTGAGGAGTTATGGCTTGATAATAATCCCCCTTTCTTCCAAATTGCTCCATGGACATGTAGGACTAGGAAAGCATATTTGGAGTCAGTATAAATGTTAATTTTTAAGGCTTTGGCAATTGCAAAGCATGAGTGAGCACTATAGCATATCCAGCTTTTCTTATCCCTTTTTCCATGAAACTATTGTCATCAGTAAATCAACTGTCATCTGTATTTTCAATAGGAGAGTCTTTTAAATCTGGTCAACTAGAGTACACAGGTCAATAATCTCTGAGCAGTCATGTTCTAATTTGGAAGTACGATGGTCAGGCCCAGGCATAAGGGTAGCAGGGTTTAAAGTTTGACAAGTTTTTAGTATTATTTCAGGAATATCTATAAGTGTAGCCTGGTATTTAATAAGTCGGCCTCCATCATCCATTGATGGCCTTTGGTTTCTAAGACCAAAGTGATTTCATCATCCCAGCCACATAGAATTGGTCAAGGTGCTAGTTGAATTATATACTTGTGGGGGAATCAATCCCATTTTCCAGTTGTTTAAATAATCATGTGCTCATGGGGTCCTGTTATTATCCCCACAGAATAACGAGCAAGAAGATGGTCTATATGAGCTATTGTGCAATTTCTCTGAAGTTTACCTCAAGTTGTCTAGCTTAGGTAAACAACAAACATTTAAAGACAATCAGATCTGGAATTTAACATCCACAAAGATGTGTTATTGAAACATAATTTTTCTTTCAAAAATAACCCTCATTTTTAATCAGAAGTAACCAAATCAAGACTAATTTGTTCAAAAAACAAGTCCGGTTTTAACAAACTTGGCCTAATTATTTACATAAGCTCAGCAAGAATAGTGAGTGATCATATAGATCTTTTAGAATCTGCCTTGCTGGAACTAAGGAATCTCTAAGTTGAGCTTTTAGTAGCCTCTCCAGGCCAGAAGCCAAGCCAAGTACTTGCCATCAGACATGCCTGCAATACCTGTAGATTTGGGCAGAATTCCTCTTCACGAGGTTCCCAATATATCCTGAGGTTCCTGCACCTGCCAGGAAGTGATATTCTTTACTCACCTGGTGAAGCTACTGGGAACTTGGTAAGCAAGGTATCAGGCCAACATTTCCTAGGGGCTTTATGGCTCCAGGTTTCATAAAGTCAACCTTAGTTCCTTAAAGCTGTTTGGTCATATCTGAGTCTATGCATGTCTCTCTCAACTATGACATTCCAGTCAAAGCCTTGGTAAAATAACCTATGTTTCCAATGATGTCCTGTTACAAGGAGAGCAGATTCTTATTGAACTTATGCAAATGACTATGATTGCCATGGAAGAAAGAATAATTACTGAGACCTTTTGAATTTTGGAGGGTTCAGGTAGACAGAAAAGTTAAATGCTTTGTTTACAAATAAATACTTTATGTTTCTGGAAGTCCTAGATATCTTAAGAGAAAGTTTCCCTAATCTAGAAGAGTAAACATTAGAGAACCAGGAGTGTTTCAACCAAGAGTTACAAAACTTTGTCTTTTTAGTTCATTTAGTCCCATGTTACTATTTCTTATTTAGTTTCAGTGCAGCATTAGTTAATTCTGGAAATTCTTACTCACTTCAGTTTTGATCTTAAAGATATTGAATACCTGTTTTTGTCCTAAAAGTCCTTTATATGAACCTCCTTGAAGATGAACCTCCTTGAAGATGAAACAATAAGAACAATTACAAATGACAAAAACTCAGAAATGGACATTGCTAATGATCTGATATGAGAGTTCATTATAATACAATTGACAAGGAAACTCAGTTATTCTGTGACACGTTAACATTTCAATAGCCAGAATATTGAGTGATGATGACCTTATACCAGAATGTAACATACCAAACAAACAAGCCTAATTAGTCAAGGAGACTTTGTTCATGATTTAAATCTTGGGGAACTTTGTTAAAACCTTAAGTTTTAAAGCACACAGAAATAAGATTAGGGATATTGATGACCTGATAAAGGCAAAACATAGAAACTGTTTTTTCTGGGCAGGCAAAGAGAAAACAACTGTTTACATTTTCTTATCAAGAGCAGACCAACAATTCAAGAAAACTTGTCTTTTTGAACAGAGAGAAAGCAAACTTTCAATTTTATACCAGTGTACTTTAAAATCCATTTATTTCAGTCTTAGTCTTCCTGACCACACCTAAAATTCTGTTTTCCCTTCATAAACCTTCTACAACTTACCTTTGCTTTCAGATTTGTCCCAAGCCATTTCTTTCCAAACAACCAGTCTCATATCGGACAAAATTACCTTCTTTCACCTTCAACAGCAATGCATTTCCATTCCTTATATCTTTCTTACATATCTCCTACTTTTCCACATACAGAGCTGTTTCCCTTATTTCCATCAGTCTTAATTACATTTAGCCAAATTTTGCACTCTTAGAAACCTTAGTCTCCAGTGAAGACTAAGTAGTAACCAATTGTGAACTATTTCACCAGAATTCTTTAGATGGCAAGTTTATGAATTAATTAAGCACAAGTCATGTTTAAGCAGATTTAAATACCCTTAGTTTCTTTGCAGTAAGAAGTCAAAAGCACAAACCTATGTCCAGTTATCAATGACTTAGCACTTTATCCTATTTGGAAAAGACCTAGATGTCCAATGAATTTCATTCCATTTATCATCCAAGCAAAACTTTAAAGTTTCAGGTTACCAAAGACTTTGAAAGCTATTTTAGCAATTACCCATGAAAACTTTGATGAGATAGACAATTAACCATCATTTCAGTCATCTTTTTGCTAACAAATTGCAACAGAGATAACATGAGCTTATTTGACCTTTAATAAGCCTCGATAGAAGTTTCATGTTTACTGCTGATAACTTAAAGACATGTCTATCTTAATTAAACCAACAAACTTAACTTAGTTCAAATAATGAACTATGTTTCACCTGGATCCTCCCCATTGTCAGTTTTGACCTGAGACACTGGTGTCTCATCTGGAGTGGGTAGTGGTAAGTCCAGAGGGTGCTCTTCTTGCTCCTTGACAGTGAAGGGAGGAGGAGTCATGGTGCCTGAGGCACCAAGGATGGTCTAGAAGCCAGTTATGTGGGCTGCATCGAAGGTGGCACAGAAACAGGAGAAGGGGGAGGGGGAGACAAAAGAGGCAAAGTGCTGCCAAAAGGCAGAGAAAGGGTTTCCAGTTTTAGAGCTCGTCAGCTCCAACAGAGGATCAGACGCCATGTTTTCCCACCAACAAGGTGGACCAGGCAGTCCATGTTAGGCCAGAGAAGACAGGGAATTTCCCTGAAACAAAGGGAGTTTCAGCAGCTGCTTGGGAATATTCCTTAAAGTCCCTGTCCTGAGGTAGACTAACCACAGTTGGCTCCAGTTATAGCCATTAACCCAGGAAATGAGTGAGGGAGAAGACCCCACATCTGTTAGGAGGAACAGAGAGAAAGAGAGTGAGGGTTCCTTTTGCTAGGGAGGGCCTGTGTTTCCTCCAGCAACCCGGGTTTACTGAGAGGAGGCCTATTCAGATAACTATCATCCAATATTTCACGAGGGGGTTTACTAGTGGCCACATTCGGGCAAAACATTCTGCTCTGTTTCCTACAGAAGAAATCTAACAGACAGATCCTACTGAGACCATGCAGTGTTACAGGAGCTCAGTCCTTTCCTAAATTTTGCAATCTGAATTGTTTCAGTGGGTTAAAAGGCACCCCAAGGGAAAGTCCTTGGGAACCAAAGGAGAAGCCTACTGAGGCCATGCTTCCAGTAAAGTAAAGAATGTCCATTACTCCATCCCCCCTGACTCTCGGGGGGCGTCCCACACAGGATATGTCAGAGGTTCCCGTGTGTCAAAGTGACCAGAGGCATCCCTCAAGCAAGTCATCACTATTGATCACAATCCTGCCTTCCTATGAAGGCATTCCTGCTGTAACAGGCCTGTAGGAGGGATGCCAAAATCCCTTCCCTACCCCATTGCATCCTAGGCTGCCCATGGGTGTCTGGTGAATGGACCAAAACACCCATGCTGTGCCATCATATGCCCTGAAGTTTGCATACTACCCTGCCATTTTAACCCATGGAAAATACTAGAAAAGTTTTACAAGGGGAAATTACCGAATTTTGTAGCTTTGATAGTTAGTAGAGGACATTGACGGAAAACAGTAAAGATGGAAATCCATCATGATTCTGAGTGACATTCCAACACATGTGGTCTTCACAGCCAACTTCCCTAGGAAATGGTCCCAGGTTGGGGTTTTAATTCAATCGGGTACTGGTTTCAGCCAGCTCCAAGTAGAGTTCCTGTAGCCAGAAGTGGCTGGCTAGACCAGGGATGTGGAGGGTATCACATTAGATCAATCAGGAGGAAACCTCACATGGGAGTCTTAAGATTGGCAGCCATCCTGGTGACTTAGGTGGCTGTCCCATACCCAGGACAGACAACTTTGTATAAGGACAGGAGTAAAGAGAGGGCATCAAGTTTCTGGGTTTTATTACAATTCTGGCCAGGGTACTAACTTCCAGCCAAAAAGCAGACTTTCTCCTCCCCATAGAGTTAGCCACGGGCTAGAGGATTGCAGCATGAGCAATTGGCATGAAAGTGTTCCAATAAGACCGTACTCCTTGAAGAGCCCCTGAAATAAGAGTAAAGGAAGAGAAGAGAAGGTACTTACCAATTTTTCACTGAAGCTCAGAGTCCAGATGTAAAGACTCAAAGCCCCCACTTTCGGGTGCCATATGATGGGGTTTTGGAATATGGGTTAGGTTCAGTGGCGTGGAGTCCAGAGCTGATGGCCAATAAAGAATTCTTGAGATGCCTTTGGTGCAAAATGGTGGCTTATTAAAGCACAGGGACAGGACCTGTGGGCAGAAAAAGCTGCTGCCTGTAATTCAGTTTTATAATACTCCTCCACTGTGACTTTATTTTAAAATTGAAGTTCATAATCTGACGGTCATTTAAAAATCTATATCAATCCTTCCTGCATTATTTGACACTACTGTGTCTCTTCTGGTCTCCTATGTTTTTCTGACTATTTTCCTCTGGGCTTTACAAATTCCTTTTCCACTTTCTGGTCTCTATCTCTCAGATTCTGTAAGTCTCTGTATTTTCTCAATTTTTTCTCCCTCATCTATTCTTCCTCCCAAAAAAGCATCTACTTCCATGGCTTTAATTATAAACTGGACATAAATAACTCCTAAGTTTTTGTGTCTCTGTTACTTTTCTGTTTTCACCTTTTTTGTGGCTCTCCATTGTCACTAAGGATAACATCCCAATGTTAACTAAGTCCTACAAAATCTAGCCTTTAGACACAATTTACACTAGGCAGATGTTACGTCCTCTCCTGACACTGTTCTTCTCCTGGTCTTTTGTTAAGCTAAATTCTATTGATCTTTCAAATTTTAACATAGTATCATTACCTGGAGAGGCCTTCTCTGAAATCCACAGTATGAATTAACCCCCCCTCCCTTCTATTTCATAATAATCTGTTTTTTGTCCTCAGGGACTATCTCGGACTTTGCAGTTGTATATTTATTTATATGATTATGTGTATGATATTTGTCATTGATCCTATGCTGTACCCATTCAGAGGACAGGGACCATATCAAATAAACTCATCCCTCTGTATTGAGAAATACAGAATCAACAAAGATGTTAAGTGGATAGACCAATCAAATGCTTTGTTACTTATAAACTAAGTTATATTTCCATTTTTATATTTTTTGGTGGGGGGACATTGATTTAGATAAATTTCACCTCCCAAAACTCATCATGTTAAAAACTGTATTCATCTTTCCCTGAATGAGACGCCTCATCAACTCTACATTTTATAAAGTTGGCATCATGCTTAATTTTATTTTATTTGTTCTTCCCCATTATTTTACTTGTGAAATAATTCTACTCTTCATTCATAATTTCTCTTGGATTCTCGTTTTTTTTTCTCCTGCCTACAACCACAAAATTCATTTCCATATAAATGTCTAACAATAAATACAACTTTAATTTACATGCTTATTTTCTTCTCAGTTGCAGGGTGTTTAGAAAATGGAATCTATTCCTGGAAATACAATTACACATGTTTCTTTGTGACAAACACATGGTCATCCTTCAAGTCTCCACTTAAGTGTTGTGATTTCACAGGAAATACTTTGTTGTCCACTGCCACAGGTTGTTTCTTGGAAGACTGAGACATTGAGATGGAGTTTATTGGCCTGAATATTATTTAAGGGATTAGTTGGAATCAATACTTTAGAAGAAAGGGAAGGAAGCATGATGGGGCCAAGGAAAAAGTTGATCTACGATGCTGGCTTGATGACTGCCTCAGCTGCAGGGCAGGAAACTCTGGAGCTAAAATGGTCCATCAGAGTTGTACTGTGTTGGTTCAAAATGTTTCAGCCTTATAAGTCCACTTCCATCAGTCACTGGATATGAGCCACCCTAAGAGGAGACTGACCCTTGATAAAATCTGTCCAAAAGTAAGGCAATCCCTGAAGCAAGTGACAATGGTAGGCAATCACATTGGCAACTGATATCCTTACCTGTAGAGCTAGATGACCCTTCACGGTTTTCACCACAGCCATTAAAGCAGAATTAGTGGAAGTGTTTTGTATAAGCCTATTTAAAGATTTTATTTATTTATTTATTGGAGAGCGAGCGAGAGAGAAACAGCATGAGAGAGGAGAGGGTCAGAGGGAGAAGCAGGCTCCCCGCTGAGCCGGGAGCCCGATGTGGGACTCGATCCCAGGACCCTGGGATCATGACCTGAGCCGAAGGCAGTCGCTTAACCAACTGAGCCACCCAGGCGCCCATGTATAAGCCTATTTAATTCCAAGGGGACTTTTGGTTTTTCCACACATTTTAATTTACTTTATAAAAAAGAAAATGTCTAAAGAAATTTGAAAAAAAAATATAAATCTAGGATTTGTTAATTTAGGATTCTGGGTAATGTTTGTTATTCAGTGTATTCTTTCTGTACTTTAAAATATTTTTAACAAAAAACAAACACAATATATTAGTTGTTTTTTTTTTTTATTAGTTGCTTTTTTATGCCTCCAATATCATGCTATGTTTATCCAGATCATGGTATTTGCCAACCTTATTGTAATTTTCTATTTAGTTATGTATTAGTCATTATTCTCCAAATTTCCATAAGGACAAGTTCTCCCTCAATTAAATCTTTGGACCTAGGAAAATGCCAGAAACATAGCACCAAATCCAAATTTGCTTTTGAATGAATGAGAATTGCCGTATGTCAGGATCCAAACAAGTAATGGAAACTTGCCACTTGAGGCCTCCACATGCCTTGCCTATAAATCATGAACCTTACATATTTAGGAGGTAAAAGATTGCTCATGAATGGACCTGAGGCACAAAATCCTATTAGAATTGTCAAACTGTACTCTTGTTTCCAAGAAGGAGAATCACTTTCATCTGAGTTTCTCTCTCTCTCTTCAACACTTCTTTTTGATCCTATAATTAACTTGGTATTTGTATATTGATATATTTAACTTCTGAATTTTTAAGTCTCTCTTCAAGAATTTTTACTAAGATTAAAACTGGGCTATCTCAGGGCACATATTCCATGCAAACCAGCCCATGGGAACCTACTCCAACAGCTAGACTACTCCACCCACACCCCATCCTAATGTCAGAATTTAACCATTACAAAATCACTGATGAGCAAGGACCAAGAGTGACGTGAGGAAGAGGGGAATGTGTTGACATCTGATAGTGGGTACTGAAGAGATTCACTTCACACTCTGGCTTAGACCTTGTATTGAAAAAATTTAGGATTAATTTAATGGAACCAACCTATTTTTTTCCTGGGGTTTCTATGGTTCCATATTTGGGTAAGCATGTCATTAAATGTTCAAAGAAAAACTTCTGCACTCTAATAGCTAAGTCTTAAAGCTGTATTTGTGAACTCAAGTTTTTTTTATGTACCATATTCACATACAACTGTTCCAATTATAATTTAATATTTTATATAAGTTAATTCACTTTGTAACCTATTAACTCTCATTCTCACCAGTAAAAATCAGCCAATACTTTATTATTATTATATATTAAAACAGATTTCATGAAAAATCACTTTATGTATTATCAAGAGAATGTGCTCTATATATTGTAAAGTACTCTTCTAAAGATTATTTTAGTTATTCTTCTTTCCTTGGCCATTTACATCATGAACAGCTTAGAACTAGAGATTTTCAAACACAATTTGAAAAGCATAGCCCTAAAATTCTCACATTTGGTGAATTCATGAAGTTCTTGAACCTTAAATACAAGAACTACAGAATAATAATAATAATAAAAATATTTTATTATTATCTTACATAACTTTAATGAGCAAAATTTCTATTTCTTGCTGAGAATCATTAGTGAAAATATTAAAAAGTGTTGGGACTTAAAGTTAACCATGAGAATCTTTTATCATCCTGGATAATATTCAAATCTGTCAGTTTGCTTTGAATAAGATTTATAGTGGGGAAGCTGGAAAGCTGAAAACCCTTATTTTCTCATGAAATCATAGGGTTAGCAGAAACCGAGAGGTCATATAACCCTATCATCTAACTTTAAAGTTGGATTCATCCAAACTACCCCAAACAGATGAAATTCTGTTCTATTTTAAGACACCCCTATCAAAGGAAATTTTAGCTCTATTTTCAGAGATATGTTTTCAGTACTAATAACTTTAACACAGTTGGAAATCTGAGCATTTAAGGCAGTGCTATAGCTGAGGGTAACTCAAAATGTGTTGAGGGACAATGTCTTATTCAATCTGATATGGAGAAAGAGACAAATTGTAAAACATCTTACAAAGGTAATGCTTAAATCATCTTTACCTTCAATTTTCTAAACAAAAAATCTCAAGTTACTCAGCAAATTCTGAAAGTTTGTAAAGACTTTATAGTCTTTAACAGGTAGAATTTTGAAATACAAATAATTTTCACATATTGAAATAATTTGCAATTAAAGACTTTATAGTCTTTAACAGGTAGAATTTTGAAATACAAATAATTTTCACATATTGAAATAATTTGCAATCAGGAAGCTTTCAAATATCCAATTTTTCACACTCTAATTCTCATTCTATTATTTTCATTTGTATTACTCCATTTCATGAGCTATCATAAGAAAAGAAATGGCCATGATGTATTCCTTAAGTTTATGGCTTTGCATTATTTATCAGATATCCTAAGTATAAATATTCCCATTCAGGGTAGAAATGTATAGTTTTTTGTTAATAGTTCCTTTTGTCTTTTTACTATGCCACTTTTGTTGACCTTTTGAAGACATTACATTAACAAATAAAAAGGTTTTTGGGGAAAATGGTTAATGGCATTATGGTATTAAGACAATCTGAAATATTTTGACATGAAATATTGGTAATAGCTAAAGAGCCTCACAAATCAGTTTTTCAAATCAGTTTTTTATTTGCTTCATTTTACAGTAATGGATATTTCCAATATCTGCATTGTTCATGCAGTTAATTTTTTTTTTTTTTTTTTTTTTTTTTAAGGGGTAAAATCAGTGTAGAGACTAAAGCTTTTCAATCAGTGAAAATATGTGGAATGGCCAATCTCTAAATGCCCTTAACAATTTCCTTTCTCCTGGTATCAGTTTCAGCCCCCTTTCAAACTGAATCAGAATCATTTTTGTATCAGATCCTGTAGAAATGACATTTTGTATAGGATCCTGTAGAAATGACAGACTGTTCCTTCCAAGGCTAGATGGCAAAAGACATTGTTTCCACCTTGCTCTCTCTTGGTTCACTAGCTCTGGGGGAAACGAAACTTCATGCCATAAACACACTCTAGCAGCCTATGGAAAAGGTCACATGTCAAAGAACTATTGACCTCCTGCCAACAACCAGCACTAACTTGCCAGGCATTTGAATGAATATCTTTGGAAGCAGATTCTAGCCCTAGGTAAGCCTTAAGAAGATAGAAGTTCTGGCCCACATATTAACTGGGATCTCAGGAACTGTGAGCCAGACACTAAGATCCACAGGAATTGTGTGAGATAATAAATGCGTTGTTTTAGGATACTAGGTTCCTAGGGAATCTGTTAAGCAGCAATAGATAACTAATACATTTTCCTAACTACTCTTAAGGAATAAGAGGAACAGATTGCTTCATCTTCTTTTCTGATCAAAAAAGGAAATCATCATTACCTTGTTCTTTTTTTCCTCTTGTTCTCAAATGTCAGTTTATGATTGGAACTTTACTAATCAGATAATATATGAAATAAAAAAAAAATGAAATTGACAAACTCAGCTAGACATGGAAGATGTCTTTGGTATAAACCACTATCTATAATTTTCTAGGGACATGGACACATGTAGATAGGGTTACTTAACATAGATAGGAATTTTGAAAAGATGAAAAAGATTAAACAAAAACCCCAAATCTGTGATTTGTAGAAGACTCCGATTTGGAGAGTTGTTTGGTAAATTTTGCACAGATTCATAGACACAAGATAGGTACATATACATACTCATGTAACAGTTTTATTTCCTATAAGATATAAGTTCTGGTATGCAAGTAATGTGGGGAGAGTAATTAACATAATCACTCAGCAGACATCATAGATTACCTGGAACTCACATGAATGAATCTAAGAGCTAAAATGTAGTCTGTTTACTAAAGTGCACTCACTTCAACTCCATATAACTTGTAAGGTTATACACTATACTCTGAAACTACCAGAGTAAGGATTTTGAAATTAACCTGATTTGACTTTATCTAATCAATGTATGGTTGTATTATTATTAGTTTTTCTTATTTTTGTGTCTTTTAGATCATAGACTTTACTTGAATATTTCTTGCTGGTACCTTTCTTGGCTGGAGGTTCCTTCTTTTTTTTTAAGTTCCTACTCCATTTTCCAAGATGGGGTGAACATGGAGAATTGGAGAATTTGCTCCAACAAATGTTCTCAGTACTTTTATGATTTTACTTATCAAAAATAAATCTTTACTTTGTAAACTAATTGGTGTTTACTTTACAGTAATTTTTACAGTAGGCAAAGGCGCTTGGACATTGCATACCCAGGGGGAAAACTGTTCACATAAATGATAATGGAATGGTAACTCTGAAGGTACACAGCAAGTAACTGGTGCAAGTCTATACATGGCAGCCCTTGTGAAACACTTTTTCTTAAAATACAGTTAGTCACTTATAACAAACCAATGTCTTGAACATAACATTCCTTTCCATGGAGATAAAATGACACTTTAAAATTTTATACTTCTATAGTCCTGTTTCTAGATTTTCTTCTCAGTACATTGATTTGTCTATTTTTGTAATTTCTGTATTGTTCAAAGTTTTTAACTTGGAATTCTCTTATTGTCTATCCTTCTGATGACTTTTTGGAGAATTTTATTAAGTACAAGAGAAATCATGGGATTTCTATTAGACTTGAATAAAATATGTGTATTTTGGGGAGGAAAGGAGACCATATAACAATATTGAGTTTATCACATATAGAAAAGAAACTTTTTATACTTCACTTTCAATAACCTACTGGTTTTCTTCAAGCAGGTCACACTTATTTTATTGTTACTTTTTATAACTGTTTTTGCAGTTTAATGAATAGCCTCCCATGTTTGTGTATGTGGGTGCACATGTGCACACACTTTTTGGCAATTTACTGGTTGAGTTAATTTTCCCAGATTCTGATTTTGAATTCTAGTTTTATTTAGAAAACTTATTCTCTACATGTGAAACAGTTTACATATCATAGGGCCTTGCTTGAAGGAGATTCAATCACAAGCAACATTGGAGTTTTTTGGGAGCTCATCAAAATGCAGACTCGCAGACCCCACCCAAGCTATATTCATTTAGCAACTACATTTTGCAAGATGACCAGGGAAATATGGACGTACATTAAAGTCTAAGAAACAGGATCATAGAAGGTATTCCTTATCTAAAAATGAATCATCAGTAAAGTCTTTTTTTTTTTTTTTTTTTTTATCAGTAAAGTCTTTAGGGGAAGCTTTTCTTTGACATTTTGTATTATATCTATTATTATTAGTTTATTCATATTTTATTTTTCCTGCCTCCATCTTTGATAGTATGTAATATTTTTGTAATGTTACACAAACATACACACACACAAAAACATCCACACGTACTTTTGACAACATATTTTAAAGAATTTTCATATATATGTGATTCATGTTCAAAAATCAATTTCATATATATTTATTGATTATTATTTTCATATATATGAATTTCCTTTCTTTAATACTTATCAGGCATGACAGATGTTTATTCATTTTAATCTTATCACTAAAATTCTGCTCTATTTTTTTTTCCATGTTTAAGGAATAATTTAGATATCACAAAATGAGTTCTATTTAGATACACGATTTGATGAATTATTGCAGACACATATAGTCCTGTAACTACCACACAATCAAGATATAAAAGGTTTTCATCACTATAAAAAGTTATGAAGTGTGTCTTTGTAGTCAGTCTCCTATGTAGTCAATCTCCTATCTCACTCCCACCTGAATCATCTGGCAACCACTGATATGTTTTCTGCCCAATTGTCTTGCTTTTTAAGAATATTGCATAAATGGGATAATATAGGGAGTATAACAACCCACAAGCTTTGGTTCGACACAGTTTAATGGCAATTTTAGCTCTAGAGCTCCCCATGGGGTGAACCAAAGGAACATTGAAACTCAGTTTCTCTCTCTGGACAATCTTGTTTCCTTCTCCTGCCTTCCACAAGTTTTGTTTCTCTAATAAACATCTTTTCCACCAAACCATCTTTCTCCCCCTCCACAAGGTAGAGACCTAAAACAGTAATCAATAGAAGTTTTCCTGGTGGAGATGATACCTAAATAAAAACTTGAAGGATGACTATATTCTGAAAAAGAGAAGCCTTTGTGATAATGTTTCTAGAATGGAAACAGTCCTTGTAAATAACCTGCATCAAATAATAGAATGGAAATTTAAGCTAAATTCATATTTTAGATAAATTCTTCTGTGAGAATGTATATTTTGTTTGCAGAGAGGAAATAAAAAATGAGAATCCAGAAAAAAATTACAGATAAAAATAAATTATTTTTGTTTAAATGTAATCCTGACAGGAAAAGTGTGAAATAAAATTAAATGGAATCTAAATTCATTCCATTGAGAGTTGAAGTTATTATAAGATAATAAGAGGTATAATGTTGTTTAGGAAGGGTGGGCAGGGTTATTTCTTTAGTTTCTCCCTATTTGGGGAGGAAAGAATTCAGTCTTTCACTACTAAGTAGGATGTTGGTTGTAGGTTATTTGATGAATTTTTTTGGTTTAATGAGAGATTTTATTTAATTTGATGTTGAATTTTGTTAAACTCTTTTATGTAACTAATGAAATGATGATATAGTATTCTTCTTTAGTCTCTTGATATGGCCAATTAATGTTTGGTTTTTGAATGCTGAACCAACCTTGCAATCCTAGGATAAACCTATCTGGTCATGATGTATTGACAGATAGGCTTAAAAAATGTGGGAAAAAAAATATAACACACTAACCCTAATCAAGAGAAAGTGAAATTAACTATATAAACAAACCTTACGAAAAACAGATTTCAGAAAAAGGAATATTACTAAAGATATGGGATGTTATTACATATTAATAAATAAAGCAAAAAAATAAATAAATAAAGCATTCACAAGGGAGCATAAAAATCTAAAGATGCTCTTAATACAGAGCCCCAGAACACAAGTATAAGAGCAGGAAATAACTGAAAGGAAATGTAGGCAAATCTATAATCATGGTGGATAATTCACTAGATTTCTCATTATTTGAAGGGAAAATAAATTAGGCAGAGAATCAGTAAGAACACTGAAGCATTGAGCAACACTAACAACTAACAAGCTAAATAGCACTGATAGACTACACTGACTTAAACAACAGAAAATGTATTCTTTCAAGCTCACATGGGACGTCACTAAAATAGACCATATCCTGTACTGTGATGCAAATGGTGTTCGTTTCAACCAATATTGAAGAATTACAATCTTATGAAGTGTTTCCCATATCACAATAGAGTTCAGTTAAACATCAATAACAGAAAGAGGTCTAGAACCTAATCTTATCCTATCTCAAAATAATTGGACACTACTACTATACTTCTAAATATCAAATGGGCAAAAGAAGAAGTGACAATAGATATTAGAAAAAAATAAAAAAGGACAAACAAACAAAACATATTCAGGCTTGTGTGGTGCACCTAAATAAATATTTAGAAGGAAATTTAGAGCATTAAATACTTACATTAAAAAGAAATAAATTGTCTCAAATCAGTGATTTCAGTTTCTGATACATAAAATAGCCTATTTTCAAATTATAATTTAAAATCAAGGTATAAAACATGACTAGCATCTTTTCTATTTTTATCAGTGAACTTGAAAAACACTGCAAAAAAAACCCTTATTTTTGTCATTTTAATTCTAACATAGTACAGAAAATTTGATAATTAGAACACATACTCAAGACTTTTAACATTTGTTCTACATTTGCTTAGTGAATCTGTAATTTTGCCTAAAGTATGTGTAAGGTTTTCAGGTTCAAGAAATAAATATATATTAATATTTTTATTAATGAAGTTATTATACATAATATGTAACTAATCATATATTAATTATATATAATTTTATTTTATAATAAATACAATATCAATTGATAAATTATATATACACAACTTAATTAAGTTATAAAATTAATGTCATTGGTGTAGAACAGATTAATAGATTTTATTAAACTTTTCTAAGATTTGACTTTTTGAATTAACTTTAATCTATATTGTATCTAACAAATAACTGTTGTGGTTTATGCCATTAATATTTTAAAATGTGGCTAATGTTCCCTAAAGATATACCAAAATTAAACAAAGACAGAGTTTATGCCATTAATAAATTGTGCAATGTCTTTTTTCCTCCCCCTTCCATTTACACATCCTGATCAAGGGCTCCTCTGTTTTTCATTATTACGAGACCTTTGTGTGCAATTTCAATAAATTGGCAAAGTATGCTTTTTGTCCATCATCTCCCTGGACCTGAATTTTATTCTTCCACTGGCAGGCTCTTCTCTATTTCAGAAATCTATGTCCCACACAAAAGTGTAAAAAACTACCCAGAATTGAAGTACTGAATAAATAATGTACAACTATTCATATGCGTTACTTCCCCCTGAATATGTGCTTTTAAAGATGGCACCTTAACTGTTTATTGGAAGGCAAATGATACAATCCCTTAATGTAAAAATTAAGTAATCTTGGCCAAAATTTAAGAAATATGCCAAGAAAACTGGATCTTTCCCGTGGGTAGCTTATCTTTTAAATGTAAGATCAGACAAAGCCTTTTCTCTGCCTTCTTTCAGAAAAAGTCCATGTTCTAATGTTTCAACTAGACATCCCTTCGGTATAACTGAGAGGACTCTGACCTCTTGAGATTGACACATGATATGATGCCATTTGAGTTTTTTTTTTTCTGTTTAATTAATTTCTGCTATTAATTGATCCAGTAGCCCCTCTTACTACCCTCAGAGTATTTATTTTCAGAAACTAGAGTTTTTATAAAGTATATTGATAATGCCATAAATTATATTATTTTTGTCATTGATATGTAACATTGTTTTCTCAAGGTTTTTGGTTCTAGAATTTCAGTTTTCTAAATTAAATGCAGTATGATAATGATATTGCATATTTCATCAGACACCTTAGAAAACATGAGTCATTTTATCAATTACAAAGTCATGCATTTTATGTACACAACACTAAGGATAAAAAAACACTGCTGAATAAGGTATAAAATATGAAAAGTTTCTATTGTTCTATTTCTTATCATCAGTCCCCGGTGTAAAGACTAGTAAAACATTGCAAACTTAGTCTCTGTTCATTGACATTTTTAATCTAAGATAAGGGAATAATAACAGTAGTACACACATAAACAGGGTATCTCTAAAATGGTGAATTAGTATCAATAGCTTAGCAAAGATAGCAGGGAAAAAAAGGTGAAGGTAATCAAAGTACAAAAAAACTAGGAAACTTATAAATTGTGCATTAATTATGTTCTTTGAACTTAGAATATTCAAGAAATATTCAAGGACTTAGAATATTCAAGAAATATTTAAATGAATAATTGAATGGCATGATTGAGCAATTTTTAAAGGTAAAACATGGGGATAATATTTGTACATTGTATTAGCAAGGCAAACAACATTTCTTGATTCATAAAAACTGTCTTTGTAAACAGATATTCTCTACTTAATATGTATGTATATAAACATATGACAATGTTTAGCAAATTATTTCTTACCTTCCTATACTATTTCAAAAGTTGCTGACTATTTAAAATAGATATCCTTTTCTAGATTATATGCCATTTAGAGAAGACTTAACAATTTTTTTTTTTTTATTTTGATGATAATTGTTAGTAAATCTAGATTTCAGGACTCACTTCCTATAGTTCAATCTAACCCCTGGATGGTGGACAAATTAAGCAAAGAATTAAGAAAATGATTTAAAATATCTTTATTCCAATAAAGAAAAGGCTTTTTCAAGGTTGTATCTTCAGGTGACTCCAATATTTGTTCATTTTGTGAAGACATTTACAAATTTTTAAAACTGTAGGTATTGAGGAAATATACTCTTCCGGCACACTTTTTGATTCATTTCATGCCCATTTTGTTCTTTCTTTAACTTCCCTATCTCACATAGAGAAAAGACATCTAGCCTTAAGAGAATATAAGAAAACCAAGAGTAGTTTGATAAACTGTTAAATTGGAAATAGCTAAACCCATCAGTGGTTGTGCTAGATACTGCTACTTTCTCTTATTTGCCTCAGGCTCTAGCCATTCTCTTTTCAATGTCAATTTACCTTGCCCTATGGTCAAATACAGATCAAGCTTGCTTTCTACTTTCTGAAAATAAATAGAATTAGTTAAATTAATCAGATAATCATTGTAAGTTAACTCATTAAATAGTTAATGAAATATCAACCAAAAAACAAAACAAGCAAGCCCTACCACTACCAAGTTAAATACAAGTTTACTTAAGACATTGGTCTTTAAACAGGTAGGCATACCCCTGGGGCTACACAAATTTTCCAAAGATAAGAGTGTACAAACTATCTTAAAGAAATCAGTCCAGATAATCTACATCTATATTGTATACTAGCACTCCTTTCGTCCTTCCACTTTTGCAAAATTTCTCCCGCTTTACAAAACAAAAACATTCTTCTCACCTGGCATTAATCTTTTTGTGGCACATTACTCCATATATAAAAACTTCCAGGGAATCAAACAAAAGGGCAACAGGAAATATTATTTTCAAAGAAGACTCCTTTTATGGTTAATAAAGGCACGTAAACCACTCTGAGGCTTTTCTATATAAGCATGGTTTTAGAAATGGAACTTCACCTTGTATACTGTTAAATTCAATCTGGTACGGAATACGGACAGTGGGAGATTTTACAAGGAATATATTGCCGTTATGGAAAAATTTAAGAGCAAAGCAAAGAAAACGTTGATTTTTTTAAAGTGTTATTTTTTCCATAAATTTAAACATAGGAAATTCTCTCCTCAGCTGTAAGTGCAAAATAGAAAGTACCTTCAAACAGCAAAAGAAATTCAAGTTTGTGACACTGACATAATTAAATGTAACTGAATGTTTTCAAAACTATCCTTTTTAGTTATGTTGAATATGACTCAAAGATTTTATACACTTTGTTTTATATGTAATATGTTCAATATTTACAAATGTACTTACAATCTATTTACCCAAATCAAATTATGAAATATTTATTCCAATTACAATATAATCCCATTTTATTTCTAAATGTTTACTATATTCTAAGTTCTAATAACAAAACTATAAATCAAATGCTATTTGCTAAAGCTATTCATTTAAAATAGTATAGGCCTTGGAGCTCCCAGAGGCTCAGTCCGTTAAGCATCCAACTCTTGATTTCAGCTCAGGGTCATGAGATCAAGCCCTGTGTCAGGCTACATGCTCAGAGTGGAGTCCGCTTGAGAGATTCTCTCTCTCCCTGTCCTTCTGCTCATCCCCTTGCTCATCTCTCTTTCTCTCTCTCTAAAATAAAAAAATAAAATAAAATAAAATAGTATTGACCTTCATCTTTAATTAATATATAGAATTTGATTATGATTTTCATGAAGTTAATGGAGTTATAACTGAATTTTTAGAACTAATCCTTAAACATTTTTTTTTTTTTTTTTTTAGATTTTTTATTTATTTATTTGACAGAGAGAGACAGTGAGAGAGGGAACACAAGCAGGGGGAGTGGGAGAGGGAGAAGCAGGCTTCCCGCGGAGCAGGGAGCCCGATGTGGGGCTCGATCCCAGGACCCTGGGATCATGACCTGAGCCGAAGGCAGACGCTTAACCGACTGAGCCACCCAGGCGCCCCTCCTTAAACGTTTTTAAAGCAGAATACCAGACATCAACACACTCATGTCTAAAGTAATTACTACTAAAGTAATAACATGCCTTATATCCTAATTATTATTTCGTAGATATCCTATAAACTTAGATATATATTATAATTTTTTTGGAAATTTAGTATTATGGAACAATACTTATATTAATAAAACTTATTACTATGTTAGACTTGTTAATCATGATTTAGTTCCTATCAGTAATATTTTCATTATTTTCATTGTATTTATGATATTTCATGCTATAATATAAATAGCTTTATCTGCTTCATAAATGATGTTCTTTTTTGTTTGGCAGGAAATATATCAGATTTGGCTGATTGATACAAGATTGAGCATTGACAGGGAGAGGCAAGATGGTGGAGGAGTAGGGGGCCCTATTTCAACTGGTCCCCTGAATTTAGTTGATATCTACAAAACCATTCTGAACACCCATGAAATCAGACTGAGATGTAAGAATATATATCTGTATCTCTACAAGCAGAAAATCTCTAATGGTCATGAGGTATAAAGGTTAGAGTCGTGATTCTGCAGGCAGATATCAGAAGACAAACAGAAGGGGGTGCTGGGGAGGTGATATAACACCAGAGCACAAAAATGTCCTGTGCTGGTGACCAGGCACAGATTTGCAGACCGGTAGTGGCAGGGAAAGGACTTAGTGCAGCCCCCAGACAGGATCCAGGAGCTGCGGGTGCATGCCCATGAACCTGGGGTGGCTCATGGTTTTAGACGCACAAAGGGCAGAGACACGCCCCAGCCCTGGGATCAACCTCTGAGAGAGTTGCTCTGGGGCGCACCACCATGGGAGACTGCAGTTTTTAGGAGCGCAGACAGAAAAGGAGTCTCTCTGTCCTGGAGAGCTCAGTGAAGAGCAGACTATGATTTCTCTGCTCTGGGTCAGAGGTTCGGGTGCGGTCATTTCTGATCTGACTCTCAGAAGAGACAGAAGAGATGCGGGAAGACACCAGAGAAAAAAAGCTCAAAAAACCAGTTTCCACTGAGCCCACCCCACCCCCCCACAGGGGCAGGGCAACTCTGCTCAAGCGGGGTTGCCTGAGTAACAGTGTGGCAGGCCCTTCCCCCAGAAGACAGGCTGGAAGAACAAGAGGACAACATCCCTAGGGTCCCTATAAAATGGGTGTGCTTGTTTGGATTGTGGTTAATACTTTGGACTCTGTACATTCCCTCAACCACCCCTCAAGAGAATGACTAAGAGGAGGAACTCCCAACAAAGAAAATAATTGGAGACTATGGCCTCTGCCACAGACCTAATGGATATGGATATAACAAGTCATTAGAGATAGACTTCAGAGTAGCAATTATGAAGTCAATATCTAGGCTTGAGAAAAATATTAGTGACAATATAGAATCTCTAAGGGCAGAAATGAGAGCTAAACAGGCCGAACTTAAAAATGCTAGGAATGAGATGCAGTCTAAACTGGATACCCTGACAGCCAGGGTAAATGAGGCAGAAGAAAGAATTAGTGAGCTAGAAGATAAGATGATAGAAAAGAAGGAAGCCAAAGAGGCCTGGAATAAACACCTAAAAGCCCAAGAGATCAGACTGAGAGAGATTAAGGACGCCATGAAAAGTTCCAATGTCAGAATTACTGGGATCCCTGAGGGGGTGGGGAGAGAGAGAGGACTAGAAGATATATTTGAGCAAACTGTAGCTGAGAACATCCCTAATCTGGGAAAGGAAACAAGCATTTGTGTCCAAGAGGCAGAGAGGACCCCTCCCCAGATCGATGAGATCAATGTCCTGACATATAATAGTAAAACTCACAAATCTTAGAACCAAGGAAGCAATTCTGAAAGCAGCTAGGGGGAGGAGATTTCTTACGTAAAGAGAGAGGAACATCAGAATAATGTCAGACTGATCCACAGAGACCTGGCAAGCCAGAAAGGGCTGGCAAGAAATATTCAGGGTACTAAATGAGAAGACTATGAAGCCAAAGATACTTTGTCCATCAAGGCTGTCATTCAGAATGAATGGAGAGACAAGGAGCTTCCAGGACCAGCAGAAACTGAAAGACTATGTGACCACCAAGGCGGGGTTCTATAAAAGAAGAAAGACCCCAGGAGAATATAGACCAGAAATTTACAGAGACAATCTATAGAAACAGGGCTTCACAGGCAACATGATGGCACTAAAATCTTATCTTTCAATAACCACTCTCAACATGAACAACCTAAATTCTTCCATGAAATGGCACAGGGTTGCAGATTGGATAAAAAGACAGGACCCATCCATATGCTGTCTACAAAAGACTCATTCTGAACCTAAAGATACATCCAGACAGAAAGTGAGGGGATAGAGGACCATTTTTCATGCCAACGGACCTCAAAAGAGAGCTGGGGTAGCAATTCTCATATCAGACAAATTAGATTTTAAGCTAAAGACTGTATAGTAAGAGATACAGAGGGACACTATATCATTCTTAAAGGGTCTATCCAAAAAGAAGATCTAACAGTTGTAAATATCTATGCCCCCAACATGGAAGCAGCCAACTACATAAGCCAACTGTTAACCAAAATAAGGAGACATATTGATAATAATACACTAATTGTAGGAGACTTTAACACTCCACTCTCAGAAATAGACAGATCATCTAAACAGGAGAGCAACAAAGAAACAAGAGCTTTGAAGGACACATTGGACCAGATGGACTTCACAGAACATTCCACCCTAAAACAACAGAATACTCATTCTTCTCAAATGTACATGGGACTTTCTCCAGAATAGACCACATACTGGGTCACAAATCAGGTCTCAACTGATATCAAAAGACTGAGATTATTCCCTGCATATTTTCAGACCACAATGAAAAATTTTGGAAGGAATTGAAACACTTGGAAGCTAAAGACCATCCAGCTAAATAATGTTTGGGTCAACCAGGAAATTAAAGAAGAACTCACATGGAAACCAATGAGAACAGAAACACATTGGTCCAAAACCTATGGGATACTTCAAAGGTGGTCCCAAGGGGGAAATACATAGCCATCCAAGCCTCACTCAAAAAAGTAGAAAAATCCTGAATGCACAAGCTAACCTTACACCTAAAGGAACTGGAGAAAGAACAGCAAATAAAACCTAAACTAAGCTGGAGAAGAGAAATAATAAAGATTAGAGTGGAGATCAATGAAATAGAAACCAGAAAAACAGTAGAGCAGATCAATGAAACTAGAAGCTTGTTCTTTGAAAGAATTAATAAGATTGATAAGCCTCTGGCTAAACTTACCCAAAAGAAAAGAGAAAGGACCCAAATCAATAAAATTATGAATGAAAGGGAAGAGATCATGACTAACACCAAGAAAATAGAAACAGTTATTAGAAATTATTATCAGCAACTATATGCCAATAAATTAAACAACCTGGAAGAAATGGATGTCTCCCTGGAAACTTATAAACTACCAAGACTGAAACAGGAAGAAATTGACAATAGACCAATAACCAGTAATGAAATTGAAGCAGTAATCAAAAACCTCCCAAAACACAAGAGTCCAGGGCCAGATGGATTCCCAGGGGAATTCTACCAAACATTTAAAGAAGAAACAATACCTATTCTTCTGAAGCTATTCAAAAAATAGAAATAGAAAGAAAACTTCCAAACTCATTCTATGAGGCCAGCATTACCTTGATCCCAAAATCAGGCAAAGACCCCATCAAAAAGAATTACAGAATATATCCCTGATGAATATGGATGCCAAAATACTCAACAAGATCCTAGCCAATAGGATCCAACAGTACATTAAAAGGATTATCCATCATGACCAGGTGGGATTTATTCCTGGGATGCAAGGGTGGTTCAACATCCACAAATCAATTAGTGTGATAGAACACATTAGTAAAAGAAAAGACAAGAGCCATATGATCCTCTCAATTGATACAGAAAAAGCATTTGACAAAATATAGCATCCTTTCCTGATTAAAACTCTTTAGAGTGTAGGGATAGAGGGAACATTCCTCAATTTCATAAAAACCATCTATGAAAAGCCCACAGCAAATATCATTCTCAATGGGGAAAAGCTGAGAGCTTTTCCCTTAAGATCAGGAACATGACAAGGATGCTCACTTTCGCCACTATTATTTAACATAGTACTAGAAGTCCTAGCATCAGCAATCAGGCAACAAAAAGAAATAAAAGATATTCAAATTGACAAAGAAGAAGTCAAACTCTCTCTCTTTGCAGATGACATGATACTTTATGTAGAAAACCCAAAAGACTCCACCCCCAAATTACTAGAACTCATACAGCAGTTCAGTAATGTGGCAAGATACAAAATCAATGCACAGAAATCAGTTGCTTTTCTCTATACTAACAGTGTAACTGTAGAAAGTGAAATTAGGGAATCGATTCCATAAGATACCTAGGAATAAACCTAACCAAAGGGTAATGGATCTATCTGTACTCTAGAAAACTAGAGAACGCTTATGAAGAAATTGAGGAAGACACAAAAAGATGGAAAAACATTCCATGCTCATGGATGGGAAGAATAAACATTGTTAAAACGTCTATGCTGCCCAGAGCAATCTACACTTTCAATGCCATCTCTATTAAAATACCATTGGTATTTTTCAAAGAGCTGGACCAAATAATCTTAAAATTTGTATGGAACCAGAGAAGACCCTGAATTGCCAAGGAAATATTGAAAAAGAAAAACAAAGCTTGGGGCATCACGTTGCCTGATTTCATGCTATATTACAAAGCTGTGATCACCAAGACAGCATGGTATTGGCAGAAAAACAGACACATAGATCAGTGGAACAGAATAGAGTCTCCAGAAATGGACCCTCAACTCTATGATCAACTAATCATCAACAAAGCAGGAAAGAATATTGAATGGATAAAAGACAGTCTCGTCAATAAATGGTGCTGGGAAAATTGGACAGCTATATACAGAAGAATGAAACTGGATCATCTCTTACACCATACACAAAGATAAACTCTAAATGGATGAAAGACCTCAATGTGAGACAAGAATCCATCAAAATCCTAGAGGAGAACAGAGGCAGTAACCTCTTCGACCTCAGCCACAGCAACTTCTTTCATGACACGTCTCCAAAGGAAAGGGAAACAAAAACAAAAATGAACTTTTGGGACTTCATCAAGATAAAAAGCTTCTGGACAGCAAAGGAAACCATCAACAAAACTAAGAGGCAACCAACAGAATGGAGAAGGTATTTGCAAATGACATAACAGATAAAGGGCTGGTATTCAAAATCTATAAAGAACTTCTCAAACTCAACACCCAAAAAACAAACAATCAAGTCAAAAAATGGGCAGAAGACATGAACAGACACTTCTCCAAAGAAGACATACAAATGGCTAACAGACACATGAAAAAAAGTTCATCATCATTAGCCATAAGGGAAATTCAAATCAAAACCACATTGAGATACCACCTTACATCATTTAGAATGGCAAAAATTGACAAGGCAAGAAAGAACAAATGTTGGAGAGGATGTGGAGAAAGGGAAACCCTCTTACAGTGTTGGTGGGAATGCACGTTGGTACAACAATGTTGGGAAACAGTATAGAGGTTCCTCAAGACATTAAAAATAGAGCTACCCTATGACCCAGAAATTGCACTACTGAGTATTTACCCCAAAGATACAGATGTAGTGAAAAGAAGGGGCACATGCTCCCCAATGTTCATAGCAACAATGTCCACAATAGCCAAACTGTGGAAGGAGCCGAGATGTCCTTCAACAGCTGAATGGATAAAGAAGATGTGGTTCATATATACAATGGAATGTTACTCAGCCATCTGAAAGGATGAATACCCACAATTTGTTCAACATGGATGGAACTGGAGGGAATTATGCTAAGTGAAATAAGTTGAGCAGAGAAAGACAATTATCATTTGTTTTAACTCATATGTGGAACATAAGGAATAGTACAGATGACATTAGGGGAAGGAAGGGAAAACTGATAGGGGTGAAATCAGAGGGGGAGACGAACCATGAAAGATTATGGACTCAGGGAAACAATCTGAGGGTTTCATTGGGGAGGGGGTGGGGGGATGGGGTAGCCCGGTGATGGGTATTAAGGAGGGCATGTGTTGTAATGAACACTGGGTGATATACGCAAGTAATGAATCATGGAACACTACATCAAAAACTATTGATGTACTGTATGGTGACTAACATAGCATAAATAAAAAAAAAAAGATTGATCATTGACTTTGCTAATGTAATGTGGTAGGCATATTCATTCTGTGCACTAGACAGATATATACATACAATATTTTGACAAAAGTATGTGAAGTGCAAAGAATATAAAAATAATTTGTCCAAAAATATAGTGTTGATATAGTTATATTAACTTTTTAAAATTAATTTATTTTTTTTTATTATGTTCAATTAGCCAACATAGTTATATTAATTTTAAAAAAAATGTATCAACAACTCCTTCTAATGAAATCAGGCAATGAAGTTGCCATGGACTGAAACACAAATTGCAGACATTTTTATTAGCCTTGCTAGAGCCTTTTGTGACATGAAATTAACATGGTTTTACTGAATGGGTACAAATCCTTTATAGATATATTGATTTTAAATTTTTGTTTTTAACAAAAAATAAGGAAAAACTAAAAACTTAAGAGATTTCAGTTTTTATATTAATGTGACATGCCACTATTTCAAGTCTGAATCATAATCTGGGAAAAGTTTAAAGAATTCAGGGGCTTTACTTTAACAACCCCCACCTCTTTATAAAAGTGAAAATAAGTAACAAAACTGATTAGAAACTTTATCTCTGTTTTTAAAAATTCCAATTTAATTAATGTACAGTGTTATATTAGTTTCAGGTGTATCATATAGTGATACCATAAGTCTATATATTACTCAGTGTTACTCATGATAAGTGTACTCAATCCCCTTTACCTATTTCCCCCATCCCCCACCAACCTCCCCTCCAGTAACTGTGATTTTGTTCTCTATAGTTAAGAATCTGTTTTTTTTTGTTTATCTCTTTTCTCCTTTGTTTTTGGAGGAGGGGCTTGTTGTTCATTTTATTTTTTTAATTTTTTTAAAAATTTTAATTCTAGTATTGTTAACATACAGGACTGTATTAGTTCAGGTGTACAATATAGTGATTCAACAATTCTATACATTACTCAGTGCTCATCATGGTAAGCATACTCTTTAATCCCCATCACCTATTTCACCCATCTTCACACCCACTTCACCTCTGGTAACCATTTGTCCTCTGTAGTTGAGTCTGTTTTTTGGTCTGTCTCTTTTTCTTTTTTTCTTTGTTCATTTGTTTTGTTTCTCAGATTCAACATATGAGTGAAATCATATGGTATTTATCTTTCTCTGACTAACTTATTTCACTTAACATTATACCCTGTAGATCCATCCATGTTGTTGCAAATGGCAGGATTTCATTCCTTTTTATGGCTGAGTAATATTCCATTATATATTTATTAGGTATATATACATATATACACATATGTATGTATGTATAACATACATATATATACATATGTACATATGCCACATTTTCTTTTTCCTTTCACATATTGATGGACACTTGGGTTGCTTCTATAATTTGGCTATCATAAATAATGATGCAATAAACATAAAGGTGCATATATCTTTTCAAATTAGTGCTTCCACATTCTTGGAAGCCCTATCTCATTTTAATAACATATCATTAATCCATGGACTCTTAAATATTTTCTCACTGATCTCATTAAGAGATTAGGTTGCAATAAATTGTACTTACTGTTTAATAATTATTAGTATTTATAGCATACTTTTCATTTCATTAAATTATTTATAATATTAATAATTCAATTTAGCTGATTTTTTTTACTATCTATAACTTTAAACTCACAAGCTTGTTGAAAACACCAATATATTAATTTGCCTATTTTCACTGTAAAACTATGGTTACCAATAATTAGTCTTCTTACACTAAGATACATGAAACTAGAAAAAATTCTGTGGCATGAACGAAATGGCAATATATGTTCAAAAGGATAATGTAAAATTGCCGACTGTTAAAGAATCTATTTGCATATATTTTAA
Source organism: Halichoerus grypus (assembly GCF_964656455.1). Classification (NCBI taxonomy): domain Eukaryota; kingdom Metazoa; phylum Chordata; class Mammalia; order Carnivora; family Phocidae; genus Halichoerus; species Halichoerus grypus. Next base: position 26,424,865 of record NC_135714.1, read on the forward strand.
ATGTTTAATGTTGTATGTCAAATCACTATGGTAAAAGAATGACTTAAGAGTTTACTACATTCTTTAAAACCCCTATGCCAGGCACTAGACTGTGAAAAAGTCATAACAACACTCAAAACAAAATTCTTACTCTGAAAGCTTATGTTATATTCTAGTTGGAGGTAGGGTGAATATTTATAAGATTATGGATTAAGTATATTAATAAATTATATAAAAATGCTTTGACAACCAAGAGGAGGGAAGGAATAATACTGCCACAAAGATTATAGCAATATTACTGCTATAGTGAACTAGCTAATGACATTCATACAAGGTATTTTATTTTTACAGCATGTTATGTAATGATGAATATAGTGAGGCAGTTTTGAACAACTTTGAGATTGACATGATATTTGCTAACTTGGTAACAAATACATTTCTTGAAGTCTGTTGATACTTTAATATATTATTCTAGGTGTTGTGGATAAATTTACTTAGTTGATGCTTATTTAAGGAATATTATACAAACATTATTTAATATAAGTGATAGAAATATATCAAAGTTGCAGGAAAATTATGTTCCATATATTTATATCATTTCATGTAGGCTATTCCTCAGTGGTGTGAAATACTGTATCACTTTTTTCAAAGGAAGTTCTTTGCCTTCCATTCATTCTCTCTCTTCCCCTTCCCTGGGGCTGCAAAGTGTACATGTAGATGATTGAGACAGTTTTAATCATGTAAATGAAGAATATGCCCTACAGGATAACAGAGCAAGTTAGAAGTAATCTAGATGCAAAATTACATTATATAGTAGAACACACGTACCCATCCTGGAATACTCAGGTATCCTACACTGTACACAGAAGAAAGAAAGCTCTGTATTGTTTGAACCACTGCATTTCTTCTTTACAACAACATACCCTATGACAGATTCCTTTCAATTTATTGATATAAGGGGAAAAGTCTGTTGATGGGTGAAAGGTCATAAAAGTATTTCAATTTAGAATGAATGGGAAAAGTTCCAATTAATTCATGTGGGAGAATGTCATAATAAGAAAACCCCATTCATGTTTTATAGTAAAATTCAGCTTTCTGCCTCAAAAAAAAAAAAAATCACATATAGTTTCTATTTTTGAAAGTATATTATTGAGACAGGGTAGGAAAGGTAGATGGCATATTTATAAACTTTTCAGGAATGAAGTTACAGAACATTTCTCCAGGAAAGATGACTTTTGTCATCACTATTTTACTGAGAAATTCTACATCATCAATGCCTCATCATTTTGGTGATATACGATACTAATAAAGCATCATGATGACCATAATGATGTATATGTGAGTCAAAATATATCAGCACAGTGGTATCTCTGAAATGATTTATCAGGATAGTATATCACTATGGTGGATGTTACATTGATGTTGAAGTACCAGCAAGAAAACACCCCTCAGACTTAAAATTCTTATTTTCATAATAAATGTTTTATTTTCATGAATCTATTTTTATGAAAAATGAACTGCTACAGTATGTCAGGTTGGTAAAAAAACACACAAGAAATTCAAAATATTAAATCTGTGTTTTTACTAGCATGGAACAGATAACTATTATATAAAGAAAGATTTAAGTACAGAAGTCACATGAACTGGTCAATTATTTCTGGAAATATTTTACTCCCATAATCCAATTAGATACAGTTAAAATTTGGTCCCAGACTTCCAATTCCTTTTTTTTTTTTTTTTGTTAACACATGTAGTAGATTAAACTTATATTACTTCACAATGATATTGTAAACAGAAGCTTTATTTTCAAATTTGTTCTTGATAACCATTAAAAAGTTATAACTGAATATCAAAACACAGACGTCCTAATGAAATTATCAGCCCTAGGTGATAAGTGACTGTATGTGTTCTCCTGATTCTCTGAGAGCTTAAAAACAAATGAGCAAAAACAAACACAATACAGAAATTCATGTTTTTATTAATGTAAGGCAGTGCCATTACCTAGACCTAGACGATAGAATTTACATTTACCAAATTGTTGAAACAATACTGTTCTTACATTCACTTTTCATTTTTATTTTTTACAGTTTATTTTTATACATCCTAGTGGCAGGTAAAATTTCACTGTCCCGTGGAATGCTGTAGGAGTGTGACTGCCAGGACTCTCATCTGTGGTGGACTGGGAAGGAGAAGTGATAGCGCCTGTAGGGCTTCTGGCTTTTGAGCTCTACAGAGGAAATAGTAACTCCAAGTATTGTAGGATTAGATGGTTGTTGCTAAATGTCACCTATAGATGCATAAGGGAAAATGGCAGGCACAATGTGTTAATCAGAAAGGTAAAGTATGGGAGAGTCTCCTTGGTAGTACTTACAAGATATTTTTATCTCTTGGACCCAGAGGACACACAGAGATGAAGTTCAGGCACAAGATTCAGGTCTCATACAGCTATAACTGCCAATCTTGAGTCTGGGAATGTAAGACATATCAAGACATGCATTTGGTGGCACCAGCAGTAATCCATTACAAAATGGACATGGTACGTATAAGATTGGGCTCAAGCAGCACAAATAATGAGACTGTCTTGACTCCCTTTCAGCTCACACCTATGGCCTTATAATCATTCCCTATAACCAGCTGACAGAGGTAGAAAAAGGCCAAGCTTGTCACGTATAACATTTGGACAAGTATGTGGGTGCAAGCTGAAAATTTACTATTTGCTCTACAGCCCCACTCAAGGGTAAGCCTGAATGACAGTGGTGAGGGGAAATCTAATCGGACACAACTTCGAGGATAGCTCCTGATTATCTACTTGGTTTGGAAAGAGAAATCACTCAAGGTAGCGATAAAATTGACCTTATGGGCAGTGGTTAATGTCTTGGCTTAATATATAAGAGACTGAAAACAGCAAAATTAAGACATGGGGAAGAGATATGTTAATGGACATACCAGATTAGGTACAAAGTGTGAAAATCTTTTTATTGCACAATAATATCCCCCAGAGAGCAGTCACTAGACAGAAATATATATTAAAAAAAATATATATTTCTAAAGGTCTGTTGGATATTTCCAATTTGAAAATTTGCAGATATTTCAAATTGTCCAAAAATGGATACATCATGTTACTTCTTCAAACTTGCTTTTGTTCATTACTTTATTAATGTTACTTAATTTGTAACACAATGTTCTAGATTTTGGGAAGGTGTATCAGGATAAAGGTCAATCTCCTTGTAAGGTTTCTGGAAATACTGGATCAAGTGTTCCAGTTGTATGTCAAGAGAGAGTTTTTATATAGGCTTCTTATTGAAATGAATAAGTCACAGGCAGAAAAGGTACAGTATAAAGAATATAGTCAATGATATTGTAATAGTGTTGCATGGTGACAGACGGTAGTTACACTTGTGGTGAGCAAAGCATATTGTATAGAGTTATTGAGTCATTATGCTGTATATGAAATTACATATCTGAAATTAATGTAACATTGTGTATCAACTACACTTAAATCTTAAAAAAGAGAGAGGTGGGGGGAGAATTTGAAGTAACTATGAATATATTCAAAATTAATTTTGGTATGCCTGTCCTCTATTAGGAAGATAAACTTTGTAGGGAACACATACAAATAGATAATTGGGAATGGGAAACTTTTCATGATAGCAAGAATTGAAGTTACAAAATCAAAGAAAATACCTGGCTGAGAATTTTGTCTTCAAACTGGAATCTATAAGAATACTGGGATTTTCTTGAACATTATATGGTTTCTCCTGTACTCAAATAAATATTTGAAAAGCTTGCTTTTAGCTAAGCAGTTTTAACTAAAGCAGCTAAAAGCAGAGGAATTGAAAAGGAACATGTCTAAAAAATACTGCTTTTGACAGGGTGCAACGTGTATCCAGGCAACCACTGGTCGATTAATGATCCCTCTTAATACCTACTAGTCAGAGCAGCCTGAGTATAAAAGTCAAAGAACCTCAGCTTAAATATATTTTGTATGAGCAGGTCATAGTAAATAGTTACTTAGTGTTCAGTCATTCACGAGTCAACCATTAAATATGTAAGTGTGACTAAGACTGGAATTTTGTCCTCAAGGAACTTTTAGACTGCAATGTTATGTAAGCAAACAGATGTGAACGAAGAAGATAGTTCAGGAAAGGAATTTATTGGGATTGTTCTTGTTGAATTAAGATTAAATTTAAAGAAGTTGATATATATATATATATATATATATATATATATATATAAATTAAATAAATTGAAGTAAACAGAGAAAATGTGTGATCCCATTAGGAAATAAGATGAATTCATAGTTGAACAATTTTTTGAGCTTTTTCCTAAAGTTAAAAATCATAAAAACTGATTTAGTTAATCTAAAAAAGCATAATTGACCATTTTTTTACATCACTGCATATTTTGTTTTGTTTTTTATTTTGGGAGATTGGCTGTTTTGGGAAGAAAATACCACCAAAATCAATGATTAAGCACTTAGGTAAAGAGGCTTTTCAAATTTATCAAATTCCTATTTTTTCTTTTTAGAATGTGTTCTTTGAACATATTCATCCTCATATAAATTTCTTATCTTAGAATAATTTACAAACAAATGACACTTCATTGCTAGGAATGAACTAAGAAACATAACTTGTTTAACATATTATTTTAATGGCTTACATTATTTCAGTGTTAGCAATCTTGGAAGCATGTGATTTAATTTTTAAGAGACTAATTTTCTGATATTATTTTTATTAGGATATTTCAAAGACAGTATTATATTAGAAATGTACTCTGGATGTGTTACCAAATTCATATAAAGAGAACAGATGAGAACCTCAAGGTCAAAAATCAGGTGTTAATAAGAACAGAGTTTTTCAAAGCTTTCCCAGCTCTTCAGTTGAATCCCCAGATGTTCCAAACTTGTAAAGGCAAGGAAAAGGGCAAAAAGAGGTTATTGCATTCAGGGTTTATATATACTGAGGATCATTTTATTGTTGATGCTATTTTTAGATACTTTATATGCCAAAGATAATGGATGACTTTTTTAACCTTTATTTTCATATTTTATAAATATATATAACTATATAACATATTTGTAACTATATAAACATAGTTATATGCATATATGGTTATGCTTTTTGTGAGTAGAATTTTGAATTACATGAATTATTCATTTAAAACTAAATAATGGAGAATTAAATCTTATGTACAAGAATATGAAGTCACATCCAAAAATGGCTGATGGGAAAATATAAAAATAGTATTTCAAGCTGAGCATAGCATCACATTTGAATATCAAACAAATAAATTGACATTGCTATACAAATTACAGTGAATCTAAATTGCTTTACCAAGTATAGATGACACTGTCACCTGGGTAACAGGCTTGTAAGTTATACATAAGGAATTCGCATTAGATTTTAGAATCCTTATTTCTCCATATTCCCAGCTGCACACACGCAAAATAATAATCAGCTTTATTATTTATAAGAAACCATTTTGGCATGTTGTTTATATGTGTGTCTGTGTGTCTCTGTGTGCAAGTATGGCAATTCCTACATTTCTAACCCAAGAAAACAATTACAGCTATTTAAAGATTGTTTTAAAAAATTCTCAGCCTCCATAAGTTACCTCCTTGGAAAAGACAATCAGTTATTATTTCTCCAGACACTAACTGAAACCTAGCAAACTGTACTTTTGTGATTCAAGTCTTATACTCCTGTTTCCTTGTAGGAAGTAGAAAACATGCAAAGTGGTGTAATGATTTAAACTTTTTTGTTTCAGAAATACCTTTTTCTATTGTAGTTATTACTTCTGTTATAATAACAGATGTTATATTTTCACTTACAGAGACTATAATATCAATAATTAAGTTCCCAATCCTATATAATTAAGGTTTTGAAGAGTCAAAGTTGTCATTTTATTTTAAGAATCAAGAGCAGAGAAGGAATACCAATCTCCTGGTAACAAAATGCAGTTGAAAGAGAATGAAAGAATGGAAGACAAAGAAAGAGGGAGAGAATTAAAAACTAAAATTAAATTAGGGTTAATGCAGTAGAAATGTACTATATTTGAAATAAATTTCTAATTATTCATTAAAGATTCTAGGTTTGTTTTGTACTGAGGTAAAAGAAATTTGATCAATATAATTTCTCTCATAGTTTTTAGAACACGGGAAAGTAATAATAAAAGAACTTACATGGAATATAATATAGAAAAACAAAACCGCCCTTATTTGCATAGAATATTGCATTAAGTGATAAACATTTATATTTTCTTTCATACTAAGATCAGTGATAATTTGGGTTCTTTGAATATTTAAATATTTATTATTAGCACTAGAAATATTTAATTTGAATGAGTGTCCCCCATGGAGAAAAGGTGTGAGGTGTGCTCAGTATGAGATATTTTTTGTTTGTTTCTAAATTCAGATCCACTAACTCTCAAATATGTTCTCCTGGAAAAAGTAATACTAAGAGTTTGGGGAATAATATCTTGGGAATTGTGAAAAGATTATTTTGGGGGGTTGCTTACATGTTAACAGTGAAAATTATTCTGTAATTTTTATATAGTGCAAGATAACAAATGTTAAAGTGATAAATGCCTGTAAGTCACAAAATGAGCATCCCCGTGCTGAATATAATAAAGATGCTTCTTAAAGTTTTCCATTATACATTATGCAATAGCAACTATCCCCTGCTTGTTATATTGGCAGAATCAAATATAAATAGAAAATTCTATTTAACTTTATTAATTTGTTCAGAAATATACTTGCTTTAGAGGAATATTCTTTAAGAAAACATGCTAGTTTTGGAACTTAATTGCAAATAATGGTCATGTAGCCTAAAATTTCTTCCTAAAGTAACTCATTTTTAAGACTTAGATGCTCCATTGTTGAAACATGTTTAAATCACAGTTTGATTTAAAATGAATTATAGTAACAGTTTTCAGAAAATATATGTTGCCACTTTGGCACAGTGTTTCTGTTTTAATCCTTGGCCTTAATTTTTTTGTCCTTGATTTCTGTGTCACAAAGTTGAGAGGATGTAGACAGTGATTAATATAATCTGAAATCTAATTCCTCCTGGATAGTACTGCTTCTGCCTCATTGTATTAACTCTTCTCAGAAACATGCAGGTGATTATCTTCTTCCAAAAAAAAAAAAAAAATGAAGTCAAGGTCAACGAAAGTCTGGTATATGTATGGATTTCATTTCTGAAATACTATGCACTTTTGGAGCATAAAAATTGTATTGCATATAGAATAAATATAATGCAACTTACCCACAGCTATTCATGGAATTTCATATAAAGAATAAATAGCCATAGAGGAGCCTTCCTAAATCCTTTTCTTTAGAAACTTTTTATAGTAAATTATAGCATCAAGCAAAGACAATGACACCAGGTTTATTGCTTTACCTTAAATGCTTATTCCCTGATATTACATTTCAGAAGAGTTATGAAAGTAGAATATGTTATCTTTATGATACAAGTGGGCAGTAAGTATATCAATGGTAAAGATTGTTGTTTTTATAATGTAAGAGCTTAATTTAGCATGCATATCTTTAAAATCATTATGCAAAATAAATATAATATAGTTGTATTTACAAAGTAAGTTTACTCTGAGCTATGTTAAAATCAAATTCAGGTTGCATATTAAAAGGCTCATTAAGAAAAAGACTTCATTTAAGAGTTGATTATTTCTCAATGCAAGGCCTATAATTAATGGAAAGTTATCAAACATAGTTCATAGAATCATGATTCCTTGTCACCAGAAATAATATCTAGCATGCATTAACTGTCAGGTATGGTTCTGAGTATTTTTTTAGATGTATTAATTAAGTCTTCCAAACAACTCCTTAGGTAAGAACTGTATTTTCCCCAATTTGTCTATGAGGAAGAAGAAAGGTTGAGTAACTTGTTCAAGTTCACTACCATGTGATAAAGCAGGCCTAAATATTGGAGTCCTTGTACTTGACCAATACTCTGTGTGGCCTATGCTAGAACGTTCCATTCTTTGTGCTAGTCTAATCAATTCTTGGCCAGCAGTGGCCACGCCATGTAAGTACTCAATGAATTTTATTCTCTTACTTCAGTTTGAGACCTACTTAGCATAATCTCTCAATGTCCTCTATTTTCATGGCAATAGAGGTGTCATTTTTTATATGTCCAACGTTAGGTAGAGCTCATATGAGTCTGTACCCACTGGATGGCCCACAATGTTGCTTACAGAGGTATTGCTGATTTCTCTAGTGTCCCTAGTTGACAAATATTTTGAATATTTTTCTTAGTGACTCCCATCAGATATAGAATCTCCTTCATCTTCCTTTATGGAGTCAGAAAGTAAGAAAAATTTTAAGAGAAAAATCTGCCTTCAAACGATAACCTAAAATTTAATTCAGTATATCCTTCTACACATCTGTTTTAAAGCCTTATAATTTATGATTAGTTATTTGTTATTATGAATATGTCTGTTATTATGGATATCAATGATACAAATATTTTTAATTTACGATATATAAATATTTATTTATTAATGCAATTAACTTACATAACAATATTAACTACCAGTGTTTGTGCATAAATGTATATAAATGATTGCATAAAACCTGGCAATATAGTTAGACGTAAGTGACTTTTAGTCTTTGTTATTGTGACTGATTCAAATTTGGTATTTAAGGATTAGCAAAATAATAAGAAAATATCTTGTTATTTTAAATACTGGAAGATTTAGAGGATAATTCATTTATTTGACAGCACTTGGGGCAGACATGCCCTCTTTTTCTCAGCTGTTTGCCTTTTGCATTTCTGTCCTCTGTCCACAACTCAGGGCCTTGGTGAATTGTTTGAATCCCAGGGAAGGTTTTGCATTCGGGTTGAAACATTTTTTTAAACTATTAGGTTAATTTTTTCCTGAGGATTTAGAGAGATCTTTTGCTATAGTTTTATCTAAAATGAATAAACATTTAAACTGTTTGTTAGAACAAAATTTATTTATTTTTTGTTAAAATGATGCTGTGATAAAAGATATTTGAAACATCCCACAGCAAGAAATATAACTGGGACATGTTTGGAAACATATTTTTTTAAAATTAGGACTGTGTCAGAAAATTCAGGATATGTAGTCAACAAACTAAGGATGTCAGAGACAGGAAAGTGAATCCAATATAGAGCAGAGATGTTCATAGAACACACACACACAGATTACTATATCCTTTTGTCTCAGTGCTGTACCTTTAAACATTTCTATTATGGTAATTTATTTCAAGAGTTGATTATCTAATCAGTGTTAGTTTTCTGACTCAGGTGTTTATATCCTCTCAAATTTCAAACACCATGAAAAACACTTTTGTGACATATAAATTTAGAGTATATGTTATTTGGCCACAATTTTATTCAATATTCATAAGTTTCCAATACCTCTTTTTCTGCCTTCTTTTAATTATAAATATTGACCCAAGATTCATCATGGTTAACAAATACTAGAAGTAGCAATGTTTCTCAAGGTTCATGGGCACCTAGAAGTCCACAGAAGTTGTCCTGCAGCCCAGGAATTTTTGAATATTTATTTTTAATTTCCTAAAATTTTAATCAAAAGCATATGTGCTTCTCACAGTTATCTATCATCTATCTATCATCTATATCTCTTTTTTAAGATTTTATTTATCTTTTGAGAGAGAAAGAGTGTGTGCTCACGAGGGAGCATGAGGTGCAGGAAGAGGCAGAGGGAGAGGGAGAAGCAGGCTTCCCGCTGAGCAGGTTGTCTGAGCAATGCGGAGCTAGATCCCCGGACACTGGGATCATGAACTGAGCCAAAGGCAGATACTTAACTGACTGAGCCACCCAGGCGCCCCTATCATCTATATCTTTGTTGAACATTTTCTTCCTTGTGTGTGTGTTCTTTTTGTTTCTAATCACTAGCCAAGGAATATCACTTAAATTATCAAGAGGTAATGTGGAAAAGTTATCAACTTTATACTGCACAAAGGGATTCCTGCTGGTGAAGGCTGAACATTTTCTTGGCACTTTGGAAAACTTCAGTGTTTTTTTCATAGTATAAACAAAGAAGATTGAGCAATAATTGATCCAGCATTTTACACACAGAAATATAAGAATGACCAGGTTAGATGAACCTATGTGATAGAGGTCACTACCATATGTATATTTTTAGGAGTGTTCATTTCAGCACATCAATAAAATAGTTTATAAATTTATTGGTTTTATAGTATTGCTCACTTTTAATTTGAGAACTACATTGGTTTTGTTGTTCAGTAAATGGTATAAGCATTAAAAGTTTATTTCTACTTTTATGTGTATATATTTAAATAATAATACAATAAAGGGTTCCTACCTGAACGTCCAGGAAATGCATTTTGCTTTAGAATTTAGCAAATAATAAGCAAATGTAGAAAAATATTTTACATATCAAAAAAGGGGGAAATTATAGTATTTTAATGTAATACAAACTTTTGCTATGACATGTACTTATATTTTGAATGTTAGGTAATACATTAGGTTTACATAAACTATAAAAATTACTATGTTTAAAATTTTATTGTAGGCTTAATTTTCTACCCATTAAAATAGAAACTATTTATTCTATAACTACCTTTCTTAAAAAAAAATAATCACTTTGGTGTACTTGGCATTCCTCTAAAGTTATTGGCAAGTTTACAGAATATAACATGTAAAGGATAGGGCTTAATATAAAAGAATGGAAATATTTTTAAAATAGTCACCTTTGATTTAACCCCATGTTAAACTTACCAAATATGGTGTTAAAATTGAAGTCCTTATAAATCCCGAACAATAGTGTTCATCTTGGAGTTCACAGTTTCTTGATATATTACGTTTAATTTCAGTAGCCTATTAAAAACTCAGAGGTAGAAAAGATGAAAAAGTATTGAGATTCAGCTAAAAATTTTCCTGACTTTAGGCAAGTAGGGTTAATTTTAATGAAATTAGTTCAATGAAAATAGAGTACATATTACTGTTTTCCAGGAAGGGCTACAGAATTAATATGGTTTCTTAAGCCTGAAAAATGATTTATGGATGGAATAGGTTACTAAAAATCACACCACCACTCTATTCAACATTACTGGAAAGTTAAAAGTGAAAGGAAGCCACCTAGTTTAAATTAATGTATATATTCTTGTGCTTCTCTATATTCCAGAATGACTGCATTAATCAAACAATGGGAGAGGTAAGAGTGAAAAATAATTTAAAACAAATCTAAAGAATTATAGAAAATAATAATGACAGAGGTTGAAAAATATTTCCAATGTAAATAATTTTATTTATTTACTTATTTCCTTATATTTCAGATTTTTTTCTTGAAATTTATCAGGAGTGACTGAAATAAAAAATATAATTGTTTTCCATCATCATGGAAACGGCTTTAAGAGAAAACTGGTCAGATGAATATTACTGCTTCCCATTTTCAACCAGTGAATAGTTGCCATTGATGAAGACAGCCAACAGTCTGTCAAGAATGCTCAAGATATGTTACAAAATACAATGTGCCTGTTCACAGGGGGATAAATAACTAGGAAATAAGTTATGTGAACTTCTTGATTTCATCATGCAAGACAAGCACAAAAGCACCACCCATGCCTCTGAGAACACTGGACCATGCACCTTGAAAAGCTTTGGCTCCTTCATTACAGGCAGTCTTCCTTCAGCAGTCAAGCTGTCTGTGTACATGATGTCAGTTCCTTTGCTGACAGACTGCATTATCATAGGGCAACAAACACCGTCAAAGGAATAGGAAGTCAACCCAGCAACCACTGTGATTGATGGGTTGTGCAGCTGATGAAGATGTGAGCATTCTTGGGATCTGGAAGCATTCTCTTTGCAGTGTCATAGATACCAAAGTAGGCAGCTCGGTAGATGATCGTACCCTGCACATATTAAAGCCTTGGTACAGGCCCCTTAATCCCATCAGGTTTGTAGATCTTAACCAGTCACTGGGGCCTCTGAATTCCCTTTCAGCTCCAGCTTTGCCCGTATCAGCTGCTAGACGGGTTCTGGCAAAATCAAGAGGATTCACAAAACGGAAGGATGTGGCTCCACGGGCACCACCTGATGCCAGATTCCCTGCAGAACCCAGTGCCAAAACTGGGTTCTCTTGTCCACACCACCCAGGAAGATCTACTTGTATTTATCTTTTGAAGTCAAAGTTGTGAGCCTGGGTGGGGAAGGATCTGATGACATTGGCCAGATTGCCATGCCAGAAGGACAGGCACCCTTGCTCCTTGGGTATACGAACCAGTCTGTAATGCCCTTGTGATTTGCTTGATGGCATGCTGCACCTGCAGCAGCAGCAGCTTGACCCGCTCTCTGGGCTCTACTGCAACCACTCCACCCACCAGGAGGTTCTTGGTGAAGGACATAGTGGCCTCCACCATGTTGAAAGGAAAGAGCAGGTGGGCAACTGAGGGACTGCGGTAGGAACCACTGGGACTCTGGGCCTCTGAACTCCAATGTAAATAATTTCATTTATTTATGTATGCATGTATGTATTTATTTATTTATAGATTTATTTATTTATTTATTTTGAGAGAGAGAGCCAACCTGAGCAAGTGTGGGAGAGGCAGAGGGAAAGGAAGAGGGAGAAGGAGAGAAGTTGACTCCTGTCCAGTGGGAGCCCCATGTGGAGCTGGATCTTACCACCCTGAGATCATGACCTGAGCCAAAATCAAGTGGGAGGCTTAACCGACTGAGCCACCCAGGCACTCCACAAATGTGAATAATTTTAAATGGTGTAAAGATACACTGGGATTTTTTTCCCCAATATGTAAGAAAGAAAGAATAAATAAATCTTTCAATCCAAGAAAGAGCAAGGAATCTCACATTTATTTAACAACTGGTATGTACCAGGCATGGTCCATATATTAAAGCATTCAAATAGAGTTCTTGATGGATAAAAATATCTAAAACACATAAAACCCTGGAACACCTGTGCATAGCACCTGGTTTTCACTAAGTTTTAGCCCCTCTTTTTCTTTCCTTTTTCTCCTTTTCCAGCCCAAGATTATTATGATGATTTCAGATAAAAGATGTTTTCCCAATGCACATAGCAAATTATGTTATTTAGCGTCATTATACACAAACAATATGGACACTTTATGCAAAGCTTTATTTTCCAAATGCATGGGTTCTGAAACTTATGAATATTGGATTACCTGAAAGCCTGTGCAAAAATATAAGGCAAAATGGGGAAAAGAAAATAGTGTGCAGTGGTTTATCCTAAAAGAAAGAATAAGGTCATAATCATGAAGCTAATTATGTGATTACATTTCTCTTGATGGTGCTTTTCAAAGAATTGGGAGTGGTTTATTAAAATTGAGAATTCCTGGGGCGCCAGGGTGGCTCAGTAGTAAGCATCTGGCTTCGGCTCAGGTCATGATCCCAGGGTCCTAGGATCGAGTCCCACATCGGGCTCCCTGCTCGGCGGGAAGCCTGCTCTCCCTCTTCCACTCCCGCTGCTTGTGTTCCTGCTCTCGCTATCTCTGTCTCTGTCAAATAAATAAATAAAACCTTTAAAAAATAAATAAATAAAATAAAATAAAATTGAGAATTCCTGCCAACATGCAAAGTTATACAGATCTGATAGTACACTTGCAAATGGTGGAAAAGCAGTAAAAATATTAATGATTTTGAAAAAAAAATAGTGTTTTGACAAAAAGACATTGTAATATAGAAGGAAGGTCATAAACACAATGTTAGTAAACTAGCAGACACCGTGGGTATATGAAAGAAGTCCCTGATTATATGTCAGTACCCTGTAATGGAAGGTAAACCTAAAGATACAAGTAGTAGACATTATATGGAAGATTGTGTCTTGTGATCTGATCTGGCTTCATTATACTTTCTGGCCTCCTTTCCTTTCTCCAAAAGCATTTTCTTTCCTCACCAATTTAACTGATAGACCACCTATTATTAAGTTTCAGATTTCATGGGGAATACAATATACTACAAAATAGAATATATTTTACAGAGTAAATACATAGTTAGAAAGAAATATGATATCTACATGTGAGAACAAGATGCCATAAGTGCCCAAGTGTTGCAGCTGGTTGATTTTGAAGAAAAAACATTATGAAAGGAGACAAAAAAGTGTCAAGGAAAATTAAAAAAATGAAACATGAACAGATGGAGTAGTGGGGACAAGATAGGAAATCACACTAAATTAGCACAAGAAGGTCAGAGCTACTTATAGGTAGGCAGTTGTTATCATATATATATTTAAAAAGGTGTTCTGGTTTTGTTAGATCTACTTTATGATTAGCCCCAAGTCTTTTCTTTCACATGGGATATCTTAACTGTGTGTGTGTGTAAATACAATATAGGACAGAGCACATGAATGTGCACATGCATACACATGTTTGATAAAACGTGGGCATGAGGCAGTTGTTTGTAATTTTTGGTCTGCCACAGGGTAAGTGTCCAATAATATGTGTTGCTTATATGAGCACTGTTAATAAAAAATGTGATTTGCCTTCACATATTCCAAATTAAATAATAAGGTAAAATTCCAAGTTGGAAATATTTCATCAGCCGAGCCATTCCTCCAATGCAATAACTTTAGAATGCTGTATATCCTTTGTTTTAAGTTGAAATTAGAAAGAAAGATGATGAGGTAGACATAAAAGGCAAAAGGCCACATAGCGCCCTCTGAGATGTGTACAGGGCTTTCTCCAAGCTGGAGAAAAGCAGTCTCTAGTGATGCTACAAATGTCTTTTTAAAAGGTGGCTGACACTGTCAGGTGTAGTAGGTGAGAAATCTATGTAATCTCATTTGATGTCGAATCCAAGGACAAAGTACAGACTTCATTGCCCAGAGCAGGACTGTTATATGAAGAGGACACTTCTATTTCTAGGTCTATCTCTCAGGAAATTTTTAAAATAAGGCTAAAATATGAAAAAAAAACACTACTTAAATTGTTTAAGATATTTTTTTTTGAGTAGTTCTTGATATGGGAAATTTAAATTAATTAGAAGAAAATACTTTGCATTATAATCTCTGTTAGCATTTAGAAAATTTAAAGAGTTGGGGAATGAAAAGTTAATGTGGAAGTCTAGTATGTAACTAAAAGCAAGATCTTAAGAGATTGACACACTAAGCCCTTATATATTTTATTGAAGCTTCTTAGGAAAATGAGTTGTAAGAATTTGCCACTGATCGAGCAGAAAGATGATGTTGATCAAAATCTAATAGGCAAAACTAAATAAGTTTATGAGAAGAAATCACTGGTACTTTCAAGTATATGACTATATGGTTGCATGAAATACATTTTTATAAGGTACAGAATTTGTAAAATGTGAAATAAATATATGTACTTTTTCTCTATCAAATTATAAGGGCACTTCCAGAGCTACAAAAAAAATGCATATTTTTTCTACAATGCTTCTGGCTGCTACCACATAACTCAAATTGTTTTCTTTTTCTCATTCCTTACTGTCTTGTTTATGGGGAGATATCAATGTCTAAAATATCTGCAAAACTTTTAAAAATGCAACAAATTGAGGGTATCATCTAACAGCAAAGGCAAATGGCCAAGGTAGACAAACATGGAAATGCAGCAAGGTTAAGGAAAGATTACTGTATATTTCACAGTGTCAAACAGTCAGTTCAATACATAATACAACAAATGTGAAATCTACAATGTCAACTAGAAATGGAGGCTGGGGATATTACAGACTGACATTCCTGTAATTAAGGAATGAAAAAAATAGCAACATTTCAGGACATAACAAAGTACACCATCTGGGCCTGCCAACTATAAATATTAAATATGGAAAAAGAAAGGACAAACAAAGCTAATATAAGCATCAAGTCATTTTGCAAATTCATAAAGAATCAAAGAAAATCAAAGAATCATTATAGCCTCTAAATGCTTCTAAGGGTAATTTGTTGATAAAAGGAGTTGGCATCACTTCATAATTTACAAAGGAAGATAGAAGACAGATGTCAGAAGCAGATGTACACTTCCCAGAAAGGGGAAGAAGGAACGCTGAAGCAAATCAGGATCATTTGCAAAATAGAGATCAGATAAACTGGAAAAAAATAAGGACTGAAAAAGCACTACTTCTACAGAGTTGGCTTAGTCTTCCTATCAAACTGATGCAAATCTCCAGGTCATAACCTCTCAAATTTGGAAGTGCATTGGTTGAGTAGACAAGTTATTGCTTTTCCACTCAATACATAGCATTATGCCAGGACAGAAAGACATATTGAGATAAAGAGGACAACTAGCTGCAGAAACCTCAAAAGAGGACCATTTATAAAGTGTACAAGTGTTCACACAAGTCAAAGTGTGTTGATAAATTCTTCACAAGATGGTAGAAAAAGAGTGATTCTTGTATCTATCAATCATCCATTAACTCAACTACTCATTCATCTATCCATCTGCAAATAATTGAGAGCCTATTCTAATTATAGCCTCAGACACAACATATTGAGAGTATTTTAGAGGTCAAACAGATATAATAAAAGGATAATTAATTTCAAGTAAGAGCTCTTTAACGTATTTGAAACATTGGATCTCATTCTTTATTTAAATGCATAAATGCAAACTCTACTTGTCTAATTATCTTCTGAGTACTTCAAAGTGAGAGTAAAATGAGAGCAACTGTACTTTCTTTCCTTAAATCATCTATTTTATAGGTGTGTGCGGATATGTGTATATATAAATATGTGTATATATATGCATATATATGAACCAAAAATGTTTCTGTATGTGTAATATATGTTGTATTGTGTGTGTATATGTCTGAAATATAGGTGTAAAATCTTTATTCTTAGATTCAGCAATAGAATTGGCCATACACACATGCATATATAGATGATTTTCAGCTGACAAAGTATTTGAGACTCCGCAGAACTGATCATAACTTTAACCTGTAAAGTAATATATATCTCTATACTCAGAATTATTTTGCTTGTGCACCTATCTTCTATCACTTACTCAAAGAAGGTAAACAATATGACTAACAAAGATTTTAACAAGTGGTAATATTGATCACACCTGCCCTCTCTTCTTCTTCTTAATGACCCTAATGATCTTCATCTTTTAGGACCAGCTGCTCAAGTCCAATCTATTCCACTTAGTCCTTCCTAGAAAGACAGGTTCAAACACATCCTCTTACCCCTTTGAACTTGCAAAATATTTAATGCCAATTTATCCCTTAGTAAACTAACATTATGAAAAAGCAAAGTGGCTTAAAAGAAAATATTGCATTAAAAAAAAAAAAACCAAAACCCACAGTTGATTCTATTTAGTAAATGTGTTTTTAGTTTACTGCCAGAGGTTTCACAGGCAGAGGTTTATTTGAAGCATATATCAAACCATACTTAATAAAAGCCCAAACAACCATGTAATATTCATCTACATAATCTATAGATATAAACACTTTCAAATCTCTGGCTTTATTGAACTATTCCTATTTGAAGTATATTGAATTAGGTAGTGTAACTGCCAAGTTTATAACGACATGAGCTCAGCTATGGCTAGTCACGAGCTATACTTCTGTGGGCTGTCAGTACAATCACTAAATGGGAAACTCAGTATGTAATATTCTTGATCTCAAAAGAACCAACTGAAAATAGAAAGGCTTAGCACAAACCCACATTAATATGTACAATTTGTGATGTGTGTGTGTGTGTATACACATGCATCATATTTTGGCCAGGGACAACACTGGTTTACGCCTACTGTCTTGTATGATTATCAATAGTGCCTCCTGTCTTATACATATAGCTGCCTATGTATAAATATCTGTAATATTGAAATGAACAAATGAAAGTTCACATGTTTTTTTTAAATGTTTTATTTATTTATTCATGAGAGTCAGAGAGAGAGAGAGAGAGGCAGAGGGAGAAGCAGGCTCCCCGCCTAGCAGGGAGCCTGATGCGGGACTCGATCCCAGGACCCTGGGATCATGACCTGAGCCGAAGGCAGACACCCAACCGACTGAGCCACCCAGGCACCCCGAAAGTTCACATGTTATATCTCTTTCTTCTGAGACTACTTCTTTCAAGTGTATCAACATGTTTACTTACAAATATGTACATTTACACTCATACAGGCACGCACACAAGTATATATTGACATAAATATATGTACTCTCACACACACTAATAGACAGTTCTTTACATCATAATAGGTCATGGGTATAGTTTTTGGCACATAGATTTCTCCCTCTAATTGTATATACAACATTAGCCACTATGTTAAGATATTTTTTCTGTCTTGAACTGAAAATGCTGATTTAAAAAGGAACATAGTGACACGCATAAGATGGAGATGTCTAGAAGTGATAAATCTATTTTTGTTTGGTGAAGTCATGGAGCTGATTAATAGTAAGAGCTATGAGTTGCAACCCCGCAATGAAAACACTTCTTAGGCTGCTAGATGAAGCTGGAAGTCCATCTCCCTAAAGGAAGGAGAGGTAAGTTGTTTATAAATGTATTCTGTATACCTGACATAGGATTTAACTTAAGCAAGAGCCTTCAAGTGATGCATTAAACAAATGGTGTTGGAGAATCAACTATATCACTTCTAAGACAAAATCATTTTTTTCAGACACTTAAATGTGTTAACTGTCCCTGGATGCTCCATCCGTAAACTAGGAGAATAAAAGGCAATAACAATTTGTGAAACATGTTAGGGACCATTTCCTCCCCATTTCGAATCAAAGGTGTTAACTGAACAGCAAAAATATGTAAAGACCTAGGAAACTAGCTGCTGTGGATAGAAGAGCAACAATAAGTTTCTTACAAGCTTTTACTGATCGCTGGAAAAAGACTTGTCTCCACTACCACACGTGAATCAGTTCAAGGTTCCTATTGTTCCCCTTTGCTGCTACCAGTCTTATCAGCATTCCTCCAAATACCCTCATCTACAAGTCTACTACCAGTTTCCTCTCAAGAAAAAAAGTCTAGAAAACAGAAAGTTGCTACCCCCATTGCCTGACAGGCAAAGTTGTGAGATAAAGGGACAAATCACCCAATTCCTTACCCATAATGTGATGTGAGTGAGTGGGGGAGAGTAATGGTGAAAAGGTTTGGGCATCAGATTCCAACAGGTATATAATGATTTAAAATGTGTTTGCTAGTGGGAACAGGTATCTGAACTTCATAAAAAGTTGGCTTGGAGGAGGGCACCTGGGTGGCTCCATCGTTAAGCATCTGCCATCAGCTCAGGTCATGATTCCAGGGTCTTGGGATCGAGCCCCGCATCGGGCTCCTTGCTCGACAGGAGCCTGCTTCTCCCTCTCCCACTTCCCCTGCATGTGTTCCTTCTCTCGCTGTGTCTGTCAAATAAATAAAATCTTAAAAAAAAAAAAAAAAAGTTGGATTGGAGGGCTGTCAACTTAGGAAATTGCAAGGAGCACATCTATCCAGAAAAGCAACATTGGAGGGACAAGAATTGGGAGCTAAGAGACTTCCTAAGGAGACAAAAGGATTCTGTGTGTGTCTGTTTGTATGCATGCATTGTTTCTTTCTTTTTCCTGAATGATATAATCAATTTGGAAAGCTCTCTACCACCCTTCCCTTACAACATGCTCTCTCTCTCTGGGCCATGATGTGAAGAGTGCCCCAAGAGGTAAGCAGTACATATCCATATTTGAAGTTGAAGATCTTGTATCTTGCTAGCTCTGATCCTGTGGCAAGATATGTTCTAAAGCTATAACAATCTGCAGACAAGTTCTTAACTTGGCCTTTGCCTAAACTGCAAAACCTATTTATAGTTACTGCTTCAATAATGTAGTTCCAAAGCAACAACTTATTAATGATAAAATGATTGCTCACATACATAATTCTTTAATGTGATTTAGTTGACATAAACACAATGTAACCACAGGAATGACAAAATAATTGACAAGTTATTTTCAAAATGAGAATTATTATGTTGAGTAGGATGTCCATTAAAAGTTGATTCTAAATTCAAAGGCTTGGTATTGAAAATTACTTCATGGATTTAAAAAGTCATTTCCTTTCTGCATGTATTTGCAAATATAAGTATTTTATATAACTTTTATATATTAATGGAAATTTTTGTATTTTATATTTTCTAAATGATCAACAGATTTTGTTGTTTGCTTCACTGGAAGATGAAAGAATTAAAGTTAACAGTAAATTTATATATATTTTTTTTTTAAAGCAAGTACCTGGCAAATAGTAAGCTCTCATAAATATTAGGTTACTGAAGGAATTAATTTTACATATCTAAACCTATTTTTTGTTCACTTCTTCATGCTACTTAATCATGGTATCAATTAATTAAAACATCAATAAAATATTTTGGTGATCTTAAAACAGTATGCATAACAATACAATGATTACAATCCCAGTTTATGCTCTGTTTCTTTCAAAAAATTAAAATTTCATCCACCACCCCTCACCCCATTAAGAAAACCAGTATTTTTCATTTTATCAAATACAAGTCAGAATACATTTTTTTATTCCTTAAAACCAAACATTTCAAAGGATATACTCAATATAACAGATATATCTATAAATGTCAGTAGATATATGTCATATATATATATATATATATATATATATATATATATATATATATAAATTTTAAAAGCCTCATCATCACCGCATATGATCAAGAGACTATGCCAGAGTTCCGAAGACAGTCTCAAATGAGAGTTCCCAAGTGTCCTGAACATTATTGCATAATCAAAATTATCATTATCATTTCATCTTTGAAAGAGACTACATCACATATTTGGATGTGTGTGATTCACTCCCTGGGAGCTGAAGGAAGGGTGGCCTAAACAGACACTATTTGAGGGACTCATGGAGGCATTGAGTGCTGAAGAGTAGAGGTTCAGATTGAGAGCCTGACCAAGACTATGAGGCACACCAATAACCAGGATCCTGAGCCAAGAAAATATCTGTACCAGAAAACTGAATTCTAAAAAAACTATGAAAAGGATTAGTAAACAAATCCTTAGAGAATAAGGCTGGTGATTTATTTTAGAATAATAAAACCCAGAATTTGAAGAGAGGTAGGGGTAGAATCATGGTTTAAACTGCTTAGGAATTAATACTCTTCAATTACTCATGTCTATAAATTGAACAGAAAACTCAGTAAGGCCTTTCTGTCTCCCTCTTGTAAATCACAACCACCCCTCCTCCAGTCCTATCCACTCATATTCCTTTTTCTCCTTTTCTGTTTAAATTTTTCTCTCCACAGGACTTATCAGCTTTTGAATATTCTATAATTTACATATTTATATTTTTAGGGAAGCATACTATAAGAAGTGTTCAGTCAAAAAGGTAGAAAACTGGAGGGTCTGGTTAACTTTGAAAAGTAGGTGTAAATGAGCAGACTGTGCTACATGACATAGGAAATAAATTCAGAGATCCAGAATTATCTGCAAGGAGAAAAGGAAGGAGAGGAAAGAGAGGAGAGGTTCTGTTGGAGTGGTGGAAGTTTCCATACTGCATTATATACTCCATGTATTCCCCCAAACAAGCTCCACAACAATAAACACAAAAATTTCATAGAATTTAATAAATCCACTCATGGTTGGTATAAATGACTTTCTTCTGTGACTCCTGAAGAGCTGTTTTCACATTGTTGGACAGGGGTAACCCTCAAGGACTGAAGAATACAAAGATAGATATAGCCCCGAGAATAGAAATCATGTAAAAATCCACACAGGTGTCTTCTGAAAGCTTTAGATAAGAAAGACACCTTTCTCCTTAATATTTTCAGTGAAATATCCAATATTTTAAGTTCTAATCCACAACACATGTTTTTTTTTACCTTATGACCAGAGAATAGGCCTTTAATTCCTGATTTGGTAACAAATTACTTCCTCTTCAAGATTCTTTAAAAAGGAAGAAAATAGGGGCGCCTGGGTGGCTCAGATGGTTAAGCGTCTGCCTTCGGCTCAGGTCATGATCCCAGTGTCCTGGGATCGAGTCCCGCATCGGGCTCCCTGCTCCTTGGGAACCTGCTTCTCCCTCTGCCTCTCTCTCTCTCTCTCTGTCTCTCATGAATAAATAAATAAAATCTTTAAAAAAAAAAAAAAAGGAAGAAAATATACACTATTGTAGGAATATGATGTTTTTGAAACCTTTAAATTGGCTTTCTCAAACATAATTACCAGTTGTCTACTCAAATGAAGTACTTGGGAGTGAAATTATTTGTTTTATTTTTTTTTATTTTAATTTTTTTTTCATTTTATTAAATAAAATTACTGAAATTAAATGCTGTGGGTGAGCAACAGCAGTTGAATAAATACAATTTGGAATGAGGTATTATTTTGATAGTTTTAACTTTTTTTGTATTTTCCCTTATGTATAGTCACTGTAATTACCTACAAAGGAGTAAAAACAATTAAAAAATGACAACATCAAAATCTTTTTATTTTAAATTATGAAGTATTCCTAAAAGAGAGAAGTATTCCTGAAACAAAGTTTCAACTTTGAAATTTCAGACAACCTATTTTAAAATTTTTATTTATTGTACATATTCTATTTTTTACTCCTTTTCTTTCTTAATTTTATTGATCTACACTGTTATCCACTTTTTGAAAGATGTGTATTCCTATAATACTCATTTAGCAGCAACCTCTTAGTTTTTAACATGTGTACTTAATTTCACAAAGTCCTAATGTAATTAATATCTCATCTCCCTATGAAAAAATAAAGGAATTTTAGAATGATTCAACAATTTCCTCCCTTCTCGTTATGCTATCTGGAATTTGAGGTCCATTATATTTTCAACTTTAAATAAGACTATTTTTAGTCAGCCAATGATTAATTATATTCACCAAAAATTTACCTTTGTTTCCCCCTAAACTTGCTATGTGCATTTTAATATTTCCGACTGGATTTATATACTTTAGTAATTTACTTGTTGAGACCCATGAGTGATACCCACTCTTTAATTTAAAATATCTGTATAGCACCTTCACTTTTGAAAGATAACTGATCTGGGTATAGAATTCTAGTTTAATGAATATTTTCTTCGATTTTTTGATGAAAATTCTTTTGTCAATCTAATTAGCATGTTTTGTACATAATCCATTTATTATCTCTAGTCACTGATAATATTATCTCTTTGAGAATATGAATTTTATTTTTTTAATATCTTACTTTAGACTCAGTATGCATTTCTGTATGAAGACTCATGTCTTTCTTCAAATCTAGACAATTACAAAACTTTATAACAACTTCCAGTAATGTCTTTTCTCTATACTACCCTTCTGGCACTCAGTAAATGCATTCCTTTTAGGCTCTCAACTTTATGCAAGAAGTTCAGTGGGGACTCTGCCTTGATTATGTATATGGTAACTCCTTTTGTCCTCGGCACTACAAAATTTCAGCTCTCAATTCAGATATCAAAGCTCTAATATTCAGGTGTCATTTGAGTTTTTTCTGATAGTGCTCTAGTTTAAAAATTAAAAATATTTTGGTCTCCACAGGGCTTCTATATATTTTTTTTAGTGAGAATAAGACCAAATCCAGTCAGGTTCTTTTGCCATATATTTATTAATGTGCTTCTCTAAAATATAAATATCCAAAATGTAGAAAATACTTAGATTTCTTTCAAATGAAAAAGACAGGGTGCCTGGTGGCTCAATGAATTAAGTGTACAACTCTTGGTTTTGGCTCAGATCATGCTCTCAGGGTCCATGCTCAGTGGAGAGTCTGCTAGAGGAATCTTTTCCTCTCCCTCTGACCCTCACCCTGCTCCCACACTCTGTCTATATATAATAAATAAATAAATCTTAAAAAAAAAAGACAAATGAATCAAAACATAAAATCTGTGCATTTATTGCTTCTTGCCATATAGCTTCTCAGCTCAGTTAGTTTAAAGATGTGCCGGCTTTTTTCTTTTGTCTCCCCAGCAGGTTGACTGTGTCTTTCCTTTTTTTTTTTTTTTTTTTTTTTAAATACCCTTTAACCCAACTATTTAGGAAGGACAAGGCAACTTCTTAAAATTCTGCCTATGTTCTCAGGAAATGTCATTCATTTGGCAGAGCTCCCAATGTGTAGCACAGCTTGATTCTCCTTCATAGTCCCCAGAACAGCCAGGCCTGACACTAGGAAGCTCTTTCAATGACAGGCATTCATTTATCTGAACTTACTCTGAACTTGGAGAATATGGTGTGTGTGTGTGTGTGTGTGTGTGTGTGTTTAATGTACTCTGAGAGGCACATTCAATGTCTCTGTGACCAGTGTTTCTTCTCTAAAAGTTGTTTTATGTAATAGAATGGTTTTAAGGGGATTCCTTTTCTTTATATTTTGGTGAAATCCCTGAAATGTCTGAATGAAAAAGATTTTAAAACACGTTTGGCAGCGTCCTTGTTTTAAAGTTGGTATTTGTCTTTGTTTAGCCAGAAGGTAAACATTAAAGTTAACTCTTATTTTATTTCAATTTAGAAAAAAAGGACAAAAGTAAAAATGACATGGTGTAAATTTTAATGATAGGATTTTACTTAGAAACATTCTGAGACCTTTAACATTTTTACATTAGGAGCTTTTCAAATCAAACCAAAATTCCATAATTGTAGATATTAAAAAGATGTGTTGCACTATGTTAATCAATATACTATAAACTTTATTTTTTCATCCATTTTTATTTATTACAAAATCTTACTTTGTATAGAAAAATGTTATTTAAGAAGCACAAGTTCTAGTTCAAATCTTGGATCTACCATTTACTACTTGTGAAAATATGAACAAATTACTTAAGTTTTCTGGGCCTTTTTCTCCTCTATATTATAATAAGGATTAAAATCATACATAGCTCAGGGTAATTTTGAAGAATGACTTCATCAATCCATGTAGAATGCTTGGTATTGTGATTGGTGCTCTGGGAGGACTCACTAATTGCTAGCTCTTAGTTGGTATAGTGTTTCTAGGCTACTTCCATTCACAAAGTCTATCAGTTGCAAAGAATGTTACTTTCATGGGGTGCCTGGGTGGCTCAGTCGGTTGAACGTCTGCCTTCGGCTCAGGTCATGATCCCAGGGTCCTGGGATCGAGCCCCACATCTTGCTCCCTGCTCCGCAGGAAGACTGCTTCTCCCTCTCCCACTCCCCCTGCTTGTGTTCCCTCTCTCGCTGTGTCTCTCTCTGTCAAATAAATAAATAAAATCTTAAAAAAAAAAAAGAATGTTGCTTTCTTTAATTAATCTCCCTTTGTAAAGTCAAATTTCTGTTATGGAAAGGTTATTATATATGGAGTTTCATATTTCTTTTTAATTTAAATTTTATTATTTATTTATTATTTGTACTTTTTGAGTATCATTGACATATTTCTTATTTATAAAAAACTGAGAAGTCTTATTTAATGATTACAAAGGATGTTTTCTATTTTATAATTCTACAGTTCTATATAATCTGTATTATATCTGGGCTCAGTCATGTTACTGGGAAATTTTACTTCAATGAATAAGCTAAAAGTGATCCTTAGGCAAAGTCACCTCTGTGTCTCATTTGCCCTTCTCATAGTTAAGACAATGTTCATTTGACATAGAATTTTCCATCACATAAATATTTTTTTATTGCAAATATAATACCTTTTCAGTAAAAATCTGAATTTCTATGTATATACTATCTAAATTCTAGGGTCATGATGTGGACATCTGTTGCATTTGGCAATTTTATTGATTGGCTTAACTAAATCTCTTTGGCTACTGTTCAATTATCTTGTCATAAATTTTTTTATACAATGATGAAAAATTAAATCTGTAAAGTGATTGTAACATTATATTGAAAGTAATCATCATCTGTATTCTTACAACAGAGAGCTAGTAACAAAATTGGTAGATTTCTAACTATATAAAACATACATACACATACAATATATTTTTTAAATATCCCATATTATTGATTGTTTTTTCAAAAAACACCATAATAGCAACACATTCCCAGATCATTAAATATTTTAATACCATTATTTGCAATGGATTTTTAGTATTCTATCTTATTTAAACGTCTATAATTATCTAAATAAAAATTATCTCATACTGTTTTGAAATATTTACCTTATAAATAGTGTCCTATAAAAGAAACTTAAGATTGTGTGTAAATAAATCTTTATATACATATCAGATTATTTTTCAGTCGTTTTTAGATTCTTGAGTAAAAACCTTAATGAATTTATTTTTTTTCTTGTTAAAGAATACAGGCATCTGATCCAATGAGCTTTTTGGCACAACTGGCAAGTGATAGTTTTTGGCACAACTGGCAGATTTCTTTGTAATATCCCATATACTGCTATGTTTCCTTGATTAAAAGATTTCAGATTCATTGAGGAAAATTTTTAAAATACAGAAGTATAGGGGCCACTGGGTAGCTCAGTCAGTTAAGCATCTGACTCTTAATTTCGGCTTAGGTCATTGGATCAAGCCCCACATTGGGCTTCTCACTCAGTGGGGAGCCTGCTAGAGATTCTCTCTCTCCCCCCCGCCCCTACACCCCTACTTGTGTGCGCACTCTCTCTCTCTCTCTCTCTCAAAGAAAAAATACAGAATTACAAATCAATTGCACACCAATATGCATTAAATTTATATATTTCTGTTGCTTTCTCAATACCTGATGCTATTTGATTTTACTTTCCAGATTTTTTAAGATTCTAGCTTTTTTTCTAATTTAAATTTTTTTTTTCAATTTTAATTTTTTCCACACCAAGGAACAATTTATTGTTTTTTTGTTTCTCTTCTTACAGTATGGAAGATATAAGTTCAGTTTAATTTTTACTAATTGACATGTAGTTTGTTAATGTTTTTTCTACCTTACAAAGTTTTATTTTTTTATTTATGTATTTTAATTTTCTATTTTTTATTTTATGAAAAGAAGGTAATAGTTTATTTGTTCTTTTTATAGAAGGTTACCAAGGAATGTCACAAGGAAACAATGATGTAACTGTCAGTTCTCTGTCTCATCTACCCTGACAACACTAGTTCTCTCCATGATCATTCTCACATATTCTATATCCACTGAGTAAAACTTAAATCTGTAATACTGAATACATTAAAATATTAAACATTTTGTTTTTTTCTTCAAGTTTTTATTTAAATTCTAGTTATTTAACATACAGTGTATTATTAGTTTCAGGTGTAAAATTCAGTGATTCAACACTTCCATACATTACGTGGTGCTCCTCACAAGTGCCCTCCTTAATCCCTGCCACCTATTTCACTCATCCCCCACCCACCTTCCCTCTGGTAACCATCAGTTTATTCTCTAATAGTTAAGAGTCTGTTTCTTGGTTTGCCTCTCTCTTTTTTTCTCCTATGATCATTTGTTTTGTTTCTTGGAGCTAGAGTACTATGCTAAGCAAAATAAGTCAGAGAAAGACAAATACCATATGATTTCACTCATATGTGGACATCATATATATTTATAATTATCTTTGTGTGCATACATTTGTGTATATACATATATCTTTGTATTTCTGTGTATATATATCTCTGGATATATATGCATATCTTTGTAATCAGATTATACACACAAAAGAATTTGAATTTCATAGTAAATACAAATGATATACATGAATGTGGGTATTGAATATGTATTCATCTTTTTACATACTTTCCTATAGAAATCTTTCCTTATCTAAATTGTATGACCTTTACAGCTATTGGTGATTCCTGTTTTGTAATATTTTAAAAACGATGCACTGAATATTCTATTAGCTAAATCTGTGTTCATATCCTTTATAATCTCCTTAGAGTAAATTCCTAGATATGAAATTGCTTTGTAACACGTTTTTAAGACTTTGACTCTAATGACAAGATTCCCTTTGGAAACCTGCCAATTTATAAGCCTAACATATGAATATGTGTATCTTTTTTTTTTTTTTTAAGATTTTATTTATTTGACAGAGAGAGACACAGCGAGAGAGGGAACAGAAGCAGGAGAAGAGGGAGAGGGAGAAGCAGGCTTCCCGCCGAGCAGGGAGCCCGATGCAGGGCTCGATCCCAGGACCCTGGGATTATGACCTGAGCCGAAGGCAGACGCTTAACGACTGAGCCACCCAGGCGCCCCGAATATGTGTATCTTAAAGATTTGAAATTTAATATTTTAAATCTTTATCAATTAATTGTCAATAAATACTAGCTAAATTTTCACTTATATTTATTTACATTTATTTGCCTATTAATGAAATCAACAATTTTGCATAAGTTTTTAGTCATATTTTTTCTCTTCTGAGTTGCCTGTTTTATATTGTTTGTCCTGTTTTATTTATTCTGCCACCCTTTTCACAGTTGTAAAATGCTGTTTCCAGGTTAATTACTTTATAAGTTTAAGTGATTTATATGATTCAAATATTTTTCCATAGTATTTTTTATGGGATTTTAGTTTTTTAATATAAGTAAGTATCTTAAATTTTTAAAGATTTTTATTTATTTATTTGTCAGAGAGAGAGAGAGAGCACAAGCGGGGGGAGCAGCAGAGGGAGAGGGAGAAGCAGGATCCCCACTGAGCAGGGAGCCCGATGTGGGACTCGATCCCGGGACCCTGGGACCATGACCTGAGCTGAAGGCAGACGCTTAATGACTGAGCCACCCAGGCGTCCCAGTAAGGATCTTAATTTTATGTAGTAAAATTTATTCATATTTTATGAAATTTAACTTTGGATATATTTTTAAGTTATACTTTACAGTATCAAATATTTTACAGTGTATAGTATATATTCAGATGTATAAGATTTTAAGCTCTTTGATATTATGTATCTAGGGATTAATTTATTTAATTGTGTAAGATAGAATTATAATTTTGCTTTCCCAAGAAAGAAATAAGCCCTTTACATGTCTAACTTTGAATGAAACTAAGTAAAAAAAGATGATTTTGAGTGAAATTGTATTAAACACATATAAATTTAAAAATAATTGACATATTACAATATTGACATGAATGCCTCAGGATATATTTTTAAATATTTCTGTTTCTTCATGTTGTCTTTTTTCTTAGCAAATTTATAGTAAGTAAGGACTTACTACATGTAATTTTAAAATGATTGTTCCATGTATTTCATCACAAATATTTGGAAATTTGTGCTACTTTTATTATCTCTTCTTTTATAAGGAAGTAACATATACTATACAGTGGTAGTACTGAGAATGAATCCAGGCTTTCCAACCCCAAAAGTCATGCATTTAAGCAGCGTGCTACATTTTTGGTGTATGAAGGAACTTTGTCTCCCTGGGTGAGTGCTTTTGTGTTGGTGCCTTTTATGTTCCTGTGTATTTATTTTTTACCAAGCCTAATCACTGAGTTCTCTCATCAGATCTATAGATTTTTCTTAATTGATTCACTTTCATTTTATAGAAAATATATTATTTGTAAATATTTCCTATATGAAATATCCCATATTTATTTTTTATTTTTTTTGAAATATCCCATATTTAAATTCCTTTACTTTTCACTTTATATCTCCTCAATATTTGTGTTTCTTTGGCTGTTCTTTTACAAATTTCTTAATTTGGATGTTAGGTAGATCATATGTATTTATTGCTTGCCTAAGTAATTATTTAAACAATAAATTTTACTCTGATTACTGAATAATCTTTACTCCACGAGGATTTGTACACTATTTTCCAGTATCTTCCAATGAGATTAAGTTTTCTTAGTAGGCAGAAAGCTTGGGAGTATATATAGATGTCCACTCTGGAAAGAGAACTGGGGCCTGAGGTTCAAATCTATGGATTCATAGGCCACGGATAACTAGTTGACTCCTAATCGGCACTCAGAAAGAACAACAATAGAACATCAGTGACAAAGGAAATACACATGGACGGATCTCTTAGAAGGGGTCAGAGTGTGAAGGTATTTATATCTCTCACAAATTCCCACTAGAAAGTATCACTTTAATGGGGGATATAATAAACTGTTGGATACAATCCTT
This sequence comes from Halichoerus grypus, assembly GCF_964656455.1. NCBI lineage: Eukaryota > Metazoa > Chordata > Mammalia > Carnivora > Phocidae > Halichoerus > Halichoerus grypus. Next base: position 26,454,718 of record NC_135714.1, read on the forward strand.
CAGATGTTAGTAGCTTTTCTCAGCCATCCCTTTTCTTGCTTAAAAGACTCATTTACAAAGTGTTCATGGTGGCAGAGATGGTACTAAGCACGGATTCAAAAACATGGAATTTACCTCACCAAGGCTACTTTGGCTACTGTCACTACTGAGACTCTATGCTGATACCAAAGGCCAACCTTCAGCCGTAAAATGGCATAATACCCTGGGAGATCTGCAAGCAAGTAGCAGATTTATTAAAGTCTATACTTTTCATTATAGGCTGGGGGGCACAATTTCTCCCAGAAGAATAGGAACATATTCCAGGTATAGATTTGTTTTCCTTGCCCAGCACCATTATGGAAGAACTTGTAGAATGTCCATTGTATGGCATCTTACACAATATCACTTCTCTACACAGTAGTAATTCACATTCTACACTATAAAATAAATCCCATGAAATCAGGCAGTACCACTAGTTCTATCACCCAGAATTGGTTAGCTCCATAAAACTGTTGTATGAGTTACCAAAGAATAAATCATGGAAATATCATTTTGTGAGATAGGGATGCATTTCTATAGCAGGTGATATAAACCTGAAACCAGCAGCCAACATATGAGACTTTGTCCCCATAGCCAGTAATAAAAGGCTCAGGACCTATGTAAAGATGTGAAAAATACCTCTCATTATTGCATACAATAGAGAAGAAATTGTCACTTCCTTTCCCATGATCCTGGGTTCAGTATGTGTGGAGATATAGGGCCCAAGAGAGGAATGCTTCCACCAGGAAACACAGCCATAATTTCATAAATATGAAAACTGAAACTACCCTTTGTCATTTTGTTCTCTTAATGGTACTAAAGAAATAGACAATAGAAGAAAGCACTAGACTAGCCAATGTGATATATTCTGCTTGACAAGAGGATATTTGTTTATTGTTACTCAATGGGATCAAGGAGGTCTATGTGTAGATCCCAAGGAACTCACTAGGACATCTCTTAGTACCCCCTGCATAATCATCTTAAACAGTGGAAAGAGCTTTCTAATGATTCAAATCTTGAAGGAAGAAAGCATTTGTTTACCTTACCAGGAAAACTATCTAGCTGAGGTTTTGGCTGAGAGTGAGGGGAATACGCAATGAGTAGTATGTAGCCCAGGAATAAACCCCTGTATGTATGGTCAATTAATTTATGACAAAGGAACCAAAGATATACAATAAAAAAAGATAGTCTCTTAAAGAAATAGTGTTGGGTAAAATAGACAGCCACAGCCAAAAGCATGAAGCTGAACCACTATCTTACATTATATACAACAATGAACTCAAAATGGATTAAAGACTTGAATGTAAGACCTGAAACCATAAAATTCCCAGAAGAAAACATATCAGGTAAGCTCTTTGAAATAGGTCTTGGCAATTTTTTGGATTTGACACCAAACCTAAGGCAACAAAAGCAAGAATTAGTAAGTGGGACTACATTATACTATAAAGCTTCTGCAAAGCAAAGGAAACCATCAACAAAATGAAAAGACAACTTATGGAATGGGAGAAAGTATTTGCAAACCATATATGTGACACAAATATTCAAAATGTATAATGAACTCAAATGACTCAATAGCAAAAAACAAACAAAAACCAATTTGATTAAAAAATGTGCAAAGGAACTATTGAATAGACATTTTTCCAAAGAAGACATACAAATGGCCAGCAGTAACATGAAAAGTTGCTCAACATCACTCATCATCAAGGAGATGGAAATCACAACCACAATGATACATCGTCCTGCACATGTTAGAATGCCTATTACCAAAAAGATAAGAAAAATTAAATGTTCGCAAGGATGTGGAGTCCTTGTGCACTGCTAAAGAGAATATAAAGTGGTTTGGCCTCTATGGAAAACATATTGAGAGTCCTCAAAAATTTTAAAAATTGAACTACTGTATGATCCAATAATCAATCTTCTTGGTATGTATCAAAAGAAATAAAAACAAGACAATGAAGAGATTTGCAGTCCCACATTTATTGCAGCCTTTTGCACAATAGCCAAGATATGGAAACAAACTAAGTGAAATATGCTAGATAGGGAATGAAAAATACTGCATGGTATCGTTTATATGTCAGTTGAATCTGAAAAATAAGGTCAAACTTGTAGATACAGAGAGTAGAAGAGTGGTTGCCAGGGGCTGCAGGGTAGGGGAAACAGGGAGAGGTTAGTCAAAGCATACAAATTTTCAGCTACAAGATGAATAAGTGAGGATCTTATCATAATGTTATACATTATGGTTGATGGTGACTACAGTTGATATACTGTTGAAATTTGCTGAGAGTAGAACTTAAATATTGTCATATACATATATATGCCATATGAATATATATATATATATATATATATATATATGACAAAGGCTTTCCCTGGTAAGTCTCATGGGAAAAGACTGCCCTCCCCAACCCAGATTTGGAACACAGCCAGGGCATTCCATTCTCTGAGGGGAGCTGTAGTAAAGGACACGAACTGGCTGGTCACACTTTGCCAATATTTGCACTCTCAGTCCAGACACCTTCATTCTTAGTTTCCTTTATCTTAGGCCTTGGCCAGAGGTCTTTACAGGTGCCTCTGCTGAGACCTCTTTATGGGGAGAGAGAGAAAGAAAAACATTAAAGATATTGTTTGCCATTTGATTCACTACCCACCATTTTTCTACTCCTAGCCCTACTCGCCTGTCTCTTCTCCAAACCCAAGGCCCCTAAAACTGTCAGAAGCCTTTTCTTTTGGGCTTCCTCAATAATGAGATGGCACCCACGTGTGTGCTGATCTACCTGACCCTCCACTGGTGTACTGTTCTTTGGAGGAAAAGAACAGGAGAGTTGCTGATTTTTTCCAGCTTTATCCTTACCATTGCAATAAGTGATTAAAGACAAAAGTTCTTCATTTTTGCCTTGTTGCATTAATCAACTACTCCAACACCTGGCAACTCAGCCCACACACATACTCTTCCTCAGCTCAACTCAGTCCTAAGATTATATCTCTCCTAATGTTGTCAGTAACTGCTTAATTTCTCTTCGACAGATGTTATAGAATTGAGAGCACTGTTTTGCCAAAATTCGATGTTTCAACATGAGCAGAATATCAGAACACATATTTGGAATATGCTGATGTGAGAACAATATATAAGCCAATATATTGCCAGTCAAATAAAAAATGTGCCCTGGTTTATTTAAAAAGATAAAAAAAGAAATAAAATAAATTGAATTCCTGTTATTTACTATTATGCTATATTTTGCCAGAACCTGGCAGTGTTTAAGCTCCTTAATTGAGAGTGAGAAATACATAATCATATTTTCCAAAGAAACCTATTTCCTTGTCACAATATTGAAGATATTAAAAGATCTATAGGTGTGTACATTCTTATTTTTTGAACACAATGTTGCTAGAATAACCAGGTTGTTTTTCCTCCATTAGGGAGATCAATCAGATAATTTGAATTATAATACCAATACTACAAGAATCAGTTTGTATTTTTTAAAAAATTTATTTATTTATTTGAGAGAGAGAGTGAGCATGAGTGGGGGGAGGGGCAGAGGAAGAGGGAGACAAGTAGACTCCCTACTGAGTAGGGAACCCCTCGCAGGGCTCGATTGCAGGTCTCAATCCCAGGACCCTGAGATCATGAACTGAACTGAAATCAAGAGTCGGATGCTCAACTGACTGAGCCACTCAGGCACCCCCCCTTTGTATAATTAATACATTCCTATTCACCTTTCAGTCATTACATAGAATTTTACAAACAGATACTAAGGAAAAATATGAGAACAATTCCTCTAATTAAGGATTTAATACTAAATTTTAAAGCTTTGCTGTTTTATTGTTAACATCCGTTTCTCTGTGTGTGATCCACAGTCAGGTGGATTGCAAGGCCTCATCAAGTTTCTCATTAGCTGTAGCTTATATGAAGGAAGAATACAAAACAATTCTTCCTTTACAGATATCAGGTAGCAGCTATAATTCAGAATGCATCTCTTCAACTATTCTTTTATGATTAAATTTTTGAGTACTTCTGGAAAATCTTGGAATCTCTATAGCATAAAAATATACAATTATTACTGGAAATCCCTTTCTATGTTGCTATGGCCCTCTTGGTATTACAAGAACAATATAAAAATGAGGATATTTTAACTGTACACAGCACCATTATTTGATACTTGGCATGGCTGAGAGAGCATATTGTATATGTAGAGTGTAAAATAATCTTTCAAAATGTCTTTCCACCTCTTCCTTAGCCGTCTTAAGTACTTTCTCCAAACTCATATTCAAATTCATAACTATTAGAATTCATAATCTAAAGGGAAGTATCATAAGTTAAAAAGAAAATATTTCTGACTGGTGGAATTCTGAGGTGTGTTGAAAAATTGGGTAATGGGGAAAGCAATTCTGCATCTCAGCTTGGAAAACAAATGGAAGCAGGCAGTTACCACCTTTTTTTTTTTTTTTTTTACAAAAACTGGCTTGCTCTCAGCTCCAGCCTCCAGAGGTGGTCTTATCTCAAGCTGTCCCTGTCCTCACTTCCTAAATGCTCTAAAAGTGTCAGGTACCTGCCAGTAATAATTAGATCTATTTCCATTTCATAGGAAAGAAACAATTCTCAAAATTGCTAAACAAAATAAAAATAAATTGATTGTTTTTAAATGGGAAGTTAATGGAGGCATACAGAGCTTCAGTCAAGATAGGATCTAAAGGTTAAATGATGGAAGTCACTATATATCAGGAGGCTGCTCTGTGTCATGTTGTATATGGCTACTAATGTTTCTAGAGAAACATAATGTTCTAAGCTAATTATCTTAAGGGAACCTGTGCTTCTTTCCCAATTTATATAGTAACAATTTCTATGGGTGGCCTTGCTTTATTCACCTAGATCACCTACTTACCATGAATCTCAGTGTGGCTATGGGTATGGAGTAGTTGACTGGCTTGACCTAAGTCAGATGTCCTCTTCTGTAACAGTCACACCAGGACAGTAAACAAAATTAATGAGAAGAGAACTATGGAAAGATGGCTGGGTAGGAAGCACCAGGAATCTATTTCCCCACCTACACAACACTGGAACGGTCAGAATCTGAGTAAATATTTTGTAACTCTAGAGTCTATTGAAGGCTCTAGTCTTCCAGGAGAAGGCTCCCACAGTAAATTTCAGTCAGTTTCAGGTCTTACACAGTAGCAGCTACCCATTCCTGACTCCAAGCTCCCTGGTAGGTAGCTGTGTAAGTGTTCCTAGAACAGCCTATATACATATTTGAGGAGCCAGAGGTGAGCAAAAAGAACCTTTCCTCTAAAAACCAAAGATCTGTGCTCTGATAGCTGATTGCTGCTTTTGATCATACAGGCACAAATGGGTGGATGGCCATTGTTGGACCTCCTCCCATTTTTTACAAGCCCCTCCCCCTTGGCTAAGTGACTTGCGGGGGATTTGAAGATCTGGTACTGTTTTGTTTTGTTTTCCTACCTTCATTTTTTCCTTTTTTTTTTTTTTTTCCCCCTTTTAGGAGCCAGACAATAAAGACTAGAACATTAAAAAGCAACTTCTCACAGAGGGAAAATTAGAAGGAAAGTGAGTACACATTCCAGGCACAGGCTCATGAAAGGCCTGAAAACAGCTTAGATTTATACCAAAGGCTGATCTTTGGCACAGAGACAGACTACAATAATAATAAAACAAACAAATGAGTAAAAACCAATCACACACACACACACACACACACACACACACTTTGGGGAGGTGAAGGAATCTGATTCCTAGTTACCACATTATTTGATTCATATGCACAGTTTTCAAGAAAAATAAAAGGCATAAAAAGAAATAGGAAGATATGATCAATTTCACCTGTGTAGAGTGAAATCAAAGGACACTTGAGAGTAACTCAAAGCTGTATGAAGAAATAAAGAAAAGATCTCAATTGGACAATCATTAAAGCTTGTGTATTAGTCAGAGTTCTCCAAAGAAACAGAGCCAATAGGAGAGACAGATGCAGATATATAGATACAGATAGATATTCAATATAGTTACATAAAGAGATATGTATTACAGGAATTGGTTTGCACTGTTATTGGAGGTCAAGAAGTTCCACAATTTACCATCTGCAAGCTGGAGAACCAGGAAAGCCAGTGGTATAATTCAGTCTGAGCCCTAAGACATGAGAGCCAGGGGCCCTGGTGTCAGTCTCAGAGTCCAGAGGCCTGAGAACTACAAATTCCAATGAAGGGCAGGAGAAGTTGGATGTACCAGCTCAAAAAGAGAGAAGGATTTCACCCTTCCTTCAACTTTTTATTTCATTAGCGCCCCCTACAGATCGGATAATACTTACCATATTGGTAAGGGTAGATCTCTTTAGTCAATCTACTGAATCAAATGTTAGTCTCATTCCCAAACATCCTCACAGACGACTGGGCATCCATTAGGCCAGTCACTTTGACACATAAAATTAACAATCATGGCTTATATTATTATAACAATGGTTTTGTTTTCTACATGATTTAAGAGACTAAAACATTAAAAAAAATATTCTTGGTGTAAGAGAGAATATTATGTAACTTTGTTTTGTAACTCCACATTTTGTTTTCTACTTAATTTAAGAGACTGATGCATTTAAAATGATTGTTTATGTTTTGGGGCACACAATGTATAAAGATGTAATTTCTTGACATCAACAACTAAAAGGGGTAGGGATAGAGATGTAAAAGAGCAATGTTGTTGTATATTATTGGTATAAATGGTATAAATTTAAATTAGAGTATTATAACTTTATAATGGTAAATGTAATCCCCATGTTAATCACAAAGAAAATAGCTATGGAATATACAGAAAGGGAAATGAGAAAGGAATTTAAGCATTTTAGTTCAAAAACCTAACTACACATAAAGACCATAATGCAGAAAATGAGGGACAACAAGGCTATAAGGCATGTGGAAAACAATGAGCAAAATGACAGAAGTTCCTCCTTATCAGCAATTACCTTAAATGTAAATGGATTGGGTCGCCTGAGTGGCTCAGTCAGTTAAGCCTCTGACTTTGGCTCAGGTCATGATCTTGGGGTCCTGGGATTTTGCCCCATGTTGTGCTTTGCCCTCAGCAGGGAGTCTGCTTGTCCCTTTCCCTCTCTCTCTGCCTCTCTCCCCACTCATGCTCTCTCTCCCTTTCTCAAATAAATAAATGAAATCTTAAAGAAAACAAGTAAACGGATTGAACTCTCTAATAAAAAAACTGATTGGCAGAGTGAATATAAAAATGATCCAACTATATGCTGCCTACAAAAGATTCACTTTAGATCCAAAGACACAAATAGATTGAAAATGAAAGAATGGACTGTTTTTTTTTTTTTTCCATTGGATATTCTTTCCTATTTTGTTGAAGATTAGTTGACAATATAGTTGTGTGTCCATTTCTGGGTTCTCTATTCTCTTCCATTGATCTATGTGTCTGTTTTGTGCCAGTACCAGACTGTCTTGATGACTGCAGCTTTGTAATATAGTTTGACGTCCAGAATCGTAATGCCTCCAGTTTTGTTTTTCTTTTTCAGAATTGCTTTAGCTATTCAGGGTCTTTTGTGATTTCATACAAATTTTAGGATTGTTTGCCTAGCTCTTTGAAAAATGCTGGTGGTATTTTAATGGAGATTGCATGAAATGTTGTAGATTGCTTTGGGTGGTACAGACATTTTAACAATGTTTGTTCTTCCAATCCATGAGTATGGAATGCTTTTCCATTTCTTTGTGTACTCTTCAATTTCTTTCAAAAGTTGGTAAAACTGGGTAGTAACATGCAAAAGAATGAAAGTAGATCACTTTCTTACACCATATACAAAAATAAATTCAAAATGGATGAAAGACCTTAATGTGAGACAGGAAACCATAAAAATCCTAGAGGAGAACACAGGTAGAAACCTCTTTGACTCCGGCTGTAGCAACTTCTTACTAGACAAGTCACCACAGGCAAGGGAAACAAAAACAAAATGAAACATTGGCACCTTCGTCAAGATAAAAAAGCTTCTGCATGGTGAAGGAAACAATCAATAAAAATAAAAGGCTGCCTACGTAATGGGAGAAGATATTTGCAAATCACGTATCTAACAAAAGGTTAATACCCAAAATCTATAAAGAACTCATCAAACTCAACACCAAAAAACAAATAACCCAGTTAAGAAATAGGCAGAAGACATGGATAGACACTCTTCCAAAAAAGACATCCAGATGTTTAACAAACACATGAAAAGATACTCAATATCATTCATCATCAGGAAATACAAATCAAAACTACAGTGAGATACCATCTCACACCTGTCAGGATGGCTAAAATTAACAACACAAGAAGCAACAGGTGTTGGTGAGGATCTGGAGAAAGGGGAACCATCTTGCATTTTTTGTGGGAATGTAAATTACTGCAGCTATTATGGAGAACAGTATGGAAGTTCCTCAAAAGAGAACTACCCTATGATCCAGCAATTGCAGTACTAGGTATTTACCCAAAGAATACAAAAATACAGACTCAAAGGAATACATGCATCCTGATGCTTATAGCAGCATTATCAATATTAGCCAAATGATGCAGAGAGCCCAAAAGTCCATCAGCTGATGAATGGATAAAGAAGAGGTGATATATATACAATGTCATATTACTTAGCTATCAAACAGAATGAAATCTTGCCATTTGCAACAACATGAATAGAGCTAGAGGGTACTATGTAAATGAAATAAGTCAGTCAGAGAAAGACAAATACCATATGATTTCACTCATGCAAAGTTTAAGAAAGAAAATGGATGAACATATAGAAAGGAGGAAAAAGAAAAAAAAAAAAGAAAGAAAGAAAGAGGGAAACAAGCCGTAAGAGTCTCTTAACGAGAGAACAAACTGAGGGTTGATGGGGGGAAGTTGTTAGGGATGGGCTAGATGGGTGATGGGTATTAAGGAGGGCACTTGTTATGAGCACTGGGTGTTGTATGTAAGTGATGAACCACTGAATTCTACTCCAGAAACCAATACTTCACTGTATGTTAACTTCTTAAAATTTAAATTAAAAAAAAAAAAAAAAAGTGAAAGGATGGAAAAAGTTCCATGCAATAGTAACCAACAGATAACTGGGGTGGCTATCTATACTAATATCAGACAAAATAGTCTGGAAATCAAAAAAGTTTAAAAGACAGAAAGAATGACATTTCACAGTTATAAAAGTTTCAATAGAGCAAGAAGATATAACAATTTTAAATATTGACATATGATCAAAATATATGAAGCAAAAAACTGATAGAATTGAAGGAAGAAATGGACAATTCTACAATAATAGTTGGAAATGTCAATACTCCATTCTTGACAGTAGGGATAGAACAACCAGACAGAAGACACATAAGGAAACAGGGGACTTAAAAAGACAAAAAACAACTAGATCTAACAGATATATACAAAACACTATATAAAACTACAGTAGTATGCACATTCTTTTCAAGTGTGCTTGAAACATTTTCCAGGGCAGACCAAATATATTGAGCCACAAATTAAATACCAATAGATTATATATAATCTGTCTATCTACCCAAAATAATCTACCCAAAATAATCTACAAATTCAATGCCATCACTACCAAATGTCAATGACCTTCTTTACAAAAATAGAAACCCTGTCCTAAAAGGCATATGGAATTTCAGAGAAATCTGAATAACCAAAATAATATTGATAAAGAAAAAAATCTAGAGGAGTCACACTTTCTGATTTCAAAACTTGGCACAAAAATTACAGTAATCAAAGCAGGGTAGTACTGGCATAAAGAGAGGCATTTAAGCCAATGGAATACGATAGAGAAGTCCAAAAATTAAACCCTCTCATACAACTTCAAATGATCTTTGGCAAGGATGCCAAGACCATTCAATGGAGAAAGGATAGTATTTTCAACATATAGTGCTGGGGAAACTGAGTATCCACATGCAAAACAATGAATTTGGAACCTTACCTAACACTATATACAAAAATTAACTCAAAGTGGATCATAGACCTAAATGTAAGACTTACAACTATAAAGCTCTTAGAATTGAACTTAGGACAAAATCGTTACAATACTGAATTTAGCAATCATTTCTGGATATGATACAAAGCTTTGGCAAGAAAAAAATATATAGATAAATTGGACTTCATGAAAATTAAAAACAAATTTGTACATCAAAAGACAACATCAACAGAGTAAAATGGCAACCCGCAGAATGGGGGGAAATATCTGCAAACCATGTATCTGATAAAAGATTAATATCCAGAATACATAAGGAACTCCTGAAATTCAAAAACAAATAAAACAACAACAACAACAAAAACACTTAAACAACCTGATTCAAAATTGAGTGAAGGACTTGAGTAAACATTTCTCCAAAGAAAATATACAAATGACCAATAAACACATAAAAGATGCTCAACATCACTAATCATTAGGGAAATGCAAACAAAACTGTAAATGACATACCACCTCATACCCATTATAGTGGTTACTATCCAAAAAAGTATAAAATAACTAGTATTGGCAAGGATGTAGAGAAATTGCAACCTTTGTGCACTGGTGGTAGGATTATAAAATGGTACAGCCACTCTAAAAATCTGTATGACACTTCCTAAAAAACTTAATAATAGAATTGCTGTATAACCCGGCAATTCCACTTCTGAGCATATACCCAAAAGAACTGAAAGCAGAATCTCAAAGAGATATTTGTGTAATATATTCATAGCAGCATTATCACAGTAACTAAAATGTAGAAGCAACTTAAGTGTCCATTGATGGATGAATGAATAAGCAAAATCTGGTATATACATACCATGGAATATTATTTGGCTTAAGAAGGGAAAGAAAATTGTGACACACATTACCACATGGATGAAACTTGAGAACGTTATGCTATGTGAAATAAGGCAGTCATAAAAAGACATACCCTGTATGACTCTACTTATACGAGGTACTTAAGGTAGTCAAAATCAGAGACAGAAAATAGAATGGTGGGGCGCCTGGGTGGCTCAGTCATTAAGCATCTGCCTTCGGCTCAGGTCATGATCCCAGGGTCCTGGGATCGAGCCCCGCATCGGGCTCCTTGCTCAGTGGTAAGCCTGCTTCTCCCTCTCCCACTCCCCCTGCCTGTGTTCCTTCTCTCGCTGTGTCTCTGTCAAATAAATAAATAAAATCTTTAAAAAAAGAAAATAGAATGGTGGTTGCCAGGAACTGGTGAGAAGGGGGAATAAAGTGTTATTATTTAATGAGCATATAGTTTCAGTTTTATATGATGAAAAGAATTATGGAGATGGATGGTGGTAATGGATGCACAATGTTATGTATTAAAACCACTAAAATGTACACTTAAAAATGGTTAAGATAACGCATTTTAAATGTATTTTACCACAATAAAAGAATTGAAAAAAATTAATGGGAGGTGTAGTTAGAAAAAAACTACTAATGGGCAAATGTCTATTACAAATGTCCAAACATATCTCAGCCCTGTGCATATAACTATAGTCAAAAATAGCTGCAAAATAGTATGGCCACTGTAACATTTATACCTGCCATGAAGTAAGGTAGTTTACAAAAGTTATGGTTGAAAGATCAAAACATATGTCTGATTTACCACACTTGCACCATTAAATTCTGGACATAAGATTATGTAATAACCTGAGTGCCTCCCATTCATATTATTCTTGTGGAAGAGAGAGAATTTGAATGCTGGATACGTAGCCTATAGCTTCTACCTAATGATACAATGTATAACTTCAAAATACCAATATAGCAGGGAGATAGAGACCAGTAATTTCTAGGAAAGCAGAAAGTATTCAGGCATATTTGAAGTCATTTTCTCAAATAAGGAAGTACATGCTTCCTTTTTCCTCTACCCAGCCCTTTTCTGGTGGATGGAAAGATAACACCTTATTTTCATTTGTTCTCCCTTAAGTCCTAATAACTCCAGAAGTCTTCATCTTGGACCTAGATAATTCTTATGAAACCATGCAAATCCATTTTTATAAAGAAAAAAGTATTGGCTTAATAAAATAATCATAAAAATGAAAAAAGTTTCATTAGACAATTTGAAGCAATTATAAGGCCTATGTGTCTGCAAAGAGTACCCATAATCCACAATTTAAATTTTATATACTTAACATTTTGCTATGAACCTTTTTATGTAATAAAGTAGTTTTATGAAGGAATATGAAAAAAATTGAGAGCAATTGTCTTCACAGGAAGTGCAAAGCATGCCCAATATCGTTCCAATCAAGACAGTGATTTAAAGCAAGGACTTTGGCAGCTGACTAACTGGCTTCAAACTCAGCATTTACTTTCCTAGCTGTGTGACATGGAATACTTCACCTCAGTTTCCTCCTCTGCAAAATTTGGGTTATAAAAACAACATATTTCATAGGTTGTTGAGAATATTTGATGGGTTAACACGTGCAGTTCTTCTAATAGTGGGCACCATACAAACATAAATCTAGCTGCTCAATTCAATAACAAATTGGGAAGGTTTATTTATTATGTCATCTTGGTATTTAACTTCGTGAATTAATGCCAAACAACAACCTGAGAGGCTCTTTCAGATTTCTGTTAGCTTCTCTTCAATCACCATACATTACATCATTAGTTTTTGATGTAGTGTTCCATGACTCATTGTTTGCGTGTAACACCCTGTGCTCCATGCAGTACGTGCCCTCTTTGATACCCATCACGAGGCTAACCCATCCCACCACCCCACTCCCCTCTAGAACCCTCAGTCTGTTTCTCAGAGTCCATAGTCTCTCATGGTTCATCTCCCCCTCCTATTTCCCCCCCTTCATTCTTTCCCTTCTGCTATCTTCTCCTTCTTCTTTTTTTTTTAACATATAATGTATTATTTGTTTCAGAGGTACAGGTCTGTGATTCAACAGTCTTACACAATTCACAGCACTCACCTTAGCACATACCCTCCCCAATGTCCATCGCCCAGCCAACCCTCCCTCCCACCCCCCACCACTCCAGCAACCCTCAGTTTGTTTCCTGAGATTAAGGATTCCTCAATTCAGTGAGGTCATACGACACATGTCTTTCTCTGAATGACTTATTCCACTCAGCATAATACCCTCCAGTTCCATCCACATCGTTGCAAATGGCAAGATTTCATTCTTTTTGATGGCTGCATAATATTCCATTGTATATATCTATACCTCATCTTCTTTATCCATTCATCTGTTGATGGACATCTTGGCTCTTTCCATAGTTGTGGCTTGCCTTTTAAAATTTCATTTTCTGACCTTAATATGTTGATTTTAGAATACGGTAGACAGTAAGGAAAGGCAAGCTGTTCATAATTAATAGAAGGCTATGCTTTTGGAATTCCAGTTCTACTATGTGGATTTTATATTTTATCTTTTATTTCTTTAATGAGTAAGTTGATAAAATAAAAAGAACAAATAATCTGATCCACATATAGCATACATTAATTAGTTTCACTATTTTAATATTGGCTGACCTGAACAAAAGTCCATTTAATTAAGCATCAAAACTCAGCCACAGGATAAGACCGAGGTTGAACTTTCATGTTAGGAGTATATTTTCTCTTTAAAATGTCAAGCTCTACAATTGTGTGTTTTAGTTTGACTATCTGTTTGTTTCTGTTTTTATACTATGACCTCTGACATTTGCTGGGACTCATTGTTCATAAAACTTCTGGAATGCACTGTGTGTGGCATTAAAAAATAAGCTTCAGAGTGGTAGTAATTTAAATCTCTTGCTATGTATATTCAAGACATTGCCAAATGTCTTTCAATATACAAAACTGGGGAGGCTTTAATGGTAGGGAATGAGGACTGGGAGGGCAATGGTGGGGAGTGAGAAAGATGTCAGGGAAAAGAGCCAGTAACTTTTTGGGATATTGTCAATAATATAAAGAGAAATTGCAACAAATAAAGACTGAAACAATTGCCAGAAGTGACAGCAATTCAGAATGCTCAAAAATAAGGGGAGGAGGAATGTAGGAAAAAGTAGGAAATAAGAAAGTCTTCTGGTAGCAAAGCTTGGAAAAACAGAATACAGTATTCTCTACTTCTAGTAACAATTTCTGCAAGTTTGCCTGCTGGGAATACTATTTTTTTCTTAAAATGTCCTTTAAGCAAGTGTTGTTTTCTTTGTTACTTGACTTGCACTTCATCAGTGTTGTATTTCTCTTAAAATTCAAAGAGATCTTTAACAATCTAAATATGTCTATGCCATATCTGTAAATCAGAGAGCATCATCCCCTGCTCATAACCTGCCAGTGGCTTCTTCATGACATTTTCCATAACACCCAGACTTCTTAGCATCCCCTTTAGCTGTCTAGTCTAAACAACTTCTCCTCACATACTCTTTTCAAATGATAATGAATGTTTTGCTGTTCTTAGAACAGTCTAAACTCTTCCATCAATTTTCCTGTTCAGGATTTTTACATCTGCATCTTCTTTTGCTGAGAGCACATTCCCTCACATCTCCACATGGTTTATGAATATCTTTGATCAAATGGCATCTTTTGAGGCAATCTTTCCCTAATGCTAATGCACAACTACCTCTACTCCAGACCAATCACAAACTGACAATGAACCACATTTTATTTCCCTTCACATATCTCCACATAAAATACTATAGAATTAAAAATATTGTAAGATATATATTTGTATGGTTTTTAATTGCCTGTTTCCATCCCCCCCCCCACCAAATGCATGTTCTATGAGGAATGGCGCATTATTTACTGATGAAATGCAAATAATCTGTCATCAAATCCTATCAATTTGGTACTTTGGAATAATTACCTGCAACAATTGTTTCTGTTGTTCCAGCTAAGTGTCTCCAAGATTCTGGCTGGTAGCAGTGGACCATAACTACAGAGCGCTCCAAATTTTCCCCAAAAGAACTGATCTTATTTGAAATAGAGTGTGGGAAAGTTCAAAACTGTGGGCACTCTTCAAAACAGTAGAGATTCTGGTGGTAAGCAATTAGAGATTCGGGCAGTACCATGAGAACCACAAACTAAATCATAGGCCAGCTAATTTACAAGAGACAACCAGGAAAACAGACAGGTAAGAGAAGCCCACTTGGGGTGAGAAAAAAACCTCAAAGGCTAACCTCAAAAAATTACTGCAAAGGGGCCTGAATTTACCTAAATCAGATAGAATATTCTGTACCTCGTGGGATTATCAGAAACAATAGAGCAATCAGGCAGCAATTAAGGAAACACTGCAGCTGGGTGTGACACCAGCAGAGGCGAATAGTTTAACAGGAAGATCAGAAAAAGTACATGGGTCAAGTAGAGCCAAGCAAAAATCAATGTCATTCCAGCGTGATTGTGCACACGCCCAAGGATGTGATGTCTTGAGAAGCAATGTCAGAGCTTTAGTACTACAAGGGAAGTAGACTTCGCTGAAATAGTTCAGCCAAGTCATTCAGGAAATAACAAGCAAACAACAAGACCAGGGGAAATCTTCCAAAGTTGCTACTATATATTATCTGAAGTCTATAGTTTTAAGCAAAATGGCATGTAATGAAGCAGGAAAGCATAACCCACACATGCGGGGGGGGGGGGGGGACAAAGCAAGAAGGAGAAATTGCCTGAGAGTCTGCCGGAATATCAGATTAAACAAAGTCTTCAAAGGGGGCCATTTAAAAAATGTTCAGAGGAGTGACATTAGTAAGATGGTACAGTAAGAGATCTCAATCTCCCCTCCACTGCCCCCCACTCAAATTAGACAGATAATCCATGAACAAAAATAGCCACTGGGACGGCTCAAGAGTCCAATTAAGAACCTACAGCAACACAGTGGTGATAAAACCAAAAAAAGAGGGAAAATAACCACACAGAACATCACGGGAAAGAGAGGTTTATTCGGGATGTCTAGAAACAGCTACAAAGACAGAAGGATTAAGGTCAGCAGTAGTCACATAGCAGGGTCATCATGGTTCCCAGGGGCCTGCACTATGGAGGACGCTGGAAGACTTTGCTGCCGAGGACCTCCACAGTCCCCACGAGAGCTGCAGTCTCACCGCAGCTATCACAGCGGAGGACTCCACAGTGTTTTTCCGCACAGACCCCGGGAGCCTGCTCTGCAAAAGAAACCGGCCGCTGTTCACCAGGACGGCACCACCTTTGGAGAGGGACCCGACAGCCACCACGACGGCACCGCCTTTGGAGAGGGAGACGCTGCCATCCCTGCGCTGTCCCAGAAGGAGGTACTGTTGAACTACCCTGGAACCAGAGCTGATCGCTTCCTTCAGCACCGTACACACCCCTAACCAGGAGCCGTGACTGGCCTGCGCTTCAGATCCCGGCTCCGAGGCCGCTCCGAACACACTCCAGACCCTAGTCCCACCTGCTGCGGGCGCTCCTGAATCTCAGGCAATGGAGCCTTGCGTGGAGAGTAGCCAGTGCCTTGGACCCCAGGGCTGCTGTCTGTCCATGTGTGCCTGTGCCCCAGATCCTGGCTCTATGACTTGCCACGTCAGTCCATGCCTGAGGCACAGGAATCATCACTGATGACAGTGTCCCAGACCCAGAGTGGTTCTCACTGCACAAGAGACCACATTCCAGGCTCTGGCTCCATGGCTGCTCTGAAGGTAATTGCACATCGGACATCTGTTCTGCCACCACTGTGGGGTGCCCACAAGTTGGATGTGGTGGCAACAGGGATCCCCTTGGCCATGTTATCCCCCATGGGAGAAAAAGACATCAAGTGGTCCCCAGCAGCCTTTGCCACCAAAACTCCAAGAGCACTTACCAGATACCTGCAGCCTTTGTCCCTGAAGATCCCTGCAATCTTCAAGCAACACTGACCTGGGCTAACAGAACTGCATGGAGACTACACAGCAGGGCCTTGCAGGAGCTGAAACTGCCACACCCAACCAACTGGTACCCTCATGCTCACCTGCAGGAAAAGTCTCTCTCCATCCTTATCGGTCCATAAAGTCCAGACAAGGTGACTGCTCCATCAAATGCACAGCATCAACAGTAGGATACCCAAAAAAAAGATAAAATATTGAAATTGCCAAAATCTGGAATAAAAGCTGTATTGTTAACAATCTTAAGGGAGAAAAAAAAAATATTTTAAGGGAATACTATGAATGACTCTATATTAACAAGTTATATAACTTAGACAAAATGGACATGTTCCTAGAAAGATACAAGCTACCAAAAATTACTCAAGAAGAAATAGAATATCTGAGTAGACACGGAACAATAAAAGAGACTAAATGATTAATTAAAAAACTCCCACAAAGGAAATCTCAGGTCCAGGAGACTTTGCTCATGAATTCTACCAAACATTTAAAGAAGAATTAATAACATTTTTTTTTTTCTCACAAACTCTTTTAAAATATAAAGAAAAAAAAATTCCCTTACTCATTCTGTGAGGTCATCCTGATACCAATACAACATAGAGACCTCAGAAAAAATAAAACTAAAGAACAGTATTTGTTATTAATATAGATACAAAATCCTCCACAAAATACTAGTAAGCCAAATCCAGCAATAGTATTAAAAGTGTTATACATCAAGGCCAAAAAGGATTTATTCCAGTAATGCAGCATTGACTTAAAATCTGAATATCAGTTAATATAATACACCACATCAGTAGAGTAAAAGATAAAACCATATGGTCATCTAACTGGACACTGAAAAAAAACATTTAACACATCTAACACCCTTTCATGATACAAGGACTCAACAAGCTGAGAGTAGAAGGAAATTTCTCCAACTAATAAAGGGCATCTAGGAAAAGTCTACAGCTAACATACTAAATGGTCAAGGATTGAATGCTCTCCCCTTATGAGCAGAAACAAGACAAGAATGTACATTCCAGATCCTTCCATTCAACATTTTACTGGAGGTTCTAGACAGAGAAATTAGCCAAGAAAAAAAAAAAAATTAAAAGCATCTAGATTGGAAAGGAAAAGGTAAAACTATCTCTATTTGCAGATGATATGAGTTTATACATAGAAAATCTGAATGAGGCCACGTAGAAATATTAGAACAAATGAACTAGTTCTGTAAGATGGCAGAGCACAAGATAAATAGACAATACTGAATTTTATTTTTATGCTAGCAACGAAAATCTAAAAATTAAATTAACAAAACAATTCCATTTACTGTAGCATCAAAAAGAATAAAACACTTAGGAAATATTTAAGAAAAGAAATGCAAAACTTATACTCTGAAATTTATAAAATGTCATTGAAAGAAATTAAAGATCCAAAGAAATGGAGGGACACCCCGTGTTAAAGGATCAGAAAACTTATAACATTAAGAAGATAATACTCCCCAAATTGATCTGCATACTTAACTCAATCCATATAAAAATGTCACTTGGCTTCTTTTCAAACACGAGAAGCTAATCCTAAAATTAATATGGAAATTAATGTGCCACTGATTAGCTAAAGCAATTTTATAAAAAAAGAACAAAGTTAGGATACTTTCACTTCCAACTTCAAAATTCAGTCCAAGCTACAATAAATACAATGTGATACCAGTTTAAGTATCGTCATATGGATTAGTAGAATAAAATTGATTACCCAGAAGTAAACTTCTTTATTTACTGTTAATTGACTTTTGGCAAGGGTGGCAAGACCATTACATGGGGGGGGTATATGGGGTGGGGGTGTAGGGGATTAATAACTCTTTCAACAGATGATGCCAGGACAACTGGATATCCACATTAAATAAATACCATACACAAAATCTAAATAAAAATGAGTCATAGTCTTAAATGTAAGCGCCTAAGCTATAAAACTCTTAGAAGAAAATATAGGTACATTTTTGTGACCTTGGATTAGGCAATGGTTTCTTAAATATAATTCCAAAGCACAGGTTACAAAAGAAAAGTAATTGTAATTCAAAAGGTACTATCAAAAAAAGTTAAAAGTCAACTCACAAAATGGGATAAAATATTTACAACTCATATATCTGATAAGGAGATTATATTTGAAATATAGGAACAAAACTTAAAATTCAATAGTAAAAAGACAAATAACCCAAATAAAAATTGAGCAAATTATCTGAATAGACATTTCTTCAAAAATAATATACAAGTGACCTATAAACATATTAGAAGATGGTCAACATTGTTAGTCAATATGGGAAAATACATCATGAACACAATGAGCTCCTGGTTCATACCCACTGGGATGGCTATAATAAAAACAAAACAAAACAAACAAAAACAAACAAACAAACAAAAACCCCAGCTATTTCCAAATGTTTGTGAGGATGTGGAGAAATCGGAACCTTTATACTGCTACACATAAAGTAGAGGTTCTCCCTTGGAAAATAGTGTGGCATTTCCTCCAAAGTTTAAAAATGTAGTTACCATATGTCCCAGCAATTCTATTCTAGGTATATATCCAAGAGTAAGGAAGACAATAACTGCTACATTAATGTTTATAAGATTATTCATAATAGTTTCAAAGTAGAAAACACTTAAAATCTATTAACTGATGAATTGATCAACATTGGTATATTTGATACATTTGGATGTTTTTCAGCAATATAAAGGAATGAAGTACTGATACATGCTGCAACATTAATAAACTTTGGAAACATTATTCTAAGTGAAAGAAGCCAGCCACGAAACACCACATATTATTTAATTCATTTTATATGAAATATCCAGAATAGGAAAATTCTTAGAGATAGAAAGATTAGTAATTACCTATGCCTCGGGGCGGTGGCAGTAAATGAGGAGTGATTGCTAATGGATACATGTTTTCTTTACAGAGTAATGAACATGTTCTAAAATTGTAATGTATAATTCTGAAAAACCATTCAATGGTAAAACTTTAAATGGGTGAATTGTATGGTATATGAATTATGTCTCAATATAGCTGTTATATAATTTTATAAAGTACACTTACGAATGGAAATAAAAAGTATAAGAATTATCTAAAATAGAAATGAAATTTATATTATTATTATTATTATTATTATTATTATTATTATTATTTTGCTATGAAACACTTACTGGTGGTCCCCAACAGGGCAACTAACAGAATGTGGAATGTTAGGGCAATTCTTATTCTTATGATCATGCATGTCTGATTACTTGAAGTCTCAAGCTTTGCGCAGTGGCAGTATCGTAGCCAATGAGGTTTATCCGAGGCGCGATTATTGCTAATTGATTACTTGAAGTCTCAAGTTATGTTTTATTATTGTCTGAAATGTCCATACAACAATTTCTAAGCAAATTTCTTACAAATTCAGCATCTTCCTTTAAAACAATTTAGATTAACAAATGCTTACAATTAGAGAAGTTCAATATGTGTTAAACATATGTTCATTTTTTGTAGCTTTGATTTTTTGTTTGGATTTTATAAATTTTTCAAGTTATTTCAAGTTCTCTTTAACTTGTTATTTGAATGTTCTAAGGTATTTGTAAGCAAATCCCTAATATTTTTTAGTAAGTATATAATTCCGCAGCAGCTAATTAAACATCTGTGGACATTATTTATGCTATACAAATTATACTAGAAAAAAGTATAAATTCTCTTAGAATTAGCCCCATGGTAGAATTAATGGTTAGAACAAAATAAATGAGCATGAGCAAAAATAAACAAAATCAGAAATTTAGAAACATAACCATTGCATTACTTGATATTTGAAAATATATCTAAGTATGTGATGTAATAATCAATTAAAATATTTATATATAATAAAGCTTACAGAAGTAGAAACAAAAAATTTGGTGCTAAAGATAATCTTCAAGGTAGTTGTTTTGCACAGTAGTGCGGGACTGTAAAAACGACTTTGAAAGCTAAAATTATGGAAAATGATATTAATCAATGTGAAAATTATAACTGTTTCATAATCCATTAAAAACTGTCAAAATATCAAAATATCTTTTTAATATCTGCTATAAATGTGAAGGGAAATGAAAGAATAGAACTCATATTGCCCTGCATCATGTTCCCCGCTCTGAGGGGAGTCTGCTTCTCCCACTCCTTCTGCTCCTACCCCGTGCTCATACCCTCTCTGTCTCTCTCTCAAATAAACAAATAAAATCTTTTAAAAAAAATAGAGCTCATATTTATTTGATGCACTGTTATTCAAAACATTAAAGTATTTTTATTCTTTAAAAAAATTCTTATCTAGAATAGTTTGAGCAATGCTGGCCTTCTTTTTATCATATAACTTTTAACATGGAGTGTCCATCTTTTCAATGACTTAGCAGATTGTCTTACTCCTTTCCAAGTTTGGAACCCACATTTAATCCTTTGCACTTTAAATGTTGTGAAATATCTCTGACAGTTACTTTAAAGTGAAATGTTTTTCTGGTGTTACTTTCTCTAGAACAAATTCATCTTTTTTTGTTAAATCATTTTTCTCATGTATGTTAGTAAGTTCACTTTCACTATGTTCCTCTAGAGTCTCTAGAAAAGCAGCTATATCAACATTTCCAAAGACAGGTATTCTCTTTATAACTCCATTTATGTTTTAATTCTAATTTCTCTTCTAGTGTTATCACTTTTCATTTCTTTGCTGTACCTTCACTTTGTCAATTACCACCTGAATTCTTTTTTAAGATTTTTTTATTTAATTGAGAGAGAGAATGCAACCAGGGAGAGGGGCAAAGGGAGAAGGAGAGAGAGAATCCTCAAGCTGACTCCATGCTGAGCACCAAGCCTTATGCGGCTGGATTCCAGGACCCTGAGATCATGACCTGAGCTGGAAATCACCAGTCTGCTGCTTAACTGACTGAACCACCTAGGCGCCCCTGAATTATCCATTTTTAATATGATGAGGATGGATTTACATTATGAGATAAGAAATCAGGAAACCCTCACATTTTCTTTGTGCATGAACTGAATTAACAGCTTATACACAGAGCAATCGTTGACAGACTTTGAAAGAAGTGATTTGTTCCTGATCATGATGCATATCTATTATTTATGTAGTTAGTGATTCACTCATAGATTGGAACAGCAAACTTTGTACCTTGTATAATTACTGACAACATACCATGGTAAATGGAATTTGAACCGTGTTATTGGGGGACCAGTGTTATTTAACTAAATCATGGTAACTGAAATCTGTGCATATCAGAAGGTTGCAATTGAGGATGGGCTGTATTCTACATAAACCACTTGGAAGCTTTGGGAAGGTTTGAGGAAATTCATTTATATAATTATTATAAACATAGTTTTCTATTTCTTTTGTTGAGTATTTGATGGAGATTTTATTGTCAGACAAAATAGAAATTGATAATCAATTCTTAAAACTCTTGGGGAGATTCTAACATGTAGGACTGAAAAATAAGCTTGTTCAACATAACTGAATTGTCTTATTTTCTTATAAAATAAGTATAAAATATAAAATAGATGAAGAGAATTATTATTTTATAAAGTATAAAATAATTTTGGGGCGCCTGGGTGGCTCAGTCGTTGAGCGTCTGCCCTCGGCTCAGGTCATGATCCCAGGGTCCTGGGATCAAGTCCCGCATTGGGCTCCCTGCTCGGTGGGAAGCCTGCTTCTCCCTCTCCCACTCCCCCTGCTTGTGTTCCCTCTCTCACTGTGTCTCTCTCTGTCAAATAAATAAATCTTTAGGGCGCCTGGGTGGCTCAGTTGGTTAAGCAACTGCCTTCGGCTCAGGTCATGATCCTGGAGTCCCGGGATCGAGTCCCACATCGGGCTCCCTGCTCGGCGGGGAGTCTGCTTCTCCCGCTGATCCTCCCCCTCTCACGCTCTCTGTCTCCCATTCTCTATCTCAGATAAATAAATAAAATCTTTAAAAAAAAAAAAAATCTTTAAAAAAAAAAAGTATAAAATAATTTTAAAAGTAAACATAAACATAGTATTACAAATACTTAATATAATTAATGTAATTTGTCAAACTGTATTACCAAGTGACAGGAATTATGTTAAATGCTTTATGGAAAATTATCATTTAATCTTCATAACTCTTCTAAAAGGTAGGTGTTATCTTCCCCATCATATAGTTGAGGCAAGGTAGTTTAAAGTAATGTTATAACATTTTCACAACTAAAAATTTGGGATTAATATATGAACCTATTTTGTTCTAATTCAAAACCCCATAATTGTGTTGCACCGAATTTGATACAAATAATGATCTAATATTTAATTGAAGCTACATATTTGTAACCATATTTGTATCTTTGCTTGATTTCTTGTATTTGCAAATTTCTTAATCTCTCTCTCTGTCTCTTTGTCTCTCTCTCTCACACACTCTTTTTAAATGAGATCTAGAGTCTTGCCACTCAAGGTATTAACTGCAAACTGAAAGCATGGACTTCACTTGGGAAATTCATTAGAAATTCAGAATATTAGATCCCATCCAGAACCTATTAAAATCAACCCAATTTTAAGAATATGACTGGGTCATATATTTTCTGAATAAACTTTGGGGAGCAGTGATCTAGATTACCAACTACTCACTAACTGAGTTTTGTTTAAAATATGTGTTTTTTTTTAATTGGAAATCACCTACAAAAGGACTTAATAGAGAAAAAAAAAGATATTTATAAACCAAAGAGCTCTTATAATTCCATGTTCCTTTCTCATGTCAAAAGCAACCAATATCTTGAAATTTTTATTTAAGCATCCCATGCTTTTCTTGATAATTTTAACAAATATATATCCTTAAAGAATTCTTCAGTTTTCTATGTTTTCAAACTTTATATGAATGAAATCATACTGTTGATATTTTCATCTGCTTGTTTTTTCATTCACCATTATGTTCCTGAAATTCATGCATAGTAATTGTATTGCTTTACCTCATTAATTTTCACTGTGGAATAGAATTCAATGATGTGAATACACCAAAATTTATTTATTTATTCTCTGGAAATTGTTCACTTCAACTGGTTTTAGTTTGAAGTTAGAACAGTTATTGCTGTTATGAAACTTCTTGTATACATCCCTGGAGTATATGCTTATAAACTGGAATTACTGTGTCATAAGTTATATACATTATATGGCTATATAATTTTCAAAATATTTACTCTCAGTTTATGTATTGACCTTATCATGGACCAGTAACAACAGTTCACAAAGTAGTATAAGTCTCCACCCACAATATAAAGAGTACTGAATTATAGTGAATTGATTATATTGAATTTACTGGAAAAAAAAAAGAAACACAAAATAGAATCAATCAAAGATTTATTTTGCATTCTGACATTTTGGTGTGATTATTTCATACACAATATATACATTTTCCATAATGCATTCACAGGCTAAGTTATTACCCTTTATTAGCTTAATATTTTACAATTTTAACGTTTTTTATTTGAATGATTATTTTCTATCATACATTGATAAATGCTGGATATATATAAATGGCATATTAATGAGATACATGTATCAAAAGAGCTTTTTGTGTAAAAGCATTAAAATGAAGGATGATATTCATATTTTGGAATTGGAAAAGGATACTCTCATACATTGCTTACAAGCAGGTATCTTTTTAGAGAATATTAAATAATATGCATTAATAATAATGCATACCAAAATACATAACAAATTCCTCTATAAAAATTTGCTTTGAAGTAAGAAATAAATCAAAGATATATCATTTTTAGCTGCATATTTAATAGAAATTTTAAAATCCTTTCACATTTCAATTAAATATACTCAAATTTCAAATACATTAGCAAACACTTTGTTAAAAAATATGCATATATAGGTAAAGTGTGCTCTGGAATACAAGAATTTGTGAAAAGAGAGGAAATGTTATCCTCATACTATAGCAACTGAGGGAAATTATTCAGTGGGACTGAAGCTGGGTAATATAATATGATGACTAAGTCAAAATCTGATGACTGAGTCTAGTGAGAAGATATTCAAAACCCAAAATGTGCAGTAAATGTATAGAACTACAAATTTGGGTAAAGTACATTAGTAATAAATTGGATGTAAATAACTCTCAATTAAAAAAAATGCAAATTCTACTTTAGGATGGCTCTATAATTTTAGATAATTTTCAAATGAATCATTTTATTGTTTGCTTAAAATGAATTTTCTAATTATCATATAAAAACATACCTATTCCCACTTTTCATTTGTTGCTAAAATGATTTTTTTTCAACTAAGAAAACCACCACTTTAGTTCTTCACTGTTAAAAGGAGAAATTTCTTCTCTCAGACTTTTCCATTTCCTGTTAGTCCTACCTGTATTTTCTTTCACAGTAGTTCCTTAAATATAAGCTTAATTTTAAATGTTTTTGTTAAACACTGTCTTAATATACACATAGTACATATGTGAACCTAATTCATAATTATTAGTCATGTTTATCAAACACTTACATAGTTTATGTTCACACTCTTCAGTGTCTAAGGAACTTGAAGTACAAAGACTAAGACTTACTCCCGTATGGCTCCCCATGAGAATCTTTCATGATCCATTTGTTACTCTTTAACTCCCTTAAGTAATTTTGATACTGAAAATGCTCTCTGAGGACTCCTACTTAGTTATTTGGCTTAGAAAACATTTAGAAGTTGCTGACAACTACTCATGCTAATATTCTTTCTTAAATATGGTAAAATTAAGCTTGTCCCACTAAGAATGGGAGGAGCTTTATTATGGAAAGTTCTGTAGCTTTGACTTTATTTGAAGACACTAAATGAACATTTACTGAGGTAAGTATTCACTGGAAATAATTTCAAGTTATATTAAATGTTATTCATGAATAAATAGATTCACTTACTGAACAAAGATTTACTGGTATCTTCTTTGCTTCTAATATGGTTCTAGTTGCTATGGTTTCAGCAGTGAATGAATAAGAAATTATCCTAGTGGCATGCAGCAAACATTGTTAGATTAAGAAACAAAATAAATAAACCTACTTTCAAATGTCAGGTAATAATCACTGGGGAAGACTACATTGAGAAGGGAGCACTTGAGAATACAGTCCAAAATTTTAAAAGGCATATGTGAAAAATATGATTCATAGTATAAAGAAGAAATATCAGTCAGTGTGAACAGAACCAACAATAGTACAGAGATTATAATGCATAGACAAATTCTTTAAAATTAACAGAACACATATTTAATGAATCTAGTGAAAAAAGTTGACAATAGTGTTTGAAGAGATGGAGCATTTTAGAAGGTATGGCAAACTAACTATGAAAAAGAACTAAATGAAAATCCTAGAGTTAAATAATTCAATATCTGACATTTTTCAAAAAAGCGTTGGATACAATTGGCAGAACACAACTGAAAAAGAATAAGCATACTTAATATATAATTATCCAAAGTGAAGCATTGAGAGAAAGCAAAATTGAAAAAAGTAAACAAGTCTTAGTGACTGGTGAGATACTATCAAGTGGTCTAACTGAGGAATAATTGGAGTATAATTGGATTTCCTGAAGACTAGAAAAGACAAAATGAAACAGAATATACATTATTAATATAGAACTATATATATATATATATATATATGTAGAGAGAGAGAGACAGACAGACACAGACAGAGACAGAGAGACGGAGGCTGGAGAGAGAGAGATTAAGAGAGAGAAATGTTTGACAAAATCAACCTCAAAATAAAAACCAAAACAGTATGATCACATTTGACTGAGGTTGCCCACAAATACCCTGCTCAGTAAGTACAAAGAAAATCATATGCAGACTGATCACTCATCTTGATGAAAACTACCAATAATGCTCAAAAGTTAAAAGCAAATGGGGCTGGGAGTAGGGAGTATGTATTACATACAAGAGAATCATGATAAGAATAAGCACAGAATTATCATCAAGAAATTGAAGAAGAAGCTAGAATATGTAAAAAAAAAAAAAAAAAGTATTTAAATACTGGGTAAATGGTGTGTGTGGGGGAACTTAACAACATAGAATTCTATATCCTGTAAAAGTAGTTTTAAAAATGAAGCAAGAGCAAAGTGGTTCCATAAATAGCTCCCAGTTTTTGTCTCCCAAACAAATATCAAAAACAGGCAGAATCAGTTACACAAATAAGGAGCTTAGAAGTTGCTACTCTGTCTTAACAGCAAGCAAAAGCTGAACAGACTGAAACATCAACAGCTCTTCTTGGATCCGTAAGAGAGGGGCAAATACAGAGCAACCCATTATCCCAATATTGGAGAGACAGACAGGTGATTACAGGGACTCTCAGTTTACGGAGCAGAGACTCTTCAGCAGAAACCACCTCAGGAACCAGACTGGGGTAGGAAAACCTGAACTGTAATTGAAAAATTGCTGGAGGCTCAGTGTTGGACAACTCTGAGGGTTAAAAACTTCAGGGTGCTCCAGTCATATGGGAGTCTCCATAATAGTGTGAGACTTACCCCCGGAACCTCACCAGTTTCCCACAATAAATACTGGACGAAAAAAAAATCCCTTTTTGCTTTCAGCAGGGGAAGGGGAAAGAAACCATGTGGGGCTATTTCAGAGCACTCTGTTCTTTTTGACAAGGTCTTCCCTCCGGGGACACTAGTTAGTCAGAGCCTAAACTCCTAGAGTATTATCAGAGCCTAACTGAACAGCAGTTTCTAGTCATCATGTCTCACAAGAGGAGAGAGAAAAAAAAAAATCTGAGAAACACTTGCTAAGTTTATAGTTCAAGGCACAAGCTCACGAAAAGACTGAGACCTGATCATAGCATTTAGAACAATTCTCCTTGCCCCACACTTCACCATATTAATAAAGGCGTATTTAGAGCACATCTCTTTACCAGGTATATCATGTCAGGCAATTAAGAAAAAATTGCTAGCCATAACAAAAGGCAAAAATAAAAACAAAAATTTGAAGAACACATGGAACATTTTCCAAGCTAGATCACATTCAGCCCCAAAACAAGTTTCAGTAAATTTGAAAAGTTTGAAATTATAAAAAGTGTCTTTTCTGGAGACAGTAAATGCAATGAAGCTACAAGTCAGTAACAAAAGGAAACTGGAAAATTCACAAACGTGTGGAAATAGTATACTCCTGAACAACCAAAAGATCAAAAAAGAAATCATGAGAGAAATTAGAAAATACTTATAGAGAAATAAAAATGTAACACAACATACCAGTAGTTATGAGATGCACAAAAGTAGTTAGCAGATGGAAATTTATACCTGCAAATATCTACATTAAAAAAGAGGAAAGATCTCAATCAAAAACCTAATTTTACACCTTGAATAACCAGAAACAGAACAGCAAACTAAACTCAAAATTAGTAGATGGGATGAAAGACTAGTGTCAACAAATAAAATAGAGAATAGAAAAACATTAGGGAGGATCACAGAACAAGATCAAGGAAATTGAAAAAGACATTTAGCTAGAATGACAAAGGAAAAAAGAGGGAAGACACAAATAACTAAAAGTGAAGGTGAGGATATTACTACTGACCTTATGAAAAGAAAAAGGACAATAAGAAAATAAATAAACGATTGTACTCCAACATATTAGATCATCTAGATAAAATGGACAATTTCTAGTAACATATAAGTTACTTAATCTGACTTAAGAGTAAATAGAAATAATAGAATAAATAGAAATTTCAATATACCTATAGAAAGTAGTAACATTAAATCAGTAATCAAAAATTTCCCCCCAAAAGAAAAATCCAGATGGTATCGCTGGTGAAGATTACTAAACATTAAAATAGATTAATACCAATCCTCAAATTTATGTGAAAAAAAGAAGAGAATAAATCACTTCCTAACTCAGTCTATGAGTTCAGCATTACTCTAATACCAGATAAATAATCACAAGAAAAAATTCCAGATCGGCATCTCTTATAAGTGTTGTTGCAAAAATCCTTTACAAAATACTAACAAGCTGAATCCAATGGCATGTGACCATATGACCATTTCACAGCAATGAAACGTTGATTTAGCCTAAGAAAATCAATCAAGTATTACACATTCATGTGGGGGGGAGGAAGGAAAAGTAGGGAAAAAAGGAAAAAAAAGAAAACAAATCATCTCAATCATTGCAAAGAAGTTATTTAATAAATTCCAATACCCTTTCATGATTGGACACATACACACACTCACTCACTCACTCAGAAACCTGGGAATAGGGCCCTGAATTGCCAAAACAACATTGCAAAAGAATATATTTAGAACACCCTCAATCGAATTTCCAAAGTTACTACAGTGCTACGGTAATAACAACAGTGTCTGTCCTATTGGCATAGAAATAATACATAGATCCTTGGAATGAAACTGAGAGTCCAGAAATAAACTATACCTCTCTAGCCAATTGATCTTTCACAAGAGTGTGAAGTCCATTAAGTGGGGAATGTATCACCAAATGGTGCTGATATGATGATTTTTCACATAGATTGATTTTTCACACCCTACCTCACTCCATATACAAAAACTAACTCAAAAAGATTCAAACACTTAAATATGTGTTAAAACCGTAAAACTTTTAGAAGAAAACATAAAGGTAAATCTTCATGACTTTAGATTTGTAATGGATTTTTAAATATGACTCCAAAAGCACAAGAAACAACAGAAAACATAGGTAAATTAGAAATCGTCATTTTAAAAAAATTCATCAGAGGACATTTCCAGAAAGTAAAAAGACAACCTACAGCATGGAAAAAAAAAAAAAAAAAAAAAGTCTGTAAATCGTATATCTGAGAAGGGCTTAATATCTAGAATATATATATTTTCAAAGTTCCTGAAACTCAACATCAAAAAGAGGAGCTCATTAAAAATTGGGCAAAGGATATGAGTAAGAATTTTACCCAAGAAGATATACAAATTGCCAAGAAAAGCTGTTCCACATCAGTTATTGTGCAAGAGACTCCCTACGACAAACAATGATCATGCCTAAAATGTCAAAACTGCCTAGTAAGCCCCCTGAAAAGAACCTGGGATTCTCCAGGGATCTCTCAACCTCAAAGTTACAGTTCAGTATGGCTTAGGAGATGTTTTATGATTTATGATCCAAAATGATCTAAAGTACCTTTTTTCGATTGCAAATGTAAAAAACATTTGCAAAATGTTTTTTTGCAATCGCATTTGCAAAAAAAAACAGTACTATTTTTGTTAAAAAAAGACATGTTTACCATTTGTCCGTATGTTTATTTTACCACCTGGTAAATATAATTAATCGCAGGCATCTGACTCTCATTGCTTAACAAAAGAATAAGCAGGACTAGGCATGGTCCACTTGAATTCATCTTCAGTCCTGTAAAGCAAAGAGCCTTTGCAGGCTAGGGTGCTAGCCATGGGATGCACAGATAGGTCCTGTCTTTATCTCCCTTGCAGTAACAACTCAGAGTAGCAAGGTTTAGTAGCTTTGTTTAAGACCATGCCATTTAGTTAAGGATACAAAAAGTACCCTTCCTACTTCCTGCTTCTCACTAAGCAAGGCTCAGCAGGACTCCCACAAAGTTTCACTTTTGTGTTGCAAAAGCCAATTCAAAGATGCCTTCTAAAAGGCAAATAAGCACTGAGTCAGGAAACATGCAAAGAGGCTCAGAGGGAATGGCAGCTCCTCAGGAGGGAGGATGCATCACTGGTTATATGTGAACTGTCCAGATGTGGAGTTGATACTGCCAATCTGAAAGAGACTAGACAACTTGGAATGCACGGAAAAAAAAGTTGCCAGCTACCTTTTGCTCTGGGAAGGTCTTCTGGATTCACAGGGACAACAGGATTCAGCTCTGCAGTCACTTGTTTTTGATCCCTTGCACCTACTTCAGTGATTGCCATCCCACTGTACAACTTCAAACCCCAACGCCCAGTTACTCACATCAACATATTTAATGATATGGCCACAAGTGCAGAAACTCTCTTTTTACCTTAATGCAATGCTGCCCTCTGGTTTTATATCATAATATTAGTTATAAAAGGGTCCTTTGGTATTTGGATAACATCATTCCTTTGAATACATAGCAAAACAGGCACTTCAAATACAGAATACCTAAAAAATTAAAATTGTTACATAGGGAGCAGCTCCTTCTTGGCGAAGCACTATGCTAAGTATTTTCCGAGTAATAATCATAAAATCCTCACAACTTCTCCATGAAGTAGCATTAGCATTACCTTTTAATTAAAAAGGAAACCAATGCTTAGAGTATGGGGAGAATAAGATCACAAACTTATTAGTGATAAAGGCTGGGTTAGAATCAAATTTCTTAAACTCCAAAATTCATTCCCAGTAATCAGAAAGTGATAGTACCTCTTTATATCAATATGATTATCTTTAAAGAAATGTCTACTTTATTGAAATTTATGTAAAAATTTGTTCAGAACTACTGATATTGAACAGATGGTCATAGACATCCTCAATGAATACACTGATAATAAGTTACAATACAGAAAAAACCCCGTTAAGATAGGAAAGATAATTCAGGCAACTGAACAATGATTGAATATAAGCTATTTGTAATGAAATATTCTGGGGGTTCGCAAATCAACAGGAGTAAATGCAGTGAGTTCTGTATATAGATAACACCAATCATTAGCTATATGCAATCCATAATATCTTCTCTGAATATAGAAAATAAAAAATCAAAACTCATAATTTCTGTGGAACACTAAAACCAGAAGGAAGGTTCAGATAATTACCTCCCATACCTCTAACTCCATATTTGCAATTTTTAACCAAAATAATAGGTGCATGATTATATAAATCCAGAGTTAATCCTCATTTATTCTGATGTAGTAACTTATTATATAAATATCTTGTACTCATTAGTAAACTATGGTGGGTTTTAAAAAAAATTCTTTTTGTTTCTAGCTATTTTCTAAGAAATTATAGGTGTTCTTTCCTCCTATTTCTCTCCTTATTGTTAGCAAGAAAGGGACAAATAAAATATACATTAAAAACCAAGTTGAAGTCATAAGCGAACTGGGATTTATCAACAAAGACCATTCTAACAACAAGTTGCAAACCTTTTCTGTTTCCCCCTAGAACTATGTCCTGTCCACCTCCATCTCTTCTTTCTTCTCTGCCAAACCTCTCAACGCTTTCAAAATTCATGTTTGTCCTCTAAATGCCATTCCAAATGCCAACCTCTTCCAACTAAATAAAAAGAAGAACAATAACAACAACAAAACCCCTCTCATTATGTATTATTTACCATCATATATTTTTCTATTGTGGCATTTATACACACACACACACACACACACATATTAGTTTTGCTTCTGCCACCACCTTTAATAAATTGCAAATGGTGGATTGCTTTTCTAGGTACCTTATATCCTCAGCAGCATTAAATAGAAAAGTATGCGTGTGTATCCAATGAGAAAGAAATTTATAATTTAATAAGAATTTAAAGATAATTAAAATTAGAAAACACTAACTTTTGGCTATGATATATAGTAATAGAAAAATAAATTATTTCCCCAATTTTAATTTGTTCAAAACCCTCTTTGAGTGTTTTTGATGAGCCAGTAAATTTTCATATATTAACATAAAAATTGAAAACCCTCAAAGCAGATTTTGTACTACTATTAATGTGTTTGTTATATAGGGTGAAAGTAACTCATTATTAATAGCAGCAACCACTGTTAAAATGTAAGTTTCTGTCTGAAGTATGCTATCTAGTTGGTATCACAGTAGTTTAAAGTTGTTAAACTGTAAATGCAGATTATTTTTATAGGGAATTATGAAGCATTTATTCATAATCAATATTTTCAAATTTTTATACATTGCAAGATGGCAAATCTCATGACATTCTGCCACCTTGTAGAAAATAATAGGAAACCACCTTAACACACTGAAAATGCAGGAAGGAAAAAAGTCTCTTCTGATAAATCGCAACCAAGAGTGAGCTTGCTATCACATAGATGTAGAGTTCAAATTTATACAACTTTGTAAAAGTGTGAATTGCAAACTAAGAAATTAATTTTTTTATTTTATTTTATTTATTTTATTTTTTTTTAAAGATTTTATTTATTTATTTGAGAGAGAGAGACTGAGAGAGAGAGAGCATGAGAGGGGGGAGGGTCGGGAGGGTCAGAGGGAGAAGCAGACTCCCTGCCAAGCAGGGAGCCCGATGCGGGACTCGATCCAGGGACTCCAGGATCATGACCTGAGCCGAAGGCAGTCGCTTAACCAACTGAGCCACCCAGGCGCCCGCAAACTAAGAAATTAATTTAATGTGGTACTAGATTGATAGTTCTACCTTAGGGTTGATAGAAACAAGCTAAAATTTCTTTAGTGAAAAGCATTACCTACTATTTGCGACACCATGGATGGACCTTGAGGGCATTATGTTATGTAAAATAAGTCAGAGAAAGACTAATAATGTATAATCTCACTTATATGTGGAATAAAAAAAAAAAAACTCAGAAAAAAGAGATCAGATTTGTGGTCATAGGAGGGAGGTAGTGCGTAGGGGCAGGGGGAATTGGATGAAGGTGCTCCAAAGTACAAACTTCCACTTATAAGATAAATAAGTATTTAGGGATTTAATGTACAACGCGATGGCTACAGTTTACATGGTTTATTTAAAAGTTGCTAAGAGAGTGCATCCTAAAAGTTCTCATCACGAGGAAAAAAACATTTTTTTTTCTTTTTCTTTTTTGTGTCTATATGAGATAATTGGATGTTAACTAAACTTACTTTGGTAATCATTTCACAATACATGTAAATAAAATCATTCTGCTGTTCACCTTAAAACTTATACAATACTATATATTCATTATATCTCAATAAAAATAAAATGGAAAAAAAAAAAGCATTACTCATATATATCTTCAGGGTTCCACAGATGAAATTCAAAGAAAAAATTTATCTTTAAAAAAGTTAGCAACAAATGAGGAAAGAGTGCATTATGAGTAAAAGCCAGAGAAGAAACAAAAAATAAGAGTCCTCAATAAAAATAATTCTTGGATTTGTCATATACAGATATAAAATATCCCTATATGCTATTTTTTAAATAAAAGGATAAAAATAAGCAGGGAGTAAAACATCATCAAAAGGAAGAAATCAGATTTTAAAAGTACCAACAAGTGCTTTTAGAAATGAAAAATACATATATTAAATATTAGTTGATAAAAACTGATATTAACGTAATACATATATTTCATAGCATGTGACGCAAAAACTGAAGAATTACTACACTGAAAAATATAACTAAAGAAATTATGCAGAATTCAGCTTAGAGATATAAGAAGATGGAAAATAAGAAACAGGGATTACGAGAACTGGAGAATGAAAGTGTGAGATATAGTTACTCTGATTTCCAGAAACTCAAAAGAGAGCTATTGAGCTAGAGAAAATACTGGGGGAGATGCTGATTTACATCAAAATGATGTCTCTGAAAACAATATTTAGATCCCTTCAATACTGTAAGTAATCAGTATCAAATGTTATTCATGGTACTTCTGCATTTATCCTTTTCTCCGTGTGTGTGTCTTTCTGTATCTGCAAAAAAGATGGACATTTATTGTTTATTCCTGCAAAATGTGCGTCTGTTGTGAATACAACACTAATGCCTACACTCTACTGAACCAAGTGACTCAAAGAGAACAAAAAAAAAGAAAAGCACTGTGGAAAACGACACTTCCTTGTAGGAGAACCTATGCTATCATGCTGTTTGATGATTAATTAAACTGTGTTTCTCTTACCTAAGTGTTTCCATCATTCAAGTTCTCCTCATCCTGGGAAGTAAAGTCTCTATTCTATTTGAGTGGTAGCACGTGGCATTCAAAACAGGTTTTTTTTTTTTTTTTTTTTTTTTCCCCTCAAGGACCTACGAGATGTGGAAATTATCTTCTGGGACTTAAACGGAGCTAGTCACAACAGTGGATGTTTAGGGTTGATGCCCAGTTAGTGCTATCAGTCTAAAGTGGTACAAAGTGCAAATGGGAGAAGAAAGAAAGTACAAAAATTAAGATCAAGTTTATTTCTAGTAGAAAAGGAGTATATGCTTCATCTGTATTGCTGTCTTCACACCATAACCTCTCATGACAGAAGGGGGCACATGAACTCTCTAGAATCTCTTTTATAACAAGGGCATTCTTCCCATTCACGAGGATTCCCTCCTTATGATCTAAGCAAGTCCCAAATACCCCACCTCCAAATACCATCACACTGGGGATTAAATTTCAACATATGCACTTTGGAGGTAAAAACATTTAATCTATAGCAATCGATAATGTTCTATTCTATAACCTGTGTAGTTTATTCATAAGTGTTTATTATTATGTGTCATAACTTTCAAAGATAATTGCTGTTTAACATAATATATTTTGTTGATATACAACTTATATCAACATTATAATAAATGTAATAAATATCAAAACTGAAATTCTATAGTAAACTTCCACATGATCATACAATCACATTAACACAATGTATGAATTCCTTCTCCATCATCACTGGACACACTGTCACTCAGTCTCTTAATGCTGATATCTGTAAGTGGGATGCCATATTACCATGGGCCATTTATTTAAAGTTGGACAGCATAAGTTGTTACAAAGTCATGTGGCATGTGTACCAAAACATCCTTGTCTGTCAGATGATTCGTTTTATCTTAAATAAAAGTTTTTATTTTGCTCTTTGAAGTCACATAGAAAAATACATTTCCAAAACAACTGAATTACTATAAATATTTAATTTTATCATCTTATATGAACAATAAGAAACATAATGTTAGCAATTGGATTTCTCATTCATCATTGAATGTTTTATGGTTAGTGCTTATTCTTAAAATTTGCTATCCTAGACTCAAACTAATATTCCAAAGGTGAAATAAATTATTCCAGAAAAATTCTGTTACTCTTATAATGTAACATTCAAGAAGTTAGCAACTTTTGGGGTGCTGAGCCACTTGGGTGGCTCAGTCTGTTAAGTGTCTAACTCTTGATTTTGGCTCAGGTAATGATCTCAAGGTCATGAGATCAAGTCCCGTAACAGGCTCTGAGCTCAGCTGGGAGTCTGCTTGAGATTCTTTCTCTCCCTCTTCCTCTGCCCCTCCCCCCACTTGCACTCTCTCTAAATGAATAAATAAAGTCTTTTAAAAAATAAAATAAAAGTTAAAATAAAAAAGAAGTTAGCAATTTTTTAAAAAAAGATTTTATTTATTTGTGAGAGAGAGTGCATGAGAAAGATCAGGAGTGGGAGGAACAGGCAGAGGGTGAGAAAAGCAGGCTCCTTGCTGAGCCCGTAGCCCAACCGGGGCTCAATCCCGGTATCCTGACCTGAGCTGAAAGCAGACACTTAACCGACTGAGCCACCAGGCACCCCGAAGTTAGCAAATTTTGATAGCAGGATATTTCCATTCATTTTCAACTAAATGGCTGATAGGTAGAACTGTAAAAAAGCCAATATTAAGTATACTATACTAGGAATTGAGTAAAATCATGATTATAGAATTTTAAACATGTTAAATTTCATTTCGATGGTTGAAAATTTTTAAACTATTAAAATGATCTTGAATATTAAAACTGTAATTTAATGTTACTTCTATCTTGCCTAATTCTTGTATGCACTTAGAAAATATGCATTTTGTTCATTTCATTCTTTAATTAAAAATAATTTGAATAATTCATAAAAAAGTAAAGAATCACATTTTATTCAGTCAGTCTGCTAGGAAAGCTGATCCTTTCCATGTGAATGCTCAAGATCAGCAAAGCTACATGACAACTATAACTAGTATTCAGTATACATTTTTTATTATTTCATCCAATATACATTTTTTATTATTTCACCCAATCCCTGACAAAAATCAGCCAGGGGGACAAATTTTGGCAGGTTGATATTTGGGGTCAAAAATGAGCAAATGAAGTTCAGGATATGGAGATATTAATTATTCCCTGTACTTTTAAATTTATGTTCAGAATGTAACTTCTATTTTTATTACTACAGCTTTTCTAAGGCTTGACTTTACATTTTATAGTAAGCTTGACTGGTTTAACAAGTTAAAATTTCATTGTAAGCCCATGAGTCTTATGTTTTTTCTTTCCTTTTGCTATAAACATATTCCTATTTGTATTTATGCAATGTGATTATAATTGAATGGTAAGTTAATTAAAAAATATGGAATTGAATATGTTATATACCACTGTATATGAAATGTATGTCATGAATTGTATGTTGTATAGAAAAAAGTGTCTCCCTGGAATTGCTTTACCTAAATACCTAAATAGATTCTTTTGGATTACTATTGAAGGTTTCCTTTTCCTGTCATAAGAAGAAATTTCCCCCATTCTAGTCTAAAGGAATGACTACCATATATTAACAGATGACTAAATATAAGTTTATAGTGATAA
Source organism: Halichoerus grypus (assembly GCF_964656455.1). Classification (NCBI taxonomy): domain Eukaryota; kingdom Metazoa; phylum Chordata; class Mammalia; order Carnivora; family Phocidae; genus Halichoerus; species Halichoerus grypus. The sequence continues at coordinate 26,491,882 of NC_135714.1, forward strand.
AATATCTTCCTAATAATAATTATTCTTTCCAAAATTTAAAATAATCATGTAGATTAAATCTATTGGCTTAGGTTTAGGAAGGTTTCAAGATAACTTTTTCATTAAATTCATCTTTGTGGAGGGTATCAGCTTTCAGGACAATGGCCTTTAGATATTGGTCTATCAATAACCAGTAGGGTGACCCCTTGTAGAAACTCAAACTGCTCTATTCCTCAGTATATCATCTGTAGAAAAGGTGGTTAACTAAGTACTCTTTATGGTAAATTCTGGCTCTAAATCTCTCTCTCTTTTTCTTTTGAAGATTTTATTTATTTATTTGACAGAGAGAGAGACAGCAAGAGAGGGAACACAAGCAGGGAGAGTGAGAGAGAAGCAGGCTTCCCGCCAAGCAGGGAGCCCGATGCGTGGCTGGATGCAGGGCTTGATGTGGGGCTCGACCCCAGGACCCTGGGATCATGACCTGAGCCAAAGGCAAAGGCTTAACAACTGAGCAACCCAGGTGCCCCTCTAAATCTCTTTGATTTTAAATAACTCAGTTGTCTGTACATATAGAATGAAAATTCAGTTGATTTTACTATTTTCACAAATATAATTTTGGATATAAATAAGACTGTCAACTAGGCTCTTAAAGAACACTGCAAAGAACCTGAGCTCTGCTCTTTCCATGAGTACACAAAATTAGAAAATTAAAAAAGCATTAACATAACAATAAAAAAATAAAAAAAAAGAATTTTCAGAAGAACTATATAGCACTGTAGAAATCATAAAACTCCTGCCCCACCCATCCTATTCCTCTCCATGCCCCCCAAACAATTTACTGAAATTGATATGCATCCTAATTATATATTTATACTTTTACTATATATGTACAGATTCATTAAAAACACATAGACTAATTTGATATATTTAAAAAAAAAGAAAGAAAATTAAAAAAGCAAATATAGTACACAAAATTAATGATGATGCAAATTTACAAAATGTTTGCAGTGTTTTTATGAATTACGCTATATAGAAAGATTATTCTAGGAAAGTGTTCATTTATATAGAGTAAAATCCATAATAGTTAAATGCATCCACTGAAAACTTTTGAAAGATTTTTTATGTGATAATTATAGTATTGTCTAATCTCTATAAAGTATTTTTATAGATGATTTATAACTGTTTCCATATTCACAAATACTTTAAAATGCATTTTAGGAGTTTTTACTTTATATTAACACTTCTTATGATGACTTTATTAAGGCTAAACTTATACAAAATAGTTATTGTTGCTTCCATCAAACCCACATCGATATAGTTGGTTTCATATGTAAACACTTTGTCCAAGATACCATATCTTTGCTTTGTTATCGAATCCACTAGATTCGGCAAAATGCATTTCACAGGGAAACAGGAAGATAGCTCAGTGATCACTTTGCAACAGCACTGTTACTTCACAGCTGAGTAACCTCAGCGTTTATGTTTTATGTTTTAGGTAGGTATGAAGAATGCTTAACTTGATCACATCTTTGAGTTAAGATTTTTATGTTTTTCTAGGGCTAAGATTTTCTTAGCAGGACTGTTGGCTGCCATAGAGTAATTACATTCTTATCATGCTGTCCTCTGAAGCATGACATCATGACTAAAGATGAGAAGCATATACTGTATTGCAAACACCTGAGCTGAATATTGATAGACTTTCTGTAGCATGTTGTAATCTCTGGGGACAGCAAACCATGCCCCCTGATTTACTAAAGGACCAGTTGATGCTTTAAAGAGAAAGAAGAGTAATTTCCTAAAAGACATGCTAAAAATGTCATGAGTCATTAAGTGAGTTCAGTGATAACAAAAATTGCCTAATCGCAGTATTAGGCACATTATTTAGTACAGCATTAAAAGGGTATTTTATAAAAAACAAACAAATAAATAAAGTGTATTTGGTAAATTCCAAATACTCCTTTAGATTAGAAAATCACCTTGTACGTAATAATTTTGTAAGTAAGCATACATATTTGTATTATGTTTTGCAGTTTAAAAATGTCACTTATCACATGAGCTTTTTATTTTTTCCATAAACCATGTGTTTTGTAAAACTATACAGGTAAGAACTCTGAATCTCTCCAAAGTCACATAGTTGAGTGATTTTCTAGACAAACAACAATAATTTCTATCCTGGTTCCTAGTAGTTATATTTTTATTTCTGTGTAGCTGTAATATTTCACATAATATGCAAATAAGTTTAATGATTCGCTATTATATGTTTTGTTGGCATTTTTTTAGAAAGTTTCTTTTTGTAATTTTAAGAATGTAGCTTTCCATTTAGAGTGTTTTAAGATTACAGAAATCAATGCTGAATTATATAGAATCTATTTTAAGTGTAACAGATTACTGTAAGAATTTATTGCTGACGTATTAACCTAATATAATAATAAGCTCTGTAATTGTAAAATATCCTGAAATTCCTAGCATGAATCTTACCCTGCTATATATCCTGTAAAATATTAGAATAAATTACTTGATTGGAATGTTTTTTTGTCTTTGTCTTCCTAGATTTTTTTTAGAATGTTGAAGGAAAGAAAATCAATTAATAACAAGGCTGATACCATTCCTTCAAATATTACTCATTTAAAAATGGATTTTTTTGTTTGTTTGCTTCGAGTGCCTACCAGGTACCAGACACTGTGCTCTATGTTGGGAATAAGACACCTACAGGAGGTGGGGGGGGGGGGGGGGGAAAGAAACAACTTAGTATACAATTTAGTATAAGAGACAGACATTAAGCAATTGATTGCCTAAATGAATCATTTCAACTTTGACAAATGCTACAGGGTGCATGCTGATATGAATACTTACAATGTGGAATGTGATCTAACTTAGGGGTTTGAAAACAATTTTCTCAGGAAGTGACAACCTGGCTGAGTTTTGAAGAGATGAGGCATGAGAAAGAAGGGAAGGAGTATCACTTTGGTACAGCATGTACAAAGTTCAAAAGAAGCATGTCATATTTAAGCCTCTTCAAAAAACATATTCTAACTAGGAATGGAAAGGATGAATTTTGGAAAGCAGTTTGCCATACTCTACACTTATTCCATTAAAACTGATTATTCCTTATTGATATCCCCATTTTACAGACAAGTTAATTAAGATCCTAAAGTACTTATGTAAATTTACCAAAGCTGGGGGCGGGGGGTGGGGTGGGGCAGGGATAATAATATACAGCAAAGAAAGTCCTTGAAACAGCAAAGAAAGTCCTTGAAATATTGGAGTTTATTTATATTTATTTATATTTATATATTTATATTATATTAAATATTTATATTTATTTATATTGGAGTTATATAAACTCCAGTTTCTCTTCTTTCCAATACTATACCCAGCATCTCATATAGAAAAGAGAAAGACACTATAGGTATGGAATTTCTTAACTATGAGAAAATACATGACTTTGGCAGGCAGGATCAGAAATAGTGTCTAGCTGAGATAAAAAGAAAAACACTGATCCTGCCTTTATTTATAATTTGGTGTTTTGCTCATGGTGGATGTTTTATAGTAAATTTTACTTTTAAAATATTGCTTTAAAATACTGTTTATTGGGGCACCTGGGTGGCTCAGTCGTTAAGTGTCTGCCTTCGGCTCAGGTCATGATCTCAGGGTCCTGGGATCGAGCCCCGCATCGGGCTGCCCCCTCAGCGGGAGCCTGCTTCTCCCTCTCCCACTCCCCCTGCTTGTGTTCCCTCTCTTGCTGTGTCTCTCTCTGTCAAATAAATAAATAAAATCTTTAAAAAAAAATAAAAAAAATAAAAATAAAATAAAATAAAATACTGTTTATTGTGATTACAAGATTTTGGTTATCTTTACATTTGTGTCCAAGGCAAATAACATAAAATCCTTCTCTTGTCCCATACATGTGGGGGAGGAAAGAGGACAGGGATTTGAGGGTATATGCAAAAGGATGATAATAGGATGAACCATGTAATCAAAGTTGGTTAAGAAGGAAAATAAGCACATAAAAGGAATGACAGTCAAAACTAGAGATCCTGATGAAGTGAAATACATGTTTGGAGAAGAGGAAGCGAAAAGAGAACTGGAAGATTGAGAAGTGTTGACTACAGTTTGGGTTCCTTGAAGTCAAGGTTTTGGAGGAGGTGAAGTTGGTATTGGCAATGATAAAGTGATTTAAAAAAACCTGCATAATGCCAATTAAAATAGAAAATCTCACTTAAAAACATTGCTACCAATTGAATGTGAAACTAATTAGCTGCCCCATTAAATTTTATTGATGTCTATGTAAGCAAAAAAAAATGTTTACTTGTATGATATAAAAATATTTTGAGTGAGTTTAAGTACTATATAATGTAGGATTGCATTGTTAATTAACTGGTTAAAATATTTTTGATGGATTTGATGCCAAATTTAATAAAATGTATGGAATAAGAACCAAGAAATAGAACCTACACTCAGGTTCCATATTTATTTTGAACAGGAAATCATCTTCACATAATGAATTTCTATAAAACATGTTTTTTCAAACCTTAAAATATAATTACAAGTGATAATTTATAATTATTGTGTCTGGCTTTTCTCAGAGTCTCTAACTGCTTCCATGATAAATGATTGTTATCTGCAATATGGCATGTTAACAACAGAGTTAGAACATCCTGACCATATGTCTATCACTGCAGGCAAAGTCCAGGAGGATGGTAAGAAGATAAAAATACAGGATAAGTTCCCCTCATAATTACATGGAAGTAGGAACTGATGGTCGACAGATAATAAATGAGATGTAAAATTATTGCTTCATATGTTTGGAGATTAATAAATGGGGACATTTATGAAAATATATGCAATGCCCAGGAGTTAAGGCAAAGAGTTTCCACTTGGAGAAATATATGTACTTAACCAAAATTCTTCTTAATGAGATCAGTTGTAAAATTCATTAATTCAAACACAAGAGCTTCAAACCATAAATCTGGGTGAGGTTACACCTTTTTAAAGCTGCAAATTGAAGTTAACGGATCAAAATCAATTAGGTCTGCTAATCTGTTCACAAAGGTGTAAATTCTTAATCAGAATTTATTACAAGGCTGACAATGTAATTTAACAGCAGTACTTAAATCTTGATCAGACAATTCAACTTTCCAACTCAGGTCCATTTTTTTTTTTTTTTTTTAATGAAAGAAATAAAAAGACTAATGTTAGCATCATAAGACAATTGTAATATTAAGTTTATATAATACATATAATATGTTATATATGAATATAAGATAAATTATATGTGTTAGTAATTATATTACTCAGTGCCAATTAGGATTCGGGGCATATTTTATGAATTGGCATTTGACATTTGTATTATTGGCACGTTCTTTTATCTTGGAATGAATCAGGTGGTAATTTCCCCTAAAATTTCTATTTTGAAGCCATTTCAAGGATGTTCTCGATTTTCTATAATAAGGACTACTTCAAAGCAGTGCAGTACCTTTTGAAATGAAGTCAGCTGTACTCTCACATTGCCACCAGTGACAAGAGATGCCATTAGCTTCAAATTGTTCAGTAGAATTATCCCCTTATATGTTTTCCAAAGTATGCAATGCCAAGGGCCTTCAGAAAATGACATATGGAAGATCTGTGGTACTTAACTTTGGAGATTCACATTTTATTTTTGCTTTAAAGGAATGGATTTTTATTAGCGGTCTTTTATAAGTAAAAACACATTATTTGGAGTGGATATTGATGAATACTATAGAGATTTCAAGCTCACATTTTGTTTTGGCAACTAAGTTCTGTCTTGGCTTATATATGAGAATGTATTCCTACATGATGAGAATAAGCTAATGGAAAGTTAATTGTATTAAATTTCTAAAATTTTAGGGGTGCCTGGTTGGCTCAATCGGTTGAGCATCTAACTCTTGATTTCAGCTCAGGTCATGATCTCAGGATGGTGATACTGAGCCCTGCATTGGGCTCTGCTTTCAGCGGGGAGTCTGCTCGAGATTCTCTCTCCCTCTCTTCCTCTGCCCCTTTCTCCCACACTCTCTCTAAAAACAAATAAATAAATCTTAAAAAAAATAAATAAATAAATAAATAAACTTCAAAAATTTAATTTTTAAAAGTATCTTACAATAGAATTTGGTTGCATGTGCTTTGTGTATTATTTGGAATATATTGCTGTGTCTCCTATTGTTGAAAATGTCTATTCAAAACTACATCAAACTAATAAAAGAAAATTGTGTATTAATACAATCATCAATACATCATTTCTGTATTAATATTTATTAGAAATCTACTTGTGATGAATCATTTCTAAGTATTGGTTGATATGGGCATGGAAGAGATAAACATAATGCTTGCTTTAGAAAGGTCCACCTCATTGGTTATACAAATAGTCACATATATCAGAAATGCATTTTACACGGGCGCCTGGGTTGCTCAGTTGTTAAGCGTCTGCCTTCGGCTCAGGTCGTGATCCCAGGGTCCTGGGATCGAGCCCCGCATCGGGCTCCCTGCTCGGGGGAAGCCTGCTCCTCCCTCTCCCACTCCCCCTGCTTGTGTTCCTGCTCTCGCTGTCTCTCTCTGTCAAATAAATAAATAAAATCTTTAAAAAAAAAAAAAAAAGAAATGCATTTTACAGTGTTTTAGAGGTAGCACACTCCAAATCACTGATTATTTGATAAAGAAAGAGCAGTCCAGAGAGACTGAATGGCTTTTCAAAGTGAATAAGTTAATTACTATCAGAATGATCTGAGACTCGAGTCTTCTAATTGAATGTGCCATAACTTTATATTTTAAATTTCCAATTTTGATTCACTTCTCCTGCAATTGCTGAAGATAAAGGACTGACATAAAGTTTTTTATTTGAGGGTTTTTTTTTTTTTGGTTTAAGAATATTATATATAGATATAGATAGATATGAAAGGGCTACACACACACACACTGGCCTAAAAAAGTTGAAGTAGTAATTTCCAAAAAAAAAAGTCACACTCTTGTTAACCTAATGCTAATTAGAAACGAGAATTTTTAGGAAAAATAAAAAACCTTGGGAAAAGTCTGCCTTTATGTATTAATTTTTAATACTCATTTTGTAGAGTTGGGACAGAGGTTCACAATGTCAAAGAAGCATTATACAGACATCAGTTTTGTAATAGATGTCTGAGTAGAAAATGTTTTAGTTAATCAGATTGATACTCAAGCTATTTTGAAATCATCAGTGGACCTGAGAAAGCCTTCTAAAGAGGATTTATTTTCAACAACCCCTCAGGTTAAAATGGTTAACAGCTAGATTAAGTGCTGCATCTTCAGTGACCTGAAAGGGGGTGGGAAATAGCACAAATGAATAATTTGTAGAAGTGTTGCACTGTATTCCCATTAAACACAGACAGAAAAAAATAAAAAGAAACTTAGTTACTGAACGGTAGAATTTTAGAACTGGAAATGATCTTAGGTCAAACTGGGACACTTTTTATTTGTCAAGCATTTTGCTACTTCACATTCATCATTTAATTGTAATTCTTACAATGAATAGTAATATCTTCATTTGACTGTTGTAGAAATGAGTATCCTCATCTCACTTTCTTTTTCAAATACTGCAGCTGAAATTCAAAAAGAGAATTTGACTTCCTCACTGTAGGTGAGCAGTTCAGTGCATGAGAACTGATCTCTTACTCGTAGGTCAGCATTAAATATTCAATGTGTGTGTGTGTGTGCATGTAGATGACATATGGTACATAGATTGATATAAATAGGTGGTAGATAAAGATAGATTAGATATGAAAGTATGTATCTGGGAAACACAAGTAGGAAATTTTTAGGATCTTAATAATAAAGCTAAGCATAATATATCACATAAACGTACTTCGAAGATATTCAGCAATAAAAGTATTGCCATTTTTTCATTTTGATGAAATCAAAATTTCACCTAGAAAACAAAAGCCCATGTATTTTCTTATTGCTTTTTTTAAGTACAAATATAGCCATATCCCATGACATCATAAAATTTAAAAATTAAAAAGACTTAATGTTCCTGTCAAACTTATTTTTTTCATACACATTTGAATTTTATTTCAGTGACACATTATAAAAAATGAATATTGGTTTAAAAAAAACAGAAAAATATCTTTTAAATGTTATTCTCTATAATGAAGGAATTTCTGCAAGTACAAAAGGAAAAATATTTTGAATAATATTTATATCTATTTGTAAATTTTGCCATAAAATTCTTTTCACATAAAAATGAAAGTAAAGCAAGATAATGTAACTTTTAATTTCTGGCCATAGTAATTTATGTTCAGTTTGAAAAATGTAATAAATATATATATAAAGACAAAAATCATCTATATTAATAATTTCTGACATTTTTATTTTGTTGATAATGGTATCCATGACGTGTGTGTGAGTGTGTTTATGTGTAAATATGTAGTGTATTTACATCTAGGACACCAGCTTCATGTATCAATATGTGATAAAAGTCTTCTGTGTGAATACTCTTTGTATAAAAAACATAATTAATAATGACTTCATTTTATGTAATAAAAATTTAACTGGGCTTAGCTCAGGCAGAGAAGTATCATTTATTGGTATTCTAAGCAAAAAAGGACAAATGAAAAATATTAATCTTTGCCATTATATATTTGTATTTATTTTTTTTTAAGAAAGGGAGAGCGAGAGGTGGGGAGGGGCATAGGGAGAGGGAAAGAGAGCATCCTACACAGACTGCCCACTGAGGGGGGAGCCTGAAGTGGGGCTCAATCTCACAACCCTGAGATCATGACCTGAGCCAAAATCAAGAGTCAGATACTTAACCAACTGAGCTACCCAGGAACCCCTGTTTTTATTAATATGTTATGTAACAAAATATTTTCCTGGTTTCTTTTGTTTTGGTACTTGTGATATGGAAAATTAGCAAATCATAATATTGAATATAAAATATCAGCATAAAATATGAAATATGTCTGGGAAAATGCATGATTTTTATTTCCTGCCACAACTAGACTTTGGAAGAGACAAGGCAGAATTCTACCCAGAGTCTTTGAGGCAGCAAGACTGATACCTTGATTTTCGACTTCTAGCCTCCAAAACTGTGAGAGAAAGAATTTCTGTTGTTTTAAATCTCTATAGGGTTTCGCTACCAGAGTCACATACATACATATTCACAAATTTTTGGCGTTGAGACATGCACATCTTTGGGGAGCCTTCAGCCTACTTACCACAGGTAGAAAGGGATTTTGTAGTTAATTTAAATGTGCTGGTGTTCTGAATAATATTTCAAGCAAAATATATTGCCCTCAAGCCATCTCTGTTGGATACCCAAAGGAACAGTACTTGGTATTGAAGAGATAACCTTAAATATCTATAAATCAAAGAGGAATTGTCTTGACTAAGCTGTTAACATCTTACCTAAAAATGTTGCTCACAATCTTGATTCATACAAGATTAATAATTACAGCAATGATTTAAGAAATCTAAATCTCTGGAATATTGGTGATTCTCTCCACTCCTGATTATTCTTTCCATGAGGAGGGATCTCTAATGGCATAATTTTCTACCCCCTCATTCTGTCCCTTGATTACGTGTCAGAAGGATGAACTCTGAAGAGTAAATTTCTGTAGGTGTTCATGCAGTTCGCTTAGCAGTGAAGTCACACCACACAGGAAGTATGCATGCCCCATTACTGACAGGGACTATGTTTTGGGCTGAATGTTTATGGCTCCCCAAAATTTACATGTTGAAGCTTTAGCCCCCAATGTGATGGTATTTAGAAGAGGAACCTTTGGGAAGTAATTAAGTTTAGATTAGGTAATGAGGGTGGGACCCTTATGATGGAATTAGCACTCTTACAAAAAGAATTCTCTTTCTCTGTCCCTCTTCCTTCCCCAACTCTGTTTTTTAAAAAAGAGAAAATGAGTCACCTTTTATAAGACACATGCAGGTGTTTGTAGACACACATTCTTTGATTGCTCTATTTTCTTTTGCTTGTCTTGGTCTTAGATACATTTCTCCTGCACTGGAAAGAGATGCACTTAAATGTCACTCACCCAGAACACACAGATCTTTGTCCATTATTGGTGGAGTTTTTCCAGAAAAATCTCAATAGTGGAGCAATCTTCCAATTCTCAATCTTTGTTTCTATTTCTTTTTTTTTTTTTTTTCTTTTTTTTAAAGATTTTATTTATTTATTTGACAGAGAGAGACACAGCGAGAGAGGGAACACAAGCAGGGGGAGTGGGAGAGGGAGAAGCAGGCCTCCCGCGGAGCAGGGAGCCCGATGTGGGGCTCGATCCCAGGACCCTGGGATCACGACCTGAGCCGAAGGCAGACGCTTAACGACTGAGCCACCCAGGCGCCCCTTTGTTTCTATTTCTTGACCATACAGTATTGCTGGCAAAAAAGCCCAACTTTACTACAGACTGCCATATTAAAAAAAAAAAAAAATTCCCTCAAACATTTATGAGCCTTAGGTAATTTAACATCATTTTTACTTTTCCTTAAATATCCTTGTTTCATATTTCATCAAGTAATGATAGAATTCTAATCTTCATCACTTTCAGCAAAATGCCTAATCTGATAATTGAAGTGATTAGGCACCCACTTCCCACCTCCAGCCTTATCTCACACCTACAAATTTAACTAAAAACTTAGTTATGCCATTTTTGTTCAATCTCAGGGCATGAATCTTCCATCTTCTGTTTTTGATTTAACCTGTATTGTATTTTCCTACATATCCCTTTTTAATTGTTTTTAAAAATTCAATTAACATATAATTTATTATTTGTTTCAGGGGTACATGTCTGTGATTCATCAGTCTTATAAAATATACACAGTGCTCATTACAACACATACCCTCCCCAATGTCCATCACCCAGTTACCGCATCCCTCTAGCCCTCTCCCCTCCAGGAACCCTCAGTTTGTTTCCTATGATTAAGAGTCTCTTATGGTTCGTCTCCCTCTCTGGTGTCGTCTTGTTTCATTTTTTCCTCTCTTTCCTTATGATCCTCTGCCTTGTTTCTTAAATTCCACATATCAGTGAGATCATATGATATTTGTCTTTCTCTGATTGACTTATTTCACCTACATATTCCTTTTTAAATTAACTTTTCTAGCTCCATTCTTTATATACAGTCATATAATTTTTTCTAATGTTAGCCTATAAAGATGCTTATGTCCCTCCTCTACTGGCCCCAGTAAACTAACAATATATAATTTTTAAATGCCTTTTTACTCTTATATTAGTGATGATTATGTTTGATGCTAGTCATTGAAATATCAACTTTTAGTAGCTTAAATGCAGAGGAGTAGAATTTCTTACATAATCAAGAGACTAGAGGTAGTCATTCCAAGATTGGCAATATGTTTTATTAATCTACCATGATATTTTTAAAATGTCACTATCCCTATTATGTTGGATTTTACCATCATGTTTGTTGCCTCATGGTCATAGCATTGGTTCCCATACAACCCATCTCTATCTTTTATGTGCCAATGACGAAAAGGCATGAGGAAAGTAATGGAGCCTATGTTAATTAAGCAAAAACTTTTCAAGACCTTTTTATACACAAAAAATGATCAGAATATTTTCCCATAACCACTTCTAATTGAAACATTCTGGGAAGGATAGAAATTTTAGCTGGCAACATTACTAATATACTAGTTTCTAATACTGAATAACAGATTACTATAAATTTAGCAGCTTAAAACAATATCCATTTATTAGCTCATAGTTCTGTAGGTCAGAATTCTGGGTTCTCTGTTTAGGAGGTCACAAGGCCATCCCAGTGTATTGGGCAAGCCGGGTTTGTATCTGGAGGTTCTGTGGAAGATTCACTTCCTAGTTCATTCAGATTGTCAGCAAAATCCAGGTCCTTGCAACTGTAAGTCTGGGTCCCCATTTCTTTTTAGCTATCCATGGGTAATGTCACTCAGTTCCATAAGGTAACCCACATTCCTTCTCACAAGCCTCCCTCCATCTTAAAACCAGCAATGGACTACCAAGTTCTTTTAATGCTTGGAAGCTCTTTTACTTTACTGCTACCAGCTTGAGATTATTCTTTGCTACTATAGGTCTCATATGATTATTTTAGACCCATCTGGATAATCTCTTTTTGAAGGCTGACTATTCCATGTAACATAATTATAATCAAGGGGGAGATATCTCATCATATTCACAGGTTCCATCCACATTGAAAGGGAAGGAAATGATACAATTTGAGGGTGTGAGGTCATTCTTAAAATTTTGTGTAACATAGTTGCCTTGAACAAAATCAGGGCTTTGTTATAAGAAAGGAGGTGAGAATGGATACTAGATAAGGAACACAAATATTTGCCATAATCTCTAGCCCCATGCTTAAATCATTCATTCCTATCCAAACTCTTGAAAACACCATCAAAACTTACTTACTTGGTAGCCTCAGTAATCTTTATAATTATCTTCTTGACCCACTCTAATCCAACTTCTCTCATCACACCAATTAATATAATGTGGAAGTAGTCACTATGATATCTCCAGATTGGAATCCAGCGAGTGGTTTCTGGACTTTATTTTTTTGATGATTTCTCCAAAATGTTGACAGTAGTAACCCTTCTTCCTTTGTGAAATTCTAATCCCTTAATTTATGTCTTTGACTTCTAGTTTTATTCCTACTTTCAGCCATTTCTATATTTCTGGACCTGCTACATAGCACATAATCACACATTGACTTGAGAATTATTATAGCATGAGAAGCTTAGAGTAGTTGATTTATGCATACCCTTCCTCATGCTCCTGGAGCCAGGCAGCAGGAATAGGATGGAATGGGAGGTTGCTTCCCACTGGGACAGAAGATATGGAACCTTAAGTTAAAGTGCCAAAACTGGCTGGGCTTCTGGCAATGCTTATACACAGACTGAAGTATTCCACCCAGCTATATGCCATGACTCTCCCCCATTTACACAGCAAGCAGCTAACAGTTACATGCATCCAGCACAACCTCAGACTAGCTGTGCATCTCCAATAGAAAAATTAACTGGGGAAACTCAATTACATAATACGCATAAAACCAAGAATTGCCAGATATTGGAAGAAAGCCAGCATCATAATAGAGTAAAAATAGAGAAGTTTCAGGAAATAGAGTTAATAGAAAAGCTGCACAGGATGTTACAGCAAGTATAACTAATATCAACAGAGTGATTCAAAAGTATACTGCAGGCATTAAAATACCATAAAAGTACAAAATGATCATGGGGAAATAACTCAATAGATAGGCTGACTGTATAATGGACACAGTTAAGGAACACATTGTGAGCTTGAAGAGAAAGCTGAGGAGTATTCTGAGAGCATATCACAAAGGCATATGGAGATGGAATTTATGAAAAACAAGGTATAAATCAGAAGAGAACTCCCAAGAGATGCAACATTTGCCTGATAGGAAAATATACAACAGAGAGGGAAGGGTGTGAAATCAATACCAAAGACAATGAGATGACAATGGTCCAGAAGACAAGGAAAGAAATAGACTCCTAAATATTTTACTGATCATATTTAAAATTTAGAAAAAGAGGAAATCTTATATTTTCACAGAGGGCAGGAGTATATGTCTATGTCTATGGAGAGACAATGATAAAAGTGATCTATCTATATATATATGTTAACATTTTTTTTTTTTAAAGATTTTATTTATTTATTTGAGAGAGAGAGAGAGAGAGCACATGAGAGGGGGGATGGTCAGAGGGAGAAGCAGACTCCCTGCTGAGCAGGGAGCCCGATGTGGGACTCGATCCCGGGACTCCAGGATCATGACCTGAGCCGAAGGCAGTCGCTTAACCAACTGAGCCACCCAGGCGCCCATCATTTATTTATCTATCTATGTTATCTATATTATTACAACACTGGATGAAGTTTCAGAATACAGTGCAACAATAATCATGAGGAAACTAATTTAAAATATACATTCCAATAGGCAGCCAAAATATAATTACTGTGTAAAAATTAAACAAAGATATGTTCATATATATAAGAATATTGTTTGAAATAATTTTACAAGATTTACTCCAGACAGTAAAGTTATCCTGGAAGATGCATTTTTTTCTCCGAAAAGTTTTTTTTTTTAGAATTCAAAGATGAAAATGATATTCCTGTGTTGAACAGAAACAACAATAATAAAACATTTTTATTTACCTTTTTACACATCCCTTTGAATAACGCAGACATTTCCGATCATTTTCCTATTTGAGTATATATAGTCAGATTAGAATGTATAATATGGGCAAATGATGTTAAAAATCCAAAGAAACCCACCAAGAAAATAGAAACAGAATTGTAAATACAGAGAACAAACTGGTTGTTGCCAGAGAAGGTGGGGGAATGGGTGAACTAGGTGAAGGGGATTGATTATGAAGTACAAACTTCCAGTTATAAAATAAATAAATCATGGGGATAAAAAGTATAGATAGCAAAGGGAATATAGTCAATAATGTTGTAATAATGTTATATGGTGAAAGATGGTAACCATGCTGTGTGATGAAAACTGTGTAATATATAGAATTCTCGATTCACTAGGCGGTACACCTGAAACTAATATAACTCATATGATTAGTGTGTCAACTCTACTTCAGTTAAAAAATACAAATGCTAATATGTTCAGAAATGTTAATATCTTACAACTTTTACAACACATCTTATTAAATAAAGTGTTGTTTCCAACCAATTTTCAGTGTTAATTACCACTTAGTTCTAGGCATAAAGTAATATATTTTTTGGTGGTAATTTTAAAGGTAGTATAATTTCATCATAAAATTAAAGACCTGTAGGACTTTAAGACACTCCAAAGAAAATGCAAAATGTATGACTATCATATTTGCTGAACAGGCCCTATGAGCTCTGAAAACAGAAATTAATCAAAGTAAAATCAATACTCAATTATCTGTGTGTGATTTTATATGATTACCAGGATTCATCACTATCTGCTCTGTGCACAAATGGATTCTAAGTCATATATAAACAGTTTTTTTTTTTTTAAGTTATATCTGTTTCTTGTTTTCTCTCTATTGTCCGTAGTGTATCATCGGATAGAAAAGTATTAATTTTATGGAATTTTTCAAGTTCAAATAACCCAACCAAATCAAAAAGGAGCATGTTGGCTCAGCAACGGAGAATACCATAAGAAATTTTAGGCTCATCTCGTGAAACATTACTAAGAAGCTCTCAATACGATTTTCCTAAAGCAGTTTCTTCTGATGCACGAGGCTTACATACTCACAGTTTAACATTCCCAGTAATAGAATGGACCTTTCTCCTGTTAATGCTTATAGAACTCCTGATATGAACCTCATCATTGGTGTGGATCAAATGCCCAACCTCAGCCCAATCACTCCAGCCAAACAACAAAGTGTTTTCATTGGGTAAACTTAAGTCCTGTGATGATTTAAGTCAGGATCATATAAAACATATGAGCTGAGAAGCAAATAAAACAAGAAACATATGCCCACAAAAAATAGCCATAATCTCTGCCTCTATGTGACTTCCCTTTAAAGATGAACATATGGAACAAAATTAATGCATAACAATTATCCAGAATATAGAATTAATCTCTGTAAGGAAATCTTAATGTATTGTCTATAAGAGAGACAAATGGAGGGACATACTTGTCTCTGTATTTCAATAGAAGGTTTATCAAAAAGTAAAATATTGCTGGGGTGCTTGGGTGGCTCAGTCGTTAAGCATCTGCCTTCAGCGCAGGTCATGATCCCAGCGTCCTGGGATGGAGCTCCACATGGGCTTCTCTGTTCATCGGGGAGCCTGTTTCTCCCTCTCCAGCTCCCCGTGCTTGTGTTCCCTCTCTCACTGACTCTCTCTGTCAAACAAATTTATTTAAATAAAATCTTTAAGAAAAGTATAATATTGTTTATGAACTACTCTAAAAGTTATATATTAAATCTAAAGCATTTGTAATAATCTTCTTTCATTTATATAGAAATTTGTCATCAGTACTACAAAAAGCAGTAACGTGAAATATTTTAGTTAATATTAGGTCATTGATGCTATTTGGCTTGGCTTTGAACCAGTGACATTTATTCTGGGACTTAATTACCCACATCTAGGTTTCTCAAATGTTTTGTCCGTAAGAGATATACCTTGGTGAAGACTGGATTTTATTTGTTTCATATTTCATGACCAAAATTCTGCCTTCAAAATATTTCAGTTTTCTTATTATTAGCAGTAGTTTCCTAACTCAAAATAGTTTTTCCCTACCCCCACTATATTTACCTTCAGACAGATTTTGAGAAGCTTGTTCTATCTGGTTATTTTCTTTTCAAAGTTTATCCAGATGTGTGAGAAGGCATGGGGTGGTAACTGAACAAATCAAAATCTCAAAATCATTATCACATATGTTGTATCAAAGCTAGCTTAAGATTATTTTATATTTCCCTAAATACAGCCACTGCCATATATCTTACCTTTGTGTTTATCTTGAGCATATGCCAAGAGATAAGAATGAATAATAATCAATGTGAAATCAGTGAAAATTACCAGTAGTCACTTCAATCCTATTTGCTCCAATTTTCTTGGCAATCCCTAATTTGCTTTCACTATAATATTTTTGTCATGTCTGAGTACCCTAGATCATTGCGTTTGTCTTGTATCTCAGGCCACTGCTGTACTCCTGGCTTTGAACAATTGATTTTTTCCCCCTTTAATCTGCAGTGGTAACATTCAGTGTTCTCTGAGGAGAATGTTAGGATTCCATCATTTGGCTTTCACTTCTTTTGGCTGATATGAGTAAATACCTAAGTGATGGGTCCAGTAGCCCCTTTCATGGTGTTGGCAACCTGCTTATTAGCTCCAACCAGGACTGGGTATCCAGTATGAGAGATGTCACAGTACATGACAGTATATTAAGGAACAACTGGGTTTAAATTTAGCAATTTAAAAATGTGTAAAGAGGTTACAATCATCCTCAATATAATTCTTCAAGGATTGATTGAATTTTAACCAAATGCCTAAAAAAACAAAAAACAAACTTTGCAAAAGGATGACTTGAGAGCAAGATTTCACAATATTAAAATTCGCCATTTTTGTTAAAAGTCAAGCTCAAAAGTTTTATCATGTTGAGAAAATATTTATTTTAACATTTGCTTTTAATGAACGTGGTCAGATAAACTGAATGAGACATATTGCATTCAGTAAACACGGAAGTGTTACTTTTACCACTTACTCATTTTACCTTGAAGTGGATACTGTGATATGTCACCCAGGGCCCCAGCAGGTACAAACCTTTCATTCTCCTTGCTGTTGAGAGTGTCATCTGCTGATGGCTCACTGCTGAGTCCTCCTCCTAATCAATGTGCTCCGCTGAAGAGAGCTAACACTCCAAGTATTATTCTCCCTCCTGAAAACAGCCCACATTCAATGATTGGTCAACATGGGAATGTAAAGACTTCGCTTTCTTCTTTTCATCTCAGATACCTTAGAAAGGTCAGTCTAGCTTCAGGTCTCCTTACAGGTTTGGAAGATTTTGTTGCAATTGCATTGCAGTTGAACTTCTGCTTCTGCCGAATCCTGCTTTGCTCACTCACTGAAGGACGTTTTTCCTGAATAATTCACTTGGAGGCAAATCTTGATCTCCCAACCAATTTCCCAGGGATGTAATCAACAACACATTGCTTTTGGGTATATATTACAAGGTGAAAGAAACTGGATCTATTTAATTCACTTAAATTTATTTTAATTTCAATCTCAGATGACATCAAATGATACCACACTTTATGCAGCATAAATTTTTGTTGCTTGTTTTATAGAAAATATATAAGTTAGAGCGTTTTTATTTGCAAAAGATAAAAAGGTGAAACATAAATATTGCACAAACTTTCAAGATAGAAATGATTATACACTGATATGAAAAATAAAATCTCTAACCTCTTAGATTTCCTTTAACTCTTGTGGCCTTAAATTGAGTGCCTTCCAGCAAATAGACAACTTTCATAAAAAAATTATATTTGTTTTGCTTTAATTGTGCGGTTTTAGAGTCATTACAAAAGTGCCTAATGAAATTACTTCAGAAAGCCATCTCTCTTCCTCTTTCAAGGCTAACAACTTTCTTGCAAATCATGAGTTTATGTTTTTTTGTGGCTCTATTAATGTCAACCGATCATAAATAAAATCTCAAATCAGTATAAGACTTTTAGTGGGAAGGTAACAATTAGTAATCTTCTAAGTTATACTTAATTTTTTCTGATTACTTTCAAATTCTTAGTTATGTGTCTTTATTTGAGATGTGTATAATTATGTATTATATTTATCATCAAGGTAAAATCATATATTATAAAATGCATACTTTCTCAGTGTAGAGAACTGAAAAGAATTTTTAAAATCATAAATACAAATAAAGACAGATATGTCTATCGCTGAGATAAGATTTAGCATAGCACTTACAACTTTTCCTTTACTCATTTCATGATGTGTATTCTTTTGTAGAATGTAAAAGTCCAGATGATGTGTATTTTTTTGTAGAATGTAAAAGTCCAGAAGCACTAGATGTTATCCCTCACCACTGTTTCACTATGGTTCAACATAGCTTTAATCAATGAAAAATTTTGTTATAAATATTTGTTAAATTATTGATTTAACAGTAAAGGAATAATACGAAATATATTGCTTCCCAGTGAAGAAATACTGATAATTGAGATTGACAGATGAGAACATTGAAAGAAGGGAGGAGAGGAAGAGAAAAAGAGAGAGAAAGAAATAAAGAATGAATCCCAGGATTCTGACTTGAACTGGATAAATTCTGGTGCCATTTGTTGAGAATGTAGAAATATAAAGCTTTAATTTAATACTGGAGTGTTGTGGGCATAAAACGGGAGACATGGGAATTGTTTGGGCCATATTGAATAAGAGATGCTGGGATCTTTATACAATCTTCAGCATCTTGCTCATTGCCTTGCAAATACATACATAATAAATTGCATTAAATAACTTGTTCTTAATGAACCATTTAGGAATCCCAGAAATAATTAACTCCATATGCTTTCAAACTAAATAATGGTGTTAAATATGGTTAAATGTTAACATTAATGTTAACAGTGGTAAATAATGTTGTTAGAAATTGCCAGATATTATCAACCACTGGAGTTAATGGTTTTTGAAAGCAGTGTTTTCCTTCAAATCAAAATAAGTACATTAAATCATTTGCCATTTTTCTGTATTTGGAAATCTCTGCCACTATCTATGAGTTTCCACCAAGTACTTTAGTGCTCTAAACAAATTCTAGGTTAGTAGGAGAGCGGAAGAAAGCACTGCCTGTGTACTCTTCTAGGATTTTTATGGTTTCATGTCTCATGTTTAGGTCTTTATTCTATTTTGTGTATATTTTTGTGTGTGGTGTTAAAAAATGGTCTAGTTTCATTCCTTTACATGTAGCTGCCCAATTTTCCCAGCACCATTTTTTTTTAAAGATTTTATTTATTTATTTATTTATTTGAGAGACAGAGAGAGAGAGAGAGAGAGAGAGAGAGAGAAACAGCATGAGAGGGGAGAGGGCCAGAGGGAGAAGCAGGCTCCCTGCTGAGCTGGGAGCCCGATGTGGGACTCGATCCCAGGATTCCGGGAACATGACCTGAGCCGAAGACAGTCGCTTAACCAACTGAGCCACCCAGGCGCCCCCTAGAAACATTTCTTAAAGAGACTGTCTTTCCCCCATTATATATTCTTGCCTCCTTTGTCATAGATCAAATGTGGATTTATTTCTGGGCTCTATTCTATTCTATTGATCTGCTTTTGTTGCCAGTACCATACTGTTTTGATTACTACAACTTTGTAGTATATACTAAAAATGCGGAATTGTGATACTTCCAGTTTTGTTTTTCTTTCTCAAGATTGCTTTGAGTCTTAGGGGTCTTTTCTGGTTACATACAAAATCTAGTATTATTTATTCTTGTTTTGTGATCCAGTAATTCCACTATTGGGTATTTACCCAAAGAAGACAAAAACACTACTTTAAAAAGATATATGCACTTCTATGTTTATTACAGCATTATTCACAATAGCCAAGATATGAAAGCAACCAAAGTGTTTATCTGTAGACAAATTGATAAGGAAGATGTGGTATGCATGGTAATGCATGCACACATACACACACACACACACACACACACACACACACACACACACACACACAGAGGAATATCATACAGCCATAAAGAAGGATGATATCATGATGTTGAAGACAACATGGATGGACTCAGAAGGTATTAGGCTAAGTGAAATGAGTCATAATGAGAAAGACAAATGCCATATGATTTCACTCATATGTGGAATCTTAAAAAAAATCTGAATGAACAAATGAAAATGCAGAATCAGACCTATAAATGCAGAGAATAAACTGAGGGGAGGAGAAGGGCTTGGGGACTTGGGAAACATGGGTGAAGGGAGTGGGAGATATAGGCTTCTAGTTATGGAATGAATAAGTCAGGGAATAAAAGGCACAGCATAGGAAATATAATCAATGATATTGTAATAGTGTTGTGTGGGGACAGATGGTAACTACACTTGTGGTAAATATAACATAATGTATAAACTTGTTGAATGACTATGTTATATACCTGAAACTAATGTAACACTGTATGTCAACTATACTCAAATTTTAAAAAAAGAAAAAAGAAAGAAAACAGAGGATAAAGGATAAAGGTAGGTAACCATTTGTGTCTTCCCAAGAGAAGCAAGAAATTCTCTATTCAGGCACAAATAAAAGTATTTTTAGATAACCTAAGTTGAAACTGATATTGCTGTTATATTTTTATTATGAATACCTTATCTTAAGATTTCTTCTCTTTTACCCACTCTACAAAAAAGATGGAAGTAAGAAATTATGCTGCTCTGCTCTTTCTCTGTTTCTCTTAACAGTATACAATCTTTTCACTCAGTGGCCCTGCCCATGTCTTGTTTTTGCTGCCACTAATATTTTATATTATACCTTAGTCCCTTTTAAATATTAGTGTTCCTGGCATTCCAATACAGTTGTAGCTCATATATTGCAATGTCCTCTTTCACATTCACTCTCTAGATCTAGCTCAAATTTCTTCTTGAAGATTTTCCAGCATCCCTCAAGTAGAGCCACTCACTCACTTACGTATTCTTCCAACTATGTGACAAATATTAGAGTACCTATTTTGGACCAATCAGTTAAATGGCAAAAATATAACACAGAGCCAGAGGCAATATCCTCATGGAGTTTATAGTCCAATGGAAGAAACACACATTTAAGGAAAACTATAAATTTTAATAAGTTATATGCATGAAATAAAGATTTTGAAGTAACAGAAATTAATAAAGCTGATAAATTTAGACATGATGGTTATGGAAATTTTTGTTTCCCTTTCCAGTGTGCATTTTGGCATTTTTGGTGTGTGCCTTTTCCTCATTTCCTTTATTAGTTTAACAGTCTCCTTCCAAATTCCCTCCCCCCTGCCTCAATATAAGTGCCAAGAATCATTATAAATATACAGTGTAATTATATTAGTAACAGACGGCCTGTGAATAGATAAGGAAAACAATTTTTGATCAGTGCTGGAAATTATTTATTTCAAATTAAGACTATTTCTATTTGAGATGCTTAGATCTCAAGCATATGTTTATTGTCATATTCGCAGATCTGTGGACTGTGAAAATAATCCACAGCTACCATATGTTAAAAGGAATATTTTAGCTGATATATGAAATCTACTAATATTCCTGATACTTCTGTCTTTCTTAAACAATGTCATAATAACTCTTTACTGTTCAACAAGCTTTTTATCGACATTTAACATCAAGAGACATTACTATAATTATTTTAAAAATATTTATATGTGTCTATTATGTCACTAACCTCTGAAATACTTCAGATATGGAATGAATTGAAATGTTTAATGAAAGGAGTCATTTGTTTTTATTGTAAGATAACTCAAATAAAGAAGCATTTAGAGATGGTTTAACATCCTTAATTTAAAATTTCTTAGACTAAAGAATCTAGGTACACCTAGACTAAAAATCCAGGTGTAAGATTAAAATCCTCCTTTGATCATAAATACAAAAGGGATCAACTGTAGTATTCCGTTATGATTAAAATCTGATGGCAAAGAATAACATACTACTTGTAGAAAAACACAGAAACACAGAAAAACAGAAACAGAAAAAAGGAAAAAGCAGAATGGAAAATTTGGTCATAAAACTGCTTCACTCAGAGATAAGCCTTCTTAATATTGTGACATATATACTTCCATGCCTTGTTCAAAGCTCTTTCACATGTCCATCCCCTAAACAAATTTAATTGTGGTTTTCTGTTTTCTTCATAAAAGATACAAACTGATGTGTATGGAAAGATATATTGTTATGAATAATAGACTATTTTTTCTGTATCTAGCATTCTTCTACTACCATTAATTGAACAGTATGCATACCAAAATCAGTTTTGTTCCTCTCAATTATTAGTGCTATCATATCATCAAATTTATTTTGTTGAAGTATTTTATAAAGCAATATTAATATCAATAAAGCATAATTAATATCAATGCAAACTATTGTTTGTTTGTTTTTTACATGGAAATAAATGTAAAAGCTTTGGAGTTATTAGATAAACAGTTCACTTTGAAAACTGAGTCAATGGTTCATGAGACATTGCAAAAGATTTTCAAAGTTCCAAAAAAAAAAAACCTGGAGTTTTTAGTCAGACTGTTTCATAGGCTTCTAAGTTATTCCACAAAAACAAAACAAAACAGGGGCGCCTGGGTGGCTCAGTTGTTAAGCGTCTGCCTTCGGCTCAGGTCATGATCCCAGGGTCCTGGGATCGAGCCCCGCATCAGGCTCTCCACCCAGCGGGAGGTCTGCTTCTCCCTTTCCCACTCCCCCTGCTTATGTTCCCTCTCTTGCTGTGTCTCTCTCTGTCAAATAAATAAATAAAATCTTAAAAAAAAAAAAAAAAAAAGCTGGATCTCTAAATTACAGATAAAGGATCATTATTTTAGTTTTTAATAGGTAAGAATCTTGGATATTCAATATACACATCAAACTCTAAGCCATTGCCCTGAAGTAAAGAATGGTAACAAAAATAGTGAAGTAGATTCATCCTTCCACACTTTTCTTAGAAATCTACCATTCAAGAAAATGATAAAGTATTATTTGTCAGATCTAAGACAAAGCCAGCAATGGATAGTTCTTCAAAATAGCAGGAACACTATAAACCTCAAAAAATTGAGACCACAGAAATAGGGTACATGGGCTGAGGACAATGGTTTGCCTGGATATAGTTTGGCACCAAAAGAAGCAGTAGATATAAAGTATATGAGAAGTATATCAGTTAGAAAATGACGGATGCGTTGTTAAAATAAATGACCCCCAAATCTCATTGGCTTTCAACAACAAAAACAAAAAGTATAATTTCAATTTTGCTCTCACTATATTATATATAGCCAACCTCAGGGTAGTAATCATTATCAATTTCATAACAAAGAGAAAGGGAACATTGGCAGGTTACATGTTGGCTATTAAAACTTCTGCTTAGAAGTAAAATGCCCCTTCCACTCATAATCCATTTGCTAAAATGTTCAAGGATTATCCTAATGTCAATGAGGAGGGGAAATGTAATCTTTCCATAGAAATGAACAGGAATTAGGTCACAAGTAATAAATATACAGTATAATCTCTTCTACTTACACATGACCTTTCACTACTTTTTTTTTTTTTTTTCTGTTTGAAATATGCTCAATTATACCCCTCAGTGAGACGAACCAAAGACCTGTCCAATCAAGACAACATGCTCTAAGACTAGGATCTCATGGTCATTCCTATGTCAGGTATAAAGATGTATCCTCTTGTTCTAGATAACTCTGAAGTAAGAAGATAGGAACTGCTCCCTGATCTCCAACACTGTGTTCGTGGAGTGGGATGAAATAGTGACAATAAATACCTCAACGTGGGATGAGGAAGAATGGGAGTTCCTCATCTGACACTAGTCTAAGAAAATTCTGAAATCTTGCTAGAAAGACATTGAGAATGTTCTCTACCTTAGGGTGAGGAATTATCATCAAATCTCTTGCCTGATTCATCTTCTTCCATGGTCCTTTAGTTTGTTCTCATGGAGTGTTTCCTTTTCTAGCACCTTTTTGGATGACATTTAAAGAGGTCATAGGGAAGTGAAAGATATAGAGGACAGGATTGTGACACATGAGAAAAGTAGCATGGACATAAACAAGAGATTAAGAGATCTAATGGTAGCATGGAAAATAGGCAAAGGAAAGCCAACATATTCATTTTTGAAATTTCCAATGAAGAAAAGACATATTTCAAACCCCAATTCTAAACTAAAAAGTTTTGACTCTCCCTATTGAAATTTCATGTCTTATACTTGGAAATGTAAAAAGAAAATGTGTAATACTAGGATGTGTCCTAGTAATGTTGCTTTATTTCAAAGAAACACGTTGAATTCACAGATCTGACTGGCAAAAATGCCACATAAAGGAAGATGGTAGCTGCTTCTTGTTCTGTTACCTCAGTTTGGCCTTTTTAAATTTTCAGTTATTTGAAATCTATTAAAACAATCCTCCATAATAAATAATCTTTGCCAATATAAGTGGTGTGTGTTTTGTTTTGTTTTGTTTTGTTTTCCTGACTGATATATTAGGCCAAATTCTAAATGATATTAAATAAGTTTTGTTTTGTTTTGTTTTTTTCCAAAAAATAATATATGGTACCCATATTTTCTCCAACTACATATTTTTTCAGGGTTCAATATGTTGATAATTTACTGCATAAGGTGCAAAATATAGTGCAAAAAGGTAAATACTTACCATCATTTATCATTTTTTACTTCTCCATGAAGGGAAGTATTTATGTCAGCTTGCTAATTACTTTATTCCAGCTTGTAGTACAATGGATGATATATAGTGCATGCTCCATAGTGTATTGACTGAATAAATTTTTCAGGGTCCATTTAAAAATTTTTAAGTACAAATGAAAATGAGTAATAGTGGGAAAATATCTGTGATTTTTATTTTTTTTTAAGATTTTATTTATTTATTTGAGAGAGAGAGAATGAGAGACAGAGAGCATGAGAGGGAGGAGGGTCAGAGGGAGAAGCAGACTCCCCAGGGAGCAGGGAGCCCGATGCGGGACTCGATCCTGGGACTCCAGGATCATGACCTGAGCCGAAGGCAGTCGCTCAACCAACTGAGCCACCCAGGCGCCCTATCTGTGATTTTTAAATGGGCAAATTTATTTATTTTATTTTTTTTTAAATGGGCAAATTTATTGTCTCTTATAATATTTGCTCTTTGTGGATGCAGAAACATTTTTATATAGCAGTATTCCTTCGACTGAACATATATGTATGGTCATATAATTTTTCTGAGGGTAGTTTCATCAAATGTTCAAATGGATCCATCATCCTTAAAGTTTAAGAGTGAATGCCATAAAAAAAAAAAAAAAAAAGAGTGAATGCCGTAGAAGTTAACTGCCTTTATGCCAATGGCAGAACCAAGAATAGCTCCCAGAACCTCTGACTTGAACCCCCAATTTTTTTTTTTTTAAAGATTTTATTTATTTATTTGACAGAGAGGATGAGAGGAGAGAGAGAGCACATGAGAGGGGGGAGGGTCAGAGGGAGAAGCAGACTCCCTGTTGACAGCAGGGAGCCCAATGCGGGACTCGATCCTGGGACTCCAGGATCATGACCTGAGCCGAAGGCAGTCGCTTAACCAACTGAGCCACCCAGGCACCCTGAACCCCAAATTTCTACCCTTTACCCAACATACCTTCTTCATATGAAACTGACTACTACACGTAGGATTAATTCCTTCTCTCATTTGTTTCAGCAGCATGCTGCTGACCTATTTTATACACTTATTACTTTGTATTGTAATTTTTGTAAGTAGTTCCCACACAAGTATATGTGTTCCTAGCAATTTAATACAGTATTTGGTACCATTCCCAGATATATAAGGAGATCAAAAATGGTCTGTTAAACAAATGTGTAAATATGAAAATAAAACAAAAGTTGCACTTAAGTGAAATGAAACCACACTTTTAAAAAGATGACTAAGCACTAATAAAGATTTTAAAATGAAAAAAACAAGTTACGTGACTTCTGAGTTCTGGTCCCTCATACAAGAAACCTGGGAGTCACCATTCTGTCCTAACAAGGAAAAAGCTACCCAAATTAAAAGATTAACAACTTATCAAAGATCCGCAAGAGAAGTAAGGTTACAGGACAAATTGTTTCCTCCCAAATTTGAGAGACTTACACGCAAATATAGAGAATTAAAACTTTTTTTTTTTTTTTTTTAAGATTTTATTTATTTGACGCAGAGAGCAAGCACAAGCAGGAGGAGGGGCAGGCAGGAGAGAAGCAGGCTCCCTGCTGAGCAAGGAGCCTCATGCGGGACTCGATCCCAGGACCCTGGGATCGTGACCTGAGCTGAAGGCAGCTGCTTAACTGACTGAGCCACCCAGGTGCCCCTGAAGAATGACAACTTACTGGAGCACAAACCCAAGAGGTGAAACCTGCCCAGGAACCAGTGCCAGGTAAGGAACTTGAATTGTAATTGACAAATTGCTAATGGGCAGTATGGTTATGTCTGAGATATAAAAACTCCAGGGCACACAGTTATCAGGGGCACCAATGCATTTATGACTTTATCTTCCTGGAGCTCTACCATGTTCTCACAGTGAATATTGGAGCAAAATTCCCTCATACTTCTGGCAGGGGGTGGGGGAAAAAAAAAACATTTTGAAATATATCAGAGCATTCTGTTCTTCATAACAATGTATGTCCTCAGGAGCACAATCTAACCTGTTTTTTTGTTTGTTTGTTTCTTTTCAGAGCCCAACAAACCTGGGGAAAAGGAAACGCCCAACTGCACTCAAATCTAGCCTTCCATATGGAAATGGGAAATATCCAACTCTGGTCCGATCTAGCTATACTGTCTCATCTAAGAGGAGGAAAACAACAACAACAAGAAAAACTGACTAGCATGTGTAAAGCTCACAGACCAGAGGCAAAGAGTCATTAAAAGCTTGAGACCTAATTATAGGACTATAGAATGCTTCTTTCCCCCCTACACTTTATGAACACATTATCAGAGGCCTATTTCCAAACAGTTCCTTTTACCTAATATACATGGCTATGAAGAAAAATACTACATGGTAAACTAAAAGGCAAAAACACAGTTTGAAGAGACAGAGCAAATTCCGATAAGGCAAAGATACTGGAATTATCAGACTGGAAGTTTAAAACAACTATGATTTATATGCTAAGGGTTTTAATGGATAAAGTAGACCACATGCAAGAACAGATAGGCAATATAAGCAGACAGATGGAACCTAAGAAAGAATATAAAATGAATACTAGAATTTGTAAAACACTGTAACATAAATGAAGAATGCTTTTGATGGTCTTATAAGCAGACTTAACATGGCTGAAAAAATAATTTCTTTATTTTTTTTTAAAGATTTTATTTATTTATTTGACAGAGAGAGAGAGACAGGGTAGCCAAGGGAGAAAGAGAAGCAGACTCCCAGCTGAGCAAGAAGCCCAATGCGGGGCTCAAACCCAGGACCCCGGGATCATGACCTGAGCCAAAGGCAGACACTTAAAGACTGAGCCACCCAGGCGCCCCCCAAAAAATAATTTCTGAATTTGATGACATCTCAATAGAAACCTCCAAAACTGAAAAACAAAGAGAACAGAAAAAGAAACACAAAAAAACAGAAGACACTATTTAATAAGAAACATATATAATTTGAAGCACCAGGCCCAGATGGGATCACGGATGGATTTAGCCGAACATTTAAGAAAGAAATTATACCAATTTCTACAATCTTATTTGGAAGATAGAGCACAGGAAAATCTTCCTAACTCATTCTATGAGACCAGAATTACCCTAACATCAAAACCAGACAAAAACATCACAAGGAAAAAAAAAATTCCAAACCAGTATCTTTCATGAACATGAATGTAGAAATCCTCAGTAAAGTAAGTATTAGCATGTCAAACCCAGAAATGTATAAAAAGAATTACACACCATGACCGAGCAGACTTTATCCCAGGTATGTAAGAATGCTTCAACATTTGAAAACCAATTTAAGTAATGCATCATATCAACATACTAAAAAATTAAAAAGCATGATATCAACAGATGCAGAAAAAGCATTTGACAAAATCCAACGTTCATTCATGATAAAAGGCAAACCATGGAGACCATAAAAAAATCAGTAGTTGCCAGGAGTTAGGGGGAGGGAGGGATGAAAAAGCAGAGTACAAATGTTTTTTCAGATAGTGAAATTACCATGAAACGTACTACAATGATGAATACATGTCATTACCCATTTACACAAACCCATAGAATGTACAACACCAACAGTAAATCCTAATTATGGACTCTGGGTAATAATGGTTCATCAGTTGTAACAAATATATCATTCTGGTAAGGAATGCTGACAATGGAAAAGGCTATGTAAGTGTGAGGTTAGTGGATATATGGGAAATTACTATACCTTCTGCTTTTTTTCCCCATGAACCTAAAACTACTTTAAAAATAAAGTTTATTTATTAGAAAATAAATCAGAGTTATAGTAAATGTGTTGGATTGTCCAAGAGGTACACACTTAAGAGTCTAGGACTGTGGTTTGGTTGGGATTATAATACCTGTGAAAGAAAAAGGATAAGGAGAGGTAATTATCAAGTCATGATGGTGAACTGATGAACTCTCTTTGTATAGAGTGGGGTTAAGGTAGCTTCAGATCATGATGTAGATCTAAGTCTCTGCCAACCCACTGCATTTGAACAAAATGTTCTTGAAGGAGGATCTAAGAAGTGTATCTCATATCTCCCACATACATGTATTATCTTGTACATTGTACAAGATTCTATAAAAATGCCCTTCATATTTATACTCAGAAACAAAATTTCTAGGGGCGCCTTGGTGGCTCAGTCGTTGAGCGTCTGCCTTCGGCTCAGGTCATGATCCCAGGGTCCTGGGATCGAGCCCCGCATCAGGCTCCCCGCTCAGCAGGAAGCCTGCTTCTCCCACTCCCCCTGCTTGTGGTCCTGCTCCTGCTATCTCTTTCTCTGTCAAATAAATAAATAAAATCTTAAAAAAAAAAAAAAAAGGAACAAAATTTCTATAATTTTTGCCTGTCATGTTTATTAACAATCCCTAATAAAACTGTAACTGTTCTTTTCATTCCACTTATGGTAAAAAAGTTAAAGATCAGTTGGAGTAACTGATCAACAAATTTATATTCTTTCTAGTGCATATGCCATCTTGGAAATATATTCACATGCTTTCTCCATAATGAACATACCAAATAAGAATTCAGGAAACGTAAAGGTAATTAAATCATTTCCAACTTAATCTTGGTTTGGCAGGACATCAGGATGTCAGCAGGATTACTACAATTTAGAGTCAAACCTTCCAGCTGATAAACAACAGCATCTAACTGCCAATACAACACAAGAAAAACATGTTATCTACCATCACTCAATTTTATTTCACAACTTTCTGTCAACACATCCTACTTCCCTCCAATTTTTATCTAAAGCAATAGAAATGGAAGTGTCTATTGTTCTTATAATCTCAAGAAACTATATAATAAGAAATTTTAAATCTATCAACACAGGGAGCCTGGGTGGCTCAGTTGGTTAAGTGACTGCCTTTGGCTCAGGTCATGATCCCGGAGTCCTGGGATCGAGTCCCACATTGGGCTCCCGGCTCAGCAGGGAGCCTGCTTCTCCCTCTAACCCTATCCCCTCTCATGCTGTTTCTCTCTCTCTCTCTCTCTCAAATAAATAAATAAATAAAATCTTTAAAAAAAAATCTATCAACACAAATAACAAAATAATGGTATTTCAAGGATTTTCAATTTTTCCCATTATAGTTCAGTTAATAATTGACATCAAACTTTGTCAGTCAAAAATCAGTCACTGAATACACTTCACAATAGACAACTGCCTATGTCTCAGTTTACACCAATCGTAGTTGGTGTATAAATGATCCACTCAGCAACTTATATTTTAAAAGGGGAAATTAAATGAACAAAAAATATAATTTGATATTTTCAGCTTCTCCCTATTTCAAAGTCTTTGTTGTATTAATAAGGCTGCCTTTAAACCTAATATCTAACAAGTCACATTCCTTCAGAACCTGTGGAAAGGAAATCATCTACTTATTCTCCCCTCAGATAGTCCAGAGAGTCCTTTCATTCACTCAACAAATCCAAATTAAGCCTCTGATATATACCGGTTATTGTATAAGGTGCTGGGCATATGTATAATGTTGAACAAAATAAGAGTTGTTCATGACCTTTAAAGCTTTCCCATATATTGACTGTGATATGCCTTGTTAAACTAATCACACTAACACACGTGTGCTAAAATGACAAACAGAAGCGTGGCAGTGACACAAAAAGAAAGGCATACTGTACTATGAGAAATTAAAATATTTATTCATGCAATAAAATATTCATTGAGCACCTTTGTATGACACTTATGTTAATCACTAAGAATTATCAGCCAGCAATAGACTTAAATTTTCTGCCCTCTTGGAGTTTCTATTCTAGTGAAGGAGAGACACTTAACAAATGAGACAATAAACATATAATACACAGATGTTGGTAAGTGATATAGAAAACAACAGGCAGAGTAAGACAGCTAGGGAGTCAGGTTGTCAGAGAATCTTTTTGAAAAAAAGGGGCCATGTGCTCTATAAGCATCTATAGCTTTCTTTTTATAGTTCAGACTTAATCCTGAATAAGAGTTCCATTCCAAATGAATCTGCTAATATGCCATTTGGTACACCCTGAATACTGGACTTGGCTCTATTCACTTTCCTTTTTTGCATTAACATAAGTTTGAAAAGTCCTTTTGGTTTCATCATGTTTGAACAGTTTTGGTATAACTTCTATTTATACTTTGAGACCTACTTTAAGTAACTATTTGAAGTATCTTTATTCTTCAAGCACATTTATTATAATAGGATACAGATAGAGTTACTGAAACAATACAACCCAGAAATGCAATTGCTAAAGAGCATTATTTCCATGACATGTAGTAATCCCTGATGAGCTTTTGGTCTCTGGTCAACATCATAGACTGTTCTGCTACTTACAAGATCTGGCTGCCAATGTTGATTGTTCCCATTTACAACTGGTGTGAAGAAAAGGTGAAGTCTGAGAATATAGAACAAGTATCCTATAACCATATGAAACAGTGGTCAGTTACTATCATACTAAACCGGTGAGAACCCCATGGTCACTCATCGCCTTAAGTAAGCTCGTCTTTCTGTAATAAAAGGAAAAATGGATTTGGCTGGGCAAATTAATCTCCACCATTGTGGGAAATTTAGAATTTAGCCTCCCAATGTTCCCATTGAGGAGGATGGAAATGAAATTTGAGAGTGTCAAAACCAAGTATCTGATCTAACCATTCTCTGGGAGTGGAAATAGTAAAAAATACATATTTATGAAAAGAAGTTAGAACTAGAATCAATAGGAATTATGGAGCAATTGTATGTAGAGGCTGAGCTCAGGAAATAAGACAAAGTCTAATAACCTAACAGGTTAAAATTATGAGGGTAATGCTATAGCTACCAGAATCCTAGTCCAGTGCTTCTCAAACACTCTGGTCACAAGACCCCTATACACTTTTAAAAATTATTGAGGGCCTCCAAGTAGCTTTTGTTATTTGGTTATATCTATCGACATTTACTGTATTGGACTATACAACTATATATAAATAAATACAAGTATCAACCATAAACCCATTTCTAGTTAGTATATTTTATGGAAAATAATGCCTCTTACCAAAACAAAAAACTAGGTGAGAAGAATGGTACTGTTTCAAATATTTCTCTGTCTCTTGGTCTGATTTAACAGAAAATAACTACATTCTTGTTTCAGCTTCTACATTTAATCCTTTAGACTCTCACATGTTATGTAGCCTCTGGCAGACTCTACTGCACACTTGTGAGATAACGAAAGTGAAAAAGGTAAATCCTATCCTGCCATTATTATGAAAAATGTTTTGATCTAGCAGATCCACTGAAGTGTCTCATCTTGCTCAAAAGCTCTTGGACCACTCATTAAAGACCACTATCCTAGCCCATATTGACCGATATCTTATTGGTGGACTCTTAGGAAAACTGAGGAACTGATTTTCTTTCTTTCCTTCTTGCATTTCTATAATCCATCTCCACTGTAGAACCAAAGAGATCTTGTGATAGAGACCAAAACAGTTACTTGACTCTGTCTTAAAAGCCTGAAACTCTGCAACAATTTATCCCCAAGACTTACAGCAGTGTGATAATTCAAAACATCATATAAGAGCTTTTTACTTGATAGAACTTTAATAGCTGATTAAGAATGATTACAGATATTCTGTTTATGTTTTTAAATTCTTTTTATATTGGTACTTCACAGATTTCTCTCTCCAACATTCAAGGCACAAAAATATTTATATCTATTTTAATATAAACCAGTGTTGAATTTCCAATAAGCTTACCCTTCATAAGAATCAATATTTTCATATTACCAAAAAATAAAACAAAATAGTCATTAAAACAACTGAAATATCTCTTTTGTCATATAACAACAAATAATTATGAGTCACTGCCTTGGACACTGATGTGTTATTGTCACAGTTTCAGATTCATTGGTATTTCCCAACCACAAAATAAAACACATTAATATACAAAATGCTAGTGAAGTTAGCAGTGTAGTGTTCTAAGGAAAGATGTCTGATGACTGGATGAAAAAAAATGTAGCCCATACAAAGATGTAAGTGACAATTTTGCTTTGACTTCAAAGAGTACACTCTAAGATAAAGAATTAAAGTCAACAAATTGTCAACTATTTGGTATGATTGCTAAAAGTCAATGATTTCATCCTATGAAAATTGAGCTGGCTGACCCATAAAACAGAAGTGTCCATGTATATCCTCTAGATTCCATATGGAGAGTATACTACTCCATAGACATTGGAATATCAATATTTGAAACATGGTTCCATGTCAAGGAACTAAAAATGAAAGGACTATTCATATATTTGGCCATAAACATTGCTTGGGATTACTCAAGGATACTTAGAAAAAAAAGTATGTGTGTCCCAAACACATGTGATTTACATAAAGGTAATTACTACACTGTCATCCTTGTAAAAATAATAATAATGGTCTCATATAATTTTAGTGTACACAAAATTTTTCTTCTACATTTTTAGCTGAAATTTAACACTGTTCTCTAAAACTCTATAAAGCACCATCATGAGAAATATTTGCCTTTGAATAAGTTAGAAATATTCTGTATAAAAATTCAGACTGTAAGCAATATTTAAACCTGTTTATGCAACACAAGTTTATTGAGCTCCTACATATCATATCAGCAGTATGATAAACTCTATAGAGACTGGACTAAATGAACCAGTTTTTCTTAGCCTTATGATCTAGTAATATAAAAAAATGAACATTTTGTTGTAATTATCCTGATTAATTAATTCAGTAATAGTAATTTTAAATATTTTATTAATTGTATTAAAGCATGTTCTTTGCATTTTATATAACATGCAATGATTAATTAAAATGAAGAATCAGTGCATTGTTTTTCATATAAGAAATATTACCAAAACAATCCAAATGACTAGCCACAACCAGTTGTTAGGCAAGTATCAGTAATTTGGGATCAACACGCACAGTAATGAGAGTATACTGTGCCTACTTAGATCTTTAAACTCTATGATAACATGAAATATTTATAAACATTTTTTTAATGTTTATACATTAAAAATGTTAAACATTTTTTATAAAGAAAAATTTTCTTTATAAAATAAAATAAAGAAAAGAAAACAAAAAAAGAAAAGAAAAGAAAAGAATAAATTATCCATTTTAATGTCTGTAGGCTCTTTAGTGACATTCCCCCTATCGTTCCTGATATTTAAAATTTATATCCTTTTTCCTTGATCAATCAGACAAGAAACTCATCAATCTTATTGATCTCAAAGTAATAACTTCTGGTTACATTAATTTTTAAAAATTTTCCATCTGATTTCTGTTTATTGTTTCCTTTCTTCTGTTTAATTTAGTCTTAAGTTGCTTTTATTTTCATTTACAATGAAAGCCTTAGTCATTGATTTAAGACCTTTATTCTTTTCCAACATAAGTGTAAAAAAACTATAAAGTTAGCTCCCTTTTAACACTGCTTTAGTAGCAGCCCATAAATATGATTTTTTTCACTCAGTTTAAAATACAGTACTTTTTAGTTTTGATTTTCATGTTTCAATTTTTTAATAGATATAGACATATGTAGTTTATTTCTTGTTGAATGAACTTTGGTAATCTGTAGCTTTCAAGGAAATTGTTTATTTTATCTGTTTTGTCGTATATTAGCTCCTATCACTGCATAGCAAATTAAATTTAGCAACTTTAAAACAACAAACAGTCATTATCTCACAGAATTTCTTGGGGTCAGGAATCCAGGAGGAGCTTAACTAAGTCCTTGTGACTCAGGGTCCTTCATGACATTGTATCAGGCTGTCAGATGAAGCTGCAAATCATATCAAGGCTCAAATGGGCAGGAGAATCTGCTCACACACAAGATTGTTAGCCAATCTCAATTTCTCATTGGTCAGAAATCTCTGTTGGTCAGAAGCTTCCATCTCTTACTTGGGCCTTTCCAAAGTCTGCCTAAGTGTGATGGTCTCTCCCAGAAGGGACAAGGAGAGGGAGAGGGAGATCTGAAAAGATATAATTGCACTGTATTATAATGCATTCTGGTTAGTGACATACATCTCCTCTACCATTTGCTATTGGTCACAGATTAATTCTGGATAACAGTATGTACCTTTAACTTATCACTGTATGCTTAATATGAATATTGTTCCACTC
Organism: Halichoerus grypus; assembly: GCF_964656455.1. Classification (NCBI taxonomy): domain Eukaryota; kingdom Metazoa; phylum Chordata; class Mammalia; order Carnivora; family Phocidae; genus Halichoerus; species Halichoerus grypus. Next base: position 26,526,730 of record NC_135714.1, read on the forward strand.
CATGTAAATTACATGGAGTGTAAATTACATGGAGTAATCCATGTACATTACAACACCTCCTTCAGACTGAAGACTTCATTTGAGGTTTTAATTTGTTTGTTTTTTGCAGATTTACTGATGACAAATTTATCTTTGAATTATCAGGATTATCAGAAAATGAGCTTTTTTTTCCTGCTCTTAAATAACATTCTTGCTGGATATTGATTTCTAGATTGTCAGTGATTTTTGTTACTGTTTTCAGCACTTTAAAGATGCTGTTTCTTTGTGTTTTGGCCTCTGTTTCTGAGGCCAATCATCATTTATATATCCTTCTCTATGTAATGTGGCTTTTTTCTTTTGACTACTTTTAAGTTTTCTCTTACCCTTGGCTTCTAAGGTTATCTATGATGTGTGGTTTTATTTGTTTGTGTCCTACTTGGATTTAATTGAGCTTCATAACCCTGCATTGATGTTTTTCACCAAATTAGGAAATGTTCCACTCTCAGATTTTCAAATGGTAGTGCAGGCTGTTCTTCACTGACCTTTTTCTTCAATCTGCATGCTGCTATCAAACCTATCCAAATAATTACCCTTTTCAGATATTGTACTTACTTCTTGAATTTATATCTTTTTCTTATTTATTTATATTTCTTTCATTTTCTTTTCTGGAATTCCTCATATGTCCACATATTATATGGGTGTTTTCCTTAAGAGTTTTGAATATATTTAAAATACCTATTTTAGAGTCCCTGACCACTGATTCCAACACCTAGGTCATTATAGGGTCTGTATCAATTGAACTTTAAAAAAACCCTCATTTTTATGTCAGTTTTCTGCTTCACATGGCATAAATTTTGTTTTATGCTATATATTTGCATGATACCTTGAAGAGATTTTAAATTACATTTAATAGCTTTGTTTCAGCAGACAGCTCAATTAATGGCAGATTATCTTGGTCCTTTCACACTTGATTTGTTATTTGTTAGAGTTGATATATTCTCAACTTTGCCTTAGATTCAGGGTATATTATACATCATAGGGTATAGCCCTTACTGTTTGTTCTTCTGTTCAGGCTCTGAACTAAGTGAATTCCTCAGTGAAATATGCCCACCCTGGTTGGGCCAGAATTCCAACAACCCTCAGTTCTCCTTACTGTGTAGCATCTCTCTTCTGCATTAGGTGCCACTGCAGTTACTCTCCACTGGGTTTTATGGAAGTTCACCCTGCATACGCACAAATCAGCTATGCAACAGGGCCTTGTAGACTTCTGAGCCCTCTCTTCTGCCCAGATCTTTCTTTTAGGCCCCTCATAATTTCAAGCTGCATAAGCAGCACAGAATTCTGATTTCTACCTTCTCTACTCACACTACCTTGTTTTGCCTGCACCTCACTTGCATGTGCCACAGTAAGAGTATGACCTAAGGCAGGGAGCCAGGGGAAATGTAGAACTCACATTTTATATTACCCTTCTGTCAAGAATTGTAGTTTTTACACAATTCACAGTGCTCACTATAGCACTACATTTGTATCTTTGGGGTAAATACCCAGTAGTGCAATTGCTGAGTTGTAGGGTAGCTCTATTTTCAACTTTTTGAGGAACCTCCATACTGTTTTCCAGAGTGGCTGAACCAGCTTGCATTCCCACCAACAGTGTAGGAGGGTTCCCCTTTCTCCGCATCCCTGCCAACATCTGTCATTTCCTGACTTGTTAATTTTAGCCATTCTGACTGGTGTGAGGTGGTATCTCATTGAGGTTTTGATTTGGATTTCCCTGATGCCGAGTGATGTTGAGCACTTTTTCGTGTGTCTGTTGGCCCTTTGGATGTATTCTTTGGAAAAATGTCTGTTCATGTCTTCTGCCCATTTCTTGATTGGATCATTTGTTCTTTGGGTGTTGAATTTGATACATTCTTTATAGATTTTGGATACTAGCCCTTTATCTGATATGTCATTTGCAAATATCTTCTCCCATTCTGTCAGTTGCCTTTTGGTTTTGTTGACTGTTTCTCTCACTGTGAATTGTGTAAGACTGTTGAATCACAGACCCATACCTCTGAAACAAATAATACATTGTATGTTAAAAAAAGGAAGAAAACAGTAGGAAGGGAAAAACGAAGGGGGGAAATTGCAGGGGGAGACGGACCATGACAGACTATGGACTCTGAGAAAAAAACTGAGGGTTCTAGAGGGGAGGGTGGTGGGGGGAATGGGTTAGCTTCATGATGGGTATTAAAGAGGGTGTATATTGCATGGAGCACTGGGTGTTATATGCAAACAATGAATCATGGAACACTACATCAAAAACTAATGATGTAATGTATGGTGATTAACATAACATAATAAAAAAATTAAAATTACCATCAAAAAAAAAGAATTGCAGTTTTTCACTGTCTGTTACTTAATGCCTATAAATACTTGAAAGTAATTGTCTCTTATATTTTGATCAGATATACAATTGTTTATGGTGGAAGGCTGATTCAATATCAGTTATTTTGCCACAGTCTAAATGGTGTTGAATGAGTAATTTAATGAAATTTAGGATTACAAATGGATGCAATACAATTATTATTTTTTTTAAGATTTATTCATTTATTTTAGAGAGAGGGAAGGGGTAGAGGAAGAGAGAGTCTTAAGCAGACTCTGTGCTGAGCGTGGAGCCAGTTGTGGGGCTAGACCAGACTGAAACCAAGAGTTGGCTGTTTAATCAACTGAGCCACTTAGGTGGCCCAGATTTAATACTATTTCAATGCATATTTGTTGACCAATTGAATGAATAAACATATTACTCATAGACAGGCATGGTCTATTGCTAAAATAGTGCACAAAGGTCCTGAAGCCATTCATTTTATGGACTTCTCGTCCACAAGTTGGCCCTTTTTTTCCTACAGAATACTCATTTCCCAAAAGATTCACATGGTCAAATTTATTTCCAAAATAAGTTATCAAATTTGGTAGTTACGTAATAACTTCCAACAAGAAATCATAATTTTCAAGTTACTTCTTTCTAGAATACCTATGAAAAGATGGATTTTACTTTTTAAATATTATAAAAAACAAAAAACAAAAAAAGAAACCTATTCATTTCCTCCGAGATTTTCTCATAAGAATTATATTGAAAGTAAATAACCGCAATTACATGTTCCAATCATTTTAAAAGTTTCAAAAATCCATTCTTTAAAAAAGTAAAACAGTATGAAAATGATTTAATTTTGTATCCCATTTATTAAATATAATAAAATTTCAGTTTACCATCTTAAGCCACAAGTTGCAGTTCTACTAATTAAAACTAATTTTTTGTAAATAAGACATAACTTAGTGATTTTATAAGCAATGGATTTAATAATATTTGATATTAATCTTTCTCTATTTCTTAAATTATTTGTATTTTAGTCTAGTAAACTTTATGTGTCATGATTAGAGAGATCTAGGAAAATGTAGAATGGACATTAATGTTGAGCCCTAATTAATAATTAAGGTACACCAGAGGAAACAAGACAATTTATTCTAACAGGCAATATTACCTAGCTTCCAGATCACTTTGTTCTGTCAGAAGAATCTCAGTCCCAATGACTTTATTTCAAATATATTGCTTTTGAAATAACAGCAGGGACTTGTGGGCTTCTTAACATCTCTTGTTTACCATCTAGTGTCATGCTTAATGATCAACATTAAAGTCATTGCTTCCAAATCACCTTAATTAGGGTTGCAGAAGCTTTAAAAAGTTCCTTTCAAACACTCAAATCATCAAATTAGATTGCCCTCATATATTGTGATTATATAAGGTCTTGTAGTGAAACATCATAAAAACATTTCCAATCAGACATCCTGCAGTTCCTTTTTAAGATAAATTTTCCTAGCCACAGTTCTTCCATGAGAGCACTGTGTCCTTTCTCCATTCTCCAAGTTTATAGTTGATTGAACAAGAACAGGGCACCTAAACCAAGTGTCATAATGCGTAGTTTAACTTATAGCTATGCGTGGGTCAGCTACATAATGCTGGGCCAAAACTGAGACAATCTGGTTTAACTGAATTCTACTTCAACTCTTTTAATTGAGGATTAGAAAATGTTGTTTTGTATAAGTAGTCTGACATTTTTTTTTCCTAAGTAAACTCCTTACTGAAGTGTAACATATACAGAAAAATACATGAATCATATGTTTGCAGCCTGTTAAAGTTGCACAAATTGAACCAACCTATGTTACCACCACCAAAATTATGAAATTGATTATTCTCAACACTCAAGAAGTTTCCTTATGGTATGTCCAGTCACAAACAGCTCACTAAGGAAACCATTATCCTTACCTCTAACACCATAGATTATTTTCTCTGTTTCCAAAGTATTTTTTTAATAAATAAAATCATACATTATTTATCTGTTTTGACCTAACATCTTTTGCTTAAATTTGCTGCTTTTCAGATTCATCCATGTTGTTCAGAAAAGTCTACAGTCAAGGTGTTATAAGGCTGCATTACTTCTAAAGATTTCAAGGAAAAATTATCCCCTTTCTTTTTCTGGCTTCTAGAAGCTGCCTGCATTTCTTGGATCATGGCCCCTTCTTTATATCACTCCAGATTTTTATTCCCATCATCACATCTTTTACTTCTTACTTTGACCTTCCATGCCTTTCTCTAATAAGGACTTTTGTGGTTATATCGGGTCTACTCAGATAACCCAAGATAATCTCCCTATCTCAAAGCCCTTAACTTTTTAGTCCCACTTGCCATAAGATAATATATCAGAGGTTCTGAGAATTAGGACATGGATATTATTCTGCCAACCACAGTGATGAAAAAAAGATGAGTAGGACTGCTAACTTTTAGTTCCAAATGGTTTTGAAGACTGTTAGGATATGAGCATTAGAAGCAATTATCTGGTGTGGCCTGGGCTGCCATTGCTCTTTTTTTTTGGAATACAAGAAGGTGGGGATCATTGAGAACCATATTAGAATTTTTCTATCATCCTGTGTGTATGCATATGTGTGTGAGTATTAGTTATACAGTGTTCTAGTTGTCTTTGGTGGGTCTCACAAACTTCTTAGATGACCGACTTATTTAATATCCCATGAACTAAAAAATATAAATTGAGACCAAGTAGCAGAGATAAAGACTGTCAGATTTATTAAGCCACTTTTAGAAATAATGTATTGGTGGATGTAAAACTCCAAGTGTAGAGATATTTCTTTATAGCTACATTTAATTCTTAGGTTCATGACTCTTTACTATAAACTCTCTTTTGTGAATAGTTTATAGCTACAAAAAAATTATACTTCAAACAATTAATCAATATGCATGGCCTTGAGAAACCTTGGGGAAAAGACAAAATGTGCTTAAAAAATAACGAAGTTTAGATTCATTTTTAAAATGCAAATTTGATCTCTATAATAAAATGTTCTTTGCCACATGAATATGTTTATAATACTCAAAAACCTAATTTAGATTAAATAATTCTATATTGGTAACATGTCATTGTACTTTGTCTCCCAGTTTGATTTGTTTTAGTTGGTTTTAGTGACTTGGATTTAAGATTAAAAGTTGTTAGTACAAGCAGTCAGATGAGGCAAATGAAGGTCATTTTGAAAGTATTTGTTATATCATATATATTTCATTTTTAATAACAATTTAATACTCTTTTTACAACATTTCATGGAATGCTACTTCAGGACAAAATTAATTTTCATAAAACAAATTATTTATATGCATATGAAAAACAAAATAGAATTGTGGTTATCCACAATTATATTTATATTTATATTTAACTAAATAAAATTCCTTATATTTGAGACTTAGAGTGTCTTCAGTAAAACATTCTTACTATTTCATTCTAAGAAGATAATATGCTTCCTTTGAGTTTCTGGCTTACTACCAGAAGGAATCTATTCATATTCTTTCAGTTCTAAATCTGTAGTAAAAAATGTCAAAATGAGCTCTCAAGCAATTATATATTAAAATTATCTCACATTTTAGTACGTTAATTGCCATATTAAAATGTGATATTGATCTAATATTTTAGATACTTATACTTAGTGAATTCAGTTAGCAAATTCAAGAAATATGTCAATTTTTATATAAAAGTTATTATGTTTTATTCAGTCTTTATAGAGTGCTAATGTAACAAGGGTTTATTTAATATCTATTTCTGTGCACTTCACCAAATGTTAGTTAAGTGGAGAAAACTATTATATTATGCAATTTATCTTAAACAGGAACTTCTACTCTAATACTTCTATCATAAGAGTTTGGGGTACACTGAAGCAAGTTTTGGAAGACAGTGTCACCAGTATACACCAATATTCAGTTTTGTTTTTTTTTCTTCCCCCTTCCATTCACAACTGGAAAGTCTACTCTGGTTTCCACTTGGAGTATAACTGTTTAAGTTTCTAACATGAGAACACTCTTGCAGATTAGAACCATAAACTCTGTATAATATACACCAAACTACCTAAAGGATCTGGAAAGTGAATAAAAGTAGAAGATTCTAGAAGGAAGTAGAAACTTAAAATAAGAAACAAGCATGTAACAAACTCTACCACCACCACCATGTCCTCCCTTTTTTATTTGCTATGCTTTCGGGCATGCTGCAGTCATCTTTTTTTTTTTTTTTTTTGCTGGCCAAAATTTTGATGACTCACGGTCTTTTGAGTTTGAAATGCAAGAGGATAGAGATCAGGGCACCTACAGCCACTAAAATGATAGAATGAGATGAAAATTGTAGATGATAATTATAGAAAATGGAAAGCCAGAAAGAGAAGCCAAATTTCTATGTACATGTGCAAATCTCTTGTTGGCCCCAGTGCCGTCATGTATGGGCAGACTATAAACAACACAGCTAAGGAGAGAGAGAGAGATGAAAAGAAATGAAAAGAAAAGGATAGGAAGGGAAGGGAAAGACTGAACTGAGATATGAGTTCCTGTAAAAGACAGAATTTTTAGTTTGTGTACAACCAAGTGAATTGCCAGTTAAAGCAATAATACTAACACTCATGGGAGAAACTGAGTAGAATCTAAAGTTTATACAACATAACATACAGGAACAATCCAAAATTGCTTGACATATGAAGAAACAGGAAAATGCAGCCCATTCTTAGAGAAAATAGAATCAATGGAAATCAATCCTGATATTTTAGAATTATCAGAGAAAAAATTTAAAATACCTGCTATAACTATGCTTGATGAGATAAAGGAAAATTGCTTGTATGGAAAAAGAAGACAGAAAATATCAACACAGCAATCACACTTAAGAAAATGAACAATGGTGGGGTGCCTGGGTGGCTAGTCTGTTAAGCGTTCACCTCTTGGTTTCTGCTCAGGTAATGATCTCAGAGTCCTGAGATCAAGCCCCATGTGGGGCTCTGTGCTCATTGAAGAGTCTACTTGTGATTCTCTCTCTCTCCCTCTCCCTCTGCCACTCCCTCCCTCAAATAAATAAATAAATCTTTAAAAAAAAAAAAAAAAGAACAATGGGGCACCTGGGTGGCTCAGTAGGTTGTGTCTGACTCTTGATTTTGGCTCAAGTCATGATCTCAGAGTCGTGAGATCAAGCCCCATGTTGGGCTCCACACTGGGCATGGAGCCTGTTTAAGATTCTCTCCCTCTGCCCAGCCCTCACCCCCCTGCTTGAGCCTGAGCTCTCATTTCTTTCTTAAAAAAAAAAAAAAAAAAAAGTAGAAGAAAAAAGAACAAGAGGGAAATTCTAGAACTGAATAATATCTGAAATTAAACATTTCTAGATAGCTTAATATCAGAAGGATGTTCATACAAAGAATCACCAAACTTTTAAATAGCTCAATAGAAATTATCCAATGTGAAAATAGAATATTTTTAAAAAGGAAAAAAGAAAAAACAAAACAGCAATCTGTGGAACAATATTAGAAAGTCCAAAATATGTGTAATTAGAGTTCTACAGAAAGATAGGAGAGAAAATCTTTTCACAATTTTGTGAAAGACATAAATCTATATATTCAATTAGCCCACCAGACTTCAAGAAAGATAAATGTGAAGAAAACCATGCCCACAAAACGCTGGAAACAAAAGATAAATAAAATGTCTTTAAATTAGCCAGAGAAAAATGACCTTTATACGGGGGAACCACAATTCTAATGACATTGATTTCTCATCAATAATGTTACAGGCCAGATAACAAGCGACATTGGGCACCAGGGCAGCTCAGTCCATTAGGTGTCCAACTCTTGGTTTCAGCTCAGGTCTTGATCTTAGAGACCTGGGATTGAGTCCCATGTTGGGCTCCACTCTAGGTGCGGAGTCCGCTTGAGAGTCTCTCTCCCTCTCCTTCTGCCTCTCCTGCTTTTGCTCTCTCTTTCTAAAATAAATAAATAAATCTTTTAAAAAAAATTTCTCTCTCTTCCTCTCCTTCTGGCCCCCCACTCCATCCCAGATTGCACTCTCTCTCTCTCTCTCTCAAAAAAGACAACATCTAGAAAGTATTGAAAGAACTAAAACTGTAAGTTCAAAGTATTATATCCAGCAGAAAAATGTCCTTCAAGAATGGAAATAAATAGGGCACCTGGGTGACTCAATCAGTTAAATATTCAACTGTTGGCTTCCGCTCAGGTCATAATCTCAGGGTCATGAGATTGAGCTCCATACAGGGGAGTTTGCTTTAGATTGTCTCCCTCTGCCCCTCTCCCTGTTTGTGCTCTCTCTCTCTTTCTCTCTTTCTCAAATAAATAAGTATTTTTTTTAAAAAAGAATGGAAATAAATAAATGCATTTTTAAGTAAACAAAAATATAATTTTTGGCCAGGAGACTTGAAATACTAGAAATACTAAGGATGATTTTTCAGGTTGAAAGAAAATGATACCAATGGGAAACTTTGATATTTATGAAGGAATAAGTAGTATCAGCTCTGGAAAATAACTGGTAAATTAAAAAAAAATGTATATTTTCTTCTGGACTTCCGTATAATACCTATGATGTATAAAACAAGAAATATTTTCATTGAGTTTATTTACATTATATTTAAAGCATAAGGGATAAAACAAGGTGGGCTTGGGGACACTAAATTGGATGATATGGTTCCAAGTTTGCTTATGTTTAAGAAGACTGGGAGAAGTTGAGGATATGTATTGTAATTCCTAGATAAGCACTAAAAATTAATTTAAAGAGGTACAGCTAAATCACCAATAAATAAATTAAGTTGCACTTTCCAAAAATATCAAATAATCTAAAGAGGGAAGAAAACAATAAAACAAACAAACAAAAAAAACCCAAAAACTGAACTGGTAAGTCTAAATCTAGTGATTTATATAATTACATTAATGTTATTAGACTCCACATTCTAATTAAAAGGCAGTTATTCAGAGTAAGTTAAGGAGCAAAACATCTATATTTTTAGCCCTACTTACAGTTGTCTAAAATAATGGCCAATAAAATGAGTAGAAATGTAGATTCCTCTGAGTTGAGGCAGTAATAAGTTTAATTATCCAGGTTTTTGTTTCTCCTGAGAAAGATGGTGTGCAGGATATCCTAGGAGAAAAATGGTAGAGTTGCTGGTCTTGGATTGTTGAGTCTCTGCTTGGAGGAATTTCTCTACAGAATTTCCTGGATCCAGAGAAGAATTTATAAGAGAAATAAATAATCACTTGCTTTGTTTGTTAGCATGGCATATCCTAGCTTACTCTAAACAAGAGAAACTCAAGTCACCTTGTTGCGTAGAAATTAATGACAACATTGTTAGGATGATATATGATTATTTATATTTGTCAATTTAAATAATTTACATTATAGGATTAAGTTTTTGATACATGTACACTTTGGATAAGAGTAAAATCTCAGGAACATATGAAATCTAAAACACTAAAATATATGATTGCACTTTTTTTTTTTTTTTTTAGATTTTTTTATTTATTTGAGAGAGAGAGAGTGCACAAGCAGAGCCAGGTATAGAGGGCCTGCTGAGCAGGGAGCCTGACACAGGGCTGGATCTCAAGACCCTGAGATCATGACCTGAGTCAAAATCAAGAGTCGGATGGTTAACTGACTGAGACACCCAGGCACCCCATGTTTGCACAGCTTTTAAAATTTTGCTATGTTACAAAGAAATAGAGACAATAATAGCATACATTTTCAGCTATGTGTATATGTTAATTTTTTATGTGTCTTACTGGGTCAAATCCATCCATCTACAAATATGAGACCTCAATTTTTACAGTTTTAAACTAGATGTACCTTCCAGAAAGATTTTTTTCAAAGTGATGATTTTTTTAACACAGGGTGATTAAAATACTGGGGGAAAAGTTAAGATTGTTGAAGAAGTATGAAGTCTGAGTCTATATCCATTGTGAATTTGCCTAAAACTGTAAGTATGAAATACAGAGATTAAAATAGATTATGATATCAAAGAGTTTACTGCCTATGTTCTCCTCTAGGATTTGGATGGATTCCTGTCTCACGTTGAGGTCTTTCATCCATTTTGAGTTTATCTTTGTGTATGGTGTTAGAGAATGGTCGAGTTTCATTCTTCTGTATATAACTGTCCAATTTTCCCCGAACCATTTATTGAAGAGACTGTCTTTTTTCCATTACATATTTTTTCCTGCTTTGTCGAAGATTAGTTGACCATAGTGTTGAGGGTACATATCTGGGCTCTCTATTCTGTTCCATTGGTCTATATGTTTGTTTTTGTGCCAGTACCATGCTGTCTTGGTGATCACTGCTTTGTAATATAGCTTGAAATCGGGCAACGTGATGCCTCTAGCTTTGTTTTTCTTTTTCAACATTTCCTTGGAGATTCGGGGTCTTTTCTGATTCCATACAAATTTTAGGATTGTTTGTTCCAGCACTTTGAAAAATGTCGTTGGAATTTTGATTGGGATGACATTGAAGGTATATATGGCTCTGGGTAGCATAGACATTTTAACAATGTTTATTCTTCCAATCCATGAACATGGAACGTTTTTCCATCTTTTTGGGTCTTCTTCAATTTCTTTCATGAGTGTTCTGTAGTTCCTAGAGTATAGATCCTTATGCACCCCAATGTTCATAGCAGCAATATCCGCAATAGCCAAACTGTGGAAAGAGCTGAGATGCCCTTCAACAGAAGAATGGATAAAGAAGATGTGTTCTATACATACAATGGAATATTACTCAGCCATCAGAAAGGATGAATACTCAACTTTTACATCAACGTGGATGGGACTAGAGGAGATTATGCTAAGTGAAATAAGTCAAGCAGAGAAAGTCAATTATCATATGGTTTCACTTATTTGTGGAACATAAGGAATAGCATGGAGGACATTAGGAGAAGGAAGGGAAAAATGAAGGGGCGGGGAAATCAGAAGGGGAGACGAACCATGAGAGACTATGGACTCCAAGAAACAAACTGAGGGTTTTAGCGGGGAGGGGAGTGGGAGGATGGGTTACCCCGGTGATGGGTATTAAGGAGGGCGCATACTGCATAGAGCACTGGGTATTATACGAAAACAATGAATCATGGATCACTACATCAAAAGGTAATGATGTACTGTATGGTGACTAACATAACATAATAAAATGAAATTAAATTAAAAAATAAATAAAATAGATTAAATAAAACATAACAGGGCAAATGTAAGCTAAATATCACATTAGGTTTCACAAAGGTACGTACCACATAATATTATAGAAACTGTTTTTGAAGGAATAGTGAGGAAGGTAAAAAAAATAAAAGACAGAGTACAATATTTCTCAATAAAGAAATTATAAAGTTGAGAAATAAGTCGGTCAGAGAAAGACAAATAACATATGATCTCATGCATATGTGGAATTACAAAACAAAACAAGTGAAGGAAAAAAAAAAAAAAAGAGAGAGAGAGTCAAACCCCAGAAACTGACCCTTAACTACAGAAAACAAATTGATGCTTACCAGAGGGGAATTGGCTGGGGGGATAAGGGAAAAAGGGGATGGGGTTAAAGAATACATTTACCATGATGAAAAGAATAAGACAAAATGAAAAGAAAATTCTAAAGATGAGTCACAGTAAAAGTAAAGTAGGAAAACTTTATAGTAATTTATTTATTCTACAAATTAAAAACAAAGATCTCTAAAAAAAACAAATACCAAGTAATTAAGGGAGATAAAAAAAAATACTACAATTGACAGTATGGAAATGGAAGAAGGGACTTCAGTTTATTCTTTAATAGTTCTGGATTTCTTATTTAGACAAAATGTATGTAAAAAAAGCTAATTAAATTTCAGTAAAGATATTTTTTTCTTCAGCAGAGCTTTTCAAAACAAATTTCTCAAAAAATTTAGTCCATAAAACAGTTAAGACTGTTGATAAGTATAGGTCTAAAAGTAGAGTAATATGGAATATTTTATTAATATGAAAAGTATCTACACTTTAAAAGGACCAATGGAATAGGAAGTTATGCCCTCCCTTTTATAATTCATCAGCTTTTTTTTTTTTAATATTTTATTTATTTGAGAGAGAGAAAGAGACAGTGGGGTGAAGGGCAGATGGAGAAGCAGACTCCTTGCTGAAGAGGGAGCCCAATGCAGGCTTGATCCCAGGACCCCTGGATCATGACCCCAACCAAAGGCAGACACTTAACCAACTGAGCCACCCAGGTGCCCTCTTCATCAGCTTTTTGCAAAGATTCTCTTCTGCCATATTTAGTTCTTATGCTTGTTATTATGACTTGTGTTCTTTCCCTTAATGTTGTTTGTATTTTCCCTTCTTCAATGTATTAGATCATTATCTTCAATAATCTGGGGCTTCACTGTACAATGAACAACTAATGTAAACAGCAGGTAACTTGCAGGATTGCATGCTTTTGAGGAGTCTAACCAAGTAAAATGTTACTTAGCAATATCAAACACGAACCAATTCTACAAGTGACAAATGCACAGTGTATTTGTGATTAACTCACAACTCCCACAGTTCTGCCTGGCCAAAAGGGTGAAGAATTAGATGTTCAAAATATGCTAGTCTAGAATCTTAAAATTATTCTTCTTGGTTTTTGAAGCTTTATGGTATTCTTGTTCTCAGTAATTCAATTTTTCCTGCTTGATAAAATGTTTGAAGTGTCCAATGGTCCATGTCATTACGCTGTTTAGTGTTCACAGTGAATGGTGACCTTGATCATTGCTTTTCTTTGCATATTTTCAATAAAAGGGTTCATGAGCCTGAAGATACTTTAGCAACAATGATATCTTCTTCTAAAATAGATCTGACATTGTCATTAGTCATTCGGAGAAGCCTGAGCTGTTAACCTACTTTGTCTTTTCACTGGACATCAAATGTTGGAATTTACAAGGCAAAATTTATTTTCCTCTCAATCAGATGTCTGCCTGCTATTTTAAAGAGCATTGAATACAGCACTGCAAATATAATTCTGGAATAATTAGGATTTCTTTTCTCTTCAGTTCTTTACACTAGTCTCTACAATTTGAAATAAATCCAAAATTTTCTTAGAATTTTGATTACTTTTCTCTCATGAGATTATGTACCATTCAAAATGTTCAAAGTTAAAAGAAACTAAAGAATGTTAAACACAACTAGAGTGTCTTTTCCCCAAGTGTTGTTTTCCTCGAACACCAAAATAGAATTCTGTTTCCTGTGCTGTCAGTTCATCACATTTCAGTGTCAGAAACATTGTTAAGTAAGGTCAGACATGCTTGCTGTTTTTGAACCTGATTCTGATAAAACTGCTGAATTTATAATAATGTAACACAAACATCTCAAAACTTACCATAAATCCTAGCAGCTTAATAAATGGTATCTGGTCAGGGGGTTTGCACTGACAGCTAAGGATGGCTCTGATGGTCCCAGTGTAGCCTGCTCTGGTGTAATGTGGTTTGCTAACGTGGAAATAGAAAGACAAAAGCCTTAAAAACAGGAGAGAGTATAATTGAAGCCTTAAACAGATTTATACTCTCATACAGTTTAGGATATTGCATACATGGTACTACATAACTGGCCTACTCTGGTGTATATGTTCTACTGAACAAAACAGAGCAATGAAAAAGGAATTTAAGTACACCAATTTTAGAAGTGAGATGTGAATCTGAACACGTTCTTTTATCACAGAAAGAAGAGGAAATTATTTTTGCTTAATTTTCATAATGGCTACAGCATGCATTAGATCTAATTAAATACTAATGGCAAGATTATGGTTGTTAAGTAGCTTAATTCAGTGAAATAAGTCAATACAATGAGTTATTTGCCACCATACAAACTTATATAGAAGTAATAGTTGACTATTTTCAACTGATTAATAATTTGTATTGGCATTAATTATAGTCTTAAAGACATTATAGTCAGATGGTTCAAGAAAATTTGAAAAGCACATAAAGGTTAGTACAATTCAGTTATGAACTTATAATTAACAACATTCCCAAAAATCATATATTGGCATTTAGCATTAAGCACTGCTCCAATAGCAAAAACCATTTTTTAGTTTCAAGTTATTACATTCTTAATTATAAATTAAATCTGTATATTTTTCATAATTCAACCCTTCCTTCTATCCTTTGTATGTTTTAATCACAATGATCGCAGAATATTAGCACATGAAAAAGAACAGTATTAGCACATGTACTGGAATTAATTGGAGACCGTACAGCTTGGGTTATTTATAAAAATGTCATACAGGAGTATTTTGTCTATTGATACTATCAAAGTGCCTCAAAGATTGCAAACATTGATTTCACTTGGACTAGCCCTTCCATTTGAAAGTCACCTAAAATATGTAGGTACTTAATGTCTCCTAATTTTGTTGACTGGAAGTGAAATTACTAAAGAAACACTTAAACATGTAAATATATTTTGCTTCCCCAATTTATGCAAGTATCTCTATGTCCTTTCTTTTTAATTTTCCATAATTATAGAATAAACTTATTCTGTAATAAAGCTGGTATCAGTCAGTCCATGAGTAGTTACTGATTCTATCAAGACAAGTAGTGAGAACAGGTGAAGAGAGGTAGAAGTAAAGGAAACTTTGATCTTAATAAAATTATACATGTCATTAGGAAGGGTATACATCCCCTAGAATGAAATTTGAAATAATCAGTAGCACTCAGTGGAATCATACAATAGCAATAAATGGGATCATTTACTTTACATAAAATATTTATGTGAAATAATATTCATCACGTAAGTATATTATAGATAAGAGATAAAGAAACTAGTTTATTTTTTTGAAAGCCTCTTCGCTTTACTCTTTGGTTTTTGAATGCCAGAAGCCACTCAAAGGACACCGCAGACTGCCTCAAGACACCGACACTTCCCCAACTGTCACGCCCACCACACATACTTAACAGTTTGAGACACCTTCACTGAAATCTCCAGGAAGGCAGCAGTTGTGTCTGGCTTCTTCTCTTTTGTTTTCCCAGCTTCTAGCTCAGTGCTTGGCTCTTGGAGAGCTACTGAGGGAGAGAAAGGAAGGGAGGAAGAGAGAGAGAGAGAGAAGGATGGAAAGAAGGGAGGGAGGATGGATGGTCTCACCAGACAGCCACAGGTGGTCAGTATGGTGCCTTCTTGGTCACCTCTACTCCTGCCTTGCGTAGGTCTAACCACTCAAGCTCTCTCTGTCCTCAGCTATAAGACAGGTAGACCAAAATCTTTCCCTTTGACCATTAAAATTATAAAAAATATGATGCCACCTAAAAAAAAAGAAAAAGAAAATGTTTACAGGGTGAAGAAGTTTGATAGAGTGTCATTACTATAAAATAATAATAATAACAAAAAGTCAGTGGTGTCACCACAGAGAATTTGCATTACTTTAGGAGAAAATTTGAAACTAAGTGGTGGTTGCCCCATCACACAGGACAAGTTTTCTGCCATTTTTCAGTTTCCCCCTGGCCTAATTCACTTATTTACAAAACGTATCGGTGCACAGAGGTTCAGAGTTTTCTACTACTGGATTAATAGTGTGATTTCAAAGAAATTGTGATTCTCAAAGATCTAAGAAGAAAACCCCACAGGGGTTTTTCAACTTTTTTCTAGAAAATGCAAAAAGCACAAAAAGTGGATGAGGCAAACTACATATGGTATCAGGCACTGGAAACAGAAGTGTAGTCAATATGTTCATTAACAATTATTTATTAAACCCATTGTTATCAGACACGGTAGTAAGAATAGCCTGTTGCTGTCTGAATTACATTTGTGAGGTGGATAGTGTGACTAAGGAACTTAATTTTTAAATGTGATTAATTTTACTTATTTTAAATTAAGTCACCATGTGGCTAGTAGTTTTATTATTGGGCAATACACATCTATATTATTCACTTCTATAAAATTCTTTGATCTCTTCAAATCCAATCTCTTTGTTTCTATTCCACATCAGCTACTAATTCAAAGGAATATGTCCTGCACTTTAGGGTCAGAGTTAATGATATCTGTGAAATCTTAGAGGAGTATTGCAGGGTTTTCTAGCTGCCCTTCCATCCATTATTTAAGATTGATATGCAAATAAGACATATCCAAAATCACACACATTTATCTTTTCCCCAGAGTTCAGCTATGAGAAAGAAGCACTGTAATAATAACTTAAAAGTGTAAATGCAGAGGTGCGTTTAGCATTATAATAGGAATATAAATCTAGAGGTTAGGCTTTTCTTCTCTAAAAAAGAATTACTGTCTAAATTGCTATCCAAAATGTATGATGGAGGAAGAGCGGTTCCCCATTTCAAAACCAAGTGGCAAAGAACACATCAGTCCCATTCTCATTTTAGTTCTAAAGAAACCCAGATTGCCATTCCAATTATTTAAATACCTAGAATCCTTAAAGACAGAGACATTTAGGTCTTCAGCCCTGGTGATGATGTGCATCAGAGGAATGAGGTTTGATTAAAAGTATACTTAAATCTCCCCCCAGAAAACCAATTGGTCTATGTGTTCTCCAGGTATGGAGTCCCACAGAAGAGGACTCTTTTAGACCTCCAGCTGCTGACATCCATTTCATAGATAGGAGCTAAACTAGTGATACCAACGGTAAAGCTTTTAATGACCTCCCTCCCCATTTCCCAGGCAGAGGAGATAATATACTTGCTCCCCAGACTCTCTGGGCCTCTAGTAATATCCTCAGATCACTACTCTAGAGCTCCTTACACTGTATTTTTCCACATTATATTTTGGTGAAATCTTTGCTTGTCCATCTTCTCCACTAAATGTTTTCATTCAGTAGTAGATGTCTTGAAACAGATTCCCCAAGAAATTGCAAGCAGGGATTTTTGTGGACAGTGTTTATAGAGAAAACAACAATGACAAAGCAAAAAAAAAAAAAAAAAAAAGACAAAAAAGCAATAAAACAAAACAAAAAACACGCAAAAAAGAAAAATCTAAGAAAGAGAAGTAGAATTGGGTAGAAATTAAAGTAAAATAGCACTTGCAGCCAAAGCCTAAACTAATCCCCCAGGAAAGCTATGAAATGGGATAGCCTTTCAGAGGACTTCCAGATTGAGACAAGAGGTTTGGATTTTGTGCTATTAAAGGACAAGTCATCTGATGCAAGCTGCTGCTAAGCAGAAGCTACTGTTTTGGGCAAGAAATCTACCTTCAGCTGAGGAACATGTCTAGGACTGAATTCAATGATCAGTCAGCAGGCAACACTCCTAATAGATGGGGAAGGTCTGCCTCTGCTGAAGGGGGATCTGGGCAATGCACAGCAGCTTGCACGGAGTATATCCCAGCACCTTTTGGATCAACTTTCTGTGATAAGTTTATTCCATTTGGAGACAGCTCCACCAAGTTTCTTGTGTTTTCTTAGGGAAACTTAATTCATCTATTGTTAGATGACTACAACCCCTACCTTTGCAGCTGGTCTCAGAACTACACTTGAAACCTATGATTTTCCTTCCTGTTAACCATTTGTAATCATCCTAGGTTTCTCTCATGCTCAACAAACATCTCAAATGGACTA
The DNA here is from genome assembly GCF_964656455.1 of Halichoerus grypus. Taxonomy (NCBI): domain Eukaryota; kingdom Metazoa; phylum Chordata; class Mammalia; order Carnivora; family Phocidae; genus Halichoerus; species Halichoerus grypus. The sequence goes on from NC_135714.1 coordinate 26,544,569, forward strand.
AGTGGCTTATCTGGCATGGTGAACTAGATTCTCATCATTTCAACATAGCTCATGACATCCTTTTAAGATCATAGTTGATGGGTCACCTGGTGGCTCTGTTGGTTAAGTGTCTGACTCTTGATTTCGGCTCAGGTCATGGTCTCAGTGTTGTGAGATAAAGCCCTGCATGGGCATGGAGACTACTTGGGATTCTCTCTCTCCCTCTGCCCCTCAATGCCTCCTGCCCCAACTCTCTCCCTCTCACCAAAAAATAAATAAATAAATAAAGATCATAGCTGATACATTGGTTGATTTACCACCAAATTCACCAGGGAAGACAAAGAGATGTCCCATAATCACCTGGGTGCCAAAGGTATTATGTTCTTCCTTCATTGTGTAATAGTAGATCTAACTTATCCTGATGATCTGGATCATTTACCCCTGCCGTGCTGGTCTCTTGGCCAAAAAAAAAAAAAAAAGAAAAATGTTCAAAATGGCAGTTGTTGTCCCCTGGTGGAAGCTTGAATATGTACATCTGCAGAACCTAGATTTGGGGACAAAAGAAGGACACCTTTCCCAAGGGAGTACAAGGAGTAGTAATAAGTCTGGTCCCTCCTATACCCACACAGTGGTTCCTGGATCTATGTATTCTATCTTTTGGGAACACATCATCATATAATGGTTATCAATTTAATTTGTCCTAAAGGACAGCACTCTATACTCACACAATATCATCAATTTAGTGTGTCAGCTGTTCCTTTAAAGTGCATTCCATCTTTCTCCCAGGTTGAAAGTTCCTGGGTAGTCCAGTAAGTGATATGATCAGTAGATCCCTAATTATATCTCCTGATATACCTCCTTTACTGTAAAATGGGTCATTTGGTCAAATACAATGTCACATCAGGTTTGGTATTAGCAGTCCAAATACTCTATAAGTCCCCAGATAATAGTGATAGCTGAGGCCCTGAAGACAGGAAAGAAAACTTATACCTGGAAGATATATTGAATATCATCAAGATAAATTGCTGCCCCCTCCAGGGAATACAGAGTCAGTATAAATTAATGTGCAACCAAGTAGCTGGCTAGTCCAAGAGGAATAGTACCTTATCAGGGCTTAATATATGTCTATATTGCTGCCAGTTTAAACATCAGGTTGGGGCAATACCTAAATCAGTCTATTCTGATATGCACGTTGTTAGAGTCATGAATACCTCCATCTCTGATACCACAGCTACTCTCTTCATACTAATGTGCTGGCATTGAGTGGCCAAAGACAAAATCTAGTAAAAGTCAACTCACTAAGTTATTTGTTTTCCTCTGGTGCTTCTGTCATCAGTGTTTTCAAATAAGACATACACTTTTCTATAGGTTATCCACATGCCTCTTCCTCTAGATTCCCTTTTCTCTGACCTTTTAGCCTTTGTCCATCAAGATCCTCAACAACTAGCCAAGCCATTCATCATTGCCTATGAATTGGGATATAGTCATACCTCAGGCCACTTCTTCTTCAATGAGAAGATCCCTGGGTATACCACTTGATGGTCTGCCTTTTGGTAGGATTTGCACTCACCACTACCTTTCAGACCACCTCTGAATATAATTTCAGTGCAATCAGAGTCCATTTTTTACCTTCCCAAATTATCTAGTTTACTCATATATAGATCAACATTAACCTTTTTCCTCCTTCAATAGTCTGTAAACAACTCCATGAAAGTATAGGCTTAAGCAGAGTTGGAAGAGTGGTGGTGACATCAAAGTTTGGGACGATTTATCACGCAGTTTATGTGTGCCCTTTGGACTGTTCATACCTAAACATGAATGTACTACTTCCATCTTCTCGTGAATTACTGCTGGTACTTAGTTTTCATCACATAGTAACTTTTTTTTACAAGGACAAGTACCCCATTTCTACCAGAGCCCAGTAGCATGCCATGGGTATGTCCCGATTTTCTATAATTCTCTGACATACACTAACAATAAACTATTATTCATCCTTAAAAGCGAATTAAATTCTGACACATAGTGCAAAATGGATGAACCTTGAATACATTTTGCAAAGTGAAATCAGCCAGACACAAAAGGACAAATGATGTATGATTCCACTCATCCGAGGTATCTAGAGTAGTCAAAGTCATAGAAACATACAGTATCCTGGTGGTGGCCAGGGGACAGGGAGAGGGGATAATGAGAAATCAGTGTTTAATAGGTACAGAGTTTCAGTTTGGAAAGATGAAAAAGTTCTGGAGATGGATGGTGATAATTGTACTTATTGCCACTGAACTGTATGCCTAAAAATGGTAAAAATGGTACATTTTATATTATGTATATATTACTACAATTTTAAGAATCTATGTTTTAAATGCAAAACAAATATCTAGGTATTTCTCTTTCTATACCATAAGGTTAACTAATTAAATGGCTACATGATCATTTGGGGAAGGTCTGGGGAAATCATTGCCTTACAGCCCTGCTATGACACTGCTTAGTATTTCTTCTTGGGGACCTGGCTTCACTTTCAGTCAATTGATTTTGAAGATACATTCTCAATTTATTTTTATTGTATACATGGAGTAATATCATTTCTTGCTCACCTAAGGATACCATTTTTTATTAACAATCTCCAAGCCTCTCTGTGATCAGCCTTCACAGGTGTCACTCTTCCTTATCCACTCATCCTAATAATTATAACCACTTGCTTCTTATGGTAAAGAACTGCCACTTAATCTTAAATCTTTTAGGATTCTATTATCCTCATTGTTATTAAGGAGCCCACTATTTTAGTTCTTCACATGACTTACTCATGTAATACATATTTGTTTGTTTTTTTTAATATTTTATTTATTTATTTATTTGACAGAGAGAGACACAGTGAGAGAGGGAACACAAGCAGGGGAGTGGGAGAGGGAGAAGCAGGCTTCCTGCCGAGCAGGGAGCCCGATGTGGGGCTTGATCCAGGACCCCAGGATCATGACCTGAGCCGAAGGCAGACACCTAATGAGAGAGCCACCCAGGCGCCCCTCATGTAATCCTTGTAACACACCATTGAGGTCACGATTAGTGTCCCCATTTTATGTATGCAGACATTGAGACACAGAAAATTTGTGAGACATTTGTATGATAAAGTAAAAGGCACAGCCTAAGGGATATAATCAACGATACTGTAACAGCCTTGTATGGTGACAGATGGTAGCTACACTTATGGTAAGTGTAGCATAATATATAAACTTGTTGAATCACTATGCTGTACACCTGAAACTAATGTAACATCATGTGTCAACAATACAAACAACAACAACAGCAACAAAAAACCTCCCCTGGCAAAAATACCCTATAAGTAGTCATCAAGATAATTATGACAGAAAATTAAGAAATGTATGATATATCATGTGGAAACTGTATTCTCCTTTAAAAAGATGTAATCAATGGGGATCTGTTCACACCATTCCTCATACCTGATACTCAAGTAGAGATTTTGAGGTAAATGCTAACATTTAATCATTAAAAATGACTTATTTCAGTAAAACAAAGAATTCCAGAAGGTATTCTACTAGTTTCTTCTCTCCTCTAGAAGTTCTGTTTCTAAGTAAAACCTTTTTACCTTTCATGTGACAACAGAGCTTTAAAAGGCTCTAATATGATTGTGAAAAGCAGGAAAGCAACTGCCCCAACTGACTCACAAGACCTTGTTCGTAGTTATAATCTCATTTGTGGTTCACCGTATGGTTCATTGTTGTGCTTTTACAGTCTGAAATCCCATAAAACAGAACCTCAGACAATGAATGGCAGATTCACTTACACACAAATGGATGAATGTCTGTGATATCAACCAGATATGAGATATGCTTAAAGAAATAGCTGATGAGTCAAGTATCATATAGGTCAAAGATGCAAATAATTTTTATAATACATACATATGTGTATGTATATGTGTGTGTGTGTGTATATATATATATATATGCACACATACTCTTTGAAACAAAACTTTATAGTTATTTTTAAAAAACACAAATAAATGCATGACAGTTTGCTGCAGTCATATCATAAAAACATCACATTATTAATAAGAAAGCAAAAACATCTGTCCTATGTGTGAAAGTTATGGTCAAAGGGCAAAAGAATGTAATTATATTTTAATGAGACTTAAAAAGACAATTAATTTGGGATATATCACAATCTAGTTACCTATATTCAGTTAAAATTTTGCATAGGTGCAAAAAATAATTTTGAATTGGTGTTCCCAGTTCTCTTTAAATGTACACTATTTTATATCTTGTTTATTGCACAGTCTTAATGATTAGTGAAGTTACAAAATATAGTGCACTAACTTTATTTTTATTTTTATTTTTTTGAAAGATTTTATTTATTTATTTGAGAGAGAGAGAGACAGCCAAAGAAGGAACACAAGCAGGGGGAGTGGGAGAGGGAGAAGCAGGCTTCCTGCGGAGCAGGGAGCCCGATGCGGGGCTCGATCCCAGGACCCTGGGATCATGACCTGAGCCGAAGGCAGACGCTTAACGACTGAGCCACCCAGGTGCCCCAGTGCACTAACTTTAAATGCAAGTGAATTGTTTCATTCAAATTCTTATTTTGTGTTTATTTAAAAAAGTATTTTTTTCCAACAAACACCAACTTATAGTTACTGAATTAATCTAGGATCAAAAAATTAAATACATCTTGCTGGTCTGTCCGGTGCATGCACAAAATAAAATTCCCTTTCACAGTTATGAAATTCAACTTTGGTTAAAGACTTTTTTCTTTATAAACCACATTTCGTTTTATGCAGAACATGGAAGGAAAAAATTTATTTGGATGGTCATTTATCTTAACTTTTTGAAATATGTCCCAAATGATCACATAAATTAAATTACTACATAAAAATTATGTCTTATATCTCTGTTGGGGATGCTATAATGTAGACAGTAAGTGGTAATTTAATTAACTCTGCAAAAATAGAAACGATTATGTAATAACTTTACTATTTATAAGGTGGAAGATATTGAATGACAAATCAGAGTTGATGGACCCAAAGGGCAATAAAACACTGTGATATCTTTTATTTATCCTTATCCTTCTGAAAATAAGAAAGAAACTGTGGCCTAGAGAGTTAAGTGACTTTCCCACAGTTATATAACCACTTGGTAGCAAATTAAAGAATTGATTTCGAGAATTTCTGCTCAGAAAAACTATTTTTTTAATATATTTATTTGAGAGAGAGAGAGAGTGGGGATAGGGGCAGAGGGAAAGAGAGAATCCCAAGCAGACTCCACACTGAGCGTGGAGCCCAACACAGGGCTTGATCCCTCAACCCCAAGACAATGACCCAAGCTGAAATCAAGAGCTGAATGCCCAATGGACTAAACCACCCATGAGCCCCAGAAAAACATTTATTTTATTAAATTTTCTTATTCTTTAAAAATCATACTAATTTTTTAAAGACATATTTATTTTTTTCCTACTATATACAAGCAAATTCTTTCATTTTCCTTGGGAGAATATGCTAAAGTAAATAAGCAAAGCCAATAAACTTTAGCTACTTGAACTAAATAATGTTTGCGTTGGGATTAAATGGGAAAATATTATCATAGGTTTAGCAAAACTCAGGTATTCTTGTGAGATAGGATAGTAGCCATAAAACAAGGAAAAGCTTTGGCCTCCAGAAGTCTTATATTTGAATCCAGCTCAATGTTTAATTTTGTCAGTCTCCGTTTACTCACTTATAAAATAGAGATCACATTATAGCATGGGATTGTTGTAAGCTTAAGTGACTGTAAATATGGGAAGAGCTCCTGGCATCCAAAGTTATTCAATAGATGACATTCTTGCTCACAAAAGGATCCCCCTCCAAAAAAAAAAAAAAAAAAAAAAATCTGAGGTGATATAAAAAGCCATTCCAAAATTACATATTTGTGCTCTTTTTTATACCGAATTTGGAGAATTTCAAAGACATTTTGAAGTTCTGTAAAACTTGACTTCTTCATGCTTATACGGCAGTAATTCGTTTATTCCCTATTATTCTGGCCTCTCTTTATTTGATCACTAAATATACATTAAGCATCTACTAAGTATAGACAAATGAAAAGGCCAATATAGTGTTGTATTTTAAGAACTACATCAGAATTCTATGCAGAGGATGCTATGTATGTCTGGGGTACACAAACTTATATGCCAAAGTAACAAAGGAGTAAGAAGGCTTCCTGAGATGTGATACTCCAGGAGCATCTTAGATGGGGAGTGAGGGTCCAGCAGCTGAAGGAGATCTTTCCAGGCAGAGCACGGCATTGTCTTGGGCGCAAAGGGAAGATGAAACAAAGCAGTTTTAGTGGGCAGCTGATGAGCTTGCTATGGCTAACTTGGAAGATGCATGTTGTAAGAGGTAGGGTATGAATCCGAAGAGATGCTCAGAAGATAAATCATGAATGGCTAACAAACCACATAAACACATCTTTATTTTGCAAGTCAATTAAGGTTCCCTGGATAATTGTAAACTAGCACATAATGTGACCCAAATTGCCTTTCTAAATGATTACTTTGGTATCAGCACGAAGGAAAGGCCGGCAGCATAAAATCAAGGCTGGAGTTAGTAAAATGATAATTTGGAAGATGATTAAGATGACGATGACGATAAAAATAAAAATAGTAGTAAGTATTACATAGTCCTGAAATGTGCAAGGTCTAAGTGTTCTAAGCGTTTTATATGTATTATCACTTGTAATTCTTGTAAAAATCCTAGGAGGGCTAAACTATTATTTGTATATATATTTTTAATTCTCATAAAAAATCTATGGCAAATGTCCTGATATTTTCCTCATTATTCTCATTTACAGATGATGAACTTAGAATGGAGCAAGTATTTGAACTCAGTTGTTTGGATACAAAGTCCAAATTTGACTAAAATATTATAATGCCACTCAGAACCTGAGGAATCCAGAAGAATAAAATAAATTTAGGCAAAAAAATATAAAAATTATTCTCACTTATCTATTTTGTTAAATCATCATCACCACTGTGCTTTTGAATAGAAGCATATAGTGGAATGCTTGTTTGTATATTTCCTCCTATTCTTTCACTGCCACCTTCTGCTGGATCCCCAGCATCCCCAACAGGTGTCATGACTAACTTCTTGGCCCATGGTTCTGCCTCTTGGGGTGGACAGTGGCTTGTCCCAGAGGAAAAAGACCTCTGACTTAGCAGCCATATTATAGTCAGCTCAGCCTGTGATTTGAGTTTCTGGTTCTTTCTGTCACATGTGTACTTTAATCTTTCACCAATCTATCTCCACAGACACATGACTTGGGAGATGTGGTCAGTCACATGCTTTGAAGTCTCATCTCTTTCCAAAGTAGAGAGAATGTGGCATCCCTGCTCTCCTTTTCTGCTGTTTTCTTCCTTTCCCTCAAGAGACAGAGCCCTCTCTTTAGTGAGTAGCATCACGGACAGCACAGGTATGGTCCTTTCAGTTCCTAGCTCTGTGTGCATGGAGATGGGGGGCTCCTAAATGTCCCCTCTGATAGTGGGTCCTGGTTATGTCTTCTGCATACCCCACCACCATTTCATTGAAAATTAAAATTAATTTCATGCAAATGTCCTCTGAGCATCTTAAATATTGAGCTTTCACTTGTGAGTTTTCACATTCAGTTGAGTTTTTTTTTATTTTTTTATTTTAATTTTTATTTATGATCTTTCCTGGAAAGGTTAAAGGTTAATATATATATATATATATAAATATATTATATAATGTATATATATAAATATACACACACACACAGAAAAGTGGACCAACCCAAAGTGCACAAATCAATGGTTACAAAGCAAACACACTGTATACCCAATGCCCAGCTCAAAAAATAACAAGAAGTCATCCTTGTTTTCTTCCCAGATCACAATTTTTCCCCAAAAGTAATCGTTAGCCTGACTTTTAATACCATGTATTTGATGTGTCTACTTCTTAGCTTTATATACATGACATGTAGTCATGAAGTCAAATAGTAAGAACTCTTTTTATCTTGGTTTCTACTTTTTTCCATTCACCATTATGCTGGTTTTATTTAATTTTTCCATTTCTGTGAATACCTCTTAAATTGCCAGGACATTGATGCATTTTGAAAAAAATAGAAAGCAATTTCTCACCACGAAGAACTGTTCTGGTATTGTCAGTTAGGTGTTGCTGGGAGTTAGCCAGTCACAGCTAAGCCGGGGTATTCTGTGGAACCTGAACAGTTTCATGGAACACCATTGGGAGAGGCCTCTCTGTGATCAAGATGTATTAACATAAAGGCATGTACATTCTTCAATGATTCATGAAGTTAGAAAAAAAAGAACACTTACCAAACCACAAAAATGATCAAACATCCCTCTATTCTGGCTAATACGTGCGACTTGTTGCTTCTTAACCTATGATAGCTGTAGACTTGCTTCATTCCTCCCACCTTCTAGATGGGATCTATTAAAATGCCAAATGATAGAATTATCTCCATCTTCTGATAGCTTACAATTTAGAGCAAAGCCCACTTCCCTGAATCTTCCCCCAAATTTCTTACAACAGCCAAATCCTGTAAGTCCTTCCTTTTGCCCTGTTACTGACATACTGTAGCTTTCCATGGTGTGCTTTCTTTTGTTGCAACAAGTAAAAACAAAATAAAACAACACAACTTTGTTCAATTACAGATAATAAGACATCACTCACAACATAAACCGTCAATGTCATATAAACAGATATCAAATATATGTCATATAAATATCATAAATATATATATCATACACATATCATATATCTCTCTCTCTATATATATCTTTTTATAGATGTCAATAAATAAAATTTGATCATTTGATTTTTACCAGACAGTTTGGATTTTGTGGCCTTCTATCTTATCCTAAAGCTTTTTATGAATATGTGTCACTTCCTCTAATAAAATTTATGCTTCCAGAAGCTTAAAAAATTATGTCAGTTTTTGTATCTTTCATTTATATGCTTAAGGATCTTTTTCATTCATTCGTCAAATAATCATTAAATGCTCTTATGTTTAGGTCTATCATATAATCAATATTTAATGAATAAATGAATGAAGTAATAAGCAAATTCATATTTAGATTATTAGTGAGAGAGGGGCTCCATCATTTGTCTTCTTTTGCTTAATTCTTCCAGACACCAGTGACACAGATGATAAGTGATAGAATGGTGACCTGGAAAGAATATTTTTCTTTGTGCAAAAACCACTGCCATGTGTCATATTTAAACTCAAACTTGAAATAATTAAACCCTTTTCTAACCAATTTTACCAAAATGGTCTGGTTCAGATGACCTATTTTAGAGAGGATATTGCTAATTTATTTACATTCAGAAGGCCATGAACTCTAAATCTCTCTCCCTCTTGAACGGGAAGATGCGCTGGTAACCATCATCTACTCCACAATTGCAGTGCCTGTGTGATTTGCTAGTCCGTAGTGCGAGGAGATCTGTACCTAGACTTGGCACGAATGGATTGTGAGATGGGAGTCCTGGGGAACATTTATGATGCTTGTGCTATTGCAACTGCTGTTCTGGGTTTTCTTTTTCCTGTTTCAAAGACTGGCCGTGACAGTCGCAGAGACAGCCAATGATTTAAGAGTGAAGGATAGTGCTGTTGTTGCAGCTGTGCTTTCAGTGATGAATGGCAGCATAGCAAACAAGAAGGACAAGATGTGAAGTAAGAGAAGAGGGATTGAAAAATGACAGATTTAAAGCCATTCTCCAAAACATCACCCAGTTTACCCTGTGAGGTAGAACCACACAATTTTAATTTTGAGAGATTTTATGGAATGTCATGCTAAAATTGTTTGAATCATGGTCTTAAATATAAACCACTATCTAGTCAACAATTACACTAGCCTGAGAGGAAATTCTATATATCCTCTGTTCTTGGACTTTTTGAAATTTTGATTTTTGCTGAAATAGGGCACAAAATATTGTTTTTAATAAAATATGAGGTAAGATACAAAATACTGTAAATGTTATCTCTATTGCTCAGTTAAATAATAATGTGGTACCATATTCTGCTATCATTTAGAAAAACATTATAAGACAACTGTAGATTTTCTACAATTTGATTATGTAAACAATCAAACATTTATGCAGTATATTCTATGTAATCTCCACAGTGGTGCTGCTATAAGAAACAAGAAAACAAGAATAAGATATATTTTCACAACCAAGCTGGTCCAAAGTGTCCTACAGGCTGTAAATGCAGTTAACCAGAGTGCCAATTTTTTGTTGTTCAAATGATTTTAATTATTGGAATGCACAATTTTTAATACGCAAATAAAAATTTTAAAGTCTGAATTTTTTTAATTGTTCAAATCTAAAATTTGGATGCATGAAACAAATGATAAACAAAAAAAGTCAGCATACAAGATAGACCAATAGGGAACATCTTTTTAGGATTTTGGTATAATCAGAAAGGGAAAGAACAATGTAAGTAGCTTTGTCATGAATGCTTTAATAAAACATGCAGATCATTGGATGGGTGATTATAAAAATTCCAATTTTTACTCTAAGCCATGTTTACCTAGAATTTAGTCATCTCACATCAAGTCTATAGGATCGGTGGAATGAATTGCAAAGATGCAATTTGCACAAGATGAGGAATTCCCTAAGAAGGAACTCATTCCAAGATGAAAACCACAAGGCGCTATGAATGATGCTCTGAAAGCAATACTGTGAGACAAAGAAGATAATTTTTGAATGTGGCCGACCTCCCACCTTGACACCAGGGATTTGTAGTTGTCCAGAAGAAGAAGAGATCTCCCTGTAGAAAGTGAAGTCTGTCACCACAAAATCTCTGTGATTCATTGGGAGTACAAAGCAGCAGTATTTGGGCTGAGACATAGCAGGGTGAGCCACCCCAGAAGGCATGTGTAGGTAGGTGATCCACTCTTGCTTTATCAGTAAACACAGAGCGTTAATTAAATGCCCAACTGGGTTACATCTGTGGTGTGGACATTCCAGAGGGGATAGTTCCTCCACAGCATGGCACCAGCATTCACAGGAGATGGGACCAGAGCCATGGCTGTCCGTCTGTCACATCAGCTCCTTTGGGAGTGGCAGCACACAGCTGCAGAGAGTTTGTGGACCTCCACACTACCTGTAGGCACAAGGCAAGGAATCAGAACTTAATTAGCAAAGGAAAGAAAAGGCGAATGGCATACTGCAGTTGAAAACGCTTTTTGGAAATATACATAACACATACACAAATGTAGCTACTTCTGAATAATCTCAGAAATAATTTTTGGGTGAATGTTGAAAGATAAGGGTATGGAAGTAACATATTGGTAGATGCCTTAACACATTCAGGCTGCTCTAACAAAATGCTATAAATAGGGTGGCTAATAAACAACAGAAATTTATTTTCACGGTTCTGGAGGCTGGAAAATCCAAGATCATGATGCTAGCAAATTCAGTGTTTGGTGAGAGCTTGCCTACCTCCTGGTTCATGTATCATCATCTTTCCCCTGTCTCCTCACATGGCAGAAGAGGTTTCTGGTGTCTCTTATATGAGGCCACTAATCCCATTCATGGGGACTTTGCCCTTATGACCTAATCACCTCCCAAAAGCTGCACCTCGTAAAACCATCACATGGGGGATTAGGTTTAAATATATGAATTTTGGGGAAATTGAAATATTCAGTCTTCAGCAGATGATAAATCTAGAGAAACACTGATTTAATAGCAATAAAGATCCTACTCCTTCCCTCCGTTTCAACCTTTCCCTTCCACAATTGAGACGTTGGAAGGTTCTATATGAGCAAAAGAGTCTTCTTTTTGTTCTTTTCTCTCTCTCTCTTAAAATTGGCCAGGAAAACATGGTGCTTACTGCTTTGAGGCAGAGAATACAATAAATAGAAAAATCACATATGCCATACATGCTCTGGGTTATTATAAGTTCTGATCAGCATTCCTTTTTATAATCTATACATTTGATTAGGTTTTGCCAGAAAAAGTTGGCCTGGAGTTTATGGATTCCTAATTCAAGCTGTGATATGTCCAATATAATGCTACATCATAAAGTTCTAAGAACTACCCTAAGTTAGATTCTTTTCCACACCCTGTCTTGGGAACCAGGTAGTGAGCTTGGCGAGAACAGAAGGGTTTTTGTAGCAATAGAGTATCCAGTGCTTAAGAGAGTAAACTCTAGCACTGAATCTTAGTTTTTCAGCTTACAAACTATGAACGCTCAGGCAAAACTGTTGACAGTAAGAATCTCAGTTCCTACATGTAAAAAATATAATTAAAAATAATAATATAATAAAAAATTAATAATAATATCTATTTCATGTTGTTGCTGGGAAATTAAATATACAATATTTGTAAAGAACTTGGAACAGTGTTTTGTACATATTAACTGTTCACTAAATGCTAACTTTACGGATATGTTTGATGCATATTTCCTGCTTATCTAACTAGATGACAAAGAAATTGTTAATGTAGCTCTACAACTTAACATCACTTATAATTAAAATTTACCCACAAGCGATATTTATATTTTAGTTTACTAACAAAAATAACTTAAAAATCTGGTTACAAAAGAAAATATGTGCACATAACCATAAAGTTCAATAGCACCGATGAATCTCTGAAATTCATAAAATGGCAACATCTTTCATCTATTAGTCATTTAATATACCAACATAAAATACAGCAGAAACAACAAAAACTACAATAAGCCCCTACATAAGTTTTAAAAACCAAAGCTATGTCATTTGGAAAATCTTTACTATTCTGAGATTTTAGTATAAAAAGCCTCTTGTGGATTTTGATGATCTGCACAAAGTTTATTCAGATATTTATGGAATTCATCCAGGACCTGCCTGAACATCAAGAAGATAAATTCAGATTTAATCATTTTTGCTGCACATCCTTATATATTGAAGAGATTCACAACTGTTAGATAATATTTATAGTAAAGCAAATGATATTTCTCTTTTAAGATAATTAAGTAAAATAAAGGCTATATAAAGTTAATGTTATCAATGTAGAGAGCCATATAAGATTTTTTTTTTTTTTTAATTCCTGGTATATAAGCATTCATTATTTCAACCAATTCCTTATGATGACTGTAAGCAGACCATTCTGGAAGGTGAAGTATGAGCATATAAAGATCACTTAAAAGTTCTAAAATTTAGAATAACCTAGAAAGAAGTTACTATGGGCTGAATTATGTCCCTCCAAAATTAATATGTTGAAGGCCTAGACCCCAGTATCTCAGAATATAACTGTACCTGGAAATAGAGCATTTAAGGAAGTGATTCAGTTCAAATGAGGCCATTAGGGTGGGGCTTAATCCAATCTGACTGGTATCTTTATAAGAAGAATATATTTGGATACAAAGAGACACTGGGCCTTGTGTGCTCAGAAGAAAAAACATGTAGGAACACAGGGTAAGTTGATCATCAACAGGCCAAAGAGAGAAGCCTCATAAGAAACAAAACACGCTGACACCTCTTGGACTTCTAGCCCCTGGTACTGGGAAAAATTCATTTCTGTTCTTTAAGCCAATTAGTCCATCATATTTTGTTATGGCAGTCCTAGCAAACCAACAAGAAGTATACTAGTTTCTAAAATGGTTTGGGGACTAGAATCAATAGACTTTTCTCACCTCTGAATTCTCATCAGAAACTATGTTTCATATTTGTAGAACATATACTGTATTTTTCAATGCTTTAATATTTAATCTACCTTTCCAAATAGGTTATGAAGAACTACTCATTTATGTATAATTTTATACCTCACAGAAGGAGATAAATAACTGCCTATTAAGGGGATGTTGGATATGGATACTGGAGGGGAAAATGTGAAAGGAGGGATTACATCATGGCCTAGATGCATCTTTAGATCATCATTAAGATGTTAATGAAAGCAAAGGAAACTCTGAAAGGGAACTGAGTTTAGGTGAATTAACTGAGTTGAGTTTGGGTATAGCTGAGTTCCTGGTATGCATCTATATTAAGAATTATTTAATGTAAGAAATGCGGGATGAGGAGTCAAGAGAATAGAACTGAATGTGTAAAAATGAGAGGTATTCACAAATAGCAAAATCACGTGAGTAGATGATATTTCATGGGAAAGAATAAAAGAGAGGTAAGAACAGAAACCTGAGAATGATGCATATAAAATAGTGGAATATAAAAAAAAAAAAGTACCTAACAGTTAAGAATTTGAAAAGGACACAAAAGAGAGAGCTGGACAAAAAAATTCACAACCATAGAAGAATAACCATTTAAGAAATAATCAAACTTGTCAAATACGGCATAGAAAGTAAAGGACATGAGGACTGAAATAGCTATGAAGTGAAATAATAATAATAACTTAGTAGCGAGATAGATATAAAAGTCTATAAACAAAAGAAAGAATATATGTGTGTTAGATGCTACTACTGCTCATCAACATATGGTTCCCTTCTCCCAGGCACACAGAATCTACCCTTCTCTGTAATTTATAGATGGTGATTTGGGTGACTAATGTTAGTAATGAAATGTGAAAAAAATAAGATATTATACTTTGACTAACATATTTAATTACCACTGAAAGCCACTCTATCGTTTCTTCTACTTCTCCTACTGTCGTGGACAGTAAGAGCCACATGGTCCAAAGATTGTTGGCATATTAGCCAGGGTCTCAGGTTAACTTTATGGAGCAGGATTCTATTATCTTGATTGATACAATGAGTGATGAGGAATTTGAAATGATTGAGTCTTATCTTTTAGGTGTTTTCTGATGGATGACTAGTAAAAAATAGAATGGTTATTTGAAAGGTAAACAAAATGAAGGTGATAGTTTTGAGTTGAGTCACATTGTATTTTTGTAGCTAAGGAGGACGGATAAGTGAAATGCATGATTGAAAACATAAGAAAGGTATAATGATGAATCACAGAACTGTACCCCTGAAACAAATAATACATTATATATTAATAAAAATCTAAAAAGAAAGGTATAATGAGTGGAAGGAATGTTCAGAGAAGATAAGACAAAATTCTCAGCTTCTTGAAAAATTGTATGGATAAAACTCATGGTTGCCTACCCCGGGCTTACGAATATGGGGTAAATACCAAGGATTAGCAAAGAGGTGAAGCTATAAGGAATGAGAGCATAGCTGAAATTGTATCTATAGCACTCAGGATAGGTATATTGAGATGAATTTATTCTAACATGGATGATAGAAGGGCAATTACTGAAGTGTTGAGAATCTCTAAACAAAATTAGTCATTCTTACTGTTAGGCTTGAACAAAGTTTAGAGGTATCCCAGAAGGAACACTGGTTATTTCTATCTGAAGAATACAAAGGAGAGATGAAGATAGGAAATGATATGCTCATAAGTATATCAGATGATAAACAGGAGTTTGGGAGATCAATTAGGGGAAGGCATTCTAAGTGGAGGGGAATTTATCTTGGGTGTAATAAGTGTTTCAGAAATATAAGCAATGTAGAAAAATAAAGCAAAGAGAAACAAAAATTTTGGCAAGTTCCAAATCTCTGTTCTTTATTTTCCTTGCTTAAAACTTGGACTTCATGCTAAAAGGAAAATGATTCTGTTAAGTCTATTATAAAACAAAACAAGACTGTAATACAACTCCCATTCTAGGATGGCGATATCACCAAATGACTAATACAATTTAAATTTTATTTAAAAAAGTATCAAAGTCTGCAAATCTTACAAACATCTACATGATTCAATTTGTTTACCTGCTCTGTGGAGTTGTAACAATAATTTGTGATGTGCTATTTAATCTTCAAAACAGGTGTGCTAACATCACAGTTTTAATTACAAACTATTTTGCCAGGCCTGCCAATGGCTTATTTAAGTTTAATGGTTGATCTGTTTGGTCCATTTTGCAAAGTAGACATAAAAACAATTTTTCTCAAAAATTTCGTAAAGGAAACAAGGATGTCAACAATTTTAAAAAAGGAAGAGATTATTTAATGAAACTATAAGATAAGAGTAGCCAAAGAATGTGGAAAATCAATATATTGAGCAACCATTCCAATATGTATCAGGCTTCAATGTGTATATATATATATATACATATATATATGTATATATATATATATATATTATCAGATATATGTTTTATCTGATATATATATATCAAATATTTTATCAGATATATGTATATTTACTAATTAAAGGGATCCATTCCAACTATATACACAAAAATATTTCAATATGGTCCTATTTAAACTTTTGATGCTTTACCTTAGTGCTTATCTTTAAAATTGTTATCATCTTTATGGTGCTACTTTGAATCTGTTCCAAATTTACCAACTTATTTGTGATGCCTCAACTTTTGGCCCAGTGTTCTATTATAATTCTGAGGGATGATTAATGCAATCACTTCCAGCAACTTCTCAAGTGACAAAATTCTGCTATTTGCTTAAAAAAATTTCCAAAATAGGCTCAATTGCCATTATGAGAGAAAGTTTCTACTTAGTCAACTCTGATTATGGTTGCCTCTTTATTTTTAATTTCACACTATCTTGGCATTAACTTAACCATCAATCATCTCCCATCTGTATTCCTATTGTGTTTTCTCTATCCCTTCATTATGGCAATTGTTTCTTTGTTGTGATTATTCTATCTCTTCCAAGAAAGTCCTCAAGGAGAAGGATTCTTTTTATTTCAATAACTATATTTAATAAGATTTAAATACATTTTATCTGAGTAGAATTTTCATCAAGGACAATGAAAGGCAACTTGATTTTCTAAGATGTTACACTGCCTAAATTGAAATACTAGTCCAAAAAAAAAAAAAAAAAAAAAAAGCTATAACCATCAGTTATATCTAAAATACTTCTGGAGAAAGTCCAAAAATTTCCTCTGTCAATATGGAGTATAATCTTCATTGTATTAATGTTCATAATTCTTGGACTGTAGGGCAAATATTTTATCAGATAAGATGAAGATGTAAATGCTAAAATAATGCTGTATATATAAAGTATACTTTTTCAGCATATATGAGTTTGATACACATTTGATTCTTGAAACATCCACAGACAACAGGTAGGATTGGCATTATTATCCTCATATTTCAGAGACTAAAACTAAAACACTAAAACCTTAAGTTATTTTTCCTTAGGATATTCAACTACTAAATGGCACTGGGATATTAACGCAGATTTCCTAAATCCAGGTTTGCATTCTTTCTACTAAATCATTACATAAGCTTAACAGGCAAAGAGTTATACCGTGAAAAATATCTGTATTAAAGCAGAGAATAAAGGTGGAAGTTATATATTAGGACTATCGATAAAATAACAAAAAGACAATCTCTACGGTGAATTTAAACATGAAGTAAAATTGTAAAGATGCCAAATATAGTAAGGTTGTAATATGGAATAAACTTCACTTGTATTCTATGAAAAGATGAAGAAATGAAAATGCTTAAAATTAAATGTATATAAACCATTAAAATATAAGATACAGCCGAATGTATAGTCATGAAATAAAATGCTATGTTCATTTGATTGAAAATTATGATTAAGCGGGAAAAAGGAAAACACTAGCTCAGTCCACCGTTGTCAAATACACACACCCTTTCAAGGTCTGAATCTTCTTTAGAACAAAATGCAATATAGAGGTCAAGCACAGGAGGGTCAGAAATAACAGGAAAGATAAACACCATTTATTTCCCCATGAAGAAAATTTGTAACTAGACTAGTGATGCAGTACTTACATTATGCTGACATGCAGGCTCTTAAGACTTATGTTGAAAGCTGGGTACAGGAAAATAATAATGTGCAATTGTGCATAGTTTTGAAGGATGGTTGTAGCATCAGTGTTACATTGTCCTTGCTGACTAAATCATTCTTGTTTATTGGAATCTACTTTAGGGGCAAAATTTTTGCAGAACACTGGAGTTGAACCTAATGGATAAAGATTTTATATTGCCTTTGGGATACTATTCTATAGAGGCATCATCTGATATCTCACATTTGTATCAAATTAATGTCAAGGTTGTTTGCAGAAGTTTGTAGTGTTCAAAAAAATTGTTAACCAACACCAAAGAATTTCTTCACAATCCAACTTTCTTTTTTATTTTTCTTTCACTTTTATTTTTCTCATAAGGTGAAAAAATAAAATAGATGCATTTCTGTGTATAATAACCAAGGGTTTAGATTCAGAAGACTAGATTTCCAATCCAAATTTTATTATTTACTAACTAAGTGTTCATATGCAAATTACTTATGCTATTTCATCCATAAGTTTTCTAAAAGTAAAAAATATGAAATTAACACCTACACTTAAGGTGAATATTAATTAATAACATACTTATCCAAGAACACAAAACCATGCCTTTTAAATAGTGGTACTAATTATATATTTGTGGAAGTTTCTGCTATTTGCTTCTCCTAAAATTATATTTCCCTTTTAAATAGCATTAGAATGCTTGATGTTGCATGAATTAGAATTAGACCCAGTTATCAGTTCTATCCCTTTGCAGCCAGGGATGATCAATTAAATGAGTCATAGCAGAAGTAAACTTGCGCTTTGCTTATTATAAGCCATACATTATTTTCCTTGGTATGCCATTTTCATTCAGGCTGGGAAACAGAGTGACCTGGATACAGCAGTCATCTTAAAACAAAAAGGATAGGATATATACTTAAAATATTAGGATGTCCACGTGATAATTTAAAAGGTTTGGTTCTTAAAAAATAATAAATAAAGGGGTGCCTGGGTGGCTCAGTTGGTTAAGCATCTGCCTTCGGCTCAGGTCATGATCTCAGGGTCCTGGGATCGAGCCCCGCATCTGGCTACCCACTCAGTGGGGAGTTTGCTTCTCCCTCACCCTCTGCCTCTGCCCCTGCTCATGTGTGCTCTCTTTCTCTCAAATAAATACATAAAAATCTTTAAAAAAATAATAATAAATAAAAATTAAATAAATAAATAAATAAATAAATAAATAAATAAAATAAAATGTTGGGTTCTTTAATGTCATCATGTTCAGCCCCACCAGGCATAAAATGCTTATCTCTGGATATCTCATATTACATACCATGACAAAAATAAACAACTATTTGGTTAAGAAATTCTATCAAGTGTTTTATAAAATGCATATAAAAACAATTTTCACTGTAGTAAGTTTTGATAGATATATTAATGCATTTTCTTAGAGTCATTTCTCCTATGTAAGATCTTACCTTATATAATGACTATCATATTGTAATTGGATAAAGAGGATTCACTTAAAAATTATTCTCCAAATGATTTATCTATCAACTTACTAAGAAAGAAAAGCTAATTGGTAAATAAAATAGAAACTATATTGAGTACCCACTATATCCAAGGCCCCCTGTACCTTAAATGAGTGCCAACACAGTTTTATGTAAACCTCATGGTAACCAAAAAACAAAAGCCTATAGTAGATTCACAAAAGATAAAGAAGAGAGAAATAGAGCATACCACTAAGAAAGTCATCAATTCACAAAGGAAGGCATTAGGAGAGTCAAAATGAAACAAGGGAACTACAAAATAGCCAGAAAACAATTACAAAATGGTGTTAGTAAATCCTTACTTACCAATAACTACTCTAAATATAAATGATTGAATTCTCCAATTACAAGGTTATAGTGTCTAGGGGCGCCTGGATGGCTCAGTTGGTTAAGTGTCCAACTCTTAATTTCGGCTTAGGTCATGATCTCAGGGTCCTGGATTAGAGCTCTGTTTGGGTCTCCATGTTCAGCAGGGAGTCTGCTTGAGATTCTCTCCCTCTCCTTCTGCCCCTCTACCCGCTCCCACTCTCTCTCTCAAATAAATTAATAAATCTTAAAAAAAAAGGCATAGTGACTAAATAGATAAACGATAGGAAAAAAGAAAAAAAAAGACCCAACTATACCAGAGACTCACTTCAGCTTTGAAGACACATAGGTTCAAAGGGTAATGGTGGAAAAGATATTCCATGCAAGCACAAACCAAGAGTGTAGGAGTAGCTACACTTTTATCACACAAAATAGACTTTAAACCAAAACTCAATAACAAGAGATAATGAAGGTCCTTATGTAATGATAAAATGATCAATTCATCAAGCGGATATAATAATCATAGATATACACATACCCAACTTTGGAGAAACTAAATATATTAAGCAAATACCAACAGATGTAAAGAGAGAAATAAATAATACATTAATAGTTAGGGTATTTCAGTACCCTACTTTCAGCAATGAATAGATGATCCACATAGAAGATGAACAAGGAAATGTTAGACTTGAACCATACTTTAGACAAGATGGACTTAACAGATATATATAGAGAGAGAGAGAGAGAACATTCAATCCAATAGCAGCAAGATATACCCTCTCCTCAAGTGCACACAGAATATTCTCCAGGACAAATCACATGATAGGCCATGATAAAGGCTTGACAAATTTGAAAAAATTGAAATCATACTAAGTACTTTTTTCTAATCACAATAGTATGAAACTAGAAATCAGTAGCAGGAAGAAAGCTAGAAAAATTCACAAATATGTACAAATTAAACAACATATCTTTGAATCAAATGGGTCAAAGAAGAAATCAAAAGGGAAATTTAAAAAAAATATGTTGAAACAAATGAAAATGGAAACACAATATACCAAGCTTATGTGAAGCTGCAAAAACAGATCTAAGAAGAAAGTTTATAGTAATAGATAACTATATTGAGAAAAATGAAAACCTCAGGTAAACAACCTAACCAGAAAAAGAAACAAATTAAGCCTAAAAGATAGCAGAAGAAAGGAAATAACAAAGATCAGAGCAGAAATAAATGAAATAAGGAACATAAAAACAATAGAAAATACCCACAAAACTGAGTTGCCATTCTGAAAAGATAAACAAAATTGATAAATCTTTAGCTAGGTGAAAAAAAGAGATAACTCAAATAAATAAAATAAAATAAAGGAAATAGTGTAACTGATACCACAGAAGTACATAAGATTATAAGAGAATACTGTGAACAATTACATGCTAACAAATTGGAAAACCTAGAAAAAATGGATAAATTCTTACAAGCATTTAATATATCAAGACTGAACAAGAAATAAAAAATATAAATAGACCAATAATAAATAAGGAGATTCGATTAATAATCAAGGTTCTCTCAACAAAGAGAAGCCCATAGCCCAACACCAGATGGTTACACTGGTGAATTTTTTCAAACAGTTAAAAAAAGATTAATTCCAATCATTCACAAACTCTTCCATAAATTAAAGATGAAGGAACACTCCCAAACTCAGTTTATGAGTCCAGTATTACCATGATACCAAATTCAGATAAGGACACTATAAGAAAAGAAAACTATAATAAAATATCCCTGATAAATATGGATGCAAAAATTCCCAACATAATATTATCAAACAGAACTGAACAGCATATTAAAGGTCATATACTATGATTGAGTGAGATTTATCCCCAAAATGTAAGGATAGTTTAATATATGCAAAGCAATAAATGTGATATATCACACTAATAAAATGAAGGATAAAATTCATATGATCATCTCAAAAGATATAGAAAAAGCATTTGACAAAATGAAACATATTTTCATGATAAAAATTGTCAATAAATTGAGTATAAAAAGAACAGACATCAAGGGGCACCTGAGTGGCTCAGTGGGTCAAGCATCTGACTTCAGCTCTGGTCATGATCTTGGGATCCTGTTCAGTGGAGAGTCTGCTTGTCCCTCTCTCTCTCCTTCTGCTTCTCCCCCACTCATGCTCTCTCAAATAAATAAATAAAATCTAAAAAAAAAGAACATACCTCAACACAGTAAAAGCCATATATGAAAACTGAACAGATATCAAACTCAACAGTGAAAAGTTAAAATATATTCCTTTAAATTAGAAACAAGGTAAGAGTGCCCAATCTCACCACTCTTAATCAATATAGTACTAGAAGTCCTAGCCAGAGCAATCAAGCAAGAACTAAAAAGCATTCAAATAGGAAAGGACAAAGAAAAATTGTCTGTTTGCAGATCATATGATACTATATGTAGAAAATCCTAAACACTCCACCCAAAAACTGTTAGAACTAATTAATGACTTTAATAAAGTTGCAGGATGTACAACCAACAGAGAAGTCAGTTGCCTTTCAATACGTTAATGACAAAATATCTGAATGAGTAAGTTTTAAAAAAATTCCATGTACAATAGCAACAAAAACAATAAAACACTTAAGAATAAATTTAACCAAGGAGGTGAAAGATCTGTACACACAAATCTACAAGATTTTGGTAAAACAAATTGCAGATAATACAAATAGAAAGATATTCTGTGTTTATGGATTAGAAGAATTACTATTGATAAAATCTCCATACTACCCAAAACCACCTATAGATTCAATGCATCCCTATCAAAATTCCAATGGAATTTTTCACAGAAAAAGAAAAAAAAAATCCTGAAAATTTGTATGAACCACAAAAGACCCAAAATAACCAAAGCAATCTTGAGAATAAAAAAAGCCTGAGGAATCACACTTGTTGATTTCAAGCTATACTACAAAGTTATAGTAATCAAAACTGTGTGGTACTGGCATAAAAACAGACACATAAATCAATGCAACAGAACAGAGAGCCCAGAAATAGACCTTGAATATATACAGTCAACTAAATATGTCTTGGCAATAATTTTTTTGGATATGACACCAAAAACACAAGCAATAAAAGCAAAAAAGCAATAAGTGAAATTACATCAAACTAAAAAGTTTCTGCACAGCAAAAGAAACAATCAACAAAATGAAAATGCAACCTACAGGATGGGAGAAAATATCCGCAAACCATGTATCTTCTAAGAGATTAATATACAAAATATATAAAGAACTGATAAAACTCAACAACAATAAAACCAAGAAATCTAATTTAAGAAACGGGCACAGGAACTGAATAGATATTTTCCAAAGATCTATAAATGGCCAACAGGTACATAAAGATGCTCAACATCATTAATCATCATGGAAATGCAAGTTGAAACCACAATGAGATATCATCTCATATCTGTTAGAATGGCTATTATCAAAAAGACAAAAAATAAGTTGTCAAAGATGTGAAGAGCACGTCCACAATCGTTGCATTTTGGTGGGAATGTAAATTGATACAACCAATCTGGAAAACAGTATGGAGGTTCACCAAAAAATTAAAAACAGAACTACTAAATAACCCATCAATCCCACTTCTGGTTATATACTCAAAGGAAATTAAAACAGTATATTTAAGAAATACAGTTGACCCTTGAACAATACAAGTTTGAACTGTGCAGGTCCAGTTACACACAGATTTTCTTTATATATAAATATAGTTCAGTACCATAATGTATTTTGTCTTACATATGACTTTCTTTTCTCTAGTTTATTGTAATAATACAGTACATAGTACATATAACAGAGAGAATGTGTGTTAACCAACTGTTAATGTTATTGGTAAGGCTTTGGGTAAATAGTAGGCTACTCATAGTTAAGTTTTTGGGGAGTCATAAGTTATACACAGGTTTTTCGACTGTGTGAGAGGTTGGTGCTCCAAGCCTCACATTGTTCGAGGGTCAACTGTATATTCACTCCTATGTTTTTCTTTTGTTCAACATTTCACAGTAGTCAAACTATGGAAACTACCTAAGATTCCTTCATCTAATGAATGAATAAAGAAGATGTTGTAGACACACACACACACACACACACACACACACACACACAGAGTTATTCAGCCATGGGAAAGAAGGAAATCCTGCTGTTTCTGACTACATGGATGGTGCCTGAGGGCACTATAATAAATGAAATAAGTCAGAGAATGACATATGCTGTAGGGTATCATTTATAAATGGAATCTAAAAAAGCCAAACTCATAGAAACAGAAAGTAGAATGGTAGTTGCAAGGGGCTGTGGGGTAGGGAAAATGGAGAGAGATGTTTGTCAAAGGGTACAAATTTGCAGTTAGAAGATGAATAAGCCTAGGGATTTAATGCAGAGTATTGTGATTATAGTTAGCAATAAGGTATTATACACTCGAAAGTTGTTAAAAAGTAGATCTTACATGTTCATACAACAAAAAAGAAATATGTGACATAATAAAAATCCTAGCTAATATTAAGGTGGTAAATTAGTTAGCCCTATATAAGTATATCAATCTAGCATACAGTACATCTAAAACTTACATAGTGCTATATGTCAATATTATATCAACAGAGCTGGAAAAAAATAAGTGCCAGGTAAAATAAGCAAAGGATTCAAGATAGAAAAACAGTATGGTAAAAAAAAGAGAGAGAGAGAAAGAATTCACTCTGGATAGAAAAGTACTCTCAACACTGTTCCTTTAAATCATCTGAGATCTTTTTTTAATAAATATTGATTGCTGCTTATCAGAATCTCTAGAGGTTTAGCCTACACAACAAATATGATTCATTTTGAGAAACACTGGCCCTAGGGGTTAGACACTCTTAATCAAACATTAGCTAGGGAAAAATTATACTTTTCCAAAGTGAAACCCATAAAAAATACAGAATTCAGAGCTGCTAATTGCAGGCATTTTTATATTTCTGTAAACATAATTAAAATTTGGTTTAATTTTCAAATTTTTCCTAAGCATACAAATTCACTAAATGGGTAATTATTTTCTTCTGTTGATCTCTGTTGCTAAAATAATTATTTCAACATCTACTAGTTTCTAGTTATTTGTTTCTGCTAGAGGACAAGAGTGTGTATTTGTGCTTGTGTGTATTTTAATGGGGCTGTATCTTTTGATGTCTAATATATATGAAATCCACTACACATATCAGCAGAACTCTGGTTAACGGATACTACTTGTGTGTTACTGTTTTAAGTGTTATATAATTTACAGTACAAAATACTTTTCATTTTTTTTTAAGATTTTATTTATTTTTCCACAGAGAGAGACAGCGAGGGAGGGAACACAAGCAGGGGGAGTGGGAGAGGGAGAAGAAGGCTTCCCGCCGAGCAGGGAGCCCGATGTGGGGCTCGATCCCAGGACCCTGGGATCATGACCTGAGCTGAAGGCAGACGCTTAACGACTGAGCCACCTAGACGCCCCAAAATACCTTTCACTTAAGCTAAGTAAACTAACAGATAAATTCTGCAAGCAAAATTTCTAAAACCTTAGATTATCCCTTGAACAAATAGTGGGAAATGTATTCAGATTTATACTTAATAATTTATGTTGTTTAGTTCAGGTACTACACAATATCATTAAACCAAAACAAGTTTACATATAAAGACCAAGTGCTCTAAATCCTATGATATGTTGAATCCACATTCATATGGGTCTAGTTTGACACTGCTGTGACTAGCAAAATCCTAGTCCCTCTCTCTGGGAAGCAGCAAAGGCAAGACAAGCTCAAGTGACCATTTAGTATAAATGGGAAATGAGTGTAAAGTTAGCAAAGGGCATCAAGACTAGATTTTAAATTGATTTTAATACCAATCTGGGGAGTGTGGTTTTAGCCTGTACTCAATGGAGATTTTTTGAAAAATTTTGAGGAATAGAATGGCAGATGAAATTTATATTTTAGCATGATTGATTTGGCAGTGCTATACTAGATGGATTGGTAGGAATTGCAGTTTAAAACAAAACACCAGTTAGAAAGCTATTACTGTGGTTCAAGTCAGATATGGTGATGAAGAGTTAGAGGAATAGCAATAGAAACATACAACTAAAGAAATATATTAGATCTCAGTATGAACTCAGAAAGGACAAAGGCACCGAAAATTACTCTGAAGTCCTAATTCCAAGTAGTCCCGAAAATGCTGATGAATGTTAAAGAAAGAGAGGGATAAAGGAAAAAAAAATGAATTTAAAATATAAGCCACTGAAGATGTATAGCAGAACTAGAATAAGTGTGGAGCCCAGATATAAAAACCATGTAAACAATTCTAAATTTCTCTTTAGATACAGTAATTCAATGGAAGATTTTCTAGAATAACACTGATTGCCACTTGTTAGTTGTTATAAAGGGTCTTTCTTAGTGAGACTGAAACCATCTCCCCTGCTAGAGAATTTTCCAGGTTCAATTTGTTGCCATTGTATCCAAGAAAGATCTGATACATTGTCAATATGCTCTTACCAGCTCCCTTCTGCTTCTCTTTTCAATCTGGGATGATGCCCAGGAGAATCAAGAAATACTAGGATTTTTCTATAACTCTATTTTACGCTGGGTCTTTTCATAAGAAAGGGCTAGATATATTCTACCTCATTCTTCCCTAAGATAAACCAATACAGATATGATGTTTCAGTAGTGTGCTTTCTATGTGATTATTTTCCAGAAGCATTTTGTTAATCTGTCCTTTATACTAAACTGTTTAAGTTATTTAATCAATGGACAAGAAGGATTTAGAATACAAATGTAAATTATTCACTACAATTATTTTGGCTCAGGAGTGTTTTAAAAGTGCCTACATTCTATTTGAAACTAATGTATAGTTATTCATAGAATCATAGCCAAAATTTTAAAGTAAAAATTGTAAAATTTGGACCTCCTGCTTTCAGGAATTCCAAATATGATTATCCCATTTTTTGATGAATATACTGAAACATAGGTAAGTTAAATAGTTTAATTATAGTTACACAGATTTTTTTTTTAGCAAAACTAGAACTAGATCCCAATAATTTAGTCTCCCCTTTTATTGTTTCTTCCCTTATTCCCAATGCTTTCAGCAGTGGTTGCAATAATTGCTATAGACAGGAAATGCTATGTTTTAGATTTATAATGTTAAGGGAGAATTATCAACATAAGGGATGTAAATTGAATAATAATGAAAAATTAGTCTTATGTCCTTGGCAAGAAGCACCAAAAGCACACCATAATTAATTGCAGCTGTTTTCACACAGCAATTGTGTAGTTTCCTTTTCTTCCTAGGAGCTGCTGAATCAGGCTATGCAGGAAAGTTGATGTATACCTTCCGTGGAAATGAGATGTTTTAGATGCACTGTTCTTGGATGCCAGGATGGATGACAGTGTGAGATATAATCCTTTCCTGTTTAATGCAATCCAAGCCAATCTACATTCTAGAAGTCATTTGATTTCTCCTCTCTCTAGAGCTATCAGATAGCAAATAGCTCTCTGGGGACTCCATTCATGCTGAGATTGCACTAGCTAGTGATTACACTGCTGAATCAGTCTGTAATCAATCTTGCATCCTACTGATCTTCTTTGGAGTTTTTCTTTTGATCACCAACTAATGGGAAACACAGCATGCTAAAGAATAATATAGTTTCATCTAATTGTAGCTCCACTGAAAAGGCCTCTGGGTACTCTTGTATTCACCTTTCAATGAAAGTGTTCATAATGCAGTCAATTTCTGAAGTCAAAACAGATAATTATTATACAGTTAGCTTGATTTATCTTGAATATAAATGCATCACTTAAAAATTTATGAGTTCTCAAAACAAAAAGTTTTCTAAAACAAAAATGTACTTTTCTTCTTTTCTATTTTTCTATTTGTGGTCAATCTAGACACACTCATTGATACTTGGATAAGTAGTCAGATGGGCTTCATAATTAGGAGATGCATGTAGAGATAGTAGAGAAACATAAATGTGTACATGATGAATTTAAAGGACAACAGAAATTCTTTTACTTTGTGTGGAGACTATTTCTTAATAAGAGTTTTTGAGGAAAATATCAGAAATCTATTTTTAGCTGCTACCAAAGTAATATATGTATGAAGATATGTGAAACCATCATTCAGGCCACATAGAAACTAAAAAGACAGGTATCGGAAAGAAGATAGATCTAAACACAAGGCAAAGATTTTTGTTTTTATAATGTTATCAATAAGGATTTCAAGAATACAGCTTGATTGGGCCAAATTAGCAAATTACTCATATTAGTGTCTGCCTTGGTTTGTGTTTCACAGAAGAAAGCAGAACCTGAGAAAGTGACTTGAATACATAAGGCCAATTACTGTTTGTTCTGGAAAACTAGGGTGGAGATGAGGAATGGCAAGAGTAAAACATGGAATGAAGAAAAAACAATATATTCAACATCCACAAATCAATCAATATGGTAAACAACATTTAAAAAATAAAGGACAAAAGTCATATGATCATTTCAATAGATGCAGAAAAAGCACTTGATAAAATTCAATATCCATTTATGATTTAAAAAAAGCACTCAACAAAGCGTTACAGAGGGATTGTACTAAACCTAACAAAGGCCATATATGACACACTCAAGGCTAACATCATACTCAAAGGTGAACAACTGAAAGCTTTTCCTCTAAGATCAGAAAGAACACAAGGATGACCACTCTCACCACTTTTATTTGACACAGTGCTGGAGGTCCTCGCCAGAGGAATTAGGAAAGAAAACATAATAAATGTCATCCAAATTAAAAAGGGGTAAAACTATCACTCTTTGCAGGTGACATGATATCATACATATATATTAAAAAATCCTAAAGACTCCAGCAAAAACCTGTTAGAACTGATAAATTTAGTAAAGGGACAGGATAAAAAAATCAACATACAGAAGTGTATCCATCCACTAATAATGATCAATCAGAAAGAGGAATCTTCTTTTTTTAAGATTTTATTTATTTATTTGGGAGAGAGAGAGAGAGCATGAGCAGTGGGGAGGGGCAGGGGGAGAGGGAGAAGCAGACTCCCCAGTGAGCAGGGAGCCCCATTCAAGGCTCAATCTCAGGACCCCGAGATCATGACCTGAGCTAAAGGCAGACACTTAACCGACTGAGTACCCTTGTGCCCCCAGGGAGAGAAATCTTTTTTAAAAAATATCATTTACAATTGTATTAAAGAGAATAAAATACCTAGTAATACACTGTACACTGAAACCTATAAGACATTGATGAAATAAATTTAAGAAGAATAAATGGGGGCACCTGGGTGGCTCAGTCAGTTAAGTGTCTGCCTTTGACTCAGGTCATGATCCCAGAGTCCTGCGATCAAATCCTGCATCGGGCTCCCCATTCAGCAGAAGGCCTTCTTCTTCCTCTAGGTCTCTCTGCTGTGCTCTCTCTTTCTGTCAAGTAAATAAATAAAAATCTTAAAAAAAAAAAAGAAGAAGAAGAAATGGAAAGATATTCCATACTTATGGATAAGAATGTTAAAATGTCATTCCTACTCCAATCAATCTATAGATTCAATGCTGTCTCTATAAAAATTCCCATGACATTTTTACAGAAATAAAACAATCCTAAAATTTTTATGGAACCACAAAAGACCCCAAATAATAAAAGCAATCTTGAAAAGAAAAACAGTAGAGGCATCATGCATCTCAATTTTAAACTATAGTACAAAGCTATATTAATCAAAACAGTATGGTACTGGCATAAAAACAGAAACATAGATCATTGGAGAGAACAGAATATAAAGCCCAGAATATACCCATACATATATTGTGAATTGATTTACAGCTAAGGAGCCAAGAATATAGCATGAGAAAGGATAGTCTCTTTAATAAATGGTGTTGGGAATACTGGACAGCCACATGCAAAAGAATGAAACTGGCCCCCAATCTTACACTATACACAAAAACAAACTCAAAATCGATTAAAGACTTGACTGTAAGACCCAAAACTATGAAAATTCTATAACAAAACATGAAGTAAACTTCTTGACATCAATCTTGGCAATGACTTTTTGGATTTAGCACCAATAGCAAAGGCAACAAAAGCAAAAGTAAGTAAGTGGGACTACATCAAATTAAAATCCTTCTGTACAGCAAAGGAAACCATCAAAAAAATGAAAAGGCAACCTATAGATAGTAGAAAATATCTACAAATCATATATCTGATAAGGCATTAATAACCAAAATATATAAAAACTCACAACTTAGTAGCAAAAAGAACCCCAAACAAAATGATTAAAAGATGGCCAGAGGATCTGAACAGACATGTTTCCAAAGAAAACATACAGATGACCAACAGGCACATGAAAAGGTTCTTGACATCACTAATCATCAGGGTAATGTAAATCAAAACCACAAGCAGATATTCCCTTATACCTGTCAGAATGACTAGTATCAGAGAGATGAGAAATAATCAAGTGTTAATAAGAATGTGGAGAAAAGGGAATCCTGGTACACTCATGGTGAAAATAAAAAACAACATGGAGTTTCCTCAAAAATTAAAAATAGAACTACCATATGATCCAGCAATTCCATCTCTGGATATTTATCTGAAGGGAATGAAAATACAAACTCAAAAAGATACATGCACTGGCATGTTCACTTCAGCATTCCTTACAATGACCAATGACATGGAAGAAAACTAAGTGCTCGTTAGTGGATGAATGGATAAAGACGTGGTATACAGATAAAATGGAACATTATTCAGCTATGAAAAGAAGCAAATCTTGCCATTTGGAACAACATGGATGGACATTGATGGACATTGAGGGCATTATCTAAAATCAAGTCAGAGGGAGAAAGACAAATACCATATGATCTCACTGATATGTGGAATCTAGAAAAAAAGGAACTCATAAATACAGAGAACAGATTTGTGGTTGCCTGAGGCATGGAGAAGATGGGAGAAATGGGTGAGGATGGTCAAAAAATACAAACTTACGATTATAAAATAAATGAGTCATGGGGATGTAATATATAGCATGGTGACTATACTTAATAATGCTGTATTGTATATTTGAAAGTTGTTAAAATAATAAAACTTAAGGGTTCTCACTACAAGAAAAAAAGTGTAGCTGTGTGGTATGAATGTTAACTAGACTTTTGTGGTGACAATTTTGCAATACATACTAAAATACAATCATTATGTTGAATATCTGAAACTAATGCTAAAAAGGAACATAAAATATAACTTAATTATTAAACTGACTGGGGACAACTGGGTCTTTTCCAGCAGGCTCTGATGAACCTTGTAAACCTATGCTCAGAAGGATGGACAACTAAGGCATTTATCCATGATTTCATGTCTTTCAGATGAGATTTGCCCAGGGTATAAATACCAAGTACTTACTTGCAGACACTGAAAAGCTCTGACGAAATCCCTGGGTACAAAAGCTGAAAGACAAAGCATAAAGGATGCTTGAGAAGGGATACTATTTCTTTACATGGGTTCTATGAACCACAGCTGTACAAGTACAGGTAAGTCAAGTGAACATGGCACAGAGAAGCTAACATTTTGTGAAAATTTAACAGTTCTTAAATTTGTGAATTTGGTCACTCTATATTGTGCACCCTGACCCCATGATTTCTCATCAATTATACAGAGACAGTAATAGAGATCATGTGACTTAATTTCACAAGACTCCGGCAAGTATAAAAATGAGATGATGCATGTAGACATCTCTAGAGTCTAAAAAGCCCTAAGGTAGAATGGAAACACCATCTGTAAGGAAGTGTATGGTGATTGTCTTAGTCCATTAGGGATGCTATAATAAAACACCATAAACTGAGTGGCTCATAAACAAGAGACATTTCTCACAGTTTTGGAGACTGGGAAGTACAAGGTCAAGCCACTGCTATATTTGTTATCTGGTGAGTGCCCACACCTAGTTTATAGGTGGTACCATCCTCAAAACGTGGAAAGAGCAACAGGGCTCTTTTATAGGGACACTAGTTCCCATTCATGAAGGCTCCATATTCATGACCTAATCACTTCCCAAAGCCTCATCTCCAAATATTATCACACTGGACATTAGATTTCAACATATGAATTTTGGGGTGACAAACATTCAGTTCATTGCAGTGATTTTCTTAGTATAAATCTAAAAGCTGGTAAAATCCATATAGTTATTATATGCACACTGGAATGCAGACTGAAACAGTCGTGAAGTCAGTATTCAAATTTTGCTTCTGCCACCTGCTATTATTTTTATGACAGCTTTATTGAGATATAATGTACATGCCTTAAAATTTGCCCTTTAAAATGTAAATTCAGGAGCGCCTGGGTGGCTCAGTCGTTAAGCGTCTGCCTTCGGCTCAGGTCACGATTCCAGGTCCTGGGATCGAGCCCCGCATCGGGCTCCCTGCTCAGCGGGAAGCCTGCTTCTCCCTCTCCCACTCCCCCTGCTTGTATTCCCTCTCTCGCTGTGTCTCTCTCTGTCAAATAAATAAATAAAATCTTTAAAAAAAAATAAAAAAATAAAAAAATAAAATAAAATGTAAATTCATTGGTTTTCATTATATTCAGAGTTGTGCAATAATTACTACTAATTTTGGAATATGTTCTTCACCCCAGAAAGAAACCACATATCCATTAAGAGTCACTCTCTATCTCCTCCCCCATCTCCTGGCAACCACTACTACCTACATAGATTTGTCAATTCAGAGTATTTCATATAAGTGGGATCATATAATAATGTAATCACTTTTTACTAACTTTTTTCACTTAGCATAATGTTTTCAAGGTTTATCCACGCTGTAGCATGTTTCAGAACGTCAACCATTTTATTTGCCAAATAATGTTCTATGTTATGTATATACCAAGTTTTGTTTTTTCACTCATCTATTTGATCAGATACACCCATTATCTATTCGATACAAATGGACATTTACACTGTTTCTACTTTTTGGCTATTATGAATAATGTGGCTGTAAACATTTGTGTACAACTTTTGGGATGGATATATGTTTTAATTTCTCTTGGGTGTATATCTAGAATTGAAATTACTGTATCACAGGTAACAATGTATTTAACATTTTGAGGAATGACCAAAGAGATTTTAGGAAAGCTGCAACATTTTACAACTCACTTGTAATGAATGAGGGCTCTCATTTCTCTATATACTTGCAAATAGTTCTTATTGTTTATCTTTTATAAGTATAGTCATCATGGTAGGGGTAAAGTGGTATATTCTTGTGAGATTGATTTTTATTTCTCGAACAGCTACTAATGTTAAGTATCTTTTAATGTTCTTATTGGTCATTTGTATATGATCTTTGATGAAATATCTATTCATTTTTTAAATGGTTTATTTATCCTTTATTATTGAGTTGTGAGCTTTTTCAAATATATTGTACATAGAAGTCCCTTACTAGATATATGACTTAAAAATATTTTCTCCCCAGGTGCCTGGCTGGTTCAGTTGGTGGAGCATGTGACCCTTGATCTCAGGGTCCTGAGTTCAAGCCCCATATTGGGCATGGAGCCAACTTAAAAATAAATAAATAAAAATAAATAAATAATCAATCAATCTCCTGTTGTATAGGTTGTCTTTTTACTTTATTATTTTTAGCACAGAAATGTTTAATTTGGGGATGGCTGAGTGATTCAGTCAGTTAAGTATCTGACTCTTGATTGCAGCTCAGGTTATGATCTCAGGGTCATAGGATGGTGCCCCAGCTCAGGCTCCATGTTCAGCAGGGAGTCTGCTGGAGATGCTCTCTCTCCCTCTTCCTTTGCCCTCCCCCCGTCACATGCTCACTTGTGCATGAGTGCACACATGTACACTTTCTCTTTTCTCTCCCTCTCCAAAATAAATAAATCTTTAAAAAATGTTTAATTTTGAAGAAGTCCAATATATCTCTTTTTTTTTTCCTTGACACTTGTGATTTTTGTGTAGTATCTCTGAAGTCATTGCCTAATTCAAGGTGCCAATGATCTACTTCTGTTTTCTTTCAAAAAAAAAAACTATAATTTTAAGACTTAAATTTGGATCTATGAACCAAATTTGGATGCTGAACCAGGTTTCAGCATCTTTCGTTTGCATGTACTTGTCTCAGCAACATTTTTTGAAAATACTATTCTTTGCGCATTGGATTTGTCTTGGCATACTTGTGGAAAGTGTTAAGAGTTTATTTCTGGACTTTTTAAAATTATCTTCCATTGATTTCTATGTCAATCCTTATAAGAGCTCCACACAATCTTGTTTAGTTTGTCTTTAGAGTAAATGTTGAAGTACAGGTGTATGAAACCTCCAAATTTGTTCTTTTTCAAAATTGTTTTGTATAACCTGGGTCCCTTTAATCGGCATATGCATTTTAGAATTGGCCTCTCAATCTCTGGAAAAAAATGGTAGCTGGGGTTCTGATAAAAATTATGTTAAACGTGTAGATCAACTTGAGGAGTACTATCATTGTAATCAAATTAAGGCTTTCAATCTGTGTACATGGTAGATCTTTCCATTTATGCCATTGTTCTTTTCATATCAGATACAAAAATAAAAGGTTACATACAAAAATATACTCTACTGTTTTTTATGTTTACATATATAGTTGCTTTTATTTCTTTACATGAATTCAAGTTACTGTCTAATGTCCTTTCATTTCAGTCTGAAGGATTATCTTGACTACTGTATTTCTGTAGAGGAGAGCGCTAGCAATGAATTCTGTTTTTGATCCTCTGATAATGTTTTAATGTTCATTTCATTTTAGAAGAATAATTTTGCTGGATATAGAAGTCTTGGTTAACAGTCTTTTCCTTTCAGCTTTTGAATATGTTATCCACTCCCTTTGGCCTCCAAGATTTCTGATTAGAAGCCAGCTGTTCAGCTCACAGAGGATTTCTTATGTATGAGGAGTTATTATTGTCTTGCTACTTTCAAGTGAGTCTTTTATTCCTTGGATTTTGACAGTTTTACTGTATGTCTAGATATGGATTTTTCTAGTTTATTCTATTTGGAATTTATGGTGCTTTTTCAATGTGTAATGTTTCTCATCAAATTTATGATGTTTTTAGCTATTAAGTCTTAAAATATTCTTCCTGCCCCTTTCTCTTCCTCTTCTCTTTGTATGAGTCCCATTATGCATAGGTTGATATGCTTAGTAGTATCCCAAAAATCTATTAGGCTGTCTATTTTTCTTCATTCTTTTCATTTTCTGCTCAGAAAACAGGAAAATAACAATGGACCTATCTTCAAGTTACATGATTTTTTTCTGAGTTCTGACTGTTCAAATTTGCTGTTAAGCCTCTCAAGTAAATATTTATTCCAGTCACTTTTCATTTTAACTCCAGAATTTCTTATCAGTTCTTTTTAATTTATTACTTTACTGATGTTCTCTATTTGGTGGTACATTGTTGAATAACTTCCCTTTCTTTGAACATAGTTTTTTTACTTCTATGAACATATTTATAATGGCTGATGTTAAGTTTTGTCTTCTAAGGTTATATTTGAGCTTTCTGAGTAGAAGTTTCTCTTAACTGCTTTTTATCCACAGGCTTGTGGGCCATTCTTTCCTTTTCCTTTGGGTGTTTCCATATGTTTTAAATAATATCATATGGGACTCTGGAAATAAAATTCACCATCCTTCCTTCCCCAGGATTTGTTGTTGCATACTGTTTGTTTTTATTGTTCTCATTGTTGCTGCTGCTGTTGACTTAGTGACTTTTCTGGACTAATTCTGTAATCTATATTCTTTGTTATGTGTGGCCACTGAAGTCCATCTGCTTGGTTAGCTTAATGTTCACCTAGATTGAAAATACATTTTCTTAATTGCTATGAAGAAAAAAGTCCCCCAATATTTCCTGAGGTGGCTTTCTGTGTTTGTTGGGGTACACCTTCAGCATTGGGTGTTTTACAAGCTTTCTTAGCCCTCATTCCACTTGCATTAAGCCTCTTGTTCAGCAAGATGTGAGAGATTATGATCTTTTCAGATCTTTAGGGGGCATGTACATATCCCTGCACATTCACATGGCCTTCTATATCCCCAGATATATGGTGGAGTTCTTCAAAGTACCCATAGATATTACATACTCTAGATTTTTCTTTCAAAATTTTTGGCTAGCCTCTTGTTTGCCCCAACTGGTATTGTTGCCTCAGCCAGCCAACATGTTAAACAATGGCTGTTGGTTGTTTTCAACAAATGCCTTGGGTTAGAGCTAGCTTAGTGAGAAAAGACCTAAATCAAACCAAATTAAACAAGCTGTATAAATGATGTTTTTTTCAAGTTAAATTAGGGACAATTTTCTGAGAATAGGGCTTTTGGGAAGCTCCAAAACTGTTCTACCCTTTAGTGCTATGCTGCTGGTTTTCTCGGGTATTATGTATCCAGGACTGCTGATTTTCATGGCTATCACTAAATGAAGTTAGAGGAATAGGAGCAAAGAAACACCATAAGACACCATAAGTCATTCTTCTTTCTAAAATTTCCCCATATTTCTTTATAAATGCTCAAAGGATTACTGTAAGCCTAGAGTTAATTTCCAAAATGCTGAAAATATTTGTTTAGAAAAATTTTGCCTTTGTCATTGCTTTTATGGATGAACAGACATTCAAAAGTCCTTATTCCGACATTTCAGATGT
The DNA here is from genome assembly GCF_964656455.1 of Halichoerus grypus. Classification (NCBI taxonomy): domain Eukaryota; kingdom Metazoa; phylum Chordata; class Mammalia; order Carnivora; family Phocidae; genus Halichoerus; species Halichoerus grypus. The sequence goes on from NC_135714.1 coordinate 26,580,716, forward strand.
TCTTCTCCCCTCTGCCACTTATAATTTACGTGACCTTACAGTTTTCACATGGAATTCTGAAATTCAATTTATATAAAATTAGAATTGTAAAACATCTTACATTTTCTCCCCTTACATCTTACATGAGGACAAAACAAATAGTTGACATTGTATTATGCCATAAAAAAACAAAAAACAATAACTATATTATGTGCCATGTGTTAGACATTATGCTGAGTGCTTCATATTTAATATTATAGACTTAAACAAAGATGCAAGATAGCTATTATCCCCATTTTAGAGATGAGAGAATTTAGACTCACAGTTATATGAGTTATTTGTTCGAAGACATACATCTAGCAAGAAGCAAAGCAGCAACACAAACTCATGGGTAGTTAGTTACCTTCTTTCCAAGACAAGTTGCTCTATAAAACACAATGCTAAAGAAAACTGAAGAGGAAGAGAAGGATGATGATGATGATGATTTGTTAACCTTTATTTCTTCTATGAAAATTATGTGAAAACCATAATCATTACATATCAGTAAAGCATAAGGAGAATTCTGCATAATTCATTCTTTATATTAAATTTATAAACATCAATATCATTTGCTAACTATAAAGTTAAGATGCTGTAATCTTATAAAATGTTCACTAGTGACAAGATGGCAATAGCTTAATTTGGATTATTATAAATTGCATAATGTGTAATTCCTACAATTGTGAATAACAGCCATATTGTTTAATAGACACTTTTCAGAATAGCATTATATTTGCTTTTAACAAAAATGATTTAATTGTTATAATCTCTGTGTATATTTATATAGCTTTTCTTACTAAACAGTAGTGAATTTTTATAGAAATATAAATAGATGATAGACAGGTAAATACTCTAACTTTCTCTACTGGTAGTTGGTCAATGCCTCTGCTCAATTCCCTGTGATTCTCTGTATAGTTTTAGTTGTTGGAAATCTCTGCTATTTTAAAAGATTTGTTTTATTATCTTTCACTTGGTTTCTATGTTACTTTTACCTACTTATTATTCATTAAGTAAACAAACAGCTATTAAGTATCTTTTATTCCAGAGAAATTCTGGAACAATACAGAATACTTTTTACTCATGACAGGCCTTAATACTTTAAAGATGGCAAACACATATATTCTCAAACAAATTTCTTTTTAAAGCAAAAAAAAAAAAAAAAACTTTCTCATTCTTTGAGCTTTTCCTTACATAAGTCTGTCTTCAGTCAGCTCATGATCCTACTTATCTGTTTCTTTATTCTTGTTTATTAAAGTCTCTCTTAAAAAGTACCCATCACATGTTAATTTGTATAGACTTCCACTAAGTCAGGAAAATTAATTCCTTTTCAAAAGACTTTCTTTTTGTTTTTTGTTTTGTTTTGTTTTCATTATTTTTGAGGGGAGGTTTTATTAGAGAATCACATTTTGAAAATAAGACTTTCAAGTCAGTCTACCTAGGTTCAATGTCTGTCATTTAGTAGTTCTGTGACCTTGGAGAGATTACTTTACTGCTGAGCAATTATTTGGAGAATGGAACTCAGAAAGATGAAGAGAGAGGCAAAGAAATCAGTTATAATATTATGGCAAGAATCCAAGGAGATAAGATGGGTGCCTTAATGAATGTAATGCTTTATTAAGCAAATACTAATAGCCACATTTTCTGCTAGGTGACAATGACATAAAATTAGATAAGTCATGGTCCCTGCATGCATGTAATTCAGTCTATGATAAAAGAAAGATACAAAAAAAAACTACCCATAAGCCAAGTTATTAATTGCCATAATATGGGTGTGAGTAAAGTCCAAGAGAACACAAAATTGATTCCATTATTCCATATGTGTCTTGACCAACACAGTCCAATGGGGATATTATTTTCCATTATCTAGGCAATTAACTTCTATTATGCGTCTTAAGATTGTATTACCTTTGTTAACTACACCTCACTGATGGCTCAAATTAAGCAAGAAGAAAGGAGTTGGTTGATTTGTGCCCTTTACATTTTTATTATTTAAGCCAGTAATGACATTGGTTGGTTTTTATCTTTATTTAATGCTTTTGATGACTTTAGTTTTTCAGTGAGTATTTATCCTAACTATACATTAAATTTTACAATATATTGCATAATTTAGTAAGCTTTGGGATAGGTAAAAAATGTGTTCTGATAATTTTTTACTTTCAACATCACTTACTGTGCTTTAATAAAAATATTGCATTTGTACTTTCTTAATGACCTTTTCTAATACATAGGGTTAATTTAATTCTTAGATAAAATTTAAGAAAACATTCATGTTAATTCAGTATTCCTGAAAAATTCTGAGAAGACTTGGACCTTAAAATTAGCCTGGTAAAACTGTGGATGTTTTCAATAAAAGGTGAAAGAAGAACCAAGGTTTGAAGTCAAACAAATATTAATTTGAGTTTCAGTTCTGACACTCATTATACTTTGATATGGAAAAGTTACTTTTTAGGATCTCTTCATGCATAAAATGGGGTAATGCTTATTTCATCAAGTTATTTTGAAGATTAAATTGCAATAATTAAAAAAAATCTTAGTTTCTGGTTTTTGATAAATGATAACTAAATGGTTTTAATAAAATATTTTTATTTGAACAGTGTTACTGCTACTATTATTAGCTTTAAAGTTATATGGTTTCTGTATTATAGAACTTAAATTTTAAAATATAAAGTAGAGGGCATTAGTCATATATCATTAGTCATTAGTCATATATCATTAATGTATAGCATTTTTAGTTTTTTTCCTACTGAAAACTGTAAAGGGTTTTCTCATTTTCAGAAACAAATGTTGATTGGCAAATTTATCTATAGAAAGAACAAATAAACATACTGTAAGTTTAATGTAAATTATTTTTGAAATTTTAGATACAAAGTGTGAAAATATGAAGCAATTCTATGGGAAAAAAAGCATATATATAAAATCAAGATAAGTTGTTTACCTGTTGGGAGTTTTAATTTCTTTATCTGTTAATTGGATAATACCAACTTAATTGATCAAATTAAATTTATCATGTAAAAGCTCTACAAATGTTACTTTTATATCTGAAGCCTTACTACAGGGAAATCTGGAAAAAAAAAAAACAACTCTTGTTGTCATTTAGTCCTTAATAATTCCATAATTTTTAATTTAATGATCATATATTAAAGACTCATAAGTTCCAGCATTTGCAGGGCACACTTATTGTTTTATTTACCTCTCAAAAAGCTTCTAGAAACTTTATTTTTCATCCCAATCATTCCAAAATTATCCATATATCCACTACACACGTGGTTATAAAGACAGCTGCCATGTTGAAACAATGTGACCACCAGTCCCAGTTGACTGATCAAGGTCAGGATTTTTGATGCAAATTGGTCTATGAAAGTATTATCTATGGTAGGTGTGGATCTGGTATTTGGGAGCTGAATCATGTTAATGATAATATTCCCAAAAGAGAATCCAATGCCTACTTCTTAATTTGTTATACTCTCCCTTGTATGCCAATAGATAACTCAGCAGTATTTTAATAATTTTTCATACTCTCACTCCATCCCACTTTCTCTTGTTCTTCTCTCTCTCTCTCTCTTTTTTTTTTTTTTAGGCAAACTAGAGAAAGCTTCTTCCATTTGAAAACAAATAATCATTGAAGCGAATATATTAGGAAACAAGCAGATTATCTTCTTTGGCTCCCCAATCCATGGGTAAGAGTATTATATGCATATATTAGAAGGTATCCCCATTAAAGTCTATAACACAAGCTACAAAACCTAAGCCACCATCAAAGGCACAACTTGATAGGCATGGTGATTCCAACCAACATCCCTAAGCAATCTTTAATAGTGCCAAAAGACTTATGGGTGTTGAAGACTGATGGGGGATTGATCACCCTAACCTTAATCAGATATTAAGTCCAATACTAGCTAACATTTCAGGTGTGTGTTCCATACCCTAGTAGAACAATGTGCTCCATTCTTTTGGTATACGGATATATTAATCTGCCAATGCATATTTCTCAGTCAGTGCATTACACTACCAAAAATAACTTGCCTTCACCCACAACTTTTCAGTCCCAGGGATTTCTATTCTGAAGTTTCTGACACTATGACTCTGTTACTATCTTCTCATGGATTAACCAGTAGTTGCTATTGTGTGGGTACACACATCCATGCAAGCACGTCAGGATGAACATGTTCTTGCTTCAGTATCTCTTCTGAAAATTTGTTTTTAATAATTCAAAACAATTCAGAGTGATTGTGATATTTCTAAAACTTTCCACAATGATTGTAAAAAACCAGGAGATACTCCGTATGTACCACAATTATTGGTCATGAATAAGTAGTCAAATCTCTGGCAGAATATTTTTGATAAATTTGTAAGGCTTAATACATTATTTTAACTTTCATTTATTGAGCTTTTGATATGTGAGAAGCAGAATCTGAGGTAATTAACATATATTATTTCATTCAGTCATAATAATTTTGTGATGGAAATATTATTCTTCCCATTTTACATTCATGGACAGTGAAGAATAGAGAAACTACATAAATTTCCACTGTTTCTCATATCTATTCAGTGGTTGAATATAGATTCAAATCTGTATTTTACAAAATCTACACCATGTAATAATTAGAACTTCTTTCAGGAAAAAATAACATATACTTCAAATAAAGCAGCTCAAAAAACAGGATTTTTTTTTTTTTTAAACAAAAATAAGCTTGGAGTTAGAGCATGAGAGCACAGCTCTAAGGTCAGACTTCTTGGGTTCATTTCCCATCTCCATCACAAAATTGCTCTAGGACCTTGGGCAACTTAATTTTTTTCGTTTTATTTTCCTCCTCTCAATGATAGATACAATAACAGTACCTAAATTACAGGATTTTTTGTGAAAAACTAGAATGCAATTTAACTATTGTGGACACTCCACAAGAATAGGATGGACCCCCTCACCCAAAATTGTTTCTGATATTGAGACTGATGTTACCATACACACAAAAGAGTATACATATGGTTATCTTCATATAATGATACTTTCCAGGAGAGCAGGTAAGTCTCCAAAGCAGATCCAAAAAGGGTTTGAGAGAACAGGAAAAGGAGTTGGCTTGGATTTCATTGTAATTAAGGGGTGGCACTGGGGAAAGAGTTCCTATGCACAAACAGGCAGCGGCATGCATGGTTTGAATTTCCTGTTAGCCCCAAAGGAAAGAACACCTATCATTTTTACCAACTTTCCCAAGATGTGAGACAGAAGGAGCAGAGGCCGCTGGCAGAGCTCGCATGCTGTCACCAAATACCACAAACGAAATCAGGTGCTTTATTGCAATATATCCCTCAAGTTTGAAGACTGAAATGTGCTGTGTTTTATTTAATCAAATTTAAATTCATTTAAGTAAGCCATTATGCCACTCTTTGAGGTAAGTAGCTTGAGTCTACTGAAACAGGTGAAAATTCTCTTGATTGTCCTATTTAAAGACCTGCATTGTAGATAAGGAATATCTTGATTAGCTTTGTGTTGTCTCTTTAGTATGTGTGGAGGCATATAATTTATATTGCAGGTAATTATGAGGTAAGAGATTTCCAAAAGTTCTTTATCCCAAAGGGGCAAACTTGGATAAATAATCCTTGCCACTATTGGCCAGATCAGATAGTTAGAGCATTGGCAATATCCCAAGAATCTAAAAATGTGCAGATGGGGCTTATTGGCCTGGGTATCCACTGTTAAAATAACTATTTAAGATTGGGCCAATTTTGTTTACTCTTCAGTGCTGTCACTAATCAGAGACATCCTAGGTAAAGGATGAGAAGCAGCAACTCTCCAGCAAGCTCCACCACATACAATGTTGTAACTACTGCCTGTAAAGCATAGTAACTCTTTTGCTACCCACTCAGTTGATCCCAAGAAGATTCTCATGTAGTCAAGGGGCTCAGGAAAGGAGTGATCTCCTCCAGCACTATGGCATCTGGCAAGGGACTGAGGACAAAGGAGGTCAACCCCTCTTGTGGATCAGATTTACCAAAGGGTCTGGGTTTAGCTCTATTATTATAGGTACCATTTCTATTTTAGGAAGGAGGGCTTGGTGGTTGTGACAAGCTTGAGGATGCTGCTTCTATAATCCAAGGCATAATGGGAAATTGTGTACCAAGGGTCCAGGGTCCAGTGTGCAGTAAGCAGTCAGTACAATGGCATATAGAGTGGTGCTGAGAAAGACAGCTTCTTCTGCCAGAAGTACAGGGGCATTCATCACCATCATGGGTAGCTGAGAGACTCCAGGAAGAATGACAGAAGTTTGCTAAAGTCTATTATGAAGGAGTCTCTCAGGGCATTAATGGCAGTGTTTCTGTATTGCAGTTTGGGCAGATTCTAGAGACTTTTGTCATAGGGAATCTCATTCAATGATGGATAATTTGCAAGTAACACAAAAACAGGCTTAAGTAAAATTTGCAAACAAAAATATGTTGTCTTCAGAACCCAGAAAGTCCTACAACTGGTCTTGCTTTAATGTGAGTAATGTTGCTTTAATGTTTAATGGGTACTGAGAAGGTCAATAGCTATGCCTTTATGGTGTTGAGGACACGTTGTGCCTTGGTTGAATAAATAATTTTCAGGAATTTAACCGAGGTTATGTGGTCTTTTCCTATGTGTACTATGTGTGGGACAACAGCCTACTCCTTTATATGAACTCCTTTGTGATTATCTGTATGTTCTTAATGAGTGTGTCAAATGAATATCCTTGGAGGACGGATCATCAATGTAATATAATACCTTTGTTGTAAGGGAAAATTAAATGTAATTAAGATTACATGCATGTGATGGCAGGGCTGTTGAGAGAACTCAGCAGGGTAAAAGTGTGTTGTGCCTTTCAGAAGGTAAAGGCAAACTGCAGCTGAGAGGCCATTGGAAGAGGTATTGAACAGAACATATTAGTCAAATTTATGACTGTAGAGTATTTATCATCTGTTGATTGATGAAAATCAGTAATTTCAATAATATTGGGTATGGGGCCTTAATGGTTAAGGTCACAGCATTGAGTAATTGGTAATGTACCATGAGGTGCCATTCTTTCCAAATTTAAGAACAAGCTAAATTTGATTGTTAAATGAAGAAGCAGTGCACATAATTACCTCTTCTTTAAATAGGTCTTATATAATGGATTTCAAATCTTAAGGATACTTAAGATTTTCTATTGAGCTATATTAACCATCCTAATCAAGGATGGAGAATCATTGACGCCCTTTGTTGTCAAACTAGTTTTAAGAGCCAGAGACACAATTTTAATTTATTATTCATTGGGTTGCTGGGATGTTACAAAATGCTTTTGCTGATGCTGCTTTTACCTCTGTCACAGAAAAAGGTCCTGATCTCTAGAGTTTTGGAGAAAAATACCCAATTCACTCCCAATGCACAAGCGAATGGTTTATCAAACCCATTGATGCCTACCATTGAATATTTTAGGGCAATAGCTGTTACGGCTATGGAGAATTTAAGGCAGGGCGATAGTTCTCACGGTTAAGGTAAAGCATACCTAATTTTGTACTATATTTGATGTTTGCTAACCCTCCTAAAAGCACAGAGATACCTCATTTAAATGGAATCCCCAAGTTTAACTCTAATTTGAGATCTTGTATGCACTAAGTCCATGAAGGTTTTTTTAATTGGTGTTTTTTCAGTAGATGTTAATTTAGAACCTATCATCTACTAGCACAAAAGCCAATCATCCCCTTTTTACCTTGTAACAAAATTCTTTTTGCAAATATTTGGATTACCAAATTGTGGAATTTTGGGTTCCCCAATTAGTCCAAATTGTGGACCTCTATTTCAGGTTTTGTTTCCTTCCTCGTATACAAGTGATTTTGTTTGTTTTGGTGATTTTTGGGTATAGCTCAAGGGGTTTCTTTTTACCTCACTCATATTTATAGTTTTTTTCCTCTAGAGCATCTCAAATCAGTATCGTTCGGACCTGGGGCCTCCTCCATGAAAATGGTTGATTTATAGGGTTTAAGTACCTCAGGCTTAAGTTGGGTTTGAATGACCCATGTGCACTGGGAGTGCATTGGCATTTTTCCCTAAAACTTTAAGGACCAGGGTCTCTTTCATGATTAAAGTATAAGCAGCAGCAGCAAAGGCATTTTGTAGGATCCCAGTGAGTCACCTGTTTTTATTGACCCTCCAATGGGTCCTTATATCGTACAGGGCATTAGGCTTTCTCCTGAGAATACTATAGATTGGGGCTAACACCTGGTTGAGATACAGAACCCATTCAAGGTCACAGGGTGAGACTTGTTCCCTTGAGCCTGGCATCCATCATGGCTTTTGCTGGAATCAAGTCATTCAATCTGAGATACACAAATATTTTCAGGCATTAGCACATGACCCAAAGCCATTTTGAAGAGAGTTACAAACTGACACCCCATGCCTAAGAATCAGTTATTGGAACTGCTGACTTAACTTCATTAAATCTGTAACAGAACTAGTAGAATTTAACAAATGCAGCACAAAGCAGCAGAGCAAGATTTCCAACAGACAGCAGCTCAAAGCTCAAGTTTGGCAGCAGGCAGAACCTAGTTCAAAGAACATGCTAGCCAGGAGGCAGAAAAAAAAATTAGGGAGCCAAACCAAAAGAAGAAAGACCCCCGGTGGTTGTGATCATCACCTAGATATCTTGCTTACAGTCTTAATGGTTGAGGTTAGCTCGTAGAAGGGAAATGGACATCCCATTGAAACTTTGGATTGGACATTGAAACAGAGGACACCCCACACATTCCAGGAGGGTATAAAAAGACGTTATGAAGCTTTCTGGGGATAGCAAGGCAGACTCCCAAGCAGGTTGGAAAATGACTTTAGTGAATGGGGTTAAGACACCGAATAGGCTTTACTTGTGGATGGACAGTGGCGCTGGGGGAAATTTTCTGGGCATGAGTGGGCTGTGGCTCATGTGGTTTGAAATACCTCTGCCAAAATGCAGAGTCCTTGGGATTTCTTATCAACTTTCTCACATGTGGGCTGAAGAGGAAGAGAGAATAAAGGGACTTGAAAGCTTTCAGTAGTCAAATATTAAAATCAGAGTCAGACTCTTTATTACATAGACGTATTATTTTTTCAACAAACGTTAAGTGTCTTTATTAACCTCTGAGTATTAGACTCCTCGTCACATTTGTGGCTCTGTAACTACAAGGTAGCTATTGCACTTGTGGGCATCACACAAACATTCCTAGCAGGAAGAAGGGAAAAGATCTAAGTTGGCAGATTGCATCTACCTCTTTTATAAGGTAAGAAAAAACTTTTCCAAGAACTCTTACTGAAGCTCTCTTCTTAAATATCATTGAATAAAACTCAGTCACATAGCTATTCCTACTTCAGAGAAGACTGAGAAAGCCAGCATTTCTGACTTAGAGCACGAGAAACCCTCTTAGTAATAGTTATTGGTAGGTAGTTAGCTGACTCTGGCAGTAAAGTTCTTTTTTATTTCTTTCTGCAAAGAGGTTTACACAATAGTCACCAACGGTTGTAGATGCTGTGAATCATTTTATTGCAGCCTACACCCTGTTTCTTGCTGTTAAAAGTTGACAACATCCATCACATATCAATAGCTAAGGAATTTGCAGTTATCCATACTTTATCAATATTGTGCCATATTTTGGGGTTCCTGGGTGGCTCAGTCGTTAAGCATCTGCTTTCGGCTCAGGTCATGATCCCGGGGTCCTGGGATCGAGCCCCGCATTGGGCTCCCTGCTCTGCGGGAAGCCTGCTTCTCCCTCCCCCACTCCCCCTGCTTGTGTTCCCTCTCTCGCTGTGTCTCTCTCTGTCAAATAAATAAATAAAGTCTTTTAAAAAAAATATTGTGTCATATTTTATGCATGTGGAAAAGGGGGAGAGACCAGGAAAGGGAGCACTTATTACACTGGAAACTTACTAAAATTTATTATCTTTCTGTTTGAATGGCTGATAGATGAACATGCATTTTTTTTTTTTTTTAAGACTTTATTTATTTGACAGAGAGAGACACAGCGAGAGAGGGAACACAAGCAGGGCGAGTGGGAGAGGGAGAAGCAGGCTTCCCGCCAAGCAGGGAGCTCGATGCGGGACTCGATCCCAGGACCGTGGGATCATGACCTGAGCCGAAGGCAGACGCTTAACGACTGAGCCACCCAGGCGCCCCGAACATGCAGTTTTTAAGAGATCATTTTATGGTCACCTATGTAGCTGATCTTTTAAAAAAATAAAGAAATGGAAAGGCTTGACCCTGAATATTAAGCATTACTCTATTTCTGAGTCTATATCAGGCATAAATTATATTTCCCACCCATTCCTAAATGTCAAATATTCAATCATAGAAAATTTTTAAAAAGTATATCTCTATCCAGTCACATAAGCAAATAAGGAGAAGAGGGAAGAGCACTGTGTATTTTAAAGAACCAGAATGAAAGTTGTTCACATTTGGATATCACAATTGTATATCTCAGTGCCTTTCCTTTCATACTTAAGAAACATAATGCCCCTGAAAAGGAAAAGAAGAAATTTAAGCCATTAAACACATGTTCTTTTCTCTGTGCCTCTGCATTGATTAATGCCCTGAGCTCACACATCTGTAAAGTTACACTGATGTCCTCTTTAGACCATGCCCCAAATGAATTTACTCAGAAAGGGAGAGAAAGGCTCATCAAGTCAGGAGTAAATGAGATATCTCATTTGCATTGAAATATAGAGAAGACCAAAGAAAAGGGCTGCTTCTTCTTTGCCAAGTGTATTTCTTCCTTCATAATGTACTGATGTTATAATGGAGCTGGACATGCCACAGTCATTTGCGTTTAGCCTTGCTTTCTAGAATGTCTTCCTAAGCCTCTTATTTCAAAAATAAATGAAACACTGAATTCTTACCCACTCAGGAGACTATTAGAACCCCATGCCATTTTTCTTTTGTATGCTGAGAAAAAGATCTTATTTCCCACTTTGGATTATTTTATCCTGTGATACTATCCACATGATTGAAAACAACCTTATAAATAAAATACCCCAAATTTACTACATGATAAAAATATTTTATCACCCATTCTCCTAACAGGAAGTACAGTGATAGTCAAATACATTAAATCAGATACTCTTTACTACTTGGCTCAAAGCATTATTTAACATAAGCTAGTGATTATTTGATCAATTTTAGAAAATTAGTCTTGTTTTCTGACTGTATGAAATAATCTGATTCATTTTAAAATTGTTCAGGTGAACCACACTCATAGAAACATTACAATAAAAGATATTTTGTCCTCATGTTCCCATCACATTCTCACTTAAAAAACAGACAAAGCAAGCAAACAAAAAACTTTATGCATTTCCATGCTCAAGTAGAATAATAATAGTAATAGTAGTTTTTCACTTAATGAGTAAATATATGAAATTAACAATTTTCTCCGGTGGCCGGACTTTTTAAAAATGTCACTGAAGTGGATGAATATTTCCAGAATCAGAAGAGAGCATTCTTTAACCTGGGATACCACAAGCAAGACATGATAGGGAATGCACAACATTACATCTGAAAAGCAAAGCAGTGTCCTTTCTCACCTGGTTCTCTTGCACTGCTGGATTCACTCCTGCTTGCTGCGATGGTAGTGGGCTAATTCCCATCCTGCTGTTTCTAGGTCAGACTAGTCTGCCCTTGCCTAGATTCTACACACACAGACATTTCACCAGTTAATTACTTCTCCTCCGGAGTATTGTTCAAGCACCTGCACCATTGCATGTCACACCGGTAGGTTATTATGATAAAGGAAGTACTAATTTAATTTATTATTGGAGAATATAGACTATAGACTTAAATATAAGACTTGTCATAAAGAAAGCTCTGGTAAGAAAATAATTCAGATCATAAGCTTTTAGTTCAGGTCATCCCATAAACAGCATTAAGTACATGGGACTATTTGACCCCAGAGTACAAAACAACAACAACTTGTTAATATTACAAAATATTTAAAATTAGAGGACAATTCATTTCCAACATTAACATTTTTATTTTTATTATTTTTTATTTTTTTATTTTTTTATTTATTTTATTTTTTTTTAAAGATTTTATTTATTTTTATTTGAGAGAGAGAGAATGAGAGAGAGCGAGTACATGAGGGGGGGAGGGTCAGAGGGAGAAGCAGACTCCCTGCCGAGCAGGGAGCCTGATGCGGGACTCGATCCAAGGACTCCAGGATCATGACCTGAGCCGAAGGCAGTCGCTTAACCAACTGAGCCACCCAGGCGCCCTCAACATTAACATTTTTAAACTTCTTACTACTTGTGAAAATTTTTTGAGTGGTTCATTTATATACTTCAAAATGAATTTTATTTTACTCTTTTACTTAGCCTGATTCATTCATGTACACATTTCTGATCTTTAAAGAAAACTCTGCTTCTTTGCATAAGCAGACTTTGAGAAAAAATGATCTAAACTCGCTACCTCCACTTCTTTCACTTTTATTCAGTCCTCACCGTGGAACTGCATCTCTTAGTATCATTGGCCTCATCTCTAAAATGAGTGGTTCAAATACCTCGTGGCAGATCGACTTTCAGGTTAAAATCCCACATGTATGAAGTATTACAAAAGGACATTTTCTTATTTAGGGGATTAACAAATGCCATCTCTCTCTCTCTCTTTCTCTCTCTCCATTTTTAAAGATTTTATTTATTTATTTATTTATTTGATTGGGAGAGAGAGAGAGTATGAGCAGGGGGAAGGACAGAGGGAGAGGGAATCTCAAGCAGACTGCACTGAGGGTGGAGCCTGACTTGGAGCTCAATCTCACGACCCTGAGATCATGACCTGAGCGGAAATCAAGAGTCGGACCCTCAACTGACTGAGCCACCCAGGTGGCCCAACAAATGTCATCTCTTACTTCTTACTATTTCAAGTCAGGAAAAAAAATAGACAAATTAGTATTTTACAAACAATGTATTAACTTTACTATTGATACACTGTTTAGTGAAGGTAGCTTTAACTCTCTGGCCAAAATAACCACCTAACTTTCTGACACTGAGTTAAAGAGGCTTACCCAATCTTAAGAAAAGAGGTCTCTGCTCTGTGGGGCTGACCCTGCTTTCCTAAAAAGGAAACAATAATGAGCAGACCGTGAAGAACACTTTCTACAGGTAGGAAGAGGGACAGGAAAAGGCTGAACTTAATCTCCTCCCTCAAACTCACTGTATTAGTTTTCCATCACCACTAGAAAATATTACCACAAACTTAGTGGCATAAAGCAACACAAATTTATCATCTTACCAATCAGTATTTCGGGCATCTTACGCAGCTCTTACTGGGCTAAAGATCAAGCTATTGGCAGCACTGCATTCCCTTCTGAAGGCTCTAGGGAAAATCGACAACTTTGCCTTTTCCAGCTACTAGGAGCCACCTGCATTCACAGTCTCTTGCCCCCCTTCCCTCTCTCCAAAGGCAGGTTGTTGAGTCTTTCTCGGGTTAAATTATCTCTGACCATCTCTTTTGGTCTTCCTCTTTCATTTTCAAGGATTCGTTTGGCCCACCCAAATAACCTGGGATAATCTCCCTATCTTAAGGTTAGCTTATTAGCAAATGTGATTCCACTTGCTGCCTTAATTCTCCTTGCTGTGTAAGGTATCATATTCACAGATTCCAGGGATCAAAATGTGGGTGTATTTGAGCTATCATTATTCTACCTACTATAGTCAAACTTGATCTTCATGCCTTCCACCTAAGTGAGGGGTTAGCAGAAACCTAAAGGAGTCATTCCAGACATCTCCATACAGAAAGCTTGATGGTGGTGAATAAGTATTCTTCCCACAGTTAGTTTAATTGCAAAAAATGTCCAATTCTTTCTTCTCTGAATCCACTCCCATTGCACTGTGTCTTTACAGCTCCAGTTACCAAAAGGTAGAATCCATTTCTCCACCCTATGAATCCTGGTAGGCCTAGTGACTTGCTTTGATAACAGCATGCAACAAATGTGACAGTATTAGCATCTGAGTCTACGCCTCAAGAGGACTTAGGTTTCACACAGTCTCCTTCTTGCTTCTCTGCCTCTGCCATGAGAATGTGTCCAGGCTAACCTACTCAATGATAGGAGACACATGGCCCATCATATGCCTTCTTTCAGTCAAACTGAGAGCAAGACACCTACCAGATAAACATACTTAAGGCCACAGAACCACCCAGTCAAGTCTACTTAAATTTGCCAAATCCAAAACCAGTAAGTCGAATTTAAATTCATTAAATTTTGTGGTCGGTAATGCAGGACTGTCATGGCAATAGATTACTGGTACACATCAAATAAATAATAGTGTCCACCTGAAATGAAGTTGAAGAAAAATTTTAGCCAGACATATCATCTCACCTAGAAAGAGACTCTGTTGCTTATTTACAGTCCACGTTTCCAATTATCAAATGGGTTTCATTCATCTAACCTTGTCTCTTTGTTCTTCCTGTCCCTGTTATACTGAAGGTTGAAATGAAATTCAGCCCCTTACTGAGGGTTCCACAAATGTTGACCAACTCTGGTCAGGATTTTATGTTACTAAATCCTCAATAACAAGTACTAAGTTAAATATAGTCACTCTGTTTTACTATAATTTAGTAATTATATTTGTTTCAACTTCACCATCCTTATTAAAATGTAATGTTAGCAGACATAAAAAATTAAAAAAATAAATGTAATATAAAGAGACTTTAATGTGTGAAACTCAAGTAATGCATAATATCATATGAATCCATATGCATATTGCTGAACATATTTGAATGTTCGATAGACTAGGATAATGTATTACATATTAATACAAATTATTAAAGTAAGAATTATTCCCTTCACTATACAAATAATTTCAGAAAAATAATGTTTTACTTAATGCATAACTGTTAAGAATATTTGGAGAGGGGCGCCTGGGTGGCTCAGTTGGTTAAGTGACTGCCTTCGGCTCAGGTCATGATCCTGGAGTCCCTGGATCGAGTCCCGCATTGGGCTCCCTGCTCGGCAGGGAGTCTCCTTCTCCCTCTGACCCTCCCCCCCCCTCATGTACTCGCTCTCTCTCATTCTCTCTCTCTCAAATAAATAAATAAAATCTTTAAAAAAAAAAAGAATATTTGGAGAGTAGAGAAAGGCAGAACTGTATATCCATTAGACCTCCTCTACCAATTAAAAATAGAGATATAATTAGGGCAGGAGTTCACTTGTAGGTACAGTTTATGACACATAGTATTATGATAAAGAGTACATTAAATTATGAAGAGAAACATTAGCTAAAATAAGTAATGTGAATTAGTAACAGTGAATATAATAACAAGGCTACTTGGTACTCCATAAAAATCATAGCCTTTTTACCTTTGAACTTCATGGGGTTTGGTGCAATATTTGACCTTTTTTATATCAATTTCTTTCTTAACCTAAAAATAACCAATACAGGGTGCCGGGTGATGCAGTCAGTTAAGCGTCTGAATCTTGGTTGAGGCTCAGGTCATGATCTCAGGGTTGGAAAATGAGCCTCGCATAGGGCTCTGCCCTCAGTGTGGAGTCTGCTGGAGAATCTCTCCCTTTCTCTCTTCCACCCCTTCTGTCCCTCTGCCCCTCTCCCTGCTTGTGCTCAGGCTCTCTCTCTATCTCTCTGTAAAGTAAATAAATAAAATCTTTAAAAAATATGTAATTTCAAATAAAAAATTTACCACATTTTTTGTATTTATTCATTTCCAAAATTGTTCTATTTCAATGATGGTTATTTGGAAAAATTCTAATGTAACTAACTTTTATGCATAAAACTAGACTAACTGGTATATGGAAGCAATGGAAAGAGATCACTAAGAAAAAGTAAAGAAACTAAAATAGTGGAAAATATCACATATTCTGGAGCCAAACTGGCTAGGACTTGACTCATGGCTCCACCACTCACCATTTGTATTCCCTGGATAAGTTATCTAACATCTATGTGCCTCAGTTTCCTTATCTATGAAATAATGATAACAGCATATAACTAATGATAATATATCTCTCATGGAGTTATTAGGAATATTTAATGAGTTAATAGTTAATTACTCAGAGCAATGACAAGCACCAACAAATTTCATGTAAGTGTTAGTCTCTTTCTCTCAAAGTGTCCAAAATTAAGGTGAAGAATTACAACAACATCAAAAGTAAAGTGACCATTTCCTTTTCCTTTTGATGGGGAAATACATAAGGTAATAAATATGCAAATACAGAGGAAGGTGTACAGTTAATAAAATTTTAAAAATTTAGTGAATAGATGGAGAGCAAATAAAATTGCCATCTTGTAGTCCACATGCCTCTACAACTATGTATGTTCCCCTCTTTTTCTCACCATACTGTCTTCAATTAATAACCAATCCTACTTTGATTTGCCCTCACTTCAAAGAACCCACTGAACAAAGAACAAAGGGATGGGTGGGCAAAGGAGACTTTTCTAATATAAGCATCTCTTCACTCATTATTAAACAACTTTAAAAGATTCTTTCATGTTCTTTCTCCAAATTCCCTTTGGTTCTCTTGCCATCTCAGCTTTCTCAACCAATCAACTTAATACCAAGAACTATTCTAAGCCTTCTTCCCTCTTTCTTTTTCTCGCCTTCGGTCCCCTTTGTCGTCTCTGAAATTAAATCCCTACACTTGTTACCATCTATACTATACACACAAAGACAGGCCAAGCTGTTTTAGTAAACAAAACAATACACAAATAAATAGAAATCCTGATGAATACCATTTTTTTCTATCTCATTTCATCTGAGAATTAAATTAAGAACAGTTATATATTATTTCAATTTCAAATTATCAAAGAAAAATCATGCAGAACTGAAAAAATTAACTTATTAAGTTGTGACTTAAAAGTGGATGCCATGAATATTCACATGCAAAGGAATGAAATTGGACCCTTATCTTACTCCACTCACAAAATTAAGTCTTAAATTTAAGACCTGAAAACATAAAACCCCTAGGAGAAAACACAGGGAAAATGCTCTTTGACATTGGTCTTAACAATATTTTGGATAGGACACCAAAAGCACAAACAACAAAAGCACAAAAGTAAAAATAAACAAGTGGGGTTACATCAAACTAAAAGACTTCCCCACAGCAAGAGAAACAATCAACAGAATGAAGAGGTAACCTACAGAATGGGAGAAATCATTAGCAAACCATATATCTGATAAGGGACTAATATCTAAAATATATAAGAAACTCATACAAGTCAATAACAATAAAATTCTAATTAAAAATGGGCAGAAGAACCAAATCAACATTTTTCCTGATTTCCTGATTATAAATTCCCAACAGGTACCTGAAAAAAGTGTTCATCATTAATCATCAGGGAAATGCAAATCAAAACACAGTGATATATCACCTCACTCCTATTAGAATGGCTATTATCCAAAAGATACAAAAGATAAGAGATAAATGTTGGTGAGGATGTGGAGAAAATAGAACCTCAGTGCCCTGTTGGTGGAAATGTAAACTGGCACAACCACTAGAAAAAAAAAAAAAAAAAAGAATAAAGTTTTCTCAGAAAATTAAAATTAGAGCTGCCATATAATGCAGCAATCCCACGGCTGGGTATGAATCTGACAGAAGGGAAATCACTGTCTCAAAGATAAACCCCCCATGTCTGTTGCAACGTTATTCACAATAAACAAGTTATGGAAACGACCTTAATGTCCATTAATGGATGAATGAATAAAGAAAATATGGTATATATACACAGTGGAATATCATTCAGTCTTAAAATGAGGAAATCCTAACATTTGCAACAATATGGATGAACCTAGGGGGCATTATGCTAAGTGAAATAAATCAGATAGGGAAAGGAAAATACTGTATGGCTTCATTTTTATGTGGGACATAGGGAGGTAAAAAGCCAAACATACAAAAACAGAGAACAGAATGTTGGTTTCTAGTGGCTGGGGGTTGAAAGAAATAGATGTTGGTCAAAGAGTACAAACTTCTAGTTATAAGATGAATAAGTTTTGGGAATCTAATAATCAGTGTGATGATTACAGCAAACAATACTGTACAATATGCCTCAAAGTTGCTAAAGGAATTGATCTTTAATGTACTCACCACACATACACACACACAAATTGTAATCATGGGAAGTGATGGATGTGTTAAATAACCTTATAGTAATCATTTTACAATAAATAAATGTATCAAATCATGACACTGTACACCTTAAACATACACAATGTTACATGTCAATTATATCTTAATAAATTTAGGAAGAAAGTGGATGCCCTGCAAGTTGGCAACCATTTAACTATGGAAATAAAAATATTATAATTAGAAAATTACTCTAGAGGTCTCTAATATATTTGACTCTATGGTCTTAAGTGTTGAGCCAGGGGTGCCCGGGTGGCTCAGTTGGTTAAGCATCTGCCTTTGGCTCAGGTCATGATCTCAGAGCCCTGGGATCCAGCCCCGTGTTGGGTTCCCTGCTCAGCGGGAAGTCTGCTGCTCCCTCTCCCTCTGTCTCTCCCCTCAAGCTTATGCTTTCTCTTTCACTCGATCTCTATCTCTCAAATAAATAAATAAAATATATTTTTAAAAAAAGTTTCAAGCCAATAAGACACATCCAAAGTTTCTTGCGCTGTCTTTTCTTAGTTCTTTGAATTTTTAACTTCTCTCTTACTACCCTTACATATAAAAATTGCCAACTACATACCAATTCAAGGTAAAGCAGGAAGGTAAAATCACAAAGGAGGAATAACAGCTTAAAAGGAAAGAGATTAAAGGAAGAATAAGGCAGTCTCAAAGAGTGCTAAGAGTAAAATTTAGACAATCTCTGAATTCCCAGAAAGCATTATTTTGAAGGAAAATTTAATAAGAATAATTTGCAAGAACTTTATTATGTTGTTTTAGACTATCTTTCTCCCTAGAACAGGAAAGTGAAATATTATACTTTTAGATACTTTTGCTCAGCTTTGATGGAAAGAAAATGCTTACATCACACTGGGTGGATTATTTTTATATTTATAAAAGTCCAAAGAAAATTCTGGAAGATATTTTAAAAATTCACACAATATTTTTGATATTTTAAAATAATCTTTATTTTTGGAACTTATGTTCATAGAATAGGCTCTAAATAACAATTCTATCTTGTGCCATAATTGCCTCATGTCTTGGCTATTTTTTTTTTTTTTAAAGATTTTATTTATTTATTTGTTAGAGACACAGCGAGAGAGGGAACACAATCAGGGGGAGTGGGAGAGGGAGAAGCAGGCTTCCCGCTGAGCAGGGAGCCCGATGTGGGGCTCGATCCCAGGACCCTGGGACCATAACCTAAGCCGAAGGCAGACGCTTAACGACTGAGCCACCCAGGCGCCCCTCATGTCTTGGCTATTTATGTGTTTGCGAATCATTCATTGCAAGTAGTTATGCTGGGCTAATTACATCAACAGAATTAAAGATGTAAGAATTGTGGTCTAGTTAAATAAAGCAAACTAAAGTAAACCTTGCTCAAAGTGCCCCTGGTTGGAATTACCAGTTGTTTTAAGGATTGAAAACAAACTTCTCTCAGGAGACTGGTAGCATAGGGGAAGGAAACTTAAGGTAACTTAATGAGGAAGAAGCTATCAGAAAAGAAGGCCAGGCACAAAAACAGTGAAAAATCTGTCCAAGAACAAAATCATTAGAGAGAGATAAGTAACTCAGGAAAGATTTTCTTTCCAAACAGGATTTTTTTTAAATCTAAAATTCTATTATTTTATCATTAGGATACTGAGTTACTAGGGTTAAACTTCTACTTCTGAAAAACATGGCTGTGAACCAGAGGTCAAGGTGAAGACAGGTAAATTGGCAGTGTCACAGTAGACTCAATAAATGGTCTGCCCATGTATTTCTGCTCTCTGTAGTTTAAGCTCAGACTAGGGGCTGACTCACAGCCAACTTGGAGGGTAGGAATAAATTGGAGAAGTAGATGGATTGATAAACATACAGACAGGTATGCATTGATCTAGAAACCTTTCCAAATAGAAGGAACTGGACCTAAGGAAGTTGTCAAGAAAACCAGTTCAAACGCCAAGAGAACTGACATTAATGATGTAGCACCAACTGATAGTCTAAGGACTGAAATAGCTCCAATATCCATGCTGAACTAATAATATAAATTAGCAGTGGGACTATTGATCGGTTTAAAAAACTGGCAGCAATAGGTCAGGCAAACATTTGATCATTAATAAAAGTTTCCTGAGCAGTATCATTCTTTAATCCAAAGGACATGGGTTCATAAAACCTTGTTAGTACTGGTTATTCTAGAGACCATAACACACATATAACTACTATCAAGCATTTTCAGTACATGATGTCTTTGAACATGCATTGTCCTTGCTCACCACCTGTCACTTTTTCTGTGGTGATTACAACTTTATGAGGTTCCCCAAACAGCTCATAATTAATCCTTTTGTACCCCACATAGTTTTATTTATTTGAGAGAGAGAAAGATAGTGACAGAGATAGCAAGAAAGAACATAAGCAGGGATGACAGGGAGAAGCAGGCTCCCACTGAGCAAGGAACCTGATGTGGTGCTCGATCCCAGGACCCTGGGATCATGACCTGAGCTGAAGGCAGACGCTTAAACACCTGAGCCACCCAGGCATCCCTGAATTTTCTTAAATAGTTTCCTAGATTACCCTTTGGAAGCCTTCTCATGAGAAGTTTATGTCTCCCCATAAAGCACATCAATCTAATATAAAATCACAGATTGCAGAGAACATCTGGAGGAACTAGAGGAGTATGAGGATCCCAAGTTCACAGCCTCCCACAGATACAGCTAAAGAACACCCACATCAGTGTAAATAACCCAGAAAATGACCTGAAGACTCACATTTGAACATATTCTTCAGAGGTAAATGTAGAGAAGAGGCCACATGGAAGAGGCTACGAAGGATGGAAATATGGTGGAGACCCAAATGGACCTGCAGGACTGTCCATGGGAGGGAAGGACCCCACGGTCATGGAGACGGGAAAGAAGCAGACACTCACCCGAGGCAGCCCAGGCATGCGGAACCTGCATGGGGAAGACAAATCTCCATAACCTTTGGCTTTGACAATCAAGAGGAGCTGAATTTCATGACTTCATATAATCAGCGGGGCTTAACATTTGGAACTTTAAAAATCATTAGGTTTGGCTCTGGGAGAGCCAGGAGGAAGGAATCCCTGCCCCTAAGGAGACAGCACATGAAACAGCTTCACGGAGATGCAGTCGTTTGGAAAATGTGTGGGGCTATATTGGAGGGAGATTCATTTATTAATCTTAGAGCACATGCTGGAGGAGCAGAGATCATTGAGAGATTCCTTCAGGATAAAGGGAGCTGGCAGGCACCCTTTCCCTCCCTTGTGCCCCAGCCTGGACACAGGGACACCTGTGGGAACTAGCACAGCAATAAATACTCCCTATCTAAGTTGCTGACACCGAGTGCACCCCCCGCACATGCTTTTGCAGATCCGCGTACCTCCAACCTGGCCTGCCTTGGTCTTTGATGGCTGCAGTCCCCTCTCGGAGCAGACCAGTGTGGACCTTACTGGCACCATGTGCCTCAACTCCCCCCTTCATTCTCCTGCAGACCCTCCCCCTCCAATACACACTCGGCTTAAACCCAGCAAACGTGGTGCCTCCAACCTGGCTGTGTGTGAGGAGCACGGACAGGGGCCAGCCCCACCCCCAGCACACCAACAAAAGCCTCTCGGGGCACAACACCAATGAAAGCGCCCTGCAGATCGGTGCTAATGCATCTCTGGCAAATGCCTGGTCTGACTCAACTCAAACCCGAGACGACCCCAGACTGGCCCACTAGCAACACAGGGATCAAACCCTGCCCACAACAGGCAAAGCGAGCCATTGCGGACAACTGGGCTGAAGGCAAAAGCAGCTCAGCCTCAAGAGTTCAGTGCCTGCAACCTACATAGGAGACACGCCGACACCAAGCATTTAAAGGGACTTGATACCTGTTCTTCTCAAACCTTTCCAAAAATTAGAAGAGGAAGGAAACTTCCAAATTAATTCTATGAGGCCAACATTACCTTGATATTGAAACCAGATAAAAACATTACAAAATAAAGAGAACTACAGGCCAATATCTCTGATTAACATAGATGCAAAAGTCCTCAACAAAATACTAGCAAACCAAATCCAACAATACATTAAAAAAAATCATTCACCACAATCAATTGGGATTTATTCCTGGGATGCAAGGGTGGTTCAATATTCACAAATCAATCAACATGATATATCACATCAGTAAGAGAAAAGATAAAAAACATATGATCATTTCAAAAGATGTGGAAAAAGCATTTGATGAAGTACAACATCCATTCATGATAAAAACCCTCAACAAAGTAGGTGTAGAGGGAACATATCTTAACATAATAAAGTCCATATATGAAAAACCCACAGCTAACATCATACTCAATTGTGAAAAAACTGAAAGCTTTTCAGGGGCACCTGGGTAGCTCAGATGGTTAAGCATCTGCCTTCGGCTCAGGTCATGATCCCAGGGTCCTGGGGTAGAGCCCCACGTGTAGCTCCCTGGCTCGGCGTGGAGCCTGCTTCTCCTTCTCCTTCTGCCTCTCCCCTGCTCAAGCTCTCTCTCTGTCTCTGTATCTCTCTGTCTCAAATGAATAAATAAAATCTTAAAAAAAAAAAAAAAAAACTGAGAGCTTTTCCCATAAGATCAAGAACAAGAAAAGGATGTCCACTCTTACCACTTTTATTCAGAATAGTACTAGAAGTCCTAGCCACAGCAATCAGACAACAAAAAGAAACAAAATTGCATCCAAATGGGTAAGGAAGAAGTAAAACTTTTACTATTGGCAATAGACATGCTACTATACATAGAAAACACTAAGGATTTCACCAAAAAACTCCTAGAACTGATAAATGAATTCAGTATGTTTCCCGGATACAAAATCAGTATTCATTGCATTTCTAGACACTAATAATGAAATAGTAGAAAGAAAAATTAAGAAAACAATCCCATTTACAATTGCACCAAAAATAACAAAATACCTAGGAATAAACCTAACCAAGGAGGTGAAAGACCTGTACTCTGAGAAGTATAAAACGTTGATGAAAGAAATTGAAGATGACACAAATGGAAACATATTCTATGCTCATGGATTGGAAAAACAAATATTCTTAAAATGTCTGTACTACTCAAAGAAATCTACAGATTTAATGGAATTCCCTATAAAAATACTATCAGCTTTTTTCATAGAACTAGAACAGGCCATCTTAAAATTTGTATGGAACCACAAAAGACCCCAAAGAGCCAAAGCAATCTTGAAAATGAAAAGCAAACAAACTCACAATCCCAGATTTTAAGATATACTACAAAGCTATAATAATCAAAACAGTATGGTACTGGCACAAAAATAGACACATAGATCAATAGAACAGAATAAACAGAAAGAAACCTATGATTATATGGTCAGATAATCTTTGATTAAAGAGGCAAGAATATACAATGGGAAAAAGACAGTCTCTTCAAAAAATGGTGTTGAGAAAACTGGATAGCAACATGCAAAAGAATAAAACTGGACAATATTCTTATACCATACACAAAAATAAACTAAATGGATTAAAGACCTAAATATGAAACTGAGGACATAAAAATCCTAGAAGAGAGCACAGGCAGTAATTTCTCTGACACAGCCATAGCAAGAGTTTTCTAGATAGGTCTCCTGAGGTAAGGGAAACAGACGCAAAAATAAACTATTGGGATTACATCCAAATAAAAAGCTTCTTCACGGCAAAGGAAACAATCAGCAAAACTAAAAGACAACCTACTGATCTGATAAAGGGTTAATATACAAAATGTATAAAGAACTTACATAACTCAACCCAAAAAAAACCCCTAATCACCTGATAAAAAATAGCCAGAAGACATAAACAGACATTTCTCCAAGGAAGACATCCAGATGGCCAACAGACACATGAAAAAAAATGATCCACATCACTCATCATCAGGAAAATTGAAATCAAAACCACAATGAGATGTTGCCTCACACCTGTCAGAATGACTAAAATCAACAACACAAGAAACAAGTGTTGGTAAGGATATGAAGAACAAAGAATCTTCATGCACTGTTGGTGGGAATGTAAGCTGGTGTAGCCACCGTGGAAGACAATGTGGAGGTTCCTCAAAAAGTTAAAGAACTACCTATGATTCAGTAATTACACAGCTGGGTATTTACTCAAAAAATACAAAAACATGAATTCAAAGGATACATGCACCTCTATGTGTATAGCAGCATTATTTACAATAGCCAAACTACGGAATCAGCCCATCATCCATAGATGAATGGATAAAGAAAATGTGGTACTTATATACAATGGAATATTACTCAGCCATAAAAAGAATGAAATCTTGCCATTTGCCACAATATAGATAGAGCTAGAGAGTATAGTACTAAGTGAAATAAGCCAGTCAGAGAAAGACAAATACAATATAATTTCCTTCAAATGTGGAATTTAAGAAAAAAACAAACGAATAAAAAAAATAAGACGTAAACCAAGAAACAGATTCTTCGCTATAGAGAACAAACTGATAATTACCAGAGAGGAGGCAGTAGGGGGGATGGATGAAACAAGTGAAAGAGATTAAGAAGAGTACACTCATCATGATAAGCATTGATTAACGTATAGCACGGCTGAACCACTATATTGGTGGTTCAGTTTGTGCACCTGAAGCTAATAAAACACTGTATGTTAACTATACTAGAATTAAATAAAAAAAAATTAAGTTAATGGAAAACTAGCTTCCCAATGTAGGCAGGATTTCTCAGGAAATAAACAATAAAATAAACTTGTACCTAAAAATAAATCACTGATTGCAAAGGAAAATGCAGAGAACCTCGAAACTGTTTAATGGGTCTTTTGAAAATTACAGTTTATTTAACATTCAACAAGTACGTATTGAAATTATCAGTCAGAAGTGGAGTTAAATGCTACAGACAAGAATGTGAGCAAGATAATCTCTATCCTTGAAAATTTTATCATGGAGGAATCGGTGTAAACAGGCAAATGTGGCTTATAAATGTGAAAGGATTAATCTAACAGTGTTTATCTCAACTGAGCAGGCTAAGGAGTGGGGCGTTTTAGAGATAGAAGTGCAGCCGTATCAGTACTTCTCAAGTCCAGAAATATAAACAGCTCTACATGTTTGGCTTGTGTATTCTAACGTCAATCTTTATATTTTCATATTGTCAGTTTTCAATTCTTTGTACACATAATCGCATTTATACACCACAAATGCGTTTTTAATCAGTAGGAATCTGTAGATAGTGGGAAATAAGCACTTGCTGATGGCCATAAAGTAAAATTTTTACCTATAAGAGAGAAACTTCTAACATTAAAATATTTTAGAGTTCATTCTAAATGGTCTTAGCAATATTACAGAGCTTTACACTGTTTTAGAAAGTGAGGAAATAATCACAAATGTTTCTGAGAAGGACTAGCTTTCAGAGGAGAAGTGCCAGCCATTGCTTCGTTGATTTCAGTTGATTTCCTTTCAGAATGAGAAATTATAATGAATCACCACCAATCAGCAAACCTGATTATGGATGTCAGTTACACAGCCTAAAAAAAGCACCTGCTTCCTGGGCAAGTACTAGACAGCTGTGGGCAAGACTGAAACTAAGTAGTCCTGTGCCAGCAACAAAGATTTTGGAAATCTCCCATTCTGAAACCTCTCCATCTGTAACATATTTCTTAAATGGTACCTTAATTATGTCCCACATAACTGAAATCTAGGATTTAGGATATATATTACATGGATTTAGGATTCTATCTGTCTGCCCGTCTATCTACACTATATAAAATACCTTATCAGCTTTCTGTTGACAGGGCTCTCATTTTGTCCAAAGGTAATGATAAAGAGAAGGAACGAGTGATGTGCAAAAGCTGAATTACCCAATAGGCAGGATACACATGTGCAAGTATCAAAATACCTCAGAAAAATAAAAAGGGAAATGTAAAACCTAGAAATAAGCAAGCTAGATATTAATGTGTGTCTGTGTATGTTTTGGAGCCACTTCAAATTTTCTTTTATGATATAGTGTTATCTTCATTTTAAATTACTTGTAGGATATTTATAACTTTTTTCCAAGGCATAAAATTACTAACGTTCTTAATCAGCCCAGATGTTTCCACTGCCCTTCTCAAACAGAATTGGTTCTCCTCTACTGGGCAGTGCCCTGTGCCAAACCACCTGAGATACAATTGCTGTGTTTGAGCTCACCCTGTATATAATTGTCTTTGGCTTCAGTGTAAATTTTTTATGAAATCTGTCTAGGTGGGAAAGGTTGACTTGTTCAACATAACAGAAATGGGCCAAAACATTTATCATAAGGGAAAAATAATTTTAACTATGTTTCTAGGGAAGAGGCAATGTAATAGAAACTGTAGGCATGATAATCTCCAGGTTAATACCTTTAATTAATGCTGTTACAGCAAAGGTTGAATTGTTTTGGATGGGTAATTGGGTGCCCTCTAAAAATCTCTCAATTCTAATATTTTGATTATAAATGTGACAGCTGGGATGAAATACAAACCTATTTTGAAAGTTTTAATTTGTTCAAATACTTTTGGTATAAAACATAGTATTTTATCTTTTTCCCCCAAAATACATATTCTCTTAAGGATGCTACTATTGACAAGTTTTGCATCGATGAGTGAGCATGACCTCAAAGATCAACGTAGGAACAGATCTTTTTGTGTTGTACACATGTAAAGATTTTACAGGAATCAAAACAAAGCCAGATGTTTCAGTGAGGATGCATGAACTATCTGCACAATCCAAATAAAGCAATTTATTTTTTGTCATAAGCAAAACTTCGGGTTAAAACCTACTCCCAGATCATTTCATGGCTTAAAAAACATGTTTTGTTTTTTTTTTTTTTTTTTTTTATTGTTTGTCGCCTCCTGAATGACCTTAATTATATTTTATCTCAGATCTTAATAGCAGACTCCAACATGAGGAAGGACACAAAAGTCATAACATTTATATATATTGCCCATCCCAACTCCATTTTTCATTAAAATGTGATGAAGGTGAAGGAGCTTAAGATAAATGGAAAGTGATAGCACTAGAGAACTAAGAAATGAAATGGAGAAGTAAAATGACTAGGTAACCAAGAAACAAATTGGTAATCTCCTACAACTACCACATTGACTTCCTTTGTCAACTAAACTTCTCATTTTACTACCCTCTTCATTCACGTCAAGATTTTTCTTAGAAAAACTAAACAAGAATTCCTGTATTTGGAAACCACGGTTATAAAATATTCAGTGATCTTAATGAAATCCAAGAACCATTAAATCAAATCTAAATATGGTTATACCAGAAATATAATTAAAATATTTACAGAGTATAGAGTTTGAAATATTCTTATAAACATCTTAATCTCCAAATAGAATAATTTGAAATATCTCCTTTTTGTAACTACAAGGTGCTAAGCCAAAATACATATAATTTTCTTTGTAGGTGGAATGTGTGGTAATATCCTGTGGTTAATTTAAAGAGCATATTTTCCACGGCCAATTTCAGTAACACTTCCACACCATTCCAAGTGTCTATGGACCTATCATATAAAATAATTATTCATTTCATCGAGGATAGAAATATAGCTATTTCCAACATTTCACATTAAGTGATCAAGTTTTATCTGGCATTTTGAAATGAGTTTAAATGCTAGATCAACTAGGATAAGCAAAAAAAGTAATATTCCTAGAATTGTCCCGTGTATGACCTAGTTATAAAAAGCAAGGATAAAAATAAATTATAATGCTGACTAGAACACTGCATTTGTTGGTGGTGTTAGCTCCTCTACCTTTATGCAAATGCAAATTTGCAAGAGTTCTGGGAAAATCTAAGTATATTTAAAAGTATATGCTTTAGCTGAATCAATGCTAAGCTTTTAAATAAAATGTTTTCATGCACTTATTTTAGAGTTAATTATTTATCTTCTCTCTTGTAATAGTAATTTATTAGTATCTCTGGTACAATGTTACATGATAAGGGCAACAACAGACATTTTTGCCTACTTGCTGATTTAATGGGGGTATAAATCTTGCCTCACAAGTTTGTTAGAGTATAGATTAAGATGATGCACATAATCCTTTCCATAATCCCTGCACTTATTGACCACCTTAATACTTGGTAAGCATTATTACTATTTTATATAGATTAGTGTATTGAAAGTGTGTTTAATGACATTTCCAGAATTCCTCTCCTCTCTTTTCAAGAGTACCTACCTCTGCTTACCTTTACCCTACTCCATGTTTCTGGTCGGTCTGTCAGGTATAATAGCTACCCCAGTGTTCCCATAGACGCGGGCATGAGAAAGTGAGTCCAGCCTCCACAAATAGAGATCTGCACATACTGTAATTGATTGAAAGGTTGGAAAATAACACAAGCACATTTACTCAAATTCCTTTTATTTGATTGTTATGTAGGTATTGAGGAAATGAGTTTGCTCATCAAATGAAATTATTGTCTACACGGTTTAGGTCAGGTTTTGCTCCAGGCCATTTTTCCAGATTGAGGGGGAAGAAAAAGCCCTTCTCTCACAAAGAAAAAACGTGTTTTTAGAGTCAACTAGGATTAAAGAATTGTTGAGCTCAAAATTTAAAAGGACTATAGGGGCCAGAGATATAATGCTGGAAACTGGAAAAAAAACAGAGTTTTGCTGTGAACGTATATGCAAAGATCCAGAGCATGAATATGGGGAGCGAAGAACTGAGAAGGGGGGATGGACAGTGAGATCATTTAACAAGAGACATTTGATATATTTAGAGATGAGAGAATTGGAGAGAATTGGATCCTATTTGTAGATACTGAAATAGTCAAAGCATTAAGTTAGAAGTAGAGTTAGAGGGAAAGTGAGTTAGGAGCTAGAATCTTCCAGAGTATGACTGTGACACCATGTAGAAGTGGTGGGATAACTTGATGGCATGAGAGCTAAAGTGGAGAGATTTTACAGGAGGGAGAATGATCTGGAAGTGGCACTGAAGAGACAAAAGGT
Source organism: Halichoerus grypus (assembly GCF_964656455.1). NCBI lineage: Eukaryota > Metazoa > Chordata > Mammalia > Carnivora > Phocidae > Halichoerus > Halichoerus grypus. Next base: position 26,609,727 of record NC_135714.1, read on the forward strand.
CACCACTTTATTTCTAGTGGTACAAAAGTTGTGGAGGAAACATGCTACCATTTGAGAAGACTGGACATAATTTACAGTCCTTAAGGGAGAGTCAGATTTCAGGAAAGAAGAAGGTAAATGACTTTTTTTTTTTTTTTTTTTTTACGTTGATAGTATGTTTTTGTCTCTGGATGATTATTTACAGAGGGTACAAAGGAAGGGTGTTAGGAAATCTAGAAAAGTAATGGTGCAGAAAATCCCTGAGCCCTGTGAAGAGAGGGGGAAGGCAGAGAGAATGGTTGTTTTACTCACAGTGTGCCAAATTACCCTTTACTCAGGCTGGAAGAGCATAGTAACATTAGACATACAAGGGTTTTTTTAAAGATATTGTCTACATTTTATATTTTGTTTTAAAATTCATGGAGGTTTAGTAAAAAGAATTGTCCCAATTAATATATGAACTAACAATAGTGTTCAAATAGTTTCAAGATGAAAAATTAAAATAGATTTTTGGGGCACCTGGGCGGCTCAGTCATTAAGCATCTTCCTTCAGCTCAGGTCATGATCCCAGGGTCCTGGGATCGAGCCCCGCATTGGGCTTCCTGCTCAGCAGGGAGGCCTGTTTCTCCCTTTCCCTCTCCCCCTGCTTCTGTTCCCTCTCTCACTATCTCTCTCTGCCTGCCAAATAAATAAAATTTAAAAATCTTTAAAAAAAATTAAAATAGATTTTAAGGCAAAATTTATTTTAAACACTAAACTTCCAGCCATTAAGCTTACCCAAGGGTAAATAAATATGTAACATTTTTGTGTTATCTTTCCAGATACATACATACATCCACAGTCCCCCCACCCCTGCACACAAACATTCTTTTACCCTTTTAAGAAAATGTTGCAATACTCTACACATTGTTCCACATATTAAAATTTTTTCATTGAAAAAAATTAGAGTATTTTAATGTCTTTTGATGGATAAGTTTTGTCCCATTGCATTATGTCCCATTTTATTAAATTTATCCACTATCATCAATGAACATTTAGGGTTGTTTTATTCCCAGTCTTTTACTATTAATAGCCATTTTAGAATGCGTAACCTGGCATAAGTAAACCTAATCAGGTATTTCTAACAACTCAATTTTCAGAAGTGAAATTTCTGAATCAAAAGGTCAAATTATATGTAATTGTAATTTTGGTAGATATTACAAAATTGCTTTTCATGAAGTTTTACCAATACACATCTGCAAAAAGTGGTATTTTGTTTTCAGATTACTACTTTTATAGCTATAACTTATTTCTCACTTCTAATAGCAATTGGATAGAATCTCTGAAACAGTTAAATGACAATGAATAGTAAATATACTTTTCACTTTGCTGATTTAATGGGAATACTTCTATTTTTACCCCCCATTGAGCCTATACTGGTTCATGAGGTGGAATTTCTTTTTTTTTTTTTTTGTAGTTCTTAAAAATGATAGTTTTATAAGTACACTTTTAGCTTTTCTAAAAATGTAAATATTATTTCATTCTTAAATTAATTTCATGAATTATCTTAATAGATTTCCTAATATTGCACCATCCTTGAATTTTCCATTAAACAAAACCATTCCTTTTTCCAAAAAGATGAGTAAATAAAATATTAAAAATCAAACATTTATTCTAGAATAATGAGATTATCTGAATTTTTTACCTTTTGTGCAATGTTTCATTAAACTATATTTTGCATAGTTTTAGACTTACAAGTATTGGTGCTACATTATATAGTGCTTAGGTATAAATAATATCGTAATTTTATCATAATCATTTTTAAATGGTCTTCTGCATCACTTGATAATTTGGGTTCACTTTTTCAACTTTTTGATTATTATAGTTACCAGCTTTACTTTTTTAAAAATTTATATCTTCAGGTATAATTTTATTGTTAATTTTATGTTCAAACAGTAATATTCACTTTGTTTACCTGTGTCTCCTATAGAAAGCATAGTCACATATTTTACTTTTAATTCAATTGAATTATGACAGCACATTTTTTTTACTCAAATGCATTTATTGATACAATAGATCAGTATTGATTCTCTCATACCATATTTTTTTTTTTTTTGCTTTCTATATACATATTTTAAGTAGCTTTTATTATTTAGGCATTTTTGCTTTGAATGTGGTATGTTTATTTTAGTATTTTTTGCTCTAATAATTAACTATATAATGTTATATTTGATACCCCAAATCTACTTGTTAAAAAGTTTCATTTCTTAATAGGAATGTTTATGTTCCTTCTTCCTCCATATCTTTCAATTTTCTTCTCTAATTATTGTCAATTATATTATTATCTTTAGTGTTTATATATTTTTAAAAAATAATATTTTAGATTATTTATTTTCTTGATCAGCTATAATATCCTTCAGGAGATGAGATATTTTATTCCACCTCCAATTTTCTTTTCCCTTTTCCATTGTAAAAGTTAACATAATATTTTTATTCTAAACAAACATTTGTTTTTGCCTGGGATCTAATCCTAAATGTTACCGACAATTCTCTTTTTCTGTATTTTATTCAAAACTATTTTTTTTTACAATGTGGTGATTTACAGGAAGAGAAAGAAGGCAAAGCAAAAAAAAAAATCTATAATCAACAATTTTTTTTTTTATTACACTGCTGACAAGGGAACCAATTCTGCTAATAATAAAACAAAATAATTTTATATTATAATTACTTTCCATCTGTCAAAGTTTTTGAAGAATTGATAGAAAATCATTTTTAATTTTAATCAATTTTATTTTAAAAAGTAATCATTGCTTAAAAAATATATAATTGTGGGGCACCTGGGTGGCTCAGTAGTTAAGACTCTGCTTTGGCTCAGGTCATGATCCCAGGGTCCCGGGATAGAGCCCCACATTGGGCTCCTTGCTCAGTGGAGAGCCTGCTTCTCCCTCTCCCACTCCCCCTGCTTGTGTTCCCTCTCTCGCTGTGTCTCTCTCTGTCAAATAAATAAATAACATCTTTAAAAAAATTTAAAAAATCTGTACAATCATTAACATAATAATTGAAAGATACTATGTTTGATTTCTATTGTTGCTGTGACAAATCATTGCCAATGTAGGGGCTTAAAATAACACAAATTTATTATTAGATGAGAAGTATGACATGGATCCCACTGGGCTAAAAATCAAGATGTCTGCAGGGTCATATTCTTTTCTGAGGCTCTAGGAGAGTATTTGTTTCCTTGACTTTTATAAAATGTAGTGGTCTTCCTCTTTCTTTGACTCATGGCTCCTTCCTCCATCTTCAAAGCCAACAATCTTGAGTCCTCATAATGACATTTCTGTGATTCTCTTCTATCTCCCTCTTCCATATTTAAGGACTCTTTTGATTATGTGGAACTCACCCACATAATCCAGGATAATCTTCTATTTTAAGATCAGCTGATTAGCAACCTTAATTCCATCTGCAAATTTAATTCCCCACCCCACTCCATCTTGCCATGTAACATAATATATTCACAGCCGCCAGAGATTAAAATGTGGATGTTATTGGAGGGGCGTTTATTCTGCTCACCACAGCTATTCTCCACCATTCATCATCATCAGTTTAGTTGTTTCTTACATTAACTAACAAGTACAGTGGCCAAATACAAATGATTTAACTTTTCTAATTGGTTTTTCCTTATGAAGCAAGTGAATGTTTGATGAACTCTGCCTTCATTTCTTGAGTTTAGTGACTGTGTCTTTTTAAAGCCATTAATTTAAGCATTACATCCAATTTTATATTTGAAAAATTTACCATTGCCAATATCCCACCTCTCAAACAATTAAACGCAATGATTAGGAAAATACAGTTTCTTTTAAGGACTTTACTTGTGGATGAGATAGAAAAGCAGAAAATCTTTGGGAAAGAACTCAGATCTGCTTTATTCTAATAACCTATGTTTTGAAGCTAAGGAAATGATTGGAAATGTTTGCAAAAATGTTCTCACAGAAAATTATGTAGCTCTTAAAAATTAGATTTTTGAGGACTATTCAATGGTATATCATAATCTAAGGTTTCCTGAAAATGAAAGATACTGATCTTTTAATTAATATTTTATTTCTTTTTAGTTTGTTTTAAAATGCTTGCAAAACAGCATAAAAGAGCTCAAATTAAATACAACTAATTAATAAACACAATTTTCTCTTTGGCATATTGTATATAGGATATTCATGTACATTCTTTCTTTAAACTTCTCTGTATTTTCCCATTTTCTACAATGAGATCATAATTAATAAATATACAAAAAGTAACTTTTTAAAATTAGAGGGTTGGGGAAATGTATAATAAAGAAATTGATAGGAAATTAAATTACTGACATAGCCCCATGGATAATTAAGAACACCTAATCCAGAAATAACTAGAGATACTTTTCTTAACATGACATTTTAATCCATCTGTCATTATCCAGAACAATACCTTCAGAACAAGGAATCAGACCCCTCACAGCCTTGAGCCATATCCACACAATTTATTTTGTGACTCCAAATACAGCAAATCTTGACCTCATAAGTGCCTCCAGTTCAATGACCCTTGAAGTTTCTTCCTATTCACCAGTCACTTTATATCTTCATCTTCTTCTCTACAGAGTTTAGGTCCCATGGTCCATCATTTCTGTCACTTTCCTGCCAGTATACTAACTATCCTTGCCCTTTTGAATTTCCAATATGCACCTTTGGCTAAAACCCAATCCCAATCAAGTCAAACAGAAAAACCCCACAGCTCCAGGAAGCTTGAATACCACAAGGGGGAAAAAAAAAAAAAAAATCATGTATCTATTTACGTTAACACCAATATATTTTCAGGGCCATTGGTTCCAGTTGTACCTTACAAATCTGTACAACAATGGAAAAGTGTTTCCCTACAAGACACATCTTCCATTTCATTCATGGAAATAATTGGAAATATTATCCACTTTCTTCAAATTTCCAACTAGGACCCTAGCTATTTTCTCACACATAAGAAATTATGTCACCTCTTACTTCCTGGATACTATAGAAGTCACAATGAAAATAACAACACTTTATTTATTTTTTTAAATTTTATTATGTTATGTTAATCACCATACAGCCTGGTGATGGGTATTAAAGAGGGCACGTCCTGAATGGAGCACTGGGTGTTACACGCAAACAATGAATCATGGAACACAACAACACTTTAAACTGAGGTTTCCTTCATCCATAGATAGATATACTCACATCCAAACACACAAGAATATATATACACATTCTATCTTTCAGAATTTTGTTGGAATTCCTTTTCCTCCCGTGCTCATTTTCTAGTTCTCTTCCAGCTTATGAGTTTATATTTCTTTTATTCCTTTAGTATAATTCTTTGGGGATTTTATAGTTAGAAGTATTTGTGTCTGTTTACTCTCATTTTGAGCTTTAAAGAGAAAGCATCTGAATGTACAAAAGTAGAGAAATCATTATACCACCATGTTCCATCACCCACCATCAATAATGATGCACATTCTATTAATTGTTTCATCCATCTTTTTCGTTCCCCTTTTTGGTTTAGTATTTTAAAGTAATTCCAGGACATAATACCTTCTCATTATCAAATACTCTAATGTGCATCTAATAATAGACAATTTTTCATAATTACAATGCATTATCATATTTAACACAATTAACAAAAATACTTGAATATCATTTAACACAAATTTCCCTAATTGTATTTTCAAATTGGTTGAAAACACAAAGAGTTCTTCAAATCAGAATCTAAACAAAGCACACAAGTTGTATTTGGTTTTATATCTCCTAGATCTCTTTTAATCTAAAATGTTTCTGTCCCCCATTCTCCTTTCTTTACACTGAAGGTTTTTGAAGAAATGAGGCCAGTTTTCCTACAATATCTGGTATTCTGGATTTGGCTGATTAATTCCTGAAGGTAGGGAATTTCTTGTTCCTATATTCCCAATATTTTCTTTAAACTGGAAGTATAATGGCCTGTTTAGATTTGGAATCAATTTAGACAGCAAAAGTATCCCACAGGTAGGCCATGGATTCCACATTACTTTAAAGCATAAGGCACATATCTTTAGTCATCTCATTTTTGTCTGAAAGTGGGTTACCTCTGCTGGGAACACATCTCAGAAATTTTCCAGGTCCTATCCCTAAAATGGCAGAGTTCTATTGGCCTGTACAATATGAATAAAATTTTTCTTTCAGAAATTTATTTTTAAAATTGAAATAATACAGCTTTTTTTCAGACAACTTCTTAGGTTGTTCAGCCTGATAAACTTTTTTTTTTTTTTTTTTTTTTTTTTGGTACTATTTCCATAATAGGAACAGTAAGTTGTACACACACATTGTTTGACATCATTTTCCTTTGAGAAATGAGGTTGATTTTTATCCAGAGGACTTGGCTATTTCTACTTTTAACCTGCTGGCTAAATTTTCAAAACAGATTTCAAAGTAAAAAATGATTTTTTTGTTGTTCAAATGACTTCCTTAAACAAAATTACCTATTTAGGGAGAAACAGATCTTATTACGTACTTATTTATGACAAATAATTTTACATCATTGAGTCCTGAAAAAAACTCACAATATAGACAACAAAATGGCTTTTCTTGTCATTTTTCTTTGTAAGCCTCCTCGAATTCTTAGAAATTGCAGTATTTTACAAAAATAAATGTCTCTGGTAATCAAGATATTCTGTTTCTACTATTAACATCCTCAAAACAAAACAGAAACAGAAACAAAACACTTACCTGTAATCCATAGAATTGGAGCTTTCCTTCACTTTTTTTTTTCCTCTTTGCTCTAGGTTTGAGGTAAAGTTGACCCGAGCTTCCGGTCACTAACAACAACAACAGCAAAAAGATGATGGAGTGTAAGTATAGCTGCTAAGAAACTTGTATATATATTCTATGAGTTAAGAATATGCAACCTTACCCTTCCATTCCAAATGCTCTTTAGAACCACATACTGTCACAAATGAAGATTTTAGAGATTTTCCACCCAAACCTCATCATTACACATATGAGAAAAATGTGGCCAAGAGCAGGTGGGTGGCTTTTCTGAAGGGTTAAATGCTAATTAGAGACACAGCTTAGACTAGAATAAATGTCTCCTAACATCCAATATAGTATTTTCCTAATTACTTACATTCTTTGCTACTTTCATTCCTATGTGCTTTGTAGTTACTAAAACTAAGATGTAGATGATTGAAGCAAATTGCCTTAAACATAAAAAGCAGTCAGTAGTGTTTTGTGAATTAATTTGTTTCAGCTATTTAGTAGATAAAAAAAAAAAAAAACTATATTTAAGTATCCTCCAAAAGAGTGTGTTCCTTTGTTCCATGAAAGTGGTTTCATAGCAAATTCATCTACTTTTTAATTACAACAGCCTTTAGTTACTAGGAAATTATTAATGCAACAACTATAACAATTATTTTTATTTTTTATAAAGTTATGGTATTCATATTAAGTTGCTTTGTGTGTTTGCTTTTAACCATTAAAGTCTATATGGAAATTAGAAAACAGAAATACATAGAAGGATAAAAATATTGCCCACAAACTCAAAAACCTAGAAACAACCAGCACTTTTTTTTTTTTATTTTTAAGATTTTATTTATTTATTTGACAGATACATAGTGAGAGAGGGAACACAAGCAGGGGGAGTGGGAGAGGGAGAAGCAGGCTTCCTGCTGAACAGGAAGCCCAATGCGGCTGGATCCCAGGACCCTGGGATCATGACCTGAGCCGAAGGCAGATGTTTAATGACTGAGCTGCTCAGGCGCCCCAACAACCAACACTTAATAGATAGTAAATATCTATTTGTTAACTTCATATAGAATACCAAATTTTATAACTGATTTTGTAATACTCCATTACAATAGTAAATTCCTCTTCAATATAAATTCTTCCTAAACTTACTTTTAATTGCTACAAAATTTTCACTATATGTAGTGTTTAGAATAAACTTGTTAGTTTGAAATGATTATCTAAATTTCTATCCACATTCATGGGAAAACTGGTATAAAGTGTATGACTATATAAACACTCTTTAAAAGATTTGCTATACTGTTTTCCATAAACCATATGTCAAATTCTACCAATATATGTAGTGTAAGAAAAAAAGGTGAGAATTCCCCTAAACACTAGACAGCATTATCATTTGGGTTTCTTAAATTTCATAAATGACAAATGGCAAATCTAGTATTGTTTAATTTACACTTATTTAATTATCAGTGAGAGTAAACACCAAAATATCCTTTTCCCAATACTTACTTATTTTTTTTTTTAAGATTTTATTTGTTTATTTGACAGAGAGAGACACAGCAAAAGAGGGAACACAAGCAGGGGGAGTGGGAGAGGGAGAAGCAGGCTTCCTGCAGAGCAGAGAGCCCGATGCGGGGCTGAATCCCAGGACCCTGGGATCATGACCTGAGCCGAAGGCAGACGCTTAAGGACTGAGCCACCCAGGCGCCCCGTCCCAATACGTAATTATTGTATAAACTTCTTAAATTAAGAGACTCATTTCAAATGCTTCATATTAATTACTTTGTCTATCCCATCTCTCATTTTATAATATCGAAAAATTTTAATGGGCAAAACAAGAGGGTATTTCAGTATTTTTATGTGTAATACAAACGAAAACATTTTAGAGACAAAATTGTTGCAAAATTCAATTTGAAGATATCAACACATATAAAGTTAACATAAGATGCATATACATATGTTTGCATACCTTGAATAAAAAGAATAGTGCATAACTATCAAAATAAATTCATATGCATTTCAGTCTGATACATCTTCAAAGTTCATGTGAATATTTTCTTAAACAGTATACTAAACTCTTGTTCCCTATACTATAGAATACATATGCATAATAGATACAACATCTATTTAAATTAATTAAAGACTTTTGATATACTAAATGAAGGATGTGATGTCAAAAGGCTAAATTGGACAAATGTGTCCACGGAAACGTTTTTAATTCATATCTGTAAGGGAAGAGTGGATTTCAGAGATACGAAGTGAAAGATAATTGCTAGGCTTCCAAGTCAAACTTCAAAGCCCAGCAGGAATCATGAAGGGGTGGAAAAGAGAACCATATGACTCAATTCAGCTGTCAACAAAGAATAATGTGGCAGACGACGTTCTCTGAAAGGCGACTCGGGTGAGGTCTGATGTGCACAAGATTTACTGGAGATCAACTCAGGTACAACAGAGGGGAAGGAACAGGGTTGGGCATCATAGGCAGTCAGGCTGTGGAGCAAACCCATGATAGCCTCAGCCGACCCCCAAAGAGCTGTGGACCTGCAACAATATCTTGTGTTTGCCCACAATAAAATAAAATGGCCTTTACACCCCTGCTTTAATGGGTCCACCCTCTGAAGGGTAGGTTCTCTGGCATACTGGTTCTCTGCAGCTGAAGGCATTCCCGGGAGTAGCTGACAGCTGAAAGTTCTCGACCAGGCAGCGTTCTCCGCCACTCTGAAAACAAGTGCGGCCCCCAAAACAGGCATGTAGACAGCATAGTTCCATTTCATCATAAAGACTCCTCGATGATATGAGAGGAACGAAATCATATCCAAAAGAGGGGAAAATGGTGGAAAATCCGTTGTTACGGAGACATTGGTTCAAATTTTCCAATTTAATTCCAAAAATGACCTCTTAGATTACAGAGATTGAAACAAACCTGGGCCACTTTATCAGTTACTCTGTTTTTTTTCCAACTCTTTTACCTGAAGTTACAAAGTTGCTATTGTTATATAACATCCATAGTTAGTATACATTGTATCAAAGAAGTAAAACACAGCTTGGTGTGGATGGCCGCTTGCCTGCTGTACAATGTTCACTTTTGAAACTAGAGGAAAAAAAAATTACAAATTCCAACAGACATAATGAAATGATACAGATCTTGAGGCAAACTTCTTGCTTGGCAACAGAAGGTCAAATTGCACTGTGCTTTTATTTCGGCTCTCTTGTGTATGTTGGTACAGAAAAATTGTTTATATTGGATAAAGTATATTGTGAACACATGATTTTAAGTTTTGATATTCAATAATCAAGTTATATAGTTTTATAAATGTCTGTGAGAAAAATTCAGAAATTTAGAAAAAATAGTAACAGAATTGACAATTATAAAAAGGAAAAAGATATTTTAGAATCTTAACTCCCCACAAAAACAAGCTCAATTACCAGTTACAGTTTTAGAAACAATCATTTCTAGAATGCATTGCAAGAGGAAGACAAATTTAACCACGGAAGTGGGAAGTATGGTTACTTATTTTTATATGTTCAATATTAAAGTTTAGGAAAGATAATTAATAAATAAAAAATCTGTTTCAATTATGTAAAATAGCAGTTTTTATTTGTTTTATTTACTTGATCTCTTGTTTTAGATTTACCATACTTTTCTATTGGTTGAAAAATGTTTATTTAAAATACTTTTAAATACATTTTCAATATATTTAGTTCTCATTTCACTACACTTTAAGGGATGGAGCTTAACTCCCTCTACTTATAAAGTAAGCTCAAAATAGTGACTTTGTAACACATAGGATATGAAAACAGTGATTCTTTACATTTGATAAACCTAGACACCACCACCGTATAGGAATAACATTTAACATCATCAGTAATGTCATGTAAGTGTCTTGTACCTCTGTCACGATGTGATGAAATAGGTACATTACTTCTGTGGTATTCTTTCCCCAAATACATTACCTCAGTATAATCATGGAAAAATATCAGACAAACCTAAACTGAGTGACATTCTGCAAAATATTTGACCCCCATTCTTCAAACCTTTTAAGGTCATGAAAGACAAGATAAGGCAGAAAAATGACCGCAGACTGGAGGAGACTAAAAGGACATGACAATAAATGCAATATGGTACCTGGATTGGATACTGGAATGTATGAGCTCTGCCAGCTTTTTCCACAGTGGAAGCCATTTTTAAGCACACAGCCTTGGGAGAGCAATGTTGAGCCCCTCTGGATGATACACCTGACTGAATCCAGGTAAGACCTCTATATAAACTTTAAAGATTCTGGTGGGCTGTGGAGAGTTCTATTCCTTGCTGCAGGCCCAGATAAGCCTCATATCTAAGTTCCCTTGTTTATTAAACCAGCCACCGGCCAACTGGGAGTGGCCTGCTTCTTTCTATGGCCTCTCCTTGGCCTCTGTATTTAGGGATCCATTTACAAACCAACACTACCCATGCTATGTACTTATCATTTGCTGGGTGGAGGTGGGGTAAAGGTCATCCAGGAACTTTCTGTACTATTTTTGCTGCACTTCTATAAATCTAAAATCATTTAAAAATAAGAATGTAAAAATATATACATTTTACAAATGTTTCCAATACATTTTACAACTCGTTTTTAAAGTTAACAGTAGAGGGGCGCCTGGGTGGCTCAGTCGTTAAGTGTCTGCCTTCGGCTCAGGTCATGGTCCCAGGGTCCTGGGATCGAGCCCTGCATCGGGCTCCCTGCTCAGCGGGAAGACTGCTTCTCCCTCTCCCACTCCCCCTGCTTGTGTTCCCTCTCTCGCTGTGTCTCTCTCTGGCAAATAAATAAATAAAATTAAAAAAAAAAAAATAAAGTTAACAGTAGAATACTCAAATTCAAAGATGTGGCCTATCATAAAAGCACCCTTAGTTCTTGTGCCTTGGGACTGTTCTATCATTTTAAGACTTTAATAAATGAAACCTGCCCCCCCCCCATTCTCTCTCTCTCTCTCAACCTTTCTCTCTTTTTCTCGTTCTCTCTCTCTCTCACACACACACACATTTACCTTGAGATCTATGGTGTTTCTGTCTCACCTAAAAAATTGTATCTATAGTAATAATTTGGACATTTTTGTAGAAAATAAGAATTTTGAAGTATGTTTTAATGACTTTCAATTTAAACAGTTTTCATAAGAAGAAATTTCCCTCCACATTCATATTCATTTTTCCTTCCAAAGTTTTAACTGGGGACATGGCTATTCAACTAAAGTATGCATTTGCCAGCTTCTGATTCAGGTAGGCATGACTAAAGTATAGACAATGTCAATTTCATTACTTTTAAGGAAGGAGACAAGCCTGCATGTTCTGGACTTTTCTTTCATTCACCGGAAGGAATGATGAGATTATGACTAGGCTAAAGAAGCCACCCTAGACTATGAGAACGCTGCCAGGTGTGGATGGTATGACAACTGATGGACAATCCCTGGATGACTAACTTCCTTTCCACCCTTATGTGGAAAAATGAAGTACTATCTTTTTTGTCACTGTAATTTGTGTTATCTCTTTAAATAAGTCTAAGATTATCCTTGTTAATAGTGTCATTTACTAACTAACATAGAAAGTTGAAACAAGTATGTTTTCCACAAATTAAAAGGTACTGAGTTGTATAAGTCAATGTTATATTGAAACATGTTTATACATTTATTTAAATGTCTACACATGACCATCAAATCAGTTGCAGTTATTTTCTCAGTGATGAATCCTGCTTAAATTAAAATCTTTCTTTTTATAGTTCATAATATTGGAGTGAAAAGGTAGAGGGAGACTTCAGTATCCTTGATATTTGGATAATTTAACTCAATTTCATCACTCTTTTTTAAATAATATGGAGTGTGAAAATATGGTTGTGTATTTTTACTGTAATAAAATGTCTTAAAATGTTAATCCTTAATTTTTTAATATATTTATATGCTTTAATCCTTTAGACATCACAGAAATGTGAAGTATAATGTTATATTTATTTAATTATGCCCATGAGATAAATTAGATTTAGGTATAGATAACTCCAGACATGTCAGCAGGATAATATTAAATAGACTGAATTAGCATTAAAATGTTTTGCTGAAGTGGGGCACCTGGGTGGCTCAGTCAGTTAAGCATCTGAATCTTTGTTTTCAGCTCAATCTCAGGGTCGGAGTCTGCTTCAGCTTCTCTCTCCCTCTCCCTCTGCCCCTCCTCCCATTTGCACTCTCTTTCACTCTCTCTCAAATAAATAAATAAAATCTTAATTTTTTTTTTTCTGAAGCTACATGAAACTAAAAGAAAATATAATCATCTTCTCATCTAATAACGCATGTTTAACTACCAAATGTGGATGTTATATAAATATAACTTAGAACCTGATTAATCACTTTTGGATAAAAGGAAATATTAAAAACATAGCTTCACTAATTATTCGGGTGTAATAAATATTTATACTTTTTTTTTTATTTTGTGGTGAAATGTTTTCGAGTTTGATTACTGAACATTACCTTTTGTTTTTTCTGTTTTCCTTATTTAAAACATTTTCCTTTGCAGCTATGTAATTGCTGTCACTAATTGTGAAATATGAGGCAGCTATATTTAAGTATTGGGTATTGCAGTAAGCTTTCAACTAAACCTCACCTTTTAAAATTTTCTTTGTCAGGCTGAGTCTTTTAAAACCCACAAAATAAACTAAATAACATGTTCTAATAATAAACATTATTGTGCTCAAAACTAAGCTATCTGTGGGATTACTTATTGAATTTTAGTAATGATATTTTGCTGAATTTGAGGGACATCCTAAGATAATTTGGGGTTGGTAGAACAGTTGTCTTCAAGCAGTAAACAATATGTCTGGAGGAAGATGAAAACTTTACAAGTGCTAGATGGAAATGGGTAAGTTTAAAGAATCAAAATCCAGATCCTCAGTCTCCTCATGTACTCTTTGCTAAAAGATGCACTCTCTGCAATGCAGATGATACCCAGGAGTCATTCTGGTTCTCAGGTCCTATTTTTCCCTTCATGGAAATTAATGAAAGAAAAGAGAAAAATGAGGGAGAGGAGGAAATGATAAATAATACGAGACTCTTATGCATTCCAAACCTTATGAAGGCAAATATATCCCTAGAATGTTCTTTAGGACAATTCAAATTCTCCATGTAAGCAATCATCTTAATTCCATTCATGCAACAGGGTGTTTTTCCCACTTTCATGCCTGACACTGTTGAAGGCTGTACTTGACATTAGAGACTGGCATTTACCATTTGCAGATGCTTTCTGAATTTGGTAAGTTCTAGAGTGAGGTAGGAGTGATACAACACCCCTTTAAAAAAAGAAAAGCTATTTATTTGAGAGAGAGAGCACATGCATGTGCAAGGAAGAGCAGAGGTAGGGGGCAGAGGGACAAGCAGACTCCCCACTGAGTATGGAACCAGTCACCCTGAAATCATGACCTGAGCTGAAGTCAGACCCTTAACCAACTGAGCCCCCCAGGCACCCCATGATAAAACGTCTTGTGTAATGACCTCACTTTCTCATCTCATAACAATTGTAAAAAGTTCATTGCTTCGGAGTGAGAATCTGTTGAAATTTAAATGAAGGAAATGGTGAAAATTAATGGACTTGGCACTTAATCCCCTCTGGGCAATAGCTATTAGTAAAGCTCTGTGCCTTTTCTATCCATCTATGTGGTAGATAAAAAGCCTTATCCAGTTTAAAACTCAATTCCAAAATTTTAACATTTTATGTTTAAGAATTGTTCATCAAAATGCGTAACTTTTTATTTTTTTTTAAACAAGCATGTACTAGTACTTTTACTGATTAAAATTGAGAATATATTTTTAACCATTATAGCCTTATGATTACAAGAATATTTTTAATATGTTTATATTATCTTATCTTTGTATGGAGAGTATGATATGGAATTCAACACTTTCATGCATGGACTATTACATTAGGTTGAAAACTTGTGGGGAAAGTGGAATGGAAATATAATGCTACAGAAATGACTACTGCAAATCTTTAAAATTATGAAAAATTTTGGTGGTCTACTTTTATTTATTTATTTTTTTTATTTTTTAAAGATTTTATTTATTTATTTGACAGAGAGATTGACAGTGAGAGAGGGAACACAAGCAGGGGGAGTGGGAGAGGGAGAAGCAGGCTTCCTGCTGAGCAGGGAGCCCGATGCGGGGCTCAATCCCAGGACCCTGGGATCATGACCTGAGCCGAAGGCAGACGCTTAACCAACTGAGCCACCCAGGCGCCCGTACTTTTAAAAATTTAAAGGTTCACAAAAAGTTTAGAGTATTTAAAGTTGTTTTAGGGTGACACAAATAAAAAAAAATGAAAATACTATGCTAATGCATCAATGCAACACATAACCCCAAAAAAGTTTGGAGAGGGTATAAGATGGCTATATTATATTATTATTTTCTTAAAATTTTGTCTTAGTTTAAATATTAAGGCAGGGTGCCTAGGTGGCTTAGTTAAGGGTCTGCCTTTGGCTCAGGTCATGATCCTGAGGTCCTGAGATGGAGCTGCATAGGGTTTCCTGCTCAGCAGGAGGTCTGCTTCTCCTTCTTCCTCTGCCCCTCCCCCCTGCCCCTGCACTCTCTCAAAATAAATAAATAAAATCTTTAATTTTTTTTTTTAAATTAGGATAAATAAATATTAAGGCAGATTTTAAAGCCATATATTTTATGTCCATAAAGGTGATCAGGGTATGAATTTGGGATAGGTAGCTCATTTTTGACAATCCTGAAAAATCTGCAATTTATTTAAAAATTGTCAAAAATGTAGAGCAGGAAAATTTGGTTGAATACTAATTAGAAATGTTAAAAGTCATCACAATACAAAGAGTATGAGTTGTTTTCTAAGATTATCTGTTGCTTTATTTGTATGTATCCCAAAAACAACACCCAGTCATTACAGGGGGAAAAAAAAAGAAAAGAAAGAAAAGAAAAGAAAGAAAAGAAAAGAAAAGAAAAGAAAAGAAAAGAAAAGAAAAGAAAAGAAAAGAAAAGAAAAGAAAAGAAATAGAAAGCAAAAGGTCATGGACATCTGTTACTCTACCCAAGAGATGGAAATCCTTCTGAGTAGGATTGTCTAGATAAACAGCATAGTTGAATAGTTATAAGCGCAAGTTTTTCATTTAAAATCTTAGCCCTTATTAAAAAATAGCTGTATTCTTAATTCCTCATTTTCTGACCTATAAAATAGTACTTACCTCACACTGTTGTAGAATTAATACTTATCAAATACTTCTCTTCTAAATAATGCAAAGTATTAATAATCAGGTGAATATGAAAAGTAAAACATAATGTAGAACCCCAAATTTCTGTATGTAAAGCAAAAATGATTTGATTGATTTAAGGTTACATTCCCCCAATTTGAGGCTAGAGTCCCTAAAACTAATGTGTGAAAAACTGTAGGAATATTTTTTAAGCAGTTTCAATTTAAGCAGATTGTAACCATAACAGCTGCTGTACTCAAGTCACAATAAATTGCAAATAAATTGAAAAAAAAAGTTCAAAGAAAGGCTATATCTGGAAAGACAATATTTTAAGCCATGCATCTAAAAAGTGTTTCTATTTAAATGCTTCTGTCTAATTGAAACTGAACCTAATACTTAATCTGAACTAATATCAATCTAGAATGGTAGTTAGTTGGTTGAATGTTATGCATGCTCAGTGTTAGAGAAAAGTTTTCATCCAGATAGAAGGAATGGCTGCTAATGAGTCAAATGTGTGGACTATGCCGGATAGCTTTAAGTGCATAAACCCTTCTACCTAAACTCTCTGCCCCAGGAGGATATGTCTGGGCTACTCTCAGTAGACACCCTGGCCAGCAGAATGAAGGAGGAGGGTAATCAAGGCATTTGATTCTCCTGCCCTCTTTTAGAATTACTTTTGGTTGGGTTACTGCCCTAAGGTCAGAATTCGTCTGAAGTCAGTCCTACTAAAATTTCTCCAAACTTTTTCAGTAACTTCTCTCTATACTTCATCTTTCATGAAGAGACTAAGGGTAGTAACAGATCCAATGTACTAGTGATTTCCTTAAACCCTGACAACACTTTAGAAATAGGCCCTACATTAAACCCTCTCTTCAAGTTATGGTTATTAAGTGTCATTCTTTCTTCCTGGGATCCTAGCTGATTTAGTATCTTTATTCCATGCTCTTACATCTGCCAGTTCTTCTGGTCATTTATTTGTTTAATGCCTACCCATTCTTAGTAGTAGTTTTAGACTCTTAAAAATGTTAAAATGTCTTTCCTGACCCTTGTGTGGTGAGATCATGGCCCTTATTAAGCAAACTTTGAATACCTTATGCTTCTTGTTCTTGACAATTAACACAATTACAACTAAATAATTAATTATGTAATTTGTTCTTTGTTATCTTCACTTTGTTCTAGAATTAAGTTACACTATGAGACAAAATAACTTTGCTGTGTTTACTACACCTTGCACATTGTCCTGTCAGAGAATACACTAAATAATTAGGCCTTGAGAGAATGAATGATTTATTGAATTAGTGGATGGATGGATGAATGAAGAGTAGATTAATAAATCTTCTTGTATTCGATTAAATTTAAATTAATATTTCTTAGAGAAATATGGCTGATACTTGGGGGAAAATGGAATGACTTCTGATCAGTAGTCAATGTACTCATTCATTTTGCAAATCTATGCACCCTATGTTAGGTAATCTTTCAAAAAGGTAGGTCATGTAAATTCCTCCTATGCTTGAAACTCTTAAAAGACCTTCTATATGTTTATGAAGAAATGCCTTCACTAGTGTATACAGGTTATTTCATGATCTGGTCTCTGGTTACCTGTCTGAAGGTGTTTTGTTCTTCCCCTCGTGATCTACCCCCCAGTCTACTGAAATTACTACTCTTCTTTCCTATGTACATTGTTCTATCTCTTCTCAAAGCTTTTGAAATTGCTATTTATGCTAACTAGAAAGTTATTTCTCTCAAAACTTTATATAGCTTACTTCACATTGTAGTTTGTATTCTCTGGGAAGCAGGCTTGGAGGCAGAATAAATAATATGCAGGTTCAGCACTTGTGGAACAGAAAGGAAGACACAAAATTGGGCAGAGAGAGAGGTTGAGACTATCACAGTCTCAACAAATGCTTCATCTAACCTCATGGAGAGTTCAGAAACAGGAAGGGTCATTGAACAATCCCCCATGTTGGCCAGTCTTTGGATGCCCCCTTTGAAGGGTATGTGACCTTGGGTGAGACCACTCACTTCAGTTGAGTTACATCCAAAGAGACACAGGTGCCAGTGCTCCCAGGATCTGGCAAAATAAGTCCATCAGTCCTAAAGGGAGATCCAGGAGACACAGCCCAGCACCCACTACCCTCCATCACATCATAGTGTCTGCTCAAATG
This sequence comes from Halichoerus grypus, assembly GCF_964656455.1. Lineage (NCBI taxonomy): Eukaryota > Metazoa > Chordata > Mammalia > Carnivora > Phocidae > Halichoerus > Halichoerus grypus. The sequence goes on from NC_135714.1 coordinate 26,627,832, forward strand.
CTTCCTTTCAGAAAAGTACACCATTACCACAGTGGGTTTTATTTTATCTTACCTTGAGTTTTATTATAGCACTTATCACTACCAGACTGTCTAAAATGTATTTTTTTTTAATTTTTGCATTATATGTTTCTCCCTTATAATGTAATCCCCCAGGGGTTGACACTTTGTCTATAATATTTATTGCATTAGTTGCATTGCCAAAATTGTGCCTACTGAAAATATAACCAACCAGGTCTTTGTTTTGTTTTGTTTTTTAAGTACTAAAATAATGGTTTCGTTATTTGCATCATTCTTGCAAACATACACACTGAAGTATACTTTTTTAAAACCTATTTAATTAGTTATTTGAGACAAAACAGTCTGATTATTTTACTAACATAATTTTTTCATAAGTCTATCTGTTTTAAAATATCACATCAATTAACTATTAGTATTCCAGTATATAGTCAAAAATAATTACATAATATTCCTAAGCATTTTCCCTTCACATGCTGAATTATGTTTCTAATATGTTCTGAACCTTGTAAAAAGAAAACCATATGGATATTATAACAAGTATTTTTCATTATTTAGAAATCTTAGAAATATAATTCAATATATACCACCTTCAAAAAAAACAACCAGGGAAAAGTTGAAAATAGAGCAGAAGATTAATTGGTTACATACAGTTATTAAGGACATTCTTATTAGCAATTTCAGAAATATCAAAAATAATAACACTAGCTTGTTTATTAGAACAAGCAATAGCATGATTCAGGAGTTAATTTTTTTAATGTTTTTGGGGGATTTGTCAGTTTGCAAACAATGAATGATTGTGTACATGTGAAAGTATGGTAGGTGGACAAAGATGGGGTAAGAAATCAGAGAATTAAGGGCTAAATTCTAGGAAATTAAATTGTTATCTAAATTTGAAACACTCATTACTTGTTCTTGACTCTTTTTTTTTTATTCCACAAGTAGCTTTTTCACCACAGTTATGAAATTAATAAAAATAAAATGTATTTATTAAATTCAAAAATGCCAATTGTCTGGGTATTTGCTTATAATGTCTTTCTTTTCACAATTCCAAAGTATGGTGTCAGAAAAGAACAAGCATTAAAATAGAGCCAATTATTTCACATAAAATGTAAGGTGATATTTCTCTTTTAACAACCTATAGAACTTACATTTACAAGAAAAGCTTATATGACTTGTTTGACAGCATGTTAAATATGATATACACAATGCTAAGAACTAGTTTTTCAGACATTCAATAATAAAATAATTTCCAATAAATTTTGACTTTATAAAGACCAAACAAATGGTTACTTGATTGAGGTTTTTATTTTAAACCAGTGATTGTCTTAATATGCAGCAGCCTTAGCAAACTTGTTTCTGTACAGAGTGACATTGTAAATATTTGGGAGTTTACAGGCTGTGCAAAAACCAAGCATAAAAGCAACCACAACCATTACAGAAACAAAAGACTTGGCTGGGCTCCAATAATCTTTATTTACAAAAACAGGCAGAGACAAACCTTGACCTAATATCATTCTCCAATAAAAGGAGTGGAAGGTTTTCAGAGAAATGACTGATCTTAAGACCAGGTAGAAAATCTATAAAAGGAGCCTAGCGCATTATGCTACACTCGAAACTAAAGAACTGGTAAACACACACACACACACACACACACACACAAATGGGAATATGTCAAGAAACTAAGGAACCAACTAAAGAGCACCCCATAGGCAAAGCTGATAAAATTTGAGCAACAAAATAAAGTGGCATTAGATGATACTTCACAATATAAAATAAATATTCATAAGCTTATATTACTATAAAAATGCTTGACTCAGTAAATAAATGATGGGGAAAAACAAATCCCCCATAAAGAATCCTAAAAATTCGGGGCACCTGGGTGGCTCAGTCGTTGGGCATCTGCCTTCAGCTCAGGTCACAATCCCAGGGTCCTGGGATGGAGCCCCACATCGGGCTCCCTGCTCTGTGGGAAGCCTGCTTCTCCCTCTCCCACTCCCCCTGCTTGTGTTCCCTCTTTTGCTGTGTTTCTCTCTGTCAAATAAATAAAATCTTAAAAAAAAAAAAAAAAAAAAGAATCCTAAAAATTTATGTAGATACTGTAACCTCAAGGAGGCAGAGAGTTTAACTCCCTAACACTTAGTATGGACTGCAAATAGTGACCTTGTTCCATTCCTTCTTGTTTTTCTCAAGTAGGAGCTAAGATACAGGTCGTATCTAAAGAGAATTATCAGTCATTTATCTATTCAAATGCCCCATTTTATTTTTTAGAATATATGTATTGACTTTTTACACCCTTCTTAAAAAATAAAACCACTGTAATATAATTAATGGACTGTGAATATTATGGTATTTTTATTTTTCTCAAATCAAAATTAATTGCTACTATTACTAAATCTACATATATTCCCTAATGTTGGTTTTTAAATTTACATATTTATTTTTGGTGCCAGTCAGAGGTTTTGGTTTAAAAAATGATAAAATCACACTAAAAAATGATAAAATCACACTAAAAAAATGATAAAATCACACAGGCCATTTCCTTATATCATCTTACTTTCCACGTTTATTTTTTAATGGGATCATAAATTGTATTATAAAATTATCTAAGCACAATATATTTGCATATTGTTAAAAGATATGTTGGAATCCATATTATCAACTTTATCTTACAGCACTTTATATTTTATTATAATTAGAATGCACTTATACACTATTTACATTTTTTTTCAATTTTGCAATTTGAAACATATATTTTGAATTTAATTGTATATTGTAGGCCATATTAATGCTTTTTTCTGAAGCCATCATAATTCCAGGTATTTTGACATAATTTTGTGATGTATATTTGGATTTATGTAATGACCTTTTGAATGTTACAGTCTTTGTTTAATTCCATAATCTGAGATTATATCTTCCAATTTAAGGCTATTGAATAATAAGCATAATTGAAAGATTCATTTGTTAATGAAATATCTTAGCAGTGTCAAATCTAATTTTTGTATTAATATTTTGATTAATATTTTAGTATCTTTTCTTAAAATCTATTTGTTTAGCTTTAAATGTCAAATAAATTTCTTTCCAAAAGTGCTTTCACAGGAAGTAACAATTAAAACGAAGTTAATATTAAAATTATGTATGTCTTTTTATGATCATTCAAAATATATCACATTAAAAATTTTAAGCTCCTTAACTTGTACAAGAATAGCACTACTTATCTATGTGAATGTGTTTATTTTATATACTTTACTACTCACTATGTGAATACACATACATTCACCATGTGAATGTGTTTATTTTATATGCTTTACAATTAAATATAACTTCCATTGTATTTAGTAAGCTTTTAGACATATTGAAATTTAAGTTCAAATATTTAAGATTAATATCCTTTTGTTCCATATAGTTATCAGTCTAGTGCACTGCTGTAAAAAAAGATGTAGTAAACAATTTAGAAAAATCTAATATATCTTCCAAGAAGTTATGAATAATGGGTTTATTGAAATTAAAATTAGCAGTGACACTCTTAAGCTTTTTATATATCTATCTTGATGTAGAACTTCTCCAATATTACCTATAAAGGCTGTGATAGAATTCCAGAAATCAGCATTGTAATCATATTAAGGCAATTATAAATAATATCCTTCATAACAAAACAATTGGAAAGAGATATACAAAGAGAATGGATAATACTACATATATTTAGAAGGTTAAATTGCATTAGATTTTGAGGGACACTTAGCAGCAAGAGAAGACAAGAGTAAGAACTGCGGGCATATCTTTGGGTTCCTAAAAAGCAAAATAATTTTCTTACACCATGTAAAATCAGCTCAAATTATAAATGTTTTCTAAACAAGGCTCTAGACCAATTGAATGTCAAAATTACAAATTAAATTAAAGTTAAAAAATGTTCGATTATAGAGTTACGTTAAGTTCTACCCAAGAATTAAGGTCAATTGTGTTAACAATGATAATGTCACTGTGGTACTGTAAACAAATAACGAAGAGGGAGCATTGTATGTTAGAAATGCTTGCAGAGATGAGTGTGTGAGATGATATAATAGCTTGGACTTTAAAAAAAATCATGCAACAAAAAAGGGAAAAAAAGGGAAAAAAAACAAGTAAAAAGGAATTTGCTGAAATTTATATTCCCAAGAGCTAGTCTCTTAGATGGAGATTAGTATTTGTAATGTTTATTGTGTGCACTCTTGGGATCAGCAAATGCCCAGATAATAAAAGCATCTTATACTTTGAGACCATGGAAAAGTAATTGCATACTACCATTTTCTTTTTTGTCTAAAACATCAAAATGAATTTGTTTTATTTCTTTATTTTAAGTATTTGGTATTGAGTGTTGAATGCCTTGAAATATAAAAATGAATTCAGAAAAACTTACATGGGCTGTCTGTAAACTCTTCAGATTATTCAGAATCTACTTTTTAAATAATTTTTTATTGCTAAGCACTATTAATACCTTAATTAACTTGTTAATACTCATATGGCCATTTCTGTCATTATTTGCAATTTGAAAATGATTAGATCTTAAACAGTTTGCTAGGTTTAATGATTTCTTACTTGGTCTATTATTTTCAGTCATGAACCAAACTCATTCCTGACCCTTACTTAAGAAATGGTCCATCAACATAACTCAATCACCACCACTTCAGAGTGAACTAAAAATGTAGGATAGACCTCGGTACCATGTCATAATTTTTAAATGAGGAAATTCTATACTTTAAAAAAGAAGAAGGAGGAGAAGGAGGAGAAATAAAACAAGGGGGGAGGGATAAAAAATGTTGAAAAGAGAAGAGGAAAGGAGGAGAAAATGTAGAAGACACTTTGATGAAGGAGTCACAGTGTTAATATCGCAGTATTGTTTTTGTATGAGGCTTCTGGCTCTCAGCTGACATTTAGGCATGCTTAGGTTCATAGAACCACCAAACCCAGATGTGTATATCTATAGAGATACATATATACATTTCTATATACCTGACTTGATTTCAATGAGGAAAGAGATGTATGTAAAGGACAGCGGGAAGGAAGGCATGTAGCATTTATCACCAGCTCCATGAAGGTTATCTGTGGGAATACTGGTTCACTGAAATAATGTAGCAGGCATCAGAGTCAACAAAAGTTGGGTATAAAACATAATGTGATTTTATTTTTACCTACATGCTAATGAAGCTTAAAGTAAATTAGTTTTCATATATTCTCAAGATATGATAGCATGTTGAATCATTTTACTATGTTTATTAAAGAAAGGAATATAATTAACTTGCCCTTAAATCTTGGGCTTTTCGTATTTTCATATTTTGCATCTAAAGATATTTCCAAGTAAGAGAGCATTCTTAACATGTGCCCACATAGGATGTAGTCTTGACAGTTATTTAAGTAAGATACCAAAAATTTATTTCAAACATGTCATTAAAATTTCAATATAAAGAATGTCATCAACAATCGTAAAATATGAATATTATTTACAGAATTTTACACTGTTTTTTGGTACAAAAAGTACTTTTCCTTGATGTTAAATTATATTTTTTCATCCAGTATGCAGAAATTAATGATGTTATTATAAATGGTTTATATACATTTAAGTTCCATTTACTTTGTTTCTCTTGTCCTAAATTGAGTTGACCTTTTATTATATTTCCAAGAACCTTAATTTTGTCTTTTTTTCTATTACTGGCTATTTTTTCTATAACTGGATAAACCATGTTATCCACTCTGTAATAAAACTATTTTCAAGATGTTTTAAGTACTGTGAACATTATTTGGGTAACTATCTAAGCATATACTTTTCTCTCAACAAAGGAAGCACAGAGATAATTTTAAAAGATAATTTAAAAAATTGATATGTACTTATTTTTGATTTATGAAAACAAATAGAACCAATATACAATTTATATTAACAATAATATAGAGGGATTTACAATGTTTCATATACTAAAAGAAGTGTATATAAAGTTTAATTCCTGTAGTTTAACAACTGCTGAATTTCCAAATGTTCTTTTTCAAAGAGCATATTGTTTTGTTCAAGTAATTGTGACTTTTATTTCTCTACCACATTTGTAAAACTCCACACATATATATATACATATACATATCTTTTTCATTAATTAAATACAGCATTTTCATACAACAGGTTCATACAAAAAACATTTATGAACTCTAATTCAAGAATTAAGCGTGTAGTCTGCTATTTTAATGACATGATCGAAACAGAAATCTTGAATAGTAAGACCTAATAACGGGAAATAAAATAAATGTTTTTGGAATTGGGAGTCATAGTAATGAGGTTTAAATTCAGTCCTGGTCAAGCCACTTACCAGATGTGTGGCCTTAAACAAGTTCTTTATTCTATCAGCACATTAGTTTACTTATCTGCCAGATGGGTTAATAATATTTAGCTCAGAATGTAGTTGTAGTATTAGATCATAAAATAAAGCACTTAGAAAAATGACTAAACCTTTGTATTGATAAAAAATACTATTTCTTAACAATTTACTACAGTTAATATTATTTGACTAATATGGAATCCAGAAATACAGAGGACCCAAACTCAAATCCAGTATCGATTATGCCCTATAGCCACCTGTTATTCTTGCATTTAATCAGTCAGCAATGTTTATTGAGAAACATCTGTGTGATGAACTCTGGGTCAGTTGTTGAAATATAAGAACAGAAAGAAGCACACATCCTTGGTATACCTACAGCCTGACTAGTTAACTCCCCATGACTGCAGTTTTTTTTTACGTAAAACAAGCAGTTTCATAAGCCTACGGGTTCATCAGTTCAAAGGTTCAGGTTTCCAGCCAATAACAATAATGAGTAAAGCTGCGCATGTGCAGACTTGGGAAAACCAATCACAATAGTGAGTAAAGCTGCGCATGTGCGAATTTAGGAAAACCCGGACAAAGTGCAGGGCACAGGCCTATTCCAAACAGGGTGCATGAAGTTGGCACATGAAGGGCGGAAAGGAAGGGTTGATGGATGAAAATCTTATCAGACACTTGGCTCTATCTGCTACTTGTATATTCTTGGGCAAGTTAGTTCTCTTTGATCTTCAGGAGATAAAGATTATCCGAACCTGATATAATCGCGGTAAAGATTAAAAGAAACAATATCTATAATGGTTTTGGCATCAGGCTGTGAAAAATAGAAGTACTCTGGAAGTGATAGTTATGAGGAGGAAGGGACATGGATCCGGCAGTGCCATAGTTTCATATTATCCAGGACAATTCATTAGGATAACAGTTTCTCTATAAAATGTCCTCATTTTTGGGCGCCTGGGTGGCTCAGTTGGTTAGGCGACTGCCTTCGGCTCAGGTCATGATCCTGGAGTCCCTGGATCGAGTCCCACATCGGGCTCCCTGCTCGGCAGGGAGTCTGCTTCTCCCTCTGACCCTCCCCCCCTCTCATGTGCTCTCTCTCATTCTCTCTCTCTCAAATAAATAAATAAAATCTTTAAAAAAAAAAAAATGTCCTCATTTTTAACATTGATCACGAACACTGAATGTGAAAAAAAAAAAAAAAAAATGTTTGCTATGACCGGTTCTCCGCCAGTTAGTGACCTGCTCATTAGGTAACTGTAATGGCCTTTCAGTTCAAACACTCTGTCTTCATATGGTATTCAGCTGGAGTGAAAACAAAAATGCATTTATCAATAAATCATTGTGGAACGGAATCAAGTTGCTTAGGAAACTCAATGAAAAGAACCCCACCTCCTTTGAAAGAATAACAAAATCACATGCTGACTTTCTTCAAATGACCTACATATTTATTCAAATACCTCCGTTCAGTTTTTTACGGTGGATTGAAAATAGGAGACAGTATACGTGTGTACAACTGTCCCTGATAGCGGTCCTAGGTCATTCAAGTACTGCTCTCAATTTTGACAATTCCGTGGCATTTTCTTACAAGTTTAGCCTAGATCCAGTGACCCTAATTCACCCAATCATTCTGTAAGAAACAAACATTGCTTGATAAATATTTTCCATTGTCCGAAATTAATGATTTATATACTGCTTACTACTTTGTCTCATCTAAAAAAGTAAATATTATTTCTTCATTTTGATAATATTTCTGTACATGAATATTCTTTATTTCTTTCTGTGCCTGAATATTCTTTAAACAGATTTTGCATTATACCATAAATTTAGTCTAGTCCAGAATGTAGTATAACATATAAAAGGCATACTTTATAGTATAGAAAAATCATACTGAAACATCTTCCCTCATTAAAAAAAAATTCAGTTTGAATAACAGTACTGCTAAACGAAAATAGATTGATATTTAAATCCATTTAGAGCCAGTGTTTTTCCTGTGTTTATTCCAATTGCATCCATGAAAGAAGATTATCAATTTGGGGCATTAAAATAAATTTTACTTTTCTATGCTGAAATGGTTAGTACTAAAGTAATATAGCACAGCACTTAGGTACTGTAATAGTAAGGTTAGTGAACTGTAGGGGGAAAAATACCAAAGTAAAAGCACTCCCTTCAACACAACAACATTGAGAGAAATGGTTTGAGATGGTAAAATGAGTGTTTTTGACAGTAACACAAAAAGGTTGAAAATGGAGAGATTTTTCATTGTAATAATATTGGCTTAGTAACTTTGCACGTGTGTGTGTGTGTTTAATAATACAATTTTTATTAGTTTATTGCACTATGCTTTTAAAGCATATATGCATATTGCACTATGCTTTTAAAGCAATATACATATCTCATATATTTGTCAGAACAAATGCACACATAGAATATTCATTCCATTTTACAGAGAGGTAGACTAAAGCTCAAAAAGCAGTTGGTTGATTGCTGTACATATATTTAATTGTGCTTCTGCCTTTTTCCTCCCAGTCTGTTACTATTTTTATTGGACAAATTTTTAGCTATATTTATTTCTGGAGCAATGGCTTTTGGAGCATATAGAAATATGTGTACACATATAAATAAATATTTATAATATATAAACAACTATATATTATGTATTTACATACACATGTGTGTGTACTATCTATATCTATTACCTAGCTAACGAGAGAGACAGACACAGAGAGAGACTTATAGAGATGAGGCAGAGTGCAATTATTAATATTCACATATTAAACAAGATTTTTTTTCTTAGAAGTCAGTATCTGGCACATAATAGGTTCGTACTCAATAAACAGATACTTACATATCTACAAAAATAAACATATAATTTAAAATGAATATCTGTCCATAGCAGTTATGATAAGAATAGACTTCTTTTATGTTAATTTACTTGTTATTTTGCTTTAACATGAGTACGTATAGAAATTTATGTGAGGGAAGCATCACTGTGGCCAGGGTTAAAAAAGAAAAGTTTTAGAGATGAGGAAGGTTTGGACTTACGTGAAGGCATAATTTGAAAGAAAATAAATGGTATTATTTTTAAGGCGTGATGATTGAATGGAGCCAAATAGGTGGAAAAGTTCAAGGTTTTTTCTAAAGAAAGTTAACAAGTCATTGTTTTTTCAGCATGGACGCACTGAGAGATATAAGACAAGGCTCAAGCATAGTTTTGAAAGGTCATTAATCCAAGTTAAAGAGTTTATTTCACCGCAATGAAGAATCATTACGGGGAAGGAAAGGGCAACTCCAAAGCAGTGTTTAAGCTGGCTGCCCTGTGAAGGATGTGTAAGCTAGCCATTATAGAAGTGTTGGTGAAACACAAAAGCCTGCATGAGGAATTTAGATATATATTTTTGTGTATATTTTTTTCTGTGTATGTATGTGTGTGTGTGTGTGTTCATTAATGATCTACTAATTTTCCAAAATCACAGTATTTCCTAGAATTACGCCAAACAGTCACCAGTCTGTTTGTTAAGATGGGTGCCTTTTTTGTTTGTTTGTTTGCTTTTACTGTTATTTACTTTTTCTTTTTCTATTCATTCCCCCCCCCACCCCATTTCATGAGTTTGTGGATTGTGCAGAAGAAAGGAGTCATGCCCTCTATAAGTTATGGACGTAGATGATCTATAAAACAACTTAGCAACATGGAGTGACTTCAGCACAAAGGCACCATTTTTTCCCTTAGTTTTAGTGATTTAATTTTAATTTCTTTTTTTGTAGTTTCAAGTTTTTATTTAGATTCCAGTTAGTTGGGTGCCTGGGTGGCTCATTCATTAAGCATCTGCCTTCGGCTCAGGTCATGATCCCAGGGTCCTGGGATCAAGCCCCGCATCGGGCTCCCTGCTCTGGAGCTTCTCCCTCTCCCACTCCCCCTGCTTGTGTTCCCTCTCTCGCTGTCTCAATCTCTGTCAAATAAATAAAATCTTAAATAAATAAATTCCAGCTAGTTAACACACAGTGTAATATTAGTTTCAGAAGTAGAATTCAGTGATTCATCACTTCCATACAACACCCAGTGCTCATCGCAAGTGCCCTCCTTAATGCCCATCACCCATTTAGCTCATCCCCTGAGCCACCTCCCTCTGACAACACTCAGTTTGTTCTCAATAGTTAAGAGTCTCTTTTATGGTTTGCTTCTCTCTCTCTCTCTCTTTTTTTTTTTTTTTTGTCCCTTATGTTCATCTGTTTTGTGTCTTAAATTCCACATATGAGTGAAATCATATGGTATTTGTCTTTCTCTGCCTGACTTATTTTGCCTAGCATAATACACTGTAGCTCCATTCATAAGATTGCAAATAGCAAGATTTCATTCTTTTGTATGGCTGAGTAGTATTCCATTGGATATATATACCACTTCTTTATCCATTCATCAGCCGATGGATATTTGGGCTTTTCTATAATTTGTCTATCATTGTTATGTTGCTATGAGCATTGGGGTGCATGTGTCCCTTCAAATCAGTATTTTTATATCCTTTGTGTAAATACCTAGTAGGGCTGGGTCGTATAGTAGCTCTATTTTTAACTTTTTGAGGAACCTCCAAACTGTTCTCCGGAGTAGCTGCATCGGTTGCATTCCCACCAACAGTGTAAGAGGGTTCTACTTTCTCCACATCCTCTCCAACATCCATTGCTCATTTAGGTCTTTCATCCATTTTGAATTTAGTTTTGTGTATGGTATAAGAAAGTGGTCCAGTTTTATTCTTTTGCATGTTGCTATCCAGTTTTCCAACACCATTTATTGAAGACACTGTTTTTTTTCCCATTGGATATTCTTTCCTGCTTTGTTGAGGATTAGTTGACCATAGAGTCGAAGGTGATATATGTGTCTGTTTTTGTGCCAGTATCATACTGTCTTGATCACTACAGGTTTGTAATATAACTTCAAGTCTGGAACTGTGATGCCTCCAGCTTTGGTATTCTTTTTTAAGATTGCTTTGGCTACTCAGGGTCTTTTGTGGTTCCATACAAATTTTAAGATTGTTCGTTCTAGTTCTTTGAAAAATGCTGATGGTATTTTGATAGGGATTGCGTTACATGTGTGAATTGCTTTAGGTACTATAGACATTTTAACAATATGTGTTCTTCCAATCCATGAGCATGGAAAATTTTTCCATTTCTTTGTGTCATCTTCAATTTATTTCATAAGTGTTCTATAGTTTTCAGAGTACAGATCTTTTACATCTTTTGTTAGGTTTATTCCTAGGTATCTTATGGTTTTGGGTGCAATTATAAATGGGATTGATTCCTTGATTTCTCTTCCCCCTACTTCATTATTGGTGTATAGAAATGCAACAGGTTTTTGTACATTGATTTTGTATCCTGTGACTTTACTAAATTCATGTATCAGTTCTAGCAATTTTTTGATGGATTTTTTGGGGGTTTCTGCATGGAGTATCATGCCATCTGCAAATAGTGAAAGTTTGACTTCTTCCTTAACAATTTGGATGCCTTTTATTTCTTTTTGTTTTCTGATTGCTGAGGCTAGGACTTAACAGTACTACGCTGAACAGCAGTGGTGGGAGTGGACATCCCTGTCTTGTTCCTGAGCTTAGAGGAAAAGCTCTCAATTTTTCCCTATTGAGAATGATATTCGTTGTGGGTCTTTTGTATATGGCCTTTATGATGTTGAGGTATGTTCCTTCTATCCCTGCTTGGTTGAGGGTTTTTATTAAGAATGGATGCTGTATTTTGTCAAATGCTTTTTCTGCATCTATTGAGAGGATCATATTGTTCTTATCCTTTCTTTTATTAATATGGTATATCATATTGATTGCCTTGCAAATATTGAACCACCCCTGAAGCCCAGGAATAAATCCCACTTGATCATGATGAATAATTCCTTTAATGTACTGTTGAATTATATTTGGTAATATTTTATTGAGAATTTTTGCATCCATGTTCATCAGGGATATTGACCCATAATTCTCCTTTTTAGTGGGGTCTTTGTCTGGTTTTGGAATCAAGGTACTTATGCTGACTTTGTAGAATGAGCTTGGAAGTTTTCCTTCCATCTCTATTTTTTGGAACAGTGTGAGGAGAATAGGTATTAACTCTCTTTTAAATGATCTGGTAGAATTCCCCTGAGAATCCATCTGGCCCTGGACTTTTGTTTGTTGGAGATTTTTGATTACTGATTCAATTTCTTGGCTGGTTATGGGTCTGTTCATATAATTCTTATCCTTTCTTTTATTAATGTGGTGCATCATGTTGATTTCTTTGTGGATATTGAACCACCTTTTCAACCCAGGAATAAATCCCACTTGACATGGTGAATGATCCTTTTAATGTACTATTGGATTCAATTTGCTAGTATTTTGTTGAGAATTTTTGCATCTATGTTCACCAGCGATATTGGCCTGTAATTCTTTTTTAGTGGGATCTTTGTCTGGTTATGAAATCAAGGTAACGCTGGCCTCATAGAATGAGTTTGGAAGTTTTCCTTCCATGTTGGGGTTAATGTGGAGCATGAAATCATCCATAATACCTGGCTTGCTAAAATGAACACAGAGGCTGCTGGGGGTGAGGGAAGGTTTCAGAGAAGGACGTAGGCCTTTGGAATGGCGGGGCCTGCGTGACCACTCTGCCCTATGAATGTGGTGGGGAGTTGCCTTCCCGAAGCTTTCTTAGCCCAAACAGCCACCCTGTGATCTAAGAGATGTATGCATTGTCCCTTAGGCTATGTTTAGCAGAACTTGTAGAACATGCAGATTAGCATATTGTATCTTTCCCGTAAACAGATCCTCCTAGTTCCAATAAGACCGCTTGTCACCTATCTTGTGCTTGAGAAACAGTGATAAGGATTTGTGATTTTCCTAAAGGACCAATAAAAGCAGGAGCAAGGAGAGCAAAGGGTCTTCATCTCTGAGTGTTGACCCCCTTGCCTTCTCCTCTCTTTCACAGCAAAGTTTGGAGTTGTCTTTCATCCGTCAGTACAGAGATTGCTGGACATTCCCGGCAATTCCATTTCTATTTTTTGGAAAAGCTTGAGAAAAATAGGTATTAACTCTTCTTTAAATGTTTGTTAGAATTCCTCTGGGAAGCCATCTGGCCCTGGACTTTGGTTTGATGGGAGAATTTTGATTACTAATTCATTTATTTTTGTTGTTGTTAGTTATGGGTTTATTCAAATTTTTGTATTCCTTCCTATTTCAGTTTTTAGTAGTTTACATGTTTCTAGGAATTTATCCATTTCCTCCAGATTGCCCTGTTTATTGGCATATAATTTTTCAAAATATTCTCTCATAATTGTTTGTATTTCTGTGGTATTGGTTGTGATCTCTCCTCTCTCATTTGTGATTTTATTTATTTGGGTTCTTTTTTCTTTTTGATGAGTATGGTTAGGGGTTTATCAATTTTATTAATTTTTTTTTCAAAGAACCAGTTCCTGGTTTCATTGATCTGTTCTACTGGTTTTTGTTGTTGTTGTTTCTGTATCATTTATTTCTGCTCTCATCTATATTATTTCCTTTTTTTGCTGGCTTTAGGCTTCATTTGCTGTTCTTTTTCTAGCTGCTTCATATGTTAGTTTGCATATTTGAGACTTTTCTTGCTTCTTGAGGTGGGCCTGTATTCCCTCTTATGATGGCTGTTGCTGATTTCAAAGGTTTTGGACTATCATGTTTTCATTTTTATTTCTTTCCATGTACTTTTTATTTCTTTGTTAATTTCCTGGCTGGCCCATTCATTTTTTTTAGTAGGATGTTCTTTAACCTTCATGTATTTGTGGTCTTTCCAAATTTTTTTCTTGTGGTTGACCTCAAGTTTCACAGCGTTGTGGTCTGAACATATGTATGGTATGATCGCAATCTTTTTGTACTTGTTGAGGGCTGATCTGTGACTCAGTATGTGGTCTATTCTGGAGAATGTTCCCTATGTATTCAAAGAGAATGTGGATTCTGCTGCTTTAGGATGAAATGTTCTGAATATATCTGTTAAGTCCATCTGGTCCAGTGTATCAGTCAAAGCCATTGATTCTTTGTTGATTTTCTGCTTAGATGACCTGTCCAGTGATGGAAGTGGGACATTAAGGTCAGCCCCCTACTCTTGTATTATTATCAGTGAGTTTCTTTATGTTTGTTATTAATTACTTTATGTATCTGGGTGCTCCCAAGTTGGGGGCATACATATTTACAATTGTTAGATCTTTTTGTTGGATAGATCCATTTATTATGATAAAGTGCCCTTCTCTATCTCTTCTTATAGTCTTCGGTTTAAAATCTAGTTTGTCTGCTATAAGTATGACTACTCTGGCTTTCTTTGGATGTCCATTTGCATAATAAATTGTCCTCCATCCCCTCACTTTCAATCTGCAGTTGTCTTTAGGTCTAAAAATGAATCTCTTGTAGACAGCATATAGATGGGTCTTGCTTTTTTTTTAATCCATTCTGATAACCTATATCTTTTGATTGGAGCATTTAGTCCATTTACATTCAGAGTAATTATTGATATGAATTTAGTGTCATTTTATTACTTGTATTTTTAATGTTTCTGGAGATTGTCTGTGTTCCTTTCTAGTCTTTGTCACTTTTGGTCTTTCTTTCTCACTCAAAGAGTTCCCTTTACTATTTCTTGCAGGGCTGATTTAGTGGTCATGAACTCCTTTAGTTTCGCTTGTCTGGGAAACTCTTTATCTTTCCTTCTATTCTGAATGACAGCCTTGCTGGATGGAATACTCTTGGATGCAGATTTTTCCCTTTCATCACATTGAATATATCATGATGCTCCTCTCTGGCCTGCCAGGTTTCTGTGGAGAGATCTGCTGCTAACCTTATTTGTCTTCCCTTATAAATTAGGGACTTCTTTTGTCCTGCTGCTTTTAGGACTTTTTCTTTATTTCTATATTTTGCAAATTTAACTATGACATGTCTTGGTGTTGGCCTGTTTTTGTTTATTTTGATGGGAGTTCTCTGTGCCTTCTGGACTTGGAAGTCTGTTTCCTTCCCCAAATTTGGGAAGTTTGCAGGTATAATTTCCTCAAATAAACCTTCTGCCCTCTTTACTCTCTCCTTTTCTCCTGGGACTCCTATGATATGAATGTTTTTACATTTCATGGAGTCACTGGGTTCCCTAAGTCTTCTTTCATGATCCAAGATTTTCTTTCCCTCTCTTGATCAACTTCATTACTTCACATAATTCTATCTTCTATATCACTTATGCGTTCCTCTGCTTCTTCCATCCGTGTGGTCATTGTATCCGGTCAGTTTGAATTCAGTTTTTTCATTATTCATTTTGGCCTGATTGGCTTTAAGCTCTTTTATCTCTGCAGTAAGGGTCTCCCTGATATCTTCTATGCTTTTCTCTACCCCAGCTAGTGTCTTTGTGAGTGTTGCTTTAAATTCTGGATCAGGCATATTACTTATATCTGTTTTAATTAGAACACTGGCCGTGATATTTTCTTTTTCTTTCATTTGAGATGAATTCCTCCATCTTGGCATTTTGTCTTCTTCTGTGTGTTAGGAAACCCTGTTATGCTTCCTGCTCCTGAGAGTAATGGCTTTATGAAGAAGAGGTCATAAAGTGTCCAGGGCCTGATGCTTTAGGAAGTGTTCGTGGTGTGTGCTACATGCACTCTGCTGCTGTGTTATGGCTGATTTATCCCTCAGGTCAGTCGTCTGCAGAGTTTCTCCTGGCCTGCAATGGGGAGTGTTTGGATCTTGGCCAGAGTATGGCAAGTTTTAACTAGGTGTGTTCTGTCTGCTTGTTAAAAGATACCTGATGCTATTTCCAGTAGAGCTGAAACTTACAGAACTTTATGGTCAATAGCTATGGTGTGGTATGTGTTTGTGCTGGTCTTCTGGGGGAGGACTCACTGTGTTGCTTCTCATGCACAGTTGCCAGAGAAAAGCAGTACCAGCAGAGTGCAGGGATTCAGAACTTGATGTAAGCAGGTAGGCTGCCAGTGTCTGCCCTGTGCTGTTTACTGATGCTAGTTTATCCTGAGGGGCAGGAGAAGGAAATGGTGCCAGCCAGCATCTTTGTCCCCTGAGACATGCTTGCTGCTATCAGGGAAGCCCTCCCAGAAGAGCAAATAATTTCCCCTCCTGCATCCTAGGCATTTTTCAGATCACTGCTACACACTGTCTGTGTCTGAGTTTCTTGCCTACCTGGAGTAGCACAGTGCACTTTGGGTTCTATCCCACCCAGGCTGACTGTTTTAAAACTCCAAACTTTAAGGACCTGGTATTGCAGGGATCTTCACTGGTCTTCCAGGGGATGGTCTCACCGCACTGGGATTAGTGCAGGTTTGACCCAGAAGGACAGTTGCGTCAGAGCACAGGAAATTTGGGTTTGGAGCTAAGCACACAAAGGAGCCAGTGTCCAGGTTAGCTGCCCTCAGCAGGTGTCTCTGCACCTATGCTGAGGGGTGGTGAAGGGTAAGGCACACTCCAGCTTCTTTGTCCACAGAGAGACAATGCCACTGCTCTCAGATGTGCTCCAAGAAGGGGGAATGGTTTTCCCAATGCAACTCAGGTTATCCTCAGATTGTGTTGTGTGCCCCCAGGTTACCTGACTGCCTCCTCTTTAGGAACACTGCAGTGCCCTCAGGACTCCATATCAGCCACACCACAGACCTCTAAAACTCCAGTCTTCAAGCCCCACTGGTTGCAAAAACACAAAAATCAGCCCCACTTGTTTTCTCAGTCAGTGGCTTTAGGAAGTGTTTTCCTTGTATGATCCCCTTTGCACTCTTTTCTCTCTCTCACCTTTTTCTGTGACCAGTGCTCCCTCCCCTCTGCAGCACCCATGATCTGTTTCTCCCCCAAACCACATCTCCACACCTTCTACCTTCCATGATATGACCTCCTCTTTTCCTCTAATTGTGCAGTTTGTTCTGAGTCCTCAGATCAATTTCTTGGGTATTCAGAATGATTTGATATTTATCTAACTGTGTTCAAGGGAGGAGGCAAGCCTAGGGTCTTCCTACTACCCACCATCTTAGCTCCTCCTACCCTCATCCTTCTCTTTTAAGGAGGCTAAGGAGGAGGCAGTGGTTAAGAGTGGTTAAAAATGAATTTTGTATTTTTTTTTAATGGCCTGATATCACACCTAGTTGGTGTTGCATAAGGAACAAGTAAATAGCCCATTTTTGCTTTTAAACATCTGGTGATAATGGACATGAGTTTTGTAGACACGGAGGTCTGGATTTGAATTAAGTCATTCTTATCAGAGTGACCTGGAGCAAGTTATTCAATCTTGCTAAGAATTGTTTCTTCATCACCACCTCTCCTGATGATAAGATTCATATAGTAATAATATATATGTATGCTTTGTAGAAAGCCTGGGACATAGTAATTTTGCATTTAAGAAGAGGCAATGATTGTTAGTAAGCTTGGCAAGTTCAAATCTATAGCCAGAAGTGGCTAATGATATTCAGGTATTTCTGCAATTCCTCAGAGGAATTCATAACCTGTAACACCTTGTTGGAAAATTTCCACCAAGTAAGAAAAATCACATGTATGGCGGCATGCATACTGGCAAAAGCATGATATAAAACAAGAATCAGAAGTAGAATTAAAGCCTAAGGAATCTAAAAGATGATAGATATGATGGATAACAAATCATAGTGATTCTTATACACTACGTAAGGAATTTGTATTTTATGATGTGTATACTGAGAAACACTTGAGTGCAGGCAAGAGAAGTGATAACAGGAAATTACTAAAAACCATGTAAGAGTGGATGAGAAAAAAGTTAAACATATTTAAGAAAGTAGGAGCAATAATATTCAGTAATCCCTTAGGTGTATAATCCACTGAACATATTGTAGTCCATTATTTTTCTCAGCATCTCAGCAGTACTTATTATAGCTACCAATCCTTCCTTTTTTGAAAACTTAAAAGTCTAGACTTCCAAGATACTATACTCCTCTGTTTTCTCCTTTATAGGGTGTTTCATGTTAGTTCTCTTTGCTATTGCCATCTCTTTTAATTTTTAAATGCTGAAAGAGCTCAAGATTTGGTTCCAAGCTCTTTTTTCTCTTAATCTATTTCTCCTTCTCTATGAAATAGTTCATTTTCAGGCCATTAATAGTTAACAAACAATTTATTAAAAAGAAACTCATGCTGTGGTGCCTGGCTGGTTCAGTCAGTAGACCATGTGACTCTTGATCTCAGGGTTGTGAATTTGTGCTCACATTGAGTGTAGAGATTACTTAAAAAAAAAAAACTTTAAAAAAAGGAAAAAAAAACAAAGCTCATGTTGTCCATAGCATTATAAAATTCTGACTCAGAATATTCCAGTTAATGTCACAATATACCTTTTCACACTCAGTTTAAAAAAAATAAAAAATAAAAATAATAATAGATAGATAGATAAACCTGACAATGCCAAACATTAGTAGGGATGTAGATAAAAGAAGACTTTTGACACTATTACTGGGTGTAAACCGATTCAACCATGGTTTGTAAGTTTCATGAAATCAAAGACATTTTTCTTATTGTTTACAGCTATATGCCTAGAATCATGATACATGCCTGCTTAGCACATAGTAAATGTTCAATGCATATTTATTGAATAATCTAAAATAAGTACAAGCAATTTGAACATATCTAGTTAATTAAAGTTATGTATTTCTTATCTAGCAATTCAAATCCTTGGTGAATTCCTGAAGGACACTACAAATCATATGCCCAAGGAGATTAGGTCTATCATATTCATTGCAACATTGTTGTAATGGCAAAAAATTGAAAGCACAGAAACATAGAAAAAGTAATAAATACATCATTGATCTTTGGCAAGATACAAAAGAAATTGGGATGGGGAGGGACACATAAAATTTTGAATTGTATCTGTAATATTTTACTACTATGGAAACAATTCAAAGGAATTATGACAAAATATTAAGATGTAACTAAGCCTGATGATGGGTAGGTTTTAATTTTATCATTTCCTATAATTTTCCTCTGTAGTTGAAATATATCATAATTACAAAGGTGAGAAAGGCACACTGAACTGACAAGCAAGAGCCCTTATGTTATAGTCCCAATTCTGCTACATTCTGGGCCAATTTATATACAAGGTCAATGCTAGAAAACATTTTATTAACATAGTATGCTTTTTTTTAATCAAGAAAAAATCTGAGTGGTTTTCTTATTCATAATTCTCCATACATTTAAGGGAAGCAATAAAAACATTTTTCTTCATTTTCTGCTTTTCTTCATCTGTGCCTCATCTATTATCACTCTCTAATTTTACATATCATGTATTCTTTCCTCTGTCCTTGCTTCTTTAGTCTATTTTTTTTGGTAATTACACCTTATTTAATAAGTTGGTGACAAAATCTGTAGATGCTGTCAACTTATTTTTATCTCTATCATAATAATAAATGATGAGATAAATACAAGAAAAATGGGTACAAAATTTATTTTCTTATGTGTTCTATCACAGTAGAGGTCATGTAATAAGGCAGAATCTTACCAAGACCTCAAAGTACAACTGTAAGGTCTATTTGCTAAGTGGTAGCTGCTCAATGAATATTGGTGGGAGTTTTGAGAAAATGAATGAATTCACCAAAAAGTTACAAAAATCTTAAATTTGGGTGCCTGGGTGGCTCAGTCATTAAGCGTCTGCCTTAGTCTCAGGTCATGATTTCAGGGTCCTGGGATCGAGCCCCACATTGGGCTCCCTGCTCCCTGGGAAGCCTGCTTCTCCCTCTCACACTCCCGTTGCTTGTGTTCCCTCTCTCACTGTGTGTCTTTCTGTCAAATAAATGAAATCTTTTTAAAAAAATCTTATATTTGTGTAGTTCAATAGTTCAAGATTATCATGGAATAGTGTAAGTGGGATTTGAATTCACTTTAAGTTTTCCCATAAGGATAACCAAGTGTAACATCTATCTCAAGTTATCGCATCGTCACCTTTCATCACCACTAAATGTGTGGTTAGACATCCCTTCATACCAGCAATACAACAATACAATTTCCTGAAATGTATCAATAAACTAAACTAGTCTGAGTCTATCTAAAATGTTAGTTTGCCTCCAGAAAAACAGAATGACCTAAAATGCCATCCTTAATGAGACAGACTTTATCAGAGGCTCTTTAATTTATCCACTCTTAGAATTTTTACCAAGTCTAAAATGCAGTCAATTTACCTCTTAATGCTCATATATGTTCAAGTTTTGCAGAAAGGAATAAGAATGGCTTCTTATCCCTTACATCTTGCCTCCTGTCTAATCAAAGCATTTTCTAATTCAGATTGCATTAAGTAGTGCACATCAGATGAGTTCATCTAGTCATTGAATGAGGAAAGCATCCCACTGAGGGCTGAGCCGAGGAATCACTTAAAGCATTTAACTATCAAGCTGTTTTCAACCTATTTATTTTCCATGACATCAATTATCATTTTCACAAGACTGGTTTCTCAATACTTTCTTTTCCTGGTGAGGTAGCATAAAAGATAAAAAAAAAAAAAAAAAAAGGGTAATCTTTTTCAATTGCATAAATCTTAATACCTAACTCCCATCACATTTCCAAACAACTAGCTTACCTAAATTCACTCACATATAATATTACAAAATACAATACTCCAATTGAAGTAGACTTTTAAAGTTTTGCTTCCTTTATGAGTAAAATGTTGGTGATGCAAGGAGGCTTTGTTTGAGGACACAGAGGGGTCCCGTATTTCCAGCCAAGAGGGTCCTTTGCTTTGCACAGGATGGAAATCAAACATGAGCCAGCAGGAAGTGAGAGCAGAATTTTTCGAAGATATAGAGAGCAGATACAGACAGAACATCTGGGACACTCAAAAAGGAAAAAAAAGAGTGAGTCTCATCTTTGCTAGGAATCTGGGATTTTTACTGAGGATGGTATTCTGGTGTACATGTCTTCTTGGGTATCCAGGAACTGATCAAACAAGGACAAATGCTCAGGTGTCCTCCATAAATCACTTATACTCTGGAGCCTGGGGTCTTGGCATCAAGGTGTCTGGAGTCAGTAGTCTTGGAAAACATACGTGCAGACCTTGCCTGCTCTCTGCTTAGATGTTATCTATTGTGCTGGAATACTCCAAAGAAATCGTTAACTCCTTGACCTTGACAAAGAGGACATACATTAAGACATGGATAAGGTGGGGGTGCAGGTCCTAACAAAAAGAGAAGCAGGAAAAGGAGCCTAGGGAAAAAAAAAAAAAAACAGCTTTCTTTTATGGGTTCTCTTCGGTTTCCCTGTTTCACTGGGACTTGTTCAGCTAGATACAAATAAAGTCAGATCATATTAGAATGTAATCATTCACAGTGTGTTTTGACTACAATCATTCATTTAATAATTAGAGGACCAAAATCTTAAGACCTGTTTCTGCTTAATTCCTTGATATCAGGCCATTTCTTAGTATACATTTTTTTTTTCTAATTGATTACAGTAGCCTAAAAATCAGTCTACGACAATTGTCTATTTCTCAGGAATTTATTAAAAATAAAAGTTACATTAAAGAAAAACCCAGTGCAATTTTAAATTAGAATCTGAAGAAATATTTCACAAACATTTCACCAGTTTCCCCAGATATGCACAATTCAAAGCTGCATGACTTCTGGTAGAAATTCTTTAATGATATTTAAAACAATTTTTAAAAAATCACATTTTTGTTCTAACTAAACTTAAAGTACACACCTTTATTAGGGAAATTACCCTCTGCATAACCATGCCAGCAGGTCTCAGGAATTTTTATTTATACTGTATGATATTGCTATCCTCTCAATGAATGCATGAATAGGAGATGAACATCTGAACAAGTGTTAAAAGACTAACTATTCTTTCTTGACAATCTGGAATTTTGGTGATGAAATTGAAAGATGATTTCTACATGGGACTGAAGCTGAGGCATAGAGATGTGCAATCACCTGATTATGAGGACTAGAGAAGCAGGAAGCTATTCTGCCACAACATTGAATAAAGCTGATGCTTGGAAAGAGGCACAGACTAGAGAAAAGAACCCTAATTTCTTGATAATGTCCACAAGAATTCAGACCTCATCAACATAATTCTTTTTTTTTTTTTAAGATTTTATTTATTTATTTGAGAGAGAGAGAGAATGAGAGACAGAGAGCATGAGAGGGAGGAGGGTCAGAGGGAGAAGCAGACTCCCTGCCGAGCAGGGAGCCTGATGCGGGACTCGATCCTGGGACTCCAGGATCATGACCTGAGCCGAAGGCAGTCGCTTAACCAACTGAGCCACCCAGGCGCCCAACATAATTCTTATAAGAGAAAGATCAGTGGTTAAAATGCAAACAACATCTGTGTGAATGTGTGTGATTTATTGACAGACATTAATTGAAAAAAAATTTGACTGATTAAAAGGTCTCAGTGAAAAGAAATCAAAGTTATTATTTTTGAAAAAATTTCAGGTAAGAAGGAGAAATAGGTACTGTATATATTATTGTAATATTATGATAAGGGTATTACAAAGATTTTATGATAATATAAAAGAAGCCTAAAACCGGCTGGTTAATATCAGAAGGTAATAGAGAGGTTTTATTTTATTTATTTATTTATTTATTTATTTTAATTTTTTTAAGATTTTATTTCTTTATTTGAGAGAGAATGAAAGAGAGAGCGAGCATGAGGGACGGAGGGTCAGAGGGAGAAGCAGACTCCCCGCTGAGCAGGGAGCCTGATGCAGGACTCCATCCCAGGACTCCAGGATAATGACCTGAGCTGAAGGCAGTCGCTTAACCAACTGAGCCACGCAGGCCCCCAAAAGAGAGGTTTTAATCAAGAAGATGGACTTCATGGGGCGCCTGGGTGCCTCAGTTGTTAAGCATCTGCCTTCAGCTCATGTCATGATCTCAGGATCCTGGGATTGAGCCCTACATCGGCTCCCTGCTCAGAGGGAAGCCTGCTTCTCCCTCTCCCACTCTCCCTGCTTGTGTCCCCTCTCTCACTGTGTCTCTCTCTGTTAAGAAAGAAAGAAAGAAGAAAGAAAGAAAGAAAGAAAGAAAGAAAGAAAGAAAGAAAGAAAGAAAGAAAGAAAGAAGAAAGAAAGAAAGAAAGAAAGAAAGAAAGAAGAAGATGGACTTCAAAGTGAATGACAAATAATTAAATCAAAATAAGGAATCTGTATATACTTTACTCAATGTGATGGGATTATGTTCAATATTTCCATCTATGGATCCAGTTAATTATTAATCATTTTCTAATTACTAAATACCTGAAAAGACTATCTTTTCCCCATTGAGTGGCCTTGGTACTTTAGTCAAAAATCATTTGACTAGGGGCTCCTGCTTGGCTCAGTCGATTAAGTGAATGCCTTTGGCTCAGGTCATGATCCCAGGGTCCTAGGATTGAGCCCTGCTTTGGGCTCCCTGCTTGGCAGAGAGCCTGCTTCTCCCTCTCTCTCTGGCTGCCGCTCCCCCTGCTTGTGCTCTCTATCTCTCTGTCAAATAAATAAAATCTTTTAAAAAAAATGTTCTGGGAATAAATAATGGTGATGGTTGCAAAACAATATGAATATATTTATTGACACTGAAGTATACACTTAAAAATTAAAATTATTGAAATGTTAAGTTTTATGTTATGTATCTTTTATGGCAATAAGAAGAAAGTTTAACAAAATACCTCTACTGAGGTTTTTACTTTCTTTTCAAGTTCTCTGAGTTGTGAAATCCAGTTACTTCCCAAGTCCCCTTTCTCCAAGGACATTTTTAAAGGTTGCCCTCCCTCTCTACATCACTGCAGAAAACAACAAATAACTCTTGTGCAGATGCACAGACATGATATAAATTAAAAGAGAAGCATACTTTTAGATATTCCTGGATTTTTTAGTAGAAAAAAATGAATAGAATTATTTAGAACTATTTATAGTTGATAAAGACTTTATACTTAAAAGTTTGATCTTTGAACAAATGCAAAAAGAGAAAAATCACTAGCAAGATAATGTATTATGGCCTGTATATTTTCAAGAGTGTCACTCTTATACAAAATATGTTTGAATACAAGGAAATATGCCATTGTTCTGTGATTTTTCTATAAGAGTATACAATAGTACTCACAAAGAAGACGATATATTTGAATTATGCAGTCCTATAAAGTGGTGGCCTAATGTAAACCAAAACAAGTTCTAACAAAAGATGTGGAGGAGAGCTGAAAAGTTTCACATTTGAGAAATATATGAAAGGTCTAAGTTTGAATAAATAGCAAATGTTAAGAATAGTCCAATTCACAATAATGGGCAATAAAAAATGAATACATGGAAAAATTAATATCATGTGATTACACGTAAATCAAGATGAGAATCAGCATTTGGGATAAGAAATGTGTAAGGATCGTATAATTTTGATTGTGGAATAACATGACATGTTCTACTCTCCATTCTTTTTTTTTTTTTTTTTTTTTTTTTTTTGAGAGAAAGAGAATGAGAGAGAGCAAGCACATGAGAGGGAGGAAGGTCAGAGGGAGAAGCAGACTCCCCGCTGAGCAGGGAGCCCAATGCGGGACTCGATCCAGGGACTCCAGGATCATGACCTGAGCCGAAGGCAGTCGCTTAACCAACTGAGCCACCCAGGCGCCCTCTACTCTCCATTCTTGTCTAATTCCATGTGATGCTTTCACTTCAGCCCCACCAAATTTGTTTCAGTACATCTAATACACTCTTTCTCTCCTGTAATTCATGGCAGTAAATCAAAAATTTTCATATTGAATGGCTTTTTCAGAGGAAAAAGTAATGAAATCTTTTATTTTAAGTAACTTTCTAAATCTGAAATGTATTAATTGTGATGTCATGACTACAGCTAATTTTCAAAAAGTTATGGTTATGTGCCACAAGGACTACATTAGGTAAGTTAATTAAACATTCTGTTAGCAAGATAATGTATCATGGCCTGTATATTTTCAAGTGATATGTCCATTATTGTTTCAGTGTGTTGAATGTAGTATACATATCTTATGTTTTTATGGATACTTTTTTTTTTCTATTAAAATTTCAATGCCTATGTCTGGGAGGAAAGGGGTCTAAGTTGATTGTTTCAAACATAAAATAAATCTAAAACACCTGATCCTGATTTTATTGTAGATGTGAATCTAAATGTACAAAGACAAGACAATTCACAAGTATGATGATTTGCACAAACAGCTGAAATGGAGTATGATAATGAATATACTAACAATTGAACTAGTGACCCAATGATTCTTAGTTTGGTTTCCATTATGAAGTATCATCAAATGGTCTTATCTAGTTATTGATTGAATCACATTATGTTCAACAAAAGCACAGTAACCACTATGAAAAACCAATAAGGATGTTCTGAAACAAGTACTTTGTGAAACATAATTAAGAGGTGTAATATGTGTGGGAAAACAAGAATGCGTTATCTTGTTACTGGGATTCTTATAAATCCAGTTAAAATATTGATAACAATATGCCCACGAAGAAAGCAGAAACCATAAATACAGAGAACAAACTGATGGTTGCCAGAGGGAAGAGGGGTGGGGGAATGGGCAAAATGGGTGAAAGGGAGTGGGAGATACTGGCTTTTAGTTAAGGAGTGAACAAATCATTAGGAATAAAAGGTACAGCATAGGAAATATAGTCAGTGGTATTTTAATAGTATTGCATGGTGGGGCTCCTGGGTGTCTCAGTGGGTTAAGCATCTTCAGCTCAGGTCATGATCTCCAGGTACTCGGATCAAACCCCGAGGCTGGTTCCCTTCTCAGCTGGGAATCTGCTTCTTCCTCTCCCTCTCCCTCTCTCTCTGCCCCACCACCGACTCATGCTCTCTCACTCTCTCAAATAAATACATAAAATCTTTAAAAAAAAATAGTGTTGCATGGTGACAGATGGTAGTTACACTTGTGGTGAGGGTACCATAACATACAGAGATAATGAATCACTATGTTGTATACCTGAAACTAATGTAACATTATGTGTCAACTACATTTAAAAAAAAAAACGCAAGAGCAACAATAGGAAATTTATCTAATTAAACAAAACATATCAATGACTTCTAATATTGAAAAACAATAGCATGGCCTTTGTGCAGGATATTAGATGCCCTTTTTACAACAGGGTAGAAATATTGACAAATGTGTACAAATCTATACTTAGCTTCTATGTATTATATATTCAAAAAAGATTTTTCTTTGCTAAACTAAAAATTATTTTGTGAGTTTTGATGATGACTAGAAAAGATAAATAATACCTGCATGCCAATCCATCTTCAATCCATTCAAAGAGAATTGTAGAGATTAAAAATAACTATGTAATTTTGATTTGGTATTGAAGTAAATTTTGAAAACTTTAATATGAATAACTGCTTTGTATAATTTTTCAACAACCAAACACACAAAAAAATGGACAAGAACCACAAGACTTGGCATTTCCATTCTAAGTTTAACTGTATTAGGACAAAATGAGACAAAAGGCTATGATTTTCTTTGTTTTAAGTAAGGGTATGAAAAATATTTCTTCACAAAACTGGAAATGTCAGAAAAGACTACATCTGTGACTATAAAATCTTTATCAAGAGAACACAATGGAAATGTTTTTCAATATCTTTAATAGCCCTTAATTAACAGTCATAACATCATATTTGTATGTAGAAAGATAAATTTTTCAAAATAAATTTGAATATTTAGTACAAGGTAATAGGTCTTTTTTTTTTTTTTTTTTTTTTAGATTTTATTTATTTATTTGACAGAGAGAGACACAGCGACAGAGGGAACACAAGCAGGGGGAGTGGCGGAGGGAGAAGCAGGCTTCCCGCGGAGCAGGGAGCCCGATGCGGGGCTCCATCCCAGGATCCTGGGATCATGACCTGAGCCGAAGGCAGACACTTAACGACTGAGCCACCCAGGCGCCCCGGTAATAGGTCTTTAATGATAATAACTGGCAAATGCACAGCCTTGGAATGTGTTATGCCTCTGTTCCTAGTGAGTAATTTAACCTTAATCCTTAAGAAGGACTAAATCCATAATTCCTCATTGTATAATTCATCTCCCATATCAAATCGTTTCTGCTATTTTTGGATATTTATAGTTCTTTGATGGGAATTTTTAATTTACTCCAGATAAAGCATAAGAAAAACTCAGGGCACCTGGGTGGCTCAGTCGGTTAAGCATCTGACTTTGGCTTAGGTCATCATTTCAGGGACCTGGGATCTAGTCCCGCATCTGCCTCCCTAATCAGCTGAGAGTCTGCTTGTCCCTCTGCATCCCTCTCCCCATTCATGCTCTCTCTCCCAAATAAATATATAAAATCTTAAAAAAAAAAAAAAGAATAAGAAAAACTTAACTGTTGGTATATGTAACCTGATTGACGACTTCAGCCATTTACTGTGGAACAAGTAATTTGTGCTAAGGTGGAAAACTACAAATCTTGCCATTTCTTACAGTGTTATTAAAAAAAAAAAACAGTATTTTTAAAAATGATGATTTTATTTCAGTTATTAACATTTCTGAGTATTCAAGATGTAATTTAAATTATATTTGGTGGGCTAATGTGTAGCAATGTTGGTAATTTGAAAACTTTCCTCTATGATAACATGTCTATTCTCCTTCTGGGAGGATGAATGGCTATATGAGGAAACACCAGTGTGTTTATGTGCTCAATCTTATATCTTAAAATATTTCTTTGAAATACCTTAAAATATTTATTTGAAATGGCAATATTTGATCCATTAATTTGATGTTTGAGATAGATTTTAACTCTATATGTATATCTGAAATGTGTGATAAATTTTATTTACAAACAAAGTGAAAATTTTGTGTCTTCAATATTTTAAAAATCAGGATTAACTGGATGCATCAGGACCTTACATAATTCATAGAAGACTATGAATCACCAGTATTATTTTCTTAGAAGCCCTTGACTTCTAGGAAGTTGACTGGTTCAGGGATTTATTGGCCCTCTAATAATGTCAGAACAATTTCTGACATTCACTTAGAGGGGAAGTTGCTCAGAAAAAGATGCTTTCTGAGATTTGAACATTATGACTTTCTCTAATGCACTCCCACTCTTTTACCTAAGTATTTTCTCTGTATTATTTCAGAGATGAAATTAGTGTTATTGTCAAGAGTTCATAATTGAAGTGCCATTGTTATTCAGTGTTTATATTATACCTAAAACAATGATGAAAGATTAACTAAAGGTCAAGGCATAGTAGTTTGGAAAACATACACACACATACACACCTGGCTATTAAAGTTAGAAGCACATAATAAGTGGCAAAATTCCTTCTTCCTGATGAAGTATATACTGCAACTGAATGTAAAAATCAAAAGCAATAGTGACAGAAATTAATTTTGTTTATATCATGAGCATTTATAGTAAACACAGCACCAGGAAAGTTCATAGAGTCACAAAAACTGAAAACACAAAAGACTTTTTAAAGCCCAAGTTCATCTCATACCCGGGGAAAGTTTGTTTAGAGCAAGAATGATGGATGGTTCTTGTTCTCAATCTTCTCTAGTTTAGAATATTTTGAGAAGCAAGGCTTTTGTTCTTCCTCATTTCAATTCATTACAATCTCAACCTAACACATCACTTTCATCACAAACATGTTCCACGTGTATCTTAGGGCTCTACAAAAAAAAATTGCCCTCCCTCAAGCATAGTCAGTCTTGTCTTTTTGTGTGCATGTGCCTTTGCATAGCTTTTCACACAGTTGCCATGGCCTCCCCATATTTTCCATAGCAGGTCCTCCAATTTTTCTAGATCATCACTCAGGCCATCACTTTCATGAAGCCTTTCCTCATCTCGATTTTTATCATTTTATTTTTAATTTTAACTATTATTTAATCTAATTTTAGAAATAGAAAAGTTACAAAATGGTAAAAAACAAAACAAAACTTCTTTTATATCTTTGTCCCCCGTTTTCTCCAGTCATAATGTTTTGATTAGCCATAGTACAATTATCAAAAGTAGGAAATTAATATCATGACAATACTATTTAAAAACAGCAGATTATTCAATTGTTGCTAGTTTTTCCCACTATTGTCCTTGTGTTGAATGCCAGTAGCTAGATATATGACACTGGAATTTTGAAGGACATCATGAAGGAAGTGAGTCCAGATAGAAAATAAGATATTGAAATATTAAATACTGGGGTGATGGGTATTAAGGAGAGCACCTGTTATGTTGGGATGCTATATATAAGTGATGAATCACTAAATTCAACTCCCAAAATCAATATTATATGATATGTTAACTAACTAGAATTTAAATACAAACCTGATAAAAAAAAGAAAAAATAAACACTAACTACAACTATTGGAGCATCCATCATTTAGAAACTGGGAAGATGGAAATTCTCCAGAGACAGAAAAGAGACAGCACTCTCATGAGTGCTGGTGTTAACATATCAGATATACAGAGAAATATTGATGATTCAGGAAAGGACTGTTAATTGAGAGAAAGAGGTCCCTAAATAGGATATGTGTTATTTGATCTTATTTATACAAAGTATAACTAGAATGTTTAATTTTTTTAAAAAAAGAAAAAGTTGTGTTTAAGGGTACAGACCCAAAAATGTCAGTAAATAATAGTTTTAGTAATGTGAACATAGAAATTCTCTTCTGTTAGCTTTTATTTTTTCACAGCAAAATAAAAAAATAAGATTATCAACTGAGAGTACTGGGAAGGAGGTTGTGAAAATAAAGATATTTAATACAAGCAATTTTAATGATCACACTCTAATCTCAGAGGCTTAATAAAGGGAAAGGGCTTTTTTTTTTTTTTTTTTTTTTACCGGTTGTCTGGATAGTCTTGTTTAAACTAATCTACTGGGTGGATCTCTTCCAAATGGCTCTTGGATCTAGCTGCCTAATACTTAGCTCCATAGACTTCAACAGGAGGCTTCATCTAGATTGTAGGAAGAGTCCACAGAGAGAGTGTAGAGAAGGAATTTAAGTTCTTAACTGCCTTAATCCTCAAGGGATTCATAATCCTAATCACATTTCATTGTCAAGAATGAGTCATTTGGAATGTCTCCACTGGACTGTGACAAAGCCAAGCAATATAGTTTAGGTCTATAACCTAGACCTATGGGAAATGGCTTTTGTGAGCAAGTAGCTTATCTCTGCTAGGATAGAGTTGAAGGGTTGAGGAGAAAAAAAAAGTGTAATATACAAATTTAAGTCATTAGGAAAAAAAAACTGCTGAGCAGAACTAAAGTCTTCCTTGAGATTTATAGTTTTAAAGTGAAAATTTTTAATACAGTTTGATATTAGTTCTTAAAATTATGTTTCATGGTTTTGAAGTTAGAGTAGCAGTATGATTGCAATATTTTGGCCTTGGGGGAATAGGAAGAGAGTTGGATGTGATCATATTAGAGTTTTGCTTCAAAGTTTCTAGTGATGGAGGAAAAAAAAAATTGAAGGAATATGTAAAGGACTGATTATAAAAGTGATCATGGAATTCAAGGAAATAATGTAAGAATAGAATCTGTGACAACAAAAATATTGTAGAGTTGACAGATTGATGGTACCATTGTGATTAAAAAAAAAAAAAAAAAAAAGTTTGAAATAGAGACCAGAGGCAATGAGATAGAAATGCACTTGTGGTCAAGTAGTGATTATAATTAGATAATGAGAAGGCGTTCAAGGAGAGGATCATCAGAAGTGAAGATATTGGAAATGTTTCTACAAGAATATTGGAACAGTATGAATTATGACAGGAGAAATAGAGTGGTAGTGATATGGGGGGTCAAAATCTTCAAGTTATGAAGAGAAATAGACTGGGGACTGGAGATAACCCTGATTTTCAAAGGAGTTTGGAGTTTTATACACTAGAGGGGGTCATCCAGCAGTGACAAAAATGGTGAGGAAGATGTCTATTCCACTCCTAAGTAGTGATATGTTTGAGGGGAAAAACAGCTACCATCAGAGACTGCAAGGAAAGCCCAGTCTCAGGGCATAGTAACAATTTTGTTTACAAGATGGTGAAAGTACACTGTAAATAAGAAATTTTCTGATGAAAAAGCATGAAGTTCAATGGACAAATGAAAGATTCATTATTGCTCAGAGGAGTTAAATTGGGTCAGATGAGGGGATTTGCAGAGTTATTTCAGGATGAGAGCCTTGTTGATGAGGGATGGATATTAGGGAGGTAATTAATTCTAGCAGCTTTAATCAGTTGATTGTTATTTTATTATTTTTTTTTACCAACTATCCCTGGAGCACAATCCCTTTCATTAGACAATGGTTTAACCTCACAAAGCTACACACATAGTCAAACACACACACACACAAACACACACACACACACACACACACACGAAGAAACAAAGGAGATATGCCCTGAGATATAAATTACATGTTTAATACTTGAGAGACCACAATGTAAGTCAATAAAAATACCAAGTGCATCATAAAGGCCAAAATATTTTAATAATCAACGGGAAGAAATTTAATTTATATAAGTATTAGAGGATCTTTGTGTGTGTGTGTTTTTATTTTTGTCAATGGTCTTATTGTGAAGGAGGATAAATTATTATCTAAAATCAAGTGAGTCCTTTTCTTGTGATTATAATCATCAGTATTTGGAAATACTAAGGGATCTTCACAGTGATTCAAAACTTAGGAAATTATCATAGTCCTGTTAAATTTACTAACTGCTATCATAGCCAAGAGGAGACAACTATGGTTCAAATAAATGAAGGACTGGTATCACGGATATACAACCAGGGCTTTAATTAATGTTTGTGCTACTTGATCTTTACTAATTGAGATGATGAAATATTGTGTGGTAATTAGATAGAATATGAATAAAAATATATACATATTTTGACACGATTTAAATGTGTTGTAGGCTTTATGGTACTAATCATGGCCTGTTCTCTTTCCAGGTATAATTGGTTGTGCTAAAATGTTTGTTTAAAATGCAAGTGGTTCCAACTTGATTGATATAGTAAGGAACTGTTTGGCTGCTGGGCTATGAGCAAGCATTAGTAACAGGTTACTCGTGGGACAAAGTATAGAATTGCAAGCAAGCAACTCTCCAACTGTCTCTTATCCCCCCTCATCAACATGAGAAGTAAAGTGTTCCGGACAGTGCAGCTGCAGGAGGGTGGACTCTGTCAATGACATCATTTTGTCTCTGCATGAAGGCCATTTTCTTTCAAGAAATTTTGGGACAGCATCAGTCTTTATATGAAAGAAAAATAAGCATTTATAATGTAAGGCACTGAGATTTTGAGCTCATCTCTTATTGAAGCATAACTATAGTGTTTTGACTTTTACAGAAGTAAAAATCAATTGCATGAGCTTCATGTGTAGAATGTTTCACCATAGGCTTATTTAGAAGTTTTTAATATTTGTTTATTAATTTTATCTTGAATGTGTATGAGGTGCTCTGTATCAGAGGTGTTCTGTCATTCTTAATAAAAACATCACAGTAAATATTAAGCATTTCCCCATCCTGCCCTTCTTAGCTCTAGTCCTTACTCTTAAATAAGCACTAAATGAGAACAAGATCAGGCATCCTGTGCAAATCACTGGACATCTTATAGGTGAGGAATGAGGAAAATTATTTTATTTTGTTTATAAAGAAAAAGAAGCAGCTGTCCCTCTCCCTTCCTGAAAATCTACTCCTCACTCCAGCTCCTTGGTAGAAAAATAAAATCTCACCAGAAGCCAGATAGCCTCTAGTTCCCCTGCTTTCATCACCTAGCAAGGTCTCTAACTTCCCTGACTTCATTCCTCCTTGAAATACAAATACCCAGAAGGATAGCAGTTCCACTCTTCCTGGCACTTTGGAAGTTTAACCTAGGTGCCTCCTCTGAGATGTAAACATGGTCCCTCTCCTAGAGATAAGAGAAGTTTTATTATCCTTTTGGATAAAAGCAATTAACTAGACAAATGGCTACAGAGAGAATTCTCATGGTTTGTGAAGTATCTTAGGAGGTTGAGGCTTTTTACAGAAAACACAGAAATCCAGGAATTTTTTTTTATTTCCTCATACTTATTAATGCAGCAAAGAGTGTTATCTCCTTTTTTTATTGCTTGTTAACAGATTGCTACAATTAATTTTAGGGTCCAAATTGACTTTTATAGTTGCTTCTGATAAAGTTGACAAATACGTTTTTACTAAGATGAAGTTAATAATTTTGTGCTCCAGAGGAAAGCAAACACTACCAAGGAATTGCTTCTAAATTTTCAAAGAATAACTTCTGGTTTATGAATTAATATTAGTATACATAGCTAACACATTTCAGACATGAACTTTGGGGCAGGTGCTGTTGTAAATGTTATATTAACTCCTTTATTTCCCAAAACCCAATAAGGTAAGTACGGTTAACAGCCTTATTTTACATGTAAGGAAACTGAGGTACAGAGAAGTCAAGAAATTTTCCCAAGGAGACACAGCAGGTAATGTAGTTGCAATCTGATCCTAAGTCTAAATCTAAGACTCCATTCTCTTAATTATCATACTCAACCACTCTTATTATAGTGTGGTAGTGTGCACCACTTATTCTCTCCCATGGCCATCCAATGCACAAGGTTTCATTGAAATGAGATGGATATTAATAGATTAGTTCAGTTAACAACAATTTTGAGAGTGGCAAATAAAAACAATTATATAAAGGTATAATAGTTGCAAAATAAACTTAATGAATGGATTCAAGAGCAAGACGAATACAGGGTGAAAAAAATAAATCAGTGAGTTAGAATATAAGCCTAGGAATTCAATCAGAAAGCATTAAGAGTCCACGAAGAGAAGATGTTAATGTAAAGTAAGGTGACTATGGAGGATAGAAATAAAAGTATTCATTTACATGTAAAACAAGTTCAGAACAAAAGAAAAATAAAATATATGCTCAGGCACATATATTTGAAAAAAATCATGGCATGTTATTGCCAGAAAAGGAGAAAGGTACAAGTCTTCATATTGAAAAGGTTGAAGACATGCCAATGAGTGTAGATAAGAAAAAATTCATGGCTAAAAATAATAGAAGCCAAATTAGAAAATATAAAATATATATATATATATCAAAGGCAAGGAGTAAAAACTATAAATAATAAGAATTATATGACACTTCTCAGCAAGAACACTGAATATACAAGGATAATGGAATAATATTTCCAAAATGTCAAAGGAAAATAACTTAAGCCTAGACTTTTATATCCAGTAAAATCATAATTTAAATAGGAGGAAAAGATGAATATAGTGAGTATTAAGGATCTAGAAATTTAACCAAAGAATCTTTTTTGAAAATACACTTCAAGAAAATATCTTAACAGAAGAGGGAAAAAATGCATAAGGATATTATAAAATATAGGTAGTGAGGGTGACTAAGTAGCTAATCAAATTTGCTATTATATGAATAAGCAGTCATAAAAAATAATATAGGTGTATTAATGTTATTCAGAGAAACAGAACCAATAGGATATATATTACATATTAAATAGGATATATATTATATATATATTAGATGATAGATGAAAGATAGATAGATAGATTATATAAAACAAGGTATTGGCTCACATGATTATAGAAATTGATGTTCAGCTCAAGTCACCAGGCAGAACAAGTGAATTGTCCCTTTTTGTTCTATTAAGTCATCAGTGGATTGGATGACGACGACCCACATTGAGGTCTACAATTTCAATAAATTCTGTTCTTGGAATACCCTCCTTCACAGACACATCAAAAAATAAATTTATACAGACTTCAGGGCATCCCATGATCCAGTCAACTTGACACATAAAATTCACTATCATAATAAATACAAAAATACTGAAGATAGATTTTATGTGATAACAACATAACGAGTTTGGGGTTTGTCTTAGCCCATTTGGGCTGTAATAACAAAATGCCACAGTCTTGGTGGTTTAAACGAAAGTTATTGCTCACAGTGCTGGACGCTGGGAAGTCCAAGACTTAGGTGCTAGCAGATTTAGTGTCTGGTGAGATCCCTCTTCCTGGTATGCAGACAGTCACTTTCCTTCTGTATCCTCTTATGACAGAAGGAGAGGGGGCTCTGCTCTCTCCCCTCTTCTTATAAGGACACTAATCCCATCATGAGGTCTCTACTCTCATAACCACATCTAAACCTTCCTAAGAAACCCATCTCCAAATACCATCACTGGGGCTGAGGGGTTCAACATACGACTTTTGGGTGGGTCACAAACACTTGGTTCATAACAAGGTTAGAGTTGGTATAGGGAGGGAAGAATATGATCACATAACATGCTTATGGAGCAAATGTAAATTAATATAGGATAATTACAAATTAACTTTAATTCCTATTTAAGAAATTAAGAAGTAAATTAAAAATCAATATGTATATAAAAATAAATATATAATGCCAACTTAATCACATCTCAAGAATAAAATTTAAATATATTGATATGAAACAAGCAAATAAAAAACTAAGAAAGACACAAAAATAAATTACAGCAATACTTTTAATAATAATAGTGATAGAAAACATGACTTCAGATGGATGAAATCTCTGACCAAAGTATTCAATATAATAAATGTAAATGTTTTAAACTCATTGTTAAAAAAAGAGAGACTCAAAGCTTGGGATGTATCAAACAAGACCCAATAATAGGATTTCCATAAGAGACTAATTTAAAAACAAAGGATTCATAAATTATGGAAAATGTATCAGGTAAATATTATGGCAAAAATGCTGTGGTGGAATTTTAAATTAAAAAAATCTAGACTCTAAAAAAAGCCCCCAAAATGGGCAAAAAGAGACCCTATTTACCATCAATAGGAAAAATAAGTTAAGAAGGTATAATCACCATGAAAATAAATATACCAAATAAGATATCTTCTAAATATATCAAGCAACAATTGAACAATCATAGGGAGAAGCAGACAAA
The DNA here is from genome assembly GCF_964656455.1 of Halichoerus grypus. Lineage (NCBI taxonomy): Eukaryota > Metazoa > Chordata > Mammalia > Carnivora > Phocidae > Halichoerus > Halichoerus grypus. Next base: position 26,663,983 of record NC_135714.1, read on the forward strand.
TGTAACTGCAAATTTTAGCATAGCACTCTCAGTAAGAAATATAGGAAGCAGGCAAAACCAAGCAATTAAAAAGATTTGAAAAATAGGAGTAATTTGAAGTTCTTCTCTAAGTCTGTCTATGGTATGTCTGTGTGTGTGTATTCTTTTCAATAAGAAATAATCATGACAGATTTTTCTACCAATAACATTGCTCCTAAGCGAAGTTCATCTAAAGTGTTACCTTCTTATAACTAGGGAACTCTTAATGATTTACGTATGTGAGATCTTAAGAAACAGTGGTGATATTTTTACTTTCAAGTCAATCTAATTAATCACAATGAAAGAAATCAGGTAAAGGCTTTGAAGCAAAGGACATGTATTATGTACCTAAGACAACCAAAGTAACAAGAAAGAACGTCAAAATACTTGAGAATGATATACAGCTCCTCCGAATCTGATGATTAATTCTTTAATGTATCTGGTCCTGAAATGCCTGAGTATAAAATTATATATTTTTATTTAAAGTGTTAATTTTGTTAGAGTGTTTCAAACTCTCTCAAATAAAAAGATATATAAAAATAACAACTGGCAATATAAATTTTAATTTCAAGGGATTTGGGGACATTTTATCCCTCCACAAAATATAAATAAACAAAGATTTTACTTTTAGCATAAAAAATGTGGCTTGGCATCCGTAGTTTTAAAAACTGTCATTGTTTATAAGTATGACAATAGATAGGACCCATGTTTCTTCCTTATTTTTGACTTCTTTTTGACTTGGCTCCAGTTAACCTTTGCAACTTGTTCAATGAGAAACTCCAGTGAACTGTATCACCATACACAATTAATGGTTGAGAGGTCTATAATAAATGAAAATGCCATCACTACTTAGCAATTAGCTTATGGATCATCTCCAACCACTTAGAACCTCTTCTGTCTGCCCCATTTAAACATGCTGGGTGATTTACATTATACTTAAAGCGAGCAGCAATATTCAATTACCAGTGGGTTCATTGTGTGGAATTGTCACCATTATGATTAACAGCCCTTATGAAAAACAATTAATTTGGTGTCTTGTTGCTAGGTCAACTATAAAAGCTAATTCCCTTGAGGAAAAAATTATGTTTATCAGTTACATACCCTTTTATAATGCTTTGATCTAAAACATTAAAATGATCCCTTTAAGGAGAAGTTGCAGAACTTAAATGTGAAAATGTATCTTCAACATTAAGTTAGGGGGAAGAAAAACTTAGTCATTTATTTTTCTTGTTAAAAGAACATAGTGACAGGTGAAAGGAAACAAAAGCTTCAATTTACACAGAAATTAGGTATATTCTCTCATATTTTAAATCTATCTTTGGGAACTCAATTACTCACATTCAAAGGAGGAATGGCAACTAGACAAAGGCATTTGACTTCTTATAAAAGAGTTCAAGTACCAAGGAGATATGTTTCATTTCAAATGCAGTACAAAAAAAAAAAACAAAAAACAAAAAACAAATAACGATCTCATCCGACTAAACCACCGAGTTAAAAAGATAACAAGAAACAAAACAACCAGCCTTTTTCAGCAAATGTTTTCAATAGGTAATATAAAATAACTGTTCTTGACTTCTTTATAATCTCTTGGATGAGCTGAGAGAAAACACCACTGTGTTCTTCAAAAAAATCACTGTTAGTATTTACACTCTTCCCTGAAAGATGTAGGATTTAATACCATTCTGTTCTATGAAGCCCTTGGAATAAAGCCAATGAATCATATGGATTTATAGTGGTTGTATTTGTTATATTTATATGTGTACTTATTTTTTTTGAAGGCAATTATATCTACATGCAATCTCAATGGGTCTATTTGGGCAATGTCTTAACCTCCTTTCTAGTGTTATTTTCCAAAATTATTGTCTAATCTTGTTACTTAACCCTTTATGGTATATCTCCATCATGACTAATTTTTCTTTTTCCATTAATTAAATTCTTTATTTGGGTCTTTGCAAAAGTTTCATACATCGTGAATTGTTATTGGTCTGGGTTTCTTATGTATCTTAATAAAAAAGGAAAGATAATTTAAAAATTCATAAAACTACCAAATTGGAAGGAAAGTTGAAGGACATTGGGTTTATGCATTACATAAGTGACTATCTAATACCACTTTGGGGAAATTTTGTGATGTAATTTCACATGGCAATTTGTTGTCTGTCTTGAACTTATTGAGCAATCTAATCATGAACAAGCCAGTCTTCACCATATATATATAAGTGTATATTTTGCCTTTCCACATTGCATTGTAATTATATCTATGAGTGACTCTGCATTCCATTAGGAGAACTTAAGTAATTGTTTTTATTTATTTATTTATTTGTTTGTTTGTTTGTTTGTTTGTTTCAAGTTTTTGTTTAAAATCTAGTTAGTTAACAGATGGTATAATCTTGGTTTCAGGAGTAGAATTTAGTGATTCATCACTTATATATAGTGCTCATCACAAGTGCCCTCCTAAATACCCATCACTCATTTAGCTCATTCCCCACCTCCATCTTCTCCATCAACCCTCAGCTTGTTCTCTATAGTTGAGTCTCTTATGGTTTGCCTCCCTTGCTTTTTTTTCTTTCCCCTATGTTCATCCGTTTTGTTTCTTAAATTCCACATATAAGTGAATCATATGGCACAAAGCTGTAGCCAACAAGACAGTATGGTATCGGCACACACACACACACACACACACACACACACACACAGATCAGTGGAACAGAATAGAAAACCCAGAAATGGACCAACTCTATGGTCAATTAATCTTTGACAAAGCAGGAAAGAATATCCAATGGAAAAAAGACAGTCTCTTCAATAAATGGTGTTGGGAAACCTGGACAGCAACATGCAGAAGAATGAAACTGGATCACTTTCTTACATCATCCACAAAAATAAACTCAAAATGGATGAAAGACCCAAATGTGAGACAGGAAACCATCAAAATCCTAGAGGAGAAAACAGGCAGCAACCTCTATGACATTGGCCATAGCAACTTCTTAATAAACACATCTCCAGAGGCAAGGGAAACAAATGTAAAAATGAACTATTGGGACCTACCTCATAAAGATAAAAAGCTTCTGGGGGCATCTGGCTAGCTCAGTGGGTTAAGCATCTGCCTTTGCCTCAGGTCATGATCCCAGGGTCCTGGGACTGAGCCCAGGGTCGTGTCAGGCTCCCTGCTGAGTGAGGAGTCTACTTCTCCCTCTCCCTCTGCTCCTCCCCACCATTTGTGCTCTCTCTCACTCACTCTCTCTCCCTCTCTCTCAAATAAATAAATAAATAAATAAATAAATAAATAAAATCTTAAAAAAAAATGATGAAAAGCTTCTGCACAGCAAAGGAAAAAAAAATCAACAAAACTAAAAAGCAACCTATGGAATGGGAGAAGATATTTGCAAATGACATATCTGATAAAAGGTTAGTATCCAAAATCTATAAAGAACTTACCAAACTCAACACCCATGAAACAAATAATCCAGTTAAGAAATGGGCAGAAGACATGAACAGACATTTTTCAAAAGAAATAACTGTATTTATATTTCCTATTTTTATATAGTATATGGCCTACAAATATTTGCTAAATGAATCAATGAGTGAATTCATAACTGTTATTCATTTTATTCAGCGAATGTATTGAGAACAGAATTGTTCCATGAGATGTACACACAGTGATAAACTTAAAATATCATGGTTCAATAATACTGCACGATAACACTTTCTACTGATAATACTAGGATATCTGAAAATCCAAATCAGTATGACATAATAAGACTCCAAAGCCACATGGCTTTCTCATAGACCAATTAGTCTGACCAAAATCCAAAAATAGATTCTCAGGTATTTGTGGATGTAAATCAGTCAGAGATAGCACTAAGTAGGTTACTAAAAATATAAAAAGCTCAAGAAAAAAAAAAAAAAACTACCCCTTTCTCTAATCTATATAGAACAATATGGTTTATATAATATATGTGGGAATGATATTTTTTTGATGCTCAGAACTTTATAAAAATAGTTTGGTTTGTTATACCTGGTTTACAGTCAAAGAAAGTAATTCTCAAAAATTTAAGGGACTTCCACAATATAGTACAGAAACTTGAACCAAGAAAATTCTACAGCCTTGTCAAAGGCTGGACCAGTGACATCAATTAGCATTATCTGGGACCTTATTGGAAATGCAGAATCTGGACCTTAGACATATAGAATCAAAATCTGCCTTGGGGCGCCTGGGTGGCTCAGTTGTTTAAGCGGCTGCCTTCGGCTCAGGTCATGATCCCAGGGTCCTGGGATCGAGTCCCACATCGGGCTCCTTGCTCAGCAGGGAGCCTGCTTCTCCCTCTGCCTGCCTCTCTCCCTGCTTGTGTTCTGTCTCTCTCTCTGACAAATAAATAAATAAAATCTTTAAAAAAAAAAAAAAAGAATCAAAATCTGCCTTTAAATATGTTTCTCAGGTGATAAATATAAATGTATAATGTAACATTTGAGAAGCACTGGCTTAGTTCTCTTTGTATTATATCATGCCTACCATTACATCAACTTATTAAATATTATATAAAATACTGTGACATATCTAGAAATAGCAGAGACTGAGGGGTAAAATGCAAATCTGCACACATACAGCCTGGTGAGCAGAAGTTATTTGGGAATGATTGTTTTACCAGTTTTACAAAGAAAGACGTTTTGGGGTGGAATAAGAGGCTCAAAATGAGTGACAAAAAATAATGCAGGGGAAAGTTAAGGTTCAGTGTTTTGATGAATTGAGTATATAAAACTAAGACAAGGATTATAAGCTTAGGTGATTTGTGAACTCTTTAAAGATGCTGAATGCAGCTTCCTTTCTGTCATTATATACATTCAGACATTTATAGCAAGTATTATATTTGTTTGAAGAGAATTTGCTAATTGTGGCAATTAATTAAAAAGACAAAAATGAGTGTCAGAGAATATCATTCTGTAGCATTCATTAGAAATTGTAATGTACACGATTGCCAGATTGCATTAGAATTTTTGTGTCACACCAAAGATAGAATACACTGAAGTGCAAGGCCATTTATGAGGCTTTTTTTTTGTTGTTCTATTTATTTTGTCATTTATGTTGATTATTTTTTCTTTCCCATGCTGATTCTTAATGTCAATATCGTATAACATCTCAGGAGAATATTTTACATAAGAAAATATAAATAGGGGCGCCTGGGTGGCTCAGTCGTTAAGCGTCTGCCTTCGGCTCAGGTCATGGTCCCAGGGTCCTGGGATCGAGCCCCGCATCGGGCTCCCTGCTCTGCGGGAAGCCTGCTTCTCCCTCTCCCACTCACCCTGCTTGTGTTCCCTCTCTCGCTGTGTCTCTCTCTGTCAAATAAATAAATAAAATCTTTAAAAAAAATTAAAAAATTAAAAAAAAAGAAAATATAAATAAATATAGAAACATGTACTTTAGTTGTAGGTGCCCTATACTACCTATAGTTCTCAAATTCCTGTCTGAACTCAAACAAATGGTTGAATTCCATAGAAGGTGAGTAAAAGGTTCATTTTATTCCATTTGGGTGGGGAAAAAAAATTCAGAGGTCTAAAATGTCTGAATGTTTAAATGTATATACATTTAATGTATAAATAAGAAGCTCCTCCTTTGGCTACAAATTAATACTAAATGTTCCTCTGCCCCCTTGAGACTCATTCATTCTTGATATTGATAGATTGTACTAAATCTCTAGTGAAAATTCAGTTCTCAGACAGAATACAGTGTGTCCAAGGAGACAAGTTCTGACTCTCTCTATACCACCGTCACCAGCCTTTAATGGTCTAAGGTTGAACTGATCGATCCACAAACAATAATCTAAAAAGTACCTGGTGCATCACTTTAAAGGGGGTTTAAGAAGAAATGCTTCTTGAAGACACATGCTTCAAAAGAAATACAGTATTTTAGAGCAAAAGTCATTTCAGGATGCTAGCTTTCACTTGTTGAGCATGGACTGGAACATTGGGAAATTTGCAAGATTCCCATGTCCCATTTTAAATGACAATAAAACCATTTCTTCTTTTATCTACTTCCTCAAAAATTGTTTATTGAATGAACAAAACAAAGAAAATGTTTACTTTAATGGAAGGTGGGCAGTTTAATGGAATGCTAACAAGTAAAATACATGTTAATATCTAGTAAAAAGGTCTATGAAGAAATTAAACCAAAATAAAGTGATAGAGACAGAGATTATTGAAAATTATTTACATATGGAAGCTAAAAAAGCCACCTCTGAGAAGGTAGAGTTTGAGTCAGGAAATAAACGATGACAAGGCAGGGGTACCTGCGTGACTCAGTCAGTTGGGCATCTGCCTTGCTCAGGTCATGATCTCAGGGTCCTGGGACTGAGACCCACGTGGGGCTCCCTGCTCAGCGGGAGTCTGCTTCTCCCTCTCCCTTTGCCCCTCCCCCTGTTAGTTCTCTCTCTCTCTCTCATGTAAATAAAATCTTAAAAAAAAATGACAAAGCATGAATCACTGGAAGAGCCAGGAAATAGTATCCAACTTACATAAGATAACTCTATTCAGAGGTGTGCGGATTATGACACACACATATACACAGACACGTTAGGTATCATTTATTGAGTGTCAGGTGGTTAGTCTTTACTTAAAAGTTTGTATCTTTCCTGCAATATTATCTCATATATGTTTTAAACAACTCTGAGAGGTATGTTTATTATTTCCATGAGCTAATTTCACAGAAGAGAAAACAGAGTTAAAAGAATTTAAATAACTGACCTTACACAAGTAAATGATTGAGATGACCACTGATCCTAGATCTGTCTAAAAACGAAAAGCCTCTCTTTCTCTTACCAAACAAGTTTCAAATAAGCATTGTATAAATTGTAAGTATTATAGGAAAGTAGTAAGGAAGAAGTTTAATGCAATTCATCCAAATATTTCTCTAAATCAATCAAAGTATTTGTAAAACATTTCTCTTTTAGCTTTAAAAATTATAAATAGGAAACCATATATCAAACCAAGTATTAAACATTATTTTGTTATTGTTGTATGCCAATTCCCTGTTATATTTATAAATCCTAAAAATAATTTTTGATCTTTGCATTATATTTTAAGTATTTTTCCTGTTAAAAGAAAAAGGATTTAAAAACAAACATAATACTAACAAGTAGCAGTGGCATTGATTATACATCCCTTTACATACAAAAAATTGTCAACTAATTTCTCAGCATTTATTAATTTAAAACCTATATGATTGTCACTTAATCATGAGGGCACACAGAAGTGGCATGCCCTCTGTTGTAAAATATACATTTACAAAACACCAATGTAGGTGGGTGAATACCAGTAGAGTGAACAGAATGTTTACAAAAAAGTACTGACTTTATAAACTTGACTATAGTTTAATTAATGAGATTGATACTGCCAAACATTCAATACATAATATCAAAAAAAAGAAAAATATATAGCATCCTAAAGTACATACATTTCTTCTTTTCTTTTAAAGATTTTATTTATTCACTTGAGAGAGAGACAGACAGACAGAGAGAGAAAGTATGAGCATGAGTAGGGGAGAGAGGCAGAGGCCGAAGCAGACTCCCTGCTGAGCTGGGATCCCGACGTGGGGCTCCATCCCAGGACCCTGGGATCATGACCTGAGCTGAAGGCAGACGCTTAAACATCTGAGCCACCCAGTCTCTCCTAAAGTACATACATTTCTATATAGATAGAGAAGACAAAATAAAGTTAGTCCTATAGCTAAGTTTTGACTCTGTAGCAGTAATCTTCACAAAAACAGGCCTGCCCACTAGTATTTATTGATTTACAATTGCAAGATACACAATTGGATGTTATGGGATTATTCATTAACTGTTAAACCATCTTTATTTGCTTGGCAGAGATGGCAAAGACTATCTAGTCCACTTTCTTAACTTAAAGAAGATTGATTAAAAGATCTCACATAGATGTATGTATCAGTCAATGATATTACGGATCTTGAGGTCCCTAAATTCATACTGGACAACTGTTTGCCTTTAAGGACCAAATAATTTAGTTAAACTCAATAAAATTATTTAATGTTATGCTTAAAATATTAAAAAATAATATGTATTTGCTTTTAAGCCTCAATATTTTGTGTGAATACTTTAAAATAGTTATTTTGCAACATCACACTATAATATAGGAAACATTAATAAGACACCATTAATTTCAGATAGCTGGTCATTATATATTAAAGAAAAAGCATAATAAAATTAAATATAATTATTGACAATGGAAAATAAAAAGAATGTTTACTCTGGGAATGTGAGGAGAATGAGAGGAGAATGCTCTGAAAGAGAGGCTTATACAAGGATGCTTATAAACTGTTAACAGTGAAATTGTGCCTGATTGAGGAGAGACTCCATACAGATAAAATATATATATCATGTATAATTTATAGAATTCTGTAATCTATGTTTTCTTTCTCTTGGAATTTTCAGAAAAAGAAAAGATTGACAATTTTCTTAATTTTGGATTTTACTGTAAATGGTTAGGACCTGGATAGAGAATTCCTTTGTACTTTTGGGAAATTAGACAATATTATCTGAATAATATTTTTTTCTGTAGTCAAAACATATCCAAAGTTTTTGTTTGTTTTTTTATTAGAGTCAAATTATTTTCAATATCATCTAAGATGTGTTATTTTCAACAATGGACTTCTGGAATTTTATTATGGCTTAAGGCAACAATGTAGCACAGTTTATTGATTTTTACTGCATGCAGAACATACATTTACACTCTATTCATTAACCTTACAAAGATATTTGACTTAATGAAAACACTTGGAAATGTTTGTTGCTGCATTTGTTATCAACATATCATCCAATGGGAGGACTCACTAAACCCAAATGATTGCTTGAAATGAGGCAGAACATAAATTGTAATATTTTATTTCAGGAGCATAAATTACTTCATTTGCAAAGAAAATGTGTCCACATTATAGGATGTATCTGTATTAACCGTGTCTTTTATTTTCTGCATTGAGACTTTGACATCTGGGGTCTTGTTGACCTTGGAGGGACTACCCCTCCCAAGGTTAGCCAATTCCTTGAGATAGTAAACAACCCACCCATGAGAGTTCTTTGCAAATCCAAACCAAACCAGAGTTCCATGCCCAGCTACCTCCTTTATCAGACTCTCACACTCTGGGCACAATCCACTAGCCCTAATCACCCCCAAGCAGCCAGAGGACAGTCCCTATACTCCAGAGGCCACTGAAATTATTCAAACTAGCCAATACTAAGCCTGCTTACCCTGCCTCACTCCTTCATTCCCATGGAAAACACAATATAGGCTCTTACCAAATTACTCCCCTTCCCCTGACTTCCTACTGACTTGATGCTTCCCATGTGACCCCTTAAGTCGTGGAGGGCCCTTTCCTCTTGGGATCCATGAACAAAATAAACTGTATTTTCAATGACAATCACATCTCCTGATCTGTTGACCTTATCATACCTAAATAATAATAAAACCTGTATTAAAACAGTATTATGATTATGTTTTGGGGCTATAAAACTATATTACTATATTTTTAAATTTAAAGAGGTCCCGAGTTACTAAAGTTGTGTTGATATTGCTGTGTTTCGATAGAAATATTTAAGTAATTTTTGTTTGTTTGTTTTGGAGTGTGAAAAAGCTAAGTGAAAGATACATGTTAAAACTGTTCATTTCTTAAATTCTTAAATTCCACACATGAGTGACTGACACTTATTTCACTTAGCATAATACTCTGTAGGTCCATTTAAGAAACAAAGCAAATGAGCTAAGGGGAGAAAGAGAAAGAGAAAGAGAGGCAAACCAAGAAACAGACCCTTAACTATAGAGAACAAACTGATGGTTACCAGAGGGGAGGTGGGTGGGGAGATGGATTAAACAGATGATGGGATCAAGGAGTGCACTTGTGATGAGCACCAGGTGTTGTATGGAAGTGATGAATCACTATACTGGACTCCGCTGAAACTAATATTACACTGTATGTTAACTAACTGGAATTTAAATAAAACTTAAAAAAAAAAATTTACCTCAAATTAAGCTAAAATGCCCCAGTATACTACAATTTGAGGTCAAGAACCCAGATCCTATTAAATATATCACATACCATGGAGGATCTTGTTCCTTTAAGCTTAGTTTCAGAGGTTTTTTCCTCTATTTGTTTCACTTATCTGTAACTTCTGTCTTTATTTATGTACCTTTCCTAAGTTTCCATCTGTTCTGTTACTTACTATCTGGTGGAAGTTCAAGAGAATGAGGATATCATTTCACCTAAAATCAATGCATACCAGAGAGAATTCAAAATGGAAATCTGGAATAAGGCATTGTATTCACAATCTCCAAATAGAACATATTCTTCTTGATCCTATTTCTGTAAATCATGGGGAAAAGAAAGAAAGGAAAGAAAGAAAAAGAAAGAAAAAGAAAGAAAGAAAGAAAGAAAGAAAGAAAGAAAGAAAGAAAGAAAGAAAGAAAAAGGAAGAAGATAGACTATTTTTTCTTTGAACTTGTCTAAAATATAAATTTGTTAAGGCACTTATCATTTACAATCAAGATTTAATTATCTACAAATTAATATTCTTTTTTCTGTTCCATAACATAAAGCAAAACCTCTTTTTCAAAATTTAATAATTTACCTTTAAGGATAGACCTTAACATTTATTGGAATGTTAATAGAATGCTTTAGAATTAGGAAAGTAATAATTATTCAATGTTTTGGCCTATTTGTTACAGAATCACAGTGGTTTTAAAATACCTTTCATGTGCGCCTGGGTGGCTCAATCGGTTAAGAGCCTGCCTTCAGCTCAAGTCATGATCCCAGGGTCCTGGGATCAAGCCCCACATCAGGCTGATTCTCCCTCTCCCACTCCCTCTGCTTGTGCTCTCTCAAATAAATAAATAAAATCTTTAAAAAGAGGGCGCCTGGGTGGCTCAGATGGTTAAGCGTCTGCCTTCGGCTCAGGTCATGATCCCAGAGTCCTGGGATCGAGTCCCGCATCGGGCTCCCTGCTAGGCAGGGAGCCTGCTTCTCCCTCTGCCTCTGCCTCTCTCTCTCTCTCTCTCTCTGACTCTCATGAATAAATAAATAAAACATTAAAAAAAAAATCTTTAAAAAGAATAAATAAAAATAAAACATGTTTCATAAGTCTATTGGTTCTTATTTGTTAAGAAAATAAGTAAACATTTCTTGACATTTGTTATTCTTACAAGAAAATTGAATCTTCCAGCTATTAAAGGGTGCATTAAAACATTAATTTGCCAAGTAAATGCAAATTTCCTAAGAAGGATATACTTAGGAGAAATAAAGTATAAATTTTATCATTTGATAATAGATGTGGAAGTTAAAAATCATAATTTTAGTATAAAATGTTAATTAATAACAAAACAGAAGATTATTTATAAGCGTAGTCCTAGTGGAATATTTTACAGCATCTTACACATGTAACTTTCCCTCACAACTCAGCCAAGAAATGTATCATTTAGCTGAAATAATTTACAGGCTACTTACTCTTAGTAGGTCTTAGAAATATTCAATTTATTCATAGGAAGTCCTTTATGAAAGTGGCTAATAATCTCTTGCAAGGCTTCATTAATTCTGAACTTTCAAGGCAAATTTATGAGTTTGAATTTTAAGGAGCAGTACCTATGATTTCTAATTGTATTTTGTACAGAAACAACATTGTAATATTCATCTTTTCTTCTGTCCCACTAAATATTTGTACTTCCGGTATTGATGAAGAAATTTATCTTTGTCTGGAACTACCTAGATGTTTCTATGCTTTCGAATAAAATGGCCCTAAGCACAGCAAGACATTAGTATTTATTATAATCATGTACTTTTAAAATCACCAATTTTTTGGTGGTTTTACTATGGTTTTTACTCTGACTGCTTTGGGAAATCACTTTGGGTTTTCATTATGAATTACAATATCTTCTCTTATAAAACAGTATATTCCTTTTCTTTTTTTTCTGTAAGTCAATATTTAACCCTAAGGTCACCCATAAAACTGAAGAATTCAAAGGCAGAAGAGATCTCTAGAACCAACCTGGAAACTGCCCTCTTGCTCTAAAGCAGTCCCAAGTAAGGAACTGATACATGTGGAATGTTTCAATGGTTGTTGTTTATTATAATATTCACTTAAATTTAACCCTGAGCACTCTGGATACAGGTACCTTCAGGATAATAAGAGGAATGCCAAAAGATACTAAATTAGGAGAACACATTTGGTGTATCTTAATGAAATACATATTTTACTCTGAAATTTTTTTTCAGTAAGCATTTAAATTTGCAAGTGATTTAAAAACATGACTGTTAGATTCCAGTTTCCCTTAAAACATGTAAAGAGCTTGCAAGTCATTATTTCTACTCACAACAAGAAAAAGAAAACTGAACAAATTGAAATACAATAACTTTCCTTAGATCCATTGGAGAATTGAGGTCATGGTGCAAGCTGCCACCTGAAAACTGGAGAGAAAGGTGAATTCAGGGAATACAGATCAGCTTACCTGAAGCAGATGTTACTGGAGCCTCTGAACAGAGACTTTAATGAACTGCTGGAAGCTGAGTGTGGACCTGCTTAAGAGTGAAAAATTCCTGGTTGCCCAGCCGAAGAGGGTGCCCTATACTTGAAGTTTTAATCCAAGAACTCTACCAAATTCTCCCAATGAAGAGTAGGGGAAAGTCCTTTTTTGTTTTGCCAAGGAAAGGGGAGAAATAACCATTCTGCAGTATACCCACAGGAAAGGTAGCCATTTTGAGATAAATCTCAAGTGTCCTCCTTAACAAAGACCTACCCAGGAAGAGAAAAGAACTTACCAAAGCGTTATCCAACTTGGGGGAACGGAAATTACTCAACTCCAACCCCTCTAGCCTTCCTATCTCACCTAAGGAGTGGAATGAAAGCTAAGAAGCATTTATAAGACAGGGACATAGATACACTAAGAGACTGAAACTTAATCATGGGTTTACTGAATACTTCCCCTCCCTTAGTATCTTAGCAGTACATCAACAGGGCTCCTGTATAATAATAGGGGCACACAGCTCAAAGTGTTTAAAGGCTCATACTCTGTTTAAGAAGGCGTGCCTAAGGAAAACCAAAGACAACAGGAAGACAAGAAAGGATATTGAAGAAAATTGAAGCTCTGACATCTACAGGTCCAGCAAACAGTAAACATAGTTTACTAGTCAACTCCTAGTCAAACAAACATAAAGCTTCACATTAAAAGACTATCTATCTCAGTCCTTATGAGATCTTGCCATTTGCAATGACGTGGATGGAACTGGAGGGTATCATGCTGAGTGAAATAAGTCAAACAGAGAAAGACATGTATCATATGACCTCACTGATATGAGGAATTCTTAATCTCAGGAAACAAACTGAGGGTTGCTAGAGTGGGGGGTGGGGTGGGAGGGATGGGGTGACTGGGTGATGGATACTGGGGAGGGTATGTGCTATGGTGAGTGCTGTGAATTGTGTAAGACTGTTGAATCTCAGATCTGTACCTCTGAAACAAATAATGCAATATATGTTAAGAAAGAAAAAAAAAAGAAGAAGAAGAATGTAGCAGGAGGGGAAGAATGAAGGGGGGGAAATCGGAGGGGGAGAAGAACCATGAGAGACGATGGACTCTGAGAAACAAACTGAGGGTTCTAGAGGGGAGTGGGGTGGGAGGATGGGTTAGGCCGGTGATGGGTATTAAGGAGGGCACGTTCTGCATGCAGCACTGGGTGTTACACACAAACAATGACTCATGGAACACTACATCAAAAACTAATGATGTAATGTATGGGGATTAACATAACAATAAAAAATTAAAAAAATAAAAAATAAAAGGAAAATATATCTAAAAAGATAGAAATGTAAAAAAAAAAAAAGACTATCTATCTCAGTCCTTATTACTTGATACATCATGTACAGTTTCAACAAAAAAAAATCACATCATGAAAAAAGGCAGAACATGCACATCTACACATATATACACATAAATCCACATGAAAGCCACATACAATTGACTTTATTTTTTTTTTTTAAGATTTTATTTATTTATTCGACAGAGAGAGAGAGCACAAGTAGTCAGAGAGGCAGGCAGAGGGAGAGGGAGAAGCAGGCTCCCTGCTGAGCAGAGAGCCCGACATGGGGCTCGATCCCAGGACCCTGAGATCATGCCCTGAGCTGAAGGCAGACGTCTAACCGACTGAGCCACCCAGGGGCCCCTACAATTGACTTTAAAGGGAACACTTTTTGATCTTGGGAATTATTTGAATATTTAATATCACTTTCCAGAAACATGGGAAAAATTAAAATAAGCAAAAAATCTGTGGGGATTGCTACATTTTTTAAAAAAGTCCAACCAGTACATTCGATTTTTTGTTTTTCATTTTTTTTTTTTACTTAACATATTTGAAAAATACTTGGCAGTTGTAAGTAATACATCATTCAATTTTAATTTATTTTGATACAAGTTATGCCAAATCTTTTTGGAATGGCACATCTATGTAATTATTCAATGCTTTATAATTAATAATTTCTCTACCATCAGTATAACTATTATGATAGGCAGAAAAAAATAAAAATCATCTTCAACACTGTCAAATGTATAAAAGCTATAATATTGCAGAGACATTTTCAATCTAAATTTCCATCTTACTGTTGCTTTTTGTTACAATATCCAGATATACATCTTCCAGATAAACAATTTGAAACCTGGCAGTCAAAACCAATAAATGTTTTGAAATACTTTTATTTTAATGTTATACAGTGAGCATTAATATTTTTCAGTTTAAGTTCATTGAAAAGAAAGTTTTGAAACCATTAAGGAAGATGAAAAAGCAAGCCAGTCAGGCTGACAAATATAGCCAAACAGTACATTGAAAAATATCTACTATCTACATTCGACAGAAACACTGAATAATGGGCACTGTTTTATTCTCATGCTTAGTTTCATGGATGATAAAATATTTAACAGATTGAGAATTTCTAGTCACATTTTGATTTGCCTCACAGTTAATTAGAGGCTACCACTAAATCAGAGTGTAAGGGAAAATAACAGTTTTTGTAGTTGTTTGGTTGATCTGTTTTATTGTGCTTTTCTAGGAAGGTCAGAAAGGTTTCTCAATTGCAAAGTACATTTTATAGAAAATAATGAAAGTCAACCATAAGTTTTCTAAGAATTTATCGAACATCTTTCTGTTGCCTATCATTATGTATTGTGTATAAAAAACTCAATTCTTTTCACTCTTCATCCCCTTATCAAGGTCATATTCCTGATATGTACATAGTCATGTCACAGATTATTATTTCAAGTATTTATACAGCTTTGATATTTTTGACATGCTTTAGTTATAGTAGTTATCAAAATATTTCTTTGTGAATGATACATATGGGCTTTTAGGTGTCTTTGGGCATGCAGAAATTCTCTGCCCTCATGAAGGCATCTGTAACTTTCAAATTGCTTGTATACTTTTACAAAATTAAGTATGTCCTCCACAAAGACTTCATTGTCTGCGAGTCTCGGGTGGTCAGATTTGAGCTTAGTGTGTCCCAATGAAGTACAATTGTACTTTGAGTGTACAAATGCATTTTTAGATAATGAGGATAAGTACACAGTGGTTTTAACCTCAATTCTGGAGTCAGGGAGACCTGAGTAAAATTCGAGATCTGCCATTTGAAAATTTATCTTTTGAAAATTCTTCAAACTTTTCAAAAGTTTTGAAAATATTTCTTAGCCTTACTTCATCTGAGATGTTATGTTTTGTAAAATATAAATAAAGATAATGCCTCATAGAAATGTAAAGAGAAGGGGCCGGTAAAATTTTTCCATAAAGGGCTAGATAGAAAATATTTTAGGCTTTGTGAGCCATAAGGTTTTTATTGCAATGACTCAGCTCTGCCATTGTTGCACAATAATGCTCGGATAGGTACGGTTATGCTCCTATTAAAGTGTATTTATAAAAATAGTTAGTGAACTAGATTTGTCCCATGGGACATAGTTTGATAATCCTGTCTAGAAAAAGAAGTTGTTTAGAATTATAACACGCACCTCCCACTTCCAAACATACACTCACTAAAAAACAAAAAAAAAATACCAAAAAAAAAAAAAAAGAGAAAAGAAAAGAAAAGCTTAGAAAAGTAGACTATGTTATGGGGGATAGGGAAGAAACTACTACAAGTGTCAAGAAATGCCATGAGAATAATCAAAGGCAAGAAAAAATTAGAAAAATTGGTTTGAAACACACATCACAGTAGTAATTGCTTTAACAATCAGAGCATATCTATTAAAAAAAATAAGCAAAAGATCTACTCAGTAGAAAAATCAGCAAATTATACCCACAGATGTTTCACAAAAAAATGAGAAACAATGTTGCCCTTAAATATATGAGAAACTCTCATTTCATTCATTATAAGATTTTAGTTTGTCAAATTATCAGTTGGTCAGTATAAATCAGTTTAGTTTTAAACTAAAAAAAATATTTATCTATACATATAGTATAGAGATAATACATACGTACTGTATGCAGTCAGTTAGTCTCATAAAATGCTAAAAGCCATAGGCGTGGCTATGGACAAATAGGCACTTTGATTTATTGTTGACTCAAAAATAAATTGTCACAAAACTCTGTGAGTGACAGTTGGGAATGTCTACCAATTACACTCCTAAGAATTTAGCTCACAGATACAGTAGATATGTGTAAAATAATGTATAGTTGAAACTTTGTGTAGTGATTTTTGCTATTGTTGTTTGTTTTGGAGGTTTTTTGCTAATAGCAAAAGTTTATAATACGAATGTATTCAATAAATTATGTTATATCAACACAGCAGAATGCAATCATCTTAAAAACTAAAAAAGCTTCCTATGGATTGATATGGATAAATTTATAATACAGAGTTAATTTCAAAAAGCAAGGTATAATTTAAAAGAGCAAGAACTGTGTGTATAGAACGTAATTTTTCTTAAGAAATAATAGAATATAATTCTTCTTAAAAAAAGAAAAATTATATATACTTTAAAAGTTTCTAAAGAGGGGCACCTGGGTAGCTCAGATGGTTAAGCGTCTGCCTTCGGCTCAGGTCATGATCCCAGGGTCCTGGGATGGAGCCCCATGTCTGGCTCCTGGCTTGGTGGGGAGCCTGCTTCTCCCTCTGCCCCTCCCCCTGCTCATGCTCTCTCTTTCTCTCTCTCTCTCTGTGTCTCAAATGAATAAATAAAATCTTTTTAAAAAAAAAGTTTCTAAAGAGACATGTAATTGGTAATAGGCAGTGATTACAAGATCAAGGGTGGGAGGAAGATATTACTCTTCACTGATTACCTTTTAATTCTTATTGAAATCAAATTATAGGCTGGGCATCAGGGGTGAGAAGGAGGCATTATTTTTCACGAATTAAATTTTAACATTTATTGAATTTAAATTATGTAAATATGGAACAAACTAAAATATTAAATTAATTAAAAATAAAAGTCTCTATATATACATACACAACTCATCAACATAGCAAGTTAATTATTTATTCACCTCTGTGTCTAAAATCATATCTTAGACACTGATGTGAACAAGTAAAGAAAATTAGATGTTAATAGATTACAATTTTTGAATGGAACAATTACAAATTCTACCGTACTGGAAATTTTCTCATGTATTTCTATGTAGCAGACAGATACGTAAAAAAATGACCTCTTACGTTCTCCCAAAAAGCCTAACTTTATCAGTGGAATTGATAGGGGAAGACAGATTTTATTCCATTAATTGGCCGCAACAATAACACAAGCAGTACGTTTTTAGTCTTATGTTCTGGGACAAAAATGCACAGCTTATTTGACGAGTGAATAATAAATAAAGTGGCTTAAATTTAAGAATGTCTAGGTTATAAAGAAAATGAACAAAGAATATATTTTCTTCTCAATGCTAATAATTACTTGAAAAGTTATTAGGTAAAAGAATAAACCATGATGTCTATTATTACTTTAATCACTGCAAAACCTAAGGAAATTTTGTGGTGGAAAGAGTACAGAACTGAAATCCCTAAACCGTGATTAAAATCTTAGCTCCAGCATGTGGGAAGCGCTGATTAACTTTTCTAGTTTA
The DNA here is from genome assembly GCF_964656455.1 of Halichoerus grypus. Classification (NCBI taxonomy): domain Eukaryota; kingdom Metazoa; phylum Chordata; class Mammalia; order Carnivora; family Phocidae; genus Halichoerus; species Halichoerus grypus. Next base: position 26,682,068 of record NC_135714.1, read on the forward strand.
TTTTAATAATTTATAACATATTAAAATATTCCTTTTGTCACAGAATCACAGTTAGATTTAAATGCATGATGGATATAGAAGTGCTTATCACCACACGATGCACTCTGCAAGCATTAACTGATACTAGTTGACTCTCGATCAGCATCTATATACAGGTAAAAATGGCTTTTTTAGAAACCACTCTAATGTTACAGTTACTATCTAATCAGAAACCAAGATTGTATAACCTGAGAGATTATTTGGACATTTTTCTTCGACAGCATCCTTTACTTTTGATGACTATATTTCATTAAGCTTTATTCACGACAATACTAATACTCTCCTCAAAATCAATAGGCTTACATTTGAAATATTTTCTGCCACTTGAAATTCAACTTATTCTTATAATTCTTAAACATAAATATCTGTTCAGTTTGCTAAAAATAATTACTACAATAACAACCACCACAAAGAATTATACTTTCTTTTCCTAAATCAGAAAGTAAGTCTGATAAATGGCCCCTCTTTATTCTCCATCTATACCCACCACCTTGAAAATTTCACCTATTAGATAAAAATATATGATCTGTATAAATAGTTGACTTTATATAATATAATTATGTAGAGTCAAGATAAATATAAATATAACTCTAAAATATCATCTATATAAAAAGATCTCTCAATGTCCCCCCAAAATTGAATTCTTAAAATATACCAGAATTAAATACATACAATAAGTACCAATCAATAAAGCTGTTTATTACTGGCACATAAGTAGACAAAATAATGGGAAAGGAGGATCACTTTATAAATACACCTAAATGCATCTGCCAATTTAGGATATATTTAAGGTATTGACTCAATATATGGGAACGGATGAGCTTGTGATGACTGATTGGTATTGTGGGGAAAAAAATTAGCCAAATCCATAACTTAGTCAGCAAAACTCTAAAACTAGTCAAGTATTTAAACTAAAAATGATGAACTATAATAGACTAGAAGAAAGTTCGAGTGACTTCATTTATACTGTTAGAGAGAGGAAAAAATCTCAAAACCATAAAGAAAAGATTGAAATGTTCTTTCAATATCTACAGATATAGATATAGGTACAGACATTGGCAGAAAAATGTTACTACACTAACTATATGCAAAGAGATAATATATCCCTAACATATAAAGATCTTTTAAAATTTGATTTTAAAACATAGAGAACAAACAAAGAGTATGAAAAGACAGGCTTTGAATAAGGAAAGATCCATTAAACTTAGAACAAAGCATAGTATATTACTCAGAATAGCACAAAGACACTTTAAAAGTACATTGAGATACAGATTTTCACCAATCAGCTTTGTAAAAGCCACATGTTTAAGAATACTTAGCTTTTGTGAAGGATGAAGAAATAGGCTGATAGGAACATAAATTGGAAATTAGTGACAGAAACTTGGTATCTTTCCATATGTAGAATAATTTTATTATACATGTGTATACATATCAATTTATATACCTATCTCTATATTTATATCTTTACACCTGTATCTAGATTTAGGTCTGTATCTAGGTGTATATCTACATCTATGTCTATGCATACCTTCTAACTCCACTATTGGGAATTTATTCTAGATAAACTAGATACACATTTCACATACGGAAAGGAGAGAGATGCACAGGATTGAAATGACAAGGGTACAAGTTTATATATCCCAGGATTGTTCACAATAACTAAAGGCTGGAATCTCCTTAAATGCACACCCCTGGGTACCTGTTAAATAAATGGTAGCATATCTTTAAGATCCAATCGTTTTTCAAACATTACATACAAACACAAATGCACAAATAAATGAAGATCGAGGATGTTCTTTATGTACAGAAAGGTAAACAACACCAAAATGTACTGTTAGGTTAAGCAAAGTGACCCACAAAGGGTACACCATCCTATATTTTACACAAAACAGTAAATGCATAAATATATACTTTTGTTATTTAAAAAATACTCTTGGAAGTTTGAACAAGAAACCAACACAAGTGTTTATCTGTGTTGGTGTGATTCTTGGTTAGACGGTAAGGATCCGGGAGTACTGAGAACAGGTGTAGAAGCAAGCACTCTTTATACCTTTCACCTGGTGGCTTTATTTGGGTCATGTGATTGCACTATTTACTTAATGTATAATTTATAGAAAAGAAAATCGATTTAAAACAAAACTGTACAGCTGATTCTGTTGCTGTAAGTCATTAGCTGCAGAACAACCCGGAGGCCTTGGTGGTTGCCCAAGACTATCACCTGCACCTTTTCAGGTTCAGTTGCATAGCAATGGCTGGCCTGAGGGTGTTTTTGTCTTTTCCTTTCTGGACCATTTTTCCCTGGAGGCTTTTTTCAGCTAATGTACAAGAATTTAAACTTCTTCAGTCACAGTCACTATAGATAGAAACAAAAAATTGTTAACCATTTTTTTTTGAGCATCATTTTAAGGTTAATTTATATCCTTTTAGCATTAATCCTGCAGGACAGTGGCTCCCTCCAAGCCCTGGAATAGAGAAATAATGCACAGAGAAGGAGAAACAATGTTCACGAACATTATCTAATTTAATGTTCAAATAATTACTAAGTCAAATTATTACTCCGAAAATAAAGGTGAGACTAGAGGACGCAACTCATTAAATTCTCTAAGGTCAGTAAATAAATGATTCAGGCTGAGAGCTACTATATTATTAATTTCTTACAACATTCTTGCTCTAGTATGCTGCTAGCACAGAAGTCTTTACACAGACACTCTCTCTTTAGTAGATTAAGTTGGTACTATTAATCATCCACAGTCCTAGATGCTTCTATGGAAATAAATGCTTCTGTGGAAATAAATGAAGACCAAACAAATGAGAATGAGCAAAGGCTATTTATTAAAGCTTGTTATAGCAAGGGAGTCAGCCACCATCACTCGTGTGTGGCAGAAGCTCAAAGGCAGCCGGAGTGGGAAAGCTTTATAGTGAAAAAAGGGAAGGCTTCAAGTCTGCTCTGATCAGAGCTGGTTGGCATGGGAAATCTGCAGCTGGCTAACAAGAAGCTGGGTATCCTATGTGATGGGTTAGGGGAGCATGCTTCAATTTCTCTGGTTGGCACCAAGTTGGAAGTCGGGGCAAAAATTAGGTAAGCTGTCCGTTACTGAGCAAGTCCTGATCTGGCTGCTGCAGAGACCATGGGTCAGAGTACTGGTTTTATACATGATCTGGCTTTTGTCTCTTTGCACATTTAGTCTCTCACTGCCCTCAGAGAGGCCAATGTCTACTGCAGGAAACCTATGACCAAGAGGGACTAAACTTTAGATAGCGTTCTGCCTTACTTACCTTAATTAGAGCATTTACTTCACAAATTTATATTTGTAAATTCTTTCTTTGCTCCTTTGATTCTAATTCATTTAAAAATCTTCTCATCAGTTTTATAGCCCAGGATTCTTTCTCAAGGGCTTGGGAGCAAATAATGAATCATGGAACACTACATCAAAAACTAATGATGTAATGTATGGTGATTAACATAATAATAAAAAAATAAAAATAAATAAAATCATCCAGAAGATAATGCCCTATCTCTCAGTCTCTGTGGAAGGGTAGGAGCTTAACTTCTAACTTCCTTGAGCACCTTATTCCAAATTGTGAAACTACCTTACTTTTCTTCTGGGTAAGGCCAATTAGCAAACACAGATGATCTGTGATTTCCCCCAACCTGCTCTTAAAACCTGTCCCACCCTTCATTTCAAGGGAGTTGAATTCAGATTCTCTCTCTCCTATTTCAGTAGCCTTGAATAAAGTCTTCCTTACCTCTTTGACTTCATCTGATGCAAATGTTGCTTTGTCACATAACTACATTTGCTTTGCCACATAGATTTGTTACATAACTTGATTGTCATAATCTTTTTCTATTCCGTATTTTATTTTTTTAAGATTTATTTGTTTATATTAGAGTGAGAGAGCATGAGCAGAAGGGGTAGAGGGAGAGGGAGAGAAAATCTCAAACACACTCCCCATTAAGCAGAGAGTCTGTCACAGGGCTTGATCTCACGACCCAGAGATCACCACCTGAGCCAAAACCAAGAGTCAGATGCTTAACCAACTGCACCACCCAGGAGCCCCATCCATATTTTAAAGAATAAAATAAAATAAATAGTTAAATGTGGAAGGTAGAAAGACTAAAGCAAAAAACAACTTAAAATGTTAACAATATAACAACGCATAAATGAACATTAGATAAAACTCTTAACTAGCAAGTTGAATCTTATTTGAATAACCATTTATTTAAAAAGAAAAAAATAAACTTTGCTTAAAAACATTAAAAAAATTATTAAATGATAATTAAATGTAGGAGTACAAAAACCTCAGATCAATGAGCTCAAGTTAAGCCAAGTAGGGTCTTTTTTTTTTTTTTTTTTTGACATCTTTCTCAAAAAACTATTCATTATGAGGCTTTCTTTTCTGATGGTGTTATGGTATTATCCTAGGACAGTTTTTTTTTTTTTTTAATACGTAATTTTTGTTTAACATGACAATAGTTTTTCTAAGATCTGTCATTCCTTACAATTCTCTTAACATAATCATCAACAGAATATGTTGGGTTAACAGTTGGCCCGTACAAAACAGTTGGTGAGTTAAAATGGCAGCCAAAACAAATAAAAAGGATAAATGATTAGCTGGTCTAAAATTGAACATGTGAATATAGGTTGCAAATTGTTAGTAACATTCTTTTTTTTTTTTTTAAAGATTTTATTTATTTATTCATGAGAGACAGAGAGAGAGAGAGAGAGAGAGGCAGAGGGAGAAGCAGGCTCCCAAGGAGCAGGGAGCCCGATGCGGGACTCGATCCCAGGCCCCTGGGATCATGACCTGAGCCGAAGGCAGACGCTTACCCGTCTGAGCCACCCAGGCGCCCTGTTAGTAACATTCTATCATTATATTTAGATAATTATCTTGTACAACCTCTGGAAAAGTCTTTAACTGTGGATTTTATACAGACAGTTAAATATCTAAGGGTTACTCAATCACACCAACATTTATATTATACTAGCAAAAACTTTAACAAACCTACATGTAGAGAGAAAAAATTTACTAATAAGGAATCATTAACAAGCATTCCTGTATTGGTAGGGGGATGGTGATATTATTAGCCACAGTGTCTACTTTATTTGATCTGACTTGTTATTCTTTGTCTTTCAGAGTTAGTGAGATCTCTGTCTATATATTTATTTAATGCCTGGTGTTCTTCATGGCTCACAAAGTCCTACATCAGAATGGACACATACTCCTTTTAGGAATTTAACATCAATAGAAAAGACAGTTTTGTCTTTTTTGTCTAGAATTTCATAAAACCATAATCTAAATGGAGACTCTTCATCAAATGTTTCAGTAGCCATAACAATCTATCTTCTTAATTGTACTAGACTAGCAGAGGTCTGAGTCCCTTTAATTCACTCTGCCAAATGCTTGCCGCTGTTGTCAATTTCCCAGAAAAATAGATCCTCTGTATATAATCTGTGTCCTTAAAACTGCTGCAGTTGGAAGGTTCATACTTCCTAGCTGGGGAAGAAAGAGAGAAATTTCCAGAATACTTACAATCTAGGAAGAATTCTCTCAATTAAAAAAAGACAAATGTTACTAAATGTTTCTCAAGTGTTGAAAATTTGCACTAACTACAAAACATACAATTTTAATTTTTATAATCCTGTGATACAGATATATGATATAATTATTATTGTTCCTCAGATGAAGAAGATAAGTAAACAGCAGAACCCATACCCATTGCCATTATTTAATACTGACTTCCCACTTACCTGATGTCCCGTGAAGTAATACCAGTCACTGCTGTGGCTGAGCCAGAATGGAATATGGCCCTAGCTCATAATAGCCATGGCCTATGTGTCATTTTTAAAAGTATAGGGGACCTACATTCAATCTCCCAGTCTAATGAAGTTACTGGAAATACAGCCCTATTATTATACAATGTAATCAATATTATAGCATATATGTATCAACTGTTACAAGAGAACAGAGTTAGAATCTCTCAGCAAAAAAAAATAAAATAAAAAACTAAAAATTAATATGTGGACTCTAAAAGACCAAATGAATAAACAAGCAAAAAGCAGAATCAGATCTATAAATACAGACAATAAACTGATGGTTGCCAAAAGGAAGAGGGATGGAGAATAACCAAATGGGAGAAGAGGAGAGGGAGATATAGACTTCCAATTATGGAATGAATGAATAAGCCAGGGGAATAAAAGGCACATCATACAGAATATAGTCAATGATACTTTAATAGCATTGTATTGTAACAGATGGTAGCTACACTTGTTGTGAGCATAAAATAACTTATAGAGAAGTTAAGTCACTATGTTGTACACCTGAAACTAAAGTATCATTGTGTTTTTCCTATACTCAGATTTATTTTTTTTTTTTTTTTTTTTTTTTTTTAAAGATTTTATTTATTTTCTTGACAGAGAGAGACAGCGAGAGCAGGAACACAAGCAGGGGGAGTGGGAGAGGGAGAAGCAGGCTTCCCGCAGAGCGGGGAGCCCGATGTGGGACTCGATCCCAGGACCCTGGGATCATGACCTGAGCCGAAGGCAGACGCTTAACGACTGAGCCACCCAGGCGCCCTCCTATACTCAGATTTAAAAAAAAAAAAATAAAAACAACTAAAAGTTAATATGGTATTTATATTGTCTTTTGATTTGAATCACTATGAATGACTAATAGTTCTAAATGAAAATATACAATCTAGACCATGTCCTTCTTTATTATTTTAAGGGCTTTTCATGTCTGAGTATTTCTTTGGTATTTAATCTCCTCATATGTATCATATTATAATAGATTTCTCTCCAAAGGCCCACTTAGATCCTTAGAGAACATCTAAATTTATTTTAAGAAAGAAAGCATATTTAAACATATTGACAAAATAATATATATTCAGTGTTCCGACTATTTTAAATCTGTGTGAATAAAATGTGCAGCATCACAAACCCTGCATCATCTCCAAACTTTTGTTAAAATGCTGTTCTAGTGGAACTGGTGTTTTCCACGTTGTGCAATTATCTAAGGCTTCTTGAACTCACTTTCTGGTAAAATTACATCTTGTCCTAGGAAGTAAAAAGACTGTTGTTCTTTGCCTCATGGCCTCATTCTTCTTTATAGAAGACTTAGGGATTCATCATCAGACCTTTGAAAAAATACAATGCTTATTAAACTTCTTGTCCATAGTCCAGGTCTGAGAATCATACATAAGAAGGCTTGGTTTATAAGGAAGGAAGTGATACTGATTCAAGCAAAGCTGAAGAGTAACTGACAAGTAACATTAAACCCATATAGACAAGGCCAACATGAGTGAATAATCCAAGAGAGAGAATTACAACTTGCTGGGCTGAATTGTGGATGTTTAGATGTTGGAAAGAAGATGGACACCAAGAAATTCATGTAAGTTAAAAAAAAAAAAAAGTTACAACTGTGTAAAAATCTGGGCATACATATATAGAATGGATTGGCACATCCAATCTGTGCCTTAGAGGGCTGGTTGTTCCTTTAATATTGCTCACTAAAATGACTATTGTTCCCATCCTTGGGCTGATGATATATAATAATGTTCTGCAGATTGTTTCTCTTGGTTGAAACATTACATTGGAAATGGGAGATTATATAAAGATTTTAATGTTTAATATTATGCTATCTCTTTTTATTAATGTTTTCATTGGAAATATTCTCATTATATGTTTATCATATTCCTAATGTTCTTCAGTGAATATGTATGACTTTTTTTAATCAGGAAAAATACATGCTACTAAAAATTAGTTAATATATACTTACATTTAAACCTGATAGATGAAGCAAATACTGAAAACGAAAGCATTAAAATAACCTTCATTTTTTTCTTTTTCTTTTTTTTTTTTTTTTTAAAGATTTTATTTGACAGAGAGAGACACAGCAAGAGAGGGAACACAAGCAGGGGGAGCGGCAGGTAGAGGGAGAGGGAGAAGCAGGCTCCCCCCAGAGCAGAGAGCCTGATGTGGGGCTTGAAACCAGGACCCTGGGATCATGATCTGAGCCAAAGGCAGACGCCTAACGGCTTAAAGACTGAGCCACCCAAGCACCCCTAAAATAACCTTCTTATTTGGGTAATTTAAAAAAAATGATTAGTGCAAAGTGAAGTTAACCTGGTGATTGTCCATATTTTATACCCCAAATAGTAATTTTTCTGTGTGCCTGCATATGAAGTCACAATAAATGTGGACTGTTACAATTGTTGAAGAGTTCTATATCTTTATTCAGTAAAATATTGTGGGATGGGTGAAAATTCTTAAGAAGATGTGGAAAAAAAAAACCTGACAAAATGAATAACTAAGTGACTGCACACATGAATGGATAATGTATTCTGGTTATGAATATTTGACTTGAAAATAAATGATGTCATGTATGGGTAGCACAGAAAGAAATGTTCCAAATGATTGCATGAATTTAGGGTGTCCTTGTGACTGATCTCAATTATTCTGAAGTGAGAAATATCCCCCCCAACACCCACAGAAGGTAACTTGATAAAGCCATTGTACTTTACTTCTTAAAGTTTGGGAAAATCCTGTATCTTTTGGCATGCCGCAGAGTTTTTAGTGTATTTTATGGCATATAGACAGAATTGGTAAAGTTATTAAATTAGACCCATAAATATACAATTTTGAGGCCATAAGTGTTTTTTAGAGATCATTTAACCAAATATTCTTCACCTACTGGATCAGAGAACAGAGGCTTAAATGCTATGAATAACTCCCCAGTTCACACAATGACTTCACATTGGAACTGTGCTTGGCATCCTGGATTATCCCTACTCAACTCTTGGCCCCTACACTATAGTAAGACTTTTTCTTAAGGACACACAGATACACATAGCCAGGGTAAAAATGTATAAACTTTAGAAATTTTGATTACAAAAATGTGAATTAATAAACACAGTGTTTAATCAAACAAACCAGAAAAAAGTTACAAAAAATTAATATCTAGTGTGAAATTACTAGCCTTTGTTGTGTGTGTATTAGCAAATATATTGCCTTATGTTTAATCCACTACCACCTTCACTTTATGTCTTGTAGTTGTGACCCCCTAACTAAAATCAAGGTATATCAGTCAAATAAAATGTAATGAAAGGAAAAAAAAAAAATCTAACAAATGTTAATATTGAAAACTGCAGAACTCTAAGGGAAAATGATTGTATTCTTTGCACTAAGAGACTCAACTAAGTCTAGCCTGGCTTCTAGTAGCCTAAGGCCCTGAGCCTAGGAGGATCCCAGACCCTCTTAAAATGCCTGCCTGAGGGGTACCTGGGTGGCTCAGTTGGTTAGCATTTGCCTTTGGCTCAGGTCATGCTCTCAGGGTCCTGGGATGGAGTCCTGCATTGGGCTCCCTGCTCAGCAGGGAATCTGCTTCTCCCTCTCCCTCTGACCCTCTCCACTGTTCCTGCTCTCTCTTGCTCTCTCTCTCTCTCAAATAAATAAATAAAATCTTAAAAAAAAAAAAAAAAAGCCTGCCTGAGGAAGTTCAATGCTACCAGGAAAATTTGCTGTCTGTTCCAGCCTCTCTTAGACCAGTTACTTTAGAAATCCTGCAATTTTAAATTCTTCTCTGCCCATTGAAATGTAAATCTACCACCAAATACTGTTTCCTTTTGGACTTGAGAGCTAGTTCTTTGAAATGCAAATAGGCATGGAGCTAACTCTCAGCCTCTCTCCCCCAATCCCTGTGGGAGAATCAGGGCCTGACTTCAATGGGTGCCTAGCTTCGACTTACACCACTGCCTCTTGTCATAAAGATAAAAATGTATTTCTTCTCTGGATAAGCGCCTGTCAACAAATACAGGTAGCTTAGTCCCATGGACTAACCCTCCTTAACATCCTCAGTACCTTTGTTGGGTACATACCAGTCTTAAGAAGTCTCCTGTCTTTTATGAATTTGAGTTCGATTCATACTGGACCTTATTCCCTATTGCAATACCATTATTGAACAAAACCTACCCTTATCACTTTAACTGGTGTCGATTTTTGTTTATCATCAACAGTATGTTGCTAAGGTGGCCAGAATCAGCAGATCAAGCTCAGACCATGAATGACTGAGTGAGGTCATAATCCATGGGTGGTATCACGATCTACACCTCAATATGATGCCATCCACATGAACTCCATTTCACACTATATTCTGAGATTAAATATTTTAAACATGGATATTACATTGCTGAATAGCTGCAGGGTGGACACAGGACTCTATGGTTGATATGTGGAAGGACTGACTCCCCAACCCTGTCAAAACAGTTTTACTGAAGAAAAAAAAAAAAAGAATTTTCCTTAACTTTAAGGTGCATGTTACATACTTTTAAGTCTTCTAAATTCAGGTGGATTAAATGTGTGAAGTCTTTGTTATAAATTATGGGAGTCCAGGAAAATATAGCTAGCCAGAGTATATAGGTATTTCAACAATATTTAAATTCAGAATAATTTAAAAAATCCTGACTAATGCATAAGTTAATTTTAGGTGTCCACTTTTGCAGCTCTGGTTTAAAACGATTTTATTATATGCACGAAAAATATTAAGTATTTGGGTTACACGTACTTATAGGCCTATTTTACTCTATGTCTTTTGTATGTTTAGAAAGTGATTTCCCTCTTAATTAAGGATCAAATTGACTCGTTTAAAAGGCAATCATTTTTTTTCTTTTTTTTTGAATCTAGTATGCTTTAAAACTTAGCTTTTAGGGGCGCCTGGGCGGCTCAGTCGTTAAGCGTCTGCCTTCGGCTCAGGTCATGATCCCAGGGTCCTGGGATCGAGCCCCGCATCGGGCTCCCTGCTCGGCGGGAAGCCTGCTTCTCCCTCTCCCACTCCCCCTGCTTGTGTTCCCTCTCTCGCTGTGTCTCTGTCAAAGAAATAAATAAATCTTTAAAAAAAAAAAAAAAAACAACTTAGCTTTTAATCTAGGATATATTTGAAGAGATCATTTGTTACTTTATTTTAATTATATCTTAACATAATCAAATTGCAGTGTTTTTAAAATTATTTCACAGGGTTTTCAGAGGTCATCAAAGCTATGACCATATCAGGTGTGGAAAATGAGTGCCTGGTACAATATGAGAGTTTTGAATATGTCAAATACAAAACCAAGGAGAGCAAAAATTTTTACTAAAAATCTCAGAAATTTAATTTATTTGCTTGCTATCAAAATTAAAACCTATTTCAAATATTGAGTCAGCTTTCAGTCTCTCCACTTTTTGTGTGAATTAGTTCATATAGATTTATTTTTCTAAGAGTTAAAAAGAAGGACTTGTGAGGTTTGTATGCATTTATTTTTATTTTTGTATGGAAAGGACAACTGTTGAACTTGAAGTTTGTACTGGGAAATGCGATGTTAGGAGAAAGACTGTGCCAAGATTGAAGAGATAGACTGTGTGAACCAAACACAGGAAGGAGCCAAAGACAATCTACTTGACAATTTCCCAATGAAAAGTCCTAGATATAAACTTGGCCTTGTTATCTATACTAAACAATATCAACAGAATGACTAGGGAACCTGAAGCTCATGGTAATTTCACACCAGTTAAGGTGAAGTATTTACTGAGTGCGCCTATTCATTCAAGATCTTGTACTTTGTATGAAGTCTGAAAGGTGCTATTAAAGAAGCTAAAACATTACACAAATAAGTAGGATGAAGGGCCATATGTGAATAATTAGTTTTGTTATGTTTATTTCTAAATCCATCCACTTTCTTTCTCCCATGTAGAACATCCAAACATTGAAAAAAAAAAAAAAATTGGAAAAGCATCAGAGCTTTGGTAAACAGGTTGCACAGTTGCTCATTTTTAGCAGGAGCTGTAGAAGTGGTATATCTGAAACAATTTTTAAAGGCAGCATTTAGATGTAAAGGTTCTTAAAACTTTGATAAAAAATTAAAAGAAAAAATGTAAAAGAAATATACAGCAAGCAGAGAGGTCCACAGAATTAACATTCTATTTGTGTCTTCGGACCTCAAATCTTACTGCTCTATCCTACTCTATCTTCTTTCTCCTGATAGATGATTTTGGCTACCATTTATGCATTACTTATTAATATGGAATATCTTAAAAACTATGTAATACACGTGTGCTCTAAACCTTTCAGATGCTTAAAAAGAAAAAGCAAAAGTGAAAAAAAAAAAAAGGACTTTATCTAAAATAATAACAGGCTGGTTCTCCTTGTGGCACATGCTTCTTCAGTCACTGTGAACCCACCCGTCTCTACCCCCATACCTCACAAAAGTAAATTCATCTTCCCCGGAAGCAGCAGCAGATAATGGAGAGTAGCTGTGAAACCATTATAGGAGGCAGGCATGAGGAAAATGCTGGAACCTGAGGGACATTTAGTTTCAAAGCAAGACTCATATTTAGATTACCCAGGAAAATATTGAAGTGATACAAAGCTTTAGTAAATAATGCTATCTAAACTGAAAAATCCAGTATACCTCTAAACAGATACCTATCTTCTAAAAAATGGAGTTTAAAGAGGGAGATAATTTTGTGACTTTAGGAAGAAAAGATTTAGAAAATATTCAAATAATAGATATAGTGTTACGGAACATGGACTGGATCGCCCGACGGAAGAACCAAGCGGCACTTGGAGATCTTGGAGGATACGAGGTTTATTTAACGCCGGCGGGCTCAGAGGAGAGTGGTCTCCAAAGGTCTGAGCCCCAGCACAAACAAAGGCGGCAATTTATACACTTCTACTTCTGCATACTTGGCACTTTTGGCGCATGCACGAAGCGGGGTAGGGAGAAGCACCTGGATTGGTGTGTGCAGGAAGCAGAGCAGAAAGGAGAACCCGGAAGAGACCCGGGGCAAGTACTAGGACTCTCTCGCTGGCTCGGTTGGCCATCTTAGGACACAGATTTTCTTTATCATTTCTCCCTTTGATGCCCCTTTAAACACCTAGTTTGGAGGGCATCATTCTGTTTGACTCTGAGGGTTGACTTGCAAGGCTTGGGGCGAACACTGACTTAATCATAAACTTAATAGCACACCAGAAGACCAGGACTGACTGGGGCCAGGAAAACCATGGTGAAATGTGCTCAGGAATAGATAGCAGAGGGCCAGTAAAAGTGGGATCTATGACCTTAGGTAGAAGCCTCTGGGGGAAAGTCCAGTCAGGAGGGGCATCAGTGTAGAGTCTGACTCCTAAGATGAGAGAAATCACGCCGATGAGAGCCAGGGACCACGGTGAGCAGGTATCCATCAGTCGGTCAGGTCTCGTCAAAGGTGAAGTCGGAGTGGGTTGGTGAAGTCTGGCTGGACTCTCCACTGGCTCAGCTCCTCATCCAAATGATGAGCTTTCTTCTTTTTTCCAATCTTTGACCCAAACTGCGTCCCCTGTCTGGAAGGAGTGTACTTGAGACCTTAAGGAGATTGGGGCCCTCTCAATGGTGTACTTTTGTAATTTATTTAGAGTGGCCCCCAGGGTCTGAAGCTGCTCCTTTATCCCTTTATCTCCAACCTGATGCAAGTTTCCTGGAAGGCTTCCCAGGCACGGGGGAGGCCATCCATATATTAATTCGAATGGGGAGAAACCTGATGTCCCGGGAGTGCGTTGAGCATGCCGGAGAGCTAGGGGTAGCAGATCCGGCCATGGGAAGTTAGTCTCCTGACAAAACTTTGCTAAGGTTCCCTTGAGGGTGCGATTCATTCCCTGAACTTTGGGGCCAGCAAGCAGTGTGGAGTCTCCAGGTGATGTTGAGAGATTTGGTCAAGACCTGTACAATGTCTGCTACAAATGTGGGTCCATTGTCACTATGGATTGTTAATAGTGGCCAAACCAGAGCACAATCTCCCACAAAGGGACTTTAGCTACTTCCTGGCTTTGCTCCATCCTGGTCGGGAAGGCTTCAACCCACACAGGGTATCTGCATACTATTACTAGGAGACATCTGAACACCCTGCTCGGCTGCACATCTGTGAAGTCTACCTCTAGATCTTTGAAGGGAGTTGCTTCCATCCTCTGGACACGTGGCGGGGGCCGTGGTGCAGACCAAGCATTATTTTTAGCACATGTTCACTTGTTGCTCGGCCAGTGCTGGCAGCTGCCTGATGTAGCAGTGCTTCTTGAGAAGGGCCTCTAATGCAGTTTTTCCCAGATGAGTGAGTTGGTGGTATTCCTTGACTAGATGCTGTCCAGTTGCTGTTGGAACAAAGATGCACCCATCTGGCATCATCCACCATCCCTTTTCAGTCAGAGTGGCCCCCTCAGCCATGGCCCATTCCTTTTCTTTTTTAGTGTAACTGGGTGGAGGGACTTCTTCTGGGGGTGTTAGGGCCATGGTGAGGGAAGGGGCTCTGTCCATGTCCTCACTGGCTGAGGTCTTGGCTGCCTCATCTGCCAGACAATTTCCCCACGCTATGGGATCGTCTCTTTTCTCGTGTCCCTTACAGTGCAGGATCACACCCTGAGAACACAGGGATCCAGATGTGGCAGAATCCTGAAGCCCCCAGGAATTCTTGTAGGCCCCTTTTCGTCTGGAGCTGTGGCAGGGAGATGATGACCCTTTTCCTCTCCGGCCCTAGTTCTCTTTTCCCTTGGGTGAGGAGAAAACCAAGGTATTGGACCTGTTGTTGGCAGATTTGTGCGTTCTCCCATGAGGCTCAGTATCCCGAGTCTGACAGGAGCTGTAGGACGGCCTTGGTGCATTTTTTGCAGTCTTTTTGTGTGTCACTGGCAAGGAGGAGGTCATCCACGTACTGGAGGAGGGTGCATCATGTGGCCTCTCTTGGGAAGCTAGGGAGGTCTGCAGCCAGCGCTTCTGCATAGAGGGTTGGTGAGTTTTTAAACCCCTGCAGGAGGCATGTCCAACTTGGTTGCATCTGGTGCCCTGTATCATGTTCAGTCCATTCAAAGGCAAACACTGGCTGGCTCTGGGGAGCTAAGCGGAAGCAGAAGAAGGCATCCTTCAAACCTAGGCAAGTGAACCATCTGGCCGACCCTGGGAATGGCCGAGGAGGTTGTATGGATTCGGGATCACTGGGTGCAGAGAGATGGTCACCTTGTTGATGGCCCGCAGGTCTTGAACTGGTCGGTATCCCCCTCCTGGCTTCTTGACTGGCAGGAGTGGGGTATTCCAGGCCAACTGGCACTCGACTAGAATACTTGCTTCTTTGAGTTTGGTCAGATGTTCTTGGATTCTGATCTTAGCTTCTTGTGGAAGGGGGTATTGCCTTTGCCTCTGAGGTTGGGCTCCTGTGATCAGTTGTTCAACAATGATAGGGGCCCGATTCTGGGCTAGTCCAGGTGGGTTGTTTTCAGCCCATACTGAAGGGAAGGCGAGTCTGAACTCCAGCGGGCTGCTCGGTTGTGCCTGGGCAGAGAATAGCCTCCATTCTTCTTCCCTTGGTGTGGTAATTGCTAGTATTAGAGACCCCCATCTCCTCTTGCCCTGGGTTCAATTGGAGGCTAGTGTGTTCAGTGGGCTCAAAGGTTATCTGAGCCCCAAGCTTGAAGAGTATGTCTTGTCCCAGGAGAGGGATAGGGCAATCAGGCAGATAAAGGAATTCATATCAGACCTTGTGGCCTCCGAGTTCATACTGGCGAGTCTGGCAAAAGGGCTGTTGCATCGACCACGTCCCGGTGGCCCCAAGGATGGTCACAGTCCTTTGGCTGAAAGGTGCCACTGAGGAGGTGACAACAGAGTGCTTGGCCCCAGTATCAACCATAAAAGTCACTGGTTGGTCCCCCACTTTCATTCTGACTGTGGGCTCATGGGGGCCAAGGAAGAAAGAGCCTGGTCCCCCTCATTCTGAGTCTATTCCCACAAGGCCTATGAAGTCCTCCTTTCGGGGTTCTTTCTTGTAGCAGCTGGGCTTTTGAGCCTTTCCCTGGTTGGGACATTCATTTTTCCAATGCCCTTTCTCTTTACAGTAGACACATTGAACCGTTGCCAAGGGGGTTCTGGGCTTCCCCCCTTTCGGTGGTTGGGGTCTCCCTGTCTTTGTGTTGTCCTTTTCTTTCAGGGCGGTGGTGAGGAGGCTGACTTTCTTTTTCATCTTTTGTCAGCTTCCCGTTCATCTGTGACCTCCCTCTTCATGTAGACCTTATTGGCAATCTCTATTAGTTGGGTGATGATCATCCCGGCAAAACCCTCTAGTTTCTGAAGTTTTTTTCTGA
The DNA here is from genome assembly GCF_964656455.1 of Halichoerus grypus. NCBI lineage: Eukaryota > Metazoa > Chordata > Mammalia > Carnivora > Phocidae > Halichoerus > Halichoerus grypus. Next base: position 26,698,232 of record NC_135714.1, read on the forward strand.
TGTCTGTGGCAGCCTGAGCCGTGAAGGAGGTGTTTACCATCTGTTGGCTTTCCTGTGCCTCGGGGTCAAATGGAGTATATATCCTCTAGGCTTCACATAGTCTTTCGTAGTAGTCCCTGGAGGACTCCCCTGGTTGTTGAGTGACTGAGGATACCTTGGTCATGTTCATGGGTTTCTTAGCTCCTACCCAGATTCCCCGGAGGAGGGCCTCCTAGTACCAGTGGATTTGGGCCTGTCCCTTAGTTGTGGTGAAGTCGCATGCTGGGCACTGTTTGGGTGTGGCTGTATTAGCCCAGGCAGCAGGGTCAATGACTCCCACTGGTGCATGATTTTCCAGGTACTGCCACGCAATGTTAACTGTGTGTTAAACAGGGTGTGGAGTAACTGTTGGCAGTCTTCCCAGGTTGATGGATGAGTTTAGAAGAGGGATTCCATGCTGTGCACCTTTCATTATTCTCCTCCTTTCCTGTGTGTTGAACAGGGTGCAGAGTAACTGTTGGCAGTCTTCAAAGGTTGGATGATGAGTTTGGAAGAGGGATTCCATGAGGTCTACCATAGTCTGTGGTTTCTTAGAATAGGATGGGGTGTTATGTTTCCAGTTGAGGATGGCGGTGGTAGAGAAGGGCTGATAATACATCATGGAATGGCTGGGTTGGACCGTCCCATCTTCATTGTGCCTCTTGGGTTCCCATATCTCTCATACCGGCATTTGGAAGGCGCTTGCACCCGGCCTGGGGCGAAGCTTGGCTGCTGGTCCTGGAGAAAGTGGATCCTTTGGTCCTGGGGGCACCGGTAGATCTTCTGTGCCTGGGGGCACCAGTGAAACTGATGGTGGCGGGTGTCTGCAGCTGAAGGGCCAGGTGTAGAAAGTCTTGGGGATATGTATGGTGGGGGTAGGATTGGTTCATCCTCGGGATCTCCAGCTAGGATTTGTGGAGACTGGGGCTTTTGCTGATTTTCCTTAGGTCGCTTGGATGAAGCAGTTAAGACCCTGACCTGTCCCTGCCTATTGCAAGTGAATCTTACCCGGGGGGGAAGGGTCTGAGCAATTCCTAGCCAGTAGTCAATGTACGGAAGCTGGTAAGGGTGTCCTGGTTCTCTTGTTACGACTCGCCATACTCAACGAATCATTGGGATATCCAATGTCCCTTCTGAAGGCCACCTAACATCAAAGGTGAGCCATTCCAATTCACATAGGTTTCTCAACTTACCAGGGTTCATCCTGACTCCATAGTCTCCCGAAAAACCCTTCTTGAAATTTTTGATCATGGTCTCTAGAACCATAGGTTTACTCTGCCCTGACCCCATGGTGATGTCCCCGTGTGCAGGGGCACAGAGACAGACAAAGGGGGGAGGTGCCTCCTGAGGTGAGGAGACCAATCAGATGCCTGTCTGGCCATGTCCCAGAGGAGCTTAGGTGAGGCTTAGCCATAGCCGTCTCAGCATTGTGACTTACGATCAGAAACTATTCTAATGCCGCCGTAGACTGTATGCTGTTCACCACAGAATCACAGAAGGGCCCACTCAGACTCAGTAGGCTTCTGGGGACCTTAAGAGTGCCCACCCATGGAGTCACAGAATCAGTCCACTTAAGCAAACCAGGTCAGACTGCACATTCACTCACACATTCACTCCAGAAGTTATTATATTCCCTCCGTGGGAATCCCTACCTGGGAGACCTTTAAGAGGTCTCTGTGAGGTGATCAGGCTCCCCTTCCACCCCAGTGGGGGTGGGCCTGTCTGGGTCCTGGGGCCCCAGGCCTTACAGGAATCCGATGTTGGGACCAGGTCCTCACCTGCCAAGTCTCCTTGAGTCCAGCAGGAACAGCGGAGCAGGGCCGGCCCAAGGCGACTGGGTTGGGAGACTGCCGACAGTTAGGCAGGGTGCGCCTTCTCTGTTATGATCCCTTGTTCCATCACTGCCCCGCCATTGCCCCAAACAGGTGGCAACAATGGGCCAGCGTGGTTGGGTTTCCCAGTCAGGGAACCAAGTTTTACGGAACCTGTACTGGATCGCCGGACAGAAGAACCAAGTGGCACTCGGAGATCTTGGAAGATAGGAGGTTTATTTAACGCTGGCGGGCTCAGAGGAGAGTGGTCTTCAAAGTTCTGAGCCCCAGCACAAACAAAGGGGGCAATTTATACACTTCTACTTCTGCATACTTGACACTTTTGGCACGTGCACAAAGCGGGGCAGGGAGAAGAACCCGGAAGAGCCCTGGGACAAGGACTGGGTCTCTCTTGCTGGCTCGGTTGGCCATCTTAGGACACAGATTTCCCTTATCAATAGTAGTGAACTTTAGAGAGGGTTTTCATTAATAATTTGCCTGAAAAAAAAAAAATTTGAGACATCAGAAATAAGTATGTTGGAGCAATACAATTATCATATGGAATTTTAATAACATAATGTAATTGGACTGAAAGTGGCTTTCACCACTTATATGACTCTCAGATTAACCATGGGGCAGAAATTTGCCATGAAATGGATGGATGTAGAGGATATGATGCTAAGTGAAATTAGTCACGCTGAGAAAGACAAATACCATAATTTCACTCATACATGGAATCTAAAAAAAACAAACAAATGAATAAATGAACAAACAAAAAGAATGAGATCTATAGTATAGAGAATAAACTGATGGTTGCCAGAGCGGAGGTGGTGGGGAGATGAGCAAAATGGGTGGAGGGGAGTGGGAGATACAAGCTTTCATGGAATGAATGAGTCATGGGAATAAAAGACATAGCATAGGGAATATAGTCAATGACACTGTAATAGCATTGTGTGGTGAACTACACTTGTGGGAAGCATAGCATAAACTACACTTGTGGGAAGCATAGCATAACGTATAAAGAAGCACTATGTTGTACACCTGAAACTAATGTAAAATTTTGTGCCAACTCTACTCAAACAAAAAATTAAAAAACAATACCAAAATATCTCCAAACTTAAAAGAACAAAGAACTATGATTAAATAATTTTGTTTAAAAAGAACCAACAACCACCCCTGCCCAAAAAACAAAACTCTGGAGCAAAGGCTGAGTGATGATTTATTCAATTCACAAACAAATTAAAATGTATAGAACCTATGTGCCCTAAAAATAATCACACCAAATTAACATTTAATGATTTGAAATCAAGGGTGGCTTTTAAACAGAAAAATCTGCATTTGGTTACTAAAATGGAACACATCTAGGTGACTTAGTTATTTTCTACTGAATTACACTGTTTACAGTATTTTCTATTTTCTATTGACTCACAGAATTAAGAAAGCCAATCCTGTGAATGAAAAGATGCAGAAAAACAAAGTCATCATTATTTCACCAATAAGGGTCCAAGATAATAGAGCAAATAAAATAGAGCTCTAGTAGGATGAACTATTGATATGATTAAGGTCTGTAAAAATGGATGCAATCAAGGTATGAATAAACCTATTCTCTTAATTCACCTGGGTGCCATTTGCACCATAGAATGTTCTTTCTTTCTTTCTTTTTCTTGGAAAAATAAAATGTTCCAATATTAGTTAAAAAATTATAAATGAAAAAACAATAAAGCCTATGTGATGCCTCACTGCTATATTTTATTATATTTTATTTTATTAAATATGATATTTAGACCTGTGATGTCACTATTATAGCCAATTATCGCATGGCTGTTGAGCCCTCAAAATAGGGTTAACCCAAATTATATGTTAGAAGTGTAAAATACATACAAAATATCAAAGATTAAAAAAAAAATATAAACTATCACTGGTGATTTTCATATTGATTACATGTAGAAAGGATAATATTTTGGCTATATTGGGTTAAATATGTTATTAGATCAGAATTACTTATCTCTTTTTACATTTTTAAATGTGGCTATTAGAAAATTTTATTTTATTTTTTTCATAGTCTGCACAGCTTTTATTTCAGTCAGAAAGTATTCAAACCTATAAATGTCTAGAACATTCTAAATTATATATGTGGCTCACATTCTATTTCTACTGGACATCACTGCTTTATAGTGCTGGGATGTTAGTTAAGATATGTTAGCAGAAATGGAAAAAAATGAAAAAAGTTTTTTTTTTTTATTCTACAGTCCTTTTGATGTGATTCAGGACATAGATCTAATCTGATGTCTGGAAATCTTTAGTAATATAGCAAAACATATGGACAATGGTTTGTGTAAGAATTTATTTTGAAGTTACATATAGGGAAACATGCTTGTAGCATTATATTTCACTAATGTATATATTGTATGAATAGTAGATACAACCAAAACTAGAAATGAAGGATTTTTTAGCATTTGCAGTTTAAGTGAAGTATAGAATTTTACAGAAATATCGATGATTTCAAAATCTGTGAAGCATTTTCTTCCCAAACTTGGCTTCTTAGTTCTTTTCTTCTTCAATGATCTTGTCCTCTATTCTCATGTCAACCACTCACCATCTTAGCCATAGCTCAGATTTTTTCCCTGAAATCATTTCATTACTCTAACCCCATAATTTCAGTTTCACACCTTCTGCTCTCTGACCACCCCCTTCGTCTGCTTCAGTTTCTCCCTCCAGTATCCCAATTCCTACAGCCATTAAACACACTAGAAACTAGAATCATGGATCTTTCCACCCTTTTATACATATGCACTAGCTTTATTTCTTCCCACTTTATACAGATTAAAGTTCATGATAAATCATTAAAATCACTCTCTTGTTGTGACTTTTTTTTTTTTTTTTCAATAACAGTGAGGAAAACAAAACCTCCACTACCATAATAATCCCTTATCTGGAAAGCAGCATAATCTAGAGCTTTCTATATTACTACTCACTTAAGGGCTTTAGTTATTGAAAGAAACATTTTACTTACACATCTTTGATTTTGCTTTTCTTCACTAAAATAGAACTTAAAAAAATCACATTTATTGACATACAATTTTCACATTACTTCCAGCACTAAGTGGTAAATATGATTTCCTTCTCGTCACATGGTTCATAATGAGCTTTATAAATTAAAAATCAAAGTCCTTGAATTACTCAATGTAAGAATTTGCAGAGAAATTAAAAATGATATTTTATACTTTCATTGAAATATTATGTAACAAGTTGCATTTATTGAAAGGTTGCCACTGATTATTTCAAAGGTGGTTTAAATGATTTTAGATAGGGAACATAGCTTTAATGATTTTAGATAGGGGAATAGATAGAGGACATAGATACAGACATACATAGGGCCCATAGACACAGATACGGGACATATCTGATGATTTTAGGTAGGGGACATTCTAATGATTTTAGGTAGGGGACATAGCTTTAATATTATTTTGTGTTTCATTAACACATATGGAAACTGCCCCCAAGTGGGTCCAAAAGTTACTAGCACAAATCATGCTGGGGGTTACATCCCATAAACTCAAACCAATGTTCTTGCACTGACAAACTGTTGTTACAGAGATCTTCATTAATCAAGAATTTTATTTAAATTCTTTAAATAGCATTCTTTTAGGACACATATGCCTAACAACCAAAAGGTGTTAGCATATTCTTTAATTCAATATAATTAAACTGGTATTTAGAAAGGGATTCTATGTGAAAGTTAATAGGCTAAGTGCTGAAAATGAAGAAAATTACCCTGAACACCCTGGTTTCTCCTCTCAAGGAGTTTATAACGCAGTTTGGCCTGGAAGAAGGACACATTTACAATTAGCCCTTGACTTTAAAAATTAAAATACACTGGCTATGTTCAATAAAAAGAAAATGATTTGCCTTAAACTCCTTTATTTGGCAATGCTTTGAGACTATGCATTCAGTTTTTAATAGTGACTCAATTTCAGTGTGGTGCAGAAGAAAGAAAAATAACTTTTGAATTTGGCAGATCTGAGTTTAAATTGGTTTCTGCAAATTGATGTCTGACTCTAAACAAGATTTTAACTTTCAGTCTTTGTTTGTTAATTTTTAAAGTGTAAATAGATACCACTCTTTCAGGGTGGTTGTAAGTATGTATCATGCACAGTGCTTGGAAGACATTTGGCACTCCAAATTAGGCAAATGCTTTTCTGACATTATGTTTAGGTAGTAACAGATGCCTATTGTTAAGATTCTTAGACACGTAGAACTTAATATAGGAAAAAGAAAGAAGGGGCGCCTGGGTGGCTCAGTCGTTAAGCGTCTGCCTTCGGCTCAGGTCATGATCCCAGGGTCCTGGGGATCAATCCCTGCATGGGGCTCCCTGCTCGGCAGGAAGCCTGCTTCTCCCTCTCCCACTCCCTCTGCTTGTGTTCCCTCTTTCGCTGTGTCTCTCTCTGTCAAATAAATAAAATCTTAAAAAAAAAAAAAAAAGAAAAAAGAAGAGAAACAGATAATGCTTCTAAAATCTAATCAAACTGTACCAACGATTACTCAGTATTTGAGTGTCTAAGAATACTAGGGTAAAAACTACTCAAGTAGTTCCAAAAGAGGAGAGGGAAAAAAAAAAAAAAAAAGGCTTTCTCGAGGGATTCTCAACGACTTTCTTACTACCTAAAGAATGAAATATAAATCCATAGAAGTCATAGAATTGTAAAGGTAGAAATGACTTCATAAATTATGTAATACAAATTCTTATTTTACAGCTGAGGAAACCAAGGTCAAGAACTTTTGGATTAATTGTTACAGTCAATATAGTGAGAAAACTGAAGACTTGCAGTTTTCCTTTTTGCCAAGACATCTTATGAGAAAACAAACCACTTCCTTAAAAAAGAAAACACATACTCAAACACAGATATATAACATAAATTGGAAAAGAAAGAGTAAGAATGCTATAAAAAGCTGAAATAAAGAAGCCTAAAGAGAACTTACAGGTAAAATACAAGTGATTATAAACTCCATATTGTTTTATTTATCTTTACTACTCTTTCCAAATGGAATTTACATAATATTCATCTTAATTATTTGATTAAGATCATTCTATTTTTAAAAGTTATTTACTCTTTTATTTATGTGATATTTTTCAGGTCATTTAGTTGGTAACTGCAATTATTTATGCTTAACATATAATCAAAGAAAATCTGACAAAATCTCAGAATTGCTAGTGATAGCCAACCTCTCCTTAACAGTCTTAAAACAATGATTTGCCACACATGTATGCCGTATTTGTAATTAAGCTATACACAGAAATCTGGGTCAACTTTGTTAATGATGTACTCTATTCAAAACTCTTAAACATGATACTGAGTATCTGTTATGTCTGAACTATGAAAGGAGTAAAGTTCATATTCATATTCAATTAAAAATAACATCTAAGCTAAATTTAAAAAAAACCTCCTTTTATCATATTTATTTATAACTAATAACAATGGGATATTCAATCATCAGTATAATTTTATTGGTTAGAAAATATTATTTAAAACATATGGGTATATTTGATATGAAATCCTTTATAAAATTTTACTAGATTTAATTTTTAATTTTAAATTTTAGCGTAGTTTTAGTTTTACAGCAAAATTGAGCAGAAGGTACAGAGATTTCCCATATATATCCTTCCCCTAGATATACACAACCTCCCCCATAATCAACATCCCCCACCAGAGTGATACACTTTTTATAGTTGATGAACCTTCATTGACTCATCATGATTACCCAAAGTCCATAGTTTACATCAGGGTGTTATCATTCTGTGATTTTGAACAAATGTATAATGTCATGTATCTACCATTACAGGATCATGCGGAGTATGTTCAGTGTCCTAAAAATCCTCTGTATTCCACTTATTCATTCCTTTCTCCCTCCCAATTTCTGACAACTCTCTTCATTGTTTTGCCATTTTTAGGATGTCATATAGTTGGAATCGTGCAGTATATAGATTTTTTCAAATGGCTTCTTTCACTTAATAATATATGTTTGAGTTTCCTCTATGTCTTCGCATGACTTGATAGTTCATATCTTTTTAGCACTGAATAATATTCCATTATTTGGATGTATTACAGTTTACTAATTCATACACCTACTGAAGGACATCTTGGTTGTTTCCAAGTTTTGGCAATTATTAATAAAGCTGCTCTAAATATCTGTGTGCAGCTTTTTGTGTGAACATAAATTTTCAAGTCCTCTGGGTAAGTGCCAAGAAGTGTAATTGCTAAATTGTATGGTAAGAGTATGTTTAGTTTCATAATAATCTTTTAAGTGAAATAACTTGGGCTTTATCAAAGGAATCAAAAATAGCATCTTTTAGAAGAGGAGAAATATTTTCTTTTCCTCTTTCTTTTATTCCATCTTATTAAAAAACAAAGACAACAGAAAATGAAATACCTGCTTTCCAGAGATGATGAACTTTTATGGTTGACAAAAAACACTTGATCTCCTGTCAACCTTATGCTAACAACCAAATTGCTTGGCATTAAAATTGTACGCTATTCTTTTTCTTAGATATAAATCATTTGAATAGTCTCATGGATTAAATAATATTCAGAAGAAAATAGCCTAAAGATGATATATTTTCACCAGGTCCTACTGAAATGTATAAACCAACTATATATATTTTTAATCTAGCACATATTATACAACAATCTATTCTAATTGAATTTAATACATCTTAATTTTCAAGAGAATTTTAACTTACTTCAATTGATCTTTGATATATGTGGATATTCTCCAAACTACTCACATGATGTGTACACCTTACTGTAGGTTCTTTTAAGGGAAAATAACCTAGAACTATATGAATCATAATAAAATTTCATGTATGATAAGTAACACTCATAAAAGATTAACTGAGGAATATATAATGCATGTATTCCTGCAATTGTCTATTTTTATTGCATAACCTCACTGGACCAGAGATTTATATTATTGACTATGTTATTTTTTGCATCTTTCTCAGATCTGAATCATTTTAAATCCAGTTTTTAAAAAAATATTAGGCATCCTTTTTCAGATGCAGAGCCATTAAAATATCCATAAAACTAAAAACTACATCTGCCTTTAGTATTGTTATTCAAGATATCGGCCAATATAAGTATATTTTGGTTTGGAAGATTTATGGAGGGCGTTTCTCTCAAAGGTCAGTAATAGAAAAAGTATTGTCTTCCCAAGAAACTTATGATTACTGGTTAGTATCATGTATTGTCAACATATAACATTTTACTTTCTAGATTTGTTCTGGAAATCAGTAAGCTCATATTCAGCTTATTTTTCAGCTCAAAAGATATATATTGTGTATCACCAGATATTTCGAACTGATTCATATAATTTACAAATTAATTAGTGATTATTTTGTTTCTGAAATAATTATATTTCAATACTGTGATTTTGTAAATCATCTTGATTTTTTTCTTTATTCAAGACAAGAAAAATATAATAAATATAATATCAAAATCAAATGGTTTGATCAAAATGTGCTTACTCATTTAGTGTCCACAGTAAATATTTTAAGACTGAAAATATCATATATTTTATTTTATCCTTTCAGTATATATCCACTGATAATTTTGACAAATTTATTAAAAATGTTGGACTATTAATCAAATGCTCCTTTTCAAGAAAATAGGACTGGTAGATTAGTCCTCAAATTCGTCTCACGCCTGTGTGCCAGAGACTTACATTGACTTATTTAAAAAATCTTGAACTTGCTGAAGCTATATATTCAGTAATGTTTTGCACAAATAAGTGCTTCAAATATTTACTGAATGTAAAGTCAAAGTGACAAGATAAATTATCTATTTTTGGTTTATTTTAAGATGAGTTTTAGAGATAGTAATCTGTGATATGTGAATACATTACAAATTTAGCACAAACACTTTACTGGCATATTTGCATATGTTATAAAATTTATATAACATATAAAATATGTTATAAAATTATTATTTACAATTTCACCTTACAAAGATTCAAGATGTGTTAAGTGCCTAGTTACATAGCATTTTCAACAATGAAGTTACTTATTTCTTGATATATTGTAATATGGTAGCTTTTACTTCGTGGATATAATAATATATTTAATGTTTTATGATTATCTTAGCTTTCTTGGTTTTGTATCAAGATAATCGTAATAGTCAAAATAAAAAATATATTATGGCAATTATGTATCTTTAAATGGTCAAACTGAAAAATGTTGTGAGAATTACGATGCCTTAAACAGTTTTATAGAACTGTATCAACTTCTTTGAGCTTAGTCCTGGTGACTCTGACCACTAATCTGTATACTGTGAAAATTGAGCTTGAATGCAAAATTTTAAACCAAATAATGTATTAATAAACACACTACTAGTATCTAACCCTCCACTCAGCTAAATAGATGAAGTTTTAAACATTATGAAGCAATTATACAACTTTTGAAAACATTAAATGACTTTACACAATTTTGTTGAAATAGCAATCATTCCAGCACATGAATCTGGTCAAAAAAACGTCAAAGGGCATGAGGATAATAATTTGTATGTAAAAAACAAAAAACAAAACAAAGCAAAACAAAACAAAACAACAAAAAAAATAAGGCATTTATAATAACCCCAAGTGAAATAATCAAGAAATTTCATCATAATATCCCTATTTCTTAAGGTAATAGATTTGTGAGGAAAATATATGTTCAAAAGCATTATTAATTACTCAAGTCTCTCAGAATTTAGAAAACAACTTGGTTTTTACCCATAGTTTGCTCTGAAATTCAAGATTGTAAATTTTCAATAAACTTTCAAGAGACAAGAAACTTGAAGGGGTAAAGCCTGAGAACAAACAATATATTTAATTATCACTATTCTGGAAAAGCTAAAGTAAACAAAGATCAGAAACCTGGAAGACACTTCACAGAGGTCATTGAACAGGTTAGGATGTAGCCTCTATAGTGAAAGGAGTCATGGACCATGTTTTTCCTAGAGTGTAATATTCACTGAAATTACCATAGCTCAAAACATCTTAATTATAGATGTGGACTCAGTGATTATTTTTCATGGTGTTTTTGCTGAATTTATGGCATATGATTATTTTTTGTGAAATATGCTATAAATCCTATAATTAATTAATGTAATTTCAGATATATGGAGGGATAGAGTGTATTGTACCGTGTAGAGAAGTATAGAGAGGGGATATGTCATAAAAGAGGTAGGATATTGCCTTTCTCTTAAAAGATGAAGAGAAGGTAAAAACAAACCATTAATGCAAAAGAAAACCCTTGGCAAATGTACAGAATTTTAAAAATAAAACCATATAAAATAAAATAAAATAAAATAAATGCATGGAGTTTAAATCTACTATTTGGAACTGGAGAATAAAAGTAAGTCCAGCATGAAGAAAGATTTAGATGTGCTTCAAAATCAAACTATTTAAATCATGTTTGAAGAGATCATTTCAAAGGTTTTAGGAGATTGGTCTTTAACTAGTCCTTTAATCTAAGTCTCAAATTATTTTTGAAGTAGTTGAAGTGCTAATTATAAAGATATTATTTGGTTTGTGTAGAGTAGTGTTGAAAGGATACATATTAAAGCAAGTTTGGACCAAATTATAAAAAAACCTTAATGCCTGGGGAATCTTTCTTTTAAACTATGTTCAATGAGTTCCATTGAAGGAATTGACCATGTCTGTGGCATGATCAAAGTGAAATTTGAAATTTAGTTCAAAGAAGAATCTGTCAGAGGCAAATATGTTAAGTGATAATAGAAACTTAGAGAATTAAAAACAAAAACATTTTAATTAGAATCTGAAAGTCTGTGGTTAAAATCTGATCAACGTGCTATCAGTCAAATTACTTATACTACCTTTTATATGAGATTACCTTTTTAGCTATTTTATGTTAGCCTCAAATGGGACAATATATCAGAGTACACACTGTACAGTTCATGTTCTTATATAAATACAATATATAGTTTATGGATGTGGAGAATATATGGATGAGATTTAGAAGATTAGATTGTTAGAGGGCCCATACCAATGAACTTAATAGCTGACAAGATAAGGGGAAGGATAAAAGGAAGATGGATAGAATATTAGCAAATCTATCCCCAGATGTAAAATAAGATCTATAGTTAATACAGTTAGTTGCTCAGTCATCCCTGACTACTAAATATAATGTAATCTGAATTCAAAGTCATATGACAAAATGAATGAGATTGTCATTTCCATCAATATGGTGAGGACATTACTACGGTCTGGCCATAATCAGAGATTTTCAGAAAGTAGCTTCCTGGAAGGGAGAAAAATAATTTATGCTGGCCCTCTAAGAATGCCGAGTGATTTGGGGGTCATACTGGACTCTGTAGTTCATTTGACTTGCTTACTCATTGTTTCAAGGTGACCTCTTCATGCAGATTTCCTTGATTCACTTTTATTTTTTGTCTGGTAATGTTGGTTTTGTTGAAAAAAATAGTTTTTTTTTTTTTAAAGAGAATTATGAAGAATTTCTTATATTTTAAAAACAACTTTGAATTGTGAAGAAGGTACTTAAATTGGAAAAGTGGCAATGTACAACAAAAAGAAGATGAAATGCTACAAGAGTAATTAAAGGAAAAGGTCTCTTAAGTGTTGCTTGGGAGCTATGGGTACTTTGGTTCCAAAACTATGAAATTTCTTGCCAGTGAAGAAGGAGGCTTGGGAAGCGGGGCGGGGAGCAGATGGTGCTGGAGGCAGGCTCAGAGAAGACGGGCTTAAACTGAATGCCCTTTATGATTTGCTGCTACTTGTACAAAACTAGTTTAGTGGATCCACTAGGTAAGCAAAAAGAGAAACATCAAATTTTATAACAGATTAGTATAAAATTATAGACCTATGGCTATAAAAATAATGTAGAAATATATGAAGATAATTGCAAAGCTTGCACTTTGCTCTTAATTTCAACAAAGCATATAATTATCATAATCTGTGAATTTAGAATTTCTTATTTAATAAACCTACCATCAGAAGAAATATATATTGAAGCTTATACACACATACATGTATATACACAGTGCACGTATACCAAATAGAGCATATTGTCGTCTTAAAGTGTTACAGTTTGCTCTGGTAAAATATTACTATCTACTTCACAGTCAACATTTATCTGACTATAATATATAAGGATAGGAAAATATATTTTATTATATAAATAGTGATAGAGATTAAAAATATAAAATTATTAAAGAGGTTAAAAATATATATTTGTGGAAAGTGTCAAAGCAGAAAGTTTGGGACAAGTGTTGCCTCTCACAGACAAAAGTAATAATCTCGTTGGATAATCAAAACAATCTTGTTATGTGATTGAATATGCCCGATTTACTTTATAGAAATGATGTAGGTTTCTTTTCTGTTTTGAATGAATGATCAAATCAGATAACTGCTGGGTAGTTTGTTTCACTTTGCTGGTCCAGGCAAAAGATATGCAAATATGAGGCCTCTATGTAAAACAGCAAAGTAAATTATATCTCTGGTTAAATATTTCATATGTAGTTAGTAGCAGAATATTATCACAAGCATTAACTCAGGGACATAATACATATTTTGCTACACAAGAAATAAAGGGGTAATCATGCTCAACACTGAGAATGTTCTAGTTTTGTCATTGTGGAGGATTCTCCGCTGGGGAATATGTGTATTTGGCACAATCATGTAAATATATTAACCAGATGTCAAGTATGAATGACTATTTTTGCAATGACACTGACATTTAAGCAACTAATGTAAAGTATTTCGGAGGTGCTAGCAGTAATTACACCAGAAGTGACAGTTATTTTTTTGCTTTTGTGGAATCTTCCTTATGGCTGCAGCAACACATCCTTTTAAGTTGCCTGTGAAATATTTGCACAATATCCCAGTTCTGGGCTTCATGAACCAACAAGCAGGAAAGTTCTACAGTCTCTTCTACCTTCTCAAAATCATTTACTCAAGCCAGCGTTTTCCAACACGTTTTTTTTTTTTTTTTTTGAATAATACTCCATGAAAAGAAAAAATAAAACAATTCCTAAGAATTCGAGAGGTATTCATACTCCTTCATCCTTTTGGAATGGATGGAACACACACACACACCGAACTATAGGTATTTCTAGTTATTGTAATTCTAGTTACATATAATTACATATCTGAAACTAACTGTATATACTAAGTTACAGTTATGGTTACATACATGACTTGTAGTAAGCAGGCCTCTGTATTTTCTTTCGTCAAAAATTCTCAGACTTCCTTTAATGACACATTATCTTCCTGCTACCTCAGAAGTGACTGAGAACTTTGGTAAATGTTCAAGTAAACATTGATGACAGTGGTGAATCCTTCCATCCTGATGAAAACAGCAGTTTATGTTAGGCCAAAATTAACCAAAGCGGCCTGGCTTGTGGGGGGGAAATCGTACCAAGAGACCGAGGTGGTGTCAGGAGCACATGAGGGAAAATCAGGACACTTTAGTGGTTCAGGAAGTCACATCCCGCTCCTTGAATCCTAGAACTCTGTACATAGTGGTCGCTAAATTTAATGAATTCCATTAAAGTAATTTAAAGTAATAAATGTAGGGGCGCCTGGGTGGCTCAGTCGTTAAGCGTCCGCCTTCGGCTCAGGTCATGATCCCAGGGTCCTGGGATCCGGATCCAGCTCCGCATCGGGCTCCCTGCTCCATGGGGAGCCTGCTTCTCCCTCTGCCTGCCGCTTTCCCTGCTTGTGCCCCCTCTCTCTCCCTAATAAATAAATAAAATCTTGTTTTTTAAAAAAAGTAATAAATGTAAATAGTCTCTTGAATTTAAGGGATTATTTGCACAATCCATATATTAAGGAATATATTTTTCACCAAAGATTTTATTAAGTATGAGCACCTGTCCTCAATAGATGAGTTTGATTAAGATCACAGACTACTAAAAAAAAATCCTAGTGGATGGATTTATTTCATTGTACCATAATACTAATAGCTAATATGTTACAATTCTAACTCTGCAAATTATAAAAAGTTTTTACATAATGAGTCCACTTTCTGGAATTATTTATAAACTCATTCTGTCATTCATGAAACGGAAGCTCTGTGGTTTACTGGTGTGAGGAGCTGCAGTGAGAGGGTACCCTCTGTTTTGGCCCCAAGCTAACTATTAAAATAGCATCCCTTGATAATATTATTCTACTTTGTCAACAGCTCTGTTGTTTCTTACATCATTTTGGAAAATAAACCCATGCTTTAGAGCTCCCCATGTGGATAATTCCCTCAACAACCATAGAATCTCAAGATTTGACCATGTATCCCTAAATATAAGCCTGAATATTTGTCTGTGTATATATTTTAGGAGAAAATAATTCTTTTCCCTGGGTACAAATGCCTTCCCTTCAAAAACAGAAGGTGTTTTAGATTTCAGCTTCCATTTCATAAAGATATGTTACATATGTCATTCTTATTTACAAGAAGTTTTCTTTACAGTTCAGTGTGTACTCTTCTCCTGACTACACAGAACAGATGTTGATGAGTAAAGAATCCAAAGATGTTGGCTTCAGGGCAACTGAGATCAATCTCATTACACAATATTGTTAAGAAAGCTGTTAGTTTTATACAGGGCAACCATTTTATGTGGCATACAGTAGACAAAAGGTTAAATACATATTGTAATTTTTTTAAAAATAAAATTGTTTCAAATTAAAATAGATTCATGAGAGAATGCATGCTGTCATGAATTTAAAAAAAAGAAATAAAATTTACAAGCAATTTGTGCTTTAGTTTAATTCATTTCACCATATTGAACTTTCAAGATGGAATAAATAGTATTTTTAGCAAATTTAAAGTAAAACATTAACTCTATCACAGCATTCTTGCTGTAGATTAACTTTCATTGCTCCCATTCATATTCTGAAAGATATGAAATCATCATGGCTCTTATCACAACATGATTACAATAGAATATGATTTTGTAAAAAATCAGAAGCAATTTTCTTTTTCTTTCTCTCTTTCTCCCTTTCTCTCTCTCTCTCTTTTCTTTCTCTCTTTCTTTTTCTTTCTTTCTTTCTTTCTTTCTTTCTTTCTTTCTTTCTTTCTTTCTTTCTTTCTTTCTTTTCTTTCTTTCTTTCTTTCTTTCTTTCTTTCTTTCTTTCTTTCTTTCTTTCTTACAGTAATCTCTACCCCCAATATGGGGTTTGAACTCATAACCCAGAGAGCAAGAGTCACATCTTCTACAGACTGAGCCAGGCAGGCACCCCTTAGAAGCAATTTTAAAGCAGTTTTTAAAATGTTGAGTTTTATAAGAATCTGTATCTTCACTAAGTTGTCAAATTGTGAAATGTGGAATTATATGGGTGAATTATTTCATGTATTTTGTCTCTTTATATTGACCAGATTCATACTGATGAGAGTAAGCAGAAATCAGTTTGACTTTGATTTTATTGACAGTTTCAATACATAACTACATTTTTATAAAAATAGAAAATTATTCTGAGCCCAAAATATGGTGTGTTACATATAGTATATTATGCTAAAATATATTAATATACATGGTGGATAACATATATGAAAATACAATGAATTATTATACATTGCAATTACTTTAGGAGCATATAGCATTAAGGGTGCCTTAATTTTGGAATTGATGTTTTTAGATAAAACGAAGGCATTTACCCTTAAAAAAAAAAAAAGTCTTGTCAAGGATGGGCATTTCACATTTTTTTTTTTTTTTAATCTCTTGGCTTGCATTTAAACACTGCATCACACCTGTTTTTGGCACCTGGCATCAGTTTCTTTGTAAAATTAAACTACCTATCATTTTTAAACAAGCAAAATGAAATGATTTATTAAGCACGATAAAATTCTGTATTCTGTATCTAGATTCATCATAAAATTATAGGTATGTCAATATAAATTTCATGTTGTGAGCTGAAAGGTTTAAATGCCATAAGCTATCTTCTTGATGTTGAGAAAGAATAACCATCCAGGTGTGGTGATATTTTCAGTTAATGTTTCTGCAGAGGTAATTAAAGGCTTATCAAATTATGACAAAGATTTAATCATATGTTAGGTCACAAAGAACTAATCCAAATCTTGCTTCAAAGAAGTTTGTTAAGTCATTTTGAATGTGAACTAGTGTTTAAAACTGAGGTTTGCCGTCTGGGCCATGTCTATTACCATTTTTTCTTAAGTTCACCAAACTCTTCTCTATCTTTGCTGGCATTTAATAGATATGTGATATATATGCTAATGCAATGTGCAAGTTAATTCATGGAAACCAACCAGTCACCTACTTCTTTCATATGACTGAAGTTTATTTTCAGTCTGAATATGTACCTTTTTGTTCTCATTGAATTGCAGAGTGAAAATGCAAAATTCTGCTTTGGCTTGATACTTTCAATGGAAGTTCTTATAGAAGGGAACAAATTACTGGGAGTTAAAAAGGATTAGAGATATTTGAGATATAATTTGATACTAACATAGTCATTTAAAGCACACTTTTATTTTTATTCTTTAACAAAGATTTTACTTGTTTATTTATTTTAGAGAGAGAGAGAGAGAGAGAATCTCACACAGCCTGCACTGAGCGAGAGCACCAAGGTGGGGTTTGATCTCAGGACTCTGAGATCAGGACCTGAGCCGAAATTAAGAGTCTGAGGCTTAACTGACTGAGCCACCCAGCCACCCCTAAAGCATACTCCTACAATTTTGGTTTTATGTTAGACTGCTAGAAAATAGCAGACAGTTCAACTGGACTTGATCCTATGAAAGCTCCCTGTGGATAGGATTTGTCACGTATCAGATAGAGATATTTAAGTAATTTGTGTTAAATAGAGGAGTGAGGAAATTGACATCTAATATAGTTTTAAAGATGTCTATGTGATGACAAAGATCCTGATTATTCCAAGTAATACTGTAAGACTCAGTTAATTTATCAGAATTTTTCATTACTTGGTATAAAAATACATGTTTTGGGAAACAGCCGTTTATTTTACTGTTTTTTTTTTTTTTTTCAGTCTGGATTTGAATGTTTACCATCATGTGACTGTACTCCTATAACAGCATAATTAAGCATTTATATAATACGAAGCTCTGGAATTAAAAAAAAAAGGAGATAAAATCAATGATAATTTCTGTTGGGGGATTTAGTAATGATTGGAAATTTTACTTATATATCTTCCACTCTAGAGAGCATT
Organism: Halichoerus grypus; assembly: GCF_964656455.1. Classification (NCBI taxonomy): domain Eukaryota; kingdom Metazoa; phylum Chordata; class Mammalia; order Carnivora; family Phocidae; genus Halichoerus; species Halichoerus grypus. The sequence goes on from NC_135714.1 coordinate 26,716,243, forward strand.
CTTGGGAGCTGCAATAATTCCCCAAAGGCAAAATATTATAAGAAGGATGCTCAACTTGGATCCTGTTTGAGTCAGAGTTCGATCAACAATATGTCAGAGAGGAGGTAAGTGAGTGGACTTTTCTTTGCCTCTCTTCATTTGTAGTTGGAAGAAATTATGTTGTGTGAATTCTTAAATAATATAACAGAGATGAGTGTTTCCTAAAATTTTAGTGCATTAATGTAAGTCCTGAGAGATGCTTTATGAAATATATATAAAATGTATATATATATATATATATATATATGTATATATGTATACTTGTCCTCAATGAGTTTAGGAGACACTATATGCTATCCTACTTGAAGATTTAAATACACATTAGCATATTAAGGACTCACTGAAGTCCTTCAATAAATTGTTGAAATGCACTTGGGAAGTACTGATGTAGATAATTACACAAAGAATGCAGTTTTTTGGTCAATATTAACTTATGACATTTATTAAGAAATCATTAGTATTCTAATCTTTTTAAAGTAGATGTCCCATAAACAGCTACCAATTTATAATTATTCAGATAGCAAAGTACCACCTTGAGGCTATATCTTAAATAAAGCCTCCAATGGGGAGTAATACTTGATTTATCTGAATTACACCTGAACAGCTTGGAGATCTCCCATAGTTAAGCAACTGTAACAGCTTGCAGACCTCCTGCATAATATAAAATAAAATATCCAGAGTGCTGTAAAAAAGCGAAATGATATAAGTCTGTGAACTTCTTCCTATTTGTGTTTTATTTATACTGTTTATAAAAGTAAATTACTTGTTTGAAGTACTACTCTTGAAGCTGCCTGAATCTCTATGGGGAAGTACTCCTGTGAATCCTCTTTTATTAGTACTGGTTGATCTTTAGCTCTGGAGATGAGATCAGCAAGGTTAAAAAGCTTTGCTTTCTAAGGGGAGAGTCAATCTGATTTGAGAATAGAGGGAGACCTAGTAAGAGCCAAACCTGATGGAAATGATCTCTTTTAAAAATGACCCTGAAGAGTGTACCCAGGGCAGCCGCATTTCTGTAAATAGCTGGATAATGCTATCCTTTACGCTTCGGCTCCAAAGACCACCTGAGAGATAACATCTAACAGGAGTTTGGAACCATTTTGCCATCAGAGAGAAAGTTTACTTCTTTTCTTTTTTTTCTCCCACTTTCAGTTTTGGTTAAAGAAACACCGATGATGATTATTCTGATGAGTTATCTTAATTCACGAGAATAAATCATTTTACATTTATAAATAATTATCCTATTTCTCTTATGTGATGAGAAAACATACCTTATTTTCTAATCATCATTTTAATTGGGTCAACAAACAGAATGGCGTATCTTCTCCTAGCTAATATCACTGGTTTTTATGTCTTTAATAATACTGAAACAGTAATTTTTAGCCTTGTTGGAAAATCCTTACAAGAACTGGATGAAGGTTATGATTACTCGTTCCAAGGAAAAAAAAATAGATTGAAACCCAAATAATGAGTTACCAAGACCTCAGATTAGGAAACAGGAGGGGAAGAGGAGAGAGGGTGGCCTTAATCCTATTCACCTATTCTTTCTCTTTCTCTGATGAAAGAGGATAGATGATGATATTAGATGATAGATAGATAGATAGATAGATAGATAGATAAGGATCAATGCACACATACATATGTACTGTCCATACTCACAAATTTTCTAAATAATATTTATATTACAATGTTAATTATAAATACATAGCAGAATACTCAGGCCATTTTAGTGTCTAGGATTTAAATGACAGAATTCAACACCTTCAACCAATCATCAGTATGAGTGAGTTTTGTGAAATTGATCGTTTTAAGGGCAAAATTCTCTTCTATGTGACCAAATTGATTAGTGGGTTTATTTATTTCTTTATGTATGCCCTGTTTTTTCTTACCAAGATTTAATGCAGACTATACCAGATTGGAGAAAAAGCAGAATGATATCATAAAAGATTTAATTAAAATGCACAAATTTTCACTTTTCCTAGGAAAAAAATGTTTATCAATTAATGCTTTGCACATTTACCTTGTTTATAAAAGGAAATTATTTGTTGAAATACTACCTTTGAAGATGCCTGGGTCTCCATGGGAAGGAGTCCTGTGAGTTCTCTTTTGCTAGAAGTAGTTGATCTTTAGCTGGAAAGAGATCATGTAGACATGGCCTTAGAGATAGAGACAAGGACAGGTCTAGCCTTTTCAAATGAGAAGCATGAAGGATGGGGATAGTATTCTAGATTTTTATTAGTCAAATGCATCTTAGCATCACCCTCAAATGTCATGTATGAGTAGTTAGTACATGTGCATATCCATGTGTTAGGTCACCTTACATTCTCCTGATTCTCTGCTTATGTTCTCTCTTTCCCCCCTCTTTTTCTAACTCCTAATTTCCACCTCATCAAATCCCAGGCTTTATGGATCTCAGTTTAATTTGAGCCACTTTGTGAAGGGTTTCTCTGACAATCCAAAAACTCAGATCCTAATTTTCAACTTATTTTCTGTATTTCTACATAATAATCTTAAAATCTGATTCTTTACACCTATGTACATATATTCACATATTTTTAAAACAATTTTCCTGAGTGTAAACCTTGTCTATTCAATGGTACTATAAGGTTTAGTAGAGATTTTGATAAAAATTTGCTTTCTAGCAATGACTTTGTCACTTTTTGTCACGTAAGTGGCTGATTCTAGAATGCGACTATTGCTATGAACTAAGCAAACCTATGAAATCAAAGTCCCTATTCCATTTTCTGTAGTGATGATCCAGTTGGAAAAAAGTTAATGTATCTATTTTTCTTTTATTTTTTATTATTTTTTTAAAGATTTTATTTACTTATTTGATAGAGAGAGACACAGCGAGAGAGGGAACACAAGTAGGGGGAGAGGGAGAGGGAGAAACAGGCCTCCCCGCTGAGCTGGAAGCCCAATGTGGGGCTCGATCCCAGGACCCTGGGATCATGACCTGAGCTGAAGGCAGATGCTTAATGACTGAGCCACCCAGGCGCCCCTCTATTTTTCTTTTAAACATTACATTTCTATTCAAATTTTTATATTTAATATAAACTCAAGTACCATGCAGAGCCATTTCCCAGTATAAGTTGCTGATTGGAATTTGATCTATGCTATAGAGGTATCTCACATTCTTTAAGGACTGTTTTGTTTCCTTCTCTTCAATATTGTTGAAGAGTGTATCAAAATGTCTTAGTTTGTTTAAGGATGTGAAATGTGCATTCAACATACTATATAGCAAAAATGAAAGAAATAATGAGAAATTAGATGCAGGTATCTCTATAAAACTTACCATTTTTAAAGAAAATCTAACACAAGAATTTATTTGAAGAGAAAGTAAAACATAATGAGGTATTATGAAGGAAGTATAGAATTCAGCTTTTCAGAGATCTATTTAAAAACTCAATGAGACACTTATCCTTTTTTAATTTTTTTTTTATGAGAGACATTTATCCTTAAATGATGATTTAGAGTAATCTTCTGTGATAAATGACTCATTTCGCCTCTTGTATATAGTTGATATAAAGGACCTTATTGTTTACCGACTAAATGTCTCAGATACTTATAAAACATATACAATTTATCACTCTCTCAAAAAACAAAAATATTTCTGGGGCACCTGGGTGGCTCAGTCGTTAAGCGTCTGCCTTTGGCTCAGGTCATGATCCCAGCGTCCTGGGATCGAGCCCTGCATCAGGCTCCCTGCTCAGCGGGAAGCCTGCTTCTCCCTCTCCCACTCCCCCTGCTTGTGTTCCCTCTCTCGCTGTGTCTCTCTCTGTTAAATAAATAAACAAACAAACAAACAAAAAAAGCAAAAACATTTCTTAGAATAAGTACAAACACATATTTTCTACTAAGGTGAGTAACAGTGAAAGCGATGTCAGCTCTTTCAGAGGTTGCAGAGATGATGTCTCCTAATAACCTTCTGCCAGATCTATCATCTTGCAAGAAATTATCTCCTTTCAGCTCACCTACACAGTGCCAAAGAGTTATGCTTGTTCAATTAAAGTCATTCCCTAAAACAAATCTGATTATCCTCATCTGCTTCTTTTGGCTTCCTGTTAATTATCCACATAGATGTTGAGAGTATTCTTTCTTTTTTTTTTTTTTTTTAAGGATTTTATTTATTCATTTGTCAGAGGGAGTGAGAGCACAAGCAGGGGGAGAAGCGGCTCCCCCCGAGCAAGGGGCCCAATGCAGAACTCGATCCCAGGACCCTGGGATCATGACCTGAGCCAAAGGCACAGATGCTTAACCAACTGAGCCACCCAGGTGCCCCATGTGTTGAGAGTATTCTTATCACAATTGTCACTTTTTGTCCCAGGCATCGAGTTTTCTTCCTGCACCTGTGTGCTTGATACCATTCCGTGTTACCTTCTTCAGTGCCTCCTCTAATCCAGCATGTCCTTTCTCTCATCTTCCTCAGAGCCTACCCACTCCCTAGTCCTTGATTCACTCCTTTCCTTTTAAAAAAATGCACTCATTTTTCGTCTACTTGGGAAAAAAAAACTAAACAAAAAACTACTCTTGATTCTTCTTTAACATAGAGCTACTCTACGTTTTTTCTTTCTCTTCAATACTAGACTCCTTAAAACAGCAGTATCTAGAACTTCTTTTTTTTTAAACCTCCCATTTATTCATTATCCCTCTGAATATGTTTTCCTCTCATCATTATAGTTCGCTTTAAAACATTGTCAATCACATCTTAATTTAAGTCAAATTGAATGTGTTCTATACATGTGACATGACCTCTCTCAAACATTTGACCAATTTAGGCCAGACTCTAAATCTTAAAGTTCTTTTGACTTCAGCATCACTGGTGTTCCAGTTCTTCAATTTGTCTGCTCCTTTGCAGTCTCTATTTAATATTAATATTCCCAAATATTCTTATTTTAATTCTAACTGTTGTCTTATCTCTGGGTGACTTTTTACTCTTATAGCCGTTTGTATTAGATCAAACATGGAATTTATCTCTCTAGTTTATTATTTCCACAGCCTTGTCCTTTCTACATTCTGGGTTCTTTTTCCTAAAATGCATTTACTTACTTCAGTCACCTATAAAAACCTCTGTTTATAACTCAACAGGGATTATTTTAAGAAGTGACTAGAGTGATGAATATGTTATTAGATTGGTGTTATATTTTTCCTTTACTGTTCTTTCTCCCAGAGACTATAACAAATATTCTTCAAAAGTTCATTGAAAATATAATCTCTTCATGGATATTTTCTCTATTTTAATAGGGCTAAAGAATCACATTTTTTTTATTTCATCCTTTAAATGATTTGTTACTGTTTTGTAATTGTAAGCTTCAAGTGATGAGCCAGCACAATAAGTGTGTATTTTGTGCATTGTATCTGGTTAAATTGTGAGACAGTATTTGGTGCTGAGGATTGAAGAGAAGTTGATGATAATCATAGTAAGTCATTGACTAACTCACTTTCTTATTTCTCTGAACAAGCCCCAGTTATCTGTTCCAGATTAATAAATTTAAAATGAAGTAAAATTTAAAACATATAGAATTTAATAAGTCACCTTTTATAATATTCACATATTCTTAATTATTTTTCAAGAATTTTATAATTGTGATGATATATATGAAATAACTATATCAAATTAAAATTCTCAATTAAATTAAGTGAAAACTTTAAGTAACTTTCCTCAGTGGTGGCAAGACTCTCTTTAGAGGGCAACTTCATTGGCTTTCCCTGAATCTATGCCTGTGCATGCCCCTTATTACAGATCTTCATTTTATTCCTTAAAATGTATAATGAGAAGGTAATTCACCTTTAATGAAATGCCAGAAAATGTATCCAGAAAGTATTACAAAGGAGAAAGTGTCATTTCAAATAGGTACACCTGCTTTCTAAATGACTAACAGTAGGGAGCTTCTAACTCTCAGGTAAATCAGAAAATATGCGAATTGCTTTTTTAAATTCTTTTCTTGTAAAATGGATAGTAAATGTCAGGATAACCTTGTACTTGGAAAAAAAAAAAAAGATACAGGGATAAAGTGTTAACTTTCAAAGAAACTTGTTTCTAAACATTTCACAGTACATCAGCATTTGTTGGCTTAAAATATACCAACTGATATTTAGTTCTTAATGATACATAGAGTACACTAATAGCAAAGGAACAAAATAATGCATAGAATTAAATGTGATTACAAGGTTCTTTTTTTTTTTTTTTCTTTTTGTAAATAAGAGTTAAAATGCTTAGGATTGGAAATGACCTTTAGAGCCAGATAAATAATATGGATTGCAACCCTGTTTCTACCATTTATTAGCCATGTCGTCATGGGTTAATATTTCAACTCTTGGAGACTCAGTTTCCTCATTAGCAAATATGCATAATACCTGTCAGAATCGTGTGAAAATTAGATATTATATATGCAAAATATGTGCATGTAGGTCCTCAGAAACTTTCAGTTATTATTATTATTGTTTAGTTAATAGCAATTTCAAGAATAAGTATTTGTTAGTGCAAATACATTTTTAAAGAATAATGTGAGCATACCATAAAATTGACAGATGTAAAGATCACTGTTTGAATGCACGTAGGTATACGTATGGCGAGCAATGTGTGGTTAAAATAACATTCTTGCCTTAAGGTTTTAGGAAAAACTACAACTAATAGTGTCAATATTTATCTTTGAAAGGCATTACAGATTTCAAGGTAAATCATTACAAGTTCTTTAGATCAAGGAAAAATGAAATGCCTGTTCAATCTACCCATAGATACTTGGAATGAAATAGGTTTTTAACAGGAAAAGGGTACTTAATAAATGAAATTCACATTGTTTACAATATTCTTACAAAAATGGATTAAACTGTAAATACAGACCTTGTTGCATGTTTAGGGAAATATATGTTATTTCATGTGCTGGCATATGGGGAATCTAATATAATTATAAACTCAAGCTAGCAAAGTATTCTTGTCAGATGCTGGTGGGGCTTTTCTGTATCTCTACCACCCCCAACCCCAGTATAAATTACAAATATAGGAATCGAAGGAATGCCAGTAACCAGTAAAATCTAATGACTACACCCTTACTGCATATGTTCATCCATGTTCTTCTACATTATGGTCAGGCAGGAACAAAATATAACACACAGGATTCACATACTCTGGTCAAGAGGTCAAAATCTGCATACTTGAAAATGCTGATTTTGAGTGCTAGGGGTCAATGCAAGCCTGTTTTGCGTGTATGTGGGTGCAGATGGTATGAAATGAATAATGTGAGCATACCATAGAATTGACAGAATTTAGATACTGTACATGTGTAAAAAAAAAAAAAAAAAAAGCAGTAGAAGCACTTTTTAGACTCTTCCTCAAGTTATAATGTGCCTTGGAAAGTGGGATCCAGTACCTAGGATACTCGATGTTACTGAAAGATCAGAAGATAAAAGTTGAGGTTTAGATAGTATTGGTTAAACTTCCTCGTTGGTGGATGATTAAGGAGGTGGAATACTGACTTCAGAGAGGGATAAATCTACCTAAAAACAAATATATAATTGAAGAATTCAAGTATAGGAAGAGAATGGAACATATGGGATGATGGGGGAATGATTTCTCTCATAAAATTTCTGGGGGAAAAAAACATCTGCTAAATCATCTACCCATCAAAATACATATCCAAAAGAGCATTTTTCTGTCCTTATAGCAATGTAAAGGATAACTTAATGCTATTTGTTTAGGTAAACAGAAATATGCATCTTACAAATAAGGCATAACTTAATTATTGGTATGTGAATTTAAATTCAAAGGTACTGAAGAACTAACTTGAAGAGGGGAAAAAAAAAGCGCGTCTGTTTGTAAGCTTCTCTTGTACCAATACAGTGCTTCCAAATTAATTTTGTACTTCTGAGTGATCCAATAAATTGTGAAATTGTGACTCAAAAGGAAATTGCTAGAGATAGACAAATTGTGGCTTAAAAGGAAAAAAGAAGGAAGAAAGAAAAGAAATGCTGTACATAACATTGGCAAGTTAGGACAGTTTACTAGTTCAGTGCAACTTACAATAAATTAACCAAAATGGTGGAAGACATCGGATATGTAAATTCAAACAATTTTGAAAAAAATCTTTGCCTTTACCATTATTTATTATGTAAGGATCAATAAATTTGTCTATGGTTTATTGGATTATTATGAACTGCCACAGATGAAGAATAATACAACTACTTAAAGGGGTTTACATTTTAATTGCTAGAGCTTTTTCTATGATGACTTGGAGTGCAGTCACCATGGAATGAAAATTGGGAAAAGTAGATAAAAAATATATCATGGAAGAGAAATTTGGATTTTTACACTCAAAATCAATTGATCTGTACAATTTTGCTTTTGGGTTTAGATATGAAAAATTATATAACTAATTGGTTTTTATCCCATTGGACAATATTATGACCACATGAGTTGTGATATTAATATGAAGTTGGCGTAGATAAACCATGATTGAATAAATATTCTAGAGCTGGAATTTCTAAAGCTGTGGATCATCATACTTTTATTCTTTTATTTTTTTTTTAAGATTTTATTTATTTATTTGACAGAGAAAGACACAGCGAAAGAGGGAACACAAGCAGAGGGAGTGGGAGAGGGAAAAGCAGGCTTCTGGTGGAGCAGGGAGCCCAATGTGGGGCTCGATCCCAGGACCCTGGGATCATGACCTGAGCCGAAGGCAGACGCTTAACGACTGAGCCACTCAGGTGCCCCTGGATCATCATACTTTTAGACAAATGGAGCATATACTTTTGATATATTCCATATGAAAGTTGTCCATTGGGACACAGAGTTATACTCTTTTAAATTTCCAGCTATAAAGTAGACACTATGGTCACATTAAAAAACATTTGGAAATAATTGTATCTTGGATTGATTTTTACATGTATTATAGGTAATTAGAACTGTGCTTTTATGATTGTTAAAGATAATGAATATTTTTATTGTTACTGAACAACATGATGGTAACTGTATGTTGTATGTGATATTATGTGGTATGTCATATGAAAGAGAAGTGAGGCTGGAAGCTAAGAAGACAAAGGAAAAGTAAAGAGAGATCTTCAAAGAAATAGATGATAAAAGATATATAAAGCAGGTAGAAAGACAATCAGACTTAAGAAAACTGATGGCATTTGGAGAAAACTGGAAACTCCATAATGGAATATTCAATATGTGTAGGAAAATGGTAGCAAATATGGTCAAAATTGCATAATGCCTCAAATACTGTGTCACTCTGTTCTAAACAGATCATTTTTGTTGGCAGTTGGTTCTCCTTTATGTGGTGATGCAAGAACAACAGATTCTTTCATCTCAAGTGGCTATTATTCCTTTTTTTTTTTTTTAGGATTTATTTATTTATTTGAGAGAGAGAGAGAGAGTGAGTGAGCAGGGGGAAGGGCAGAAGGAGAGGGAGAGAGAGAATCCTCAAGCGGACTCCCCACTGAGCACGGAGCCCGACACAGGGCTTCATCCCAGGACACTGAGATCGTGATCTGAGCCAAAATCACAAGTTGGACGCTCAACCAACTGAGTCACCCAGGTGCCCCTTGAGTGGCTATTATTCTTTACAGCTTTGTTATTATCTGTGTCCAGCCCATGGAAGGGGAAAGAATGTGTGAAGGAGCCACACCTATTTCTTAAAGCTTTGGGCAGAAAAAGCACATCACTCTCTTCGTATTCCTTTGGCAGAATCCAGTATATGATCACATCTAACTGCAAGAGAGGCTGGAAAATGCAGTCTAAAGTTCAAGAAAACAACTGGATTGTTGGTGAAAATCTAGCAGTCAGAGCCATAGTGACATAAAAAGGGCACTTGCTCTGAGATATTACAAGGGTAAAACTACATCAGTGAAGATCACGTGTACCTCTATAAATAAAAAGGGGGAGTATCTTTCTGATATGAACTGGACAATTTAAAAAATAACACAGGTAGAAACAGTAGTAGATTTAGAGTCTGATGATCTGAGTTCAAACTTGACTGTTCAAATTGTTATTTGCTTTTCTGGGTCTTAGTATCTATATGTAACAAAAAAGTTTTTCTATACTTCAGAAGTGTTATCCAAATTAAAACATTCATAAATTCAAGTGTGTTTTTCTCTAAGTTAAACAAAAAAGTGATATATAAAGAGAAAATCTTTAATGAAAGTGAGGTTTGTGGAAAAATTAATCATCAACAATATAAGAGCTTGAAGAATTCTCCCTGTCCTGCAACACCAATATTTCCTAACTAATGGCCTTGAAATAGTCCTGCTTAATATGGATAAATCAGAATGAGAGTAAATTTTGCCTTGTGGTAACATGTACTCTCAGTCAGGGGTTTAACCAGTAACATGATATAAACTTAAGACATTCTATTTGCTTGGTTTCCCCTGTGCCTATAATTCAGGTCTTTATACTATTCCTCACCAAGGAAGCCAAGGGCTTCCTGGGGAGTAGCAAGTCCTGGATTTTGGGGCAGGGAAGAGGATGTGACTGGGACATCCTATTTCCAGAAGGCAATGTTGCTTTAAACAAATATCAAAAAAAAAAAAAAAAATGGAATGAGGAAGATACTGTCTAGAAAAGAGATCTGAAATGTGACGGAATAGGCCAGGTCTAAAGTGAAAAATGAGGTTCAATGATATGTGCTTGAAATATAAGATAGATTCAGATCAAACTGAGATCCACAAAAATTAGAATCCATAATATTTTATGTAAAACATGATGTATCAAAATACAGAAGTTGAATAAATGTGTCTGTAGGTGTGTCTGTGTGTTTAGCAATAAGTAAACGTTGTTGAAATAAAGCTACTCTTTGTCAAAAATAGGCTCTAAAGTATGTGTTTTCTTAGGAGATGAAGTTAGTGGAACAGGGCCCTTTATTCCATACAGCCAACTCAGGACCTAGGCTGATGGGCCATCTTCAATACATGGCTTTCAAAATTTCCCTAGAGTTCATCTCCATCTCAGTTGGTGATAAGGGTAAACAAAAAATGGAAGAGCACATATGGGAAGCTTATAGGATCCATACCCATCAGTGGTAGACATGATTTCTACTCCCATCCCATTGACTAAAACACTGCAAGGAAGCTGGGAAACAGACTTACTCTGTGCCAGGGAAGAGAAAGACATCATAAACAGCTAACAGTCTCTACCATATAATGACTTATAAATTGTAATAATCATAATACATATGTGGTTGGTGCTAGATAGGCAATTAAATATGCCATTGCTAATTATTGGTATTATAAAGAAGTGTTGAATAATATTTCTGGATTTGAGGTTATCAGGACATAATGCTTATAGTTGGAACTCCACAGAGTTAATGTGCCCCATCTATAGGAGCATGAGATGCAAGACATGGTTTTTCAGAAACATATGACAAAGCCTTTAAATAAATTAAATTGTACCTTTCAGAATATAAACACCCAAGATGAAGCAATTTCTGAAAGCAAGCTATGTATTCTTCATCCAATATAAACAGGTTAATTGTAATTAGGGAATTTCAGATTGCTCATTTTTGGAGAGCAGATAATGTCTTGATATGAAGATCGGGGTGTGGGTGGTGGGTGTTTGCCAGATGGATATGGATAGCTCTTTAAAATGTAAACTGATAAACTTGCAAGATTCATTTTTGTAAAAATCCTGAAAACTTTAATATGCTTTCATCCTTATGTTTTTATTTTAATAAAAATAAAGTTTAAGAAGAAGATATACTTTGAATAAATACTTGCAGTATCAACATCTGAACCATGTCTATCATCATTTCTGCTTTTACGGAATTTTTGCATACACAGAATGCCTATAAATGACACTTAAACATACACATCTGATCAACTATGAAAATATAGTCCACAGTATTCTATTCATTCTTTTTGATATTTTCTGTTCCTTCCTCAGACTGACAGCATAATCCCTAAATCCCCTTCAACTAACCCTTGTTATAACTTGTTTTTACCTGCACACATTTGTGTTGATCACTGAGCTCTCTTGTATTCCTAATTAGACCGTAATCTCCTTTAGGCAAAGAAACGCATTTCCATATTAATGGATGGTCCAACTATCCAGTAAAATGCTATGAATCCACAATGATTCCTCTTTATTCTAACTCATTTTTTATAGTTTCCACTATCATATTATTGACTCAGATTTTTCTGCCGTATTTCTAAAGCCAGTTCATTTTATTTTATCTGAAGAGAGGGAAAAATATGAAGCCCTTGTCCTAATGGTAATTATGTCTATCCCTAATAAGGCAAAAAAGAAAAGCTTATAAAAGAAAGAAGTATACAAATGACCCCTAATGAAAATCATAAGTAAAAGTACTTTGTCCTGCATACTGTCAAGAGAAAGTCATATTGCTCCTTGGTCTTATTACTATGCCATCTCTGACAAACTTTTATCATTTTACATCTTTTGATCATTATATTTGACATAGTTTGATTGACATTGAACACAGCATCCACATTTTAGTCAAAGAATACTTGGAATTATTTGAAATCCAAAAACAAAACAAAACAAAGCAAAGGAAGAGTAATTGAATCCAAAAAAGCATTTTGTAATTTCTTTGTAATATATGTGTGATAATTCTATGCCTTCTTTGGTATGTAAGTTTCCATATTTAATTGATATATTATTAGAATTGATTATCAAATTTTTTGATTATCAAAAATTAAATTATTAACTATTATTGAAACAAGTCTTAGTCTTGATTAGATAATTTTAATCAATTATCCTTGCAAAAATTCATCTATAATATCTTACCAAAATGTTTCTTTCTTAACAAATCCAGATGTATGTCAGTCAGTGTCCAACAAGGAGACAAAGCTATGTTAGTAATTTAAAGATGTAAAATTTAATATAAAGAAGCTTAACAATAAAAGGCGGCAAACCATTAAAGGGACAAAAGAGAACTCCCGGGAATAGCAGCTACTGCCTCAAGAGCTAAGGACAAGTATGGAAGGAACTGAAAACTGAGATTCAGATCTCATTTTAGAGGGCTTGGCTGACCCAGGAACATGCCTCCTACCAGTAACAACAAACGCAAAGAGGGTGTGGTCAAGGGGTCCATAGTTCCTGTTTCACTGGAGGCAGAGAAATTAATTGGAGGTGGCTAGCAGGGCGTAGTCTTTTCACTGTGCGGTTGCTAGGTAAGTACCCATTGCTATATGAAGTACCACTTAACCTCCTACCCTACACCCTTCGTTGACAAACTGCACCGCAGGAGAAAGGTCATACAGCCCACGATTTTGCTCTGGCCTCGGAGTGTCCTTCTAGCGCCCTCTATTGACAAAGGCTAACATTTCACAAGTAGGGCAAAGAGAAGTGCGGATGTGAAACTATGAGGAAATAAGTGGAAAATTGGCACAGATCATTCCTTTGGCTGCTAAATTACTGCACACACTCCTGCATACCCGAAATTTAAGTTGCACGAAACGCTGTCCTTCATACAGATGAAGAAGCTCTCACACGTCATTGCCCAAGATGTGAAGACACAGTCCCAGCAGTGACTGAATCTGTCTGTGACTATGTTAATTACTCTTCAAATCCAGAGTTTCATTGATTTAAAGCTAAACTCCAATAACTTCGTTTATAAAGGAGTAAGGAGAAGAAAGAAAAATAAAATAAAATATTTAATTTGTAAATATGTTCACATAACAAGAAAGAGAAAATGAACAAAACTATTAGTCTTTGTTTCTGAGTTTTTCTACTCTCCGTTCCATGTTTCCCTTGCCCAGTTAAGACTTCAGCTGGGTTGAACCCAAACTTTCATTCCCAAAGATTTTGAGACATTTATAATCCTGAATTTGAGATTCTGTAGTTTTTCATTAATTGATTATTGGACATGGAAGCACTGAGAGGACGTCCATAGAGTTACTTGGGTTCCAGACATTATCCTCCTTTTCTTTGTTTTATAACAAACAACTCATTTCCTTTGGTAATTGTGGTCAATCCAGCCAGTTGAGTGGTCTCTATTTTGCCAGTTGTTTCAGTAACATAAAGATTTGCAAAAAGCCTGATGGCAGTCTCATTTTAAAATTCAATGGAATTGTTCTGAAAACTGTATTGGAAAAATCTCCCCATCACCACCACCATCATTGGGAACTAAGTTGTCCGAGCCAATGGAATGAAAATTTACCAGGACAGGGATTTTTAAAAAAGGTGTGTGAAGGAGTTATTATGTTTAGTAGCTAGGGACACCACTTCCACTTTTATTTCTTGATTTCCAGACTTCTTTATTTGGCTGTAGATGGGACAACCCAATGTTTCTGATTCAAAGTAGGTGATGCATTCATAGAATGATATTTTTTCAAGGTCTTATCCCCCAACTGTTTTCACAACTGAGTTTTAATAAACCAGTAAAACTTTGTGTTAATCCAGCAGATTCTGGATTATGGGATTCAAAGAAGAATTTGTTAATCCCATGGACATGATCCCATCATTGTACTTTTTTTTTTTTAAAGATTTTATTTATTTATTTATTTGAGAGAGAGAGAGAGAGAAACAGCATGAGAGGGGATAGGGTCAGAGGGAGAAGCAGGCTCCCCGCTGAGCCAGGAGCCCGATGTGGGACTCGATCCCAGGACTCCGGGATCATGACCTGAGCCGAAGGCAGTCGCCCAACCAACTGAGCCACCCAGGCGCCCCTGTACTTTTTTTTTTGTTGAGTAATAAATTATTGCTCAGAAGCAATGCTGTGCAGATGCCATAATGGTAGAAAAAGCAGTCCATGAGCCCATGGAGGGAGCTTCAGGAAGAAGTATGTATTAGCTGTCTATTACTGCTATTGAAAATTACCATAAACTTAGTGGTTTAAAACCATGAGATTTACCTTACAGTCTGTAGGTCAGAAGACTGATATGAATTTCACTGGGCATAAAAATCAAGATGTTAGCAGGTTGTGTTTCTTTCTGGAGGTTCTAGAGGAGAATCCATTTCTGTTCATCCTGGTTGTTGTCAGAATTTGGTTCCTTGTAGTTCTTGGACTAAGATTCCTTTGAAATATTAAGAAATACTCATATTTCTCAGTAGGACCATTCTTTGTTCTAATGAGGCAAGACTAGGTGGGTTCCTGGATGGCTCCTGGATGGTCGCTGGTCACCAGAAAAATCAAGCCATAATTAGAAGCTTGAAATTTTCAGCTCTCCACTCCCAACCTCTTCAGAGAAGGGTGAGTAAATGAAATGTAGTTAATGATCAATCGTGCCTATGTGGAAGCCTCCATAAAATTCCAATAGTATGGAGTTTGGAGAGCCTCCAGATTGGCAATACATCCACACCAGGAAAGTGACACACCCCCAACTCCATGGGGATAGAAACTCCCATGCTTAAGAGGCTTCTAGACCTCACCCTATATAACTCTTCATCTAACTGTTCATCTGTATCCTCTATCACATTAATAAATTGGTAAATATTAAAGAAGTATTTCTCTGAGTTCTGTGAGCTGCTTTAGCAAATTAATCAAACTGAGGATAGCATTGTTATGGGAACCTTCAATTTGTAGCCAAGTTGTCCAAAAGTTGTAGGTAACTTGGGAACCTACTACTAGCTATTGGCATCTGAAGTAGCTTGGGGTGGTCTTGTGGAACTGAACCTTTAACCTCTGGGATCTGACACTATCTCCAAGTAGACAGTATTAGAATTGAGTTAAATTGTAGGACACCCAGCTGGTGTCACAGAGAATTGCTTGGTGTGGGGGACAAACCTCCACACATTTGGTGACCAGAAATGAAGTGTTTTGTGTGAGTACTAAATGAGACACTAGGAGAGTAGTAAACGAGACACACAGGAGAAAGACTCACAGGAGGGAAAGACTGAGTTTTTCCCTTAAGAATCCCATTTTCTGGGGCACCTGGGTGGTTCAGTTGGTTGAGCAGTTGCCTTCAGCTCAGGTCATGATCCCAGAGTCCTGGGATCGAGCCCCACATCAAGCTCCCTACTCAGCGGAGAGCTGGCTTCTCCCTCTCCCTCTGCCTGCCACTCTGCCTGCTTGTGCTCTCTCTCTATCTCTCTGTCAAATAAATAAATAAAATCTTAAAAAAAAAAGAATCCCATTTTCTTTCTAGCTATAAATTGAGGGTTATTTCCATGTTCTAGAGGCTGCCTCATCCCATGACTCATGGTCTTGTTCTTCCATTTTTATTTTTTTTTTTTTTATTTTTTTAAAGATTTTATTCATTTATTTGACAGAGAGAGACACAGCGAGAGAGGGAACACAAGCAGGGGGAGTGGGAGAGGGAGAAGCAGGCTTCCCGCTGAGCCGGGAGCCCGATGCGGGGCTCGATCCCAGGACCCTGGGACCATGACCTGTGCCGAAGGCAGACGCTTAACGACTGAGCCACCCAGGCGCCCCTGTTCTTCCATTTTTAATGCCAGAAATGGCCCAATCCTTCTCCTATCACATCTTTTTTACTCTTCCGTGGTCTCATACCTCTCTCTAACCACAGCTGAGAAGGTTCTGTTTTTTTTTTTGTTTTTTTTTTTAAAGATTTTATTTATTTGACAGAGAGAGACACAGCGAGAGAGGGATCACAAGCAGGGAGAGTGGGAGAGGGAGAAGCAGGCTCCCCGCGGAGCAGGAAGCCCGATGTGGGACTCGATCCCAGGACCCTGGGATCATGACCTGAGCCGAAGGCAGACGCTTAATGACTGAGCCACCCAGGCGCCCCGAGAAGGTTCTGTTTTTAAGGACTTATGTGATTAGATTGATTCCATCAAGATACTCTCCATCCAAAGGCCTATAACTCTAATCACATCTGGGCATTCACTTATGACTGAAAATCCTACCATGATCTAGTAGTAGGTTGACTTTTGTTCAGTTCCTGAAGTAAACTTGTATGTTTTCTTCTTTTTCTTTGAAAGTAATATTTTTTTCTCTCACTCTACTTACAATCTGAGACCTTTTTTATATCACTGAGAAAATAGAAGCCATCAAATACGATTTTTTTTTTCATTTAATCACTCACAATACTACAAAGCCAGCAACTTTCAAAGACACTATTTTGTACTTTTTTTTCTTCCTCAGGTATGATGGAGAACATATTCTTCATCCTAGCAAGACATGACCTCTACTTGTACATTATATTCAGAGACCCAGTGTGGACTTTAGATGGTTCCAATGATAAGAATTTATTGATCTACTTTAAGGATCATATTTAAGAAATTGTTAGTGTTCCACTGTTTTGTAACCAAGTGTTCTAAATCATGTCTCTATCTCTATATCTGTCTTTAGTTTCAGTTTTCTGCATCCAGTTTGTTGTATATATTTTCCTGTTTGTACCCAGCTTATCCCCAAAACACAGTTTCCATCTTCCTATGAGGTATGCTGGTCTTCCTGATTTTCCTTTGCTGGGGAATAATATAGTTACATGAGAAACTCAGAAACTTAGTGTCATTCTAGATACTTTTCTTTCACCTATTACATTCAATCACTCTCCCTCTTGTCCACCTACATCCAATATTAATTCTTGTTCCAAAATATTTCTTGAATTTATCCCTTTCCAGCCATCAATATTAAAATTTAGCTAGCAGTCTCAATACTCTCCACTAGATTATAAACAATTTTTGATTAAGGAACATGTCTTTTTATATTAATAGCCAGCACTTACTTCCCGAAAGTGTAGAGAAATATTTGCTTTGTTAGCTTTTACATATGAAGTTAAAACAAATTGTTGATAAGCTAAACCAAGCAATGGTTTTCATGATTTGAAGAAACTTAAAACCTGTGACTTTCCAGGAAGATCCATAGATTATATAAGACTTGTTTTTCTAGCTCCACATCTGGATTGCACATTTTACAAAAAAATAAAATGTTTCTTTATCAATTTAGTGCCTTGTAAATATGTAAACAAATTTATTGTTAATGTAAAATAGATACTAAAATGCACATCAGCTCTCCTCAGAAAAGATAAACCAAGACTGTATTTTTTAAATAATTCCTAATCTTATAAAATATTAGAAAAAGGATTGTTTCAGAATTCACTTTAATATAATTTGATTGGCATAATTTAAATATCAAAATTTTGTTTAAATATTGCAATTCTTTTGTTAAAACTAACCATTGTGATAGATAATGAGTTGATTCTCTCTCACCTTTTTATTTTTCTTTTTTAATGTGTGGCTCACCCAGTGATTATCTCGAGTCAAAATCAAGCCTTTGCACAGAGGACTTTTAGGGTAGTGAAAATACTCTGTATGATATTATAATGATAGATATGTGTCAACAAACGTTTGTCTAAACCCATAGAATAACAACAGCAAGAGTGAACCCTAATGTAAACTATGGACTTTGGGTGTTTGTGATGCATTTATGTAGGTTCATCAGCTGTAACAAATGTACCACTCTGGTGGGGAATGTTGATAATGCAGGATGCTATGCATGTTTGTGGGTAAGGAGTATAGAGAAATTTCTGTATCTTCCTCTCAATTTTGCTATGAACCTAAAACTGCTTTAAAGAAAGGGGGAAATTCTTTTTTTTTAAGATTTTATTTATTTATTTTAGAGAGAGGGAGAGAGCACAAGCAGGGGGAGTGGCAGAGGGAGAGGGAGAAGCAGGCTCCTCACTAAACAGGCAGCCTGAGAGAGGGCTTGATCCCAGGACCCTGGGATCATGACCTGAGCCAAAGGCAGATACTTAACCAACTGAGCGACCCAGGCGCCCCAAGG
Source organism: Halichoerus grypus (assembly GCF_964656455.1). NCBI lineage: Eukaryota > Metazoa > Chordata > Mammalia > Carnivora > Phocidae > Halichoerus > Halichoerus grypus. The sequence continues at coordinate 26,734,920 of NC_135714.1, forward strand.
GGGAATTCTTTTTAAAAAATGGAGAGAATGCGCTAATATGTAAAGAATGAATATATGCCTAAACGAACATTTCTCTAAAGAAAATATACAAATAAATACATGAAAAGATACTCGACATCATTAGTCATGAGGGAAATGCAAATTAAAACAATAATGAGATACTACTTTAAACCCACTAGTATAGTGATAATCATAAAGACAAATAATAAATGTCTGGGAGGTAGAGAAACTGAAACACTCATAGATTGCTTTTGAAAATATAAAATGGTGGAAAACAGTTTGGTAGTTCCTTAAATGGTTAAACACAGATTACTATATCGTTATCTCCTAGAACAATGCAGCCTAGGTCGTTGGTCTTCTCCAGGGAAAGAATTCACACAAGAGAGCAGAAAACAGGAGCAAGCAGAGCTTATTAAGTAAACTCACAAGAGGGGTAAGTGGGCAGATTGAGAGAGACTCAGGTGCCCTGAACAGAATTGGTCCTAGGGTTTTTAGTTGTTAAATAGGGGGTGGAATATTCATTACTTGGGGCAGGAAGCAGGGTTTCTGTCTTTTCCTCCTAATTTATTCAGGTGCTTCCAGTCATGGCATGTGCAATCTTGGTCTGTCTGGTCTGATCTGACTTCTTGCAGAGCACTGCCTGGACAGGCTTCTGAACTTCCCAGTAACTAGCTAGTGAAGGAAGCTCCTTCCTTGTCGAGGTGTCCCTGTGCAAAGTTCTTTTGTCTTGTTGATTACCTAGCATCCCCTAAGAAAGCCAAAGGTTAGGGGCAGGCCAAACCACAATGCTAATTGCATTTTTTTTCTTTCTGTGCATGTGTGTCCTATGGCTTCTGTATTGGAATTTCCCTTGGCCTACTGGCAGGATATGCCTAATTTCAGGTCTCTGATGTCTCCTGTCCAATATTTGTCCCCCTATCCCCTTTCCTGTGGCACCCAGGTTTCACAAAACTATCTAACTGCCTACGACAATATGACGCAGCGATTCCACTTGTAGATATAAACCCAGGAGAAATAAAGTGTATGCCCACATGAAAATTTATACATGAACGCTCTTAGCAGCATTATTCATCATTGCCCAAAGGTAGGAACAACCCAAATGTCCATCAACGGATGAATAAATGAAATGTAGGGTGTCTATCCAATAGAATATTATTCAGCAATAATAACAAATGAAGTACTTGACACAGGCTACAATATCAATGATTTTGACAACATTATGGTAAATGAAAGAAACCTGATACAAATGGCCACATATTGTATGATTCTATTTATACGAAATGTTCAGAGCAGGCAAATCTATAGATACAGAAAGTAGATCAGTGGCTGCCTAGGACTGGGGAAGTTTGGGGAGAAATGAGGAATGACAGCAAATGGTGAATATACACAACTCAGTTAATGTACTAAACACCACTGGATTGTTAAATGGGTGAATTGTGTGGCAAGTGAATTGGATCTCTTTGGAAAAAAAAAAAAAGGGTTTCTCATGGTCCCATGTCTTTCATTGCCTAATTTTAGTGTTTCAAGCCATGGGATATGATAAATTCACATTTATTTTCATATTAATTCAGGCCTGAAAACTGTGTATATTCACAGGAAGTTGAATTTTTGCCTTCATTTTGACTGACCCATAATTGTCATCTACATTTGTGTCTGTCTCTGAGTTCCCTTCTATATCATATTTCAAATGTTCTTTGAATATAAGTTTCAGAACTCTGCGCATTTGACAATGTTCAGATCTCCTACTTGGCAGGTGTTCTCAGTACAGCCAACCCTTCAAAAACTAGCAAACTCCTATCACATACAGGAAGGATTTCCCCAGATGTCAGCCTCTTACAAAAACTTAAACTCTTATATCATCTCAGTTGGTCTTACTTAACTGACTTACCTATTTGATTAAAACTTTATTTAAAAAAAAAAACAAAAAAACCTTTATTTTAAATAGTGATATAATCTTCCCTTTAGCCCCTGATTGTATAAATGTATATGCCATTGGATATACTGTAACCACTTCTGAGCTTTAAAAATAGAAACAATTTGCATAAAAGTATCACCAGATTTTTTCTCACAAGAATTTGACATATGCTATCATAATAAAAACAGCATGAGAACAAAGAAAAAGGTTTGTATAGGTCGGAAAACAAAACAGAGGAAAATCTCACTGGAGACTGACATCCAGCTAACAAGTCCCTTCAAGTCTGTAAAGACCTCAGTCTTTTGGCTTGCTGATTAAGAGTCAGTAAAACTGTGTTCAGTCACTGTGCCTTCTAACAAAGTTATTTCAAGCAAAGTACCCAAAGGAGCCAGAGAAACAATAAGGTTATTCTCATAACAAGACTGACTATCAAACCCGAAAGAAAAGGTAAAACAATCTAAGTTCATACTGCAAGGACTCTTTCCACAAGCATGTGTACTCCCGGTTGTCCCCTAAATGTCCTCACTATGCAGCCTTTTTTTTTTTTTTTTTTTTTTTTTTTTTAATAGCAGGATTGTTGCCATTATCCTGTCAGCCCCTGAAGACCCTAACTTTGCTTTTCTGTTTACCCTCTGAGTTTTTATCAAGGCAAATTAGAGCAATATATGTGCTTAAATTTAACCAATTCTTTTCTATTTACATTGCTTTAAATGTCACTCAGGTGAATTTCACCTTTTTGTGACTATTAAAATCTGCTTTCTGGGAAGATTTGCAACACCCACTCCCTTTCCTTCATTCCCTACTATAGAGATGTACATGTGCGCATTGCACACACACACACACACAAGCACACACACAGACTTATATTTGGAAATTAAAATGAAATGTGTTGAAAGTAGGGCCTCTCCTATTTATAGTATTAATTTTCCAGCCACTAATATAAAGCTATGCCAACAAGAATGGAAGAAGGTGAAGGAATACATCTTCAGGTAATTTGTTTGAAATATATATATTCAGGTAATTGTTTGAAAATAATATTTGTTTATATATATATGATTTTTTTGCATGGCAGAAGATTGTTATGAACAACAGCTGAGTCAACATCTTCACTTAGCTAAAAAACACATAAACTTTATTTCTTTTAAGTTTTTTTTATTTATTCATTTGACACACAGAGATACAGAGAGAGAGAGCATGAGCAGGGGGAGAAGCAGAGGGAGGGGGAGAAGCAGGCTCCCTACTGAGCAGGGAGCCCGATGAGGGGCTCAATCCCAGGACCCCGGGACCACGACCTGAGCCAAAGGCAGACGCCCAACCATCTGAGCCACCCAAGCACCCCATAAAACACATAAACTTTAAAATATATTAATCTGCTCAGTTAGTCTCCACAAATACCATAGACTAGGTAACTTAAACCACAGAAATTTATTTCCCAAAGTTCTAAAGATGGAAAGTCCCAGATCAAGGTGGAACAGAGTTTGTTTCTGGTGAGGCCTTTCTTCCTGGTTTTCAGATGTAAGCCTCCTCTCTGTGTCCTTACATGGCCTCTCCTTGGTGTATGAGCATGGAGCGAGATCTTTCTCTTGCTTTATCTTCTTCTTCTTCTTCTTCTTTTTGAGATTTTATTTATTTATTTGACAGAGGGAGACACAGTGAGAGAGGGAACACAAGCAGGGGGAGTGGGAGAGGGAGAAGCAGGCTTCCCGCTAAGCAGGGAGCCCGATGTGGGGCTCGATCTCAGGACCCTGAGATCATGACCTGAGCTGAAGGCAGACGCTTAATGACTGAGCCACCCAAGGACCCTCTTGCTTTATCTTCTTATAAATTAGGACCCCACCTTTATGACCTCATTTAAACTTAATTATCTCTATCCCATAATCTCTATCCCCAAATACTGTCACCTTGGGGGTTAGGGTTTCAACATATGAATTTTGAGGGGACCCAATTCAGTACACAGCAATGTCTAAAAATGAACTTCTGGTCTTCCCACAAAAACCTAGGTGCTCACTATCTTCCACGTATCAGTTAATAGCAGCTTTAGACTTCCAGTATTCTAAAGCTGAAAACTTTGATCCACTATGATTCTCGCTGTCTCTCACACCTTGCATGCCCTCCGTGCAACTCTTCTACAACCTTCCCTCAGCTCATTCTGTTCCAACTGTATTGGCTGTCTTGCCATTCCTTGGATATGTAGACAGACTGTTTCCTTTAGTCATTGCACTAAACTATTGCTTTTTCTGGAAGACATTATCCAATATTCTTAAAATACATGCTCAAAGGAAGTTATCCTAGACATAGTACTTAACAGGGCAGCTTGTATCCTCCCATGTTTGTGATCTTGTCTTCCTACTTAACATTTCCTTGGGACCATGGTACTTATCGTCTTCCAGTATACTATATAAATTACTAATTATTGTCTTGTGTTTCTCATCTTTATTATCTAATTATAATCTTTATGAAGATGTCTACCCATCCAAGATATAAGTTCCATATTACTGATATATTCCAAGTACCTAGAACAGTGCTCAGTACATTAGAGGATGTTCATAAAATATTTGTTAAATGAATGAAAGGTATCTGAGCTCTGGATCAAGATGTTCTGCTAACAAAACCCAAATAATTCACTTCTAATTGAAAAGCTATATTCGTTTTCTATGCTGTATAACAAATAACCTCAACTATTGTGCCTTAAGACAGCATACATGTTAGGATTGCCATGGGTGAGGAGTTTGAGCACAGTTCAGTTCCATCCTCTGCTCAGGGACTCAAGGTTGGACTGAGTTCTCATTTGGAGGCTTGACTGGGGAAAGATCTGCTTCTAAGGTCATGCAGAATGGGGGTAAAGTTCATTTCCTTGCAGTAGTATGACTGAGTATTCCCATGTATTGCTTGTTTGGTTGAAATCTGCTCTCCTGTCCTAGAGGCTGCTCACAGTCATCCACCAGATGGCCTTTTCCATAGGCAGTTCCAACTTTGGAAGTGTGTCTCTTCAAGGCCCCGAAAGATAATGTCTCTCACCTCAGAAAGCCCTAGTCCCTTTTTAATGAGCTTCCACCTTATGTTGTGAGGTCCACCCCAAATAACATCCCTTTTGATTAATTCAAAATCAACTGATTGGGGACTTTAATTACATATGCACTATCCTTTTGTTTTGTCACAAAGGTAAGTTAATCAAGGGAGTGACATCCCATTACCTTTGCCATTTAACATACCTTAATCACAGGAATGACATCCCATCATAGTTGCCATATTCTCTCAGCTAGAAGCCAGTCACAGGTACATTTACCACTCAAGGGGGAGGAGATTAATCAAAGGTGTGGACATCAGGAGGCAGGAAATTACTGCGGGTCCACGTAGATTCTGTCTACATGCAAACTAATTGGTTTTTATAAACCAGCTACAAATTAAGCCATTTGTTCTATGTTAGAAAATCTTTTTTTTTTTTTTTTTAATTATTTATTTATTTTAAAGAGTGGGGAGAGAGAGAATCTCTAGCAGATTCCCTACTGAGTGCAGAGCCTAACACAGGACTCTATCCCAGGACCTCGGGATCATGACCTGAGCCAAAATCAAGAGTTGGATGCTTAACTGACTGAGCCACCCAGGCATCCCTCTTGTTAAAAATCTTAAATGTTTTTAGACACAATGCTATAATTTGGGTTATGTACTTGGAAATTTTAGTTTTTCCCTTTCACACACCCACAGATGCACACAACTAAGTAAAACAAAATAAAATTCAACAGTGTATACATTAAATATTAAAAAAAAAACAGTTGTGTTCTTTAATTCAATTTCTCTGCTTACAAATATTCTTAGGCATCTCTACATACACTTATGAGTGTTAATTGTTTCCTATTTTTTACTCCTCCTTTAAATTGAATTTTCTATTTCTATGAGCATTTTATCTACTCTACCCTAATTTTTGGTTGGTTATATTGTTTCTATAAATATCTCCTTGAATTTGGTGGCTTTTATTTTAATTTTATTAAGCTTTTTTATTTTTTGTTTTAAATGTAGTCAAATTTATTAATTTTCTTCATCAGTTACTGCACTTGGCATCTTTAATTTTTTCCCTATCCTTAGATTGGAAAGATATTCACATTCATTTTAATGTTTTAAAGATTTGTTTTGATACCCTTCAATTTTCTGGACTTGATTTCTTTGTGTGTTATGAGTTACAAGTTTTTTTTTTTGTTGTCTTTTTTTTTTAAGATTTTATTTATTTATTTGACAGAGAGAGACATAGTGAGGGAGGGAACACAAGCAGGGGGAGCGGGAATGGGAGAAGCAGGCTTCCCGCCAAGCAGGGAGCCCATGAGTTACAAGTTTTTTTATTTTATTTTATTGCACAATGATAATCAATTTTTCCAGTTTCATTTACTGAAGGGTAAATTTTTATTTTTCCAATGATCTGCAATGGTACCTATGTCATAAATCAAAGTACCATATATATTTGGGGCCATGTCTCGGTTTTTATTTGTTCTATTGGAACTTTTGTTCTCCCAGCACCATGTTACTTTAATAATTAAATCTTTGTAATAAATGTTTATATCTGTTAGGGCAGTTTTCCACCTACATTTGTTATTCTTCAAAATATTTTACCTGCACTTAGCAATTAAATTTTTTGTATATATTTTAATACAACTTTTCAAGAGCAATAACAAAATAGCAGTATAACCTTGGTGGTATTTTGATTGGAGCTGTATTGACTCTATAGTTCCCTTTGGTAAAATTCTCATCCTTCTATTGTTGTCTTCATACCTACAAATTTCTCAATTTATTTAGATTTCTCCATTTATTTAGATTTTCTTTGTCTTTGAGTAAAGTTTTAATATATGCCATGCACAGAACTTGCATATATTTTTCCTTGATTAATTCCCAGTTACACTATATATTTTGTTGCTATTCTAAATAATGCAATTCCCATTATGTTTCAAATTATTTATTTCTGGTTTATTAGTTGAAATCGACTGCTATAGTTTGAACCTAAGTCCAGTTCTCTTGTTAAACTTTCCTGTATTTGTTGACATTTTTTGTTATATTCTTTTTAAGTGTAAAAAAATTAATATAAATTACAAACATTTTTAATTGATTGTACATTGAATTTAATCATGTCTAAGTTGAGATAGCATTTTCAAAAAACACTTAAGTAACAAAAAGTAAGAGCCAAGATATCAAATGTTCAGAGAATGTAGATCATCTAAGTTCCTTAAATTTTGATGCTAAAATTTTAAATTAGTACAGCTCTTTTGGAAACATTATTCCACTATCTTAAAAAAGTTATAAACACACATCCAAGAATTCCATAATTGAGCATATTCCCCCCCAAAAATTTAACATGTGAGCTTAAAGACATGTGTAAGAGGACCCATAAAAGTACTGTTCATAATAACAACAAAAAAAGCCCCTAAGGGCGCCTGGGTGGCTCAGTTGGTTAAGCGACTGCCTTTGGCTCAGGTCATGATCCTGGAGTCCCAGGATCGAGTCCCGCTTCGGGCTCCCTGCTCAGCAGGGAGTCTGCTTCTCCCTCTGACCCTCCCCCCTCTCATGCTCTCTCTCTCTCAAATAAATAAATAAAATCTTAAAAAAAAGAGCCCTTAAGTTCTCACCAGCTGTATGAAAAAAATCATTTTATAGTCACACCATAGATTATAGAGTAGTAAAATTAATGAACTAAATATGGATACAGTAACATGGATATACCTTAGAAACATAATATTGTATGGGGGAACAAAAAGAAAAAAAGAAAAAAACCTTCAGAGAGCAACATCAGTATAATCATTTTCAAAATTTTACAAACAATTGTAATTTTGTAAACACAAAAGTAAACAAAATACAGGTGAGAACACTTGAAAAGGAGCAAGAGAAAGAGAGAGAGAGAGAGAGGTGAAGACGGAGAGAGAGAGAGAAAGGGAGAGAAGGAATGTGTGAAGATGTGACGTTGTATCTACCACTTAATAACTGACCAATTAGTTGAGCTTTGTTCCATACATCACCAGTATAAGCTGACATATCTAGCTCATGGTGGCCTAGCAATGGAGAAGAACAAGCACATTTTAGTCCTAGTCCCTTCTTACCAGAAGAAATTTCATCAGGACAGTAAGAATAGATTTCTAAGGAAGAATATTATTACTTGAGTTGAATCTCCTGCCATAGCTCATGTGTTTCATGATTTAGGTAGCTTAACTGGGAAGAGGTGTGCAAGACTGCTACATGGCTGTTCAATGAAGAAAGCACATCTTTAACACATTATTTGGCTTGTTTTGTAATTAAAGAGAAAGTCTGAGTCAACAGAGCTTGTGTGATTTAAAGAATAAATTCATTCGATTCTGTTCAAACCATATAAATTGAGCATCTTTATGTGCCTAGCACTCTGTGCAACACCCTGAATGAAACACCGCTATTTGAACTTCTTCTCCTTCCCTAGGAAACTACAGCTCATTTGGCGACAACAAAACATCAATATATAAAACAATCTGAGTTGACCATGGAGCTGCTTTTAATCAACCTAACACAGTTGCTGGAAGCATCTACAGAATTAGTTTTGCTCAGCCATAAGTTCAATCCTAAAGTTAACATCATTGCCCTTGCTGATGTGGTTCTGGGCCAAGGTAGGCAAGAGGCTAACAAAATTTGTCCAATTTACTCTAAGCAATTTGATTTAACTGGCAGTTGTTACCTTTGTGTCCCATCTCCTGACAGGCAGATTTAGAGCCCTGCAATATCCAGTCAGGCTCCATGCCAGGGTGTCAGGACCTAAATCTATCTGCCCTGGCTCTCCTTACTGTAATCTCTATCAACAGCAAACGGATTAACATTTCACAGTCAAAACACAGGGCAGTGGCTAAAACTCCAAGTACTCTTTTGTGTGTGTAAAAGAAACTCTTCACTCATTTGGACAATAAACTAAAAAGACCTCACTTGTGCCCCAAACCTGGCAGGAAGCAACACATTTCTCCTTGAATTCAAAAGGATGGATACAATTTATAAATCTAAATGATTTGTAATTTCCAGTGGGTGATGTACATGCATACATACAAAAATCTAAATCTCGAATCACCAATTGTGATGGCTCTGAAGTGGATTATGTTTATCCAGAAGGCATTTGGCTACTAGTACAAGCCTGAAAGTGTACTTGAAAATGTTCAAATGAAATAGTGCATGGTTGGTTATTTTTTTTGCTTAGAAGTATAGTGCTAATTTATGGTTGTCTGTATTTGCAATAAGGGTGGATGTTTTGTTGTATTGTAAAAACATGTATCTTCTTTTAGGGATATCTCTGTTCCACATGCATAATTCACTGATGAAATGATGATAAACCAATACATGCTCTGTGGAGCCATTCTTTTTTCCAAAAATTAAAATTGGCTTTCTCATTGCATCTGACTATCATAAGAATTTGGTCATAAAGATCTATGGATTGGGAACATAGCTACTCAATACACAATTGTTGAGTAAATCACTGAGTAAAGATTTTGCAACTGCATTTTCAACAGGTTTATAGCATAAACTATGAGAGCCTATTCTGGTATGTTTTTCTTTTCTGACTTTCCTGAATTTTTCTGGCTCAGTCCAGAATTCATATAATTAAAAAATTTTCAATGCTTATATAAATATATGTATTTTTTACTGTCCTAACCATCAAATAACTGAAAGTTAAAATACAAAAGACATTTCAGAAACAGTTCTTCATCAAGAATTATGGTCTGAATTTTGGTCATTATTTTCTTTATTATCTTTACAATATACATTCAATCACAATCATTCAAAGACTCTTTTTTTTTTAAAGATTTTATTTATTTGTTTGAGAGAGAGAGAGAATGAGAGTGGGGTGAGGGGCAGAGGAAGAAACAGACTCCCCACTGAACAGAGAGCCTGACTCAACCTGGGGCTCGCTAGATCCCGATCCCAGGACCTTGGGATCATGACCTGAGCCAAAGGCAGATACTTAACCGACTGAGCCACCCAGGTGCCCTCAAAGACTCTTTACAACAAGTGGCAGTGTAATAGTGTCCTAAGGCTTCCCACAAATTTGGTGCAGTTCTAAAGGAGACTTAAAATACAAAATCAAAGCATTATGGGAGTCACGCTCTCTCCAAAGGCTCTGGGAGGAAATCTTTCCTTGTCTCTTCCAGCTTCTGGTAGCTTCATGTGTTCCTTGGCTTACAGCAGGATAAGTCTAATCTCTACTTTTGTTTTCATATGGCTTTTTCCCCTGTGTCTCTGGATCTCAAATCTCCCTCTGCCCTTCTCTTATAAGACATCTGTCATTGGATTTAAGACCCACCCTAAATCCGAGATGATCTCATCTCAAGTACCTTAATTTAGTTACATTTGCAAAACCATTTTTACAAATAAAGTCACCTTCATGGGTTCCTGGTAGACATATCTTTTGAGGGGCCACAATTCATCCACTATAGGCAGTAAAGACCATAAAGGGACATCTATTTTATTGCAGGAAGAATTTTAGTTAGTAGCAAAAAATGGGCTATGCTAGTAAATTTAGGAAACATCTGTAGGTCAGCCAGACTATGAAGGGAAATGAAGGATGAAAACACTGTGGAGAGGGCCATAGCGGATTTACATTCTTGCAGCTCTAAGAATGAGGTGATCCAAGAACACAGTTCAAGTTTGAACAGATGGAGGAATTCCAACGGTCATTGCAGCAGGAACCATTCTTGATTATTTAGGTTATAGGAGCCCTCCTCACTTCCTGATCATAATTATATAAAGAGAAAAAGCATATAGAATTAGTTGTAATTACAAGAAAAGCAACACGTGTTTTAGCTATCTGAAACATGCAAGCAAATCCCGAGATGAGTTTCAGAGATATGGGTACAGCAAAATATGAGGTCACACAAGAAAGGTTTTGAATAATGAATTTGCTATGAAATTGCAAAATTGACCAATCTCTTATTGATTTGGTTTATATTGGAATATTCCACAAATGGAATATTTGTGGATCTAAGTTGCCTTCCTTGTCTGATGTGATAATGGACAGAAGAAAAAAAAAAGCTAAAGGAAGATGATTAACTATATATGACAATATTGAACCTGAAAGACCGATTACAAACCTAGGCCATCTGATAATTTCAAGACTAAGTGTTTAGACAAGTAAGTAGACTTGCGCAGCAATCTTGCACTTTCCTTGTGCAACTTGATTCATTTGAGGCAAGGCTAATTTTACTGAGAGACATGTCCTTTTTAAAAGGCATTGTGGGGGCGCCTGGGTGGCTCAGTTGGTTAAGCGGCTGCCTTCGGCTCGGGTCATGATCCCGGGGTCCTGGGATCGAGCCCCACGTCGGGCTCTCTGCTCAGTGGGGAGTCTGCTTCTCCCTCTCCCTCTGCCTGCTTCTCTGCCTACTTGTGCTCTCTCTCTGTCAAATAAATAAATAAAATCTTAAAAAAAAAAAAAGGCATTGCGACCGTCAGATTTATTTAAGTTTGCCACAAGAGTTGACCCTGCTCCTCCACCATTCTGACTGACACATCTATAAGAGTTTCTTAACGCAATGTTAGTTCCCAATTCTATCTCAGGGCCTGTAGACCCTTCTCAGAGGTAGGTATTGTGAAAAAGAGAAAAGTGAACTTGTTCTAAATAAAGTACTGGACTGCATCAGAAAAATTCAAGGAAGTCCAAAAAGGGATAGAGATCACAGCAGTGTTTTCTCTTATAGCTCAGGATATAAAATCTGTTGAGAAGTCAGTGATCTCAATCTTTGCCCAATAACTTGCTCGACAATCACGTAATGAGTTACTACATACCCAGCCTATGGTGACTGTAAATTGTCATGATAGTCGAATAAAGGGAGAAAGCCAAAATCTTTACTAAGCCTTTGATCATGGACTAGGTCATACTCATATAGGAGAACCAGAATTGATATTATTAGTAATTTTAAAAAGAGAGAGGGAGAGAAATATCAATAAACTTCTATAAATTGCTTATTGCTAAAAGAACACCATATAATATGATTTATACCATGTTAAAAAGACTTATGATATCCAAGTAAAATGAGTGAAATTCATTTAAATAAATCAGGATTAGTCATGACTTTTAAGTTTTCAACAGATTCAGTAATAAACATTATATGATTTGGAAATGTGAGTTAAATTCGCTTTTCTTTAGGAGACTCTCATTAAAAGGGAAATGTGTAATACTATTTTTTTTTTTTTTTTAAGATTTTATTTGACAAAGAGAGAGAGAGTCAGTGAGAGAGGGAACACAAGCAGGGGGGTGGGAGAGGGAGAAACAGGCTTCCCGCAGAGCAGGGAGCCCAATGTGGGACTTGATCCCAGGACCCTGGGATCATGACCTGAGCCGAAGGCAGATGCTTAACGCCTGAGCCACCCAGGCACCCAGAAATGTGTAATACTATTAATCAATTTATTTGAGGTAGGAAATAGTTCCTTGATGAAAATATCCTCTTTAAAAAAGTGAGAACAAAATATGATCCTGATATCATTTTGTGTTATTAAAATAAATGCATTAATGTATTTATTCATATAATTTCATTCAATATCTTTATTACAGATAAGATTTTAGAATCTACTATGCTGAAGATAATTGCATTAAGAACCAGGGAAAATGGAAGTTAGAATTTGGATAAAACTTCTACATGAATATTCCAGTATCTGAACTGCTCTGGAAATGGAATAATTTATTATTGGCAAATGAGTAGCATGTATAGTTAGATACATAAAAATGTGATGATTGCCTAAAGAAATAGAATAAAACATGTTGTCAGAGTAAGACACAGATGTCTATTTTTTGAAAAAAAAAGTTGCTTTTATAATTCTGAGAAATAAAGTGATTTCTTTCATATAATTAGCATGACGGTGCTAAAACATATCAAATGCAATACATGATGGTTAATTTCCAAATATTTATCTAAAAATTACTAAGAACTCATTCTCGCCAGGTGCTGTCTTAACTGCTTTTCGATACTAGCATGTTGCTGAAAAAAACTCTATGAAGTAAAATTATTTTCCCTCTTTCATAAATGAGGTTACTGAAACACAAAAAGAACTCATTTGCCCAACGTTGCACAGATAGCATGTGGGACAGCAAAGAGAGGGTGACAAAGGAAAGAAAAAAAGAACACATTTGATAAAGCGCGGTGAGATACAACGAAAAATAGGATTCTTTTTTTTTTTTAAGCTCTCTTAGACATTCATGAAAAATCAGATGCACTTAAATAAATTAGGTGGGTTTTTCAGTATCTTGTAGGTAGTTATGTTTCTACATGCCATTTATTTCTAAAATGAATCCAGCCAAATCAACTAATATAAATAATAATTAATGTAAAATTTTTTATAGTAGTATCTTAACAGTTTGTATGTACCAGACATCTTTTAGAAACTGAAATAAAAATAATGTTCATGGTCAGATATCTGTTAAAATATATGCTATTCAAAACACATCAAATAAAATTATGAAATTTTCTCAGGGGTATTTATTATAAAGCATTATTTTTAAGAATTTTAAAACATTTCTTCTATAGTTATTGGACCTTTTTGCAACACTCCTATAAACAAACTGTTTTTTGTATTCATTTAAAAATTATAAATCTAAACTTAGAGAAGGTAAGTGCCTTTCCCAAATCACACAAAACAAAACAAAACAAAGAAAACAAACAAGGAAGGACCGAAATGCAAGATCCTTGATTACATACTTAATCCAGAATCTTTTACACTTAATTCTTTTGAGGGAAAAATGTCTGGCTTTAGCCATGGAAGCTGCTACAGTAATTGCTTTCAGTAGGCTGCATAAACATTTGGAAAATTTATTGTGTAACAAATACTTACTATAAGAGGGATCAATGCAAGGTGTATTCTACAATGTATTGTAATTTAGGGTTTGGAAAAAAAAAATATGAGCACTAGATAGTTTCCTTAGGGGGAAAGTTAAATACAAGAGAAAAAAAAAAAAAAAACATAGCAAATGCTTCCCTAATTTAGTTAATTTTGGAAAGGTAATCCTTTATATATGATTTATAAAATATGTATAAATTCATAGGCTTGGCAAGACACAGTACCAGAAAATATACCCACTCTCCCGCCACATGCTATAATATTGTACAGAATGTTATAAAAAAATGTTAAATCAAAGCAGATTTATTATTGTCTAGGACTCTGGGTCTTTAAATTTTCTAATATGCTTGTGCCTAAATAATTTACTAAGCAGTTTAAAACCCAAGATTATATCTCAGCTCCAATAGATGTGAACCTCTCCCTGTCCATTTGTAATGAAGAACAGATTAAAGATTTCACTAATGAAAATGATTGAGATTAATCCAGAAAAGCTAGGACAGACCTTCCCAATAAATAAGCCGGCTTTAAACACTTAATCTGATGAGGCTAGGGAGCGTTTAATTAAAATTCTATCTCAAATTTATCTAATATTCAAGAGTAAAATATCTGCTAAAACAGCTTTCTCTTTAACATGATTTTTTCCCCCTCCTCTTCGGCGCTGACTAAAAAATCATTTAAATTGGAATAGACAAAAATGATTCCATCAACTTTATTTTCTTTGGTAGGACTCACAGCTGTGAATGAGTAATAAAGATAAGACTGCTCACTGACTTTTGGAAGGTCTCCCACTTGAGATTGAAGATAACATAGTATAAGTGTTGTATACCTGTTTTATTCTCTGGGTGACTATTCAATTCTAATAGCTACATTAAAGGCTGTAACATTTAGAGTTAACAACGTTGACTGTTACTTTATACTCAAGCTAGTGATGCCAGGGGATGACTTATAGTAAGCAAGCAAAATGAAACTAGTTATTATGCTTACATTCAAACACACACTATTAAGTTGAAAGATGAGAAACAGAAATATTTCATAACTAACCCAAGTCTACAAAGATAGTAAATTCTAGTTAAAAGAACAAAACTCAGATTTTTACTGGCTGAACTCTCTAGCTGCTAAATACTATACTCTCTCCTAAGCCACTAACAATTTATTTTAATCTTATATTATGTTTATAGAGTCTGTGAATGAACAGTGTTGATTCATGATAACACTTTTCAAATTTGGGAATCCCAGAAATTTTCTGGGGAAAAAAAAAAGTGTGAACTTACTGTTTGTTTACTGTCCCTAAAACAAAGATATAATATGTTTGTTTTTGTTGAATTTGGCATTTAGATATGATGCATTCTACATTAAAGAAAATATTTATACATTAATTACAAATTTACTGCAGCCCTTAGACAAGTCAGGCAAATAATATGAAAACATCCTTTTAATCTTTCTGATGAACATTTTCCCTCTATTCAGGTGCAGTTCTTCATACTATAGATACAGATCAATATCCCCATCCATTATCTCTTCTCTCTGTTACTAAAGAATGTCTTTATCTTTACCATATCTGCTAAATCACTACAAATGTTTGAGTGAACTTAATTAAAAACAAACCCAAGCAACCAATAAACAAGTCTAACAAAAGTCCTTCCTTGAACCTGTATCTTCTCTAATTTGTATGCTGTCTCTTTCCTTCCTTTTTAAGGCAATCTTCTTGAAATGTAACTTAAAGCCATTTCTCTTTTTATTCTCTTTATTTTTCATACTTTTTTTTTTTTCATTCTTAATCCACTGCAATCTGGTCTCTTCCCCTACCATAGTACTGAAACTGCTGTTAAGAGTCACCAATATCCTCCTGATTTACAGACAGGTAGCCATTTTAATTACTGAGCCTTGCTTTAAGTGCAGGGTTCCATATTCATGATGTATGATTTGTATTTACTATGGCAGACATAAGACTATGTGATTTTCTTCGGCTCTGTCTCTTCTGAGTCTACTTCTCAGCCTTCTCCTCTGTCCATTCTTTAAGTTGTTGATATTCTTTTCGTTTCTTCTCATTCTGTACATTTTGACTTACAAATTGATTCATGTTTATGGTTTTGACTATAAACATGACTCTGCTCAGTATAGTTATTTGGATCATGTGGAGATAGCTCAAGTTCCAATAAACATTCCAATAATGATATTCATTAATAACATTGATACTAAAAACCTAGCAACCATTTATTTTACCCATAATATGTGTCAGACCATGTTCTCACTTTTATACATATATCTTTTAACTTTTACAATTATCCACCTAATAGATTGCCATGAGTTTTAAATGTGATATTTCTGGCAAGAAGTAAAAACTAGAATAGCGACAGCTTTATTATAGGAGCTCAACACATGAACATCTACTAACATATAAATATTTTCATTATTTTTTTCTTAACTATTCTTCAACTAAAGTTTTTATTTTCTCTTTGACCCAAGAGAGTATGAGTGTTTACCTTAAGTCCTTTTTTGAAGTGTTGATAGTTGTTTTACTACATAATCAAACTATTATGAAGAATTTATTGAAAACTTCTGTGCATCTATATCTGTGTATTATCTATTATCTATCTATTTATCTACTATCTATCATCTATCTATCTATCTATCTATCTATCTATCTATCTATCATCTATCTATCTATCATCTATCATCTATCTATCTATCATCTATATCATCTATCATCATCTATCTATCATCTATCTATCTATGATATATCATCTATCTATCATCTAAGGTTTAGTGAAACCTTGAATAGGAGGCTTGCTTCCCAATTTTTTTTTTTAAGTTTTATTTATTTAAGTAATCTCTGCACCCAGTGTGGGGCTCAAACTCATAACCCTTAGATCAAGAGTTGAATGACAGCCAGGAAGCCCTCTTTTCCTAATTTTTAAGGTAGAGGGTATAGCAATCTTTTTTTTTTTTAAGTTTTTTTTAAATTTTTTTTTTTGACAGAGAAAGACACAGCAGGAGAGGGAACACAAGCAGGGGGAGTGGGAGAGGGAAAAGCAGGTTTCCCTTGGAGCAGGGAGCCCGATGTGGGGCTCGATCCCAGGACCCTGGGATCACGACCTGAGCCAAAGGCAGACGCTTAATGACTGAGCCACCCAGGCACCCTTCAATAGTTTTTGATCAAATAAAGTAAATTAGTCTAATGTGTTTTGTCTATACAGTCTGTCAAAAATTGAGAGATGTGTTAGAATTTCTTTCCACTGCTATTTTTTTGAAGTATAATTGGCATACAATATCTTATTAGTTTCAAGTGTGCATAATAGTGATTCAGTATTTTATATATTATGAAATAATCCCCATGATAAGTCTAGTTACCGTTTGTCACCATACAAACTTATTATAATATCATTGCCTATATTCCCTATGTTGTACATTAATTACATCGCTGATTTATTTATTTTATAAGTAGGTGTTTTTACTTAATTCCCTTCACCTCTTTTGTCAGGTCCCAACACCACCCCTCTGGTACCCAATAGTTCATTTCTTGCATCTATGGGTCTGCTTCTGTTTTGTTTCATTTGTTCTCTGTTTTTTAGATTCTACATATAATTGAAATCATGCAGTTATCTGTCTTTTTCTGTTACTTATTCCATTTGGTATAATACTCTCTAAGTCATTCCATGTTGTCACAAAAGGTAAGATTTCACTTTTTTTGGCTGAGTAATACTCTATTACTACACATGTTCTTTATCCATTTATCTATTGATGGACGCTTAGATTGTTTCTGTATTTTGACTATTGTAAATAATGCTGCAATTAACATAGAAGTGCATATATGTCTTCAAATTGGTGTTTTCATTTCTTTCAGATAAATACCTAGAAGGGGAATTGCTGGATCATACAGTATTTCAATTTTTAACTTTTTGAGAAAACTCTATACCGCTTTTCATAGTGGCTACACCAATTTACATTCCCACCAACAGTGTTTTAAAAGAGTTTCATTTTGTCCACATCCTTGCCAACACTTGTTATTTTTTGTCTTTTTTGATAATAGCCAATCTGGCATGTGTGAGGTGATATCTCATTTTGGTTTTGATTTGCATTCCCTGATGATTAGTAATTTTGAAAATCTTTTCATGTGTCTGTTGACCATCCACTGCTATTTTGGTTAAAGCAATTACTCTAAGTATCTCCAAAAATAATCACAGTATATTTTTAATATTTTATTGAGATTAAATTTACTGAATATAAAATTAGCCATTTAATTTTATTTCTTTATTAAGGTATATTTGACATACAGCATTAAATTAGTTTCAGTTGTATAACTTAATGATTTGATATTTGTATATACAGTTGACCTTTGAGCAACATGGGTTTGAATTGTGCAAGTCCACTTACATGCACAGATTTTTTCAATAAATACAATACAGTACTATAAATATATTTTCTCTTCCTTATGATTTTTCAATAACATTTTATTTTATTTAGCTTACTTTATTATAAGAACACAGCATGTGATAAGTATAACATACAAAGTATGTGTTAATCAGCTGTTTATATTATTGGTAAGGACCCCAGTCTGTAGTAGGCTACCAGTATTTAAGTTTTGGGGGGAGTCAAAGTTATTGTGGGTCTTCAATTGCACAGGGATTGCTGCCCCTACCCCCTGCATTGTTCAAGGGTCAACTGTGTTTCAAATTGTGTTTCAAAATGTTCACCAAAATAAGTCCAGTTGATACCTGTCACCATACAGAAGTTTACAGAATTTTTTTTATGTTGCGAACTTTTCTTCAAGATTTTATTTAAATTCAAGTTAGTTAATATATATTGTATTATTAGTTTCAGATGAGAACTTTTAAGACCTATTCTCTTATCAACTTTCAAATATGTCATACGGTATTACTAACCATGGCCACCATGCTGTACATTGCATTCCTGTGACTTATTTATTTTATAACTGGAAGTTTACCTTTTGACTCCCTTCACTTATTTCACTCACCCCAAATTAACCATTTTGAGGTGAACAATTCAGTGGCATTTAGTACATTCACAATATTGTGCAACTACCCCTCTATCTAGTTCTAAAATATTTTCATCATATCAAAAGAAAAGCACATACTCATTAAGTGGTCACTCCCCATTTTGCCAACACTCAGCCCCTGGGGACCACCAATCTGTGTTCAATCTCTATGGCTTCATCTGTTCTGAATGTTTCATGTAAAGGGAATCATACAGGATGTGACTTTTTAATGTGACTTTTTTCACTTGAAATGATATTTCTGAGATTCATCTACATATTGGCATTTACCAATACTTATTTTTGTGGCTGAGTAATATTCCATTGAATACATGTATTATAGTTGGTTTATAAGCTTTTTATTTCATAAATGCTCTTTATCATGTTGAGGAAGTTCCCTTTTTATTTATATTTCTAGCTTTCTGAGGTGTTTTTTTTTTAATATAAAAGATAATTGGACTTTGTTAAATGCTTTTTAAACCAACAACTGTGATGGTTATATGTTGATTTTTCCTTTGTTATATTAACATGGTGTTTTACATTGATTTATTTTCTTAGTTTTGAATCATCCTTACATTCTTGAGATAAATCCCACTTGTCATGGTATATAGTCCTTTTAATATACTGTTTCATTTTCTAGTATTTTATTTTTTTGCATTTATATTCATAAAGAAAATTTGCCTACACTTTTCTTTTCTTCTAGTGTTTTCATCTGGCTTTGTATGAGGGTAATACTCCCCTCCATAGAATGAGTTAGGAAGTATTTCTTCCTTTTCTAGGTTTTGGAAGAATTTTAAGATAATTAATGTTAATTCTTTAAATATTTGATGTAATTCACTAGTGAAGACTTCCTGGTTCTGGACATTTCTTTTTAAGACATTTTTGATTACTGATTAAATCTCTTTACATGTTATAGGTCTATTCAAATTTTATATTTCTTCCTGAGTCACTTTTTGTAATTTGTGTTTCCAGGAATTTGCACATTTCATTTAGATTGTGTAATTTGTTGGCATTTGGTAATTCATGGTATTCCCATATAATATATTTATACTTTTTTCTGTGAGGTTGGTAGTGTAACTGAACTAATGTGACTTTGCTCTTTGGTGAATTACAGTAGAAACTACACCAGGTAGAGTTGTTGCAAAGTAAACTTTATTTGCAACAAATAAGGACATCAAGGGAAATAACTTGCAAAGGGGAATAACTTCCAAAGTCATGACTCCTCAAGCAAGGGTGGATGGGTTTCTTTTCTTTAGGGTAGGATGAATAGGTAGGGGAGCCTTGTCATTGTATTTATTGGCAGGCATAGTGTGTCACATATGCTTTAAGGAAACATACTTATACATATACTGTATGTTATGTAAATGAGTCCTTGTGCTCCTCCTTGGGAAAGATTTTAGTATTATAATGAAGCAAAGGTAACTGTCAGTCACTCCGTGGGTCCCTTCCCACTCCATGGGTCTGTCTACTCAGGCATGAGTGAAAGATTGAGTTCAAACTGGTCTAGGTGGTCTGGGCTGGCTGGAATTCTTTGTCCATGTAGTTGGTATTCCTTGAAGGGTAGCTTTGCTTTCCATCAAGGGATGCTTTGCTTGAGTTAAGAGACAAGCTGCAAAGAAGAGCTTAAGGAAAAATTTGGGACAAAGGTTGGTGGGTACAAAAGGTGATTGATTTATTTGATTCACTCAATTGTTTCTCTGTTATCTATTTGTTTACCTCCACTATAACCATTACTGTTTCTTCCATTCCGCTAAATTTTGGTTTTATTTGTTCTTCTTTTTCTATTTCCTAGAGTTGTAAAGTTATTACTAATTTGAGATCTTTGTTCTTTTTAACATAGGAGGGAGAAAGAGAGAAAGAAGGAAGGAAGGAAGGAAGGAAGGAAAAAAAGAGAAAGAGGAGGAAAGAAAAAAGAAAGAAAGAAAAGAAAGAAGAAAAAGAAAGAAAGAAAGAAAGAAGGAAGGAAGAAAAAGAAAGAAGAAAGAAAGAAAGAAAGAAAGAAAGAAAGAAAGAAAGAAAGAAAGAAAGAAAGAAAGAAAGAGAAAGAAAGAAAGAAAAAGAAAAAAAGAAAGAAAGAAAGGAGAGTAAAAGAGAGAGAAAGAGAGAAAGAAATACAAAACTTGTATATTAGCTCTGTATGCATTCAACACTGCCCAGCTATTTCTGTCTTAGCTTTTACCTACGCTGAGCTTAGTGATCAGACAAAGGTGAAAACTTAGGGTCTTCTAAGATCTCCACAGAACATGCATTCTGCCTTGGATGTGTGCACAAATTTTTTAAATTTTCCAGTACTCAAGGGCACTTTTGAATAACCATGAGAAAGCCTCTGCCAACCTTTTCCTCTCAGGCTGTTGTTTGCCTAAATTTTAATCTTTTCTCCTAAAGAGACAGCTCTTTCTTGCCTTACAATGATTTCAAGAAGTATCTACCAGTTTTCTTCCATGATGAATTCCAAATTAGGTGCAAGAAGAGGAGCACCTTGTGTCAACTTTTCAGACAATTTCCAAATAAATTAAAACAAACACAAGTCTGTGTGGGTAAGTTCTGCTCTGTTTTGCTTGACTTTTGATGTTTCTGTGAAATGGGCCCTTGGAGAAAACTACTCCACCATTTTTGCTGATGTCACTCTTGATCACTTTGTAGCTTTTGATGTCTTTTATTAAGTTCAGATGCAATACATCTTAATAAGCAGCTATGTACTTTGTGTCATATAATTTATTTACTCTAAAGCATTATTTGTCTATTTTTAGTGTAACTTCAAAATTCTACTTATTTTCTTTTACCTTTTGCTAATTATCAATTCTATTGCTTGTTTTATGTGATTTTTTTCTCTTACTATCAGATATATAATCACTTTAGATTTTGACAAAATGCAATATTTTTTCTTGAGTTTATTGCATTTAAATTGCATATAAAGTTTTTTTTTATCTCACATTTAGCATTTTATGCTTAGCATTTCCCAAATTCCATGCTATTTCATTTTGGTAGCAGTTATAAGCTACCAAAGCAATTTCCTGAAAGTATTGCATTTTCTTTTTCACTTTCTTGACAAAGCTCTTTACGTTGTTGACAAAGCTCTTCCTAATCAATCTATAGTCCCCAGTTCTTTAGCACTCTACACTGTAATACACTATCTCCTGAATATCAGGCATACAGACACACACATATACATACATAAATGTATGCATACACATATGTTTATATTTAAATATACATTATATCATATATGTTATAATATTTATATCCATATATATGTATACAAACATTTTATTTTCAAGGAATTCCATTTTCCTCTTGTTAATCTAAATAAGAGGCACAGAAATAAAAATAAAGAAATGAAAATATCCAACTTATCTTCAATTTCTCATTTAATATGATGAAATAAGTCCCTTAAATTTATAGGCTATTGAATCTACCTTAAAGACAGTGCTCCATCAATCACACTAAATACTTTTTTTCTCAAAATTATATTATCTTATACTTCCAAAATTAAAATAATTTTTGATATATGACACCATCAATCTGAAATTTGGGGCTGTATGATAAATCTTTTCTTTAAAGATTTTATTATTTATTTGAGAGAGAGAGAGAGAGAGCACAAGCAGGGAGAGCAGCAGAAGGAGAGAGAGAAGCAGACTCCTCACTAAGCAAAGAGCCCTATATGAGACTTGATCCCAGGACCTTGGGATCATGACCTGAGCCGAAGGCAGATGCTTAACCGACTGAGCCACGCACGTGTTCGTGTATAATAAATCTTATAATGCAAGTTGGCTAGCACTTATATATGTTGTTTTATTAAGAACATTGTGTTTGAAAAACAAAACAAAAAAAACAGTATATTTTCAGTGCTCTTAAACAATTTACTTCCTTTCCTTTATTTTATATCTTAACAAATTGACTGCCATTTAATATTTGTAGGCATACTTCAGAAACATTATGGGTTAGGTTCTAGGCCACTGCAATAGAGCAAATATTGCAATGAAGCTAGTAAAACGAATTTTTTGAGTTTCCATTGCATATAAACATGCTTACACAATACTGTGGTCTATTAAGTGTACAATAGCATTATGTCTAAAAAACAATGTACATACCTTAATTGAAAAATGCTTTATTGTTAAAACATGTTAACTATCATCTGAGCTTGTTTTTTAAATTTAATTTAATTTTGTTATGTTATGTTAGTCACCATACAATATATCATTTGTTTTTGATGTAGTGTTCCATGATTCATTGTTTTCGTATAACACCCAGTGCTCCAAGCAGTACGTGCCCTCTTTAATACCCATCACCAGGCTAACCCATTCCCCCACCCCCTCCCCTCTAAAACCCTCAGTTTGTTTCTCAGAGTCCATAGTCTCTCATGGTTCATCTCCCCTCTAATATCTCCCCCTTCATTTTTCCCTTCCTTCTCCTAATGTCCTCCATGCTATTCCTTATGTTCCACAAATAAATGAAACCATATGATAATTAACTTTCTCTGCTTGACTTATTTCACTTAGTATAATCTCCTCCAGTTCCATCCACATTGATATAAAAGTTGGGTATTCATCCTTTCTGATGGCTGAGTAATATTCCATTGTATTTATGGACCACATCTTCTTTATCCATTCATCTGTTGAAGGGCATCTCAGCTCTTTCCACGGTTTGGCTATTGTAGATATTGCTGCTATGAACATTGGGGTGCATATGGCCCTTCTTTTCACTACATCTGTGTCTTTGGGGTAAATACCCAGTAGTGCAATTGCTGGGTTATAGGGTAGCTCTATTTTTAATTTTTTGAGGCACCTCCACACTGTTTTCCAAAGTGGCTGTACCAACTTACATTCCCACCAAGAGTGTAAGAGGGTTCTCCTTTCTCCACAACCTCTCCAACATTTGTTGTTTCTTGCCTTGTCAATTTTTGCCTTCCTAACTCATATAAGGTGATATCTCAATGTGGTTTTCATTTGAATTTCCCTGATGGCTAATAATGATGAACGTTTTTCCATGTGTCTATTAGCCATTTGTATGTCTTCTTTGGAGAAGTGTCTGTTCATGTCTTCTGCCCATTTTTTGGCATGATTATTTGTTTTTTGGGTGTTGAGTTTGAGAAGTTCTTTATATATCTTGGATACCAACCCTTTATCTGTAGTGTCATTTGCAAATATCTTCTCCCATTCTGTGGGTTGCCCCTTTGTTTTGTTGACTGTTTCCTTTGCTGTGCAGAAGCTTTTTATCTTGATGAAGTCCCAAAAGTTCATTTTTGCTTTTGTTTCACTAGCCTTTGGAGATATATCTTGAAAGAAGTTGCTGTGGCTGATGTCAAAGAGGTTACTGCCTATGTTCTCCTCTAGGATTTTGATGGATTTGTGTCTCACATTGAGGCCTTTCATCCATTTTGAGTTTATCTTTGTGTATGGTGTTAGAGAATGGTCGAATTTCATTCTTCTGTATATATCTGTCCAATTTTCCCAGCACCATTTATTGAAGAGACTGTCTTTTTCCATTGCATATTTTTTCCTGCTTTGTCGAAGATTATTTGACCATAGAGTTGAGGGTATATATCTGGGCTCTCTATTCTGTTCCATTGGTCTATATGTCTGTTTTTGTGCCAGTACCATGCTGTCTTGGTGATCACTGCTTTGTAATATAGCTTTAAATCCGGCAATGTGATACCCCCAGCTTCAACCTTCCCTTGGTGATTCGGGATCTTTTAAGATTCCATACAAATTTTAAGATTGTTTCAGCACTTTGAAAAATGCCATTGGAACTTTGATTGGGATGGTGTTGAAGGTATAGTTTGCTCTGGGTAGCATAGACATTTTAACAATGTTTATTCTTCTGATCCATGAGAATGGAATGTTTTTCTATCTTTTTGTGTCTTCAGTTTCTTTCATGAGTGCTCTGTAGTTCCTAGAGTATAGAACCTTTACCACTTTGGTTAGGTTTATTCCAAAGTATCTTATGGTTTTTGGTGCTATTGTAAATGGAATAATTTCTCTAATTTCTCTTTCTACAGTTGCATTGTTAGTGTATAAGAAAGCAACTGATTTCTGTGCATTGATTTTGTATTCTGCCACATTACTGAATTGCTGTATGTGTTCTAGTAATTTGAGGGTGGAGTCTTTTGGATTTTCCACATAAAATATCATGTCATCTGCGAAGAGAGAGATTTTGACTTCTTCTTTGCCAATTTGAATATATTTATTTCTTTTTGTTGTCTGATTGCTGTTGCCAGGACTTCTAGTACTATGTTGAACAATAATGGTGAGAGTGGGCATCCTTAACGTGTTCTTGGTCTTAAGGGAAAGGCTCTCATCTTTTCCCAACTGAGGATGATATTCACTGTGGGGTTTTCATAGATGGATTTTATGAACTTGAGGAATGTTCCCTGTATCTCTATACTCTGAAGAGTTTTAATCAGGAAACGATGCCATATTCTGTCAAATGCTTTTTCTGCATCAATTGAGAGGACCATATGGTTCTTCTCTCTCCTCTTATTATTGTCTTCTATCAAAATGATTGATTTGTGAATGTTGAACCACCCTTCATCCCGGGGATAAATCCCACTTGGTCGTGGTGGACGATCCTTTCAATGTATTGTTGGATCCTATTAGCTAGGATTTTGTTGAGATTTTTGGAATCCATATTGATCAGGGATATCAGTCTGAAATTCTCCTTTCTGATGTGATCTTTGTCTGTTTGGGGATTAAGGTAATGCTAGGCTCATAGAACGAGTCTGGAAGCTTTACTTCTGTTTCTGTTTTTTGAAACATCTTCAGGAGAATAGGTATTATTTCTTCTTTGAATGTTTGGTAGAATTCCCCAGGGAATCCATCAGGCCCTGGACTCTTGTTTTTTGGGAGGTTTTTGATCACTGCTTCAATCTCGTTACTGGTTATTGGCCCATTCAGGTTGTCAATTTCTTCCTGTTTCAGTCTTGGCAGTTTATAGGTTTCCAGGAAGGCATCCATTTCACCCAGGTTACTCAGTTTATTGGCATATAGTTGTTGATAATAATTTCTAATAATTGTTTCTATTTCCTTGGTGTTAGTCGTGATCTTTCCCCTTTCATTCATAACTTTATTAATTTGGGTCTTTTCTCTTTTCTTTTGGATAAGTCTGGCTAGTGATTTATTGATCCCATTAATTCTTTCAAAGAAACAGCTTATAGTTTTGTTGATCTGATCTACTGTGTTTCTGGTTTCTAATTCATTGATCTCTGCTCTAATCTTATTTCTCTTCTAATGTGTGGCTTAGGCATTGTTTGTTGCTTTTTCTCTAGGTCTTTAAGGTGTAGAGTTAGTTGGTGAATTCGGGATTTTTCTATTTTTTTTTAGTGAGGCTTGGATGGCTATGTATTTCCCCCTTAGGACCGCCTTTACAGTATCCCATGGGTTTTGGGCTGATGTGTTTTCATTCTCGTTGGTTTCCATGGATTGTTTAAGTTCTTCTTTGATTTCTTGGTTGACCCAAACATTCTTGAGCAGAGTGGTCTTTAGCTTCCAAGTGTTTGAATTTCTGCCAAATTTTTTCTTGTGATTGAGTTCCAGTTTTAAAGCATTATGGTCTGAGAATATGCAGGGAATAATCTCAGTCTTTTGGTATTGGTTGAGACCTGATTTGTGACCCAGTATGTGGTCTATTCTGGAGAAAGTTCTGTGTGCACTTGAGAAGAATGAGTATTCTGTTGTTTTAGGGTGGAATGTTCTGTATATATCTATGAGGTCCATCTGGTCCAGTGTGTCATTCAAAGCTCTTGTTTCTTTGTTGATTTTCTGCTTAGATGATCTGTCTATTGCTGAGAGTGGAGTATTGAGGTCTCCTACAATTAACATATAATTATCAATATGACTCTTTATTTTGGTTAACAGTTGGCTTATGTAGATGGCTGCTCCCATGTTGGGGGTGTAGATATTTACAATTGTTAGATCTTCTTGTTGGATAGACCCTTTAAGAATGATATTGTGTCATTCTGTGTCTCTAACTACAGTCTTTAGCTTAAAATCTAATTTGTCTAATATAAGAATTGCTACCCCAGCTTTCTTTTGAGGTCTGTTGGCATGGAAGATGGATCTCCATCCCTTCACTTTCAGTCTGGATGTATTTTTAGGTTCAAAATAAGTCTCTTATAGATAGCATATGGATGGGTCCTGTCTTATTATCCAATCTGCAACCCTGTGCCGTTTTATGGGAGCATTTAGGTCATTCACATTGAGAGTGATTATTGAAAGATATGAATTTATTGTCATCATGTTGCCTGTGAAGACCTTGTTTCTATAGATTGTCTCTATAAATTTCTGTTCTATATCACTCTTGAGGTCTTTCTCCTTTTATAAATTCCCCCTTAATATTTATTGCAGGCCGGGCTTAGTGGTCACATATTCTTTCAGTTTCTGCCGGTCTTGGAAGCTCTGCATCTCTCCATGCATTCTAAATGACAGCCTTGCTGGATGAAGTATTCTTGGATGCATGTTCTTCTCGTTTAGTACCCTGAATATGTTTTGCCAGCCCTTTCTGGCTTGCCAGGTCTCTGTGGATAGGTCTGACATTATTCTGATGTTCCTCCCTCTGTACGTGAGGAATCTCTTCCCGCTAACTGCCCTTAAGATGGTTTCCTTGGTTCTAAGATTTGCGAGTTTTACTATTACATGCTGAGCTGTTGGTCTGTTTTCCTTGACCTTGGGAGGGGTCCTCACTGCTCTAGGACATGAATGTTTGTTTCATTCCCCAGATTAGGGAAGTTCTCAGCTACGATTTGCTCAAATATATCTTCTAATCCTCTCTCTCTCTCCACCCCCTCAGGCATCCCAATAATTCTGACATTGGAATGTTTCATGGTGTCATTTATTTCTCTGATTCTATTTTCATGGGTTTTGAGTTGTTTTCCCCAACTCTTCTCTTTTTCCTTCTTTTCTATCAACTGGTGTTCTAGATCACTAATTCTTTCTTTTGCCTCGCTTACCCTAGCTGTTAGATTATCTAGATTAGATTGGATCTCATTGATAGCATTTTTAAGTTCTGCCAGTTCACCTTTCATTTCTGCCCTTAGAGACTCTATGTTGCCATTAATCAATTTCTCCATTCTAGCTATTGTCTTCACAATTGCTACCCTGAATTCCATTTCCAACATCTTGGTTATATCTGTATCCATTTGTAAATCTGTGGCAGAAGTCACAATCTCTGAGTCTTTCCTATTTTGGGGGTTCCTCCTCTTAGTCATTCTGTTGAGGGGTGGTTGAGGGAATGTATAGAGTCCAAATTATTGACCACAACCCAAGCAAGATGCACCTGTTTTATAGGGACCTTAGGGTTGCTGGCCTCTTGTTCTCCCAGCCTGTCTTCTGGGGGAGGGGCCTGCCATGCTGTTACTCAGGCAGCCCTGTTTGGGCAGAGTTGCCCTGCCCTCTGTTGGGGGAGATGGGCTCAGTGAAAAACAGTTTTTTGGGGCTTTTGTTCTCTGGCAGCTTTCCCTGGTGGATTTCCATGTCTCTTCCGAGAGTCAGAGCAGAAGAAATCATTTCCAACCCTCTGCCTCAGAGCAGAGAGATCACAGTCTGTTCTTCAGTGAGCTCTCCAGGCCACACTATCTCCATTTCTATCTGTGCTGCTATAAACTTCAGCATCCTGGGTTGTGCGCCCCTCAGCAGCCCTTCCTGTCTTCTCCTCTAATTCGGGGCATGTGTCTGCCCTTTGTGCTTCTAAAACCACCAGCCGTCCCCAGTTCACACGCACAGTCCAGCTGCTCCAGGTTTCAGTCTGGGGGGCTGCCCTAAAGTCTTTTCCCCCGTCCTTACCAGTCTGCGAGTCTGTGCCCAGTCCCCAGCGCTGGAGGCTTTTGTGCTCCTGTGTTATTTCACCTTCCTGGTGCTAGCGCTTATGGCCGCTCCCTCCCCCTTTCGGTTTATCTTCTAATATCTGCCCACAGAAGCATGGCTCCCCACTTCATACCTTAAAACCAACCACCTGCGATATTCTGTTTGTAGAGATCCAGATCTATCTTACATCTCAGGCTGATTTTGTGGGTGTTCAGAGTGGACTGGTAGATACCCAGCTTATTTCCAGGACCGGTTGGAATAAGGTCCCCTACTCCTCCACCATCTTTTCCTGAACCTTTAAAAAGTATTTTAATAAAGACTTTCAGCTTGAAGGATACTCTCCTTTATCCAAGGACAGTTGACTTTCAAAGAGGTCACTGCAGGGCTCTGGGAATAACCACCTGATGACCTCAAAAAAGGAGAGAGAGCTCCACCGCCGCCTCGCACCTTGTGCCCTGTGGGATGGTCTATCATCTGAGCTTTTAATGAGTTGTAGTATTTTTGCTGGTGAAGGCTCTTGCTTCCATGTTAATGGCTACTGACTGATCAGGGTGGTGGTTGTTGAAGGTTGGGATTTCTGTAGCAATTTCTTTTATTTTCTTTTCCTTTCTTTTATTTTCTTTTCAAAGAGGGAGAGAGGAGGGGAGGGGCAGATGGAGAAAGAAAGAATCTTAAGTAGATTCCATGACCAGCACAGAGCCTGATCCGGGGCTCGATCTCACAACCCTGAGATCATGACCTGAGTGGAAATCAAGAGTCAGATGCTTAACCAACTGAGCCACTCAGCTGCCCCTGTAGCAATTTCTTAAAAGTTGCTTCCATTCTAAACTCTTAAAATAAGTTAACACCTATTGCTACACCTATTTACTCTTCCTTTAATAAACTTTTTGTAGCATGTGATGCTGTTTGACAGCATTATAGTCACAGTGGAACTTCTTTCTAATTTAGAGTCAACCCTCTCAAAACCTGCTCCTGCTTTATCAACTAAGCTTAGGTAATATTTTAAATCATTTGTTATCATTGCAACCATCTTCACAGCATCTTTACCAGAAGTAGTTTCCATCTCAAGAAACCACTCTCTTTGCTGATCCTTAAGAAGCAGCTCCTCCTCCACTCAAGTTTGATCATGAGATTGCAGCAATTCAGTCCCATCTTCAGGCTCCACTTTTCATTCTAGTTCTCTTGCTATTTCTACATCTGCAGTTATTACCTCCACTGAAGTTTTGAACCTCAAAAAGTCATCAGATTCAAAAGTTTGAAATATTGCAAGAATTACCAAAATGTGACACAGAGACGCAAGTCAGCAAATACTTTTGGGAAGATGGTGCCAACAGACTTGCTTGATGGAGGGTTGCTATAAACCTCAATTTGTAAACAAAACAAAACAAGCACAGTAATTGTGAAGTACAGTAAAGTGAAGTACAATAAAAGGAGATATGTCTGTATTGAAGACGAACTCAGGAGAAACAAAATTGCAGATAACTTTAATACCAAGACTGGTGGTTGCATTTTAGGAAACTAAGCAGATTTCTGCCATTATACTCTTTACTTACTATGTACAATTAAAACTAATTACTAATGCAGCATCTCATTTTGTCTTATAGCTTTTACAAACAAATTTTAGTATAAATATTGACTCTCTTGGCCTAAGAGGTATAAGAAAAAAGGAAGGGATTTTTGAATAGTAGAAGAATCTCTGATTATTGGAAAACTACCGTTGATGCAAACATAGAGGGATATGAACCATTAAAACAATAAGCCCATTAATGATTATCTGTTATGCTGAGACCTGGTTCTTAGAGAATTAGCCACATGGCTGGCCACTAACTAGAACTCAGTGGTATTCTGCTAAACATATTTTTCTCTGTTATTTAAAGAACTATATCCCCTTTAGTCAGATTTTTTCCCCACCTTAACACTTATTGATAATTGATAGGAAGGTTAGTTATGCTAAAGCATGTGAAAGATTTATTTTATTTTATTTTCCAAGGATTTTATTTATTTACTTGAGAAAGAGAGAGAGAGTGAGAGAGAGAAGGAGCAGGGAAGGGGCAGAGGAAGCGGGAGAAGCAGTCTCCCTGCTGAGCAGGGAGCATGATGTGGGGCTCCATCCCAGTACTCTGAGATGATGACCTGAGCCAAAGTCAGATGCTTAACAGACCTAGCTGCCCAGGCACACTGAGAAGGATTTAAGATATCTTCTGACTCATCTAAAACTATATACAATTTGTTTATAGATTTTAAGTATATCTTTTTTTAACATTTATTTATTTATTTGAGAGGGAGTGAGAGAATGCATGAGCAGGGAAAGGCAGAGGGAGAGGGAGAGAGAGAATCCTAGGCAGACTCCCCACTGAGCATAGAGCAAGTCACAGAGCTGGATTCTTGGACCCTGAGATCATGACTCTATGGATATCAAGAGTTAGACTCTCAAAAAAAAAAAAAAAAAAAAAGAGTTGGACAGTCAACTGACTGAGCCACCCAGGCACCCCTAGATTTTATGTATATCTTTTTTTAGGTTTATTTATTTATTTGGAAGAGAGAGCATGATTGGGAAGAGGGGCAGAGAGAGTGGGGAGCAGACTCCATGCTGAGCAGGGAACCCTACATGGGGCTCGATCCCCAGACCCTGAGATCATGACCTGAGATGAAAAGCAGACACCTAACTGACTGAGCCACCTGGGCACCCTGTAAGTATATCCTTTTTTTTTTTTTTTTTAAAGATTTTTATTTATTTTCTTGACAGAGAGAGACATAGCGAGAGCAGGAACACAAGCAGGGGGAGTGGGAGAGGGAGAAGCAGGCTTCCCGCAGAGCAGGGAGCCCGATGTGGGACTCGATCCCAGGACCCTGGGATCATGACCTGAGCCGAAGGCAGACGCTTAACGACTGAGCCACCCAGGCGCCCCCTGTAAGTATATCTTAAGACAAAGTACATTGTGTTGCCTCTGATTTTTTGAAATTAATTACATATGGATGATATGCATGGCTTCATCATTAGTCAGAAGATGTCATTGTATTCAATTTTCTATACCCTGAATATTCTGAATAAATAGATGTTGAATATGCATGCATATGAAAAACATGCTTTATCATGATATATTTTCCTGTAAGAAGAATAATCAATGATAGAATGTTACCAACTCTTATTCTATCTACTTATCAGACAGCTGTAATCCTATTTAGTGCTTCAAATATAAAACTTACTGACTGAATCACTCAGTGGAATGCACTGAGTGAATCTGTTTTCCTTTTTTTGTTATTATAATTATATAAGGACCACAATATCAGACAGAAGAAATGTGTGGTAAATCTCTGGGTTGGGCACTCTGTAGCTCTAAGTAGTACACTGCTTTTAGACAACCAGATTAATTTAAGCAGAGAGAGTTCCCTGCTTAAATACATGATGTCTTCACCAAACCATTGATTGTTTTTTGCCTAGATAATATCCACTTCTCAAATCATATAAAACGTTTCATTATGAGCTGGTGGAGTCCTAAAGATAATCCATTATAAATCCCTCATTTTAGAGTTGAAGAAACAGTTAAGAGGAGATCAAGTTATTTGATCATGTACAAGTGTCAAGACTAGAGTCTTGAGCCCATAACTCCCAGTCCAATGACTATTCCAATAGGCCATGGAAATGACATGATATAATAAGGACACATAAAATAAAGTGTGGAATTTTACTGGAAAAACTTAAGAAAACTTGGAAAAATATAGTAGGAGAAATTTATGGGACACTTGAAACATGTTTCCTTTTAACCCTTTTAAAAAGTTGCTTCCATTCCAAACTCTTATTTTCTTCACTTATATTTTCAATTTCTTAAATATAAACATATCTAATTTCTTCTTTCTTATCCTCTTTCTATGATTATTCAAGGTTTATTAAACATCAGCTATGTCAACTACCCTTTATTCAAGTTTTTTTTCAAGATCCTTAAGGTAAAAATAATGTTATGCTCATTTTACAACTGAAGAAATATACTCAGAGAGATTAAGTAATTAGTCTAATGACGTTTACCTAATAAGTGATAGACTCAAGATATTAACCTGAAATTCTTTAGACATTGTCCTTAATTTTATCTCATTTTATTTTTTCCAGTTTTATTGAACTATAATTGAATATAACATTATATAAACTTAAGGTGTGCGACATAAAGATTTGGTATATGTATTTGTGAAATGATATAAAATCATTATGTCTTCAATTCAAAAATTTGTCTAAAATTCTTTTAAGGCACTGCTCTCTGCATTTTATTTTATTTTATTTATTTTAAAAAAGATTTTATTATTTATTTTAGAAAGAGAGAGAGCACAAGCTGGGAGAAGAGCAGAGGAAGAGAGAGAGAGAGGATCTCAAGCAGACTCCTGCTGAGCACAGAGCCCTACTCAGGGCTTGATTTCATGACCCTGAAATCATGACCTGATATGAAATCCAGAGTTGGACTTAACTGAGTGAGCCATCCAGGCACCCCACTCTCTGCATTCTAATATACTATCTCTGTTTCCTGATTTTTATATCTAGGCTCATGAGGCATCATGGGAAGTGAAGATTTTTCGAATCAATAGATGCATTTGTCTTTACTGTTGCACATTAAAGTTTTATAAATATTTAAGCAGGCCTAAGTCTCTGGATATATTTTGTGAGTCAGTGTGCTTTTCTTTAAAGATTTTATTTATTTATTTGACAGAGAGAGACACAGTGAAAGAGGGAACACAAGCAGGGGGAGTGAGAGAGGGAGATCCTGGGATCATGACCTGAGCCAAAGGCAGAGCTTAACGACTCAGCCACCTAGGCACCCCCCCTCCTTTTTTTAAAGATTTTATTTATTCAGTGTGTTTTTCTTTAAACACCTTATTTAATGTTGAAATTATTATCATGGGTCTTCTAAAATGGTGCTTCATGAATCATCTACATTGAAGGACCAACTTTTTTAAATTTTCAGACCTTTGAAGAATGATACACTCATAAAATGTGGCAAAAATTTCATGGTCATGCAAAATTGCTATAACAGTTTCCAAGTAATTGTTCTCCTTACCTGTACTCATGCCATTGCAGACTAGTGCCACAAAGCTATATAGAGCAGTGTTGTGTCTGAAGAACTTGTGTGTACATATTAGCTGAAGATCACTTAACACTGCAGATTCTATTTTAGTAGGCATATGGTGAGGCCAGAGATTCTGCATTATAGCAAGTTCTTAGGTGGTGCTGTTCTCCATTCATATTTGGAGTAGCAATTCCTGCAAAGCAGAGCCTGCAGCAATGATTAAAGTGCCGACACTTTATTTGGGAGTTCTAAGCCTACAGGAGTTTGAGTGAGAAATAGTGGGTAATGAAGGAGAAAGGAAAATAAAGCAATGAGATATTGTTCTTTACCACATTCACTGCAGGGAGTTAAAAGTCAACAAGTTGCCATGAAGTGTATTCACAAGGCACCAGCTTTTTCATGAAGATTGCAAGGAAGAAACAAATTTTTAAAGAGAAAAAGGAGAAAGGATTATCTTCAAAGCTGGTCAGTTTTTACCCCACAGACAGCTGTCTCAACCATGCTTTTGCATATCATCTCTGACCTCTGAGTGGCCACTCAGAATTCCAGATCCTTAATCTCATGATGGGGTATTTCAGCAAAGACCAAAATTGGAGGGGGCCATCTAAAACAGGTAAGGTATTGACTAAGAAAAAAGAAAACAGAATGATGTCTAAGAAGGCCCACAAGGTTGTGCCCAATACACATTCCAACAAATAAATTATTTCCTTCCAAGCTTTATTTTCTTCCAGAATATATGTTACCATCTGATGATATATAAACAAGTTTTTTTTTTTTTTTTTCTAAGATTTTATTTATTTATCTGAGAGAGAGAATGGGAGACAGAGAGCATGAGAGGGGAAGGGTCAGAGGGAGAAGCAGACCCCCCGCTGAGCAGGGAGCGCGATGCGGGACTCGATCCCGGGACTCCAGGATCATGACCTGAGCCGAAGGCAATTGCCCAACCAACTGAGCCACCCAGGCGCCCCCCATCTGATGATATATATAATGTAAAACTTGTTTTCTCTTTATGTTCTCTTATTACAGTGTATGGTATTTAAGGTCAAAGACTGTCTATTTTTGTTCTCTAGCTCAAGAATAATGCTCAACACATAGTTGCTGAATAACTCTTTAGCAAATAAATGTTTCTATGAATTAAAAAAAAAAGAAAGTATTATATAAAGAGATTAAGTCCAAAATTGAATAGTTAAAATGACCATTCTTTAATCTTTTTTTTTTTTTTTTTTTAAAGATTTTATTTACTTGACAGAGCGAGATACACAGCGAGAGAGAGAACACAAGCAGGGGGAGTGGGAGAGGGAGAAGCAGGCTTCCCACCGAGCAAGGAGCCCGATGCGGGGCTCGATCCCAGGACCCCGGGATCATGACCTGAGCCGAAGGCAGACGCCCAACGACTGAGCCACCCAGGCGCCACCTCTTTAATCTTGATTATATAATTTTTCCCTATGGTGAGGCATTACTATGCCAATTTTTCAAATCAGGGAGTTACACAGAAATTGGCCTGACGAAAGCTTTGGGATTAGCATTTCATTAGCTATTGCAGTTTAACTAAGCAAAGCCAAAAATTAGCTAGGTTTGTATTTAGTGCAATTTGTAACAAATTATTGAGCTTTGGGAAAGTAATGCCTCCCAGTCTAACAGAAAGTGTTAAATTTTGAAATAAATGAACACATATATTTTACTGAATTTTGACATTTTCTTGTGATTTAAAAAGCAATTTCAATCATTTTCAATATTGTCAGTAGAAAGATTAGTATGATTAATGTCCTTGTATATGAATTTTCAAAAACAGGAATATTTTCATTGGTTTCAGATAGTTTAATATCATTCTACGCCCAAGTTTACAAACCTTTTCCCACAGGGTAGATAGAAGCTGATTTTAAGATATTTTATCTGGCACTTTAAAGCACCTTATTTTGACATTTTATAATGGCATTAGCATACTGGACATTGTAGCTTTATGCCATTATGAATCTCCTTTTCATTTTGTTTAATAACATACTTAACTAGTTATTTCATTTACGTAATTTCTTCTTTTTAAGATTTTATTTATTTGAGAGAGAAAGTGTGTGTGAACACAGTTGGAGTGGGGAGGGACAGAGGGAGAAGGAGAAGCAGACTCCCAGCTGAGCTAGAAGCCAGACATGGGGCTCAATCTGAGGACCCCAAAATCATTACTTGAGCCAAAGGTAGCTACTTAACTGACTGAGCCACCCAGGCACCCCTCATTTATATAATTTCTGTTTCCCAATAGAGTGACAGAAAAATCAATTAAAATGTTTCTATGTTTTCAGTTTTTGTGCTTATATATTCCTTTTATCAATTTTAAAATGTGGTTAATTTTTTCAATATTCTAGAAAACAGGATAAAATCATAGATCTTATTTCTGTATTTTAAACTCCTCTTAGTGCCAGACAGATTTATTCAGTCACTCACTCATTCATTCATTCATCATTAATTGAGTGATTACCATATAAATATTACAATATAAACTATTTCTGGACAGACTGAAAACATTTGTCACCTTACACCTAAACAAGAGATCATTTGGCATTCAGTAAGTACTGTAATATAGAGAGATACAGTGCTTATTACTGCCAAATAACAGAAATGTTTCAAAAAGTGAAATATTTGTAGTGAAAATTCTTCTAGCTTGCTAAGGAATTTCTATAACACATAATTGGTTATGTCTTTTCTTGTTAAGAGGATTACTTAAACTTTATATTTAGTTTCCTTTAATACATCTTGTGGTATAAGTAACCTATTGATATAAAATAAGCTGATTCAATATTTGCTTTCACAGTCCTTCATTAATTTACAGGAAGGAAATTTCAGAGATTGCATATTTTAGTCCTAGATATTTGCATTTGGGTATTAATAGCTTCTTTTTTTTTTTTTTTTTTTTTTATACAATTTTTTTTTTTTTTTAAAGATTTTATTTATTTATTTGAGAGAGAGAGAATGAGAGACAGAGAGCATGAGAGGGAGGAGGGTCAGAGGGAGAAGCAGACTCCCTGCCGAACAGGGAGCCCGATGCGGGACTCGATCCCGGGACTCCAGGATCATGACCTGAGCCGAAGGCAGTTGCTTAACCAACTGAGCCACCCAGGCGCCCCAATAGCTTCTTTTTATCTATTGAGATTTCTTATATTATTATTTTTGTCCCTTTACCTCACTTGAACATGGCTATAATAGTTGCTATAAAGTCTTTTTCTGCTAATATCAACATCTGGGTCATCTTAGGCTTACCCCATTGCTCAGCTTTTCTTGTGAGAATTACTGAGTATTCCTGATTCTTAATATGCTGTGCACTTTTGCTTTGTACCTTGAATATTACAAAGTAGATACTGTTATATTCCTCAGAAGAGTGCTAACCATTTTGTTTAAAAGCAGACAACTTATGTGATTACACACATACTGCATATTCTCTTTTGAGTGACAGATCCAACCTCAGTTCAGTTTTTTTTTTTTTTTTTTTTTTTTTTTTTTTTTAACTGTCCTGCACCTATGTGGCTCAGACAAAGCCAGAAATTTGGGCAGAGTATATATGGAGAAACCAGGCTCCATGTCTTTGGTTCTCATATTTCCAGGGTCCCTGCTCACTTTCTAGCATCTATATAATAATGATTTTCTATCATAGTTTTAGCCTTCTCATTTCTACTAATTGCTTACTTTTTGTACAATTTCTAATGCTTCAAGGTGATTGCAGTTTTTGTTGTTGTTTTTTGATTTGGTCAGAGTTTGTAGTGGTTATCTATGGAAGGCTTGGTCTAGTAGGAGCTTAATCCATTACCTTGGAAGCAGAACCTATAGCTAGGAAATTTTAGGGGAAAATTTAATACATTTTAGAAAGTCTACAAACAAAACAAAGAAAACAACATAAAAAAGCTTCACTTTAGAGGGATACTGTATGTCTGTTCAGTTAAGGCAGAGTGTGAGTTTTACTGATACATTAAGGA
Source organism: Halichoerus grypus (assembly GCF_964656455.1). Classification (NCBI taxonomy): domain Eukaryota; kingdom Metazoa; phylum Chordata; class Mammalia; order Carnivora; family Phocidae; genus Halichoerus; species Halichoerus grypus. The sequence goes on from NC_135714.1 coordinate 26,772,446, forward strand.
AAAATGAAGAGAACATACAATAGTATGTCACAGCGGAGAGGGATATATAATATATGAATACAGAAAATACCTGAGGATCCTGATCACCATATTTCAAGTGAAAATTCAACATTTAAAAACATCAAATACATTCTAAAATTTATAGTTTTGAATGTTGGATATTTGTGTATTTTTTAAGTATACTTGACCTTTGTTTTGGAACACAATGTTAATTATTTGGGAGCAATTTAATTCTTTCAAGGCTTACTTTTAATCATGGCATAGACAGGGCAAGAGCTAAGTTTAGTCTGGGGTTCATTTTTTTGGCTGTTAATGAGGCCATAGCTTTCTCAATACTCTATCTCATGCCCCACGTATTTGTTACAAGTTTTTTTCTTCCCTTGCTAGAGAGGAACACAGACTGTTTCCACCCCTGTGAGCTCTAGTTGTTATTGTATCCTCGGAGCACTCCTTGCCCTGCCTTGAGCATTGGTATTCACAGATATGTACTACTCAATACTCACCAGAAATCTGCAAGGGAATGCTCTGTAGATCTGAGCTTGCTTCTCTGTACAACTCTCCCCTCTCTTCTCACAGCTGACAGAGATCTTTTCTGTGAACTCTGAATGCCTGGCCACCTGAACATCTCACTTCCATCTCCTCAATTTGAGACTTCTGTGTCTATTTGGATTACCCTCCCAGTTCTGTGACCTGGAAACTCCATACACAGTAACATTGGAAACTATATGACAGCTCACCTTATTTGTTTTTATTCTTTCTCACTTGTAGTCTTGTGTTGCCTATTATACAATGTCTGAGTCTATTTTTTCATATATGTGTCCATTTGTTGTTATGTTTAAGGCAGGGGATTAAATTCAGTCCTTATTACTTCACCATGGCCTGAAAAGGAAGGCTGAAATTATGATCAAATTTAAATTTGTAATGGACTATATGTTGAAAGTCACCTTGAGATAATGGCTTACTAATGTTTTCCATTTTATTTTCCATTAATTAAAATGAAAATATTCTATGTATAAAGTAGCTGATTTCTGTAACAGGGGAGAAGGTGTTCAGCCTCAGATACCTAACAGATTTGGTAGAAATCTGTACTGCAATTTGTGTGGAAGGTAAATGTTCTTAGCTCAAATCTGTAGGAGAGAGTTTGTACATGCCCTGGAGCAGCTCTACTAGTTTGAGAATATTCTGAATCAAATTATTCTTTAATTTTGATAGAAAATGTGCCGACACAGAAAGAGCCAGTTACATTTATTATGTTAGCTGAGTTGTTAGTGGGGACATTTTACCCTAGTCTATTTATTACAACAGCAGCCTGCTAACATAGCTTCCAAATTCAAATTGCCTCCTCTAATAATTTAGTCTCTGGGCAGCCACCAAATCTTCATATTCTTTCGGACAGCCACCAGTGCTTTTTTCTTTTCTTTTTTTTTTTTTTTTTTTTAATTTTATTTATTTATTTGACAGAGAGAGACACTGTGAGAGAGGGAACACGAGCACAGGGAGTGGGAGAGGGAGAAGCAGGCTTCCCGCGGAGCAGGGAGCCTGATGCGGGGCTTGATCCCAGGACCCTGGGATCATGACCTGAGCCGAAGGCAGACGCTTAATGACTGAGCCACACAGGTGCCCCTTTCTTTTCTTTCTTTCTTCTTTGTTTCTGTATTATTTTTGGTACAGTAAATCATATTTTATTACCTTTCACTGAAAAGCATTCAGAACCTATCTCACTTAGATTAAAATCCAAATTATTGACAAGACTAATACCCTCCATTATGTGTCTGCTTATTGCAATTACTTTATGTTTTGTTTCTCTTATTATGCCTTATTTCAAATTAACTGAGTTATTTTTATTATTCTATTGCATTTCCTTGTTTGATTATTAGCAACACCTGTATGTGTTATAAATTTGTAATTGCCTTAGATTTTATAGTATATGTCTTTCACTTATCGCTTTCTTTAAGTAATATTATACCTCTCCGGTATATATGTGTGAATGTGTGAATCTGACAGGCCTGGATTTCCACTTTTCTTCTTCCAGCTTATGTGCTATTATTAAAGGAAGTCCTTCAGGAAGAAGGAAAATAATTCCAGACAATAATCCAATCTACACAAGAAAATAAAGAGCACTGGAAATGGTAAATATGTGGGTAAATTTAAAAATAGATTTTTATTATTTTAAAAATATTTTTAAGAGATAATTGGCTACTTTGTGAAAAAATAATATTATCCTGCCTCTGTTATTCATGTCACTTAGCATGCTTGTTGGCCTACATTCAGTTGCTCATATATGCCAAGAATTTCCTACTTTAGGGTTGAGAAGACAGTTTTTCCTGCCTGAGATATGACATCCACATTCCACACACACACACACACACACACACACACACACACACACACACACATACACACACACTCTCACATTGCTCTGGCTCATCCTCTTTGTTTGTAGTATCTTAACCTAATTTTCATGGGGCAAAAGACCTTCACAACTCATCTCATTTAACCAATATCCCACTTTGTATCCTTTACCATCAGATTCTTCAGTTCCACTTTGCACAGTCTGTAATTATATATTTGGTTTGACATTTACTTTTTTTATTATTATGTTATGTTAATCACCATACATTACATCATTAGTTTTTGATGTAGTGTTCCATGATTCATTGTTTGCATATAGCACCCAGTGCTCCATGCAGAATGTGCCCTCTTTAATACCCATCACCAGGCTAACCCATCCTCCCACCCTCCTCCCCTCTAGAACCCTCAGTTTTTTTTCAGAGTCCATAGTCTCTCATGGTTCGTCTCCCCCTCCGATTTCCCCCCCTTCATTCTTCCCCTCCTGCTATCTTCTTCTTCTTCTTCTTCTTCTTTTTTTTTTTTAACATATAATGTATTATTTGCCTCAGAGATACACATCTATGATTCAAGTCAGGAAATGACAGATGTTGGCGGGGATGCGGAGAAAGGGGAACCTTCCTACACTGTTGGTGGGAATGCAAGCTGGTGCAGTCACTCTGGAAAACGGTATGGAGGTTCTTCAAAAAGTTGAAAATAGAGCTACCATATGATCCAGCAATTGCACTACTGGGTATTTACCTCAAAGATACGAATGTAGGGATCCGAAGGGGTATGTGCACCCAGATGTTTATAGCAGCAATATCCACAATAGCCAAACTGTGGAAAGAGCCAAGATGTCCATCGACAGATATTTACTTTTTTTTATATGTCTCTCTACTAGTTCTATAAGTTCCATGAGAATAGGAGATATGGTTCTATGGTCATATTTACAGAATCTAAACAATGTCTGTGATTTTATGAAGTACCCATTGAATAATTTTAGAATGTGTGAAGGGTGAACTTAGAAAATATTTCCTTATAAGTTGGTTTTCCTATTAATACAGTCTTACGAAAGTCCTGTAAAATAATGTCCCAACCTACTCTATTTCATGCAAGGAGCAATGTGAAGTTACTTAGATTCTACTTACTTTGCATTGTTGTGTTCTATCGACAAAATAAGCATTACAATAAAATAACACAGTATGTTTTATTTTTAACATGCCTTCAGAACCTAGAAGAAAATTTACCATATCTTTTTTTTTTTTTTTTTAATCCCTTGAGCTTCTTTGAAGTGACCCTGTCAACATCTCTCAGTGTTTCAGCACTTAAAGTTGTTTCTTGGTCTGTTGCCAAAGGAAACACCACAGGGATTTACACTGGCAACTTCTTTAAAAAAATATACAGAACATTTTAAAAAGTAAGTTGTACCTTGGAGCAATTCAAATCATTGTGTCACTTGTGATGAAAAGGTTATGTGCAGATATGTCATTATACTTATTCTTAGGGTTGATAATTGGTAAGGTTTGACATTCACCTGACTAGTTAACCTCCACAAGGGTATGCCAATGGACATCACAACCATAAAGTCACAAGCAATGTGGTTTTTCTAGTCAGTGGTTGTAGATATTCATATATATACAGTATGAAACCTGGAGCATAGGAAGAGATGAATAGAATGTTTATCAAGATATAAAATGAAAAGACAATTTCTAAATCTATTTTTTCATCTAAATAAATTCTTTCTATAGCCATTATTTTTACGGGTATTTGTTAAGTGTAGGCTTCTTAATTACACTCACAGATGTTATCATTTTAAATTTCATAAAGCAATTAGCTTTAGGATCGTAACAAGAGATTATGCTATATCTTAATGGGATTGTTTCAGTTTAGCTATCAGGTACCTAAATTAACATATATTTAGAGACTCTCCCAATGATGTGTGACCCATATAAAAAAATCGGAAAATATTGAATATGTTTTTGCTTAACCAGAACTTGATGTTATATTCTTTTTACATGTAGAGATTGCATGCAAAATTTCTTCAAGCTAGAGTCTACTATTTTCACTTGAGAACACTTTATTTCATCATCTAGATAATTCTGTGAAAAATGTGTCTATAAAAAAAACCAACAACAACCAAAATTATGTGCAAGTCGGTAATCTGGTAAAACACTTCTTTCTGGAAAATATTTTAATTAATTAATTACCTAAATTATTAGTAATATTAAGATCTAGAAGGATGACAAAATTTAGGATTAAATGCAAAGTTTCACGAAGGAGCAAAAGTCAGAGCTAACATTAATGTTCTAGTTTAGTAATATATTACTTATACATTTTGAAACTATTGGAAATGTGTTAGTTATAGACAATAATATATAAAAATTTATACAATCATTAATTTAGGTTTAATTTCCTGTAACATCTCTAGAGAATGTGAGAGTATGCTGATTTGGCGTGGAAAACAAGCAGAGGCCAACATTTCAGTAATGACTAAAAAGTTTGTTAAAGTGGCAAATAAAATCAAATTATGCTTATTGAATATCAGCTTACCCAGGGCTTACCTCTTATTGAACCAAATATTTTATGAAATTCTGCCATAGATAACTGCAGGGCATTCTGATTCAGAGCAGTTACATGTTTAATTTTTTTTTTTTGGTCTACTTTTTACAGTGGTTATCAAAATTTTGATGAACATAAAAAGCCTTTAAAACTGTGGCTTTGACAAATTCTTTCCTCTCCTGGGAGAGAACATGAAGAAAAAGAGATTTCTTTTTTTTTTTTTTATCATCTCTTTATATACAAGAACATTGGATTTTCAGGGAGCTGGAGAGGAAAAACACAACTCAAGCTAGCTTTATTTGTGCACTTTAAAACCTATAAGGTTTTTTAAGCAATATCCTGTCTCATACAATGCATTCCTTTAGTTAATAATAAATTTCTAACACACAGCCTCTGGTTATCAAAGACCTTGAAGAAGCAGCAGAAACAAAGAAGAAAATTATCTCTTCCAAGTTACAAGAACTTACCTTCTCAAATAATTTTTTCATGATGCTGAAGTAAATTTTGCTCTATTAAATTGGTTGTATGTCATCAAATTGCATAGAGTAGGCTTTATTTATTATACAGAAAATTTTGGATTCTCTAAGTTCTATGATTTTATTATTCAGTAGTGCAGATAGAAATATGAATATTGAACTTGTGCAATATACATCATTACCCACATTTAATAAGCTTTTTACTCGATATTTATAATTGAAATGCTTTAGCTAATGTATGTTTGTCGGAAAAAGGATTATGTTTTCTCTACTAGGGAAAATTAGTTCCATGATACTATTATTAACATGTATAATTTTGTTAATTAATAATTTCATAGATTTGTCCTTTATAAATATTTTGCCTTGGTGTCTGAATATTTGTTTCTTTTTTCCCAATTAAAACTGTTTCAAATTTGACTGAAAGTAAATATATGCCTAAAATGAAAGAAAAACAAAGCATTTAAATCTGCACATGTCCAGTGTCTGAATATTTGCACCAACATTCAATGTGATGCTCATAGAAAATACTCAGATTTTATATTCAACTTGATCACAAAATTTAGGCCTAATTTATTAACATGGTGCTAAAGAAAGGATATATACTGCTTAGTGATAGAACCCAGTGTACAAACTCCTTCTCAGACTTGAAACAATTATTGAATTTCTCTGAGTTCTTTCTGGTCTATTAAATCAGGTTGATCATGTCACTCACAATGAGAATTTATGAAGATTCAAGAAATATTTCAAGTGTCTCTAATTTCTCCTCTAATGTGATAACTAGCATTATTGTTGATTCTAATTCATTATCTTCATTATATCCAATTCCCTATGAGGTTTGAAGGTGGAGAAAGTATGGAGAAAACTCAAGGTACAACTTCAAGGATAAAAGGGAGTAGTAAGAAGTAAAATTTTGCAGATTGTTTTATTTTATGGGCTGAGTGATACTGATTAACATTTCATTTGTTAAGTCCAGCAAGTATTTAAAAATCATGGATAACCACGAAAAGAACATAAATAGAAAGCATAACCCAAAATATGAAAGGAAAATTGAGGGAATTAGGGATATAGTATTTTATCAAAAAGCAGTACAGTAGTGCCCCTTATTCATTTTACTCTGTGGTTGCAATTACCTGCAGTCAACCACAGTCTAGAAGCAGATGATTCTCCTGATGTATGGTCAGAAGGCCATTAGTAGCCTAACATTACATCACAATGCCTACATCATTTAACCTACTTCATGTCATCATGTAGGCATTTTATCATCTCACATTATCATAAGAACAAGAAAGGTACATATAGTACAATAAAATATATTAAGAGATTACATTCACATAACTTTTATTACAGTATATTATTATAATTGTTCTATTTTATTAGTAGTTACTATTAACCTCTTATTGTGTCTAATTTATAAGTTAAACTCTATACATACATAGGTATGTATATATAGGAAAAAACATAGTATATATAGGGTTTGGTACTGTCTGTGGTTTCAGGCATCCACTGGGAGTCTTGAAACATACCACACATGGATAAGAGGGGACTATTGTAGAGGAAAAAAGAATGTTCAGGTAAATTCATAATGTTTATATATTGAGCAATGGAAATCCAATATAATAGTGTGAGGAAATAAGTTTTCTAAGCTTGCATTGTTTTTCTAGAACACAGCTGGTGCATTTAGGAAACATGGTGTTTATATAAATTCTAGTAGAAATAAGATAAAATATCAGGGTTTATGTCCAAGGGTAGAATGACGGTAAAGTTTAAATTGTCTAATTCAAGATTACTGAGCAGTTCAAATGTTGCCAAATTATGGCAAATGTTGTAAGAACATTTATTTTGCACTGCAGCAATTAAAAGAGGTCACACTAGTCATAGTTCTCGAGAGATACAGAAACACTCGGATATGTGGATAAATAGAAAAATATTTGCTATTAATGATTAATTTATATAATTATGATAACTGGCAAATCCAAATCCACTTTGTGGGCCAGAAGGCTCAAGACTAAGGAGAGCCAGTGGTACAGATGAAGTCCAAAGGAAACATGTGAGAGAATTTTTTTCTTTTTTTTAATTTTTCTTTCTTTCTTTCCTTTTTTTTTTTTTTTTTACATGGAGGAGGGCCAGTCTTTTTGTTCTATTCTAACCTTCAATTGATTGGATGTGACCCAGCACACTATGGAGGGCAACATGCTTTACTCTATTCATTAAATGTTAATCCCATCCAAAAACCCTCTCGAAGAAATACCCAGAAAAATGTTTGACAGATATGTGAGTAACTTTTGGCCTAATCACAACACATAAAATTAACCATCACAAATGTCATCAATTTGGGTGGGAAAAAAGAAAAGGAATAAAAAAGAATCTTTGTGGATGTCCTAGTGGGATGTAATGTTAGAAAGGATTAATGACACTCCACCATAATGTTTATTCCAAAAATAATAGGGTGACATTGAAGAATTCTGAACGATGAAGGTAAGATGAAAGACATTAGTCTTATAAGATCCCTTGTTGGAATTACATTATATTGATTCATCTAAGTGGAAAAAGAAAATCTTGAAACATAAAGAAATTAAATGTAAGGGATGGTTTGAACTTGAGACCATTTTTTAAAGCACTTTCCTACATATTATTTTCACACTAGTATTTTTGAGTTCCCATTATAAAATTCTTGATATATTAGTTCCTTGCACTCTACAATTTTCCATTTGAAATATCACCCTGTAGCTAATGTGTATGACATTCCTAGGCATTTTATATGCTTACCTTCTTCAATATTTTCAGCAATCCAATCATGGACTTTTGTACTAGCTTTATAAACAGGGAAATAACTAACTTATCCCCAAACACACAACTCTAGAGTCTATTTAACTCTAAGTTGGACAAATGTATTAAAAGATATGGGAAAAGAAAAAAAAAAGTATGCTGACATTCTTCTATTTCATATTTGACCTGGAAGAATGAAGATCAAAGAATAAATGACTCAAAAGAAAGTGGTTTGAAAGTTTCCCTAGGAATATCTATTTAATGTGAGATGAATAGTTCCTAAAGGCAAAGAAACCAATGATCATCATTTAATATAAGTAACAGGGCAATATTTTAATGCTAACCTAGCAAGAGTTTAATGTTCAACTTGAAATAGTTCTCAATATGTTTTAGATTCATACTCAGTGTCTTGGTAATGGAAAAATAATACATGCAAAAAATGAAGAATATTTTCTTGAGAATTGAAAAACAAAGTTGCTATAATTAGACCCAGAATTGAGGAAGAACTATGGCTAGTCAAACAAGATAGGTGCACAGTCTACACAAACATGAACAGAATTATACTTAGGATCTACTTAATAGTAACATAAATAATAAATAGGTAAACAAAAATGGAATGAAACTAGCATAGTATCAATGCATCAAAAGATCTGCATTGAAAAATTCAAAGTTGGGAAGATTTCTGGCTTCCAGTTCCACATGTAAGGATTCAAAAACCCTTCCTTCATTTGTATCCTTCACTTTTATCTTGAGAAACTATGGGATATTTTACAATATATTTCAGTTTCTTTGCCAAAAATCTATCAATCATCACCTGATCAAAATCTATATCTCTTAGAACCTAGTTCAAATGCAACCTCCTCCTCAGGAAGCTTCTTCTGTGCATTTCTCTTTGCTTTTTTCTGAAAAGTTTTTTTTTTTTTCCTTTTCAATTCTATCATCTCTAAATTTGTTGATACTAATCTCACTGATCAGCAACAAAATAAGGGAGACTTATGGTTTCTAATCCCACTTTCAAGGAGCTTGGAAGTCACCATTTTGTCCTAAAGACAAATACAAAGCTGAACATACTGAAAAATCAACAACTATTCTTGGATGTGTAAGAGAGGGCAGAACACAGGGCAAACCACTGTCACCAAGATTGAAAAGAAAGACAGGCAAATACAGGGAGTCACGGCTTACTGAAGCAGAGATTCATAAGAGGAAACACAACAGGAACCAGTGCCTGGATAAGAAAATCTGAACTGTAAATGACAAATCGCTAGAAAATCTGTATGGACCACTCTGAGAGTTAAAACCTCTAGGGGGATCCTATCATAGGGGAGTACCCACAATATTGTGAGATTTACCTACAGGATCTCAGTCAGGTTCCTATGGTAAATATTGAAGACAAATCTCCTAATGCTTCCAGCAGGAGGAGAGGAAAGGAAACCATGCTGTAATACACTAGAGAACTCTGTTTTAACCAGGCTTGAACTCAGGGGAAACTAGTTGACCAGAGCCTAAGATGCTGGGGTAGTATCAGGGACTAACTGACCTGGGGGAAAGAAAATAACCAACTCCAACTTACTTCAGTTATCTTGTCCCATTTAGGCAGGGAGAAAACATTTAGAAATACTAGAAAAGTTTCTAGTCATAAGACTATAGAACACTTTCCGTCCCCCTACACCTCACCACCATATTACTAAAAACCTATTTATAGCAGTTCTTTTTACTGGGTATATTATGTCCAGCCATCAAGAAAAAAATTAGAAGGTATACCAAAAGGCAAAAAAAAAAACACTGAAGAGTCAGAGCAGAGATCTGGCAGAGGTGTTGGAATTTTCAGACTAGGACTTTAAAATAACTATTGTTTTAAGAGCTCTACTGGATAAAGTAGACAGCATGCAAGAACAGATGTGTAGTGTAAGCAGAGAGATGGAAATTCTAAGAAAGAACCAAAAAGAAATGCTAGATATCAGAAATGCTACAACAGAAATGAAGAGTGCCTTTGATGGACTCATTAATAGAGAACAGCTGAGGAAAGAATCTCTAAGCTTGAGGACATGACAGTAGTAACTTCCAAAACTGAAAAGCAAAAGCAAAAGCAAAAACAAAACAAAACAAAACAACAACAACAACAACAACAAAGCAGAAGAGAATATCTAAGAATTGTGGAAAAATGTTATAAAAGGTATAACATATATGTGATGGGAATGCCAGGAGAAGAAAGAGAGAAAGGAACAGAAGAAATATTTTAAATAATAAGAACTGAGAATTTCTCCCAAACTTATGTTAGACACAAAACCATGGACACAGGAAGCTCAGAAAACACTAAGTAAGATAAACACCAAAAAAAAAAAAAAAAAAAAAAAATCAAAGACTAAAAAAATCCTAAAGGACTCCAGAGGGAAAATACCTTATATATAAAGAAACACAGATTAGAATCACATCTGACTTCTCAGAAACCATGCAAGCAAGAAGAAACTGAAGTGAAGTATTTAAAGTGTAGAGAAAAAAATAAAAAAACAAATAAATTAGAATTCTGTAACCTGAGAAACTATCTTTGAAAAGTGAGGCAAAAATAGACTTTCTCAGACCAACAAAAATCGAATTTGTTGCAGTAGATCTGCCTTACTAGAAGGGTTAAAAGTAGTTCTTTAGAGAGAGAAAAAATAATATAAGTCAGAAACTTGGATTTACATAAAGTAAGGAAGAGCATAAAGAGGAATAAGTGAAAGTAATGTAAAAACTTTTAGGGGTGCCTGTGTGTTGCACTCAGTTAAGTGTCTGACTCTTGGTTTCAGCTCAGGTCATGTTTTCAGGGTCCTGGGATTGAGCCTCAAGTGCGACTCAGTGCACAGTGCAGAGTCTGCTTTAGATTCTCGCTCCCTCTGCCCCTCCCACTCATGCTCTCTCTCTCTCTCTCTCTCTCTCTCTAAAATAAGTAAGTAAATCTTAAAAAAAAAAAAAAAAATATTTTTCTTATTCTTAATTGAACTGAGAACATTTTGTTCAAAATAAAAATACCAACAATCTATTTGATGCTTATATTTAGAGAGAGGCTTATGTATGTCTACATATAAGTGAGATAAATGATAGCAATTATACAAGATATGGGAGGGAGGGATGAAGGATACTTACAACACCCATGAAGTGGTATAGTGTTATTTGAGATTTAACTTAGATTATCTAGCTGTATGTGTATACTGCTCAGAAAATAGAGAAAATGGAGTCATATAAGATGATTCATTAAAACTAAAGTAAGCAGGAAAAGAGTGGAAGACAAAAAGAAAAGGAACAAAGAACAAGGCCATCAAATGGAAAACAGTAACAATATGGCAGATATTAACACAACTATATCAATAATCATTTTGAATGTTAGTTGTCTAAATGCACCAATAAAAGAAGAGAATGTTAAAGTAGATAAAAACAAAAAACAAACAAAAAAACCCCACAAGAGCCAACTATAAATTGTATACAGATCCTCACTGTAACTATAAGGACACATGGATTAAATGGATAGAGAAAATACACTTTGCTGACATTAATCAAAAGAAAACAGTAGTTATGCTAATTTCAGACAGAGCAGACTTCTAAACAAAAGTTATCAAGGATAAAGAAGGACATTACATAATGATAAAGAGGTCAATTCTCCAATGAGACATAACAAGCTTTAATGTGTGTGTATTTAACAATATAGAATCAAACTCCATGAGGCAAAAACTAATCGAATTACAAAAAGGAGTAGAAGAATGGACTATGATAGTTGGAGACTTCAAAACCCCTCTATCAGAAGTGGACAGATACAGCAAGCAGAAAATCAGTGAGGACACAGTTGAACTCAAAAACATCATTCATCAACTGGATATAATTGACATCTACACACTACTTCATCCAACAACAGTAGAATACAGCATCAACCATCATTTGGGTATAATTGACGTCATAGCTGATTTCATTCAATAACATCCGACTACACATTTTTCTTAAGGTCACATATGGAATATTCAGCAAGATAGGCCATAAAACACAACTTATCGAATTTTAAAGAATAGAAATAAAATAATTTCTGCTTTCAATCCTCAGTGGAATTAAGTTAGAAATTTAATTAGAAATCAATGAAAGAAATATAGCTGAAATTTCTCAAAATTCTTGGAGATTAAACAACAAACTTCCGAATAACAAATTATAAATCTCAAGAGAAATTTGAAAATATTCTGAACCACAGAAAAATGAAAACACAACTATCAAAATGTGTGGATGCATTAGAAATAGTGCTTAGAGGGAAATTTATAACATTGAAGGTATATATTAGAAAATAGGAAAAATCTACTAAAATCAATCATCAAAGTTTCCACCTTAGAAAACCAGCAAAAGTAGGCCAAATTAGATCCAAAGTAAGCAGAACAAAAGAAATAATAAGAACTAGGGAAGAAATCAATGGAATTGAGAATAGGCTATCAATAGAGAGAATCAACAAAACCAAAAGCTGTTTTTTTGAAAAGAACAATGAAATCAATAAGTTGCTAGCCAAGTTAACCAACAATAAACAGAATGAGGAAACAGATTACTAACAGCAGAAATGAAAGAGGAAATATCATTTCAGATTTTATGGACATTAAAAGGATAATAAATAAATACTATAAACAACTATACCCACAAATTTGATAACCTAGATAAAATGTACAAATTGTTTAAAAGACACAATCTGAAAAAAACTCATGCAAGAAGGAATAGATGATCTGAATAGGCCTATACCTATTAAATAAATTAAATCGATTATTAATAACCTCCCAAAACAGAAAGCACAGGTCTCAGATGAGTTCTGACGCTGGTATAAAAAAATTGTATACCATGGCCAAATGGGATTTATCTCAGGTATACAGGGCTGGTTCAACATTTGGATATCAATTAATGTAAAGCATTACATCAACAAGCTACAAAAGAAAATTCACATGATCTTATCAACAGAAGCAGAGAAAGCACTTGATAAAATCCAATAACCATCCATAATTAAAAAGAACTCTCGGTGCACTAGGAATAGATGACAAACTTCCTCATCTTAATAAATAATATTTTTACAAATATATTTTACAAATATTTTTACAAACATATTTAAAAAACATTAACAGCTAACATAATTAATAGTGACAAAGTCAAAGCTTTCCCACAAAGATCAGGTGCAAGGCAAGATGCCTTCTCTCACCACTTCTTTTCAGTATAGTTTCTAGCTGGTGCAATAAAACAAAGGAAAGAAACAAAAGGCATACTAAGGCAAGAGAGAAGTAAAACTTTTTTTTTTTTTGCTTGCAGATAACATTATTGACTATGTATAAAAGCCAAAAGAAAAGACAATAACATTCCTGAAACTAATAAGCAATTATAGCAAGGTTGCAGGAGCCAAGGTTAATATACAAAAGTCCATCACTTTTCTATATTCCAGTAATGAACAAATGGAATTTAAAATTAAAAGCAAAATGCCTAAATACCATTTACATTAGTGCACAAAAATCAAACACAGGTCAAAATATGTACAAGATACATATGAGAAAACCAACAAAATGCTAATCAACAAAATCAAACAACTAAACAAACTTAGAGACACTCCATTTGGTTAATGAATAGGAAGATCGATATTGTCAAGATGTCAGTTTTTCTTAACTCAATTTATAGATTTAATGCAATCCCAATCAAAATCCCAGCAGATCATTCTGTTGGTATTTTACAAACTGATTCTAAAGTTTATATGGAGAGGCAAAAGACCCAGAATAGCCAACACAATATTGAAGGAGAAGAACAAATCAGAGAACTGACACTTAAGATTTACTATCAAGCTGCAGAAATCAAGATTGTGTGATATTAGCAAAAGAAGAGACAAATATTTCAATGTAATATTTGAATAGAAAGAGAATAGAGAGACCAGAGATAGAATCCCATAAGTATAGTCAACTGATCTTTAATAAAGGAGCAAAGGAAATACAATTGAGCAAAGATAGTTTCTTCAGCAAATGATGCTGGAACAACTGGACATCCATATGCAAAAAAAAATGAACTTAGACACAGACCTTATACCTTTCACAAAAATTAACTCAAAATGGATCATAGATCTAAATGTAAAATGCAAAACTATAAAACTAGAAGATAACAGGAGAAATTCTAGGTTACTTTGGGTATAGCAATGACTATTTGATACAACACTAGAGGCACAATCCATGAAAGAAATAATAAATTGGATTTCACTAAAACAAAACAAAACAAAACAAAACAAAAAAAACTTCTGCGGAAGACAATGTCATGAGAACAAGAAGACCTGCCAGAGACTGGGAGAAAATATTTGCAAAAGATATATCTAATAAAAATGGCTATCCAAAGTATACAAAGAATTCTTAAAACTCAACAACAAGAAAACAACTTGATTAAAATATGGGCCAAAGACTTCAACAGACACGTCAACAAAGAAGATATATAGATGACAAATAGCACATGAAAAGATGCTCCACATATATGTCAACAGGGAAATGTAAATTAAAACAGTAGTGAGATACACTACACACTAGAATGGCCAAAATATGGAACACTTATACTGCCAAATGCTGGAGAGGATGTGAAGCAACAGGAACCAAATTATCGGTACTGGGAATGAAAAATGGTGAAGCCACTTTGGAAGCCAGTTTGGCAGTTTCTTACAAAACTAAATGTACTCTTTCCATATGACCCAGCAATTGTGCTCCTTGGTATTTACCAAAGAATGTGAAAACTGTGCCCATGCAAAAACCTGCACACTCATGTTTATAGCAGCTGTATTAATAATTGCCATAACTTGGAAGTAAAATCAAGGTATTTTTCAGGTAGTGAATGGATAAATAAACTGTGGTACATCCAGACAATAACATATTATTTACTGAGAAAAAGGTGTGAGTTATTAAGCCATGACGGGTCAAGGAGGAACCTTAAATGCATATTCCTACATGAAAGAAGCTAATCTGAAAAGGCTATATACTGTATGATTTCAACTATGTGACATTCTGGAAAAGGCAAAACTATGGACATGGTAAAAAGATGAATGGTTGTCAGGGTCTAGGGGTGGCAGAGGAATGAATAGGTAAAGCACAGATTTTTAGGGCAATGAAATTATTCTGTATAATAACAGAATGATAGATACATGCCATTATATATTTTTTCAAACCCATAGAATGTACAACACCAAGAATGAACTGTAATATAAACTGTGGACTTTGGATGATTATGATGTGTCAGTGTAGGTTCATCATTTGTACAAATGTACCACTCTAATGAGAGATATTGATAATGAGGAAGGCTATGTATGGGTGGAGGCAGGGAGTATATATATATGATAAATATCTACACTTTTTCCTCAATACTGCTGTCAACTGAAAACTTCTCTAGAAAATTTGTCTTAACAAAAAAAGTTTTAATAATCCAATTCGTCTGGGATGAGGTTAGAAGGACCTTACTACATTGAAGTGCAGGGTCAGGAACAACAACAAAAACTGAGCTAGTTTCTGGATAAGACTGAAATGGAATTGGTGAGTCAGGCTTAATGTCACAGAGAAATAAGGCAAAAACTAGGTTTTGGATATGAAATCCATGCTAGAATTATTCTTGTTTCAGTGTTTGTTTTAATTTACAAGGATATAGTACTCTATGCTTTTGTGTATCCAATGTATTCTATCATCTTCTGTCTGTGATTCTTTCATGTCAACACTGATTCACAGTGTTCATTTTTGCTGACTGCTCAGTGGGCAGCTTATAGAAACTGAAGTTGAGTGTCATAAGTGATTAATATAGATTCCAGTTTTTGATAAAATAGTAAAATGGCTGGTGTGTAAAGGCCCTGTTTTTTTAAAAGAAAACAAACAAATACAAACAAACAACTAAACTTAGAAAAAAATCACACCATCCAATATCTAGACGTTATATTTTGGTAGCATATTGAGCGATAGTGTGCTTTTTACAGTGTTTTTATTATGCCCAAGATGGTGCAAGCAAGTATGTTTAAAAAAAAAAAAAAAGCATAGAGATTATTATTTATTTATTCATTTAGTTATCTAAGCTTGGATATTTTTATAATACAGCTTAATATTTACATGTATATTTGTATATATTTGTATTCCATTTACAAATAAATACGTCCTGTAATGTGAATTCCTAGATTTTCAGATCAAATGCATTAGAATAAAGAAGTGTTCAATTTTTGCTTTAATGCATTGTAAAAAATTTGTATAGAAGTGATTTACCCCAAAGATACAAATGTAGGGATATGAAGGGTTATGTGCACCCCGATGTTTATAGCAGCAATGTCCACAATAGCTAAACTGTGGAAAAAGCCAAAATGTCCATCGACAGATGAATGGATAAAGAAGATGTGGTATATATATACAATGGAATATTATGCAGCCATCAAAAGTAATGAAATCTTGCCATTTGCAACAACGTGGATAGAACTGGAAAGTGTTATGCTGAGCGAAATAAGTTAATCAGAGAAAGACATGTATCATATGACCTCACTGATATGAGGAATTCTTAACCTCAGGAAACAAACTGAGGGTTGCTGGAGTGGTGGGGGTTGGGAGGAATGGGGTGGCTGTGTGATAGACATTGGGGAGGGTGTGTGCTATGGTGAGCACTGTGAATTGTGCAAGACTGTTGAATCACAGATCTGTATCTCTGAAAGAAATAATACAATATATGTTAAAAAAAAAAAAAAAAAGAAGAGAGCAGGAGGAGAAGAATGAAGGGGGGGAAATTGGAGGAGGAGATGAACCTTGAGAGACGATGGACTCTGAAAAACAAACTGAAGATTCTAGAGGGGATTGGGGTGGGAGGATGGGTTAGCCTGGTGATGGGTGTTAAAGAGGGCACGTTCTGCATGGAGCACTGGGTGTTATATGCAAACAATGAGTCATGGAACACTACATCAAAAACTAATGATGTAATGTATGGTGATTAACATAACATAATAATAAAAAAAATAAAGAATCTGGAAAAATAAAAAAAAAGAAGTGATTTACAAAGTGAGAATAGGAAATATAAGCATCAATTAGGATATCTTTAATGTAACTATCTCATCACAAATTTAGGACATCCAATGTCAAGTGTTTATTGAAATAAAGTGGAGGAGAGGGGAAGGGAGAGACATAGAGAGGACATGCAGTTAAAAAGTATAATAGCATACCAAGGTAGGAGCTACAAATTTAAGGGTTGTTAATATTTCTTGTGTAATGTTAAATTAGAATTACTGTAAATTTTATCCTTATAACTAGAGATTTTAGAAGTTACTTGTTAACATAAAGTCTGTTAATGGTTGCTAAAATAATCATGGGATTACCTAAATCTGTAGCCTCTATATTGAAAAGAAATTTAAAATCCAATAACAAAAGTCAAACTTAAATTGATTAATAGTAATGAAATAATGTTTGTGTTTTCTTCCGATTTTCAAAGGTTTTCACACACATATATGTATTATATTTGGGTAGACTAATAAATCAACTACATATCTTTTATTAGAATATAATTGACATATAACATGGTGTAGGTTTTAGGTGCATAACATGTTGATACATTTATATACTGCAATATGATAATCACCATAGTGTTAGCTAATATCACTATTGCATCAAGTAATTATTTACTTTTTGCGTTAAGAAGTTAATATCTAGCCATTTAGCAACTTTGAATTATATAATACAGTATTGTTGACTATAATCACAATGCTGTGTATTAGGTCTCCAGAACTTCTTCACTTCCTAACTGCAAATTTATTTTCTTTGACCAACATTTCCTAAATTTCCTTACCCCCTAGCCCCTGGTACCCATCCTTCTACTCTCTGTTTCTATGAGTTCAGCTTTTTTAGATTCCACATATAAATGAAATCATGTAGTATTTGTCTTTCTCAGTCTGACTTATTTCACTTAGCATAGTGCCCTTAAGGTCCATCCATGTTATTGCAAATGGCAGGATTTCCTTCTTTCTCAGGGCTGAATAGTATATATTATCTATCTATCATCTATCTATATCTATCATCTATCTATCATCTATCATCTATCTATTTATCTATCATCTATCATCTATCTAATCTTTCTATCATCTATCTTCTATCATTACCTATCTATCATCTATCTATCTATCTAATCTATCATCTATCATCTGTCTCTCATCTATCATCTATCTAATCTATCTATCTATCATCTATCTATCATCTATCATCATCATCACCTATCATCTATATCTATCTATCTATGCCACATCTTTATTCATTCTTCTATTAATGGACACTTAGGTTGCTTCCATATTTTGAATTTCCATATTGTGAAAAATGCTGCAATAAACATAGGAATGCAGATGTTTTTTCAATATACTGTCTTCATTTCTTGCAAATATATACCCAGAAGCAAGATTGCTGAATCAATCATATGGTATTTTTATCTTTAATTTTTTTAGGAACCTTCATAGTGTTTTCATAGTGGCTGAACTAATTTACACTTCCACCAACAGTGTATAAAGATTCTCTTTCTCCAAACCTCATCATCACTTATCTCTTGTCTTGATGATAGCTATTCTAATATGTGTGAGGTGATAATCTCATTGTGGTTTTGATTTGCATTTCCCTGATGATTAGTGATGCTGAGCACTTATTCATGTATCTGTTGGTCATTTAGAGGTCTTTTTTGGAAAAATGTCTATTCAGTTCCTCTGCCCATTTTTTAATTGATTTTCTTTTGTTATTGAACTGTATGGGTATTTATATATTTATATACTTGGGTATTAACCCCTTACTTGATATATGGTTTGCAAATACTTTCTTCCGTTTTGTAGGTTGCCTTTTCATTTTGTTGATTGTTTCTTTTGCTGTGAAGAAGTATTTTAATATGAAGTAATCTTACTTGTTGTTTCTTGCTTTTGTTGCTTGTGCTTATGGTGTCATATTCAAAATATCATTGCCAAGACCAATGAAAAGAGCATCCTCCCACCTTCTATGAGTTTTATGGTATCAGGTCTTATGTTTGAGTCTTTAATCCATTTTTTAAATCTTTTATCCATTTTGAGTTAATTTTCAAGAATGATGTAAGATAGAAGACAATTTCCTTTTTCTGCATGAGGTTACCTAGTTTTCCTACCACCATTTATTGAAAAGAGTATTATTTCCCCATTTAGTATTCTTGGTTCCTTTTTCAAATATAAATGGACCAGATATATATCTGGTCCATTTATATTTGAAAAATATATGTGATTTTACTTCTAGACCCTCTTTTCCATTCCATTTGTCTATGCATTTGTTTAAGCTAGTACCATACTGTTTTGATTACTATAGCTTTGTAATAGAGTTTGCAGTCAGAAAGTGTGATGCCTCCAGGTTTGTGTTGGTGTTGTTGTTTTTTCCTCAGCATTGCTTTGGCTATTTGAGGTCTTTTGTGGCCCCATAAAAATTTTAAGATTGCTTTTTCTATCTCTGTGAAAAATGTCATTAGAATTTTGATAGGGATTGCACTGAATTTATTTTATTTATTTATTTTTTTAAATTTTATTTCAATTCAAGTTAGTTAACATTTAGTGTAGTATTGATTTCAGGAGCAGAATTTAGTGATTCATCACTTACATATACATACTACAGTGCTCATCCCAACAAGTGCCCTCCTTAATACCCATCACCCATTTGGCTCATCCCTCTACCCACCTCCCCTCCAGCAACCTCAGTTTGTTCTCTTAACTATGGAGTCTCCAATGGTTTGCCTCCCTCTGTTTTTATCTTATTTTTCCTTCCCTTTCCCTATGTTTATCTGTTTTGTTTCTTACACTTACATATGAGTGAAATGATATGATATTTGTCTTTCTCTGGCTGACTTATTTTGTTTAGCATAATACATTCTATTTCCATCCATGTTGTTGCAAATGGCGAGATTCCATTCTTTTTGATGGCTGAATAATATATTATATATATACACACTATACCTTCTTTATGCATTCGTCAGTTAATGGACATCTGGGCTTTTCCATAATTTGGTTATTATTGATAGTGCTGTTATAAACATTGGGATGCATGTACCCCTTCAAATCAGCTGTTTTGTATCCCTTTGGTTAAATAGCTAGTAGTGCAATTGTTGGGTCGTAGGGTAGCTCCATTTTTAACTTTTGGAGGAAACTCCATATTGTTTTCCAGAGTGGCTGCATAAGTCTGCATTCCCACCCACCCAACAGTGCAAGAGGGTTCCCTTTTCTCCTCACCCTTGCCAACATCTGTTGTTTTCTGAGTTGCTAATTTTAACCTTTCTGACAGGTGTGATGTGGTATCTCATTGTGGTTTTGATCTGTATTTCCCTGATGATGAGTGATGTTAAGCAATTTTTCATGTGTCTGTTAACCACTTGTATGTCTTCTTTGGAGAAATATCTGTTCATGTCTTCTGCCCATTTCTTAACTGGATTATTTATTTTTTGGCTGTTTATTTTGATGAGTTCTTTATACATTTAGGATATTAGCCCTTTATCCAATATGTCATTTGCAAATATTTTATCTCATTTCTTTGGTTGCCTTTTAGTTTTTTTGATTGTTTCCTTCATTGTGCAGGAGCTTCTTATCTTGATGAAGTCCCAATAGTTCATTTTTGCCTTTGTTTCTGTTGCTTCCAGAGACATGTCTAGTAAGAAGTTGCTGTGGTCAAGGTCACGGAGGTTGCTGCCTAGGATTTTTATGGTTTCCTGTCTTACATTTGGGTCTTTCACCCATTTTGAATTTATTTTTGTGTATGGTGTAAGAACGGTCCAGTTTCATTCTTTTCCATGTTGCTGTCCAGTTTTCCCAACACCATTTGTTGAAGAGACTGTCTTTTTTCCATTGGACATTCTTTCCTGCTTTGTCAAAGATTAGTTGACCACAGAGTTGAGGGTCCATTTCTAGCCTCTCTATTCTGCTCTATTGGTCTATGTGTCTGCTTTTGTGCCAGTACCATACTGTTTTGGTAAGTACAGCTTTGTAATACAGCTTGAAGTGTGGGATTGTGATGCCTCCCACTCTGCTTTTCTTTTTAACATTACTCTCACTATTCAGGGTCTTTTCTTATTCCATAAACATTTTAGAATTGTTTGTTCTAGTTCTGTGAAAAGTGCTAGTGTTATTTTGACTGGGATTGCATTGAATGTGTAGATTCCTTTGGGTAGTATGAACATTTTAACAATATCAATTTTCCCAATCCATGAACACAAGCTATCCTTCTATTTGTTTGTATCTTCTTTAGTTTTTTTTTTTTGTGTGTGTGTGTGTGTATGTGTGTGTCAAAGTCTTATAGTTTTTGTGGTAGAGATCATTGATTTCCTTGGTTAAACTTCTAATTATTTTATTTTTTGATGCTATTTTTAATGGAATTATTTTCTTTGTTTCTTTTTCAGATATTTTGTTGTTAATGTATAGAAGCACAACTGATTTACGTATGTTGACTTTATATCCTGCAACTTTAGTAATTTTTTTTTTTATTAATTCCAACATTTTTTGGTGGAGTCTTTAACATTTTCTGTATGTGTCATATATTCTTCACATAAAGATAATTTTACTTCTTCATTTCTAATTTAGATATTTATTTTATTACATATTAAAAGGATCATACACCCTAATCAAGTGGGATTTATCCCTGGGATACAAAAATGTTTCAACATGAACAAATCAATAAATGTGACGTACCACAGTAATAGAATGAACAATAAAAATCATATGATCATCTCAGTAGGTACAGAAAAAGTAATAGACAAAATAATAACATCTTCTAATGATAAAAGCCTTCAACATATTGGGTATAGAAGGAATGTACTTCAACATAATAAAGGCCATATATGACAAACTCACAGCTAATATCATACTCAACAGTAAAATATTGTAAGCTTTTTCTCTAAGATCAGGAATAAGACAAGGGTACCCACTCTAGCCACTCTTATTCAATGTGGTATTGGAAGTCCTAACCAGCATTTTAGACAAGATAAGCAATTGGACAAGATAAAGCAACTAGACAAGATAAGGAAACTACATATTTACTAGGAAAAGAAAAGTTATGTAATATTCAGCCAAGTCTAAATTCAGAAACCATTACTCAAAATTCATCTTCAGAATTTAGGAGGTAATGTATTTGATTAATAAATGTATTTGTTTAAATTTAAGGTTTATAAATTATATATATAAGGTTTGATAGTTTACTCAGTCCTCATATCTTAAAACTCACATATACATTATAATTTAAAGTATAATTAATACGTTACTTATAAATGATATCATTAAATTTCCTGCTTCTAAATCAGAAATACACTTAACCTGTCTATATTTGAAAGTGAAGATCTAATTTCAATTTTATATTCAATGAAACTAAAATTTTCAAATATATCCTCTAGATATATGAAAATTAAAATATGCTTTCAATTTTGTTTTAACACTTCTGTGCTCTTGTGAGTCTTCACAAGCATAATGGGGGAATTTTTTGAATTTATAGCTAAATGTGAGTATCATTATTTTTCTTAAAATAATTTATGAAGTTTATATTACAATATGGTTATGACCGAGGCATTAGTTTCTTGAATAATCCTTGATAAAATGATCTGATATCCTCTATCTAGTAAAGCTGAAGAAAAACAAAATATATTGCTAATGACCTTTGCATTAAAATGTCAGAATATTTCTCTACTGGATCTAAAAGGAGGCACTAAAGTCAGTGATTGAACCCAACCCAATAATCAAGCATAGAACATAAATAGACTGAGTTTAGGCACTGGGTCTAGGTTCCATAACAGCACATGGAGAGTGCCCTGGCACACTTTATGGACATTTAAAACTAGAAGTTGCTATTCATTATTATAAAATTTGGAAGCAGCCTATTTGACTACATATCCCAGCCTTTTTACTTATTGATGGAGTAACTTTGGGAAAGTTGAATTGCCTTTCTGTGCTTCATTTTCCTCATTTGTATAATGACAATAGTGTTTTGGAAGGTAACTGTGAAGATTAAACTATTTAAGCTTGAAAAAAAAAAGTAAAGCAGTATTTAGCACATAGTAAATCTTCAATAAATAGTGGTAATAGTTTCACTGTATTATTTATTATTATTATTATCATTTACTAGTACCACCTTCTTCTGATTTCCTACACCCAAAAAATACCTAATTAACTACCTAATCATCTCAAATTAAAGTTTGTCTAATAGTATCAAGGATATTTTTTACTGCTAAAAAAAAATAAAACCCAAAAAACTTTAAGTGTGTACTAGAGGGAGGCTAAGTTGTTTCTCCTGACGACTTCATGGTTCTGAAATTGCTTTCCAGAGACATAAGAGTGTGAGCTTGACCTATGAATCAAAGCATAAAGTCGTTCTATTTATTCAGTCTTTTATCTGAATGATATGAAAGGATCAATCAGATAGAGGAGTGATTAAAGCTGTTTCTTTCTGTATATTTACCTAGAGGTGAAATCAATGAGCATCCCCAGTTAAAAATGAAAAGTGATAAATGAATAAATAATCACATACATTTTTGAAGGAAGTATGTCTCTGCCTTGAGGTAGTTATCTGTCAATTATTGATAGACTGATTCCTGCACATGAAAATTTTGAAGCATATCTTTAATGTTCAACTTACAAGACAAACTTTTCCATTTACTTTTGAATAAGCAAGTGTCTTTTTTGTCTTAACATTATTTGTGTAAAAAAGGTCCTAAAGAATGGCAAGGAGATCAAAGTTTATTGAACTTGTAAAACAAAATAGCCCGAAATGTTACCACTGAAAAGTCTTATTACCATGTCAGTCATGTGAAGAAGTGAACTCTACTTCCAAAACACTCTTCCCTGGTGTGTGACTGATTTTTAACACGAGCCCAGTGAAATTTTTACTGTAATCAAAACTAAGTGTAATTCATCTCCACAGGAAAAGATCAGGTACATTATAGAACAGTAGAAAAGGAAAAAAAAAGTAGAAAAGTACATTATAGAACATTCATCCATTATAAATTGATCCATTATAAGTTTTATTACCTTAATAAACAGTAACCTATGCTATGGATAAGAAAAAAAAAAACTTGTACATATTATATGTTAAAGGCAGCAATTTAAAGTCAGTTAAGTTTCTGATCATGATTCAGAATACAAGAGAATACTTTGAGATCTTGATTTCATTAACAATTCAGACCTGAAATATATTATCATGAAAACACTTAAAAAAACTCCAACATTATATCAACTTGAGATATTATTTTAATGTAACATTAAGTCATGTCTCATTTTCCTAGTCCTAATCATTAGAGGACTCTACTGTTATTATCTTGATATTATCTAAAATGCTTAAGTTGTGTAGAATTCATAGATCTCATTGTGGCAAAATTTAATGGACACCAAGGATATAGCAGAAATAATTAGGCATGTTCCACTTCAGGAAATTCACTCCCTAGTGGCTTATGGCAAGCCATGATTTTGGAAACTAATTGAGGTTGAAATAAAGTCTTCAGTATTTGCAAATTCCTTACAGCCTTCTCAGTCATGGGTATGATTAATACTTAAATCATATATTATTTGCAATTAGATATTACAAAAAACTATTGAATATAGTTACTTTCCTGAGAAAGTAAATATTGAAGTCATTTTTAAAAGATTTCAAAAGAAAAGTAATAGATATAAAAATAAAATGGAACCAAAGAAAAACTGAGTATGGCATTTTGAATGTTTAATCTGATCTTTATCCAGCCAAGAAGAGATTTCCTCTTGGGATTTGGTAGTTTGCATATGCAGTATCTTAGTGAGATAGGAAACAAAGATTTAAGACTGAGAGTTTATGTGTACAGATGTTAGTTTCATCCATCATATGAACTAAAAAAAAAAGAAAGAGAGAGAACAGAGAATAAATATATCTGGGGGTCCCACAATGTATAGGCAAAGCAGAGACTAGTTATAAAATTTGTTGATCTGGAGACAAAAACAGGTAGTAGGAAAATGGATATAGAAGGAAAACAAGAGAAGATAGAATTTTAAAACCTCAGTTGGGGGAACAGAATATATATGGCAGGAGAGGAATCGATGGTGCTAAATATTGCAGAGTTAGAAGTAGGATGGCACAGAGAAAAAATTAGATTTGTGAATGAAGTGACTGGGATTTAAGTAGGCAGGTAATATTAGAAGGATTTCAATTCCTTGAGGACTGATTATGAATGACAAAAATGGAAATAGTATTGTTTCTTCTTTAAGAAGTTTAGTGAAGAAGAGCAGGAAGAAGAACAGTAAACTTAAGGAGAAGGCAGATTATTATTCTGTTTTTAGCATGAGAGACTTTCAAAAATCTTTGTAGACAGTAGGATCAAAGAAGAGAGAAAATTTGAAGATAGGAAAAATGAATGCTTAATAATATGAAGTCTAGTAGGAGGTAAAAAGAGAAGCAATCCAGCTTACAGGTGAATACATGGGGAAGTAGATAGCATCTGAGGAAGAAAACATGCCTAATATTTATTCAGTGGCTATTTTGCTAGGGACTGGGTACAGATACTTAAGAAGTCCAACTTCATTTAGACATATGTTTTCCTCACTATTCTCTAAGGTAATAAAATGTTATTGCTCAATGTTTTTATTTTTATTTATTTTTTTTCATTTTTTTATTAACACATAATATATGATTTGTTTTTAAAATAAATTCTTGATTTAGAAATGATTGGTGTCAAGAAGGAAGTTACTTAATCTCAAACATTTCCACCAATAACTTACTCAAATCTATTGCTCACTCTTTTTTTGTCAGTCAGCCAATATTTATTAAACACCTGTTATGTGTCATATACTATTTCTGGCACAATGAATTAAAAGGTGGAGAAAACTGATGATCTTAAATCTCAGTGATCTTATATTCCAGATAGGTCAGATAAATAACAAATACTTGGGAGGAAAAGAAAACAACATTCTGGCTTTGATAATTGTTATGAAGAGGATAACATATGTAATATGGATAACAATGGCTACAGAGCTATATTCACTAGGTTTTCTGAAAGCATGTTGTCTGAGAAGACACTTGATTTGAGATCTGGGTATAAGATCTGAGTATAAACCATTTAATTTTGGAGATAGAGAATTCCTAGAAGAAAGACCCTATCAAGTATGAATTATCAGAGAAGAAAAAAGAAATGCTTGAAGTATTCCAAAAACAAACAAACAAACAAAAGTCAGGGTTGCTGCAACACACACACACACACACACACACACACACACACACACACACACACACGATACCAGAGTTAATTTAAAGGGAGACAATTTGGATTTTAGGCTGGGGCCAGAACATGTTGAATATTGGCCATGAGAACCAGACAGATTAGGGATATATTTTGAAGCTAGAAGAGATATAGAGGAACCAATGATGATGCCAGGTTTTAGCCATACAAGTGGATAGATAGTGATTACAATTGAGAATCATTTGAGTTGGAGAAGATATTAGTAGACTGCATTTTGATGGAAGCTTTTTAAATAGAAATAAATGGTATTTTTCAGACATGGTAATTTGAAGATATTAATGATAAATACAATGAAAAGAACATGAGGGTAGAATTTTGGTGACTATCGAGGGAATGAATGCCAGCAAAGAAGACTGAGAAGAGACAGTGAGATAAGAAAAAAAATCGAGTATACAGTATCCCAGAAGACAAAGAAAAGAATGTTTCTGGAGAGAGGGATGGGGATGGTAATCCTTTCAAATGTTACTGAGGCATTTACAAAAATGAAGATAGATTTTAGGGCAATGAAACCATTATAATTGTATGACATTATAATGGTTGATACATGTCATTATACATTTGTCCAATCCCCTGGCCTGAACAACACCTAGAGTGAACAGAAATATAAATTATGCACTTTTGGTGATAAGGATGTGGCAATGTAGGCTCATCAGTTTTAACAAATGGACTGCTCTAGTGCTGGATGTTGATAATGGGGGAGGCTATGCATCCGTGGGAGTAGAGGTATATAGATAATCTCTGCACCTTCTGATCTATGTTGCTGTGAACCTAAATCTACTCTAAACAATAGTCTATTAAAAAATGAACATAAGACATTCACTATTAACCTAAGCATGAAGATGGCCACCTGCAACCTGTTTTAGTAAAACTATGTGAAAGAAAACTCGCTTGGAGTTGACTTAAAGATAGAAGAGGAAAAAGTAAACTGCAAACATGGAATATAAACATACTTTTTTAGAAATACTGCTGTGAGATGGATATGGTTTGGCAGAGTTATCAAACACATATCTGGTTATGATAGAAGTCTTCTAAAAATTAAATGTATTTCTTTGGAATATGGTGACACTGAATAGAAGCTTTCTATAAGGTAGAAGTGAATATGTACATGGGTTTAAAAATATGAATAATAGCAACCTTTTACAAAGCATTTAATGTGTGCCATATACTACTCAAAATGGATAGGTCCTCTTATCAGTGTTATGTTTATGGTTCACTATTTTGTTGAGGAGGAAATTGAAATATAGAAATTGGAGATACTCAAGTTTATATGGCAGAATTGAAGAGTAGAAACAGTTTAAATCTGAGACAAGAACACAAACAAGAAAAGATGGAAAGAGTATCCATTTATTATATCCAAAGGGTTGAGGGAGTCAGAATGAGAGCGAGTGCTGAGAAGTGCATCTGACCCATTGCTGAGGGACTTAAGACTGAGGAACAGATCGCAAAATTTGCACCGTGAAGTAAATTGGCATTGTCATAGCCAAGCAAGAAGAAAGGATTCTAGAATGATCAATACAAAGATGGTACTTTGCATTGCAACAGGAATGGAAGTAGGGAGATAAGAAAGGATGTATCTAAAAAGGAGATGCAAGAATTCAGAGCAGTGCTGACAGCTGATGTTTATGCATGGAGACTTTTGGGGTGTTACTTTTTTTAATGTTCCTAGCGTGCATTTACCTGAGTAGGACAGGTTCTTTAAAGGTGAGTGGCCAGGATATATTGGGCAGAAAAATATGAAGCAGAGATATATGAATGATGTAAAAAAGCTACAAAGTGTTATGGAACTTAAAAAAAGTGAAGCAGTTTATGAAAGAGGAGAAAAGTTTTCACAGAAAAATTACCAGTTAAAAGTTTGAAAAAAAAAAAAGAAAAAGAAAAATTACCAGTTAAAATAGGCCTTAAAAAATGCACAAGGATTTAATTAGGAGTGATTGAAGGAAGTGTATCGGAGATAGAGAAAGCACGTTTAGTACCTCATAAAGTCATTCATTCATCCATTCATTCATTCATGCAACACATATTTATTGACCTATTATGTGCACAGCACTTTTAAAGTATTGCAAACTAAAGCATGAAAGAATAATTATAATACCAACATAATTTACAAGTATTACACGAAAGCCAATGCCTTACAGCACATATCAAAATGATTATTTCAGACTTAAAAATTCCATCTTAGAGAGGTTGGTGCAATAATATAGACAGCATAGTTTACACTGAAGAACATAGAACAACATAGTATGCATACTAGAAATACATTTATTGTTAAATGTAGTCATATTCAATGTTTGTATGTATTTTAATATACTTTTAATGTATTCAGTTCTTTGAAAAAATGTATACCTTACCTGCCCTAAGCTTCTGTATTTATAAATATGATTAAATATGTAGCATAATTTAAATAGATCAATTTAACAAAGCATCTATTTACATAGTAATCAGTTCACAAAAATGCATGCCTTTTATTGGGACTCTAGACATTAAGTCTACTCACTACATCCTTCTATGAAGTTTGAAATTGATTAATTTCATTTGAGGTTTAGGAGCAAGTTTATTCAATTATTTTCATCGTATTGAGTGTTTAATGGCTCTAATTTTTAAAAATTAGATTGTTTAATAATCCACAAACAAGATTCACACTGCATTACCGATTTATTTACTTTTTGTTTTCATTTTACTTAACAAGGTGTTTTAACCATTTATTCTATTTAATCATGTCTTTGATTACTGGTGTTTTGTCATCTTACATTTAGGCATATACATTACACGCTCTAATTTTTCTTCACTGATAAAAGGATTATAACTTACACTGATAAACAGATTTAATTTTTAACTAAGTATGATCATTTAACTTCTTTCTGCTTCCAGGCAAAATATCAGGATTTATATTTAAGTACTTGAAATTGATTTTATATCTATCTAAATTTATCTTTCCCATAAAATGGCTTATTTCAAGAAATAAATCATGTCTAACTGCCTTTACACCCCTTCATTTTTCTCACTAGGCCACTTAACCTCCAAATGTTGAACTCTGGCCACAATCTGTGGATTCAAAACTATTGTTCAAAACTATGTTTTTTCAAAATTATTGAATTTCTATTTTCATCTGGCCCTTTAATTCTACCAACTGGACAATAGCCATGATCAAACAACCTGGCCCCTACTTTGTACTCAGTTTCTGATAACATTGTCTTATGTTATTGCCATTTGCCTGAACACTTGACATGATACTCTAACTATGACCTAGTTTCTTTAGCAAGAGATATTCCTTCTCATCATCTGACCTGCTACATTCTTGGATTTTATAACCGCCCCCTACCTAGGACACATCTACTATTGATCTTTGCTATTTCACTGTGTCTGTGCCCTCTTTTTATCTTTTCTTTGCATAGTACATAACATAGGGATAATAGCAGTGCCCATCCTTTGTTGCAAAGAATATTAACAAATTACTTAGAAATATACTGTAAAAAATACATGGGAACTCATTTCTCAAGCTGAAGGGAAATGACCGAAGGTGGTATGAATTTAATTTACAAACTTATAGAAAAGAATAAAGAACACTGTAAATGATAAATATGTTGAGATATATAGATATATATAAATAATACAAATGTAGATATATTTTTAAATGCATAATTATTAAAGTAAAGTCATAATATTAACTAAATAATATTAACTCTAAATAGAATAAAATCATTTGGAGTAGATAATTCAAGGTATGATATGACTAAGAATTAGAAAAATTTGTGCAAATAATGTAAACCAGTGTTTCTTTCTCTGTAGAAAATTTGAGGTCATTTGGCAACCCAACATTCTCTGGAGAGGTTAATTTTGCTTGTATATGAAGTATATTTTCATAATTTTTGACATAACTTTTATTTTATCGTATTTGACAGCACTTAAGAATTAAAGACACCATATTTTGACCTGGAATTCTTAAGGCAGGTGTGTAAAGTGATACATGTTTGTTTTTGCTGAGTATAAGAATTTATCTTGATTGCTGATTTGCCTTTTATATCATTTGATATTTTAGAATTTTGACATATTTGTAAGTTGAAGTAAAAAAAAAAAAGTGCTGATGTGGAGAGATATACAAGAACAAGGTTTGTTTTTCAATTTTTGTTTTTGATCTGAGGGAAAATAAAGAGCCTGAAGTTTTAAAGGATAAACTCATACCTCTCAGATATGCTTATTACAGAACAAAAAATGTAGCTAATTCTTGACTGTTTAAATATTTCCTAGCAAGTTCTCAGGACAAATTAATTGATGAAATTTTAAGGATTACTTGGAAAATAAAGGTTAAGAAAAGGACAATCTTCATACCTAAATGAATAAAATTTAAAAAAATTCTTTGCTTTTCAATAAACTTCAATTTTTAGAACAGTTTTTGATTCATAGAAAAATTCAGAAGCCATTATGGAGTGTTTCCATATACCCCTCACCCAGTCTCCCCTATTATTAACATCTTACAAAGTATGGTACATTTGTCACAATTAGTGAACAAAGACTGATGCATTATTATTAACTAAAGTATCCAATTTTTTCAGATTAATTTAGTTTATACCTGATGTCTTTTTTCTCTTCCAGGATCTTATCTAACATACAATGGGATTCAATAAATATCAAATAATGTTAATATAAAATAATATATAACATATAATTATAATATAATATATATAATATAAATAACATTAACATGCATTAATTTAATCATCTTTCTCCAAATATTTATAAAGCATCTACCATACACTAAATGCCATTAGAAATTAAGCAAAAGAATGGTACAAATCTTTCTCTGAAGGAATTGATGCTCATCAACTCATAGAATGGATACATCCACATGAGATGTTATATAGCATTGAGCCCATTACCCACATTTAGAGACCAGGAGACTAAAGACCAGGGAATTAGAAAACAAATGTCATAATCTCCAAGTCCCGGTCCCTTGGTATAGCAGAAGTAAAAAGACCTATATTTAAAAATATAGTAAAAAAACAAACAATGATACAAGGGATAATGTTTATGTGTTATCAGAAAGTACTTATAATGCTATGTGTGTATAAAAATGTTTTCATTTAAATTAATTCAAAAGCCACTTCTATATTATTTTGAAATTACTATTTTGGTACCCAAAGTGATGTCTTTGGTGTTAATAGAGATCAAAATGCTCACCAGAACTTGAAATATATTCAGATTATCTAGTTGTTTAAAGAAATAAGTCAGGGCGCCTGGGTGGCTCAGTTGGTTAAGCGACTGCCTTCGGCTCAGGTCATGATCCTGGAGTGTCTGGATCGAGTCCCGCATCGGGCTCCCTGCTCGGCAGAGAGTCTGCTTCTCCCTCTGACCCTCCCCCCTCTCATGTGCTCGCTCTCTCTCATTCTCTCTCTCTCAAATAAATAAATAAAATCTTTAAAAAAAAAATAAAGAAAGAAATAAGTCAGCTTGATTTGTCACATTAACTTCCCGCTAGAAAATCCTGTGTTTTTTTTTTTTTTTTTTTTTTGTCTCTATAGCTTTCTCCCTATACATAGCTCCTGTCAAAATATTTCACATGTAATCACAAAACCTTGGCCAAATATCTCATACCGTTCTTCAATGTTTCTGTTCCAAATAGTTGCTAGTAACACTCATCAAATATTGAACAAGCAATATGCTACAAAAATCGCAACACCTTTAGTAATCACCTGTTTCAAATAACGTGGCCCCAAAATAACAATTAGTAGAATATGTGTTATTTTATAACTAGTGTGCTTGGCAGTAATACTAAAATCAACATTTGGTAATAAAGTCATTTCTGGCAATATGTGTTATTTTTATCAAAAACAATGCATTTATTATGCTTGAAGGAATTCTCCCAAACCATATATTGGGACAAAAAAGACTATGGTAGGCACCTTTATATATGGCTCTTAGTAATCTCTCTTGCCCTCTTGCATACTCTGATGAAGCAAGGAGCCATGTTGTGACTTCCTCCATAGAGAGGTCCGTGAGGCAAGGACCTGAGGGAGGTTTCCAGACAACAGCTTGTAAGGCACTGACAGCTCAGTTTGAAAACATGGGAGGAGCTAAATCCTGCCAATAGTCGGGTGACTAAGTTTGAAAGTGGAACCAATCTAGCCTTGTGAAGACTGGGGCTAAACTGTACACGAAATCATGGTTCACAGAAGCTATGAGGTCATAAATGTGTATTGTTTATACCTGTAATTTTGGGGGTAATTTGTTTCACAATAATAAATAACTAATAAATTGTCCCAATGAAAAACTTATGCTAGTGACAATGTTCATCATGATGTGCCGCGATAAAACTTTCCCAGTTATTATTACCACAAAATAAATTGCCTTGCTCTATGTCACTATTTCAAGAATCAGGAAAAGAACCAAGGTATAAAAAACTGAGTTGACAAATACCTTTTTTCCAAGGGGTATTTCCATTTAAGAAGAAGAAGCTAATAGGAAAGACATTTTAAGTTCAATAAATATCACTAAAATTAAATTGCATTGAAAGTCATCCAAGAACCATCCTTCCAAGAACCAGCCCACCAACCCTGATTATGAGACATAAATGTACCTTGAATTTTTACTAGGGAGTAAAATGATTCTTGGAAGATGACAAGGTTCTCTTCACTATGACAATGCCCATCTGCAAGTTATTTCAAGGTTCTGAATTCTCATCTCAGCAGAAAATTAATTACAAGAATATCTTAGCTTTTAATGGATTTTAAATGATCTAAAAGACTCTGTATTTTTAATATATAATTCTTTTATATTAATAGCAGAACAGATATGAGGAATAAACTTTAAGAAGCATACAGCACATCAATAACTCTCCATGTATTTGAAGCCTTCTGCTTACATTTTTTAATATATGCTCTGAATAAGATAAATTTTCTCATAAAAAGCATTTGCAATCTAGCTGAAAATACTTAATAGAAATTTGTGTTATTTCTTTAGAATGAATGCTGGCTAATTTTCCTATTCTTGCTGGTTTAGCATAACTTTTTGTTCAAAATTTATCTGAAAGTCATTTTCATAGCTATAAAACAAATATTTTCAAGCATAAGATAATGTTTTGTTTGGTAATCTAAATGGTAAAATTGTTCTAATCAGTGGCAGTATTATATACAAAAGTTCCAAATAAGTTATGAAACACAAGAAAGCATTGAGGAGTGTTTACAGTTAATAACAATTTGGTAAAAATGTGTTTTTGTTAGATGTTGCAAAACTGCAACATTATACCAATGACAGATTTCATCAAAAGCTGACAAAAAATTTCATTCAAAGAAAAAATCAACTATGCAGTTTGACCATGGGTCATCTGTACCTTATTTTTAGCATCTAATAAAATGAAGATAATATAATAATAGCTATCTCAAAGGATTGTTGTAAGAAATAAATGAGTTACTGTACTTACTGTAAGTAGAGTGTTTCAAAAGTGCCTGGCATATGTAAAGTGCTATATGTATCATCATTATTATTTTTATCATTTCCAGTAGTATAATTATGGCAAGGAAAATACAATTGTGTTGTTTGGTACAAATACCTATTCAGATATATTAACCATGAAAATGATGTAACACATCAAAATGATACCTGCTGATCTATGTACAACTTGTTGTATGTTTAATTTAGAGTAAGAAATACATATATTTTCATTCAATAAATAAATAATGATAGATGGATAGATGATGATAGATAGATAGATAGAGATAGATGATAGATGGATAGATAGATAGATGATAGATAGATAGATGATAGATAGATGATAGATAGATGATAGGATGCCTAATATATTCTAGAAAATTGTCTTGACAAAGTAGTGTACAAAAAACAATTAAAAATTCTTTTTGAGCTTATGTTCCCATGGAGGTAGATACAGAAGATAAACAAATAAATATCTCTCTCTATATATAGTATGCCAGATGATGATAAATGTGAACAGATATAGGAAGAAAGACAAGAAAGTGAAGGAATCAGCAGTAGAAGGGTGGGGAGGAAGACTACACAGTTTTAAAGAGTGATCAGCAAAGCCTCATTGAGGAAGAAACATTTGGTCAAAGACAAAGAGATGAGGAGAAAGCCATGTGGATAAGGAAGAGGGCCCTTCAGATGTAGGAAACTGCCAATGCAAAGGCCCTGAGGTAGAATATCTGGTATGTTCCAGGAAATTCTAATAAAATATCTCTCATTAATACTTAATGCTAGATGATCATAAAACTTCTAATACCTGGTGGTCATTTTAGATATTGTTTCCTCTTAAATTCTTAGTTCTTTTAAAATTCAAATCATAATACTTATATAAAAAGTTTGATAAATTTAACAAATCAAAATGTATTTAGCATTTTGCATTTTACAATGCATTTCACATTCATTGCAAAATTTAATAATCTCAGGACCCTTTTGAGACAACATTACCTTTACAGAAAAGAAGATAATGAGTTTAAGATGGGTTAGGTCATTTGATCAAAGTTATCCAGGATATTACTGAAAAATTATAACTATAACCCATATCAGTAACTAAAATTACAGTATTGTTTTCTTGTTGTACAACAGTTCCAAATTATCAGCAAAGCTCAAAATGAGCTGTGTGATATTCACTTCATTGAATGATTTTTCATATTGATTTTATGAAGTGTGTTCATATTTAAACCAAGACCCTAAAATTTGTAATTTTGTGTCATTTCATAGCCCAATTTCATATAAAGGGAACAAAATATTTTGGAAAAAGTATTCTTATAGAACTTAATGGTTGTATTTTTAAACTCTTGTATTATGTGTCTTATTTTCTCTAGCAGTATGATGGTTAACATATTAAGAAAAGAAGGAACACTACATTACAACATGCACACACACACACCCACACACAGAGCTGAAGTGCTTGTTCTGACTGCACTAGGCCTATTTCACCCTCCAATTTTCATCTGTGAAAGATGGGGACAATCTATTTATTTAAAGACAGCTGAGTGCGCTGCTTGGGTGGCTCAGTCAGTTGGGCATTGGATTCCTGGTTTCAGTTCAGGTCATGATTTCATGGGTTGTAAGACATGGGGCTCCATGCTCAGCAGGAAGTCAGTTTGGGGATTCTCTCCCTCTGCCCTTCTCCTCACTCATGCACTCTATCTCTCTCTCTCTAAAATAAAGTAAATAAATTTTAAAGACTGAGCTGTGAAATTTAGGCTCATACAGAAGCTTATAAGCCAAGTAGATTTTATACTTGCCATAGGTTAAATTCAAATTACTATGGAAATAAAGTGCTGAAAACTACCATTTTTTTGAAATTCCAAGTTGTATAATAGAATGTAGTTACTCTTACAACTGTATATGATGATATGATGTATTAATTAGCTGTGATGCTCTCTTTGCAAGAATATCTTAAATTTATTAGGTATGCTAGAATTTTATATTATCAATCAGAGAAATGATAGACCACACTTATTATTTTGGTATGTCTTTTATAATCATGTGAAAAATGAACTATTACCTCATTAGAAGTACATTATTGGGCTATGACATCTTGTAATTGCTTTAGTAATTACATTGTTTATACAAAATAAGGTAAGTCACAATATATGTGATTTTTACATATTAAATGTTATATAAAGTGCAAGGAATAATCACTAATATGTATTTTATGACTTCTTCGTAAAAAGGAAAATTATACTGAATTATGACCTGTATGAAATATTCCTCTTCAGTTTTGGAAAACTTTTAATAGTACAATATTTCCTCCTTATCCATGTGGGATATGTTCCAAGACTCCCATGAATACCTGAAACCACAAATGGTACCAAACTACATATACTATGTTTCTCCTATACATTCATACTTATGATAAATTGTAATTTAAAAATCAGCACAGTAAAAGAGTAATGAGAATGACAAATAATAAAATAGAACCATTATGACAATATACTGTAATAAAAGTTTTGTGAATCTGGTTTCTCACTCAGAATATCTTGTACTGTGCTCACCCTTCTTCTTGTGATGATGTGAGAGGAAAAATGCCCACATGATGAGATGAAGTGAGGTGAATGACATAGCCCTTGTGATGTAGCATTAGACCACTATTGACCTGACCATATCTCAGTAGGTGGATCATCTGCTTTTGGACAGGGCAGGGCGTGGTGGACAGCGGATAACTCCAACTGCGAAAAGCAAAACCACAAATAAGGGGGGACTACTGTATTCATGAATTCTTCTAAAAGGCACATTTGCTTCAACACATTGCTATCAACTCAGATATATTGCTATCACATTACTATCTACATGTATCCTCTGAATTTAAAAAGTGAGTATGTACATAATGCTAATTAAGAAATGCTGTCATGAGGGGCGCCCAGATGGCTCAGTCAGTTAAGTGTCAGATTCTTGATTTTGGTTCAGGTCATAATCTCAGAGTCTTGAGATCAAGCCCTGCTTTAGGCTCTGTGCTCAGCAAGGAGTCTGCTTGAAATTCTCTCCCTCCCGCTCTGCTCTCCCTCTTTAAAATAAATAAATTAATATTTAAAAAATATAAAAACATAAAATAAAGAATAAAAATCCTGTCATGAATGAACTGTATTTTCAAATAACACTTAGAAATTTAGCCTTTCTACCTTGGGTTGAATTTCTTCTTTCAAGCAGATGCATTCACTTAGAGCCATTTCCATCATTCATTATATATTGAGTCACCATTATAGTAGACATCTGTTACTTTTTGCTAACCATAGTACTGGACATATGTTTTGTCTTCTCAGCATACATACACTATGTTTTCCTATTGGAAACATTCCTATTTTCCTTTCCAAAACCACCAAACCCTATCTCATCTTCATGGTTCAAGGGTAGGAAGGTGGCCCAGCAAGATTCAATTTCAAAATACTTTCTGCAATTTTGGGAAAGAGAAACCTTGTTTCCATTTGGAATTATAAAGTGAATAGGACAGAGATTTGGAGATCATCTTGCCAACTTGGAATAGAGGAGGCCTCTCAGCCTTCTTGAGGGTGAAAGCAATATAGGGAAAAGTAAGATTTGAGAAAATGCAAGTTCCTGAAGACAAATTTGGATTCCTGGAACCTGTCATTCCTGAAGCTGAAACCCTACATGTTCTTTTCAATGAACTTACAAATTAGCAGTTTGATTTCCATTTTTATTACCACAAAGGAAGAGTCATAAATAGTTCAGAAATACTGCTTACTAATGTACCTTTTAAATAGAAACATTTTATAAAAAGGAAAAATCAAGTTCTCTTCAATATGAATTCTTTGGGAAGAAACTGGATCAATCAAGTCTTTATGTATTATAAGCCTTCTAATTCCACACTCTGATAGATACAAGTGAACTTGGTTTTTCAATTTGTGGATCACAGTGTGGTTATAATTTCAACCACAAGATCTTTGAAAATCTAATTGGTTTCAATTAAGATAAGGTACCATAAGCTATTTCCACTGCTTAGATGAAACTGAGAAAAACTGACAAGTTTCTTCAATCATAACACATACAAGCCATCCATAAAATAGATCAGTCTCAGTGTATCTAGCTATATCCTCTGATTTGGATTTTATATCAGGTTTTCAAAGGAATATTAATATAGTGATGGGGAACATCCAGCCATGCAATTGGAAGACTTAGAGGCAAATCTTACAAACCATGTAAATTTGAACAACTCTCTTCACACTCAGAAGTCTTAGGATTTTTTTTTTATGTATAGTGATATTATTTAACATCAAGAGTGGTGCCTGTGACTGAGACTGTACATGTAAGAATACTTTGTGAACTGTTAAATGCTATATGCATATTACATGTATGTGTATATATATTATATGTGTGTGAACATATGTGTGTTATGTATATGAGTATGGGCACAATTAGATTTTACAAAATCCCAGAAATTTTTCTAGATTGTGTGAAGAAATTATATACTGTGGGATTTAAGAGCATTGTCTCAGTAGCCAGACATCCTGGGTTCAGGTCACATCTCTGCCATTTACTAGCTATATAACCTTAGGCAAGTTTATCTCTTCGTAGGGCCTCCATTCCCTCATATGTAAATAATTTTCATTAATAATCTCGTTAACACAGATATAAAGCTTAGAACAGTTAGACCTTTGCTTGGTGTATGATTAGCACTCTACTACTATTAACTTTTAGTTTGAACAATTATTAGGTAATTCTCTGTTGTGGTTTACTCAGCCCTTGACTCAGATTCAATTTTCTCAGATATGGCCCTCTTAGGTTTTTCCATTATCTGTAATCTGGACAATATTTGTATACTTCTTCCATTTCCCAGAATGCTGAAAATGTCAGGCATTACATCAAGGCAGAGAGCCCAGAGAAAACAAGTTATCACACTCTTGCCCTGGAAACAATCAGGTTTCTCAGATAGGTGACAAATTCCCCTTTGGGTGACATCAATGGGCAACATATATTATGTTTGCTTGTTTATCACTGGGTTTTCCCTGGTAGATGATGAATTCCTTAAGGGCATAAGTCTTTCTAAATTTATCAGAGTAAACACTGGGTCTTTGAGGAGGAATTAGAGGATTAAAAAAAGGAGCCAGGCAGGGGTGAGGAAGAAAGACTTGGAGGAAGAAGTAGAAATTGAAGAAATCTGCACTAGTCCATAAAGTATCAGAGCTGGAATGAAGAAAAAAAAAAACAAAAAACAAAAACAAGACAAATTGCTGAAAGTGATAATTCCCCAAAGGATTGAGGCAGAGTGTGTAAAAAGACAGTAGTAATTTAAAGGTGTAGTGGTGGTGACATTAATAGTAACAGTAGAAACAGTTGGTGTCAATTTAAAAGAACTAATCCTTCCTTAATCTCTGAAATCATTGGTGGTCTTGCTAACACTCAGATATGTTTGAAGAAATTGGAGCTTCTTCCCACTGCTCTGAAAACCAGCAGAAATATTTGAAATCATGCAAGAAAAGTTAAAATGTATTTATTTTAGTGAACATTCAGTGGTGTCAACAAAGAATTTGAAAGGCCATATTTACATTAAGGTATCTGGGATATCTCTATCTATCATCTATCTATCTATCATCTATCTATCATCTCTATCATCTATCTATCTATCATCTATCAATCTAAATATCTATGTGTGTGTGTATGTATGTACATGCATATATATAAATGAAACCAACCAACAACAAACCTTCAAGTCAGTTTTGAAGTTAGAATCACCAAGTTCATCATATTGGAGTTTTCTTGAAAAGATCTTCTGCAGTAATGTAGGTATGAAAATTAATGGTTGACAACATGGGTCAGAAAAATCAGTGATTGTTTTGATTCTCTCAATGACAGATGAAGAAGAGAATCTGGTTCAGGGGATAAAAATTTGGTATCTTTATGATAGCAAAGCTTGAAGATCATGGTTTCAAGGTGTCATGACCATGAAGACAACATCTATAAGAATAATCCTAAATTTAATGATATTAGAAGTGTCCTGTTCATTCCCTCAGTCCCTTAAAAATAGTAAGTCATTAAGCCATACAGGATATATTCAGCTGTCTGCAAACCAGAAGGAAGATTGTTTTAGTGTCATAATGAAGATTCATAATGAAGGCATTAAAATTCTTTCAACCTTAATTTCTCTCTCTCTCAATCTCTCTCTCTCTTTACATATATATATGTAAAGAAGAAATACAGTGGCAGGATGCTGGAGATC
The DNA here is from genome assembly GCF_964656455.1 of Halichoerus grypus. Lineage (NCBI taxonomy): Eukaryota > Metazoa > Chordata > Mammalia > Carnivora > Phocidae > Halichoerus > Halichoerus grypus. Next base: position 26,812,457 of record NC_135714.1, read on the forward strand.
AGACAAACCATTTTTGACTACATCTTTAGATTAAATTCTCCTATTTTCAATGGAATTCTTTAATGTATATAATAATTATTCTATTTAATAAAATGGAATATAATGTATAATGGAACATTTAATATATGAAACAGTAATTAATTACCACACCTTGAATTTGATTCTAATATTAAAACACATCAATGCTTATTTAGTTATGAATATGTGGATACTAAAAACAGAAAGAAAAACCAGTTATATATTTATATATTTACATATGATCTTACATGATATTTTGGTATTGATAAAACTGTTAGACAATAAGATATTGGAACTTACCAACATCATCACCATTTTAAAAAGAACGTCATGAAAATGACTTAGAGAAAGAAATGAGTCTAGCTACTAAAGCAAAAATGCTCAAAAATGTATTGTTACAGAGTAAAATCAAGGCAACAATGTGTCAACAGGAACAAATAAAGATACTTTTATGCTATACCTTACTACTTGAAAACTTCCACTAATCTATAGTCCCCGTAAGAAAGAAGTCAAGAACTGACAGATGCTGCAGGGTCATGGGGGAGACTCTATATAGCCTTTCCCTGCCAGTGTCCTTGCTCTTTGGCTCCTAGAGTTAGCTTGGTCATTTGCCATTGCTGAGGCCACAGTTTCAAATGGAGGGACCCACTCTGTGTCTCCTGGGTCCCTCTACCTCATTCCTTACTGTGGCCATGATGGTGTGGCAGGCTCTGGACTCCTAAATCTCTGGCACAAATTTAAGAAGATTTTGCTTGTGTATGTCATAGATGAATTCTTCCTCCTCCACCATGAATGAAGAACCTGATGCTTTCTCAGTAGTTAACTAGCTATGGGATCTAGCAGCAGATCCATTAAATAGAGGAACCATTGTTTAGGATCAGGGATGTCTGCCTGGCCATATTTTATTTCTGGACTCTTACAACCACCCTGCCATCCACTCGGGTTTACTCATTCTTCAGTACTTGGCAGAACGCTGTGCTAACAAAGATGAAAAGAGAACTGGGGATGATGTTAAGCTTGCAAAACGTTGTAGAGAAGACTACAGCTCCAAGAGAAACAAAACTGCTAGCTTCTGAAATTTATGGCATTCTTCAGTCTTCCAATATGGTAGATGGTGATAGTTTCAATGAAATGAGTTCACATAGAAAGAAAACTCAGATATTTCTGGGAACTACATACAAACATCCCAAAATAGTGGTTTTGCACATAGATGGTACTGATGATATGTCTCAGAGAAATCTCTGTGAAGAGGATTTGGTAAAAAATAAAGGTGTTTATCTCTGTGTTTTTGAGGTCTTTTATCTCTGTAGTAAGGTTCTCTCTGGTTTCTTCTACATTTTTCTCAAGCCCAGTCTGTACCCCAATGTTTATAGCAGCATTATCATAATAGCCAAACTATGGAGGGAGCCCAAATGTCCATCGAATGATGAATACATAAAGAAGATACACGTGTATGTGTGTATATGATGCAATACTACTCCACCATCAAAAAGAATGAATGCTTGCCATTTTAAACAATGTGGGTAGAACTAAAGGGTATTAGCTAAGCAAAATAAGTCAGTTAGAGAAAGACTAATACCATATGATTTCACTCATGCAGAATTTAAGAAGCAAAACAAATGAACATAGGGGAAGGAAAAAAAAGAGAGGGAGGCAAACCATAAGAGACTCTCAACAATGGAGAACAAACAGTGTTGCTGGAGGGGAGGTGGGCAGGGGATGGGCTCAATGGGTGATGGGTATTAAGGAGGGCACTTGTTGTATTGAGCACTGGGTGTTAAATGAATCACTAAATTCTGCTCCTGAAACCAGTATTACACTATATGTTAACTAACTAGAATTTAAATAAAAATTTGAAGAAAAAAATTAAAGGTTCTATTAGCATTACTTTTCAAATGGCTGTTCAAAGTTGTGTGGTGTGAATCCGTTCAGATTTGAAAGCAGAGGCTTTGCATCAGTAATAGGATCAACCCAGGTTATGAAGGCTCAGCAAGTTGTGAAAAGTGAAAGTGGAGAAGAGATGCTGGTCCCATTCCCAGACACGCCTGTGGAAGTAGAATAGAACACAGAACTGTCTGACTACCTGCCTGAGGATGAGAGCCCACTAAGAGCAGGACAAAGCAGTGTCCTAGATTGACTCACCCAGAAGGTAAAGTTACTGCTGGAGCAGAGCTGCAAACTTTTTATCCAGATAAAAACCGGTGACTTCAGTTTGGTTTTCAAGGACTATGTGAACCAACAAGGGGCCAGTTTTCCATCGTTGTGGTGAACTGTCAAGTGCAATTCACAATAAATTTCATGAAAATTTTTTAGATTACATGATTGCATATGCTGCATTTTACATTTTATTGGCCATTTTGTCCCACTCAGTAGTAAAAAGGACAGATGTTACAGGTGAATTTGCCTTGTTATAAAGTTCTTATAGAAAAGTTAAGGCAACTGAAACAGCATTTTTTGAAATAGATTGTAAAATAATAATAATTTACAAAAAGAAGAGAAATCAAGTCTACTTCATTACTTCTACACATGGAATAGTATCTAGAACATAGATGGTATCAAATAAATATTTATTGTTTAAATACGATTATAGTAAGAATATGGGAATGCATTCATTAAAATAAGTAAATGTTTACTATGCACCCACTATTGTTCAGAATGATCAAAACTTAAAAGGAAAAAAATGATCAAGACTTTTATAAGGATGCCAATGAAATGATTTAGTTATAATGCAGGAGAAACTTGCATTTGGGCCAAGGGCACAATATATGCATAATACAGTAGGAGGTATGATTTGAGAATTCTTACAGTATGTCATAAATCCCAGATTGGAGGAAGGAAGCAGAAATTTCTCCAGCTATTTTAAACATAACACTTTTTTTTTTTTTTTTTGTTACAAGTAATTAGGTAATTGAAAAATCCTGGAAATAGCTAGAGAAGCAAAGTCTAGGCCTGTCCTTAAGGAACAACTGCTGAACAATACCACCTACCAGCTGGAGCAACATAGGAGCTTCTATATCTGCAGTAACCAGGGATGGGTAGGAATTAGGAAGGATTGGTGAATTCAAGAACATATCACTGTAGATGTGAATCAAAAATCTGGAAACGACTGATGTTGTAACAGCTGCCTGTCATCCAAGAAGACAGTGAATGAACACCTGAACACTGTAGTAGAGAACCTAATATCCTCTGCATTGAGACTAGCAGTAGAATGGTACTCTCTCTGACATTCAACCCCTCAAATTTCAGTAAGCCCATCCAATTGGCACAGGTAAGTAGACTACAAGAAAGTTGAATGGGTACCACAGACCAATCCTCAAATATACAACAGCTCTCAGGTTTGATTATTCATCTGCAAAATCCCTTCACCCATACTTGTACTTTCCAACAATAATGATAATAGTAACAACAAAACAACAGACAAACTGCAGCAACAGTTGTACCAAGTACCAAAATATATTAAGACACATCTCCTTAGAACTGGGAACCGTAGGACACATGAGTTAAAAGGAGAGATGAGAGTCATTTTGAGAGTCTTTATGATATTTTGAAAAGTATGATGAAACTAGATTGGAAAATCTTGGAAAAGTTGTCATTTATATTTTAGATACATAATAAAAGTCTTGGCTGTCACCATCCCTCAAGAGACCACCAAAGAGTAATTAAAAGATTTCATTTGAGGTGAGAAGAGAAGTTTGTAATTTGAGACATATGTTGGAGTGAGCATATTTTCAGTGGGGAAAAAAGCAAGCTGATTTGTAAAATGGTGTAAAAGTGTTAACCGGATACAGAGAAAAATCTCCAGAAATATGTCTTGCAGTTTGTGTCTAGAAAAGAATGGAAGATATGTACAAAAATAAGTTGGAACAACATAGAGGAAGTAAAACATCCTTTCTAAACTTTAAATGGATCCTTAATTCTATAACCCTACAATGTAGTTTCAGAATTTATTTGTTTTAGTTTGAATATTTTGCTACTGGGATAATTCCTTAGGATATTAATGTAGAAGGAACACCTATGTTCAATTGAAGGAGGAAAGGATTGGGATTGGATAATGCTTACAGAGTTATTTCAGTTTAATGATTCTCAAACTTCTGTGGGCAGAGGAATGATGTAGGAACTTCTTAAAATTTCAGATCCTAAAGCTTTAGCTCAGTGACTCAGATTCTTTTGAACTGGGATAAGGTGCAGATATCATTGTAATGAGCTCTACCCATGAATCTAAATGATTCCAATGCGTGTCACCCAACTTATGTTGAGCAGTGCTGCAGTAGTGTAAATTAGAAGGGATGAGGCCTTGAACTTGGGGGTGGCAGTGGGAATGAAAAGAAGACAAGAAATTAAGAAGATATTTTTAGTGTTCAACTACCAAGGTTGACCAACTAAGTGTAAGTCTTGGATGAAAGAGAACAGTGAGTAGTTCTAACAACCCAAGCCCTGGCAATGAAGAGAATGCTGACATTTTTAAAGTGAATAAAAACTTAAGGAAAACTACATTATAGAGCAGGAAGATAAACTTTGCTGTAAGACAGCTGGAATTTAAGATGGCATAAGGAGAGCGAAATAGAGATGTGCCCACTAATTAACTGCTTTAGGCCCAGGGAGAGTGATGGCAGGGAGAGACCTCCATCCAGAAATCTTGTGCATGTAGTTACCAAGTGAAGCTGTAAACGTGGTAAAGGAACTTGAAGCTTGGAGAATCCATAAGGTGAATGGGGAAGGTGAAGGCTTGGACCTAGTTATGAAAATCATGTTTTCCCTGAGAAGTGACCCTTGAGATAAAATTAGAAGGTGGGGCAAGTATTAATTTGGGAAGAAGGAAAGAAAACATAATCCAAGCAGAGGCCATAGAATCTGGAAAAACCCAGAGACAGAGGGGTCAGAAAACCACTGCCTGAAGAATATCTCCAAGGGCAAGGATGAGGCAAGGTTCTGGGGGCTTTCATATTTATAGACGAAGTGAAAGAAATTTTTTGTTACAGCAAGAGCAATGAGAAGCCACAGGAGGGTTTTAAAAGAAGGAGTGTCCAAGAACAGGATGCTGAGGACCTGCCATAAGATGCTGTCATATTTTTGGAACAGGGTTGAACTGCACTGTTAATTCCAGCCTGCTGTTGCTTCCCCAAATACAGACAGCTGAATGTATCATGAAGAGTCTACCTTGCTGGGCGCCAATCCTGACTTCACCCTCATTGTTTTAACTTGGGGAAATTACATAATTTCGTGCTTATCAACATTGGTTTCATATTAGAACCACAAAAGGGGCTTTAAAAATACCAGTGTGCCCCAACCTCCCAGAGAGTCTGAATTCAAGCCCTAAAGGTAGTTCTAAATCATCTTCAGGTGTTTCTAATGTGTCTCCAAGACTGAGACCCATTGACTTTTGCTCAATGTCTCCGTTTCCTCATGTCTGAAAATGGGCTGATCATAATAGTACCTAAACCTTGGAGATGCCATTAGAAGATAATATCAGATGGTGCCCGAAAAACACTTAGCATAGACTTGGGCATGTAGGGAAACTTAAATGTGCACCCGCCATCATCACGGCCACTTACTACAGACATTCTCGTTGCACAGATCCTTTCCACATAGCAGATCCATGAAGCAACTTTGTCTTCAGCTTCCAGTCAGGTAGTTTGCAATGCAATGGTTCTTTTTCGCATTAACCAGTTACAGAAGACCCCTGAGGGCTCATATGTGGTGAGGTCTTCCTCCTTTCTGCTTACAGACACAGCAAAATCAGTTTGTATCACTTTTTCCGAGGCATGTCTTCAAAAACTATTTATGTTGTTTTTTTCTCATTCTTTCCTGAATACAAATTCTTTTGCTCCTCACCCCTCCCCATCCATCAGGAATCAGCCTTCCTCAACAGCATTAAAAAAATGAAACAACCAAATAAAACAAAAACAAAGTTAAACACACATACACACACACTAACAGCAAAAAAATCCTTATTTGGAGGGTGGGTGGATCTTTAAATGTCAGTACAGGTGAAATTTAGAAATGTTGAGCATAGTTACACTGATGTAATGCCTCTCTTTAAAGCATGAAATAATTGGGATATGCAGAATAATTGTTGAATCAAATTTTTAAGTGACACCATTTCATTCTCTAAAGAAGTACCTAATAGGAAATGGTGTTCAATGCCATCTGCCTGAAGCTACCTTATAACCTCCATTCTTGAGTTCTTAGATGATATATAACTTTGAACTTGGTGGTCTGAGTAAAGTGTGGATCTTGTCAGGCTGCATTTTCCTGCCTGACTTTGGTTCCTGTATTGATTCACTGTTAAGAGGTTGTACTTAGTCCCTAGGTTTCTCATTACAATTTGTCATATATTCTGATCCATCATCCCTTTAGCACTTTAGAATAATTTATTTTCTATTATTTTGTGCTTCCTCAAATGTTCTCTAGTTAAGTCATATATGTCTGCAGAGTAACTTCCTTGAGGTCAGAGACAATGTTTTCAGGTTGATGCTGGGTTAATAGAGCTGGTCACAATACAACCACAATTTTAGGGAGTGTACAAGGTCTACCTTTATTATTTTGTTCTTAACAGTCTTTTTTTAAATAACATTGACACATGTCCTCTCCAATGAGTGGAAAATACCAGCATGACACAATTTAAAATGATCATAATGCTGACCAGAGCTCCACTTTGCTTCATCACCACCTTTGCTCACTGCACTTATATGAATATGCTGAGTTATGTTCCTTTCAGTATGATGCTTAGCCATAAACATGACAAGCTAATCATTTTGTTAGATGAAAGCCAAATCAAAAGTAAAATGCAAAATGTGTAAACAATTTACCCAAATATAAAAACAAAACAACTATAAAACACAGTATTAAATATTTTGATTCTCTAATGTGTCTTTGCAGTGCAATTGATTTCTTTTATTAGATTAAGAATAGAAACTCAATATAGAAATGGAAGAAGAGATAAAGAAATTGGAAATCTTGGCAGAGGCATTTTTTAATACATCAAGATATAAACACTAGCACTTCATTAAAAATTATATAAAAATATACAATGTATTTAACTGTAACCATCATTTTCCACTTGGCCTAGTGCTACAGCTTTTCCAGTAATCCCATCAGACAAGAGCAATAGAATTAACTGCCTGTAGCTTCCAAAACTATGTCTTATTGTTCCAAGGTAGAAGAATTCTCAATGTGATTAGCATTTACAGTTTTTACTAACAGTATTTAGTTGAGTTTCACTGCAGGCACCAAAACATTGTGTTAGGAACTCTTTGAAGAAGATACTCTTTTCTTTTTTCCTCCCAAATACTATACTGTCCACAGTGCACTCACCTTTGAATTTTTAAATGCAGGCTTGTCTGAATCTACTTTGAAAGAAATGGCTTGGTGAATTGAAGTGGGCAAAAGCTATTTCTACTTTCTAGGACATTGAAACATTCCCATCAAACAGTTTCTAAAAACATAGGTCAATAAACAAAAACAAAAACAAAAAAATGCAGTGACTTAGGTAAAAACTACCTGCAAGGGAAAATCAATTAACATTTAACAAACATCTTTCAGTGCCAGGCACTTAGTTGTTTTTTGTTGTTGTTGCTGTTGTTTTTTAAGTTTTTATTTAAAACCCACTTAGTTGGGTTTTAAATATTTCATATAAGTCTGAAAATGACCATGTAAGTTAGATTTAAGTATCTCTGGGTTTTAATATAAGGAAAATAAAGTCCCCCCAAATTAAGTCACTTGCCCATCATTCCCCAGTTGGACAGTGGCCACTTTAGAACCCCAAACCATCCTTCAGAAGACAGAGACCTTACTCAGCAGACCTGTCTGTGCCAACTTGTTGGTTCCAGTCTTTATAAGGGGTAAATGCTTTCCTGCTGCATCCTCCATTTCCAAGATAAAATATTCTGACTTGAATGTAAAAAATCACCCACGAAGTAGCATGTTTTTCATATAATTCTGCTTGAGGCTTTAAATCTGAATGCGTTTACAAGCTTAGAATGAAAAATTTCTCTGCTGTTTTTTCTTCCATTTATTTTGAGACAATGACCAATACAAATATTCACTGTATCCAAAAATAGTCTCACAAAATTCCACAATGTTTGAGTTGAAAGAAACCTGAGAGATCATTGGATCTGAAACCATAATCTGCATACGAAGACATGGGAAGCTGAGCCTCACTGAGGAGAAATAATTCCTTCACACTGGGTCTCAATCTAGTCACAGAGCTAATTAGTAAAACCAGAATTAAACCCAGGTCCCTTAGCACTTACCTTGGTGCTTTTTTTTTTTTTTTTTTTTTTTTTCTCCACTGTATTATGAGTAATCCTACAAGTGAAGAGTTATTTTACCAATCTCTTTATATTCTTGTGCAAGTTTAAAAATATCTGCTCTATTTAATTAAGTTATAATACTCCTTAAAATAATGAGCCAAATTTAACTTGTTTCTAACTTGGGAATTTAAACTGGAGTACTGAATTGGGCCCTGTGTGCTTGCGTACTTCTCAATTAAAATAACCTGATTGTTCTAGAAGTCTTGCTGTTTTTACTGGGCTGAAAATCGACTTCATCAGATTTCAATGTTATCCATTTAAGCAATATTTGCTTCAGTCATTTGATATTTAATTTTTGTCACTTGACTTATCAATCTCATTTTTTAAAATGCCCAAATCTATGTAAAGTATATCAAACAAGAAGAATGAAAAGAAGCAGTTTTCAGTTGCACAAAGGGAAATAAACCTAAAATTACTCTAACTCTGTAGAAGCTAATTCAGGACCATGTGAAATTACTTCATTTTTTATGTACAAATACATCCACCTACCAATGCTTTCGTCCTTTTAGAAAATAATAAATTTTTATTCATTTTCTCTACGAATACCAAATTGCTTGGGAAAAAAAAAAAAAGTGTTCTCACTGTGAACAATTGAAAATTACTAATTTCTCACTTACATAGATTTCATAGAACATCTGATATATTTTTTATTCCCTCCATGAGCAATAACATTGTAAATTGAGCTGTTAAACTGATTCATGCTTAGACCAGCAAAAAAGAACAGTAAGTGGCTCTGAATCTTTCATAAATGCTGCAGAAAAGATTTTAGTCTGTGCTTGCCCCTAACCCCTGTTATTTTGTGTCATAATGCATCATTACATACTGATGTTTGCTCTTGTGCAAGTCAGCAAAAAAAGGATTACATAGTGTATGCTGGCCCCTTTCCTTGAATTAACTGTGTCACTTTTGATTTGTTATGCTATTGGACCGTGTTTTGGGACGTCTTAACATTGGCAGCTGAGGCATGAATATACACAGTTGTCCCCGGAGGTTTGCTATTTTGTCATCTGCACCCTAAGCCTTTTAAACATTTTTATTCAAATAAAATTAGTTAAAAAAGTAAATTAATCCTTGAAAGAGAAAGAAATTGATGAATTGCTGTCTGATGAGTGTGTTCTCTGTTGTTATCTCTTTGTGGAAACTGTGGTAGAAAGTAGAGTTATTTTCTGGACTTAGTTATAAAAGAAAACAGAAAAACTATTTGGGTATAAAATGGCTTGATCTAGTGTATAGTCTAATAATCCTTTCCATTCTTGTTTGTCCTCTAATGGCTAGGTCCAGTGGTTGGTTCACATTTTGTCGAAATAACTTCACTGCTGTGGAATTCCCTGCCATCACAGGCAGTTCTAATCACCAAAATATTTCCCATAATTGCTCAAATATTCTACATATCTACATATCAAAGTTTTACTCTTTGACCCCAAAATATATTACCTGGGGCTACTACATAAAGCAGTCATATACCTACTAAATGAATTTGCCTGATATACTCGGTAGGTAACCTAGTATTTTAATAGTCTCAATCCTGCAGGAAAAGCCGAGTGTGATTTTCCTATTTAAATAGATTAATTTATTAAATACTTATTGAGTTATTACTCTGCTCTAGGCTCTAGGATAAGCCTGGGGTATTTGAAGGGGATTAAGATATAGTTCTTGTCCTCCCAGAGTTCATGGTTTTGTGGGAAGACAAAAGTGAATCGGTGTACTACTTAAGAGAATAGATAGACTAGAGAATTAGAAAGACCTGGGTTCAAGTCCAAGTTCTACTACATGCTTGTTAAGTGATCTGGAATGTGTGTGTATGTTTATGTGTGTGCACATACATATGTGTGTGTTAGAAGAGATCATGTACTTAAAGGGCTCAGCAAGGTTGAATTGAGACTGGTGATAAGACCAGTTAAGAGGTTGTGAAAATCATCTACATTACAAAATTCATGAACTAAACTAAGAGAATGGCCATTTTGTGACATTGGGCATGGAGGAAAGAGACAGAATTTAAGTAACATTTTTGATTCCATGATAAATGTACTATGAAATGAAGATATCAAATATATTGGCCAGTGATATGAAAAAATTAAGAAGTAATGCTAATTTTATACACAGTAGAAATAATATCTGCCTTTTCTTGGAGTCAAATTTTGAATTTTAGGAGAAAAACATGAGAGGGTTAAAATCACAGAAAATAAGAGTTTAGGTGCACTGATTATTTGTAAACAGGAAATAGGGAAAATAGTTCATGAAAAAGAGAATTGATATTTAAATGTCTGCTAAGGCAATTCTTGGACCAAGTTGTCCTGAAAATACAGTCATTTGAGACCATGTTCATGTCAATTCAGAATTGCTGACCTAAAGACTGACATTTCTTTAATGTTACAGTCATGTTACAGCTTTTAAAAATACATTTTTGAGGCTAAAAAGCAAAGGACACGGGTGCCTGGGTGGCTCAGTTGGTTAAGCGACTGCCTTCGGCTCAGGTCATGATCCTGGAGTCCCGGGATCGGGTCCCGCATCGGGCTCCCTGCTCGGCGGGGAGTCTGCTTCTCCCTCTGACCCTCCCCCCTCTCATGCTCTATCTCATTCTCTCTCTCAAATAAATAAATAAAATCTTAAAAAAAAAAAATAAAAATTAAAAAAAAAAAGCAAAGGACATGTATTATTTTCATCATTGATTGGTCTATTGTCTCGGTAGCCGAAATTCAGACAAATTTAGAATGTCACATAGCCTCTATTGTACTTATAGAAAGTATATGGAAAAGATAACTTCTTGAGATCAGATCTGAAATCCAATAATTTAATGTCTAATTGACAGATAATAATGAAAAAATAAGCCTTCTCTTTACCTCCCCCCCCCCACACTCTTGCTTTCAGTTTTACTCTTTAACCAAATGTAGTTCCTTGGTGTGCAGTTGAAATAGATTGTCATCTGACTGAGGATGTTTTGGATAATGAATGATATGGAGAAAGAGAAAGTGCTTAATATGGTTCCCAAGCAATTCTCCAGTTTGCTGAATGTATTGGTGCAGGGCAGTGACATGACCTCTCTGTGTTGCTCGTGGAAGGGGTCTACTGGTAGGAAATTAAAAGTGGAAAAAAAAAAAAAAACGCAAGCAGAAATATCAAACCATTTATATTCCTAAAAGCGAAAATAATTTTCGCCTTACACATCAAGGCAAAGTAAGGAAATCTTTACAAATGTCCTTTTTTTCTCAGTGGTATTCACAGCACTAATGCATTTACAAGATGTTAAATCACATACTTAAAAAAAATCAGATTGAAATGGGAAACAATTTTCTAACATTTTTGAATCACTTCCATTACTAATGTAGACACTCCCCAGAACCTTTGTATATCAATTCAGCGATTAATGAGAGTTGACATGTCATCATTCAGGTCGGTTCATTGTACTGGTGTTGATTGTACCAGCTACACTGGGGAAATATGGAGAGAACCAGTGATTTAGGAGTAGTTTTGCCTGAATAACCTTTCAAAGTCCTTCCCAAAATTATGATTCAAGGCAAATATATGAATTCTTGATTAAAAATGGCTTTCAATAAGATGAAATTTACATAAAATAAGAAAGGAAAATATTTCAACTTTACAAATATAGCCATCAGAGGTGCATAATTTCTGGCATGCAGTAGTGCTCAATAAATGTGTATTGAATAAATGAATGAAGTGGCAGTTAGGTGACTAATACGAAAGCAATACAAAGCCACTTGATAACAATTTATCAGTAAGGTGGACCATACACCCAATTACACCTAATGCACCTGTATAGTTGTTGTGATACTTTACTAGTACATGGTTATCCATCTCAAAATATATCCATCTCAAAAATAAAAACACAACTCATTCAATAATTTTTTCTGACTAGGTAAGATTAAATAATTGGCACTTGCTGACATGTTTGTAAACTATGATCTGTCACTGAATATATGTATATACTGTATTGTTCTATGCCCAATTTAATCATATCAGGAAAGATATATCCCAGGAAGCTTTTACCTATGCAATTCCAAGTTGGAATGGATGAATACTTGGGAGGCAGAGGGAAGAAACAGACATTAGGCTTGAGATAGACATATCGGTTTAGGATAGACCAAGTGGTACAGATGTTTTCCAATTTGTCCCTGTTCTTGCCTGCCCTGCACCCTACTCCACTTCCCATGACTGCTAGCCATCGTAAACAACAGCAACCCCAAGCCTACCCCCAAATGCTTTGTTGCAAAACTCAGAATGGACGTAGCCACAAAGAGCAAAGAACCAAAATCCTTCCACAGACTACTATCCCACCCCTCCTTGTGCTGCTACTCTAGCAGCTAGATGTAACTAGCTTCAATATTTCCCTGATAGTTCTACACACTTTTTCCTATTTCTTCCACTCTTATTTTTGCATCATTATTGCCCTGGATCCACAATGATATAACATCTGATTCCATTCATAAATTTCTTAATCCATAGTTCTTATGGTGGTTCTCCTTCACTGATTTTATCCAGCCAAAGATGGTCACAATGATATCTCCTGTTCCTCATGCTCTTCTGCAGTATGAATTGCTACTTCTTCATCAAGTAGTGAGGATAATTACTCTCTTGAATCAAGGCCAGGGGGTCGGGTCTGTGACTGTTTACCAATAGAACATGGCACCAGTGATGTGCCTTTCCAGGCCTGAGGCTTAATTGGCCTGGTAGTTTCTGCTTTCTCTCTTTTGGAATGCATGCTCTAGGGAAGCCAGTCTACATATGAAAATTTTGACCACCCCAAAACCTCCGTTGTGCAGTAGACCAACCTAGTGTAGAAAAATGAACTATTAAATAAGAGATAATCAACCCATCCTGAGTTGTCTCAACCTTCCCAGTTGAGGCCCCTGTCAAATTAAAAAAAAAAAACTAAAACAATTTAGTAACCCATTTGATGCCCTTTATTCAAAGGAAAACAGTCCATGGAATAGGGGACTGCAGCCCTCACAAGCAGTAGAGGACTCTTTCCAAGGGATTTGGGGCAAGAATGAGTTTTATAGAATGTTACAGGCAACAAGAGGCAAGGTGGAGACAAGGTATAATTGGTTAGGCTTTTATAAGCCTAGGAGGTCCTATTTTCTAGGGTAAGGCAAACTAGCTAAAGCTGGGATGTAGGATTGTGATTGGTGTATATTAGGCTTCCTCGACAGTGAAGTTTTTCCCATAACTGCAGTCTGACAGGTTTAGATTTGTGATGTAGGCCAGGCCACTGGGGATGCCTCTATTTTGCAGGTCCCCTATTCAAATTAACTTTATCACCCGGACATTGGAATTAGTCCAACCCACTCAAATTTCAGATCATACGACACCCAACTGACCATTTCACAGCTACACATATTTGGTTCAAGAACTGTTATCTGAACCTGGCCTACACAAAGACACAAAGACCTATGAGAGAGAATAATATATTGCCACTTGAAGATACCCAGGTGTGGGATTGCTTATTAATGTAATTTTAAATAACAAAAGCGATGAATTGCATGCACTCTCTACTTCCTTGATAACCTAATTTTACCTTTGCAGTTCATCCTATAGAGATTTGGCAGTTGCTAAGTGAAGTGGAGTAACCCATTCAAAGTTCAAGAAATGATATATAGGAATTGTTTAACGTTTAATAATTCCATGGCTAGGTTCATTTTTATACCATGGGACCATTTGCTGTGTGAGATTTACAAGCATTACTCAGCCTGCAGTACTCAAATAAACAAAAACTATTTTTAAATCCAGCAATGACTGAGTCCCATTGTTCCCTGCTTACAGGCAAAAGATATGTTGAAAGAGAACATGCATCGTGCACCAATTTTTTAAAATAAAATTCATTTTCTATCAACATATCACCCAGAAAATGTCTTCATTTTTGTTTCCTCTCTTTATGTATCTTGATTGTTGGAGAAGGTTGAAGCAATGCGTTGCTCAGAGACTTTGGCAGCAGGAATTTTGACCAGAAGTTACTTAAAAGTCACTTTAAATTCACTGCTGATGGATTAGTGGGGTTTTGTTGCTTCTATAGGAAAAAGAGGAGCCTTGGTGGCATGGTTTTTGCCTAGAAATTTATTGTGGTGGTGTTGGTTCCTGCGTCAATCAGACAAAATTTTGAATTCTTCTTTTACTTACTACTTATTAGGGTTTTTTTTGTTTTTTTGTTTTGTTTTGTTTTGTTTTTACATTTACACATTAATCTTTCTGAGATTTAGTACTCTGGTATATAAAACGGGGAGTATAAAACATATTTATATGGTTCCTTTTTTTTTTTTTTTTTATAAGAATTCTATGCCACGGAACTTGGAAAATTCTCAGTAAAGGCTACTCCCCTTTATCTCTGAACTCCCACTTACCTCCACCCTTGCTTTCCTCTGCCTCACTTGAGTTCTGTTTTTGCTTTATTTTGTTTTACCTTTTCTCAATATCTTCATTCAGAATTCTGGTCTGCTAATTCAGAATTGTTTAACACTGGGTCTATTTCTTTCTGGGAATGAACACATACTATATCCTAAGTTTTCTTTACTGTGACACCTTATCCTACCTTTCTCCATATAATAATAGCTAAGATTAATTGAGCAATTATATGTGAAACATTATCTTAAGAATTATATTTTTTAGTTGTTTAACAATCTATAATGCAGGTGTTATTAATGTCCCCATTTTACAGATGGAAATTTCAGGGACAGAGAGTGATTAATGACATACATCAGGAAACTAGTAAAGGTTAGAGTCCTCCAGACAAATAAAATTAAAGTAGCCAGACAGTATCCCTTTTCTGAGAGTGAGCATTAACACTTTTAATGAATAAACCAAAATTAGCATTTTGCTTATGCTACTGTTTCTCAAAATGTGCCACATGATTAAGTCTATCAGAATTTTCTTGGATGCTTCTTAAAGTACAGATTCTTGGGCCCATCCCAGCATGGCAATGAGAAGCTATGAGATTGGAGTGCAGAGCCTTTAATAAGATTTCTCAGTGATTTTTGGTACAATAAAGTTTGGTAGGCTTGGTTTTAAGTCTCTCTCTTTTTTTTTTTCTTTTAAAGATTTTATTTATTTATTTGTCAGAGAGAGAGCACAAGCAGGGGGGAGCGGCAGGCGAGGGAGAGGGAGAAGCAGAGTTCCCGCAGAGCAGGGAGCCCAATGTGGGACCCGATCCCAGGACCCTGGGATCATGACCCAAGCTGAAGGCAGATGCTTAACCAACTGAGCCACCCAGGCGTCCCGTGGTTTTAAGTCTCTAATAAATATAGCTCTGGTTCATACAGTGTCTCTATTTAATATTTATCTTTAACCATTGTTTTGTTTTTGTTTTGTTTTGTTTTGTTTTTAATTTAAAAAGCCCAAGTGTATGGCAATGAATGTAGTGGTTTGGGCTTCCTTGTGTTACCTTCTACACTCTCACACTCCCTCTGACTCCAAGGTGCTTTTTGTCCACACAGTCCCTACAGTTTTCTACAACCACTGATATTCCAAGTAAGTCAGTGGATTACCTTTCTCATAATTCTTTACTATTTCACAGTATTTTTAAAAAAAGAACTTCGAGGTTGAATTTTGCTCCACCCCCAATTCATACATTGCAGTCCCAACACCAGTTCCTCAGAATGTGACTGTATTTAGAGATAGACCCTTAAAGGAATAATTAAGACAAAATGAAATCATGTGGATGGACCCTAACCCAATCTACTGGTGTGTTTATAAAAAGAGTAGATTAGGACACAGACAAGAGACCATGGGATGACCATGTGAGGACCCAGTGAGAAGGTGGCCATCTTTACGGCAAGGACAGAGGCCTCAGAAGAAACCAAACCTGCTTATACCTTGATTTTGGACTTCCAGCCCCCATAGATGTGAGAAATAAATTTCTGTTGTTTAAGCCACTCAATCTGTGGTATTTTGTTATGGTAACCCTAGCAAACTAAAACAGAAACTAATATATATATTTTTCCTGGTTAAAGTAATTAAAGTCATTAGTGAACAGGGGGGAGGGGAGGTAGGACAGTTGATACCCTTCAAATTATCCCTGTTGATAAGGAAAATCTGTGTCCTAAGATGGCCGACCGAGCCAGCGAGAGAGTCCCAGTCCTTGCCCTGGGTCTCTTCTGGGTCCTTCTCCCTGCCCTGCTTCGCGCATGTGCCCAAAGTGCCAAATATGCAGAAGTAGAAGTGTATAAATTGCCCTCTTTCTTTGTGCTTGGGGCTCAGACCTTTGGAGACCACTCTCCTCTGAGCCCGCCAGCATTAAATAAACTTCCTATCCTCCAAGATCTCTGGGTGCCGCTTGGTTCTTCCATTGGGCAATCCAGTCCAGGTTCCGTAACATTTGGTTCCCTGACCGGGAAACCCAACCGTGCTGGCCCATTATTGCCACCAGTTTGGGGCAATGGCAGGGTGGAGACAGATGAGGGATCGTAATGGAGAAGACGCACCCTGCCTAATTTTCGGCAGTCTCCCGCCCCGGTTGCCTTGGGCCAGCCCTGTTCTGCTGTTCCCACCGGACTCGAGGAGACTTGGCAGGTGAGGACCTGGTCCCGATGTCAGATTCCGGTAAGGCCTCGGGCCCCAGGTCCCAGGCAGGCCCACTCCCACTGGGGTGGAAGGGGAGCCTGATCACCTCCCAGAGACCTCTTAGAGGTCTCACAGATAGGGATTCCTAGGGAGGGAATGTAACAACTTCTGGAGTGTGAATGGTGAGTGAATGTGCAGTCTGACCTGGCTTGCTCAAGCGGACTGATTCTGTGACTCCACGGGTGGGCACCCTTAAGGTCTCCAGAAGCCTATGGAGTCTGAGTGGGCCCATCTGTGATTCCGTGGTGAATGGCATACAGTCTATGGCAGCATCAGAACAGTTTCCCATCATAAGTCACAATGCTGAGACCGCTATGGCTAAGCCTCACCTAAGCTCCTTTGGGATATGGCCAGATGGGCATCTGATTGGTCTTCTCATCTCAGGAGGCATCCCCCCTTTGTCTCTCTCTGCGCCACCACACATGGGGACATCACCATGGGGTCAGGACAGAGTAAACCTACGGTTCTAGAGACCATGATCAAAAATTTCAAGAAGGGTTTTTCAGGAGACTATGGGGTCAGGATGAACCCCTGGCAAGTTGAGAACTCTACATGAATTGGAATGACCCACCTTTGATGTGGGGTGGCCTTCAGAAGGGACATTGGATGTCCCAATGATTCGTCAAGTATGGCGAGTCGTAACAGGAGAACCAGGACACACTGACCAGCTTCTGTACATTGACTCCTGCCTAGGAATTGCTCAGACCCTTCCCCCCTGGGTGCAATTCACTTGCAATAGGCAGGGACAGACCAGGGTCTTAATCCCCTCATCCAAGCGACCTAAAGAAAATCAGCAAAAGCCCCAGTCTCCACAAATCCTAGCCCGAGATCCCAAGGACAAACCAACCCTGCCCCCACCATACGTACCCCCAAGATTGCCTACACCTGGCCCTTCAGCTCCAGACACTCTGCTGCCATTGGTTTCACTGGCACCCCCAGGCCCAGAAGATCCACTGGGGCTCCCATGCCCAAAAGATCCACTTTCTCCAGGACCAGCAGCCAAGCTTTGCCCCAGGCCAGGTGCAAGTGTCCTCCAAATGCCAGTACGAGAGACACGGGAATCCGAGAGGCACGATGAAGACAGGACGGTCCAACCTGGCTGTTCCATGATATATTATCAGCCCTTCTCCACCACTGACATCCTCCACTGGAAACATAACACCCCATCTTACTCTGAGAAACCAGCGGCCATGGTAGACCTCTTGGAATCCCTCTTCCAGACTCATTGACTGACCTGGGAATACTGCCAACAGTTACTCCACACCCTGTTTAACACAGAGGAAAGGAGGAGAATAATGAAAGATGCATGGCAATACCTGGAAGATCACACACCAGTGGGAGTCATTGACCCTGCTGCCTGGGCTAATATGACCACACCCAAAGAGTGCCCAGCATGGGACTTCACCACAACTGAGACACAGACCCACATCCTCCAGTACCAGGAAGCCCTCCTCCGGGGAATCCAGCTAGGAGCTAAGAAACCCATGAACATGACTAAGGTACCCTCAGTCACTCAACAACCAGGGGAATCTCCCAGGGACTACTATGAAAGACTATGTGAAGCCTACAGGATATACACTCCATTTGACCCCAAGGCACAGGAAAGCCTTCATGGCTCAGGCTGCCCCAGACATCAGAAAAAACTTCAGAAACTAGAAGGTTTTGCCATGATGAACATCACCCAACTAATAGAGATTACCAATAAGGTCTAGATGAACAGGGAGGTCACAGCCAAACGGGAAGCCGACAAAAAGATGAAAAAGAAAGTCAGCCTCCTTGCTGCCACCCTGAAAGAAAAGGACAACACAAAGATGGGGAGACCCCAACTAATGAAAGGGGGGAAGCCCAGAACCCCCTTGGCAAGGGATCAATGTGCCTACTGTAAAGAGAAAGGGCATTGGAAAATGAATGTCCCAACCGGGGAAAGGCTCAAAAGCCCAGCCCCTACAAGGAAGACCCCTGAGAGGAGGATCTCATAGGCCTTGCGGGAATGGACTCAGACTGAGGGGGACTGGGCTTTTTCCTCCTTGGCCCCCATGAGCCCATGGTCACAATGAATGTGGGGACCAACCAGTGACTTTTATGGTTGATATTGGGGCCGAGCACTCTGTTGTCACCTCCCCAGGGGCACCTTTCAACAAAAGGACTGTGACCATCCCTGGGACCACAGGGGCGTGGGCAATACAACAGCCCTTTTGCCAGATTCACTAGTGTGAACACAGGGCCCACAAAGTCAGACATGAATTCCTTTATTTGCCCGATTGCTCCATCTCTCTCCTGGGACGAGATATTCTCTCCAAGCTTAGGGCTCAGATAACCTTTGAGCCCACTGGACACACTAGCCTCCGATTGAACCCAAGGCAAAAGGAGACAGGGTCTCTAATACTAGCAATTACCATGCCAAGGGAAGAAGAATGGAGGCTACTCTGTGCCCAGGCCCAACAGAGCAGACTGCCAGAGTTCAGACTCGCCTTCCTTTCAGTATGGGCTGAAAACAACCAACCTAGACTAGCCCGGAATTGGGCCCTTATCATTGTTGAACTGATCCCAGGAGCCCAACCTCAGAGGCAAAGGCAATACCCCCTTCCACAAGAAGCTAAGATCAGACTCCAAGAACATCTGACCAAACTCAAAGAAGCAGATATTCTAGTCGAGTGCCAGTTGGCCTGGAATACCCCACTTCTGCTAGCCAAGAAGCCAGGAGCAGGACACCAACCAGTTCAAGACCTGTGGGCCATCAACAAGGTGACCATCTCTCTGCACCCAGTGGTCCCGAATCCATACACCCTCCTCGGCCAAATCCCAGGGTCGGCCAGATGGTTCACTTGCCTAGATTTGAAGGATGCCTTCTTCTGCCTCCACTTAGCTCCCCAGAGCCAGCCACTGTTTGCCTTTGAATGGTCTGAACCTGATACAGGGCACCAGATGCAACTGACTTGGACGTGACTCCTGCAGGGGTTTAAAAACTCACCAACCTTCTTTGGGGAAGCACTGGCCTTGGACCTCGCCAGCTTCCCAAGAGAGGCCACACGATGCACCCTCCTCCAGTATGTGGATGATCTCCTCCTCGCCAGTGACACACAAGGAGGCTGCATGAAAAGCACCAAGGCCCTCCTACAACTCCTGTCAGACTTGGGATACCGAGCCTCATGGAAGAAGGCACAAATCTGCCAACAACAGGTCCGATACCTTGGTTTCCTCCTCACCCAAGGGAAAAGAGAACTAGGGCCGGAGAGAAAAATGGTCATCATCTCACTGCCACAGCCCCAGACGAAAAGGGGCCTACGAGAATTCCTGGGGGCTGCAGGATTCCACCACATCTGGATCCCTGGGTTCCCAGCAATAGCAAGACCCCTTTATGATCTCTTGGGGGTCCAGATTGAGAACCCCCTACCTGGACTGAGGAAGCAGAAGCCGCTTTCACAGAGATAAAGACCTCCCTGGAGCGGGCTCCAGCCCTGGGCCTACCAGATGTAGAAAAACCCTTCAATCTCTTTGTGCATGAAAAGGAAAAAATAGCGCTTGGGGTACTCACCCAGACTGTTGGACCCTGGCAAAGCCAGTTGCCTACCTGTCAAAGCAGCTGGACCCCATGGCAGCGGGGTGGCCACTGTGCCTCAGGGCGCTGGCAGCCACAGTCCTACTCATCAAGGAAGCAGACAAACTTACCCTGGGGCAAGAACTTAACCTCAAGGTCCCTCATGCAGTTGTGTCCCTCATGAACGCACAGGGACACCGCTTCCTTTCCAACTCTTGGCTAGCACAATACCAAGGGCTCCTCGCAAAAACCCGCAGGTCACCCTCAAAACAGTAAGGACATTAAATCCAGCAACCTTTCTTCCCACGGAAGCGGGGGAAGCAGACCATGACTGCTCCGAGGTGACTGATGAAGCCTACATGAGCCGTCCTGATCTGTGGAATCAAGCCATAAAGAATCCAGAGCTCACGCTGTTCAGCAATGGCAGCAGTTACCTACAAGAGGGTGCCCAGAAAGCAGGTTATGCAGTAACCACAACCACTGAAGTCCTAGAAACTAAGGCATTACCAGCTGAATGTCAGCTCAATGGGCTGAATTATATGGCTTAGTCCGAGCCCTCACCCTCGGTGAAGGCAAGCGAGTCAACATCTATACTCACTCTTGGTAAGCCTTTGCTACTGTACATATACATGGAGCCATATACAAGGAAGGGGGCCTCCTAACTGCAGTAGGAAAATATATCAAGAACAAAGAGGAGATACTGAGACTCCTCAAAGCCGTCTGGCTTCCAAAGGAAGTAGCAATCCTGCACTGTAAGGGACACCAGAAAGGAGACGACCCCATAGCGCAGGGAAATTGTCTGGCAGATCAGGCAGCCAAGACCACAGCCAGTGAGGACATGGACAGAGCCTCTTCCCTCACCATGGCCCTAACACCCCCGGAAGAAGTCCGTCCATGCAGTTACACTAAAATGGAAAAGGAATGGGCCATGGCTGAGGGAGACACCCTGACTGAAAAGGGATGGTGGATGATGCCAGTCGGGCGCATCTTTGTTCCAACAGCAACTGGAGGGCATCTAGTCAAGGAATACCACCAACTCACTCATCTGGGAAAAACTACATTGGAGGCCCTTCTCACGAAGCACTACTACGTCAGTCAGCTGCCAGCACTGTGCTGAGCAATGAGTGAATGATGCATAACATGTGCTAAAAATAATGCTCGGTCTGCACCATGGCCCCTGCCAAGTGTCCACAGGATGGGAGAAACCCCATTTGAAGACCTAGAGGTAGACTTCACAGATGTGCAGCCGAGCAGGGGGTTCAGGTATCTCCTAGTAATAGTATGCACATACCCTGGGTGTATACCTTGCCTTCCCGACCAGGACGGAGCAAGGCCAGGAAGTAGCTAAAGTCCTCTTTCGGGAGATCATGCCCCGGTTCAGCCTGCCTTTAACAATCCATAGTGACAATGGACCCGCATTTGTGGCAGACATTGTACAGGTCTTGACCAAATCTCTCAACATCACCTGGAGACTCCACACCGCTTACCGGCCCCAAAGTTCAGGGAAAGTAGAGCAAATGAATCACACCCTCAAGGGAACCTTAGCAAAGTTTTGTCAGGAGACAAACCTGCCATGGCCGGATCTGCTATCCCTAGCTCTCCTGCGTGCTCGCTGAGTGCCTGGGACATCAGGTTTCTCCCCATTCGAATTAATATATGTGCGGCCTCCCCTGTGCTTGGGAAGCCTTCCAGGAGACTTGCATCAGGTTGGAAATAAAGGGATAAAGGAGCAGCTTCAGGCCCTGAGGGCCACTCTAAATAAATTACAAAAGTACACCATCGAGAGGGCCCCAATCTCCTTAGGGTCTCAGGTACACTCCTTCCAGACAGGGGACTCAGTTTGGGTCAAAGATTGGAAGAAACACCCCTTCAAACCGCAGTGGACAGGGCTTCACACTATTGTTCTAACCGCCCCCACTGCCCTCAAGCTCTCAGGTGTCACCCTGTGGGTCCACCACTCCAGAGTGAAGAAAGCTCATCATTCAGACGAGGAGCTGCATCAGTGGAGAGTCCAGCCAGATTTCATGAACACACTCTGGCTTAACCTTCGACGAGACCCCACCGACTGATGGACACCTGCTCACCGTGGTCCCTGGCTCTCATCGGTGTGGTTTCCCTCATCTTGGGAGTTGGACTCTACACTGTTGCCCCTCCTGACTGGACTTCCCCCCAGAGGCTTACTACTGTCATTGCTTATTGGGTGTCCCTGGGGTGTATTACTGCACTTACTTGTCCACAGGTTTCATCTGATGATGGATTAGCCATGATGGTTCCCTCTACCTAAGGTCATAGATCCCACTTTCACTGACCCTCTGTTATCTACTCTGGAGTGCATTTCACCATGGTTTTCCTGGCCCCAGTCGGTCCCAGTCTTCTGCTACCTGGTGTACTGTTCCTCCTCACTGCCTCTAGCTTGCCCAGCCAGGCAAGGGGGACAAACTCTCGTATCACTATTACTGGCAAATGGACTTTCCAGCTTATCCCCCTCAATCCTGCACCAGCACCCCCACTGACTTCTTCCACCTGGGATGGCCACACACCAAAGTTTAACCTCCATTTTGATGGATGCCAGCTTCTTGATACCTCCTGGGAACCTCATAGACGGTGTTCCTACCACAGCCCTCACTCAGGTTACTGGCTGGTAGATATCTACATCTGTGGGAGCCTTATGCCTCAACAGCCAAACACATGCCTTCAGTTCTGCTCACAAGCTTGGGGATATGAGTCATGGGTGGTGACTTGGCCGGGAATGGAACGATGGTCCACCAGGTGGTGCCTCAAACAGCACAGTGACATCTGGATTTCCTTGTGACGCAATGCCACCCCATCCTCTTGCTCTAACAATCACTGTATACCACTCACCCTCTCAGTTTTAGAACCCAATGCCACATCATGGGCTACAGGAATCATTCTCCTATTAGGCCAATATCACCTTATGGGGACCGACCCCATGGCCAAATTTATGATTAAGTCCATGTTCACTCCAAGCCTTACAGTCAACCCCCAGAGTCAGACAGAAAATAACTTGCCCTGGCGCATCCCGGGGTCCCCCATCCACATGCAGCAAGCATCTATAGTGCAACTGTTAAGTATGATTAATGCCCCCCACTAAGCGTTCAACCACTCAAATCCACCCCTAGCGTCTGATGGCTGGAA
Source organism: Halichoerus grypus (assembly GCF_964656455.1). Classification (NCBI taxonomy): domain Eukaryota; kingdom Metazoa; phylum Chordata; class Mammalia; order Carnivora; family Phocidae; genus Halichoerus; species Halichoerus grypus. The sequence goes on from NC_135714.1 coordinate 26,836,049, forward strand.
CTGTGTAAAGCCCAGTCCCATCCAATTCTTAGGTGTCATCCTCAACCAATCTACCATGTCACCTCCCACCTTGACAGCGGGGACCTCAGATTATCCCTTTCTGGCTCCAGTACCACTGTATGGCAATACTTCCTCTCCCATCATGGGCCACAGTTGGGTCTGTGTGCCTAACAACACTTTTCTTCCTTGTGATCAAGGTGTATACATCTGCATCACCCCACTCAATCAATCATGCATGCTTGTCAGTCTCTTACCTGATCTTTCAGTCCTCCCTGGGAACAATGCCCCACTCATATAGAGACCTCCTAGCAGCCCTCAATGCTCCCCCATGGCCATCCCTCTTATCATGAGCCTGCTGGCCACGTCAGGTGTTGCCCTCGGCGCCACTGGCATCGGGATGTCTCAGGTTCAGTACCAGGGGTTAACTCAACAACTCATGGCGGACTTTTCTGCCCTCACTCAGTCAGCCCTGGCCCTGCAGCGCCAACTGGATTCACTGGCCTCAGTGGTCCTCCAAAACAGGCGCAGGCTCGACTTATGGCTGTGCAGGGGGGGCTCTGGCTCTTCTTACAGGAGGAATGTTGTTTCTATGCTAATGAGTTAGGGGTGGTCCAAGAAACTCTGACCCAATTACAGGAACGAGTACACCGCCAGTGGGAATCACTCCAGCGGACAACTTGGTGGGATACCCTCTCACAATGGTTCCCTTGGTTCACCCCCCTCGTCAGCCCCCTCCTATTGCTTCTCCTCATAGTAACATTTGGTCCTTGTATTCCTAATGCCCTTACTAGGTTTATCACTACTCAAATTGCTAAAATCAGACTGCAGTTACTCCTTACTCACTATTGTCCCTTAGAAGATGAAAATGATGCCCTCTAAACTAGGTGTTTAAAGGGGCATCAAAGGGGGGGAATGATAAGGAAAATCTGTGTCCTAATATGGCCAACTGAGCCAGCGAGAGAGTCCCAGTCCTTGCCCTGGGTCTCTTCCAGGTTCTTCTCCGTGCTCTGCTTCCCGCGCACACCAATCTGGGTCCTTCTCCCTGCCCCGCTTTGTGCACGTGCCAAAAGTGCCAAATATGCAGAAGTAGAAGTGTATAAATTGCCCCCTTTGCTTGTGCTTGGGGCTCAGACCTTTGGAGACCACTCTCCTCTGAGCCTGCTGGTGTTAAATAAACCTCCTATCCTCCAAGATCCCTGGGTGCCGCTTGGTTCTCCTGTCGGGCAATCCAGTCCAGGTTCCGTAACACTGTGACCTTATGTAGTATATCTTGCCATTATAATATACACTGCATATTTTTCATCCATCCAGTTGCACTATATATCTATAGTGCTAAGTATCCTTATATGCTATATTGAGAGAATTACTACATACCTAAATATTCAAAGAACCCCTCTCCACTAAGTTTTATACTATACCGTTATCTACATTACAGCTACTCTCTACTGTTCTCTAACATTTCTGTTCTGATATATCTTAGAAAAAAACAAGCTTGCCCTAATTTCTCATGGACACAGGATATCCAAAAATTCCCTGGAAAGAATCAGATGTACTCCTGGAATAGCAAAATATGATAGATTAGATTATCTATCATATAATCATCTATGATATATGTCTATATATATCTATATGTAGATATATATGATCTATATATAGATGGTATCTATATATCATCAATCCTTCTCCCCAGAAGCAGAGAATTTTCCTTTGCCCCTTAATTTATTTTAATCATGATGATTTTTTTTTTCTTATTTTTGTATTAGTTTCAAAGGAAACAAAAAGAGGACTCCACTCCTGGCACTAATTTCTGAATTCTCCATTGCTTAAAACACCAATCATATGTTCTCACTCATGAATCTCAAGTAGCCTTGGGATCACTTAATATAGGGTAGCTCAGCTGGGAAGCTTGGTTCATGCTTTGCTGGGCTACTTGCCATTTATTTGTAGCTTTTGTTGCTGAAACTTATTAATTCATATTCATATTAATTTTATACTTAATATTTATAATTAATTCACACACAATTTTCAATTATAATACTTCAAATTTACATATACATAGAACTTTTTTAACATCATTCTACAAGGATTCTATCACATTTTTAAACACTCAGAATTATAAATATGCTAACTTATTTAGTTATTCAAATAAACAAAAAGAAGACTTGAAATTCATTTTAAGAGATATTTACATTTCTTTTCAAAGTTACAGCATTCTATGTCAATATTTACAGCTTGAAAAGAAAACCCTAGATTTTAGTTGTGTCTTGAAGAATCACAGTGGTGGACAAATATATAACATTACTTTACTGTAATGCTTGGAAAATATAAACCCTGCAAAATGGTCCAATAATTTGCTAAGAATAAATAGAAACAGAATTTGATGTAAAAGCAGGCAATCATGTGGATGTGAACACAAAATTGAAACTAATACTGATAGTCAAAGGCAATTTTATTTTTACTGAAATTATGCAGATAATTAGAATTAATATAAACTGAAATAGTACACAATGACAGTACGATGGAAAATTTTAGTGAACAAAAGATGTTAATTCAATCATTCATTTACACTGTTTTATCCAAAACATAGTAATTGACTCCCATCCTCTTACGGGGACAGTTCTAGTCACGTGGGATCTGTAGGAAAAACACAGCTAAGATATTTGGCCTCATGGAGCATATTTTCCAGTAAGGGAAAACAGAGAGTAAGTGAGTAGATAAACAAGACATCAGCTGCCAAAATTGCTTTGAAATGTTAAGTTCTACAGGAATAAAATTGAGAAATGTATTTTAATACTAAATCATTTTAATAATTGGAAAAAAGCAGGTACTTATATTCTAATATTTTCATTGTCATGCTGGATTACGAACACATCTTCTAAGTACAGCAACAAAAGCCCTGCAACATGCATGACCTTTATTGGTGAACGCTCATGGGTCCTGATATATTTCATCTGGCAAATTTAAATATTCCCATTTGTAAAAGAGACAGCATAATACTAAAATGTTGCCTTTTATGGAATGTACAATAGTGTTATCAGTTTTATGCTATAAATAACTGTATTTGCTGGAAATTGGGTAATTTCAAATATTCTATATGGTGCAGACATCTCTACAGATAAGGGAGTGGAAAAAGTAGGAATAGGAATTTTTTTTTTTTTTTTTTTTACTGGCATTTCAGTTTTTGCTCTAGTTTTATCCTCATTACTCTTGTTAAATTAGATGAGAGTTGGGACATAAGAACATTTGGTTTCTTGAAGTTGAACATATCCTATGAAAAATCATTTTATTGTTATTTAAAAAAATATTTTTACACATGTTCTGTGTTTTAAAAAGTGTTTTTATGGACTGATATAAATGTATTAAAGGGTTATATAAATTCAATAAATATAATTAGAAACATCAAGAAAACCAATATAGTGAATATTTACTATTGCAAAATTTCCATGTTATGGGCAAAAATAGGCACTAAATTAATTTTACCACTTAGAGTTTACCCTTAAAACTATGTGAAAAAATAATTACAAGTTCATTTAACTTTAAATGAAATATACTCTTTCATATCAAGAAAGTAAAATTTTCAAAACAAATTATCTTCAAGTTTGTTTTGTTACAAAAAGTAGTTTATTTTTGCCTCTACATAAAATTTGGATGGAATGTCATTTAATGAAATCTTTTGTAAATGCCTGCCTCTGGCAAGGAACAATTTAAAAACAAAGGATAAAATGAAAACTTAGTGTGTGTCACTAATCAAGGATGTACACATGCAATCTGTTTTTTTTTTTTTTTTTAAACTCTTTTTTTTTTTAAAGATTTTATTTATGTGACAGAGAGAGACACAGTGAGGGAGGGAACACAAGCAGGGGGAGTGGGAGAGGGAGAAGCAGGCTTCCCACGGAGCAGGGAGCCCGACACAGGGCTTGATCCCAGGACCCTGGGATCCTGACCCAAGCGGAAGGCAGACGCCTAACGACTGAGCCGCCCAGGTGCCCCTGCAATCTGTTTTTTTTGTTTGTTTGTTTGTTTTTTAATAAGCTTTTTTTTTTTTTTTTTTTTTTAAGATTTTTTATTTATTTATTCATTAGAGACAGAGAGAGAGAGGCAGAGGGAGAAGCAGGCTCCCAAGGAGCAGAGGGCCCGATGCGGGACTCGATCCCAGGACCCTGAGATCATGACCTGAGCCGAAGGCAGACGCTTAACCATCTGAGCCACCCAGGCGCCCCCCTGCAATCTGTTTTTGAGAAGAGTTGGTACAAACAGTATCTTGCCTTAGGAAGACTGCAATCTAACCTAAATAAATATGAATTACTACAATGTCATCAAAAAAACTGCCTTGTATCACAAACATTTTAGCTGGGCCCCAAAGGTTTAGTTCATCCAAGGATTAAGTTGTGCATGTCCAGATTTATTCTCTTTAAATCCATTTGAACAGCAGTAATTTTTCTTTTAATTTCTGAAATTGTTTTGCACATATGTCTTTTATGGTTGGCCTGTGATGATTTAAATATTTTAGGGGGAGAGGTAAAGGGTAGAAAGAAGGAAATATGTGTAGCAGTTTTGTCTCTCTAAAATCAGGATTAAGTTGAATTTTGGTTATTTTCTTAAAGATTTTATTTATTTGAGAGAGAGAGAGGGAACTAGCAGGGGGAGGGGCAGAGGGAGAGAGAGAAGCAGACTCTGCACAGACTCCGCTGTGCAGGGAGCCCAATGTGGGGCTCCATCTTAGGACCCTGGGATCAGGACCTGAGCGGAAGGCAGATGCTTAACCAACTGAGCCACCCAGGCACCTCTAAACTGAATTCTGAATCCCATTCCCCCTGCTTGTGTTCTCTCTCTCGCTGTCTCTCGCTCTGTCAAATAAATAAATAAAATCTTAAATAAATAAAATAAATAAAAGCAAGGTTTAAATTAGGGAAAAAAGTAAAAGTAAACAATGTTTTTTAATTATAATAATAAGTGGATGCTTTCCTAAAATTATTTTTTATTCTTTCAAATAATCATAAACTTTCACCATCCTAAACATCACCCACATAGACCATCCATTTAATGGCTAAATCTCTTTATGCATTTTTAAAGCTACTTTTTGAGATAACTAATGACACGAAGACTTCTGGAATCTCAGCAGTTTATGGGACATCCAGAATTAGTCTCATAATCCCTTTAGTTACCATACAAATATATGCTTAACAATTTCAGAAAAAATAAAGTTTCCCCTTAAGAACAAAATGAATTGGGGGCACCTGGGTGGCTCAGTCAGTTAAGCATCTGACACTTGATCTTGGCTCAGTTCATGATCTCAGAGTTGGGAGATGGAGCCCTGCTTAGGGCTCCACATTGGGCATGGAGCCTGCTTAAGATTCTCTCTCTCCCTCTGTCCCCTCCCTACCCCCCCCCTTAAAAAAATAAAATGAATTTTAATAATATTAAATAAAAATAATACTTATATACAATATCTCTTTGCCAATATGGAGTAATGATTTTAAATAGATTTTAGTAAGTTTTGAAAAAAATTAATTATTTCAGTACTCTAGACAACGGTCAGCAATTCATGGAGATTGGAATGCGTTCTTATTATTAAAAGAGGCAATTACAACTAAGAAATAATCTTTTCTTATTTCTTTAGCAAAAGTGGTTTCTCCAGTTTACAATATGGCAAGAATGCCATCTCTATTCCAAGTTCAAGATCTCTTGTTATGTTCTGTATTCCTTCTCCTTTCCTTTCCCAACCAGATTAATGTCCTCCCCTATTCTGTCTGTCAAACAAATCACACCCTTAGCAATTTGACAATAATTGTGATGAGCAATAAAATGCTTCCCTAAGTTTCAATATTATAAAAATATTTTAAGATAAATATTGTTGGTGCCCATTTATGTTCTTTATTCTATTTAATGTTATTTGATTTTAAATCAGGATCAAACATATGTGTTTTCTCCTCAGTAATATAAAAACCTATCCTACCTGAGGATAATAATTATACCTTTTTGAATTAATGGTTGTTCTTACAACTAGTATATAACATGATCTTATGTTTAAAAACTATAAAAAAGATATATAAAGGAATAATTGAATTTATTACCTTTAAATTTTTACTTAGACATAGAAGTATCATTTATAAGGAGATATATATATATATATATATATATCATATATATATACACTTTGTATACTAAAATGATATGAGCATTAACATAAGTTTGAGATTTAAATTTATTAAATTCCATCTCAAAATATTTCAATTGTTTCCCTTATTGTTTATATTGGTTTGATAAGCCCTTGAATCTTACTAAGTTTATTTATGTTGTAAAGGAGAAATGTATGTTGTTTGTATGATTATCATCATCAAATTTATACTTTCACTATCTGATATGTCCTAATCCTGTTGATTATATTCAATTAGGGATGGATTGATTTCATAATCTATTTCTCCATCTGTTTGTCTCTATATCTTCTACATCTCTCTCTCTCTATCTACCTACCCATTAATCAACAAATTACATTTTCTCTCTAGAACCAATGAGCTGATTCAGAAAGAGCTTTCTTTGGGGACTTTCACAAAGACTAGGATGTACAGTTTTTTCTTCCTTTTTTTAAAATCTCTGGACCCTAGGGAAGATGGATATTGAATTGACAAGACACGAACTTCAAGGATCAAGATATAACTAAGCTGGATTATATGTCTCTAGAGAGTACTTTGATTATACAATGTGATTACTTTTCAACTTGGATCTTTTGATCCACATGTTATCTAAATTAATCTTTTCTGATGGGCAGCTCGTTTGGCCTTAATCTCACTGTTTGCATTGCCAAAGTCATATACTTAAAACACTTCATTATTTTAAGTTTCAAATTATTATTATTTTTTTTTCTTAAGTTTCAAATTATTAATGATATTTTGAAAAAACTTATAACTCTATTTGTTTCTTCCAACCAAGAACTATTATTTGAAATTGCCTCATTTTAAGGTTTATTAATTAAAAGATTTGCACTAATTAATACATTCAAATTCTATTTCAAATATGCTCAGATCATGTTTAATCTTGAGAACCATAAATTATTCTTTCTACTGTTATTTATTGAGCAATAACTGCATTTCATGCACTGTGGTTTCTGGCTTTTTTTTTATATGTTTTAATTAGATCACAGTACAATTGTTGAAATTAAATTTCAGAGATCTCTTAACCATGTCTTTGTCTAAAAGTCATCTGAAATAAAATGGCATATAAAAATTCAACCAACATACTATTATTTCCTTCCCAGTTTTATATGCATACATTATTCAAGTAATCTAGATTCTGAATTGCGGGAATTGTAAGTCCTCTCAGAACTAGAAAACTGATAAGCTTTTTGTCTATATGATTTTCTCAAGTCCATGGAAGGTAGGAAAACTAAAGTCAAACATACTCATCGGGGCGCCTGGGTGGCTCAGTCGGTTAAGCGACTGCCTTCGGCTCAGGTCATGATCCTGGAGTCCCAGGATCGAGTCCCGCATTGGGCTCCCTGCTCAGTGCGGAGTCTGCTTCTCCCTCTGACCCTCCTCCCTCTCGTGCTCTCTGTCTCTCATTCTCTCTCTCGCAAATAAATAAATAAAATCTTTAAAAAAAAAAAAAAAACATACTCATCAATTTCCATTTTGTTAGAAAAAATAGCTTAATTGATGTACTCCATTATGTAAGATGCTAAGATCTAAATACATAGACTGTTTTTCTAGGCCCTAATTACTTTAGATTTTCATATATGTATTTAGTTTATGCTCATTATATTAAGTTTTAAATTTTATATGTAAGTAACTATTTCTATGGTAGTTAGTAATGGATGAGATACTATTTTTTTTTATTTTTATTTATTTATTTTTTTAAAGATTTTATTTATTTATTTGAGAGAGAGAGAATGAGAGAGAGTGAGTACATGAGAGGGGGGAGGGTCAGAGGGAGAAGCAGACTCCCTGCCGAGCAGGGAGCCCGATGCGGGACTCGATCCAGGGACTCCAGGATCATGACCCGAGCCGAAGGCAGTCGCTTAACCAACTGAGCCACCCAGGCGCCCTGAGATACTATTTTTGAGCACTATTTTTATTTAAGATTATTAAGCTTTCAGTTATTTTTGAAAAAAGATTACTATTAAAATTTCTTAAAATTATCAAAAATTTATCAGAAAACATGATACTAGGTAAATTCCAAAACAGTTTCTAATGAAAATTGTATGTAGAGGTTTGCTGAGAAATAAAAATGTTGTAGAAGTAAATTAAGGGCTTAAGAACATTATATGTGAAAGATACAATTTACATGAAAAATAGAACAATTGCTTCATCCCAACTTATTAAAAAAGTTTGAGAGATACACATGCAGATGCAATATCTTACTTAAAATACAACCTCTCAAGTACAGCCAGCACCCTGAAAGTGGTAAGACTTGGATGCTTGATTGGTTATATTGTTGTCTATGAAAGCTGGTTAATAAGCTTTGTGGTGCTGGGAATCGGCACCTGTATCATTTCCCATGGCTGACCTGGCTCAAGAGTTTTATGAACAGAAATTCCTTTCCTCAGTATACAGAATTGCTTAAACCCCTAGATCCTGTGACAATCCAAAGTGAAGAATCCCAAAGAAATAACTAATATTGGACTATTTGTTTGTCATGGTGATTTTTAGAATCCTGGGAACAGATTTCTTTTGATTTGGAAAACATAGATTATGACACTTCCTATTTTTCAAGTGTTGTGTAGTAATTCATACCATGAACAAAATATGTCTGCCTCATTTTCTCAACAGGAGCTTTATGGCTTTAGCGGGGGACAGGAAGGATGGTAAAGTAATAAAGTTGACCCATTGTTAACAAAACCTAGATATGTTCTTAAATTCCTTCAAGCAAATTTGAATAGCAATTCACACAAGTATCATATATAATGAAAATCATCCATGCCTGTGTTTAAGATGCACCATTTTAAGAAAAAAATGCTAAAGCAAAATATATTTCATACCATATCATATCATATTTTATGTATAAAGTGACATTTCATTAGTTTAAATAAGTTGTATTAGGGTTCTCCAGAGAAACAGAACCTATATTTCCTATATTTCTACTTATCCTATATATCTTAGAATTTTATCGTAAGGAATTGGCTCACATAATATGCAAGCCGAGAAGTCCTGACATCTGCAGTCAGCAAGTTGGAGAGCTGGGAGAGGTGACATATAGTTCCAGTCTGAAGACCTGAGAAGCAGGAGAGCCAGTGGTATAAAATTGCAGTCTGAAAGCTGGAGGTTCAAGACCCAAGGTGAGCCAATGTTTCCGTTTGACTCTGAAGATCAGAAGAGAAAGATGTCCCCGTTCAAATCCATCAGACCAGAGGAATTCCCTCTTAGGCTTTTAGGTCTATTTAGGTCTTCAATTGATTGGGTGAGGGCTAGCCTTTCCTCAGTCTACTGATTCAAATATTAATCTCATCCATAAAATCTCTCACAGACTCACATTCAGAATAAAGTTAGCCCATATGTCTGGGCACCCCAGTGGCCCAGCTAAGTTGACACATAAATGTTCCATCACATAGGTTTATTATATTCTACACATGGATGCAGAGTCTCTCTCTCTCTTTCTTTTTTCTCTCTCTCTTCCTCTCTCTCCCTTTCTGCACTTTTTATAAAAATTGCTGTATTCGTGATCAAATGAAATTTTTATTTGTTCCTTAGATCAGAAATAATCGTGAAATAAGTCTAACTCATTAAAAGTATGCCTTTAATGGAAATTAAAAGGAAATAAACTTCAACAGTTTGATGGAGAGGGTAGAAATTTAAGATGATTAAGTCTTGTATTTATAGTGTGAATAGGTAAAATATGATTAAATCATCAAATAATAAAAATAAAATACTTCCCATTAATTAGAAAAGAAGCAAAAACATATTAACTGCCTTTTAAATTGACTGGAATTTCATAGAATGTGATATTTTGAGCTAACTATAACATCAAAAATGTTAGCTTGGAACACACCAGGAAATAGTAAATATATTTCGAGTTCACTCCCTACCTGGAAATTTAATGTTTCTATTTGTGAAGGGAGTCTATCCTAAATAGAATAGAATATCAAAATATTGCATTAAAAAATGATGTTAAGGGGCGCCCGGGTGGCTCAGTTGGTTGGGCGACTGCCTTCGGCTCAGGTCATGATCCTGGAGTCCCTGGATCGAGTCCCGCATCGGGCTCCCTGCTCGGCGGGGGGTCTGCTTCTCCCTCTGACCCTCCCCCCTCTCATGTGCTCGCTCTCTCTCATTCTCTCTCACTCTCTCAAGTAAATAAATAAAATCTTAAAAAAAAAAAAAATGATGTTAAAATTTAGTTTTTCTCAAGAAATCAGTATCAATTTATTAATACTTGGGGGAAACTCTTGCAGCCTGAGTTGCACGAATCAGGTACTCCTTTTGCATGGATATCATATTTCTGAGGAAGGTATCCACTCAAAATAGCTGACCCTGCTAATTTAAGTTGGTTGATAGAGATATGTTTTATTATCTGTTTCTATGGGAATCACCACCCACATGATAAACTCGGACTATGGTGTAGATAGGCAGGATTTGGGGAACCATTGTTTCCAATGTCCAATGTCTGGGTGTTTGTTTCACATGAGTCATATAACAAAGCAGAAATGCAGAAACACAATCCACCGCCTAGAACACAAGCCCTCCAGTCATTGCCAAAGGCTGAGAACAAATGAATCTCTGGTGAAAGTATAGAAAGAATATATAATGAGGAAATTAATGAACAGGGAACATGGAAAACTCTTTTTTTCCTAAAATGCATGAGATAGTGAGCAGATTTAATTCTTACCCTATCTGTAAAACCAATGCATTTATTATTATTAATTCAATTGTGGGTACTTTGGAGAAAGACATTCATCTAATAGTTGACAGGAACTTGATTTTTCTTTTCTGTGATAGTAAAATGGTGATCTTTTTACTCTTTTATTGGCCTCTGTCTTAAACTTACCTGTGAAACTGCTTAGACGTACTCCTTAATGTGGCATTGCAATTGTCAGAACTGTATGTTGTATACCAGAAACTAATGTAACATTGTGTGTCAACAATACTCAAATACAAATGAATGAGTGAATGAATGAATGAATGAATGAACTTATTTCCCAAGGGAACAAATTTTAAGAAAGTTTTCAAATGTTGACTTATGATTCTGAATCCATGATTGCATGATGATGCAGTCTAAAATCTCCAAAAGATAACTAAATGTTCAATCTGGAAAAATACTCTCCAAAATACAGTGAAATTAAAGGACCTAAAAACAAGCTCCTCAAATAACAATCCAGCTCCTCAATAACCTGCTTCCTTATCCAAACATTTATTGAAAATTTTCATTAATATAACATTGTAATTGATGCTTTACCAAGAATATGTGCATGAGTAGAAAACATAATCCTTAATTCCAGGGAGAATGGAATTCATTTGTGTAGACCATAAAGGCAGAAAAAAAAAAAAATACCACCTGTTAAGCACTATACTTCTTCAGCATATTTTAGAAGTAATAATATTGATTTTATTTAATGATGCAATAGTAATAACTTCTGAATTAAAAGACTCTTTCATTGGCTTAAACAGAAAATATTCAGATATTTGTGTTGCCAAAAATAAACTTATTTTTTCCCAAAAATATAAGATGGCTCATAGGTCTTTCAATGTAACAAATGAAAGGATTAAAAATATTACCTCAATGAATGCCAAATAATATTTGATAATATTTCAAATTCATTTTTGATATATTTCTTATTATACTGAATATTATATTTAACACAATAAAACAGTTTTATCTACCAACAGTTAATACTGTATCTAATGATGGTACATTAGAAGAATTATAATAAAACTAGTAATAGGTAATGAATTGCTAGGGTCGTCCCTATTATTTAACTGTATTCATCGATTCTTACTTGAACAATATAATAAGAAAATGAAATAAGAATTAAGTATTGTGTGGGGGGAATATTATTTTTGAAAGACCAAATATTTGTCTATCTAGAAAATACAAAGCAATTACTTGTGAAAGATATTAGAATTAACAAAGTAATTCATTAAGCACAGTTGCAAAATAAACATATATAGATTAACAGGTAGCTTGCTGTATTTATTTATGCTTCATAACAAATGTGCCCAAATCTAACAGTTTAGAACAGTAAACATTTATTACCTCACAGTTTCTTAGAGTCAGAAATATGGAAGCTGCTTAGCTGAGTGATTCCAGCTCCCTGTCTTTCAGGAGGTTGCAGTCAAGTTGTCAGCCAGGTCTACAGCCAACTACAGACTGCACTGGGGTTGAAGTAGATGCCTCTAAGCTCACTAATGTAGTTGTTGGTAGGTCTCAGTTCTTCACAAGCTATTTGAGAGAGAGAGAGAGAGAGAGACAAATAGCCCAAGATGGAAGCCACAGTCCAAATCGATCTCAGAATCGGCATACCATAACTTCTACCACATGCCATTAATCATACAGATCGACCCTGGTATAATATGGTACATAAGTGTCAATACCAGGAGTTTGGAATCATTGTTGAACATACTGGAGGATGCAGAGAAAGCAGTCAGAAAATAGTTACATGCACACACACACACACACACACACACACACACACACACGCATACACATACATAGTTTAGAGCATAAAGGAAGTAAATAAAGGGTATGTATGTATCTCAAAAGTGTATTTATTGTAATTTGTACCCATATTTCCTAATACAATAGCCACTAGCCATATGTGACATTTTTTCCATAGTTTTTCTATCTTTCAGGTGCTGAAAAACCACATGTAGACTAGTAGCTACCAAACTGAATGGCACAGAAATAGAGAATATTTCCTTCATCATTGAGAGACATTTACAGCACATCCATGAGGGGTAGAGAGAAAGCACTTCCAAATACCAAATGACACAAGTATTTGTAAGATATTTTTGTGTCCAATATATTGAAATAAAATGAAATGAAAATAGAGACAAGGAAGAAAAAAAAAGAATGAATCACGCTCACACTTTGTTTAATAGAATAGAATATATTGGATTAAGCTTCTGGTCACAAAAATGAAAACAAAACAAAAAAGCTAATTTGGATAAGCAGGTATTTAATTTACACAGAAAATAAACATTCCTTTGAAAATACCCCTCTATATCTATATGCAAATTTCAATTTCAATTGCTGAATGGATGGGTCTTACATGAAGTAAGTTATCCAAATAATGGAGGTAAATGTTTTATTTCCCCTCTTGGTGATATTGGATTATTTACATACAAAAATATGAACTTTTATTCACAATATTAGACCAAGATGCTGTTTTAGAAGATTTCATCCTATCAACAGCTTCATTTTTCTGTAACATAATTTAACTTAATGAATTGCCCATTGGGTGATCAAGAGAAATTACAGGCTTAACTGATAGAATGACACGTTATCAATGTGTCATTATGTCAAAATTACTCTTGTACTTTGTCAAGGTCATCGTCAACCTAAACGGTTATTTTAATACCATTAAAACTCAATGATACGAAACAACCTTACTTGTTATTATATGAATTTGAATTTATTGTTTTCAGTTTCAATGTCTTTGAAATTGTTTAAAAAGCAAAATAAAGGGGGCCTGGGTGGCTCAGTTGGTTAAGCGACTGCCTTCGGCTCAGGTCATGATCCTGGAGTCCCTGGATCGAGTCCCGCATCGGGCTCCCTGCTCAGCAGGGAGCCTGCTTCTCCCTCTGACCCTCCCCCCTCTCATGTGCTCTCTCTCTCTCATTCTCTCTGTCTCAAATAAATAAATAAAGTCTTAAAAAAAAAAAAAAAAAGCAAAATAAAATACAACAGTGCTTCTGCTACTGGGTATCCCCAGGGAAGAATACAGGATGGTTGTTTGACTAATACTCAGAGAAATTCACCGTTACTTTTCTTTCCTGAACCAAGCTGCATTTTCTAGATGCACAAACTCTTCAACTACAACTAGGTGTATTTTTATATGAAGAAAAACATCTCACATACTTCAGTTATGCCTGTGTGTGAACTTTTCAAGGACTGAAGGAGAAGAAACATGGCTGAGTGGACTGAGGTAGAATAAGCCTGATGGCCTACACCCTTTCCAAGTGACAGGAAACAAAGCCCCTTGTGCAGTGAAGGAAATCTCACAAACTAGCGCAGAGCTAGGTGGACCCTCAAAACTATTTTTAAATAATGTTGAATGAGTCCATGTAATCTTGAGCAATCTTGTTTTTGACTCTTCTATCAAAAAGGGGTACTGATGCTCACCTATTTGAAAGATAAAATTACAATCTACACACACGTCAAGTAGCTGGCACTTAGTAAACTGAATCATCTGAGTTTGTATTTGAAATATTATTCACAAATACAGGATAAACACTTTGCTGAAAAGGATGTTAGCCATCAGCCAGCTCTGGGTAATCAGTCACAGTTGTTGAAGAAAAAGAGACGTGTAGATAAGCAGAGGTGAGTCCAGAGCTGCTGATAATCTGACTTCTCTTCTCTCATAGAAACCAAGAAGTCCTGGCTAAATCTGATGAGAATATGAGAAATCCTATTTTTATAAAACAAAAAACTGGAGATAGTGAGATCTAGGGCCCGTGGTCCTTCAGACTTGGGTTCTAACTCCTGCTCCACAATTTATCTCTGTGATTTTTGCCCAAAATCATTCTTTCTAAATTTTACTTTTATTGTCTTCTAAAATAAGGAAAATATACCTAATTATATTACAGGATTATGGTGAGAAGTAAACGAAATAATGATACATTATACTTAACTGGGTCTCTTGCTCATATTAAACAATCAGTTAATTATTATAACGATTATTATTTTACCAGAATAATTTCCATACCAAATCTTAACCTTGAGAAAGGTCTACGGTCTGAGATCAGCAAATTTACTTTCAGAACACACTAGAAAAACTATGCTTTAAACCTTGGCCTTTTATGATAGATTGGCCTACATTTTTTGATAGTTACTACTGGAGACTGCTGTATTGTTGTTACTACTTCTATTAACACTTTTTAGTGTCCATTTTAATTTTTATGTTAGCCCCAGCTATCTCAAATATGAATGGAACATATATACTTTCCAGACACACAGATTAATTGTTAAGATATGTAAATCCTGCTTTCAAGTTAAAAAGATCTTCACTTTTACTGAAATAAATAATACTGGGAACTATGTTTGATGTTTAGCTGCTGCTAGAATTTCATCAGTCGGAGTTTTCTTCCTTTAAATATTTGCTTCATGGCAATGGCTTTTAACAATAAAAAGTCACTTTTATTGCAGTAGGAAATTACTAAAAAGAAATATTCCATATCTGGCAGTTGAGAAGATAAACAACTATCATCTTCTTGGAAGTAAAATTTCTTTGTGTCAGTTAATATAAAAGATCCCAACAAACTTACCTAAGACATAATACCTACGTGGGAACAGAAGTGGGTAAAGTGTTTCTATTCCAGTTTTCTTCCATTCCTATACCTTTTGCCTATGAAAAAGTGCATAGTTAATTTCAAATATGTATCCTTGATTAAATACCTACCATGGAAGTCACAAAAGTATAATAGACAAGAATATCACCTTTCAGACACCTCCTTGAAGTACTAACCTTATAATTCTTGGCAAGATACCACATCCCCTTGCCTATAACTTTCTTTTCCAGTAAAATATGAGAAATACCAACTTATCCAAATAATTGTAGGAATAAATGAGATGATGCATGTATAATGTCTGGCACATAAATTACTAAAATAATTATCCTCTTTCCATCACATTGCCATTATTATAATTATCATTTTATTAACTAAGTACTGTTCCAGTGTTATAGATAAAAAGATTAGTTAGATAATTGTCCAAACCAAATGTTACTTTATTAATGTAGACTTTATCCACCTTCTATTCAGAAAAGTTCTTTCTCCTCATTTTTATGATACTCTGCCCTTTATTTTATATAGTTCTATACATGTCTATCTCTGTCTTGAAATGATAAGGTTTTTGAGATCCATATCATCCTCTGAGGACTTCATTTATGCAGGTGAAGCCTATACTAGGTCTAGCATAGCACCTTGTACATTCATGGGCAAAAATACATTGGAAAAAGGAAAGAGGAGAGGAAGAGAAGAGAGTAAAATAGGACATGGAAACAGAAGGAGTGGAATAGAATAACTGAAATTGAAAGAAATGAAGAGATTATGGCATAGAACACAAACTAAGGAAGAAAGAGGTTCTATGCTGTAGAAAGATAAGAGTTTTAGTTTTCTCTCTCTCCTTTCTTTTCTTTCTTTCTTTTTCTTTCTTTCTTCTTTCTTTCTTTCTTTCTTCTTTCTTTCTTTCTTTCTTTCTTTCTTTCTTTCTTTCTTTCTTTCTTTCTTTCTTTCTTTCTTTTCTTTCTCTTTCATAATTCCTTCTTTCCTTCCTTCCTTCCTTCCTTCCTTCCTTCCTTCCTTCCTTCCTTCCTTCTTTCCTTCCTTCCTTCCTTCTCCTTGCTTACCAAGATTTGAATTCTTAAGAGTAAAAGTCATTTTGGCCCACACATCTCAAATAATTGACTGCTTTAGATAAGCTGTGATGAGAAAGAAAAGTGTTTTTATTTGAACATAGTTTAAATAATCATGCTTCAATAATATGACATAAATTAAAGTAAAAATGAGATTTGATTATTAAGATATGTCCTGGTGAAAATGACTACATTATGTAACAACTGTAGTATTTTTCATTTAGAGTTTTGACTTATTTCTTAGTGGTTTTGATTAATGGCATGAATTACACTTGCATGGCAGTAGACTCTGATGTTGACTATCCAATGGCATTTTTTCCCTCTCCCTTGGTAATTGTCCCCTGATTTATGTGTCCATGATTTTTTGCATGCCTCAGGAAAATTTTATCAACAGCTCTAGACACTGAAGTTAATCCCAGCTAATCTAAAGCAATGATGATAATTCTAATCTCCCTTTCCAATGATTAAATTAGGTAGCTAATGCAACACAATTTCTATCAACGAGGCATTGGGGAAATATTCTGGGTAAATAGTAAATATATTTTTGTTTTTAACAAAAACAGGCAAAAGAAACATTTTGTTTGTTTGTTTGTTTTTGACTGCAAGCAATAGTGCACATGGTTGTGATGCTTAGAGTTGCTGTAGCAGTTGAGGGACCAAGAGGTAAAGTAACAAGCCTGCTAAGGCTGAGAGGATTGAAAGATGGAAAAAACATGGATTCTTAGTAATGTGATTGGGATGTGAACTTGCCAGAAGAGCTTATTATGTGAGATAATAAACACCTTTATTATTTGGCTATTTTGACTTTAGATTTTTAGTTACTTGCAGGAAACACACCTAATATAACAAATCATATCTACAGAGACAACTAAAAAATATTATGGCTTATATATACTGATCTACAGAATTTAAAAATACCAAATTATCATGGAAAATATTTCCTCAATTGAAATACCATTCCTCAAGTGAACTAGTTTATTTTTTTTCTATTTTTTTGAATCTCATTCTCCATCTCACTCTTTGTTATTTTCTTGTTCCTTTTACTCTTCTAGAACTCCCTGAATATTAATCTTTTATAAAGTAAGCAATTTATAACAGCAGAAAAGAAATTGTGTTTTGTTCACTATTTAATACAACTTTCATAACACATAGTAAGGCATTTTCTGGAAATAATTAGCTTTTATTTTATTTTTTTCATTTGCATTAAAAATATTCTATTTGTAACTGCCTCATGAAAGTATCAACTCATTAAAGATAATTTTAAAGCTATTTTCAAAAAATTCTATTAAACCATAAATGAACCAACTCTTTAATATCACTGTACTCTCTAAGTATAAAGCATTATCAGGAAGTTGTTGTAAAGAAGTGTGAAGAAATGCGATTATGTTTTAATTTACACTTAGACTACTAAAGCAGTACATATATATGAAAATATATTAAAACACCTGGCCCACAAATATAACATAATTTTCAAGGCTAGGAAATAAAATTAGTAAAGGGAATGTGTTTGGTCAGACCCTCATCTGATCCAAATGAAATAAATGTTGAAAATGTCACCATGTTTGAGAAGGCATATAAGATCAATTTCCCTAGCGATCTAAATAAATTCATTCCTAATCTGCAAGTAATTGACATTCACTGGTTAGAATTTAATTGCAGTACTTATTTAAATAGGCCAACATTAATGAAGGCAAAGGGTCATTTTTACTAATCTTGAATTAGAAGAATAAACAAAAAAATAAATTAATGTTTTGAGTTTTCACTCTTTTTGAAAGGGAGTGACCCCAACTCATTTTATTGTTCTGAATAGAAAGTAATGGCAAACTGGCACTAAATTTAAATGGTGTTTATATTCATGGAAAAACATGTCTTATGACAATTTACCCAAATTAAAAATTCAACTTTCAAACATTATCCTTGGACATAATATTTTAGAAGCAAAGTATAAATGACATTTTTTATATCTTCTAAAAATGAACTCATTTTATCTTATAATCAATATTCTATAAAGCTTGCTGCCCTAGCCACTACTGCTAATTTATTTTTTTAAAAATCTTTTGTTTCAAAGTTGAAGCATGCACTTTATTTTGTGATATCTTATGAGTTAGTCTACAAATATATTCATCTCAAATTTTTTGGAAAATATTTTCACATTTTTTTATTTTATTATGTTATATTAATCACCATACATTACATTATTAGTTTTTGATGTAATGTTCCAAGATTCATTGTTTGCGTATAACATCCAGTGCTCCATTCAGTACATGCCCTCTTTAATACCCATCACCAGCTTAACCCATCCCCCACCCCACCCCCATAACCCTCAGTTTGTTTCTCAGAGTTCATAGTCTCTTATGGTTCGTCTCCCCCTACGATTTCCCCCCCTTCATTCTTCCCACCTCCTGCTATCTTCTTTTTTTAACATATAATGTATTATTTGTTTCAGAGGTACAGGTCTGCAATTCAACAGTCTTACACAATTCACAGTGCTCACCATAGCACATACCCTCCTCGATGTCTATCACCCAGCCACCCCATCCCTCCCACCCCCCACCACTCCAGCAACCCTCAGTTTGTTTCCTGAGATTAAGAATTCCTCATATCAGTGAGGTCATAGGATACATGTCTTTCTCTGATTGACTTATTTCGCTCACATAATACCCTCCAGTTCCATCCATGTCATTGCAAATGGCAAGATTCCATTCCTTTTGATGGCTGCATAATATTCCATTGTATATAAATACCACTTCTTCTTTATCCATTCATCTGTTGAAGGACATCTTGGCTCTTTCCATGGTTTGGCTATTCTGGACATTGATGCTATAAATATCGGGGTGCACGTACCCCTTCAGATCCCTACATTTGTATCTTTGGGGTAAATACCCAGTAGTGCAATTGCTGGGTTTTATGGTAGCTCTATTTTCAACTTCTTGAGGAACCTCCATACTGTTTTCCAGAGTGGCTGCACCAGCTTGCATTCCCACCAACAGTGTAGGAGGGTTCCCCTTTCTCCGCATCCCTGCCAACATCTGTCATTTCCTGACTTGTTAATTTTATTTATATTTTTATTTTTTATTTTTTTAAGATTTTATTTATTTGCGAGAGAGAGAATGAGAGACAGAGAGCATGAGAGGGAGGAGGGTCAGAGGGAGAAGCAGACTCCCTGCTGAGAAGGGAGCCTGATGTGGCACTCAATCCCGGGACTCCAGGAT
Source organism: Halichoerus grypus (assembly GCF_964656455.1). Taxonomy (NCBI): domain Eukaryota; kingdom Metazoa; phylum Chordata; class Mammalia; order Carnivora; family Phocidae; genus Halichoerus; species Halichoerus grypus. The sequence continues at coordinate 26,855,759 of NC_135714.1, forward strand.
CATGACCTGAGCCGAAGGCAGTCGCTTAACCAACTGAGCCACCCAGGCACCTGTGACTTGTTAATTTTAGCCATTCTGACTGGTGTGAGGTGATATCTCATTGAGGTTTTGATTTGGATTTCCCTGATGCTGAGCGATGTTGAGCACTTTTTCATGTGTCTGTTGGCCATTTGGATATCTTCTTTGGAAAAATGTCTGTTCTGGGACACCTGGGTGGCTCAGTCGGTTAAGCATCTGCCTTTGGCTTGGGTCATGATCCCAGGGTCCTGGGATCAAGTCCTGCATCAGGTTCCTTGCTCGGCAGGGAGCCTACTTCTCCCTCTACCTGCTCTGCCTGCTGCTCCCCCTGCCTGTGCTCTCTCTCTCACTGACAAAGAAATAAATTAAATCTTAAAAAAAAAAAAAAAAAAAAAAAAGTCTGTTCATGTCTTCTGCCCATTTCTTGATTGGATCATTTGTTCTTTGGGTGTTGAGTTTGATAAGTTCTTTATAGGTTTTGGATACTAGCCCTTTATCTGATATGTCATTTGCAAATATCTTCTCCCATTCTGTCAGTTGTCTTTTGGTTTTGTTGACTGTTTATTTTTCTGTGCAAAAGTTTTTTATCTTGATGAAGTCCCAATGGTTCATTTTTGCCCATTCTTCCCTTGCCTTTGGCGATGTTTCTAGGAAGAAGTTGCTGCGGCTGAGGTCGAAGAGGTTGCTGCCTGTGTTCTTCTTTAGGATTTTGATGGACTCCTGTCTCACACTGAGGTCTTTCAACCGTTTTGAGTCTATTTTTCTGTATGGTGTAAGGAAATGGTCCAGTTTCATTCTTCTGCATGTGGCTGTCCAATTTTCCCAACACCATTTGTTGAAGAGACTGTCTTTTTTCCATTGGACATTCTTTCCTGCTTTGTCAAAGATTAGTTGACCATAGAGTTGAGGGTCCATTTCTGGGCACCCTCTTCTGTTCCATTGATCTATGTGTTTGTTTTTGTGCCAGTACCATACTGTCTTGATGATGACAGCTTTGTAATAGAGCTTGACGTCCGGAATTGTGATGCTGTCAGCTTTGCTTTTCTTTTTCAACATTCCTGTGGCTATTTGGGGTCTTTTCTTGTTCTATACAAATTTTAGGATTATTTGTTCCATTTCTTTGAAAAAAAGTTGATGATATTTTGATAGGGATTGCATTAAATCTGTAGATTGCTCTAGGTAGCATTGATATTATCACAATATTTGTTTTTCCAATTGATGAGCATGGAACGTTTTTCCATTTCTTTGTGTCTTCCTCAATTTCTTTCATGAGTATTTTAGAGTTTTCTGAGTACAGATTCTTTGCCTCTTTGGTTAGATTTATTCCTAGGTATCTTATGGTTTTGGGTGCAGTTGTAAATGGGATCGACTCCTTAATTTACCTTTCTTCAGTTTTGTTGTTGGTGTATAGGAATGCCACTGATTTCTGTGCATTGATTTTATATCCTGCCACTTTACTGAATTCCTATATGAATTCTATCAGGTTTGGGGTGGAGTCTTTTGGGTTTTCCACATAAAGTATCAGATCATCTGCAAAGAGTGAGAGTTTGACTTCTTCTTTGCCAATTTGGATGCCCTTTATTTCTTTTTGTTGTCTGATTGAAAGTGAGGGGGTGGAAAACCATTTACCATGCTAATGGACACCAAAAGAAAGCTGGGGTGACAATCCTTTTATCAGACAAATTAGATTTTAAACCAAAGACTATAATAAGAGATGAGGAAGGACACTATATCGTGCTTAAAGGGTCTATCCAACAAGATAGACTTTTGTAACAATTGTAACTATCTATGCCCCTAACAAGGGAGCAGCCAATTATATAAGCTAATTAATAACAAAAGCAAAGAAACACATCAACAACAATACAATAATAGTGGGGGACTTTAGCACCCCTTTCACTGAAATGGACAGATCATCTAAGCAAAAGATCAACAAGGAAATAAAGACTTTAAATGACACACTAGACCAAATGGACTTCACAGATATATTCAGAACATTCCACCCAAAGCAACAGAATACACATTCTTCTCTAGTGCCCATGGAACATTCTGCAGAATAGATCACATCCTAGGTCACAAATCAGGTCTCAATCGGTACAAAAAGATTCCCTACATATTTTCAGACCACAATGTTTTGAAACTAGAACTCAATCACAAGAGGAAAGACAGAAAGAGCTCAAATACATGGAGGCTAAAGAGCATCCTACTAAAGAGTGAACGGATCAACCAGGAAATTAAAGAAGAATTAAAAAAATTCATGGAAACAAATGAAGATGAAAACACAACTGTTCAAAATCTTTGGGATGCAGCAAAGGTGGTCGTAAGAGGAAAATATATAGCAATACAAGCCTTTCTCAAGAAACAAGAAAGGTCTCAAATACACAACCTAACCCTACACCTAAAGGAGCTGGAGAAAGAACAGCAAATAAAGCCTAAACCCAGCAGGAGAAGAGAAATAATAAAGACCAGAGCAGCAATCAATGAAATAGAAACCAAAAGAACAGTAGAACAGATCAACGAAACTAGGAGCTCGTTCTTTGAAAGAATTAACAAGATTGATAAACCCCTGGCCAGACTTAAAAAAAGAAAAGAGAAATGACCCAAATAAATAAAATCATGAATGAAAGAGGAGAGATCACAACCAACACCAAAGAAATACAAACAATTATAAGAACATATTATGAGCAACTCTATGCCAGCAAATTAGATAACCTGGAAGAAATGGATGCATTCCTAGAGATGTATCAACTACCAAAACTGAACCAGGAAGAAATAGAAAACCTGAACAGACCTATAACCCACTAAGGAAATTGAAGCAGTCATCAAAAATCTCCCCACAAACAAAAGCCCAGGGCCAGATGGCTTCCCAGGGGAATTCTACCAAACATTTCAAGAAGAATTAATACCTATTCTTCTGAAACTGTTCCAAAAAAATAGAAATGGAAGGAAAACTTCCCAACTCATTTTATGAGGCCACCATTACCTTGATCCCAAAACCAGACAAAGACCCCATCAAAAAGGAGAATTACAGACCAATATCCTTGATGAACATGGATGCAAAAATTCTCACCAAAATACTAGTCAATAGAATCCAACATTACATTAAAAGGATTATTCACCATGACCAAGTGGGATTTATTCCTGGGCTGCAAGGTTGGTTCAACATCCACAAATCAATCAGTATGATACAATACATTAGTAAAAGAAAGAACAAGAAACATATGATCCTCTCAATAGATGCAGGAAAAGTATTTGACAAAGTACATCATCCTTTACTGATCAAAACTCTTCAGAGTATAGGGATAGAGGGTTCATACCTCAATATCATAAAAGCCATCTATGAAAAACCCACAGAAAGTATCATTCTCAATGGGGAAAAACTGAGCGCTTTCCCCCTAAGGTCAGGAACGCGGCAGGGATGTCCACTATCACCACTGCTATTCAACATAGTATTAGAAGTATTTTCACATTTTTAATATCAGTATAACAGTTTGGGTTATTAGAGTCATATTTTTCAAATATGCCAAAGTTAAGGCTATAGTTATACTATGAGGCAGCTGATTGAAGATGACAAAATAATTGCTGTATTATCCACTTTTATTATTTTTTTCTAATAGACTTTGTCTTTTAAAACAGTTTTAGGTTCATAGCAAAAATAAACAAGGTACATAAATTCTCATATATCCCCTGCCCCATACATGCATAACCTCCCCAGTCACCAATGTCCTTCACCAGGGTGGGTACATTTGTTATAGTTGATGAACCTACACTGACACATCATTAGCTCCTAAAGTTCATCCTTGGCGCTGTATTTTCTATGGGTTTTGACAAACTTAGAGTGACATGTATCCACCACTGTATGTCATACCAAGTAGTTTCTCTGCCCTAAAATCCTCTGTGCTTGGCCTCTTACCCTTTTTTAATGGCTAATATAGGCTTGCCCTTAGCTTTCTGTGTAAGATAAAAGTATGTGAAAGTTTAATATAGCCTTTAACCACATACATAAAAAAAAAAAACACTAGAAAGCAGAAAATCTCAAGGAATATAAAACTACAAATGTAAACTAATGTTTTCTAGATGACTATATTTCTCTTGTGTTATTGTTTTTCCAAAATGTTCTTTTTGTACCTAAATCATCTGACTCTTAGATCAAATTTCTTCATGGTTCAGGAAGGAAACTATCTCTCCTTTTCCCTCTCTTTACTTTTTTTCTTTAAAAATTATACAGGTTAGAGGTAGTCTGCCCCCAGATGGGGTGAATCATAGAAGCTGATCATGCTTTCCTGCTGCATTGCTGTGGTAACATAAACTTAGCAAAATACTATTGCCTTTGACAGCCATCTGTAAGAGTCCTTGATATAAGAGAATACTCATTTAAACTTGTGTTGGGGATAAATTTAGATAATATTATATTCTGAGAGGATAGGTTTACTAATACTAGCTGGAGGGCCAATCAACCCTGCAAAGCTGTCCTTATTACAAAATATCACAGCATGGAATTAGAAACATCTGAAAATGTTGCTGTCACTGCTCCTTTTGTTTTTGTTGGAAATTCTACAGCAATGTGAATTTATTTACATGATTCTCCTTGTAACAGTTAAATGGTTGCATTCTTTCTTGGAAAGCAGGTGGTAGAATATACATTGCATAAGCAGAGCAAGCAACTCTCTACACTTTCTGTGTTTTAAGAGCTGGTGAAATGGCTGATGGCATTGCCCCTTGGAAGCTCCCATGAGGTCTGAAACTCCCTCTGTGACAATATTAACAATATTGGTGTAAGTAGAAGCTCCTTACATACGTCTTGTGTGTGGAGGAAAACACAGTACCATGGCAAAATGAACCCTGATTATCAGGCTTCAGAATGAAAGGCTCCTTGGTTTTTATTTATTGCATAATAATGATATAATATATTCCTATAGTACCTTCTAAAAGTATCTTAAACTACTTTAATCTCATATCAACTGAAATGCATTTAAAGCAGTGGCAAGCCATAGATAACAGTTCAACCAAGTTTGAAATTAGTTCTAGTTCTGAAATTAGTTCTTAAATTCTTTTCTCAACACCACAGTGCTCTTGATAGAAAAAAAAAAAAAAATACCTGCATGCAAAAAAAGTAGAAGCAGAGATGAAACCAGAGAGGGAGGCAAACCATAAGAGACTCTCAATCTCAGGGAACAAACTGAGTGTTGCTGGAGTGGAGGGAGCTGGGAAGGATGGGGTGGCTGGGTGATGGACATTGGGGAGGGTATGTACTATGGTGAACGCTGTGAACTGTATAAGACTGATAAATCACAGACCTGTACCCCTGAAACAAATAATATGTGTATGTTAATAAAAAAATTAAAAAAAATAGAAGCAGAGGAAATGATTGAAAAGGGGGCAAAAGATGAAGCCCCGACTTTAGTGTTAATATGAAACCTTTGGCTTATCTGGGTGACAAATATTTTATGGAATGAGAAGATTTTGAAAGGTCATTTGGATGCAAGAATAAAAATATTTGCTTGTTCACAGTTTGGTTAAATGTAGGATTGCCAGGAAAAATACAGGAAATCTAGTTAAATTTGCATTTCAGGTCAACAATAAATAAATTTTTGTACAATTATATATTTACATAATAGTCCTAAATAATTCTACTTACACCTAATACTAAAAAAAAAAAAAAAAAAAAAAAAAAAAAAAAAATTGTTGCTGATCTGAAATTCAATGTATTTTTATTTAGAAATTTCACAATCCTCATTTGATGGCAATTGTATCAGACATTGCTGATCACTTAGTCAGCAGAATTTTCTCCCTTTCCTTCCAGTCGATCAGCCCTAAAAGGATAATCATTACCAAACTAAGTCCGTCCTGGCAATTTCCATTTGCTAATTATTGGCAAAGACTGTAGATTTGATATAGCTGATGTAAAATAAGGAGAAACTAGTGAGGATCTTTGAAATAAAATTGAAGCAATTGATTATAGGAGGAAAAAATGAGAGTAGTTGTTTCTATCGACCCTAGAAGGATCAAATCTTCAGCTCCACTCAGGGTCATGAGATCGAGCCCTACATGGGGCTCCATGCTCAGTGGGGAGTCTAATAGAGATTCTCTCTCTTTCCTTCTCCCTCTGCCTCTCCCCCTGTTCACTCTCAAATAAATAAATAAATAAATAAATAAATAAATAAATAAATCCTTTTACAAAAAAAGAGATGATAGTTTATTAATGCTCACACCATTGGGGAAGAGTGCTTTACTAACTAAAGGTTGGTGTTTATAAGGTAATTGGAGAAGCAGCAGAATTATAGAAGTAGAAGGATTTCTTTGTTAGAGAGGCTACATACAGTACGAGTTCAACTAATTGGTTGTATATGAAATCTGACAGTCATAGGTATCCCCCCAAAAATTGTTTTCTTAAATTTGTCACAGTATGTCAAAAGAGTCATTTAATCAAATAGCACACATAGGGTGTCTGACATATCAGTTAAGGAGGGAGGAAACTGAGGGGAGACCAGTAGGAGGACCTTGGTAAGCATCGCTGAGTCCAAGGTATTTAGGTCAAGGAGTTATCTGTCTGATATCACAGACCGGTGGGCCCTTCTTATTATAATAGTGCAAGGAGAAAGGACATTGCATCACTTTTTGCTTCTTGTTTGGATCATTATTACATAAGGATGTGATATTGGGAATTATGATATTTAAAACAATGATCAAAATAACACACTGAAAATTGTAGAAGTAATAGGAAAACCTGGATTTCTTATATCAAAACTGGTTTGTTATACAAAATATTGGACTGTGTACTTTTTGACCTATTGTTATCAAGAAACATACTTAAAGAGTTCCCTAAGTTTATTTCTTGCAATGTAATGCATATCAACAAAAGTTTGAAAGGTCTTAATTCTTTAATTTTTCTTTTTCTTTCCTTTTTTTAATTTAAATTCAATTAATTAACATATAATGTATTATTGGTTTCAGAGGTATAGGTCAGTGATTCATCTCTCATAATTTTTCTTATTTTTAAGAAAAGAATAGCTCTAAAGACACCTGTAGAATTTCTTTCTTTTATTTGAAAATATTTACATAATAACTCTCATGTACCATATACTGTTTCTGACACTAGATATGGTCATCCAGAAGACAAACAAAGTCCTTTGCATTAGGGTGATACCATTAGAGATAAAGAGAGAAGTATCCTAGAATTTAGCTAGGACCCATAGGTAAAATGTCAAAAAATTGATGGAGGATAAAATTTGGTAGATGAATTCAAGAATTGTTGACATTTATTTCGTGATGACTTAGACATCTAACAACTATGCAGTAACTTTTGCATATATAATTGGATCACAAAGAGACATTAGAGGTAAAGATATATATTTGAGAGTCACAAATACATTGGTTGAAGCTAAATGTAGATGAAATGATCTAGGCAAAGAATGTAGATAGAAAAGAAAAACAAAATACACAAAAAGGGACCCAGGGATGTTTCCTAGCATATTCAGTCTATTCAAAAACTAATTTTTAAATATTTACTTTTTTAAAAAAAATTTATTTATTTGAGAGCGAGAGAGAGAGAATGAGAGAGGGAACACAAGAGGGGGTAGGGTCAGAGGGAGAAGCAGACTCCCTGCTGAGCAGGGAGCCCGATGCGGGACTCGATCCTGGGACTCCAGGATCATGACCTGAGCTGAAGGCAGTCGCTTAACCAACTGAGCCACCCAGGCGCCCCTAAATGTTTACTTTTTAAAGAACTTTGAGAATTACAGAATACGGAAAGTAGCATCCAGTGAAGAACATCAATGATTATTTCAAGATCAATTGTATAAAACACTACTGAGCAGTAGCTTAAAAGGAAGACAAAGCAAATTAACTAACTAAATAAATAAATAAATAAAACAAACAAATAAATAAAATGAAGACAAAGCAACTTCCATTGATTTGAGCATTGAAAATTGTATCTGACCTTCACAAAAACTCTAAAAATTATGGTGGAAACTGGGTTAGGTAAGTTAAAATGTCATTGGAAGGAAAGGCAGTCTCAGCACCTTTTCATGTGAAATTTTTTTTCAGTAAATGGAAGAAGAGAAATGAGACAGAAGATCAAGAGAGGTATGTTATCAAACATATATGTTGCATGCTTCCAGTAACTGCTAGAGTACAGTTTATGAGTAATAAAGAGGGGATGAGTTCCAGAGCAAGTATGAAAGAAATAGTCTTTGATAATTGGTAACAGAGAACAATTTTACATGGTAAAATTAGGTGAAAAATATAGAGCCACATGTAAATAAAATTGTTCAGCTGGTGATGACATAATGGGGGAGATCCTATCTGATGGGATCCATTTTCAAAATGAATTCTCAGGAAAGATTATCACCTACCAGTGAAGAAGTATATGTCATTTGAGGAGAAACCTGAAGATACAAAATAGTTACCTGACTTCAAAATAAAACACATTTAGTTGAGACACAGTGGATTGCTTGGTAAAATTACCCACCTGAGGTTTATTTTCTTGGATTTAAATTGAAACCTGTCAGTTAAATGCATGATTATCTCCAGAAAATTTAGGAGAGTGGATATTTGGATTCAACCATTGTTGAAAATTCATATAAGGATAGAAATGAAAAGGAAAAGAATAATGATTACTATGAAAAAAAACTGATGTTAGAAGTCTGGGGTTTATAATCTGGTGAAAGAATTGCTAAAATACGGTTCCTAGGATAAATGAACAAGAGTAAAGAAGAGATAGTTTGATTTTGAGGCTATAGAAAGCAAAGTTTTGAAGGAGGTGGGTTTTTTAATGCATAGCAAGTCTCTGGTTGTGATTATGAGAGTAGCTGAAGGAAAGTTGGAAGCAAAATCAAGGAGCTGAGATAACTAGTTATGTAATGGGTCATGTCCATGGATGATAAATTTGCAAGAATTACAGGAGTAGAGATGAAAAGAAAAACAGGGCTCAGTGATTAACAATAACTGTGGAAAAGTAAGCAGGAAACCTGAGCGTATGATAGCAATGATAGACTAGGTGGGTGGTACTATGATGAAATATACTCAGTAAATTTGGACCTTTTGAAGGAGGAAAGAAATATGGATTGGAAGAGGCAATCCTTTACACATTGGGTGTGGGACCCTAAAGAGAATAATAATTATAATTTAAAAAACACCTTCCATTTGAGAAGACTAGAGGGAAGTAGTGTCCTCAGAAGATCAATTACTACCAAGAAGAGAAAGAAACATTTTTTAAAGGGTGTTAAGGATATAAAGAACTTTGCCAATCATAGATCTGGAGTGTGAGAAAGTAAAATAAAATGTTTATTTTGACATTCAGGAAAGGTGAGGGGGAGGACGGGGTCAAACAAGGGGATTTAGAAACTATGGATAGAGCAGGATTATCCTAGAGACCTGAACTTCTGATTGTGGTTCAGTAAGGCTGATATGAGGAGATGGAGTATCTTGAGTCCCTTAGAGGAGGGGGTTCATGCTTCATTCCTACTTTACACTACGTGTGATTACTTCTGAAGTTCCTGATGATGTTTGGTCCGGGACAGGAACTGTAACTATCAATAGTATAGGGAATCCCCTTCTATTAATTTTTTTCTAATGCCAGACAGTGACCATACAGTTATTTGTGGAAATATCAGATACTAGGGATGTCTTTGTCATGTTGGATGCCTCAGAAAATTCACTGGGCATTAAATATACCCACTCTACAATCTCTTGATAGGAAATCAAAATAACAATGACAGCAGTGACAACAATAAGCCAAAATTATAGAGCAAATATTTAATATGCATATCTATTATTTATTAATACCTATATAGAAATACCTCAATTTTTGTCCATACTCTTTTTTTTTTTTTTTTTTTTTTGAGAGTGAGTGAGAGAGAGAGAGCACAAGCAGGGGCAGAGGGAGAGGGAGAAGCAGACTCCCCTGATGTGCAGGGAGCTCAATGCGGGACTCAATCCCAGGACCCTGAGATCATGACCAAGGCAGATGCTTAACCAACTGAGCCACCCAGGTGCCCCCAGTTTTTGCTCATATTCTAACTTAGGTTTCAGAAGGATTCACACACACACAAACACCTCAAAAAGTGAGTAAGCTTAAAGACATCAAGAGTTTTAAAATCATTCCAACATAGTGATTAGATGTCATGTAATTTGAAACCTGTGCTGATATAATTTTGATGTGGTTTAAAGAATATGGGACTTTTATGATCCCATAAAAAGTTAACTGTGTGACATCTTTTTATGTTATGATGTGAAGTTTTATTGTGGGATCATTACCCAAATACATCTAAGATCTATTTTACTACCCAAATTTGGATTTAGTCCAGAACAATTTCATTTCTTGAATCTAGAGTGCTAACATCATTTCCGTTTAATGTTTAAGTTCAAAGGAATGTAGTAGACACGGTTAAACAAGAATTGACTATGTTTCACAAATGCTAGCACTCCATAACAGTTTTAACTTTGAACTCATACACTTTGACAACTCTTTAAAATATTTTGTACAGATGATTGGATATTTGTATACTACAAAATCAATAAATATGGTAGTTTTGCTTTACATGTTAGATATTATCAGGCCTAATCTATGTATAAATAAAATAATTAATATGTTTACAGTAGTTTATTGCAATTAGGTGTAGGTGGTAATGACCTAAAAACTAGTGATTTAACTAAAGTATGAACATTTAAGTGCTTACTATTTACTGTTTAAAGCGTTTTCCAAGAATTCATTCATTTAAATCTCATCTCCACCTCATTACATAGAAATATTATTATTCCCATTATACAGATTAAGAAAGCATGGCGTGAACATTTGCATAATTTCCCCAAATTCACACATCTAGTCTGAACCCAGGGATCTGAACCCAGGCAAACAATTCTAAACACCCATTTTCCTAACAATATTACACATCTGCTTATAAAAAGATAACAACATTAAAGGTCTATCTTTTTATTTAAATATCTTGAATTTATGTTATGTGAAATATTATTTCTCATAAAATTGAATATAAGAGAATAAAACACAGTGGATTGCCTTTCTCTTTTCAATATCATAGCTACAGATTTATACACCTCTAAAATAACTCAAAGAAAAACAATAAAAAACTATATTTTTGTGAAGTTTATAAATATCAGAAGATAAAACAACCAAGTTATCAAATTAAATCTTTTCACTCAAGGATGAAGCAATGTCTACTTAACAGAACATTGGGATAGAATATAAAGAATTCATGGACTCTGTAAAATATTTTATTCATATATTGGTAAATGAATACATAACCATTTGAAAGCATTTTTGTTTTTGACATAACCTATATCTTGGGATATGAGAAGTTTTATATTTTTAATGCCTGGTGCAATAATAGATACATGATTTTGCTTATTTCATTAAAAGAAATAAATCATTGTTATCAACACATTTTATCTCTCTGGTGTTAAACCTTACTGCATAAAATCTATGCAATAGTGATTAGAAGTTTTATTTTGTGATGGGGAACAACAATAAATTTTTGAAAAGGAGATGAATGCATAAAACAACTTATTTTTTAAAGTAAATTAAAACGAGCCTGATACATCTTAGTGATGATTCATTTCATATGTAAGTTAATAAACACAGTTGAGTTGCTCTAAATTTCCAGTATAATAATTTTCTAGAACCAAACCCAAAATATAGCCCCAAAATATAGAGTTCTGTAGATTGGCAGTAGGGATTGCAGAATCCTCGTGTACTCAGAATTGTCAGATAAAATTCAGTTCATGCAGATATTTGAATTTCAGATAAACAAAGAATATTTGCTTAGTATAAATATGTCCCATTTGGGTCATCGAAGTATTCACTCTTTATCTGAAATTCAGATTTCACTGGGTGTCCTGTATTTTGATTTGTTAAATCTGACAATTTTATGTATGTTGCATGGCTCTTTCAGCCTCACTTACATTACTTACTGTTAATCTATTTTATCTTTGTCATAACTCTAGATTTAAATTCTTTGAAATTCTGGGGCACCTGGGTGGCTCAGTCATTAAGCGTCTGCCTTCGGCTCAGGTCATGATCCCAGGGTCCTGGGATCAAGCTCCACATTGGGCTCTCTGCTCAGCGGGAAGCCTGCTTCTCCCTCTCCCACTCCCCCTGCTTGTGTTCTCTCTCTCGCTGTCTCTCTCTCTATCAAAAAATAAATAAAATCTTAAAATAAATAAATAAATAAAATAATAAATAAATAAATAATATTCTTTGAAATTCTGCTTCAATTCATTTTCCAAAAAATAATTAAATTGCTTCATATTACTATGAAACATCACTGAGGCAAGTGTCATTAATAAGCAAAATGCAGTATATTTTTTAACATATTAACAAGGCAAGCACTGATACTTATAGGAATTGATTTTATTCTTGAAGTATCCATATATATTTTGACAAAAAAATAAAGCAAGTGTCACTTACCATATTAATGGCAAACTGTTTTGAAGAAAATAAGTTTATTGTAGAAATGTTTGTAAAAAAGTACTTATAAGTGTACATAAATGTGGAGCTTCTTGCTACAGAAACCCATGTTTTTTGGTGGTTTTAAATTTTATTTTTAGCTTGTAGTCATTCACCCTTTCATTCAATTCTCATTGTTAATCTGAACAGATAATTTAGAAAGATTGGTGAAGCACAAAATGTATTTGTCTTGTTAATTTTGTTAACAATTGATGCTACAAAGAGAGTGCATTTTCATAAATAGCTATGACAGCTGTGTAGTTAAAAGCATGAATTCTTCATTCAGTAAGTAATCTCCAAAGTGAAGACATAACGCTACCTTCTTACTTTCATAACTCTTTGCTTAGAAAAATAACATCATCCAAACAATTACTAGGATGGGTAACATGTATCTATCCAGTAAAAATTTCTATAACCTTTATCATGGCCATTTAGAAAATATAGAAAAAGGGAAATTCTAGACTGTTAAAACATCATAATCCTAAAGAGACTCTGGGATAGTATACATTCTTGTTTCCAGAACCATCTAGATCAGACAGCTCGTATTTCCCTTTTGAAGAGGAAATACTCTTCAATCTCCCTGAGTAATACTTCACCCTAATTTATATCATGAGAGGTAAAGAAGTCGATCACAGTTTAAAAGCTTTCTTAGGCAAAACTACACTGATAAAAAAATCCCAAACCAGAATATCATAATTATGGCTTTATCTTCTTTGTTTCTTACTCATTAATTCCTATCTTAAGTTCTAAATTCTATTTTCTACTATGAAAGTAACATTAGAGAAAATAAAAAATAAAGATGATTAATAAAACACTTAATTCTATGACCTAAAAAACAACATTGGAAACATACTTCTAACTCTTTTCCTATGTAGTTGTATCTATATATGTGAATGCATGCCACATTCACTTTATTTCACATGTACTTTTCATACTATGATTTCCTAATAATTAATTAAAATCACTTCAGATTTTGACTAGACTGCTAGTGTTCATTGTCCACCACAGATGTCATATAAGTTTGGATAATCCATGGTTTGAGAATGTTTTAGGATGATTAGGTGGGCCTGAGGGCTTTCATTAGGTTCTGTGAAAGAATTTCATGTGTCAGTCACTTCCAGATGGGAATAAGACAGTCTTAGCTTTAAGTTTGTGTGGTGAGAAGAAGGTCTTGCCTTGCCTTTTCTTTTTTTCTTATTCCTTCCCCCTTCCTTCCTTCCTTCCTTCCTTCTACCCTCCCTCCCTCCTTCTTCCCTTCCTTCTTTTCTCCCTTCCTCCTTCCCTCCCTCAATCTTTCTTTTTCTTTCTTTCTTCTTTCTTTCTTTTCTTTCTTTTTTCTTTTTTTTCTCTTTAATTTTTTTCTCTTTGTCTCTTTTCTTTCTTTCTTTCTTTCTTTTCTTTCTTCTTTCTTCTTTCTTTCTTTTTAATTTTTCTTTCTTTCTCTCTTTTTCTTTCTCTTTAATTTTTTTTCTTTCTTCTTTCTTTCTTTCTTTCTTTTTCTTTCTTTCTTTCTTTCTTTCTTTCTTTTTTTAATAGGTCATTGGACACAAAATTGAGCCTCTCCTTTGCTATATGACAGTCTTCTAGGACCATGGAACTCTCATGTTACATTTAGGAATTAAGAAACGCTTGTGACATTTAAGTATTTTTCAATACTGAGGCATGTTAAGCTGAAGTTTTGGTAAAACTTGGCAGAGTTTTGGGGAGTTGAAAGAAAACTATATTCATCTACAATGGGAATCGGTACAAGAAAATATCCTAAAGAATTCTAGGGCCTCTGGATCAGCAAAGGTTAGTTATATGGGGAGTAAGCAGAAGCAGCAAATGACAACTACCATAACTAATTTCCAAAAAATGTAGGAATGAACCCCCCCCCAAAATATTATGCAAAAATTCAAAAGTATTTTAACATCTTCACAGGATGATTGCACTGGTAAGCAAGAACCACTTTTCACTTTATATCTCCATCTTCTAAGATATTTTTTTATAGAAATTACTTTTTTTGTCATAGAAATAAATTATAAAATATAATTTACCTTAAAGAAACTCACATTATAGACAACTTTCAAAGAACCGATCTATTTAGTAGCTTTGAACCAAACTATACTCATCTACTTGGGTGTATGCTCTATGAAAAGTCAAAATAATAATAATAATAATAATAATAATAATATAATTCTATTGAATTTTAGACCAAAATCCATAATATTATAAAGTATTATGGCAATAGAATCTTCAAAATAATAACATGCTTTCATCAGATTTTTAAATAATGACATTAGTTACAACCACTATTTCTATTCTCCAACAATAATTTTTAAACTTTTTTAAATCAAATACTCAGACAATTATAGCTAATTACATATAGCAGTTGCCCAACTATTGAATAAATATTTGAATTTCTCTTCAGATGTTTGGAATAATATCTATATCACTTTTCTTGCCTGTTAATACATATACTCTTGTTAAGATAGTCAAAAACTGTACCCTCTATGGTTCAATTATTTCTTTAATTTCAACAAGTTTTATGGAATGCTTAACATGTATTTAGCTTAAGTGTGGACTAAAGCAGAAAAGATATATGGAATGATAGTTTCCCTCCAGAAAAGAGAGCAGCTCTAAACATGGAGTTACATGATTAGAGAGGATTTGACTTAATATATGATCTTAATCATATATTTACAAAAGCAAAATGTTTAATGAAAACACTTGACTGCTTTTCTAAGCTCAAACTACATTTATGTAGTATTATTGTTAAAAACTCTTCCCCTAAAGAAAGTGAAATAAAATCAAATCTATAGTCTTTCTAATTATTTTTAAATGGAAGCTGCTCCTTCCTTCTTTATGTGTGTGTGTGAAAAAAAATGCAGTTTATATATATAAGCAAGGAACAAATAGGTATAATACAACAAATAGGTAATCTTACATATAAGAGTATAGTATAAATTAGTGGTCTTTGTGATATATATCAAGTATCAATATAACAAACATATCCAAAGTGGGAGTTAATGAGTCCAAAATTAAGCTTTAAAAGTCATTTTTATGTGATGACTTCATTATTACCCTATCAATACATTTTAAATGTTGTTTCTACTTTTGACCTAAATGCCAAAATTTAAGATATCTACAATAAAAATTGCTCCTTTGCACTTAAGTAAGAATTCCTACTGAAACTGTAACTGAATTTAGGTGATTATACATAGAAAAGAAATGTAGTTTTTTGGTTTTGGTTTTTGTTTCAATTTTTATTTAAATTCCAGTTCTTAACATACAGTGCAATATTAGCTTCAGGAGTAGAATTCAGTGATTCATCACTTACATACAACACCCAGTAATCATCACAACAAGTGCCCTCCTTAATACACATCACTCATTAAACCATCCCCCCACCCACCTCCCTTCCAGCAACCCTCAGTTTGTTCTCTATAGTTAAGAGTCTATTTTATGGCTTGGCTTGCCTCTCTCTCTTTTTTTTCCCCGTGTTCATCTGTTTTGTTTCCTAAATTCCATATATGAGTGAAATCATAGAGTATTTGTCTTTCTCTGACTGACTTACTTCACTTAGCCTAATACACTCCAGCTCCATCCACATCATTGCAAATGACAAGATTTCATTCCCTTTTATGACTAATATTCCTTTGTGTTTGTAGATACAGATATTGATATCTACATCTACATCTATATCTATATCCTACTTCTTCTTTATCCATTCATTAGTCAATGGACATTTGGGCCATTTCCATAATTTGGCTATTGTTGATAATGCTGCTATAAACATTGGGATGCATGTATCCCTTCAAATTAGTATTTTTGTATCCTTTGGATAAATACCTAGTAGTGAAATTGCTGGGTTGTAGGGTAGTTCTTTTTTTAACTTTTTGAGGAAACTCCATACTGTTTTCCAGAGTGGCTGTACTAGTCTGCTTTGCCAAAACAGTGTAAGAGGTTCCCCATTCTCTGCATCTTTACCAACACATGTTGTTTCCTGTGTTGTTAATTTTTGTCATTCTGACAGGTGTGAGGTGATATCTCATTGTTTTGATTTTTATTTCCCTAATGATGAGTGATGCTGAGCATCTTTATATGTATCTGTTAGCCATCTGTATGTCTTCTTTGGAAAAAAATGTATATTCATGTCTTCTGCCCATTTCTTAACTGGATTATTTGTTTTTTGGGTGTTGGGTTTGATTCGTTATTTAGTATTTTGGATACTAACCTTTTATTAGATGTGTCATTTGCAAATATCTTCTCCCCTTCCATAGGTTGCCTTTTAGTTTTGTTGATTGTTTCCTTTCCTGTACAGAAGCTTTTTATCTCGACGAAGCCCTAATAGTTTATTTTTGCTTTTGTTTCTCTTGCTTCAGGAGACATATCTAGAAAGAAGTAGCTATGGCTGATGTCAAAGAGGTTGCTGCCTGTTTTGTCCTCTAGGATTTTTATGATTTCCTGTCTCACATTTAGGTCTTTCATCCATTCTGAATTTATTTTTGTGTATTGTGTAAGAAAGTGTTCCAGTTTCATTCTTTTGCATGTTGCTGTCCAGTTTTCCTAACACCATTTGTTGAAGAGACTGTCTTTATTTCATTTAGATATTCTTTCCTGCTTTGTCAAAGATCAGTTTACCATACAGTTGTGGGTCCATTTCTGTGTTTTTGATTCTGTTCTATCGATCTGTGTGTCTGTTTTTGTGCCAGTAACATACCATCCTGATTACTACAGCTTTGTAATATAACTTGAAGTCTGGAAATGTGATGCCTCCAGCTTTGCTTTTCTTTATCAGGATTGCATTGGCCATTCGGGGTCTTTTGTGGTTCTATACAAATTTGAGGACTGTTTGTTCTAGGTCTGTGAAAAATGCTGGTGGTATTTTGTTAGGGATTGCATTAAATCTGTAGATTCCTTTGGGTAGTATAATCATTTTAACAATATCTGTTCTTCCAACCCATGAGTATGGAATGTTTTTCCATTTATTTGTGTCATCTTCAATTTCTTTCATAAGTTTCTATAGTTTACAGAATACAGATTATTTACCTTTTTAGTTAGGTTTATTCCTAGATATCTTATGGTTTTGGGCATAATTGTAAATGGGATTGATTCCTTGATTTTTCTTCTTTCTGCTTCATTATTGGTGTACAGAAATGCAACACATGTCTGTATATTGATTTTATATCCTGCAACTTTACTGAATTCGTGCATCAGTTCTAGCAATTTTTTGGTGAAGTCTTTCGGGATTTTTACATAGATTATCCTGTCATTTGAGAATAGTGAGTTTGACTTCTTCCTTGCCAATTTGGATGCCTTTTATTTCTTTTTGTTGTCTGGTTTCTGAGGCTAAGACTTCCAATATTATATTAAATAACAGTGGTGAGAGTGGACATCCCTGTCTTGTTCCTGACTTTGGAAGAAAAGCTCTCAGTTTTTCCCCATTAAGGATGATATTAGCTGTATCTTTTGTTTATGGCCCTTATGATGTTGAGATACGTTCCCTATATCCCTACTTTGTTGAAGGTTTTTATCAAGAATCAATACTGTACTTTTTCAAATGCTTTTTCTGCATCTGTTGAGAGGATCATATGGTTGCTATTCTTTCTTTTATTGATGTAGTCATCACATTGATTGATTTGTGGATATTGAAACACCTTGCAAACCAGGAATAAATCATACTTGACCATGGTTAATGATCCTTTTAATGTACTGTTGGATTTGATTTGCTAGTATTTTGTTGAGTGTTTTTGCATCCATTTTCATCAGGGATATTGGCCTGTACTTCTCTTTTTTAGTGGGGTATTTGTCTGATTTTGGAATCAAGCTAATGCTGACCTCATAGAATAAGTTTTGAAGTTTTCCTTTCATTTCTATTTTTTGGAATTTTGAGAAGAATAAGTATTAAGTCTTTAAATGTTGGTAGAATTCCCCCTGAGAAGCCATCTGGTCCTGGACTTTTGTTTGTTGGGAGAGTTTTGATTACTGATTCAATTTCTTTGCTGGTTATGGATTTGTTCAAATTTTCTTTGTCTTCCTGTTTCAGTTTTGGTAGCTTATATGTTTCTAGGAATTTATCCATTTCTTCGAGATTGCCCAATTTGTTGGCATATAATTTTTCATACTATTCTATAATAATTGTTTGTATTTCTGTGGTGGTGTTGGCTGTGATCGTTCCACTCTCATTCATGATTTTAATTATTTGGGTCCTTCCTCTTTTCTTTTTAATAGGTTTGGCTAGAGAATTATCAATTTTATTAATTTTTTTTCAAAGAACTAACTCCTAGTTTCACTGATCAATTCTACTGTTTTTTTTTTCTGTATAATTTCTCTCTCTCTATTATATATATAATTTCTATATAATTTCTATATCATTTATTTCTGCTCTAATCTTTATTTCCCTTCTGCTGGTTTTCAGCTTCATTTGTTGCTCTTTTTCTAGCTCCTTTAGTTGTAAGGTTAGATTTTGTATTTGTGGTTTTTCTTGCTTCTTGAGGTAGGCCTGCGTTGCTATACACTTCCCTCTTATGACCACTTTTGTTGCATCCCAAAGGTTTTGGACCATATGTTTTCATTTTCGTTTGTTTCTTTGTATTTTTAAATTTCTTTTTTAATTTCCTGGTTGACCCATTCATTCTTTAGTAGGATGTTCTTTACCTCCACGTATTTGTGGTCTTTCCAAAAGTTTTCTGGTGGTTGACCTCAAGTTTCATAGTGTTGTGGTTGGAAAATATGCAGTATGATCTCAATCATTTGTACTTATTGAGAGCTGATTTGTGACCCAGTATGTGATTTATTTTGGAGAATGTTCCATTTGTTCAAAAAGAATGTGTATTCTGCTGCTTTAGGATGAAATGCTCTGAATACGTCTGTTAAGTCCAGTGGTCTTGTGTGTCATTCAAAGCCATTGTTTCCTTGTTGATTTTCTGCTTAGATGATCTGTCCATTGCTCTAAGTGGGGTGTTGAAGTCCCCTATTGTTATCGTATTATTGTCCATGAGTTCCTTTATCTTTGTTTTTAATCATTTTATATATTTGGGTACTCCCAAATTGGGAGCATAAATACTTACAATTGTTAGATCTTCTGGTTGCAACAGATAGACCTCTTTTATGATATAGTGCTCTTCTTAGTCTCTTGTTATTTATTTGTTAGAGAGAGAGAGAGACAGAGAGAGAGAGCACAAGCAGGGGGAGAAGCAGGCTCCCCACTGAGCAAGGAGCCTGATGCGGGACTCAATCCCAGGACCCTGGAATCATGACCTGAGCTGAAGGCAGCTGCTTAACCACCCAGACATCCCACCTCTGGCTGTCTTTTGATGTCCATTAGCATGATAGATGTTTATCCACCCCCTCACTTTCAATCTGCAGTTGTCTTTAGGTCAAATATGAGTTTCTTATAGGCAGCATATAGATAGGTCTTATCTTTTTATCCATTCTGACACCTTATGTCTTTTGATTTGAGCATTTAGTCCATTTACATTCAGAGTAATTATTGATAGATATGAATTCAGTGCCATTGTATTACTTGTTTTGTCATTGTTTCTGGAGATTTTCTCTGTTCCTTTCTAGTCTTTGTCACTTTTGGTCTTTCTTTCCCACTTAAAAGTCCCGTTTCCTATTTCTTGCAGGGCTAGTTTAGTGGTCATGAACTCCTTTAGTTTTGCTTGTCTGGGAAACTCTTTATTTCTCCTTCTATTCTGAATAACAGCCCTGCTGGATAGAGCATTCTTGGCTGCAGATTTTTCCCATTCAGCGCATTGAATGTATCATTCCACTCCTTTCTAGACTGCCAAGTTTCTGTGGAGATATCTGCTGTTAACCTTATTTGTCTTCCCTTGTAAGTTAGGGACTTCTTTTTTTCTTGCTGCTTTTAGGATTTTTATTTATCTCTATATTTTGCAAATTTAACTACAACATGTTTTGATGTTAGTCTGCTTTTATTGATTTTGATGGGAGTTTTCTGTGCCTCCTGGACTTGGAAGTCTCTTTCCTTCCTCAGATTAGGGAAGTTTTCAGCTATATTTTCCTCAAAGAAACCTACCTCCTTTTCCCTCTCTTCTTCTTCTGGGACTCCTATGATACAAATATTATTATGCTTTATGGAGTCACTGAGTTATGTTAAGTCTACATTTGTGATCCAAAATTTTTCTTTTCCTCTTTTGATCAGCTTCATTACTTTCCATAATTCTATCTTCTCTATCACTTATTGATTCATCTACTCCTTCCATCCTTGTGGTTGTTGAATCCAATCTGTTTTGAATCTCAGTTATGGCATTTTTCATGTTGGCCTGACAAATTTTAACTCTTTTATCTCTTTGATAAGGGACTTTCTTGTGTTTTCTATGTTTTTCTCAAGCCCGGCTAGTATTCTTATGATTCTTGCTTTAAATTCTGGATCAAGTATATTACTTTTATCTGTTTCAATTAGATCCCTGGCTGTGAACTTTTCTTGTTCTTTCTTTTGGGATGAATTCCTCCTTCTTGGCATTTTGTCTAGGTCTCTGTCTTCTTCTGTGTGTTAGGAAAGCATGTTATGTTTCCTGCTCCTGTGAGTAATGGCTTTATGATGATAAGGCCATATACGGTCCAGGGACTGGCACTTCAGGAAGTGTTTCTGGTGTATGCTGTGTGCTCTCTCCTGCTGTGTTTTGGCTGTTCTTTTCCTCGGGTCAGTCCTCTTCAAAGGTGTTTTTTGTTTTTGTTTTGTTGCTTTGTTTTGTTTTGTTTTGTTTTGTTTTAAAGATTTTATTTATTTATTTGAGAGAGAGAGAATGAGAGAGAGCACATGAGAGGGGGGAGGGTCAGAGGGAGAAGCAGACTCCCTGCCGAGCAGGGAGCCCGATGTGGGACTCGATCCAGGGACTCCAGGATCATGACCTGAGCCGAAGGCAGTTGCTTAACCAACTGAGCCACCCAGGCGCCCTGTTTTGTTTTGTTTTTACCTGAGGTGGGGATTGTTTGGACTTTGGCCAGAGTGTGGGGAGTTTGGTGTTCAGAATGATTCAATATTTATCTAGCTGTGTTTGGGGCAAGCCTAGGGTCCTCCTACTTCTCCACTATCTTAATTCCTCTTCATTCCTTCCTTCTTATAACATCCCCTGAGTGTCTGAAAATGGGACCCCTGTAATAGAGTTCAGGACATACTACCCAAAATATGGTGCCTTGGCATGTTGAATATTTTAAGCTGATAGAATTGGAGGAATAAACAGGTGCTGGAAGAATGCTGTGACCTTCCCCTGAAGCAGGTATTAGACCCTCATGTGGGAGTTGCCTTCCCTATAACTGAAGGAAAGATATCCCTGAAGATGGAGAAATGTCAAGAGGAATCTGAACTGACAAGCCTTGCTAAGTTTCTTCCAATTTACTACACCTCGCTCATCTCCTTTTGTCCTATCATATTTCCATGGCTCATTCTTCATCAAATCTAGTATAAAAACTGTCAGGTTTAACCATTTTTAAGCCTTAATTTCCTTATCATGTAAAATTCATATTGAATAAATTTGTATGTTTTTTCCTTGTTAATCTGTGTTTATTACAGATACCCAGGCGACAACCTAGAAAGGTAGAAGGAAAAAGACAATTTTCCTCCCCTGCATCTGCCTACATTATACCCCAATACTATAGAACTTAATAGCTTCTGTTCCTTTGAAACTCATCAAAAAGCACTTGTTCGATTTCTCCTAAGGCTTTTGGAAGTAGCTCACAGAAATAATAAACATTTTTCTGATTGTGGTTTATGTGTCAAGAAATGTGCTAATGTCTTGTTAGGTATGATGTTGCTTAATTTGTACAGAAAAAATGAAGTAGATTGTCTATTTTTAAAGAGGACCAATGAGAAATGTTAGGTTAATTGCCAAGTGTCACACAGGAAGTCATGAAAGGGTCAGAACTTGGTCCTAGTTCTGTCTGTTTGGAGAGCCTATACTTCTAAATATTGTTCTATTTTGTACCTTTCCTTAATCCTTTGACATAATTAAAAACTAAGCATCTAAGACATGGCTTTTAGGCCACCAAAACTGGGTTTCTGGATGAGAAACAAGTTGCTGCAATTACAGCAAGGTCTCCTTTTCAATGTGTCCCTCCTGGTAGTCCTCCCAACCAGGACTCTTTTCTGAACTGGCTTGTTCATGTAATTATCTCATACTAGTCTCCTCATTTTCCTTGGTTACTGCCTCCCAGATATGCACATCCACTGAGTGGAATGTCTGGGTTATAATATTCCCTCTACACTAACGTACTATTGATTTTGAGATAGGGCAGGGGTGCAGCCACTAAGTAGTTCAGCTACCTGATTACTCTCCCATTCTTTTGAGAGCACATTTCTGCTAAGAAGTGATTTCTATTGCTGTCTTTGGCACATTGAGTGTTTTTCCTACTCAGTGTCTCTTTCCTGCCTTCAGAGGGGATTTTATTCATCCCTGCGGAAAGTAATCAAGAACAACCCAAATTCTTTTGTTAGTTCCAGGTCCTGCTATCACCATTTTTTTCATTTATCCCCCTTTCTCTGAATTGTATTTTCCTAAAGAGTTCATTTCCTTTGTATTCTTAAAGAAAATGTTGGAAAACTGTCAAAAACAAACAAACAAACAAATAAAACATACAAAAAAACACCATGGCAAACTGAGGGTTCTAGAGGGGAAGGGGTGGGGGGATGGGTTAGCCTGGTGATGGGTATTAAAGAGGGCACGTATTGGACGGAGCATTGGGTGTTATACACAAACAATGAATCATGGAACATTACATCAAAAACTAATGATGTAATGTATGGTGATTAACATAACATAATAAAAAAAATCCTTAAATTTGAAAAACAAAAACAAAAACAAAAACAAAACACCATGGCAAACCTGTGTTCCCCTGTCATCTACATGTTTAAGTGGTTAAGTGGTTAAATATAAAACAGTAAATTATTTGCATTTGGAAGATAAAAGTTTCAGTCACATCCATTCCATTGATTTGTTATTTTATTGGAAGTATTCTAGGCTCTGAAACTGTGAAGCCGGCTTGCCTGTCACTGTCTACCACATGCCAAAATTAAAAACTTGGCACTGGGAGGAGAAAAGAATAGCAATGATAACAACCCCAATAGCAGGATGAAACTCTGTTCCTTAGCTGACTTTCTGATTTGCACTCCAAATCCCCAACTGTCCATCAGCTAAAAATCTCACTAGCTATATTTTTGCACTGTCAGAAAATAATTTAACATATTTTCTGCCAGGATGGACACAGTGTTTTCACTCCTCTAAGGCTACAATTTACATCTTTGTTTTTTTTTTTTTTTTTTTTAAGATTTTATTTATTTATTTGACAGAGAGAGACACAGCGAGAGAGGGAACACAAGCAGGGGGAGTGGGAGAGGGAGAAGCAGGCTTCCCGCTGAGCAGGGAGCCCGATGCGGGACTCGATCCCAGGACCTGGTATCATGACCTGAGCCGAAGGCAGATGCTTAACGACTGAGCCACCCAGGTGCCCCTACAATTTACATCTTTTAAGATTAAAATACATGACCGATTGCAGCGGGGGAAGTAATGTGAACTTCATCGCCTCTGCAAACCGCAGCCCTGAGATTGGGCAAGGAGGATGAAGTTTCAATCACTGCTCATTTGATCTTGAGATTTTGCTATGTCAGGGAAAAATGTATTTAGGGGACAGGACATTCAATCTGCTGTTGGCCAGCATATTGATTGCATAAGCTGTATCTTGCTATCTCGATTAAAAAAAAAATATATATATATATATATATATATATTTTGGAATCACAGTTGGAGTTGGATATTTGACCGGTTTGTTGAGAAACAAACTCAATATATTGGAAGACTTACTCTAGACATACACTTTGAAATATTTCCCTTGACAACAATTGTGCAATGTGGGGTTTTTTTGGGGGGGAGGGGTGGATTGTTAGGGTATTCATCCCTCAACATATTCCTGGTTGTAACTTTTTCAGTTTTAGCGAAATCTTATACCGATTATAGGTAATGTTCAGGGAAAGACAGAGTTTTGTAGGGGCCTGTTGGCATATTGATTATTTTAAATAAGTTTCTTAAGAAACAGCTTATATAAGGACTCTCAGACCATCCTCTGTCCCCCTGAAAGCAAGAAGCAAATCTCCCATAAGAAAAATACCCTTTCTTTTATTAAGAAGTGAAAAGACATCTTTATCACCAGAGATATGGACTTTAAAGCAGAAAAAGCTGTAGGAAAAACCTTGTTATTTTTTAAAAAAATCTACTACCTTAGCCTAAATTCTGCTTAGAATTCCCTACAAATGAAAGCTTCCAAACACCTGTTTTGCTTTTTTTTAAATCCTGCAATTCCTCACAAATTTATTACCTCTTTTTCTGAAATGTGTAAAAGTGACTTACCTTGGTCTTTCTTTAGGTCTCAATTTCATTATTGGGCCTCCATGTGCACATAAAAAAAAAAAAAAAAAAAAGCTGGTTTTTATCTCCCGTTAATCTGCTTCATGTAAAGTTAATTCTTAGTTCAGCTTGAAGAACTTGAAAGGTGGAAGAAGAATTTTTCCTTCTCTACAGTTTTGTAACTTAAAGGATTCTCATGAGCATCATGAATTTATTTTCTAGATAAGATAACTGAGGTTAAGGAGGCACAACTAGTTAGTAGAAGTGCTGGAACTGGATCCCATTTTTATCATGAGTTAATTTATTAGCACCTTGAGGTGAGAACCAAATAGCTTTATTTTTTTTAAGATTTATTTATTTATTTTAGAGAGAGAGAGAGAGAGAGCACAACTGGGAGGGGCAGAGGGAGAGGGAGAGAGAGAATCCCAAGCAGACTCCATGTTGAGCACGGAGCCTGACTCGGGGCTCCATCTCATGACCCAGAGATCAGGACACGACTAGAAACCAAGAGACAGACACTTAAGCAACTGTGCCACACAGGGACGCCCCCAAATAGCTTTTTATGTGCTGTTTCAATCAATATGTTATCATTTACACAGTTTGAAGTTCAGTAGCTATCTCTGCAAGACTCAAATATTTATGTTTAAAAAAATCAAGCAGTCTAATAGAGGTTATTCATCATGGAAAGATTCATGAGCAGTTTTTGTATTATTTGGTTGCTCTGATTCAACTTCTTCATCTTTCAATTGTGATCATTGTAGTATCTACCTCACAGGGTTGTTTGAAGGAATACTTGAAGGAAGATGTGTAAAATTTGGAACAATATTTTGGCACATGGTAAGTGCTACACATGAGTGGTTACCATTAGAGTCTTCTTGTTTCAGAAAATAAAAAAAGTTAAAGCTTAACTAGTTGAAACATAACTTTATTATTGAAACATAAACCAAGTTAATTTTCTGTCTCTAAATAAGACAGCTAATGTTTCATTTGGGAAGCAAAGTGTCTTAAAGTGCAATTAACTGTTTAAATGGAGGCTTATATAATTCAAAATCGCTTCAGCTGGATTCACTTGAAAGATAGAAACACAATAATGAAAAAGTGAAGTCACTTGTATGACTTCCACTCTTGTTCATCAATAAGCCTATGCTTCTAGGTCCTTACATCTTACACAAGATTACTTTTAATTGGTTTTTTTTTTTTTTTTTTGTGGAGATGAAGGTGTATAGAGAAAGAAAAACATGGGAAAAATCCTCATTAAATTCACTGAATTATATATTGCAGATATTTTCATGCAATATTGACACCCTGAAAGTAATATTTAAATAATTTCCCAGCATGGCATAATCTATGCCTGCACATATTTTGCATAAGTTATTACCTTCTACCAAGGAATGAAAATGAGAATTGTTTAAAACGGAATATGCTTGATAGTGAATCAAATTTCCCTAGTATGTAAATTATTTCCTGGGAGTGAATAAGGCACATTGTGAGCAATTTAATAAATGATACCCTGGAGGTCTGAATGGATTAATGAACCTGATTATCCTTCTCCTGCAGAAGGAGAAAACTGTCACTCTGCAGTTAGCCTTAAATGAGCTCTCCATAGTGTCACTTGAAGGTATTTTGTGGGGAGAAGGCGATAAATATAGGTGTCCCATTTAATAATTCTTGGGGTAGAGCTACTTTACATGATTACTTTCTTTCTCAGTACTGTGTCATTAGCAAAGGAACATATAGTTCTCCTGGGGCAAGAAAGTGAACTGGTTCTGTTAAAAAATCATGTATACTCTGGGGCTATGGAGTCTGGCCTAAGGTGAATGCCATAGGTTTTCTCTCCTAGATACTGATGCTTAAGGATACACCTCTGCAGGGTTTCATAGACTTTTTCCCATAAAACCCTTCTGTGGAATGCGCCTAGTGCTCTTCACTCAGACACAAACAGAAGACAGGGTGTATATAAGTTACAATAAGAAAACAAAATCCCTCGGGTGCCTGGGTGGCTCAGATGGTTAAGCGTCTGCCTTCAGCTCAGGTCATGATCCCGGGGTCCTGGGATCGAGTCCTGCATCGGGCTCCCTGCTAGGCGGGGAGCCTGCTTCTCCCTCTGCCTCTGCCTTTCTCTCTCTCTCTCTGACTCTCATGAATAAATAAATAAAACATTAAAAAAAAAAAAAAAAGAAAACAAAATCTCCTCGTTTGTTTATTTATTTTAAAGATTTTATTTATTTATTTGAGAGAGAGAGAGAGAGCACAATCAGGGGAGGGACAGAGAGACAAGCAGACACCCTGCTGAGTGGGGACCCCCAATGTGGGGCTCCATCCTGGACTCTGGGATCATGACCTGAACTGAAGTCAAATGCTTAACCAACTGAAACACCCAGGCACCCCAATTTATTTAAATAACTTACTAGATTGATATTGGTGTGTGATAAATTACCACAAACTTAAAGGCTTAAAACAACAAAAATGTATTCCTATCTCATTGTCTCGGTCAGTTCAGGCTACTATAACAAATATGCCATAGACTGAGTGGCTTAAATATAGGCGTTTATTTATTATAGTTCTGGAGGCTGTGAAGTCAAAGGTCAAGGTGCTGGCCAGTTCAGTTCCTGGTGAAGGACCTCTTCCGTGTCTTTAAACAGATGACTTCTTGCACAATTCTGACATGGTAGAGAGAGATTTTGGGTTTCTTCATCCTCTTATAAGGACAACAATCATGGGGGTCCATGCTTATGCCCTCATCTAAACCTAACTACCTCCCAAAAGCCCCACCTCCTAATATCATCCCATTAGGGGTTAGAGTCTCAACAAATGGATTTCAAAGGGACACAAACACACAATCCATATTACTCAGTTTCCATGGGTCAGGAATTTGGGTGCAGGTGTGTTAGGTTCTCTGCTCAACTCTCAAAGGCTGAAATCAAGGTGTCAGCTGGAGCTACAATCTTAACTAAGTCTCATCCTGCTCTTTGAAGCACATTCAGGTTGTTGGCAAAATTTATTTCTAGAGGTTGTAGGACTGAGTTTCCTATTTTCTTATTGGTTGTAAGACAGGGGTTTCTCAACTCCTAGAGGCCACTCTCAGGTCCTGGCCATATGGTCCCCTTTCAACAAAGCATCTTACTTCAGCAAAACTAGAAGGAGTCCCTAATTTTAAGGTCTTGCTGATTAAATTCAGTGCACCCAGGGTTAATGAATTAGTGACCTTAATTATGTCAGCAAAACCCCATTTGCCATGAAACATAACATAATTATAGGAGAAGTGTTTCATTATATTTATAAGACCTGTACACACTCAGGGAATAGAGTTAAACAGAGTTTGAGTCATTGGGAATCATATTTGATTGCCACTGATCACATCCTATACACACACACACACGTACACATACATAATATGGAAGACATATAGCAAAGTTTTGTGTCCATATACAGAATCTTCCAGGCTGACGCTTCAGTTCTTTCTCTTCCTGGGCAGTTCAACATTAAAAAAAAAAAAAAAAAAATCAATATAAATGTGTACATGCCCAGAAAAAGAAAAAAGCTGTGACCCCCGCATGCTACCCATCTAAAAATTAAGAAGACAAAAGGAACAGTAGATCTACACTTAAGCAACACAGTCAACACAGTGCAAACTACCCTCAGTGCTCTAATAAGGGATATAAAATTATTTTGTAATAAGAAAAGGACAAATTAATTTCAAGGGAATTTCAGAGGAAAGAGGAGAAGTTGGAGACCAGCTGGTGGAAGACAAATCGGATGGGATCCAGGTTTTCAAATTTATGTAAGATTTTCACAGATTTAGAGTGAAGATTTGTAACATTTCAGATTATTCGTCCAATTTATCATTGACTCTTTAGCCAATAATATTGAACACTGAAAATGTATGGGTACAATGTTATGTTATTCGGTGCTGAGTATATAACAGAAACATGTTACTAAGCAGTCCGCATATATTTACTCATTTAATACTTAATACAACCCTACCTGAAGTAGTTATGGGCCAAAAAAAGAGGAAATCTAAAGACTCTCCCTCAGTTATTTAACCCCTGAGGTGCATTTTGAAGAATGTATAGGAATTATTTAGCAATCAAAGATAGGGGTAGGGAAATTATGTATAAAAGTCACTGGAACACTAGAGAACAGGACATACTTAATAACTGAAAGTTCTTTAATTTTACCAGAACATGACTGTGGGCCTACAAGTAAATATGATAGTTTATGTGATTAAGAAAAGTTACTTTCTATAAGTAGACATATCCCAAGAAAGTGCTCCTGCCCCTGGCTGTCCCCAAACAAGGACAACGCATGGCAAATAAAGTGGAAGCTAAATTCAGACCCTGTTTATCCTGAAAAATGAGTCACAAGTTTATCCAAATCACACCACCCCCCTGCCCCCCAGAACTTCTGATATTGGGCACAGGGGAGGTAAAGGAATTCAGAGACAGAGTTCAAGGGAATCGAGTGGGTTAACAGATGATGGTATTCTGATAAGAAACTGTGTGGAATATGATGCCAACATTAATTCTAAAGAGACATAGTACAAAAATATATAATAAATATTTGGATCCGGGAAAGTAGACAGACTTATGTCCTGCTTCTCAACAGGGTTTTAGAAAGAATTAACCCTCTTGCCAAAAACACTGAGGCACCTTAACACAGAAGAGTAGGTTAGAAAGAAAAATACATTTTGTGAGGCAACTTTATAGGCCTGAATTCACCTTATTGAGTTCCTGTAGGTCCCACCTTAAATTTTCTGAATTTAAGGGACATGGATATGACCTTGAGAACCATCAAGGGACATACATGTACCTGGACCTTGCAGCCAGGATAAGGGTATAGTGAAAAAAAAAAAAAAATCAAAGATACTGGCAAAGCTGGTGATGTTGCCTTGGATACATGGCCAGGATTAACCCTGAGATATTGTCTCTGCCCCATGTCATGAAGCAAAATAAGTCCCTGGAACTTACACTCAATCCTGCTGAAAAGACAGGTGGAGGAATTTTAAGCTGGGCTTATCAGAAAGGATTTAGTTTCATGGGACAAACTAAAAAATAATAAAATAGCAGAAAATAAACACTAATGGGATAGAATTGCAATGAATTAACTAACTTCCTATGCAAGTTGAAAGTTCTAAAGAGAAACTGAGTTCACTGTATAAAAAATCCTCAATAATATAGTTCTTACAGACCTGAGTTTTAGGACAGGCAAGAGAGTTTAAGTGATTAACGATATTGTATTTTATTCTGAATCTAGTAATATCATTGAAAGGTTTTAAGCAAAATGGTAACATGATCAGATTTATATTTTAAAAGACCACTCTGGGTACAGTACAAATGATGTACTAGAGGGTATTTGTATTGGAGACAAAATCTCTGTCAACCGATTGATATTAATGTTTTGATTTAAATGATTCAGAATAAGGATTAAAATAAGATAGTAACAATTTATTTTATCTTCTTAAAAATAAATAATTAATCATTATGACTGAAAGGAAGGAATAGTCAAGGAGGAAGATCTTTAGGTTCTATCCTATTAGTTAGATTGAAAATAATATCATTTGTCAAAATAGACTGTGTAGGCAGGAACCAGCAGCTGAGATCAGAATGTGAGGTCTGAAGTATTTGTGGGCCATGAAAATCAGGAAGGTGAACACATCTGGAGCTCCAGAGAGAAATCTAGACCGGAGATTCTAAGTTTCATTATTAACACAGAGGTGACAGATGAAGCCCTGGGATAATATGATTCACAGAGTGTTTAAAGTAAAAAGAAAAAAAAAAAAAAGATCAACGGTTGTAAATGTTGAAAGGAGTTCAAATACAGGTAAAGACTAAAATGTATCTATTAGATTAAGCAAAGTGTAAGACAGTGTTGACCTTTGTGAAAAATTCAACAAAAACAGTAAGGGCAAAAGTTAAATTACAGGGAGTAGTGAGCTGGATAGGAGGTAAGACCTTAGTCTTTCAAGTATTTCCATCACAAAGAGAAAGGAGATTGGGTAGTAGCTAGAAAGGTCAAGGTAGCCATAGTGTATTCTTAGCAGGGACAGTATCACTCACAAGGGGCAAAATTAGTTTTGTGGAGGAGGAGTGGGAATGAAAATAATCTTACTATTTTGGTATAAAAAGCATTAAGATACATATAGTACAACAATAGGCATAGAGTGTACCTGTGGTATTCAACTTCATGGGTGAGATTAGGATTAAAAAGTCTCAAAGGTTTCCTTAAGGGGCTAGTAATAATAATAATAATAATTAATAATAATAATAATGATGATAAAGGTTGAGAAACACTGTGTAAAGCTGAGGTGTTTGCAGAAAAGAAAGCTTTGGATACCAGAAGATAAAAACATTTAAGTCAATAAAAATTATAATAAAAACTGGGATTCAAAAGGACCCAGATTATAAGAAAAAGATTAACTGTAGAAAGCATAAATGACACCTCTTTCCCTGAGAAGAAGAATGAGGTAAGAATGAGAGTAGAGACCCATATTTTGAAAATAAAAAGATCCCATTCAATGGCTTCTTTCTCTTTGTTCCCAAGAAATAAAATTATTTATTCAGAGTGATGGCTCAAGAAGTCAGATAGGAAGGAGAAATTAGAAGACAAGCACATGATAAACTATTATGGAATAAATGGGGTGGGATAGAGAGAATTCTGACATGGCATCCTGGTGTATGAGCCCCGTATTTAGTTCTCTCCCCTTGAGTGTGGGCAGGACTCTGAATATGATTAATTTTGCTCTCATGATTAGCTTACATTATATGACAAAGGAAAGGATTTGAATATATACTTAAGTCCCTAAAGGCTTTTGAGGGATCAAAAGAGAGGTTATCCTGGATAGGCCTGATCCAGTCAACCCTTTCAAACCTCTGAAGGGTTTGGGCCCTTCCTGAAAGAAGAGTTCTGATACACCTGGGAGGTTTTTCTTATTGGCCTTGAAGAAGCAAACAACCATGTTATGGCCATTAATGAAAGAGGATTGCATGGCTAGGACCAGAGAGTGACCGTTAGCAGTTGGGTCATTTCTGGTAGATACTTAGCAAGAAAAATGGTAACTCAGTTTTATAACCATAAAGATGGCAACAACCTGAAGGTGCTTAAAAGCAGATTCTTCCCTAATTGAGTCTCCACAGGAAGATAGAGTCTTTGAGACTTGAATCATTCTGTATAGCTCTAGGGTAATTATCCAGAATCAGTCATTGAGAGTTGGGGAAGAAGGAATTAGCCTTATTTACAATTATTCTATGAAACACTGGTGTCAGCGAAGGAGAGGGAAGGACAAGATGACAAAAAAGTTAACACTGGCAAGGGAGTGATTTAAGTAATGGAACATGAGAAGACCGTTACAACCTACCAGAAGATTCATGGTAGAAACTTCCTTGGGCTTTAGCTTCCTCATCCACAAAATGGGATAATGATAGCACCTGCCTCATAGGATTGTAGTGAACACTTGATATGTATGAAGCACATACAATAGTGCCTGGCCTGTGGTAAGCTCTCAAGAACTGTTAGGTAGTAGTAAAAGGAGTAATTATGAATTCATAGTATTATAAACTGGGTAGGAAAGGAAGATGAGAGCAGCATGGATAGATTAGAAGAAAATAGAAATCAAAGGACTGCATAAAAGCATAATGTCAGGGCACCTGGGTGGCTCAGTCAGTTAAGCGTCCAACTCTTGATCACAACTCAGCTCTCGATCTCAGGGTGGTGAGTTCAGGCCTCATGTTGGCTCCACACTGGGTGTGGCACCTACTGGAAAAAAAAAAAAAAAAAAGCATTAGGTCAAAGAGAAAATGTGACAGAGCAAAAAATGAGAGCCTAAGGAGTTTGTAGTTGAAGTGTGATATTGAATTTATTTGGAAAAAAAGAGTACTCAAGTGAACTTACAGGGGCTCCTGGGTGGCTCCGATGGTTAAGCATCTGCCTTCGGCTCAGGTCATGATCCCAGAGTCCTGGGATTGAGCCTCACATCAGGCTCCCTGCTCTGCGGGAAGCCTGCTTCTCCCTCTCCCACTCCCCCTGCTTGTGTTCTGTCTCTCTGTCAAATAAATAAAAAAATCTTTAAAAAAAAAAAAGAAATGAACTTACATACACACACACAAAGACACACATGCACAGAAACATATATATGTATATGTATATAATAAATCTTACGCATTCTGAGAAATAAATAATACAATTTTCATGGAATATTTGTGAAAAATGAATATAAAATAGCGGAGAATATAGTTAAATGGATGGGTAGTTATTTGAACAATTAATCTCATAAAAATATTAATATCAATTGGGATGAAGGTCTCCAGTGGCAAGCTTAGGATTCTTTTTCTTAAACAACTATATTAATCATATGTGTATCATGGTTGGTTGAATTATAATGTATATAACACGGAGGAATATCTTGACACATGGCATAAATAAAAATATAAAATATTTTTAATCTGAAATAATTATACTTAATTTGTCTTTATTTAAAACCTTTGCCTTGGGGTGCCGGGGTGGCTCAGTTGGCTAAGCAGCTGACTCTTGATTTCGGCTCAGGTCATGATCTCAAGGGTCATGGGATTGAACCCCACACCAAGCTCTGTGCTCAGTGTGGAGTTTGCTTGTCCCTCTCCCTCTGCTCCTTCCCCACTCATTCTCTCTCTCTCTCTCTCAAATAAATAAAATCTTAAAAAAAATAAATAAATAAATAAAATAAAACAAAACCTTTGTCTTAGGCACTCCTCATTTTTGTGAAAGCATAGTTACTAAGTGTATTAGTTTACAAAAAGTGCCACATTGCTTTGCAGTTCCTTCCATCAAAGAGATAGAAACCGGGGCGCCTAGGTGGCTCAGGCGTTAAGCGTCTGCCTTCGGCTCGGGTCATGATCCCGGGGTCCTGGGATCGAGCCCCGTATCGGGCTCCCTGCTCCGTGGGAAGCCTGCTTCTCCCTCTCCCACTCCCCCTGCTTGTGTTCCCTCTCTCACTGTGTCTCTCTCTGTCAAATAAATAAATAAAATCTTAAAAAAAAAAAAAAAAAAAAAAAAAGAGGTAGAAACCACTAAGCCTGCAAAGGTGGACTTGCCTTATTATTTGCTCTAACTAATTAAATGTGAAAAAAATGATGCTGTGTCAATTCTGAGCCTAGGCCTCAGAGGCTGGGCAACTGCCACTCTTGATAATTTTGGAATTCTGTGACTGCTCGATGAAGAAGTGAAACCTGATGTGAAACATGAAGACTACAGCCCTCTGCTGCCCTGGTTCACAAATTAGCAACTGCCTGACATGTGAATGAAGCCATCCTCGATCCCATCACCCAACCCACCAGCTAACCACATCCCATGAATGAAACCACCATTGATCAGGTAAGCTGGCTCAGACTAGACTAGGTGAACTGCCTAGCCAATACAAAATTGTGAGCTAAATAAACATCTGTTATTTTAAGTTTCTAAGTTTTGAAATGGTTAGTGCAGATATAACAATGCAATTAGAGAAAACAATCTAATATTTTGATTATATACCCAATACAAATCACCTAAACAAATAATAAAAGTGCTAAAACAAATAAACAGAGAAACAAAGATAATGATAAATTGGCTTAGGCTGCATTAATTGAAACAGACTGTTCAAAACAATGATGATAATCATTCCAGGTTACATCTCACAGCCATGTTACATATGGAGAATGGTATTCACTTCAAGTGCAGTAGTTTTATAGAAATATTAATTTATTCCTGTATATTCAAAGGAAAGTAACTAGGCTTATACCTATGACCCACCATCATTCATTTCTTGCACAGCCTGAAGATAAAAAAACTGAGGAAGAACCTAAGAACTATCTTCAAATATCTGAGTTTTAACATGTCATGGAGGATTGAACTTACATTCTGCATGACTCTAAAGTGCAGAAAACATATATATATATGTTTTAGGGAGACAAATACAGATCAAACAGATATGTATATTTGCTTTTAAGAAACAAATATAAGTTCAATCCAAACAGAAATATTCTAGCAATTAAATTTTATTTTATTTTATTTTATTAAAGATTTTATTTATTTATTTGACAAAGAGAGACACAGCGAGAGAGGGAACACAAGCAGGGGGAGTGGGAGAGGGAGAAGCAGGCTTCCCGCTGAGCAGGGAGCCCGGTGCGGGGCTCGATCCCAGGACCCTGGGATCCCAGGACCCTGGGATCATGACCTGAGCGGAAGGCAGACGCTTAATGACTGAGCCACCCAGGCGCCCCTAGCAATTAAAATTTAAAAGGGAATGAACTGTTAAATAGTAGAGGCCACCCTCTCAGGAAGCCAAGTATCAAGTAAGAATTGAACTATAAAATTCCTTCTATCATGGAGACGTTATTATGTTATAGGCACTTCCTAACATAAGGGAGAGAAGGGAAAGTCTTTAAGCATGATCACACTGTTAATTAAAACAAAACAAAACAAAACAAAATCAAAACCAAACAACAAAAAAGACACCATTTACCAACCTGAAAGACATGTGGCATAAAGTTATGAAGATGTGGAAGACCAAGGGGAAAGAAGAAGAAGTGGGAAGCAGCCAAACCCAAATTTCCTTTTTTATGTTCTGTCCAATTGCCAAGTAGCAATTGAGTTTGCCTGGTATAGCCCTCAGGTCAGCTCCCTTTAAGTATGCATTTATCTATCATTAGTCATGGAACTTGTATGGCGATATTCAGGAAGAGGTGAATGCCAAATAGAGCATGAAGCAAAGCAGTTCATAACAAAATGCTTAGTTGGGTGGCCTGTGTTATAAATATTAAAGGAGCTGAGTGAAGATAAAATAATTATATAGAGGTGGCATCAAATACAATTTTAAAATAAACTAAGCCTTAAAAGAAAAAAAAAAAAAAAAGAAGAGAGGGAGAAACAAACCAAGAAATAGACTCTTAACTATAGAGAACAAACTGATGGTTACCAGAGGGGAGGTAGGTGGGAAATATGTGAAATAGGTGATGGGGATTAAGGATTGCACTTTGTTTTTATTTTTTTAATTTTTTTTAAATATTTTATTTATTTATTTGAGAGAGAGAGAGATTGAGCATGAGTGTGTGCAGGGGGAGGGGCAGAGGGGAAGGAGACAGAATCTCAAGCTGACTCCGTGCTGAGCTTAGAGCCCTACACCGGGCTTGAGTTCACAACCAAGATCATGACTGGAGCTGAAATCAAGAGTCGGCTGCTTACCCCACTGAACCACCCAGGTGCCCCAAGAGTGCGCTTTGTGATGAGCACAGAGTGATGCATGGAATTGTTAAATCACTATATGATACACCTAAAACTAATATTGCACTGTATGCTAACTATACTGGAATTAAAATAAAACTTTTTTTAAAAATAAACTGAGCCTTGAGTTTAGCCTTAACAGATAAAAAAGATAAAAAGGAGGCATATTTAAATTCAGTGTCCTAAAGGTTATATCTATTCGCTAAGCTTGTAATGACAACGAGTCATATTTATGGACTACTTATTAAGCACACAAAACTGTTAGTTTTAATAATTTATCTCATTTTTAACTTACAACAATCCAATTCAATTTTAAAGATTTCTCAATTTTTAAGATAAAGAAACTCAGAGAACATAAAGTTTAAGTGGTTTGTGTAAGGTCACACAGCTAGGAAAGAGCAGAATCAGCAATCAACTTCATTCAATCAGACCCAAGATACCAGGCATTTAACCAGCAGTGCACTACCTCTGTGCAAAAGCTGTGTGCAAGACATTGCATTAGGCTTAGTGGAAGACATTGAGCTAAGTTTTTCTGATCGAAGCTCTCAAGACCACTATTGATAAATTTTCAAGGTTATGTACAAACCAAATGTTCTGGGACCACAGTAATAGGTAAGATTAGTTTAGCTGATGAAATTGAGGACAACTTCATGAAGGAGGAAATATTTAATTTTGATTTTGAAGAAGGGGTACAATTTTAAGCATTTTTATCACTTAGACACTTCAGGAGAGACAGATGATGTTTTGTTGCTTTGGGTTGAAGCAAAAACTCCAGGGGGAATGAAGAGAGGATTTGTTTCTCCTATTCACAATGCAAAGCATGCTCTGCTACTGAGAAAGAAAAATCAGGTGCATGATCTTTTTGATTCTTGTGGATATCTTTTACTATTTTGTTTCACACATGCCGCAATACATGGAAGTATACCTCACATACAACTCTCTTTTAGTTGCATATGCTGTTGATGTAATGCAATGCTGCCAGAGGATTAATAAAATTAATGTTGTAGGGGTATAGTCATGTGCTTCATTGAGTTCTTATAAAATAATCTGTGGAAGAAATTAAAGTAACATTATTTTACACTAAGGGAACACTTTGCAATGTGCCTAAGGGGGGGAAAAAACACTTTTTAATCAATCTGCTAAATTATCTTTTCTTTTTTTTTTTTCCTCTCAGTCCCCAGCTTGGGTTCCTTATCTTTAGGATCGTATTAGAGAGCAAGCCCAGAATTCACTTTGAAACTGGAAACCCCTGCCCCCCTCCCCTAGTTCCTTC
The DNA here is from genome assembly GCF_964656455.1 of Halichoerus grypus. Lineage (NCBI taxonomy): Eukaryota > Metazoa > Chordata > Mammalia > Carnivora > Phocidae > Halichoerus > Halichoerus grypus. Next base: position 26,893,083 of record NC_135714.1, read on the forward strand.
CAGTTAAAGCTTCAGTGGAAAAATACATTGCTGGAACTAGCCTGTCATGTCTACCTGCTAGTTCGTCTCCCATGAAACTTTCGGGGTCTTCTGGGTCATCTGCTTTATGTGCCACTGGCCTCACTCACATCCCCAAAGTACACACACCATCCACAAAATTGACGTCCCTGACAGAATGCCTCAGGCTCAGTGATGCCCCCTTCCTAGAGATATCCCTTTGGACAACGACCAAAAGGTAGATGGGGGTAGCGGAGGTGAGAGTAAAATACAAGCCTGGGAAGAATATATAACTAATTCTTGAAAAGTTATGAATTCTGTGCTGCAAAAAAAAAAAAAAAAATGAATTTAAGTGAATGATTCGGGCGTATTTGAACTTGGTGCCAGTACCATGATATGGTAAAATCTGTGTTGCATCCCTGGCACAAAAAAACAAAACAAAGCAAAAACAAAAACAAAAAATTGAGAGAATAAAAGAAAGGGAATTCATTTATAATATTGTAAAGATTCAAATGTGTGGTGAAAATGGCTGAAAATGAACAGTTGAAGTAGGAATTAAGGAAAGGAGTGAATGAGAGAGGAACTACAGAGATAACATAAATAGAAAATGATGCCAGAACTAAGGGCTGGGTGGTAGCAGAGATGACTGTAACATTTTCAGTCTAGGAAGCCAATGAGTTTAATGCACTCAACAAAACCTTACAGAGTGTCTCAAACGTGCTTGTCTCAGAAAGAGGCGATTGGATCCAGAAATAAAAGCTCCAATCCCTACTATCAGATAGCTCACAGTTTATCATAGAAGATCGATTGGTTGTACAATAAAAATTGACAATAATTGTAAGTAATTGAGCTTCAGAAATGGTTTGTATGTTTAAAGATAGGAGCTTGCCATGAAAGTATGATATTCAGAAAGAGCTTAAACAAATAGGTAGCAGTCAAATGAATGATAAAAGATAAATGTGTCTGCCTTTTCTAGACATGCCGGGATGGGGAAGGATATATTTGGAAGAGAACCAATGACCTCAAATAGAATGATGAGAAAAACTCAATTTTTAAAACCATTATTCATGCCCAGAAATTAGAGTTTAGTGGAAGAAGGAGAAGAATAAAATATGGGGTGGTCAGGGAGCTTCTCATGAAAGATTTTTGTGGATGCTGCCTTGAATCAGTGGAAAACATTGAAAGATTTTAATTAGGGAAGTTCAAGGATTGGATTTGTAATTCTAAAAGCTCTAGAGCAGTATCCTAGAGAATTGATTCTGTGGGTGATCAGACTGGAGGAGTGAGCCTCATTAGGGAAATGAGGCTGCAAGAGAAGGGAGGAGTCCGAAAACCTTTACTAACACAGGGCAGGAGCAATGGGAATAGAGACTAAAAAACAGATTCAAATGACTTATTAAAGGGATGAAATCAGTAGTATGGGATGATCAAAAATACATGCTGATTCTACTCCTTCAGAAAGGCCCTCCCCGCTAATGCTAACTAAATAGCCACCTGTATTAGAAACATCTGTTTACCCCAAATCATTTCCCCATGCAATAACACAATGCAATTTTGTTTGGAGTAGCAAGGTAACTAGCAAAAAGCATCCTTTTCGGCGTGATGTAGCTGATTATGGTTAAGTGAACATATTTTTTTTGTTGGAGTCTCCAGGAATACTACTGAAAGCTGTCAACTCTGTTAGTGTGTGCCTCTTTTTTTCTTCCATGCCTTTCTGTTTTCGGCTGGCCTGGAACTTAGTTTAGACTCAATGGCTGAAGTCCCAGCTGCCTTCATGAACCAAGAAGTGACCTGGAGTTGGAAGCTCACTGGGTCAGCTCAGCCTGCTATAACAAACTACCATAGACTGGGTGGTTTATAAACGATGGAAATTTATTTCTGATGGTTTATAAACCATCACAAAGTCTGCGAACAGGATGCCAGCCTGGCTGGGTTCTGGTGAGAACCCTCTTCTGGGTTGTGGACTGCCATGTATCCTCACATGGCTGAGAGCAGAGATAGGAAGCAAGCTCTCTCACGACCCCCATAAGGACACTACTTCTGTCATGAGGGCTCCACCCTCATGGCCTCATCTAATCCTTATTACTTCCCAAAGGCCCACCTCCTAGTACCATCACACGGGGTGTGTGTGTAGGATTTCAACATATGAATTTTGGGGAGACAAACATTCAGTCCATAAAGAAGCTCTATATAAGGCCTGTAGAGGAAAGTGACTCAGAGGTACCTAAAGAAAATGATGCCATCATACGAGCTCTGGACGGCCTACAAACAGTTTCCCTACAATGAGAGTGAAACAAATCTGAACACTAAGTCACTATTATTTTAGGTTTTCTGTTTTATGCAGCTAAATCTAATCATAAATATTTCCCTTTCCCCCTCCATGTTTAACATTCTTTGTTACTTTCCATTATCTAAAATCATATTCCTTATTTATTACTTTTTCATTGTCTACCACCTTCCCAGAAATCATAAGCATTATGGGACAAAAGTTATTGTTTATCTTGTTTATCCTCAGCACCTAAAACAGTACCTAGCATAAATTGGGTGGCCAATAAATATGCTTTGGAAAACTAAATGGATGAATAAATAGATAGGGGATATAGAATAAATAAACATATCAAATACTGGTTTCTGGCCTTGGAGGCTACCTAGATAATATAAACAGTTTTCAAATGGAGAAAATCCACCAATCTGAAGAAAGGGTGATTTCAATTTGTATCATCGTGAACCTGAGGTGCCTGTTTCACACACAGTTTGAATCATCCATTAGAACATTAAGTACATGGAGTTAGAGCTCAAAAGGGTATTGTGGGTTTGAGAATATCGATAGTGTTAACCATGAGAGTATAGGGAATATTGAAGTCCAGGGCATGCTGAGGTAGTTATAAAGGAAAACACTGAGGGCAGAAACCAGAGAAATACAAATATGTGCAGCAGAAGAACAGGAGTTAAAAAGGCAGGAAAAGAAAGGGAAATGCATCCTGCAAACTAGGCAGGGTAGTGTTGAAGGTAAGAAAGAGTGGTAAACAGAGTCCAATACTTAATAAAATAAGAATTTTAGGGCATCTGGGTGGCTCAGTTGTTACGCGTCTGCCTTCGGCTCAGGTCATGATCCCAGGGTCCTGGGATCGAGCCCCGCATAGGGCTTCCAGCTCGGCGGGAAGCCTGCTTCTCCCTCCCCCACTCCCCCTGCTTGTGTTCCCTCTCTCGCTGTGTCTCTCTGTCAAATAAATAGATAAAATCTTTAAAAAAAATAAAATAAAAAAAATAAAATAAGAATTTTTTCTTTGGATTTTATGACTAAAAGGTATCTGTAAATATTGAGGCAGCTGTAAATTTTGTGAGGTGAAAAGACAAAAGCACATGGAAACAAAATTGAGATATTGAATGTAGACCAATTACTCATTAAACTCTACTAAGAAGACAATGAGAGAGACACAGCAAGATTGACAGGGGAACATAAATCAAGAGAGAGCTGTTTGTTTATTTTCAGTGGGCAACATTTGGATATATTTTGATCTAATGGGACATAAGCATCAATAAAGAGAAAAAAAGTTGAAAATATAGGGAGAAGAGGGAATTTTGATGGAATAAAATCTCTCTAGACCCTGAAAGCCAAATCTTTGAAGTGAGATATATTTGTAATTCTAAACGTGCAAGTAGAAAAGAAAAATTTACGTTTATAGATCTAAATTCTGACTCAATTCTTGGCCCAATCTTCACTGGCTTTTTGAAAATTGTAATGGAAATGTTCAGTCTGACCTTTTATCTGGAATGATTTCTTTGTGATCCCTAAAGAATATGAGAGGTTATTGGTTCCCTTCCTTGATGTGGAGTCAATATTTCCAAAACATTTCTGGTGAGGCAAAGATGTTATTAGGACTAAAGCTAAAATCTCTGCATGGAATTGATGATACCCAAATTTTTAAAAGATGAATGTGCAAGTTGAGAGTATAATATTTAAGATATCTAAAATGATGATAATGAAAGATGAAAAAGGAAAGGAAGCAAATTTGATAAAGTGCCTATTATTTGTAAGATTTTTTATCAATTTTATATATGCACAAATAGCAATTTTACATACACAGAAAGTGAAGTTGTTAAAATCTTAAAAAAAAAAAAAAAAAGAGAGAGAGAGAGAAAGTGAAGTTGAAATATTCAGTAACCTACCCTAGGGACAGAGCTAGTATATAACAAAATCAAGATACAAATCCAATCTCTCTGATTCCAAGGTCAATGCTCTTTCAAGCCCATGTAGGTACCTCCCTAAAACTATCTTCATTGAAAATTATTCATCAAGGGGCACCTAGGTGGCTCAGTCAATTAAGCGTCGGCCTTTGGCTAGGGTAATGATCCCAGAGTCCTGATCAAGCCCTGCATCGGGCTCCCTGCTCAGCTGGAAGTCTGCTTCTCCCTCTCTCTTTCTGCAGCTCCCCCTGCTTGTGCTCTCTTGCTCTCTCTCTTTGTCAAATAAATAAAATCTTTAAAAAAATCATTCATCAAGATGTATATTGCAATATTGTGTGTTTATCATCACATCACTTCCTGTTTAGAATAAAGGAATTACATTATAAGGCACTTTTTGTGTTGTGGTGAAAGGAAATTGGATGAACCAATCAAACAAAGCTATGGCTTAAAAGAATAAGGAAACATCTCAAAATATATTGTTTTAATTCTTGAATTTAACATGTTAACCCCATAATATTAATCCTTGCCAAAGATTACAATTATATTCTATTTCTTGACAAAGTTCTCAGGTAATAAATTCTGACAAAATGTTGACACTCTAGTCTTTGTAATCATTCTGTTTTTATCTGCATGTTTTATACCACTTAGCTGATGGACCAGGGGAAATATTATCTTGTTAGATAATAATGCTTTTAAGGCAATGATTTTGTGAATTTAATGTGTCTCATTATTTAACAAATTCTTTGGACTCTAAGGGTAGGGCTCAGTGATTAAAATAAATAAATAAAAGAGGAAATTTCTAGGCAAAAATAACAATATAGAAGAATAAATGTCCCTTAAGGCTTGATAAGAAAGTTTTATTTCATGTTAAGAACTCTGAAATAGTATTTCTATGTCAAAGCTTCAAATATCAGGTGTTATAATTTGATCAGAAAGAACTAAACGATTTCTACTTCTTTTTTTTAAATTTTTTATTATGTTATGTTAATCACCATACATTACATCATTAGTTTTTGATGTAGTGTTTCTACTTCTTTATGAGGAGAAACTTGACAGTTTGCCTTAAGTTTAAGACAATGTTTTTTAAATTGAAAAAGGTCACCAGTCTTGACATAATAGGACAAGCTATGTTGTTACTGAAACTAAGAGGAATCCTAAAGAAAGGATTTTTCCTGAAGGTATATTTTAATTAAAAAATATATAATTAAAAAAATATCTGAATAATGAATGTCCAATAGCTCCTGCAAGATTTACTGTTATTTACAAATATATCTTTGAAAAAGATGGCATATGTGTTGTGAAAACATCAAAGAATGCTATTAGTTACAATACTGACTCATGAATATAAAAAAAATATTTGAAAAGTAGTATCTTTTGGTGCATATTTTCTCCCACAATTCAGTCTTCTTTTGAAAATTATGGAAGGTAATATTATATAAACATTTATATTTTATGAACTTATAATATTATATATATATTATACAGATATTCATAAATATATAAATGTATATAAATATAAAATATATGAACATATAATATAAATATATAAATATAAAAAAGTATATATATAAATTTTTGCTACATCTAAGGAAGATATTTTATTTTTTTCTACAAATATTAAAATTTAAAATAAGAGAAAAAGAAAGGGGCCAGAAATATGCACACTTTAATTAGGATTTAGATAAACACTCTGCAGTATAATGGAGCAGAAGATTAATTGAAGTGAGGATGGTATTGGTTACTTTTTGGAGGATTTAAGATTTCTAATAGAAAGGCCAATCTGTATATCCTCACACATCAGTTCTGTCTGTAATAGAGATGGAGTTTTAACTGCATTAATTTTGATCTGACCAACTCTGTGATCCCATGTGAACTTAGACAGAGTTTAGGGTATTAAATATGTGATTTTGGAATAAAATCTAAAATAAATCATCTGAATTTCATGAAGCTTAAAGAAAGTCATAAAATGATTTTAAGTAGGAAATTTCCATTCTGAATTATTGTAGGCCAGCAATATGTCCAGCTTTTTAAAAAATAATAAAGATGAGAGCTTAAAATAAAATGAAGAAATTAGTCTATAAATCTCAGATTCCTCCTTTGGTTCCATTGTCCTCACATAATGCCAAATTCCTCTCAAATTCAATCTTTTCAAAAAATTGCCTATCAGTGTTGCTGTATTGTGTTTTATTTCCTTGATCTATTTGAAACTCTTGCTCCTACCTAGCTACATTTTTATATTACAATAACTGTGTATGGTAGTATAGTTATTTAATTTTTTAAATAAAAATATCACATTCATAAAAAATGGGATAAGACTATCTATCAAAAAATTGTGACAAATAATAAATATTAACAATACACTTACTCTGTGTCTGGATCATAGTAAGTAGTCAGGTAAGAACTATGCTAAAAAGGGTTAGCAGAATGGTTTAGCACGTAGGTTTTAGAGTTAGCCAAGGAAGCTTGAATCTCAGCCCTACTATTTAAAAGTATGAAGTATGACAAATTACAAAAATTTTGAATTCTCAGAATCTTCAGGGGTTATTTACACTATAAGGTTATTTTGGGAATTAAATTAGATAAATCATGGAAAATATCTACTGGATGGTTAGAGTAAATATCAAATATCATAGACACACACATAGACTACATATACATGTAGTATGTATATGTGTGTATGTGTTTATATTTAAATGCAAAAGCTTGTTTCAGATTAATATGTATTCTATTTCACACACATATAGTATATATGCACACATGTGTAGTATATATCCATATATGCGATATATATCTATATATGTGATATATTATGATATATATAAATATATGCAAAATTTGCAAGCATTAACTATAGTGGCAGATAATTTACTATGTGTTCTGGCTAATTAACTGGGTATTCTTTTTTTAAGATTTTTTTATTTATTTATTTGACAGAGACACAGCGAGAGAGGGAACAGAAGCAGGGGGAGTGGGAGAGGGAGAAGCAGGCTCCCCACGGAGCAGGGAGCCCGATGTGGGGCTCGATCCCAGGAGCCTGAGATCATGACCTGAGCCGAAGGCAGACGCTTAACGACTGAGCCACCCAGGCGCCCCATTAACTGGGTATTCTTATTTCTAATTCAGGGGAATCACTTATTTTCTTTTTGTGTATCTATACTTTCCAAGTTTTCTTAATGAGTAAATATTTGTGTAATAATTTATAAGATAAATGCTCGTTCTATTTGTATGGAAGTTGAACTAATGTAGATATTTTACATAAAGCTAAACATAAATTATGAATAAATGCATTTAAATATATAGACAGTTTCAGCAATGGAAAGAAAAATTTCAGGTGCAAGAAATAAAGAGCACAGCAGAGACTGTCAACAATATCTGGGTGTTTTCTTTTTTCTGGAGCCAAAACCAAACTATATTTTCCAGCATGTTTTATTGATAGTTGAATCCTTTATCTTAGGTCTGGCCCTTAGAATGTGAATGGAAGTAGTGTATTATATTTATAGCATGGAAAATAAAGATATCCCATGAAATAAGTTTGTGTTTTATGTCCCCACTTTTTATTCTATTAGATTTTTAGACATGATAAAGCTACAGTACTTAAGAAAGTATGACTTTGGCATAAGGCAGACATGTAGATCAACAGAACTAGAGAGTCCTGAAATAGACCCAGACTTTTATGGTCATCGGATTTTCTAAAAAGTTAGAAACCAATTGCTGAAAGGATAGCTTTACAGAAAATGTTGCTAGAACAAGCAGCTATCCGTATTTTTTAAAGAAATATACCTAGACCCTTACCTCACACCACAAGAAAAATTACTTTGAAATCATAGATCTGAATGGATCATAGACTTAAATGTCAGAGTTTAAACTATAAAATTTTTAGAAGAAACCATGCACTTATATGTGTAATATACACCCAAGGAATTCCATTCCTAAGTATTTTCCTAAAGGAAATCAAAACATAGGATAGCACAAAGATCATCTATAAATCTTCATAGTAGTGCTATTTATAATGGTGAAAAATTTGAATGAAACTAAATTTCTATCAGCAAGTTAATGAATAAACAAATTGTTTTACATTCTTACCTTGAACTTAAAAGCTATAAAAAGGAATGAGCTATCGATAATGCAATACCATGGGTAAATCTCAAAAGCATTATTTTAGGTGAAATAAGACAAACTATATGATTTAACTTATATACAATGCTAAAAAAACCAGCATTGTAGTGACAATCATCAAGGATTCAAACATACCATTTGCTGCCTATGGGTTGGTGCAGTGGGAGGATATTGATTGCAGAAGCATGAGGGAATTTCTCCAGTGCGGTGGTGGTTATACAACTGTATACAATTGCTATATATATCAAACTGTACATTTCAAATGAACTAATTGTATATACATTATACCTCAATGAAAGTGAGAAATTTTTCAGTAAAAAAAAACATTTAGGGGTGCCTGAATGGCTCAATAAGTTGAGGGCCCAGCTCTTGGTTTCAGCTCAGGTCATGATCTCAGGGTCTTGAGATCCAGTCCCCTAGCTGGGCTCTGTGCTCAGCATGAAGTTGGCTTGAGACCTCTCTCTCCTTCTGCCCCTCCTCCCGTGTGCTCTTTCTCTCTCTTCCTCTCTCTCAAATAAATAAATAAATCTTAAAAAAACAAAATAAAACACACACACTTTAAAAACAGTGGACATGCTGGGGTGCCTGGGTGGCTCAGTTGGTTAAGTGTCTGCTTTAAGCTCAGGTCATGATCCCGCAGTCCTGGGATAGAGCCCTGGCGTGGGGTTACCTGCTCAGTGGGGAGCCTGCTTCTCTCTCTTCTTCTGCTGTCCCCCTGCTTGTGATCTCCGTCTCTCTCAAATAAATAACTAAAATCTTAGAAAAAAAACAACAATGGACATGCTGAACAGATTAAGAAAATATACAGAAACTTTATGAAATGGAAGGCTGCTTAAAGGAAAGCACTGAGCCCACTGCATAATAAAATAAGAAATGCAAATGCAAGAAGTTAAGAGATACGGAAGCTGTTAATATATTGAATTAGTTTCCAGAAAGAGAAAATACACAAAATGGAGGACTGATAATATATGAAAACCTAATAGCTGAAACATTTCCAGAACTAAAGAAAGATATATGTCTTTAGATCAAAGACCATTAAATCCTAAGCAGGTATATAAACACAAATCCATACCTCAAAGTATTAGAAACAAAAATCCATTAATGCAAAACAGAAGAAAAATATCTATAGAAACTTTAAAAGCATTGAAAACAAACTTCTTATCATAAAAATAGTGTCCATAGAATATAGAATATCTTCAAAGAACTGGGAAAAAACAACTTTTAACCTAGAATTCTGTATTCAACTACTGTATTATTCAAGAATAAGAGTGAAATAAATTTATTTTATACAAAAATGAAATTGTGTAATACATTGTACATACCTTTGCTGAAAAAAAACTGCTATATGGAACATTGTTAAAAGAAATAAACTCAAAATCAAATGCAGCAGCAGAGACAAATAGCAAAAAACTAACAAAGAAATAAATTGGTGAATGGATGTGTAAATATGTGATTTATTTTGGAGAATGTTCCATTTGTTCAAAAAGAATGTGTATTCTGCTGCTTTAGGATGAAATGCTCTGAATAAGTCTGTTAAGTCCAGTGGTCTTGTGTGTCATTCAAAGCCATTGTTTCCTCACATGGCTCCCTGCTCAGCGGGGAGTCTGCTTCTCCCTCTGCCCCTCCTCCCTCTCATGCTGTCTCTCATTCTCTCTCACACAAATAAAAAAAGTAAATAAATAAAATAAATTCCAGTTAATTGGGGCACCTGGGTGGCTCAGTCAGTTAAGCGTCTGTCTTCAGCTTGGGTCATGATCTCAGGGTCCTGGGATCAAGCCCCCCATTGGGCTCTGTGCTTAGTGGGGAGTCTGCTTCTCCCCCTCACTTTCCCTCTGTGCTCTTTCTCTCTTTCAAATAAGTAAATAAAATCCTTAAAAAAATGAATTCCAGTTAGTTAACATACAATGTAATATTAGTTTCAGGTGCACAATTTAGTGATTCAACACTTCCATACAACACCTGGTGCTCATCACAAGTGCAATCCTTAATCCTCATCACATATTTAATACACCCCCCCCCCATCCACCTACCGTCTGGTTACCATCAGTTTGGTTCTCTATAGTTAAGAGTCTATTTCTTGGTTTTCCTCTCTATTTTTTTCCCCTGTGATCATTTGTTTTGTTTCTTAAATTTTACATATGAGTAAAATCAAATAGTATTTGTCTTTCTCTGACTGACTGACTTCACTTAGCATAATACACTCTAGCTCTATCTGTGTCATTGCAAATGGCAAGATTTCATTCTTTTTCATGGCTCAGTAATATTCCATGAGATATACATATATAGAGATATATAGATGTATAGATATCTCACCTCTTCTTTATCCATTCATCAGTCAATGGACATTTCTATAATATGGCTATTTTAGATAATGCTGCTATAAACATCAGGATTCATGTATCCCTTTGAATCAGCATTTTTGCATTCTTTGGGTAAATACCTAGTAATGCAGTTGTTGGGTCATGGGGTAGTTCTATTTTTAACTTTTTGAGGAACCTTCATACTGTTTTCCAGAGTGGCCGTACCAGTTTGCATTCCCACCAACAGTATAAGAGATTTCCCCTTTCTCCACGTCCTTATCAACACCTCGTTAGTTTTAGCCATTCAAGTCATTTGCATTTTTAAATATCTTACAGAATCTATAGATTATGAACAATCAGTATGACACATGAGGAAAATCAAAAATCCATTTTGTTTCTTGCCAGCCTCCAAGGTGCTCCTCAATAAAACTTGCCTCCTGTGATTCATGCCTTTATGTATCCCCTCCCATGTTATTTCAGGGTTGGTTGCTGTGACCAATAGAATATGGCTCCTCTCTATTTCTCTGTCTCCACCTGTCACCATTCACTTAGGGGAAAGCCATCTGCCATGCTGTGAGGACCTTGAAGCAACTCTATGGAGAGTCTCAAGTGGTAATAAAATCCCAAGTGAAGGATCTGTCTTGGAAACAAATCTTTAGCCTTAGTCAAGCCCTTCATCCCTAGCCATATGTTGCAATATCTTGATTTCAATCTATGAGAAACTGTGAGCCAGGACGACTTCATTAAGTCAACTCGGACCCACAGAAGCTGTTAGATAATAAACATGTGTTGTTTTATGCTGCTAAATATTGGAGTAATTTGTTACAGTGTGACGGACACATCATCCTCAGTTTTCTGATATCTTGCTTTGGTACCAAAACCAAATAGAGATACTTTTAGCAGCAATTCCTAAATATGAACATCATTATCATGTAAAACTCTAATATCTTGGAACTTAAAGTTGATTACAGCATATCACAGTATTTTAAAATCCACACGTATATTTCAGTATTTCACAGAAAGTTACAGTAAAATTAAATTTCCTTCAGTGGTGTTCATATTGTCAGTTACATTTTAAAAATTTTTAATGATTGTTAGTAATGGTTTAATATGAGTTAATACTTAGGTCTTGAATAAAAGGTCAATGCTAACTTATTCATCTGACAACAAGGGAGTCAAGGTAATGTTAAGTATCCTGTCATTGATGTTACTAATAAATATTGGCATAGAACTGCAGTGTTGTTCTCATCTTTTTTTTTTTCCTGGACACATAAACTATACATACAGCCAAATAACACAGAAACTTTATTATTATTTTAATAATACTCAACTTATTATACAGCTTATTATTGAAGCAATTCATTTGAAATAGAGTAAAATTATAAAAACATAGATAAAATTATAGCTAAAAATAAATGTAAATATAGCGTATCATGGACCAAAAATATAATATAAATATGAAGGTCAGTCGATATATATGGGTTTTGAAAACTTTAACAATCAGGAAATAAAAATATGATTAGTTACATGTTCTATGATCTGTTCTAAACCAATCCTACAACTATCTAAAAATTAATTGCCAAGCAGGGCTTCACAGGCAATGTTGGTACACATGTTCTTGAGCGTAAGTGTAAAAAAAAACAAAAACAAAACAAAGCACCAGTTTTAGTGAAGCTATATCTTGTAGTTTCCCTTGATTGGGTACGCAATACAGAAAATGAAAGCAATTCTTTAAGGTCAAGTTCACGGACATGCTGCTCAAATACCTGGATTCTGACGATCAAGTAGATCCACCTATGCAATCCTAGCCTTCCTAGAATTAAAGGATTCTGACGATCAAGTAGAGCCACCTATGCAATCCTAGCCTTCCTAGAATTAAAGGATTCTGACGATCAAGTAGATCCACCTATGCAATCCTAGCCTTCCTAGAATTAAAGGATTCTGACGATCAAGTAGATCCACCTATGCAATCCTAGCCTTCCTAGAATTAGAGGATTCTGACGATCAAGTAGATCCACCTATGCAATCCTAGCCTTCCTAGAATTAAAGTTATACTGCGTAGTCTTCAACTGACCCTTAATTAGTAGCACTCCTTTAACCTAGGCTCTAAATAACATCTGAAAAAAGAAGTTTAAATTAGTAACACTTCTTATTTTTTAATGGATATAAACGTTATCACTAGTCTCCCACACCATAGGCCATTTAATGAAGTGAGAGACATTTTAAGATCAAAAATCTTACTGAATTATGAAAAAAAATTGAGTTTAGGCACTTAGACTAATTTACGGACTAAAATTATGTTGATTACAAGATTGCTAAAGTACAATTGGAAGGTGATCTGTGTGTATTAGGGGAGGATTAAGAACTTACATGTAGAGCACGTACTTGACGTCTATATCACCATCTAGTAGAGAATGTCAGTAGATTGTATCTATATGTGAGAATTTTTTTTTTTTTAAGTATCGGTTTGTTAATTAGAGCTATAGAGATAACTACCCTAACACAATAATTAGTCAAAGTAACTGGAATTCATTACCTGTGGGAGGTATTAAGATAGAAACAGTAATATTACCTTAGACTTTGCCTAGTGAAGTACCTGGTAAATAACAGGCAGTCAATAAATGTTGCTTCCTTTTTGTGAGGGCCCCAATTTAAATGCCCCAGGAGATTGATGGTAATAGAAAGAACAAGTGGTGATCTAAAATGATGAGGAAGAGTTTTGAGTGATGCTCGGTGAAAGAAATTTTGAAGTTGGGTAAATCTTTTCAGGATAGGTTGCTGGTGAGCTTTTTAAACAAGTATTTTCAAACTCTGTTCTGTAGTGAAGTAAGAGTTTGTAAGAGTGTAAATAAGGGAGAATGGCTGCCAGAGGCCTCAGAAGCAGGAATCAATATGAGATGTATGGTCAACAGCAAGCAGACTTTTATGATTTAAGAGGGGGACATATTTTCAACAGTTAATATAAAATTAAATCTTCATACATGGTAGAAATAATATTTGGTAGACCTGTTTGCTTTGTATTTGCTGGAGAATTTTAAAAGCCTCTGTATGTTTCTGAGGAAGAAGTTAAAATAATAAAACTAGTATTTGAAGAATATGATTACAACATGAATATGCAAGACAGTTCAAAAGAGGAAGTGAGGCAAAATAACTTCTTTATGTTCTGGATTTTCTCTCATAATAGTAACTATAAGTCTTAGTGGGTTTGTTTTTTTTTTTTTTTAAGAAAACAAAATTTCATCTCTGTATAAGAGAAAATTATCTGCTACACTTTAAAATGAAATACTGTGTACACATTTATCTAACTACTAATTTTCTTACACCAATTTGAATTTGTTGGGGAGGTTAAGGGTGTTGATGATTTATTAATTTCAGAGGAATGAAGGTTCAGCTTTCGTTGGATCTGCCCCTTATATCAAGAACACTAATTAGATAACATAAGAGAAATTTGTTTGAATCCTCTCTCTGAAATGTTCAGTTCTTCCAGAGCAATGTTATATAAATGTTTATGTGCATTTATCTATATCTCCCTGTTCTACAAAGGATTAATCAGTTTGTAAGCATGCATACAATAAATTGATGAAACATAACTAGATAAAAATTGCGACCAAATATACAGGTCAGGACCAAAGAAAAACTTAAAAGGTAGAAAGATATGCAGGGCCTCCTGGGTGGCTCAGTTGTCAAGCGTCTGCCTTTGGCTCAGGTCATGATCCCATGGTCCTGGGATCAAGCCCCGCATCGGGCTTTCTGCTCGGCGGGAAGCTTCCTTCTCCCTCTCCCACTCCCCCTACTTGTGTTCCCTCTCTCACTGTGTCTCTCTGTCAAATAAATAAATAAAATCTTAAAAAAAAAAAGAAAGACCATATCCTTCTAAGTTATTATAGTAGAGCTTCACACATGGTTTTAGCACAAAATTAAATAAAAATTGTAGTCAATGATGACTCCGAATATTTTATGTTAGAAAAATTTCAATTTTTTATAAGAAAACACTTGTATTTTTTCTGGAGCTTAAGTCTAAAAAATTTTTTCTTAGTGGTGTTTATGTAGGAAACAGAACATAGAGAAATTAATAACAATAAAAACAACTAAAATTGATTGTCCTTACTATGTACAAATCATCATGCTAACCATATTGCAGATATTATATCACTTGTTAATTTAGTTATATAATTTCTATTTTATAAATGAGGAATAAAACAATTTTTGTTTACCCAATCACACAGCTAAAAGTAGTAGAGAAGTGATTTATTTTTTTCCTTTCAGTAAACAACACTCAGTTGCATCCCTATAAATGATAAAATGTTGCATTCCATAGCACTTCCAGCATTTTTCTATGGTATCTGAATATAGAATGTAAAACAAAACTCAGAATGTATGATCCAAGAATGGCTGAAATAAGGCTGCTTGCTAGTAGTTTTAAAATTAAAAAAGCATTTGATTAATTAAACAATGTATAGCATCCAATAAACGTGGAAAGGTGTATTCGATACATTTGTAATAACACAAATAGAATCCTGTGAATGTCTCTGTCTGAGCATTAACATACGCTATTGTAATTGTTGCCTGAATTATCTATTTCCTATTCTTTGGCAATTCTTGAAAATTTGAGCTTTTCTTATTCTTCTCCAGCATATCACACTGTGCCCGATATTTATATACTCAAAAAGTTAGTAAATATATGCATCAATCAATCAATCAATGTAAAAAAAGCTTTTAAAGATTTTGTATTGGTGAAATTATATGTGTCCTAAGGAATAGTATAAATTATAAATGATAATTTCAAAACTGACTTTTGAACATTTGAAAGGAAAAATAATAACAAAAGGTAAGCACAATTAAATTTATCTAAACACACCCGTTCAAATCATAAAGGTCATGAAGGCATATGAAAAGCGAAGAAGAGAGAGGCATAGATGCTGTGATTGTCAGTATTCTCAAAACAGAAACATAAGTTTGGCTTTGAAGGAGCAAACCATTATTTGGATGGTAAATTAATAAGCTTAGCGATGAAAAGGCTTTGAGAACTCTGATTTGATTAGGCAACAAAAATGTCCAGATTCCTGAAAACTAAATGATGTGAACTTATTTATAAAGCATGACATAGCTTTCTTAATGTTTCCATTTATTTTTCTAGATCGTTTTTCTTGAATGTCCCCCTAGGAGTTGCCCCCCCCCAATTGTATGTTCATTCTGGCATATTCTAGTATACTCCTCATAATATAGAGTACTGGTTAAAAGTATGAACTTTGGAGTGAAAAACTTGGGATTGACTCCTGGATATTGTATTTATTAGTTATTGGTGAGGTAATTGACTTCTCTGTACCTGTTTTTCATCTGTAAAATAGAGATGGAAGTATCAAGGTTGTGGTGTTTTTATAAAGATTGAAAGAAGTAATGCATGAAAAACACTCATTATGTTCATTATGGCTCTTGTTACCATTTGGAACTCTTGGCCCTATGTCTTGAAACAGGTTGCTTTCCTCTGCACAGACAATAACAGAACCATAAGGTGTTGAATACACTCTCCTGCTCATATACCACTGTGCTCTTAATACTCTTCCCAGCCAGAATATTTTAAGGAAGGAATTGAGGTAATGTAAACAGAGGATTATATTAGGTAAATGGAGAAAACATTGTCAAAGAAATATTTCCCAGCTTCTACCAGTAACAACAACACAAACCAACCACAAAAAGTATGTTCTTCAAAGGGAGATTCATTCATAGCTTTATCCTAATTTTTAACCTCATTTTACCAACTCAGGACCCTGCTGTTCTCTTTATAGATGTCTCTTTCAAATCTTCCAGCCACATCTGGGGAAGTTCTACTTTTCCTCTATTCCTGCTTCCACTCATTAGATCTAGACTCAAACATTTCATACCTTTGAGTCATTCAATAAAAGGTAGAACCTTGAATGCCTGCAGAAATATCATTGGTATGACTGAATTGTTGATACCAAGTAGTGAGGAATTCTGGATCTCTGAGTGTAGTAAGATACGGGGTGGGAAGTGGGTACTGCAAATTGCAAAGACTTTACAGATAGTATTAGTAGCATGAATTGCAGACACGTTCTTTTTTCTTTTAAGAATTGTGCACATATCATCAAATGTCTACCAGAACAAGTCACAATACAGATATATAGGACCTGTGCAATTGTACATGAAACGTAGTAGGTTCTAAACTGGTAGATTTTGTCTGCCCTACAAAATCTTTCAAAAAATATGTCTATCAACAGATAAAAAACATAGGTTTACACATAAAAATCTTGATCTCAGAGTCCCTTGAAAAACGATAGACTGGCAACAATGATTAAGTAAACCCCTTACTTAGGATGGTGATGAAAAATAAAATATTTTCTTAGAAGCTTCATCTTTCTTTGGCTCCTTCAAGAGATAAGGGCAATTCATGATTAATAAGAGCATAGTTTAGTTTCTTTCTTCCTCGTCATTGGCAAATTCCATAATAAGAATGTAACCATATTATTTCTTGATTGCTCGTCCCTTGATTAGGACTAAAATGCAACTTTGAACTGCCCGTTGTAGTAAAGCCTCAGTAAACTTTTGCCAAAAGTTTTTGTTCTCCTCAATCTTCTCATTAGTAAATTTAAAGAGGTTGGTGTAGTCTAGTACAATACTAAATTAATCAATGCAGTAAATTTCTTGAAAACAAATCCCACTATCCTTATAAGTTGCATGAAGTCAGTTTTATTTTCATTTTGTTTACTATTATATCCCCAGTGCCTAGAAGAGTTCTTGCCTCATGCTAAGTGCCCAATAATTATTTGCTTAATGAATGAAAAAAATGTAAAATCACATGTGGGTCCATAAATAGATAAAATAATCACTTGATAACTGAATTTTTCACTTGTTGGGGGAGAGAAAAATAATAGAATTTAATGAGTTCCAATTAAGTTCCATATCCTGGAAGAGACTAACAATCCACATTTAATTTTATTTAATCCTCATAGCAACCCTTTGAAGCAGACATAGGAAACTGAGGTTCAGAGAACGTAGTATCTATCAGACCTTATGATTATCAAGTTGTGTTTCAACTCATACTTTTTTTTTTCACAACCATATTCTTGAAGTGATTGCACTAATATTGAGATATAGTAATATAATGTTAAAAATAACATTCTTGAAATAAAGAGATGGTTTGCCAATGATCTTCACTTTCTTCTTTACCTGCATAAAAAATTATATGTTAAGAGTTGTATATGTGAAATTTGACCCCACCCATTCACACTCCAACCTGTGGTCAGGTCAAAAAAAAAAAAAAAGAAATTTTCATGAAAACAGAAGTCTGTTACTATGCTATAGGATAGAGCATCATGTGGGACAAATAGAGTAATTACAGAAATTATAAATGGAGAAAGACCTAAGAAGTTTATTCCCTTTGATTAATTACCTTATTAGAGGTCATTTTCTTTTCTCAATATAGCTGATTTAGTGGATGAGAATTTCTTCTACTTTCATTGCGGGCTTCTGAACTTTATTCTTTCTAAGATTTATTTATTTATTTACTTGAGGGGGAGGGGCAGAGGGAGAGAATCCTCAAGCAGCTCCCCACTGAGCAGTGAGCCCCATGCAGGGCTCCATCCCAAGACCCATGAGATCATGACCTGAGCCAAAACCATGAGTCAGAAGCTCAATTGACTGAGCCACCCAGGCACCCCAGGTTCCTGAACTTTAGAAGGGTAATCTGAACAAGCACACAGCCCACAGAAAGTACACATAGAACATGCTTTAGAATTACATTGCCTTAAGCAATAAAGGGAAACTTTTATTATATTATACTCTCTTCTTTTTATCTTTGTATATTCAGCATAATAAAATCTAGAATGCCAAAACCATGATATGAGTCTTCAGAAAAGAAGGAAAGAAGTAAATGACTCAATCTTCTGGAAGTCTAAACTCTAGTCAAACAGCTTCCCTGAAATCATTATCTTTTATCTGTAATCCAACAAAATTCAAGAGATAAGTGTCAGATAAGAGTTTAAACCCAGAACTTTGAAAGCAATGAAGGGTATAATCTGGCACCAAATGGCTTTGTGGTAGGAAAGCTGGAATTGTGGTTGGGACATTGCAATAATAAGATTAAATTATTTGGGGGTTCTGAACCTTTCTTTCTTTGGACATGATGAAACATAGGCATGTGCTAATTCTTCAAAATCAAGACAAACAGCTGAAGTAATGAGTAAAATAGGGTGTCTACTGAGAACAAGATGTGTGTGGGGAGAGCTTCTGTTAGAAAAAAAAATTAATTGCTTTTTGGAGTTCTAATGTGATTATTATTTGATGGAATCAGTAATTTGGCTAGCCTCTATGGATTATTTCTCTAAGATCTTACCAAAGGCTGTTCATATTTTTAAACAATTACTCCGCTTCATGGTCAAGAGTGTCTGTTCTCTTCTAACTGTGATGTTATATTTGCTGAACTACTTATAAATTAAAGAATTTTAGATTAGGTGGACCAAAAAAATGTTGTTAAAAAAAAAAAAAAAACAACTCCACATTTGATAGGATTTACATGTTTAGAAGTTCTAAAATCAATTACAACTTTCTAAAATTCATAAGCACCAGAATCTCTGTGGATATTTGATGACAAAATTGATTTAATTTTGGGAAGATAGAAGTATTCTTACCTCAGTGAAATACAGTGATTTCATTACTGGGTATAGTTTACTATAGAGACCCAGTACTGTGTCAAGACAATTTCATCAAAATAAAATTACAAAGCTAGAAACACTTATTCTATGTCAAATGGGCTACTGATATTTTTTATCCCATGTTGATTATCCAAATTCTTAATATAGCTAGTCCCTTATTTACAAACATCTGATTTAAAAAGAAACTCATCTGGGGCGCCTAGGTGGCTCAGTTGGTTAAGCGTCTGCCTTCGGCTCAGGTCGGCCCAGGATCCTGGGATCAAGTCCAGCCTCGGGCTCCCTGCTCCACGGGAAGCCTGCTTCTCCCTCTCCCACTCCCCCTGCTTGTGTTCCTTCTCTCGCTGTGTCTCTCTCTGTCAAATAAATAAATCTTTAAAATAAATAAATAAATAAAAACAAACTCATCTGATTATCGACTGCCATTTACAGAGTCAATTGTTGCTACAAATGCCACTTTCAATCAAAATTTGTTTTTGAATACATCTGAGCAGAAATTATTGCTTTTGGAAGTTTGTTCTTATCTACCAAAGTAATTAACCCACTTTGGTATAGACATACAGATTTAATTTTCTACTTAATTATTTATTCTCCTGAGACTTCGAAAGAATAAGAAAGCCCAGAAATCAGAATCAAAAAGTGTGTGGTTCATGACACATATGAAAATTTCATGGAATTTAAAATAATTTTTTAGAAAGCAGAATTTAAACAACCATGTTTGAGGTAATTTTTATAGTAAATGTTTTGAGCTCTAGACAACTTACTCAAATACTAAAATTTGGAAACCATTTTATTAATTACTTCTAGAATGTCTTCTTCAAACTTCTTTTTTTTTTTTTTTTTTTAAAGATTTTATTTATTTATTTGAGACAGAGAGAATGAGAGAGAGAGAGCACATGAGAGGGGGGAGGGTCAGAGGGAGAAGCAGGCTCCCTGCCGAGCAGGGAGCCCGATGCGGGACTCGATCCAGGGACTCCAGGATCATGACCTGAGCCGAAGGCAGTCGCTTAACCAACTGAGCCACCCAGGCGCCCCTCTTCTTCAAACTTCTATAGAGATTTTGTGAGAGCAATCCTTATGATAAAACATACTTTACAGTAGTGTATGACTCAGTTTGAATTGTTATCTCTTTATGGATTTTCCAAGCACATTACTCCACATATTTGGAAGAATTACAGTAAATTGAACCAGGGTGTTATATTAGAGGGGTTTGGTAGGTAAATTATCCTTTATAAAGGTATGATGTTTTATAAAGTTTTTTTGTTTTGTTTTGTTTTGTTTTACATTGGAATGTACTTAATGCACCTCTAAATAGGGATGTAGCAGTCAACTAATGATTCTGGTCAGTGTGGCAATTTGGGCAAAGATGCTAACAATAGAACACAGATAGATGTTGTGATAAAAAGGCTCTAAGGAGAAAGAAGACAGAGAGTATAAGAGTCTAAAACTAAAAGCAATGATTTTTTTTGAATGGTGAAAGGTACAAAATAGAAAAAAAAAAGATGTCTCAGAGGAAGAAAATAATTACATTTTATCCTTCTACTTCACAAAGGTTATATAGGTGACCTGTAGAGTAACTTAGAGTAAGTTGATCACGCAACCAAGAACACACTCAATATAGCTGAATAATCCACAAGTCACAAACGAAGATAGTAGGTAAGACATTGAGAAGCATGATAACAGGTGACATAGGACAGAAGCTTTATAATAAGCCACAGCTGAAAGATACCTCAAATAGCCAAAGCAGTCTTGAGAAAGAACCAAGCTGGAGGAATCATGCTTCTTGAATCCAAACTATATTACAAAGCTATAGTAATCAAAATGGTATGGTATTGTCATGAAAATAGACACAAAGACCAATTGAACAGAATAGAAATTCCAGAAATAAACCCACACATCTATAATCAACTGATTTCTGACAAGGGTGCCAAGAACACACAATGGGGAAAGGATATACCTTCCATAAATTGTGTTGGAAAACTGAATAGCTACATGCAAAAGAGTGAAACTGGACCCTTACCTTACACCACTCATAAATATTAGTGTAAATTGAAATAAATACTTAAATGTAAGATCTGAAACTATAAAACCACTAGAAGAAAATATAGAGGAAAACCTCTTTGACATTGATCATGATAATGATTTTTTGGATGTAACATCAAAAGCAAAAATATATAAGTGGGACTACATTATATTTATCAATCTAAAAAGCTTCTGCACAGCAAAGGAAACAATCTACAAGATGAAAAGATAACTTATGGAATGGGAGAAACTGTTTGCAAATTAGATATCTGATAAAAGTTTACTCTAAAATAAATAAAAAAGTCATACAACCAAGTAGCAAAAAAATAAATAATCTGATCTAGAAATGGACAAAGAACCAGAATACACATTTTTTCCAAGGGAGACATACAAATGACCACATGAAAAGGTACATGAAAAGTTGTTCAGCATCATTAATCTTCAAGGGAATGCAAATCAAAGCCACAGTGAGACATCATTTCACACCTGTTAGGAAAAAAACTAATTATCCATCAGTTGATGAATGGCCAAGAAAATGTGATATCTATATATCTATAGAGAGCTATCTCACACACTGGAATATTAATCAGCCATAATGAAAAAAAAAGACAATCCTGCCATTTATGACAACATGGATGAACCTGGAAGGCATTGTGCTAAGGCATTATAAAAAAGCCAGACAGAAAGACAAATAGGGCATAGTATCACTTACGTGTGGAATATTAAAAATAAATAAATAAATAAATAAATAAATAAATAAATAAATAAATAAATAAATAATAAAATAAAATAAAAATAAAATAAAATAAAAAAGTCAAACTCATAGAAACAGAGTAGTTGCCAGAGACTGAGGAGTGGGGGAAATGAATAGATATTGGTCAGTTTTTATTTAAATTCCAGTTGGCTAACATACAGTGTAATATTAGTTTCAGCTGTACGATATAGTGATGCAATACTTCCATACAACACCCAGTGCTCATCACAAGTACACTTCTTTTTTCTTTTGCTTTGAGATTTTATTTAAATAATAGTTAGTTAATATATAGGGTAATATTGGTTTCAGGAGTAGAATTTAGTGATTCATCAGTTACATATAACACCCAGTCTCATCATAAGTGCCCTCCGTAATACCCATCACCCATTTAGCCTATCCCCTGCCCACCTCCCTCCATCAACCTTCAGTTTGTTTTCTATAGTTAAGAGTTTCTTATGGTTTGCTTCCCTCTCTCTCTCTTTTTTCCCTTCCTCTTCCCTGTCCTTCCCTTCCTCAAAAACATTCATCCGTTTTGTTTCTTATATTCCACATATGAGTGAAATCATACGGTATTTATCTTTCTCTGACTGACTTATTTCACTTAGCATAATACACTCTAGCTCCATCCACATCATTACAAATGGCAAAATTTCATTCTTTTAATAGCTGAGTAATATTCCGTGGTGTATATATACCAACTTTTCTTTATCCACTCATCAGTTGATGGACATTTGAGCTCTTTCCATAATTTGGCTATTGATAATAATGCTGCTATAAACATTGGGGTGCATAGACCCCTCAAATCAGTATTTTTGTATCCTTTGGGTAAATTCCTAGTAGTGCAATTGTTGGATCATATGGTAGTTCTATTTTTAACATTTTGAGGAAATTCCATACTGTCTTAAGACCCCAAATAGCCAAAGGAATCTTGAAAAAGAAAAGCAAAGCTGGAGGCATCAAAATTCCAGACTTCAAGCTATATTAAAAAGCTGTTACCATCAAGACTGTATGGTACCGGCAAAAAACTGACACACAGATAAATGGAACAGAACAGAAAACATACAAATGGACCCCCAACTATTTGGTCAACTAATCTTTGACAAAGCAGGAGAGAATATCCAATAGAAAAAAGACAGTCTCATCAATAAATGGTGTTGGGAAAACTGGACAGCAACATGCAGAAGAATGAAACTGGACCACTTTCTTATACCATACACAAAAATAAATTCAAAATGGATGAAAGACCTAAATGTGAGACAGGAAACCATCAAAATCTTAGAGAAGAACACAGGCAGCAACCTCTTTGACATGGGCCATAGCAACTTCTTACTAGACATGTCTCCAGAAGCCATGGAAACAAAAGCAAAAATGAACTATTGAGACTTCATCAAGATAAAATCTTTTGCACAATGAAGGAAACAATCCATAAAACTAAAAGGCAACCTACAGAATGGGAGAAGATATTTCCAAATGACATATCTGATAAAGGGTTAGTATTAAAAATCTATAAAGAACTTATCAAACAAGTGACCTCCTTAATCCCCATTACCTATTTAACGCATCTTCCCACCTACCTCCCCTCTGGTAACCATCAGTTTGTCCTCTATAGTTAAGAGTCTGTTTCTTGGTTTGCCTCTCTTTTTTTTTTTCTCCTTATGTTCATTTATTTTGTAATACATATCTATTCTGGGTTTGTAATCTTAACTCCTAAAAAATAAAAAAAAAGAGAATAAAGGAATCAATACACGGTATAAAAACTGAAGTATCCAATTTTTGCACTTTAAGTGTTCTTTATCCTGAAGACAATTACTGTTAGTGAATTAAGTTTATTTTTAAGCCTATGTGAGAAGGCAATAAAATTGTTCTCTTTCAATAGCCAAAGCTTGAAATAACAGAGACAATGCAAACTATGATTGGTGAATTTAGTTGATTTCCTGTACACTTAGCTCATCTGGGGCCTTATAATTAGTGGTATCCCTTAAATAACCTACATGTTATATTTATTTTTTGAATTAAAAAAAAAGAATTAATTCATAGTTTGTGTTTTAACTTTGTGATTTCAGAAGTATGCTAAATGTATGATCCTTGGAGCTCCTGGGTGGCTCAGTCATTAAGCGTCTGCCTTTGGATCAGGTCTCGATCCCGGGGTTCTGGGATCGAGCCCACATCAGGCTCCCTGCTCAGCAGGAAACCTGCTTCTCCCTCTTCCACTACCCCTGCTTGTGTTCCCTCTCTCACTGTGTCTCTCTCTGTCAAATAAATAAATAAAATCTTTTAAAAAATAAATAAATGTATGATCCTTGAGTAGTGAGAATAAAGTGGCTCATTGCATTATTAAGATTTCACATTCATCTATCACAAAATCAGGAAAATATTTACTCTTTGGTTTTTGGTGACATTTTTTGAAAAATTTTCTTGAAAAGATTTGCTTCAGATGGAAAAAAAAATAGTCTTAGTTTTTCTCTTTTTTCCCCAAATACTTCTTTGTTATTATCCTGTTTGGCAGAAATAAATGTGCAATATTTTATGAAATCAAGTTGGGCCCCATGATTGTGCTGGTGCAGGGTGTCTAGAGGATTTAGCATATGCCAACCCATATGTCATTTATGTGTTTTTCATTTTAAGCACACTGGGATGAATCTATTCCTTCGAAGAGTGTGATATAGTTTCTATTGCCGTGGAAGCCTGTGTGGGTTTGAAAGTGTGGGTTTGGCAGGTGGGGGTGGGATATCATCGGCTTTTAGTAAGAAATGTCTGAAAACCTGATTTTCAAATTGTGAGTACTTTGTTTTTCTCACCTTTAACTTACTTTCTAGCAGACATATAATCTACTTACTATAATATCGCTGTAATATGTTTCAGAATATATGAACGTAAATCCACACATTTTAAAAATATTGGGCCCAAATCATTCTCATTATTTAAAACTAACATTTTAATTCACTATATTTTCTGTTAAAATATACTTAAAGGCTAACAGTAAAACAAGACAAAATGTGTTATTAATTATGATTGTAAAGTATTATTTAAGCCTTTATATTTTCCAAATATATGAAGACAATAGAGTGTTGTATTATCCAAATATAAATATCCCTTTAAAAACTGATGTGATAATCTCTATTATTATTTATAATAATACATGTTTTACTATGCTTTTGTTCAATGTTCAAATTATCTTATAGTAGAAAAGAAATTAATTCTCTTTGTCATCTTTAAATAAGCATTAGATGTGCATTATCCTGGAAATGAGAGTTGTGGATATGAGCTCAGAACCTTCCCTTGCCTTTAAATAGCACCGAACACCCAGGTATTTAAGTGCTGTATGTGGACTATTGATTGGCTTTTTCTGTACTGCTTCTAGATGTTCAGTCTTGTAGATACTGAGTCTTAGACTCACACACAGTTCAGGATTGAATCAAATCCTTTATCTCTACTTCTCCATATTACAGAAACTTGTCCCTGAAAAAATTATTCTAAATAACTAAATCATTGAAAGATGGATAGATAGATATAAATACATGAGAGAGAGCGAGAGAGAGAAGGAGGAAAGAGGAAGGAAGGAAGGAAGGGAGGAAGGAAGGGAGGGAGGGAGGAAAGTAGGGAAGGAGGAAGGAAGGAAAGGAGGGAGCGAAGGAGAGGGAGGAAAAATAAAGAGGGAGGAACCTGACATTGAGTAAGTTAATAAATTCTACTTTAAATTAATTGATGTAATAACATTTAGATCAGAAAAGGGGAAAAAAGTGCTACCCTTAACAGTTGTGTTAAGCCTTCCTTCTTTCTGTCTCTCTCTCAAGTCTCCTTCAACTCTTCATATACAATTTATCAACAGGAGATATTTTTCAGTGTTCTTGTCATCAAAATATTCTCCCTGGGACCATTCAGATGAAACTTTACAAAAAGACATAAAAACTTATTAGGTACATTCTATTTATGTTTTGTTAAAAATCACAATAGGAGGGTTTACTTTGTGTATGTAACAACTGGTTTATAAATGAGAAGGCTGGAGAGGCAGTTCTTAAGAAGGGTATTTCTTTCTGAATTTTCCACTAATTGTCTATTAGGCTTTAATTTCTGACCTACAGGAGAACCAATTGGTTTCTACGTTGTTTTATGGGATCCAGTCTTGAAACACTCTCGTTTAATAGTTTCACATATGTACCCTCTATATGTAAAAGATTAAAGCTTAAATACATGAAATGTATTTCATGAAATGAAGCAATCAAAAATATGTATTGAGTAGCTGAACCACAGATTTTATTCATCTTTTCATTTATT
Source organism: Halichoerus grypus (assembly GCF_964656455.1). Classification (NCBI taxonomy): domain Eukaryota; kingdom Metazoa; phylum Chordata; class Mammalia; order Carnivora; family Phocidae; genus Halichoerus; species Halichoerus grypus. The sequence continues at coordinate 26,919,401 of NC_135714.1, forward strand.
TATTCAGTCCTTTATTACATTTGGTAAACATTTCTTCTTCTTGCAGCCAAAATGCAAAAATCACTGTGGGGGCAAAGAGGTGGTAGAGGTGACCATGAGAGAATACCAACAGAAGGAGAAAAGTAAGCAAAAGTAAGGTGAGATGAGGTGAGATTGGAGGAGGATGAAATGTTGATGATGGAGAGGATGAAAAACCACGAAGGAAGGGACATGACCAAGGCAGCAAAAGCATTGGATCTTTGCCTTCTTGTCAATTTATACTTTCTCTCTCTTCTTTGCTGTGCTTGAAGCATCCTTATTTTTGAGAGTTGGCTTCCAGATACTCTCTTTTGTTAAGTTTAAATATGAAAAAGATTTAGTACATGATATACCATCCTCTTAATTCCTAACACACTCCCTGAATGTATCTAGCCTCATATCATACCATTTCTATTTTCAAGCAGGTTGCACTTACTGTACGTGGTTTCTGTGTCCGTACGTTCTTCCCTCATTTGATAACTAACAAGTAAACAGATAAAATATGTTCCTAGCAGGCCATAAATTATATGGTACACAAACAAACTAGCAATTCATACGAAACCTTAAAGATTAAAC